>NC_140921.1:26191232-27586638 GCF_045865225.1 Trachurus japonicus | reverse complement strand
ACGGAGTGAAGCAGACAGATCAGATCACTGTGTCATGATAAGGACATGGTTTGAAAAAATAGAGAATGTGATTGCTACAAAGAAGCTACAGGAAGCACTGAGCACATGTACTATACTGTATTTTGATGCAGTTAAACATACAGTAAACAGGTGGATCTTCACCTCTGCAAAAGACACCCCTTTTCTTTCTTTTTTTTTACCTGTGTCTTTAGCTGCATTTCCATCCCGTTTAGAAGGGAAAAACCTAAGAACTCTCAAATTTCAGACTTTTTTTTCTGAATATTTGACAAAGTAATATTTAATTAAATAAATAATAATAAAATAATTGAACACCTTTTGAAGAGGTTTGTTTTGGGGTCATTACAAGCACCAGATCCCCTCAGCACTTTGCATTTCATACTACATTGGTTTGGTGAAGATGCTGGAGATCTGTTGCTATGTGTGTACTTAGAACGATGTCACTGGAGGAGAAAACCCAGTGTTATTTACATTTCATAACTCAATTGAATCACAGAACATTCACATTGTGTTTTGTTGGCTTTACTTAAAAAGTCTGTGATGTAAACATCGCTTTATTTATCAGTGGAATTTTGCAAAAAAAGTACTGAACTCATTTAAACCAAACTATGTTGAAAAATTGGACCTGGACCAGAGAGAGGATTTTATTTATTTATTATTATTCGGGAATCCAACATCTTCATCAGATTGTTAAAACACTCTGCGAAAAATCTGACAAAATATCATTGCCATGGAGGTGAGATCTATGAGTTTGTGCAGTTGTTGTGTTGCTGTTGTCAGATGACAGGCCAACTATGATGGAGAGATTTATTTGCATTTCATAAATACCAGCAGCTAACAGACATTCTCAAGCTGCTGTGCTGCAGTAATCAAATCATCAGCACCGAAACACAATAGTTACATACGACTACAGAAAAATACACTGTGGGACATGTTTACATGTGTGTAGGTGAGTTGTTATGAGGCCTGTGTAAACAGCTGGATTGATTAAAGTATCCGTTGTGTTGTAGGACACACGTGAGAGTGAAAAGCACAACTGGAATGCTGTCTTTGTAGACGTACCATTAAGCCCTGGTCTCGCTGCAGGACAGACATGGATGTGGACAGCTGTGGACCTGCATGCGGACATGCACGTGCTTTTATACACACTATAGGGGGGTCGTGTTACACACATGCGCACTAGAAAATGTGATGGTTTCTTCATTTGTTGTATTTAGTCTAGCAACATATTTAAAGGGATAGTTCAACATTTTGGCAAATTGGCCTATTGCCATAATCCCTATAGTTTTAGGAGTAGGTTCATTACCTCTAATTGTCAGTGCAAGCTGTTTTTAGATCGGCGGGGCAGAGACGTGAGCTGCTCAGCTAACGCTACGGAGGCTCATGGTATTTCTACATTTCCCTCACTAAACTAAATACACAATCCAACAACTCCAAAACACTCTGGTGGACAAGTTGTGACCTGCACATTCACCACGCTATGAAATAATAACGTATAATTATGTAACATTACGACACATGAAGCAGATACTCGTGTTTGGAAAGTAGTTCCGGCTACGTATTTACCTTGAAAACAACTCTATCTCGTAACGTTCCATTATAATTTCATAGCGTGGTGAATGTGCATGTCACAACTTGTCCATGAGAGCGTTTTGGAGTTGTTGGATTGTGTATTTGATGAATTTGATGAGGGAAAGGTGAAAATACCGCGCGCCGTGCAGAGCTCACGTCTCTGCCCTGCCGATCTAAAAACAGCTTGCACTGACAATTAAAGGTAATGAACCTACTGCTACAACTACAGGGATTATGGCAATTGGAAAATTTGCCAAAATGTTGAACTATACCTTTAACATGGTGATGCTCAACAAGAATAGGGCTAAGGATGTGAAATACAGTTGTGATGCAAGTGTACTGTTAACATGCTGACATATGGACAGGCCACATGGTCGCATGCTCCACAACTTTTTAGCTGCACGTGGACGTCCAATGAATGGACCAAGGAGACAGGAGACTGGCTCCCCATCCAGGACAGACCTTTGATTCAGACTCAGGAGGAACCTTTGACAGTGGACAGAAGACAGGATGCTGTACTGTACGCCACAGCCCTTTATATCCTGACTCACCCTGAACTTGAACCCTCCCATTCAACAGAGGCGCATCCCCTCAGCAGATGAAATACAGAACCTCTTACAAGAACACCACATCACTATATACTTTAGTGTGTGATTTTGATTTTTTTTTTTTTTTATGTGAACACACTCCTCACTCCTGCCCTCATCACACATACAGTAAGCTCGATCAGAGACACAACAGCAGACCTGTAATTCTGTTGTTTTATCATGTTACTAATACTATATACACACAAAAAATGTGATGCACACCTGTCAAACTAACCTGTGTTCCTCTTAGAGACCATTCATATAATGTTCAAATGTTCGGTCACCAAAAGAATACATTCTCACTGTCTTTGAGCATCCATTTACTATATGATACCCTGAATGCACCCTATAGTGATGTGTTTCCAGCAGGGCCGTTGCTAGGAATTCTGGGGCCACTGAAAGAATACTAAAGTGGGCCCCTACCCCTGACTTTTCCTGTTTGTTTTCTTAGACTACATTATGTAGCCTATTATCATTTTTTATTTAGCCTACTTTGTTTTGATGCTAATGCAGTCAGGGTCTTATGCAGAATAAATCAGTCATACACAGATTAGACTACTGGGGTTTTTTGTGGGCCCTACTGGGCGCTGGGCCCCTAGAATTATCATCACCTTTCTCCCCTACACAACGGCCCTGGTTTCCAGTAGTTCTGTAAGAATGAGCACTGGAGATAAACTCTATTACAGTTCCAAACTCCTAGGATTCAGTAAGAAACAATGCAGTTTGTATTGCAACTTTTCAGTCTTTGCTCACTTTCATGTTAATATAAATGTTTTATATCACATAATTGTTACATTTTTCCACATAGACTTGGTCTCTCCCTGCAACTGGAATGATTTGTATTGTATTTGCTTCAAATCTATGGCAGTGATTGCATGCGGACTCATAAGCTGTGATACATCAACGCTGCAGGTAAAATAGCTGAAGGCTGCGTTGTGGAGGCTGCAGGACAAAAATATGGTGCGTGTGTGTGTTTGTCAGAGAGAGAGAGAGGGAGAGAGAGAGAGAGACAGACAGAGGGTGAGTAAGGGGCCGTCCTTTCTACACTGGACCTGTCACACACAATATTTAGCATGAAGTCAACCACCTCCTCCCCCCTCGCCTCCCCTCCACTCCCCTCCCCTCCCCTCGCTCGCTCGCTCGCTATACTCTGCGTGGGGATCAAGCCTCACTCTTCCACAGCCTTCATGTCTGACAGCACACAGGGGGGAAGAAGGAGAAGAGAAGAAGAAGAGGGAAACTGACTCACTTTGACGCTCTTTCTGACTTTTTTGACGCGTCGCGGAACTTTTTGTCCATGTCACTAGTAAACCTGAGGCCAGGACACCACCAGGCTGCTGCAAAGCTCTCTGCGTTTTCCACGGATTAATTTAACCAGACCGGGATTTGACGTAAGTGCTGATAAAAAAAAAACGCACCTTTCCCCCTCCCATCTCTCTCTCTTTTCTCCCTCAGTCTGTTATTGCGTTTGGAATCCATCCATCCGTGTTTTTTTGGGGGGGTTATTTTTATTTTTATTCGTGCGTAAAAGTTGGCCAAACCATACCGAGATGTGGCGGAGCGGCTTCGTTATCTCTCTGTGAGGTAAATCCACAGCTTTTTAAAAGATCAGCAGCAGCTTGGATCTTCATTTAAGTACCGAGCCGAGCCGAGCCGAGTCGAGTGGAGTCGAGCCCGGCCGCTGGATGTGAGCAGCAGTGGCAGAGTTCACTTTGTTTGTCTGTCCGCGAGCAGATAATGATGCTGATGAGAGGCGACACATCACACTAAATGTATGCCACATTTCCAAACTATTTATTTCATCTTCTAACCACACAAAACATACAACTATCGTGATTAAAATATGTCGTCAGGTTCCAGAGTAAAAGCTGCGTAAAGTTCGTTTGCCCCAAATGTGTCTCTTTTTCTCCGTGTGCGGCCTGTTGGCAGGAAAAAGCGCGTTTACGAACTGCGTGAAACCAGAGCATCCACGCCCATGACAAGGGGTTTTTCCCCCCTTTGTAGCAATTTTACTGAATTATGATGTTTAGATTCCAACTGAATCCTGGAAGCTCTCTCTCTCTTTCACACACACGCACACATTCACACACTCAACACACAAACACAGAGGCCGAGCTCCGAAATATTTAACTATGTGGAGGAAATTGATAGGTGGCAGGTGGTGCCGAGCTACAGCGGACAACGGGCAGAAAAACAGAACTGTACGACCTCCACCACACACACACACACACACACACACACACACACACACACACACACACACACACACACACACACACACACACACACATGAACAGAATCTGCATGAAATAGGCTATTACAAACATTATGACTTGATAAATCTGGGCTTAAAAGTTATAATAGATCGATAATAGAGTTGATCTCCATCAGCCTGACGACGACAACAATAACAAATAACAACAACAACAAAAACAGCAGCAGCAGCAACAATACAACATGCAGGCCCACAGCAGTTGCATCTGGAGGGTTTGGATTGGTGGAGGTTTTTGGCCTTTATTCAGGTAAATATGAATAAAAATCATTATATCATTGTTAAAGCAGAGACATTAATAACGGTTCAAAAAAAGAAAATACTTTTTTTTAGGCTACATCAATAAAAATGGTGTCACAAATGAAATAGTGAGTGTCGCGCTATCCGCGCGCGAGCAGGGTCAGACATTACAGTAAAGGCCTATTTCATTTAACTGATTTTATTTACATATGTAAAAAGGAGCGAATCTGTGTTGTGTTTTTGTGTTTAACTTTAGGTGGTTTGCTTCATTTCACTAAAGAATTCGAATTTGTCCATTTAAAAAAAAAAAAAAAGCAAATGGCTTGGCCGTGTGGAGGTGGACAGCAGCTGCCTGTGCAGGTTTCTCCTGCAGGCCTGGAGTCAGAAGCCTCTTTTGCATCTCTTCCCAGGTCGGGACGTATGAAAATCACATTTGTTTAATCGAAGTTTTCGTTTGGCCTCGAGGAAAGATAAAAACATTAGTGTGAGTGTCATCAGCCAGAGAGCCAGGGCGCGCGCTGCTGCTCAGGCCGCGGCCTGCTGCTGCACCGAGGCCGGTCTGGACCAGCACAAAGCTGCTGGAGCTGCTCCACCCAGTCTGGAGTTAGAACCTGTATGTAAACTGTCAGTAACTCATCACATCACATAATAACAGACGTGATTGACACTGAACAATTTACACACTTTGTGATAGGCTGTTTCATTTATTTAAACCAGTTAAAATCATTCAAGGGAAACAACAGGCCAAATCCACAGAGTAGTAACATCACCATCGGTTAATAATAATAATAAATTGATAAAAATCGATAATCTATTCCATGAGGTTTATGTGTTAAAAACAAACGGAGTCTCTGCGTTCATTCTAATCTCATTTCAATAATTTCCTCTAAATCAGACACGGTGAGACTGAGTCAAATCAGTGAAATGCGGCTTTGATCCGACATAATAAATTCTTGATGTTGACAGTGTGTGCGTTAATCACTGCTGTGGACTTCTATTATGTCCCCGCTGCCGGTGCGTGGGGGCAGTGGCTGTGCAGCGGGAGCGCCTCGGCCTCGCTCCCTCAATCATATGCAAATGGCTGTTATAGGAGGGCAGAAATTAACATCTACAAACATTGGACTGAAATTCCATCTGCCGCCTCTTCGAGGAGGTCCTTAATAAGTTCTCAGACAGCAAAGTGACACACATCTTAATCAACTCTTAATCCCGGGAATTAATTCTCCAAGCGTTTATGAATAATTCCCGGGCTAATGCCTCCAGTCCGTGGAAATGCAAGCAGTCTGTGGCGCGCACCGCCAGATGGACCCGCCATTCTCCCGAAAAATGAGAGGATCTCTTCTTCCTTTATTAATATTATTATTATTTTATTATTATTATTACCAAATATACACCCCCAGCCTTTTTTTTAATGAGATCGCCGTCATGGGCAACTGCTTATTCAAAGCGCCTCCATCTATACAAACACTGAAACACAGTCGGTCACAGCGGCAGCAGCAGGGGCGGCAGCTCAGGTGGATGAGGGGGGGTCCAGGAAGTAGTCTGGTCCCTCCGTGGTGTATATGCACCAAATCAGATCAGGTTAATGTTTGATTTCCATACCGCTCTGCTCTGAGTCTCAGCCTGCTCATCACCTCAGTGAGAGCTTGTTGCCCCCCTCTCTGCCCAAGGGGAGGGGGCTGGAAATATAATCATGTAACAGGGAGTGAGTGGGGTTTGGGGGGCAAAATTGACTGGCTTACATCACACACAAACACACACACACACACACACTGCCGTCCACTCACCACCAGGCCCCTCTGTCCGTTTAGCTCCTGACCAAAATACTGGACCCTGCTGATCACCAAGACCAAGACCTGATGCTCTCCTGTCAGGTCTGAGCAGGCTGTCCTCCATTCTAAAACCACTCAGCACATTTCAGAACCAGAATCAGAAAATCTTTATTTGTCCCACAAAGACAAAGACACACAATTAAATTAGGAGTGCAACTCTCTTTAAAAGACATGACGATATAATGTAGTACCATACATACATACATACATGCATGATACATAACCATTCAGCAGAGTGACTAATGATGAAGAGAATATACTAAAATCAGCTTGAAGTGCAATTGATAGGCAGCAGAGAGTGAGAATTAAAAATCGTACTTTTAGAGTTAAATAAATGATGTATGCATGTTGGATTTTCTTTTTGCTCCCCTGTTTAAAAAGGAAACATCAGATAAATAAATAAATGTATATGCAGAAAGGATGGTGGGAAGGTGAAGGCATGATGGCTGCTTGTCTGTCACATACGGTGGCAGGTTGTGAACACGGAGCTGCAGCTCGATCAGACGATGCTGCACGGCTCAACTGAGAGTCTGAAAAACTCCTATGGAGTTGTTCCACTAAACAAAATGAAAAACTGAAACAATATTTGTGTGGTTATGAACACAGCCGATCATTCTGACCCACAAGTCAACTTTAACCCACAAATCCATATCAGAGGCGTATTAATCCAGAGCCACAGCACAGAGGCCGTGTGCTTACCGAGGTAATCTCTCCACTGGGAGGCTCGGCTCCATCCTCCTTCTTGCATCTTTTTTTTTTCCCAGGGTTTTTTCTTTTTTCCTGCCAGAGGCTGATTTCATATATCTTCTTATCTTTGATGGAATACTCCTGATCGTTCTCACGGATGCAAAAAAAAAAACGAAAAGCAGATGCAAGTTGTTGCTGAAATATTAAACGTGCACTTGTGTGTGTGGTGCATGTGTGTGAAGGCGTGATGTTCACTCACAGATCAGCTGTCTGTGCTAATAAGCTGATGGACCTTCAGTCAGAATATGCAGGCTGGCCTCAGAGCAGCGTTATGTTGCTGTGTCAGAGTGAAGTGAGGACAGAAGGAGTTAAAGGAAGATGCTAATGACTTAAAGAAACATCTCTTTTTGTTTTTGGCTCTGGCTGATTCAAATCACTGCAGTACAAGTGAAACCAGTAGAAACACTACACCTCCTCTTGGTTTAGCTTATAAATTCAGTTAAAGTGGATACGTTCAAGTTACTTTTCTGTTCTTTTTAAAATATGTTGAGGATGTCCGGCCTTCAGTCAGTTGTGTGATGTGTTTAGATGAAAGCTGGAGCGACGGTGAGGCAAACCTCAGTGACTCCACTTTCCTTCATGTGGGTTTTGATTCATTAGTGTTTCCTGTTGGACTCTTTCTGAGTCAGAGCCACAACACTTTCTGGGCTCATGTGACCAACACTGTGTCTGAGAGCTGGGCTTGATTTAATGGTGACACTCTGCACCGGTCTACAGATGACAGGTTTTAAGTTAAATTCTAAAACTCAATGTGCTGATATCTTGCATTTGCAAAAAAAATAAAATAAGGTAATGTAAATGATTGTTCATAATCCCCTGGTTCCTATGTTTCAAAGACTTTAGGAGAGATGTGAGTCAGGTTAGCGTTTACAGTTGAACGGCTGATGATATACAGAGATTAAAGGCAGCAGCACCGAGGTAAAACTGTGTCATCTCAACTGCTTCAAATGCTGATGGTGACTCTGGTTCAAGAATTCAACCAAGTTCCACAATGTGTTGTAGAAGTTGAAGCCAAGGCTTCAGGTTTAACCCCCTGGCCCGAGTCACGTGTGTGTGTGTGTGTGTGTGTGTGAGGGTGGAACACAAAGGATTGGCGGAGCAGGGGGGAAACACAACAGCTACACTGCTTCATAAGCACAGTGCTGACTACACACAGAGACAGAGGGACGGGCCGTGTCCACAGCGGTCAACAGGCCTGCTGTTTGCTGTTTGGTTTTCAGGGTTCAGCTTTTAAATTTTTGATGACATGGATTCATCGTAGTCGACCCCCAGCCTTAAGACTTCCCTCTAAACCTGTAAACTTTTTTTTTTTTTTTTTTTTTTTTTTTACAAACCATTTAAATGTCCTGACAAATTCAAGGCAAATAGAAAAAAGAGGGCAAACAGTGACAGCAGCAGCCTCCGTCCCTCTGATTCTTCTCTCTATCACATTTGATCTTGTGATTTTAAATGTGTGAGTCTTTGCTTTTCTCTTGTGTGTAATATTTTTACCATCACATCACAGATGGAGTCCCTTAGGGACATGATGTGGACATAAACTCCTGCTGACTAACACTTAAACACCACAGTCAACAACTTAGCCTGGACATGACTGTGTGTATTTTACAGCAGTAGGCCTAACTCTATTCCTCTCCATATTTGTTAAAAAAAAAAATGCTGGCACATCCTGTTACAGCTTCTTGTGTTACACATCAGTGTGTGCTGCTTTTACTGAAGGAAGCTGTGTGTTAGAGAAAGAGCCTGAGCTCAGCTACACTTCAACAAGAATCACACAAAACAGTTAAACAGTGAGCTCAGTCTGATAAAGCTACTAATCCAACAGAAGAACTAGAAATGTTATAAAAATAATGTGTTTTATTATCAGACAGTCCTGATATTGGTGATATTGTGTGTTCTTTTTAAGAAATGTATTAGTCTATTATGAAATTGATCATTTTTGTTACAGCATGGGTCGCCTGAATATGAATAGCTAATGCACCATCACAACTGTCATAACATAAGGCACAGTTCGGTCCAGACTACTAGTCCAGTAATTTTAGGCCAAAAAAGGGGTCAACGTTAAACAAATTGCAACAGAAACAAACTCAACTGATTTTGTATCCTCAGCATGTCCTGATTGATGGAAAAAAAGCCCCGAAGAATCCCATTAGGGGAAAGTTTCGAAAAACACCCAAACATATCCCATTAATACGCATACAAACATTTTTTTTCACGTGTATAGGGTAAAATTTTTAACCTTTAGATATCTCCATGAAAATTACTGAGTTGATTACTTACATTAAGACAAACAAAAAATGTATTACAAGTTTTTTGAAATTCTTTGTTAACATGAGCAAATTTGCATAAATTTGCATAAATTCCACCGTTTTGACGGCACATGTATACATAAAGTTGCTGTGGTGGTACCGGCATGAAAATTGGAATGAGTTGACTCCATCAGTCAACCGACAAGTTGACCACTTTAAATTTCAAGATGACTGCAATTTTTCAAGACAGCCACATCCTTAGTAGAGCAGGTATGACATGCTCCGTCTCTATTAATGCTCATGGGCCTAAATTGGTTCCATTCCTTAAGTTTTTTAACAGTAATATCATATTACAGTAAAAAAATGTCTTGTTCAATCTTGTTAACATATTATATGTTAACAAGATTGAACAAGACATTTTCACCTGCTCTACTCAATGTTTAGATCAGGTGTTGTATGTATGCAAATTAGCCATACGTAATTGGATTATGCACTGTTGGCTCATGTCATTCCTGCTCTACTAAGGATGTGGCTGTCTTGAAAAATTGCAGTCATCTTGAAATTTAAAGTGGTAAACTTGTCGGTTGACCGATGGAGTCAACTCATTCCAATTTTCATGCCGGTACCACCACAGCAACTTCATATATACATGTGCCGTCAAAACGGTGGAATTTATGCAAATGTATGCAGATTTATGCAAATTTGCTCATGTTAACAAAGAATTTCAAAAAACTTGTAATACATTTTTTGTTTGTCTTAATGTAAGTAATCAACTCAGTAATTTTCATGGAGATATTTAAAGGTTAAAAATTTTACCCTATTCACGTGAAAAAAATGTTTTATATGCGTATAAATGGGATATGTTTGGGTGTTTTTCGAAACTTTCCCCTAATGGGATTCTTCGGGGCTTTTTTTCCCTCACTCAGGACATGTTGAGGATACAAAATCAGTTGAGTTTGCTTCTGTTGCAATTTGTTTAACCTTTTCTCATAAAATGACTGGACTATACTGTGATACCACCCAGGTATCATTCCGCATGTCAGTCCGCTGTTCACTATAGTTCGCGTCCGGGCCGAGCGGACCCTGAGGAACAGGAAATCAAACTTATTCACAGATGAAAATATGACCTGTGTGTAATGATGATTGCGGCCTATAGTTTTTGAAATATATATATTAAAATAAATAAATAAAAAATCTAATAATAGATTCAGTGTTATCAGAGCTGGGGGGCGCAGGCCTGAGTGCCGGGGGGAGCAGGAAGAAACACACATATTTCTATTAAATTACCTGGATTTTATTGAAATTATTAAACCATGGTGGCGAATAAATGATCCCCCAGCTCAAATATGACAGAAAACACAACATGGTGATATCTGTCTTTATATAAATCTATATTTTGTGTATCTTAATGGGACGTAAAATTATTATTACCATTACCATTTGAAATCATCCATCATCAGCCGCTTTCACAGCATTAAACCGTGGTGATGGTGTTGCAGGATGAAGCCTGACGTCTCTCTCTCTCTCTCCCTGTGTGTGTGTGTGTGTGTGTGTGTGTGTGTGTGTGTGTGTGTGTGCAGAGCCTGGTTATGGATTTTAACCTGCTGACGGACAGTGAAGCCCGGAGCCCGGCGCTGTCGCTCTCTGACTCCGGGACCCCGCAGCATGACCAGGGATGTAAAGGCCAGGACAACAGCGGTCAGTCCACAGTCCACACCCACACACCTGCATGTCTGTCTGTCTCTGCTATACGCTGTCTGTCCCGCTGCTGGATGGATGTGACGGTTTACCTGCTCCATCACTGGACCAACACCTCCACCACGCGCTCCACGTCCGATAGCTTTGATAAATTATGGATGCAAACTGGCTCCAGAACAGTGTAATGATCATCTGCTTTAATCACACGGTTTGCAGCCTTTTGTGTTAAATCGGTGCGCGGGCGCTCGATCACAGGGACAGTGATCAGTGAGCCGATCAGAGAAAACATGAACCTACAGTATTAACATGATGAAGCAGCTCATCACCTCAGACACGGAGCTTCTGTTTCACCCTGTCTCTCTCTGTGTGTGTGTGTGTGTGTGTGTGTGTGTGTGTGTGTGTGTGTGTCTGTCTGTGTGTGTGTTTGGCACCGGGATCACGCGAATACTGAAGCGATTTGCAGCAGATTTAGTTCAGGACGTCCCCGTCACTTCCTCTTCAATCAGACTCATTAACGCTGCTGAGATGTGTGAGTTTTTTTTTTTTAGATTATTCGCTGCAGATCCAGGTGAAAGGTGTCACTTTACTCTCAATTATGAAAATGAATTGCAAGAAAAGAAATCGACCCAGGCTGAGACTCAGGCTGATGGAGTTGATAATCAATATTTGATAATAATTTAAAATATATGATATTGAAAGATGATAATTATCTGCAGGTTGTAGCTATTATAAAATAAAAAGGGAATGAACTGATGAAACCTGACTCCAGGCCAGTTCTGCTTCTCTTTTTTCTTTTCTTCTTTTTTTTTTTTTTGATTGTTGTAGACCTGTTTGTGCGGATGTCATATTTAGTTTTTCCTCGTGACTTGTGTCCACGTTGAAAAACAATAATTACTCACCTGGGTGGATTTTCTCAACATGTCTCCATCACCTCTACCTGTCCATCTGTCCATCTGTCTGTCTATTTATATCTGCCTGAGAGAGACAGCGTCTCTGTGTAACACGACCCCGTTGCCAAACTGTGTGTGGTTAGAATCCAGCTCCTAACAAAGTGTTAAACACCGACTAGAAATGGTGCAAAAAGGTTTTCACCAACTCCACGCGGAGCTCATTAAAAACAAGACTGTGAACCATTTCTCCAATGAGATGTGTTGTCAAAGAGTTGAGATGTTTTATTCAAACAGGCCCAGAT
Source organism: Trachurus japonicus (assembly GCF_045865225.1). Lineage (NCBI taxonomy): Eukaryota > Metazoa > Chordata > Actinopteri > Carangiformes > Carangidae > Trachurus > Trachurus japonicus. The sequence goes on along the minus strand of NC_140921.1, from coordinate 27,574,234 downwards.
GTTCTGTTAAATTGAACCTAAACTCCACAATGATGAAATCTCTCTTTCCCATTGACACAAGTGGGTTTATTTTATTTTATTTTATTTTTTTAACGTAATTCGAAGAACAGCGTGGTGGAGTAGGCTGGAAACTATAGCCTGCATTGTTTTAAATTGGACAATTATAAATGTTTACTTCACCAGTGTTTAATTATCTATAAACAATTTCTGTAGATTATTAATCAAGTCTGGATTTTTATTGATAGAGTATTTACATTATTGTTAAATTTGTGTACAATTCAGTAAATTACAGCTGTGCAATAAAACAAGATCAGATTATTATTATTATTATTATTACAAAAAAACACATTGTAAGTATTTTATGAATATATTTGACTATTTTGAGTGTAGGCTACTGTGTTTAAAACCTCACACCTGAGAAGTAATGAATAATTTCTCTCTCAAAATTGCAGATTTACAATTTTAAATCTATTTAATGGAGCAAAGAAAATATGAAAAAAGCAAACAACCAAATAATTTCAGATATTAGAGATTGATCGTAGATCAGTGAGAGCAGTGGGGGACATTTGTAGAGCGTCCTGGTCAGATTTTTCACACATAGAAAACTCTTTTCAGCTTAAAATATAAAATATATAATGTAAAGGATTTTATTCGATGAAGAGCAGTCTTTTTCCAAACCATGGACAGTAGAGGGGATGCTGCTCTGGCCTTTGTTCTTCTTTCTATAATGAACACAAAGCCTGAAATCTCGATTGGGTTCTACTGCAGTAGCTATAATATGGCTGCCACACCTTACACACACCAAACTGCCGCCCAGGCCCCGGGCTAGTGAACCACCGCACAGCCATGACTGAATGACCCGATGTGTCTCTTTATAATATACTTTCTCCCTGAAACAGCTGGCTTTGGTTTCACCTGGACTGAGTTGATGTTCATCAGTACTGCTCCTGGTTCTGGGTTGTTGTTTAGTTTTTTTTTTTAAACAGATGTTGAGAATTGATTGATTGAAGTTGTAACCCAGATAAAAGCCAATGAGAGGACAAGCATGTTGGTGCATTATCAGTCAGATTGCTCCCATTGTTGGTCAGTGTGTTGCTCTAAAAAGGGGCTGCCCTTTCCTCTGTATTGTGTTATAGACTTTGGCCTTAAGTGACAGCTTACCCAGTGTCAGTTTACTGTCAGATAACAGCCTCAGCCTGGCTCTTATTGGTTTTGCTGGTGGCCCTGTGGAGCCTCTTTTTAAACCCCGCTGATCATTTTGAACGGCTCCCAGAGAGCTAAGCCCTTGCCAAATAGAGCCCAACCTGCCCCAGTCACAAAAGCCTGATCCAAAGGATTAGCTGGCAAACTAATTTCACTTCTTTCTGTGAGGTCCTCAAATTGTGGGAGTCAGATCTGGCAGAGAGGAGCCCCCTGGCAGACATAACATGGATGTGTGGTCCTTTAAAAATGACGGCGCCTGGGGCCAAAATGCAATCACCTGGTGCTCCCTGCACATCTTTGAATGTGATGCAGTGTTTGGACTCATTCTCTCCTGGCAACATCGCTGCCATGCTTGTCATTCTGCAGCCTACTGGATAGAGGGATTTCACATGATGTTTGATCTGGACAATATCGCCTAGTCAGTTTCAGCAGGGGCAGGCTGGTGTTGATCCAGGGTGAAAAGGTGTCAGTCATGTGCTGTGGAACAGACACAGAATGTGTTGGCTTTTTTTTAACTGTTGGCAGTTGTGCTTCTCTATGCAGAATTTGGCCAGTTTGACTCTAATTGACTTCAGATAAACCTTAACTATCACATTTGAATGTCTAACCTCTGACCAAATCATGATAAAAACCCTAAAACCAGATCTTCACCCTCAAAAACTGGTTCCCACTGTGAGATGAGGATTTTCACACACAACAATCTATGGAGCTTTACTCTGTAAATAGCAACAATGAACATATGAAGTGAGCAGCAGCTGAGAGCTCAGAGCAGAGTGGACAGAAAGACTATAGTCACTCAGGTAACCACTTTCTGGATAGACTACAACAGCCGGCTCCACCTCCAGAAACCTGAAGCTGCAGTGGACACCGACTCTCTGAGGTCTGAGGGATCTGGATTTATGCTGAGGAGTCAGGGTGTGAATGGTGGACTTAACCACCCCGTTCTCCCCAGGTCTTCTGAGCTGAATCCAGTAGAACACCTTTGGGATGTTGTAGAACAGGAGCTTGGCAGCAGAAAGAGCAGTGGACCTATCAGCAGAGATGATGTGATGGAGCAGAGGAAAGGTTCAACATGTGGGAGATCCATGAGCTGAAAACTGAGGAAGTTCCCATTGTTCATGTGCTGTTACCAACAGTTCTCACTGAGGGTCTATACATGAACATATGGGGCAACAATGAGCATGGCTCTCTTTTTACAAGGATCTCAATCAGCAGTCATGGGAATAATGGTGTTACTAAGGGTACTACTTTTTTTTTTTTTTTTCCAGTAATGAGTTTTTGACTCAAGAAGTTCTGTCACAAAAGGCTCTCATTTTTCTCAGATATCTCTCAGGAATATTAAAAGTTCTGAGTCTAGTGCATGGATTCATAAAAAAGAAAATGTCATAATGATAAAGAGATTTAAAAAGGAAAATGATTCAATTAATATATGTAGAAAAAAGAAGACAGGTCTATAACCAATTATTGGTTATATTGGTTACCAATATTCAAATATATGGGTTAGGTTTAGGGGATGGTAAAGTTGTGCAGCACACAACATGCACAGGAACAGGCTTTCACTTTTAGGAGCCGAGTTCAAGTCATTTCACATATTTGAGCATTTGATAAAAAAGTAACGCAATAGTTACTTTTCCCGGTAATTACTTTTATAATATAGTAATTCAGTTACTAAGTCAGTGACTTTGTGGGGAAAGTTACCACTATAACTAATTACTTTTTTAAAAGTAACATGCCCAACACTGTCAATCAGATACTAGATGTGACACTGATGAGAGGACAGGATGAAGCATCAGAGGAGGACAGCAGAACATGATCCATGTGATCTGAGGAGAAGCAGTTACATGAGGAGGAGGAGGAGGAGGAGGAGGAGGAAGAGGAAGAGGAAGAAGAGTGCCGTGTTGAATCTGTGGTCTTCTAAAGACTGAGATCTTGTCCTGGTCTTCATCCCCATCCTATGAGGACACAGGGACTGTCGTCTTGGGCAAGGACAACACATACTGGTTTAAACTGTCCCTGATGGAGCCAATAGAAACCACTGCTTTGAATATGTCAAATTGAAAAAAGAGAGAGAGGGGGGAGGGAGGGTCTGGAAGCAGGTAGACCTGACTGACTCAGTGACTGTTCATGGTAATCTGAGAGAGCCTGGTCCAAGAAAACTGAAGGGATTCCAAAATAAGTGGTCTGTGATAAATAGTGCATTCTGTTTCCTCTATTACAACCACAATACTCCATGGATAATATATATTACCCACAGAAATAAGATGTAGGCTACTATAGACCTACAACACAGCTTCCACAGAGAGTATTCATCATTGTAAATCATAAAAGGTTTATCATGGGTTGGATTATTGATGACTTGGTTCAACTGAACTTTTTGGACACACAAGCTCTTTAGCAGATTAGCTATGCATTGTATTGTATTTAAATGAACCTAATTAGCTCCACCTCTACCAGCGACACCACTGACCTGCTGCTGTCAGCTGTCATAGTCCAATGATTTAATATGTACCTCCACCAAGGCCAGACCATTCTACACATGTCTGTATTTATTGCCTTTAATCCTCACGCAGACTGCTGTGTGGTTTTATTAGCCGCTGTCTGGTGACGTCAGGATTGTATAGGTCAAAAGAGATCTACACTGCATGTATCTTTGTAACAATGCTGTCTGTATGTACGTATATGCAGGGCCGTTGCTACAAATTCTGGGCTTCGAATGCTCAAGTGGGCCCCCCTCCCCTGACTTTTCATCGGCACTTTTCTTAGACTAAGTTTTTTTTTTTTTTTTAGCATTTTTTGATGCACTGCACTGATGCAGCATTGGTATGAGTATTAGTCAGGGTCAAATGCAGAATAATTTAGTTGTATAAAGATTAAGCTACTGGGGGGTTTGTGGGCCCTAGTCGGCTGTGGACCGCTAGAACTGTCATCACCTTTCTCTCCTATGCAACAGCCCTGTGTATGTAAATATAACACAGAAAGACAACTAAGAGACATGCATCCTGTCACAACACCCTGTAAATGTGTGTGTGTTTGTGTGTGTCTGTCATCGCTACAGTTTTGGGTAGTTATCAAGTGTTTACCTGTCTCTCTCTGTCTGTAAAGTTGAAGAAACACTGAAACTAATATGATAATAAGATTTTTCAGTTACGATCAACTGCAGATTGTCTTGTTCTCTTGGTGAGTAGCCTACCGTTGTACTGAGCTCCTCCCGCTGTAACTGATGAAATACCCCTGTCACTGTCTGTCTGTCTGTAGACACAGAGAAATCCCATCACAACCAGCTGGATGAGTCCAACGCTGAAGACAGTTCTCTGAAGAAGAAGCAGCGACGGCAGAGGACTCACTTCACCAGCCAGCAGCTCCAGGAGCTGGAGGCCACCTTCCAGAGGAACCGCTACCCCGACATGAGCACCAGAGAGGAGATCGCTGTGTGGACCAACCTCACTGAGGCACGGGTCAGGGTGGGTACACACACTCCACCACCATGCACCCTTATTTATGATGCTGTTAAAGGGATATTTCAATATTTTGGCAAATTCGCCCATTGCCATAATCCCAATAGTCTTAGGAGTAGGTTAATTACCTTTAATTGTCAGTGCAAGCTGTTTTTAAATCGGCGGGGCAGAGACGTGAGCTCTGCATGGTGCACAGTATTTCCACCTTTCCCTCATCAAACTCATCAAATACACAATCTATCAACTCGAAAACAGTCTCATGGACAAGTTGTGACATGCACATTCACCACGCTATGAGAAAATAATGGAAAGTTATAAGATGAGAGTTGTTTTCACGGAAAATGCGTAGCCGGAACTACATTCTAGACACGGCTGCTGGGCGGAGTGATTTCAAAAGCGCAAGAGTGTTTGCTTCATGTGTTGTAATGTTACATAATTATACGTTATTATCTCATAGCATGGTGAATGTGCACCAGAGCGTTTTGGAGTTGTTGGATTGTGTACTTGATGAGGGAAATGTGGAAATTCTGTGCGCCTCCGTAGTGTTAGCTGAGTAGCTCCCGTCTCTGCCCCACCGATCTAAAAACAGCTTGCACCGACAATTAAAGGTAATGAACCTACTCCTAAAACTATAGGGATTATAGCAATAGGCAAATTTGCCAAAATGTTGAACTATCCCATTAACACAGCAGTTGATTTCACTTGTGAGCTTCTCCTCTCTGTTTGAAGGTGTGTTAGTCAGACAGGTGTAGTATTATTCTAACACTGCTCTAATGTTGGTCTACATTTGACCCCTGATGCTCTTATTACCCGCTGAGCACAACACAACAAAACACAACACAAATGCCTTTTTTTCAAAATCAAAACACACACACATACAAAGGTAAGGCGTTTCAGTACACCTCCTCTCAAAGCTGCAGTTGACACACTGAACCTAAATGTCAGAGGTGCAGGAGAATGTGCCCACACCCAGTGGTTTGGTCAGTGGAGCTATATGGAGCAGGAGGACACACATTCTGATGGATGACAATACAGTTGGCCTGCCTGACAAGTAATGGATCAAATTAATATTGGCTGGATGAAAGGTCACATAGCGTACACTCTGTTATTTTGAAGGGACAACAGATGACCCATTGTCTCGCCCCCGATGTCTATCAGTGGTCGTTCATGTAGGAAAATTTCTGTCCAAAACGGGCGTCTTCACCTGTCGGTGTGTTTCTGTCACTGAGAGCTGCTGTTAATCATTCTGATGGAGCATATTGAACACACTGAGGGTAGAGCAGACAGAGAAGGCCTTCACATTAAATATTAAAATCTATATATGGGTGATTCTTCAGTTGCAGGACTTTTTGACCTTGCAAATCTTCAAAAAATTAATTTATTTTAACTCTGTTTTTTCTATTTCAAAAGCTTTCTCAGATAGTCTGGAACAAAGATTGTAACACAACTTTGATCCTAATTTTGACATCATTGATTGTCAGCAAATGTATTACTTTTTGGAGCAACAGTTAGTTAGGTTTTAGACTTGCTGGCATAAGATAGTAGCCAGCAAACAATATGTAAATAAAGTGAAATGTCTTATTTCTGAACTAAAACATCCAAACAATAACTTGTTCAGTAATGACGCCTAATAAACATTCTGTCAGATCAGATCAAGATGCATAAATTTGCAAATGACTCACATTTGTAGAGATCAATAAGTCATGATGCTTCTGCCATGTCAGGCCTTGTGCCCCTGGTACTTTCAGTTGCAACAACAACTGAATAGTAGTTAGAAAAACCTTTACTGCTCTTGATGATAATGACAAATGCACTGGGGACGGAGATATTTAATAATGAAAAATGTTCTAACTGCCCCAAACAAATAAAAAACCAAACACATTTAAATGTTTTTTTTTTATTTTATTTTTTTTATTGCTTTATCTTTATTCTGGCATATTTGGATTTTCAACATACAAAAAGTATTGAAACGTCATAATTGAGACACAATCCTTTTTTTCAGTGCTTTAACAATTTAGCCCCAAGAAAAACAAAAATAGTTTTTTCTGAATTTTTTTTATCTTGAAAATTCACCCTGGGGACAGAAAAACTCCCGCTGTTGAAGAATCACCCATCTAGAATAGAATAGAATAGAATAGAATAAATATCTTTATTGTCATTCAGACATTGCATCAAAATGTTTTGCAGAACGAAATGACATGTGCCTTAGGCCACAATAAAACAGACAGATAAAAACACCATAATAAAAATAACCAGGTTCAAAGAAACAGTAGAACATTTATCCACATCATGTAATGAGACATTCAGAGTAAAAACAGCTCATATGTTGTTGTGTGTGTTCAGGTACTGTACAACCTGAGCTTTGAGCTCAGTTCTACCATCAGCATCCTAACATGCTCACAGTAAAAGTGTTAACATGCTGTTTAGTAGGCCATATTTACCTCAGCCGCCATTTTATTACAGCATGTCAGCATGCTAATGTTTGGTCATTAGCATTAGAAGTGCAAAGTATAGCTGACGGGAGGGACTTTAGTTTTGCAGGTGTTTGGCCATAAATCAAAATACCAGACAAAGTGACATTTTGATATTGGAGCTGGATAAAGAGGAATAAAAATGACATCATCATCTGCTGGGCTTTGATAGCCCAGTTAAAACAGAGGAATGATGCACAATCAAGCTAATATGCATGACTGTATAAAATTAGCTGCAATGTAGGTTTAAGGGAGTAGATCTGAGTGTTGCATTTCACATTTTGTTGAGGTGTAAATTAGATTAAAATGTATTCAGCTCAGCTTGCTAGCAAATGCCTGAGGTGATAATGTATCAGATGTTGCATTCACAGCCTTTTACAAAAATGGAATTTATTCAGGTTTAAGCTTTAGCAACAAGTTAAACGTGTTACACACACATTCAAGCCTTATCTTTTCTTTTCTTATGTTGCACTACTTCCTACATTTGCTAGAAACACTCCAGCAGAGACTGGACTAATATCAGGGGTCATGATCTTCATGTTGTGTTTATAGATAAAAACACTGTGCTGACATCAGCCACAAACCAGCTTGACCACTGAAATGAATGGCATGTAGAGAGCTGGTAATCTGCTCTCTGTACTTGGACTCTATTACTTGATTTCCCATTACATCAAATGCACCATCAATTATTTTTAACTATTAGATATCTAAAAGTGCTGTTTTCTATTTGTGTTTTTGCTCCCCTTACATCCACTGATTTACTGCTGAAATCGTTTTCTTTATTAATTATTCCTCTCCGTGATGCATGTCCACTCTGATGATACTAAACAGATGAGATGAACAGAGGAGTTTATTTTGAAATTGAAAAACAAAAGATGGAATAGACTGTCAGACGGGCCAGATGTTTTAACTAATGCTTCAACACAATGACAACAATTTATATGCTTCAACACAATGACAACAATTTACCAATACCACTCTGGAATTAACTGTTAAATATTATAATCTTCCTTTTAAACTCATCACAGTTCACTTCTTCAGTATAATTAATTAAAATAAAACTCAATATGAAAATGATAACTTTGGCTCAGCTTCTTGGAATCCTTTGACCAGTTCACAGAAGACACATGGAAGAGCTGCCGAATAACCTTCACACAGCACTCACTGTGGGTCAGGCTAACACCTGGAGCGTCTGTCGTGGGGGGTTTCCCCTGCTGTCACTGAGGTGGATGGAAAACTCAGTCATTCACTTTACACTAATGATCAACAGCATTCTGTTGCTATAATAACAGAGGATTGGATGATACACAGCATACATACACCAAGGTCGCGGAGACACGGCCGAGAATCAGCCCGGGAAAAGTTTGATGAGGATTACTGTGATCAAACTTTTGATATGAGATTATTTTTAATATTAAGGAAACATACTGATGGAAACGCATAACCAGGAGGCTTCTGTCCACAAATGAAAGATTTCTGTCTCATACAGAGAAAAAAACTTTGTCCAGAACTTCACCCAAAGAGACAGTTTTCATTTCGAAAAAAACTCCCAATTTAGATTTCCCACTAAAGCTTTAATCCAATTCATATCCTCCAAATATAGGACCATAAAATGACAAATGTGAAGATTGCCCTTCCCTGACATTTCTCTCATTGAGATCCCACTCTTCAAATAAGTCAATGATTAGTTTTAATAAGGCTTGCTTAATAAGACTGTTTGACAATACACTTCAACTTACTTTCTGGGATCATTATGTCAAAAATTCTGAGTACACATGCACACAATATTATCTGAGAGGAGTTAGGATACTCTGACTGGATGGATGTTTGAGAATTAAACTTTATTGACTCTGATTTCTTAAAGGGAAAAAAAAAGTCATTTGAAAATAACTTCTCCATTTTTTCCTTTGTGTGTAAAATAATATGAACCTAAATTATAGGTTAAGCTGTGAGGCGCTTCATGTTGTGTTCTCTCCATCACGCCTGTCTGTGTGTGTGTGCAGGTCACTGATGTCGCCACGTCACTCATCTCCAAATCCATTTTAAGTGTGTGTGCTGAGTGAGAGTTGTTGTATATTTGATATTTTAACTGCATCAGTTTTCAAAAATGTTTCAGAACTTCCCCTAAAAGGTGCAACACATGCAACACATTTTTAAAAGTGCAACAAAAGTTTGCACTTTCACTGCAGCTGGAGGTCTGTCATATCTTTTTTTTTTTTTTTTTTCAAAATTTGCATGATGAACTACAGTTGAACTCCAGTTAAACTTGAAGCTGCATGCTTAATTGTGCTGGATCATATAAGAAAATATTGCAGTAATTTGTCAGTGACAACTGAAGGTGTGACTTTTATGTGAAGCTGGTTTTTCATAGTAAAGAGATGTTTTTAAGGCAAGGCAAGGTATCTTTATTTATTTAGTGCATTTCATACCAAGGCCACTCCAATGTCCATTTAAAAAGAATAGCACAAAAACAAATAAATAAATAAAAAGAAAAGAAAATAGATAAAGTTTAAAAGAGCTCAGCCATAAGCACATGAAAAGTGCTCACAGTTGGGGCTGATTTCAGTTCTGCTGGTAGTTTGTTCCAGTTGTGTGCAGCATCACAGCTAAATGCTGCTTCACCATGTCTGGTTTGAACTCTGCTCCACTATCTGACCTGAGTCAGTAGATCTCAAAGCTCTACTGGGTTTATACTCCACTAACGTGTCATTCATGTATTCTGGACCAAAACCAGTTAGTTCCCAACCTTTTTTGGCTCATGACCCCATTTTGACAAAACAAATTTCTGGCGACCCTGTCAGTCAAGATGCTGCATTTTAATTGAACTCAATTTATATTCGAGAAAGTAAAAGTATAGAATACTGTTGTCTAAGATTTTGTGTGGTGTTTTTAATCACAATTTTAAAAATAATAATAATTATTTAAAAATATATTTTTGTCAGTAATTCTTTTTTCAATTACTAGACATTTCAGGCACCCCATTTGAATTCCAGGCGACCCACGTGGGGTCCAGATCCCAAGGTTGAAAAACACTGACCTAAACCATTCAGTGATTTGTAGACCAGTAGCAGAACTTTACAATCTATTCTGTAGCTGACTGGGAGCCAATGAGCCTTTTAAAATATATCAGTAGAAGCTTCTAAGACTCTGGAATCCCATTCTCAGTAAAGTGAGGGCTCCTACATTAACACACAATATGTGACTATTTCAAGAATGACATTGTGAGTGGGTTGATGTTTCACAGACAGACCGTCCACTCAAAGTGTTTTTTCCTTCTGTTTGTGCAGGTATGGTTCAAGAACCGACGTGCCAAGTGGAGGAAGCGTGAGAGGAACCAGCAGGCAGAGTTATGTAAAAATGGCTTTGGTGCCCAGTTCAATGGACTCGTGCAGCCTTACGACGACATGTACACAGGCTACTCCTACAATAACTGGGCCACGAAGAGCCTCGCCAACAGCCCACTCTCTGCAAAGAGCTTTCCGTTCTTTAACTCAATGAATGTAAGCCCCCTGTCCTCCCAGCCCATGTTCTCCCCCCCCAGCTCCATCCCCTCCATGAACATGGCCTCTAGCATGGTGCCCTCCGCGGTGGCCGGAGTGCCCACCAGCGGCCTCAACAACCTGGGCAACCTCAACAACCTCAACGGCCCCGCCGCGCTCAACTCGGTAGCGGTGACGGCGGCCACCTGCCCCTACGCCACCACGGCCAGCCCCTACATGTACAGAGACACCTGCAACTCCAGCCTGGCCAGCCTGCGGCTCAAGGCCAAGCAGCACACCAACTTCGCGTACCCGGCGGTGCAGAACCCCGTGTCTAACCTGAGCCCCTGCCAATACGCTGTGGACCGGCCAGTATGAAGAAGTCAGCTCGGACAACCACCACGCCTGACCCAACCGACCAGCTGTAAGTCCATTACCCACAACTCCTCAGTTCCATCTCTAAGCTACCAGATGTGCTGCAAGACTTGGCAGGTCATGTTTTTTGGTGATACACAGTGAGAGTCAAAACCTGCTGCAGCAGATAGACACGCCCCGACGGACCACCACACTTTCAAAGGAACTCTCTCCCACGTGTGAGACTTTCACTTAACTGACTGACTGCTTCAAAGGATTTATAAATATTATTATCATTATCATTTTTTTTCCTTCTTTTAAACTGCATGATTAGAGTTTAAGTAGAAACCGAGGGTAAATAAAACATGGATTCTTCAACTGGACTGGTGGTCAACATCTTGGCCCAAAAAAACATCAAATGTGATCTTTGCTACTATATCGCAGGAAAAGGGACCTGTGGTTAAAATGCAATAGATATGGAGGATGTATATAATGGAATTTTTTTTTCTGTTTTGTATGTGACATAAAATATATGAAAATGTAGTACTTTAAAGATGAGAAAAGCATGTTCTTCAAAAACAAGGGCCCTACGTCAGTCTACTATGAGCACATCCTTCAGGAGCTTTCAATTTTGTTGTGCTTTCCTCACCCCTGAAAAGGTTATAGGTCAAAGGTCAGCTTAGCTGGATGAGAGGAGGGCAGTACTGGAAAGTAAACACACCCTCAAGCAAGCGGTTTAACACAAAAAAACCAACAATTAACACACACATACCAGAATATCAGCAAGATTTTCAAGTAAATCTAAAAAGCCATTAAGTATATAGATTTGTGTGGTGTTATACAAAGGGAGTCCATGACTGTAAAAATTGTATGTAAGAGTGCAGTTGTTATAAGAGAACTCAAGTTTTTTTTCTTGGTGTTGCCTGCTTTGTCTCATTAAAGAACCAATTAAAGGATCCGTTTTTATGAACGACACATGGACTCTTACGTTGAACCTGACAGTTCACGTCCTTCCCTATCTGATCTAGCCTATGACATTAAGCGAGTACGACGTGGGCCAAAACATGATGTTCTCACAACAATGAGCATAGCGCCATGGAAACCCTGACTCACTTCCATGGCAACACTTACGCAAGAGTGAATGAAAGTAGTAGGTTGGAAGGAGAGCGGTGGTGGGAGGGGGGGGGGATATAGATGTTCCCAATAGCTGCTCACTGATATGTTTGACCTACACTCGAGTGGTAACTGCAGGCGATCCAGTGACACAGCAGGAATTCACACGAGGCCGCGGCCGAGGCAGCGCCAGGATTACATAAGGGCCTCAAGGAGCCGGGCGTCCCAGCAGAGCCACAAACGAGGAGTTAGCAGCTCATCAATCCCCATCAGCCCCGGCAACTGTTTATTGTTCTGACATTTCCACTGATGCTTTTTTTTTTTTTAACTGATTTTTAAATAAATTTGACAAAGTCACTTTTTCATATCATATTTAACATATCAAATCATATTTAAATTCTGCTGCTGATTCAGATACTGCATATGCTTCTCATTAAATCTGTTTTAGATAAATAAGAGTAAATCATTGGTGCTACGGTTTTAAAGAAGACAGAGGTGAAAAACAAATCAATTCAATCTCAGAGGTAGGATAAAACAAATGTATGATTTGGCAAAAAAACAAACAAACAGAGAAGACAAACAGTAGATGGGCATTTCATGTTAATTTAAACCTGGCAATGATCAAAGCTATCTCATAACTCCTGATCCATTCACAGGCCAATAATAAAACAACCTGCATTTTGTTACATTATCATTATCATTGACCCAATGCTCAATAAGTCCCATAGTACATTAAATAAATACATAATAATATTCTGTAAAATATTAAATTGAGTGCATAATTACAAAGTTTATTATGAAATTCCAGAATAAGGGTTTTGTTTTATTTCCCAACATGAAAGTCTCTTGAGAAAGAAGGTGAACGTGTAAATGTGAACTTTTTAATGAAAAAAAAAAATTCAGGGCAAAAAAAAGAAAAGAAAACGACGACAAAAATGCAAAAATAACTGAAAAAATAAAATGATACTAAAACGCAGAGGAAATGCATGCAGTGTCATCTGCACCAGTGGAGACCACTCTGGATTTTGATTGGTTGGAGGGTGTGGATTCACTTTTAGTAAATGTGAATATTAAAATCCACTGAGGACAGGAGAAGAAAGAGTCAGGATCTGGATAAAAAGGCCAGTGGAAGTCCCAGCTGCACAGGACCACGAGGACCAGAGACGACATGTGATCTACACCACGAAGAACACACACACACACACACGCAGGTGTGGAGAAGACACAGGTAAGAGCCTCAGTAGGTGAGGAGGAGGAAGTTTAAACAATATCATGTAGCAGACAGGTGTATACTGACAATCAGTAAATGATCTTTATTAAATTTTAATTATTATACATTTGTCAGGATTATTCAATTGCTGTCCAAGTTTACAGTTTCCATTTGACTGAAAATACAGATCCTTAGTCTGTTCACAAGAAATGTGAAATGGCTAGTGCAGAGGCAGTGGAATGTATTAGAAAATTTATATTAAAGAAATTCCGGTTCAACTGTTTTCAGGCTTTAGATTAAACGTGTTGCATGTGTGTTGTGATAGAATAACCCTCATCAAGAGAGAGAGGAGTGCAGATCTGATCTGACAGCAGCTATTCTCCTGGTGGCGTCTGCTTCAGACCTGTGTTGTGGAGTGAGGTGAAGCAGTCACAGTGTGTGCTCCTCACCGCCACACCACACTAAAGAATCAATATTCCACTGCAGGGGAGACCGTCTGCCGGTCCCTTTTGTTTACTCACACTACACAACTTGCAGAGCACAGACCGTGGTCTGGAAAAAAATACCAAACCCGAGGATGTTCTAACGATTACCTCAGAGAGTAGAGAGGAGAGGAGGCCGGCGGAGAGCGGCTGGAGGAATTAGAGGTGGAGATCTGGAAGGGATGGGAACATACATTCTACTATAGGACATCAAATCTGTTGGCATTGTTTAATTTAGCTCATTAGTGCTCATCTATTTCTCTTTCTATATGTATGAAAAATGTTAAAAGGCAGTTTAGTTCATGACAACTGTGTAGCATGATGTTATAATATTCGAAAAAACATAAAATAATGACTTGTATAATGTGATAACTGTGGATGAATGTGTCCACAATCTAAAATCTGTGTCCAAATTATAAAAACACAATAAACACAAACACACACAGGAAAACTAAGAACCACAACAATTAGAATATAACAGCTATAGGCTGCAGTGAGGCAGTCATCCACTGAGCTGGGCCTGTCTCTTCATAATAAAGATATATGAGCCACAAATAAATGTTACACCATCTCTATAAAATGACATGCTGTTTTAAGGTCTATAAAATTGTCCCTCTGAGATGCCAGTCACTGTAAATCACAGCCAGTGGCAGCTCTGGCTTGTTATTGTGCCCTGGGCAAACAGCCCTTTGCAGACCGACACTAGACTTCAATACTCTTAACGTTTTCACACATGATGTGTGAAAATCTGTTTTCATAGTATTGTGAATGAGCTTTTTTTCTTGGTGTTACTCATTTTATTATTTGCATTGGTACTGAAAAACAAAACACATTTTGATAGCACAGCATGTACATATTTATTATACAGCCTAATACCATTCATACAGCAGTTTATCGGATTTATTCTTCCACTGAAATCTGTTTTTGTCTTCTCCAGTCAGCCTTTCCCTCTCAGACTTTTGCTGGAGAGTTAAATATGTAGTTAAAAATCAAAGAAGGTAAAAACTGGTCTTACTTATTGAAAATGGAAAATAATTTCCCTAAACAGTTAGTCATAATCATTTTTTATCATCATTTTTTTTTTTATGTTCCCAGATCAGTAGGTCAGAGCTGGGTGAAAGCCTCTGGCATCAGGACTGGGGAGCTCCATCTAAAATTAGATATGGGAATAATGGAGCTTCTGAGGTTTTGGCTGAGTATGGTTCACACTCATACTGACTGTATACTGACTTCACATATCAATCTGAATGTTTCACTGTCACAATTAACAGCAGATCAGTAGTCAACATTTCCATGTGACTGAAACTTCCACTGAGGCAGAGGAGGATCTAAGCTGCACAGAGAATTCAATGCACCAACATCTTCATTATTATTCAACAGTTCATATGTATATGTTCATGTGTTCATACTTATATCAAACCACTAAAAAGATTTGTAAATACATAGCTTTAATCCCTGCAGGTACAATAACCACATGGATTATTAATTTGATTTAAGGGAAATATGTCTAAAACTGATTATGTAGGATTCCTCTTGTCTTATTGTCTTATTAAAAACTCCTGGGTGTTTCGCAGCCATATGGCGCTAGTTCACCGATCGGCCCATAAATCAACCTGTTGCATAAGGAGTGTGGTTCTAATTTGAGGTGGTACAGTCTATTTGCATTTCATTATTCCTCATTGATGTGGTAGATTATTGTCTCAGTGGAGGTGGACTAAATGAAAGCGAGGAATGTGATAAATATGATGAGGACTGGAGCAAAAAACACAGAGTGACAGAGTAATTCAGCGGCTCTCTGTTTGTTCCTGGTAGGAATTATCAAAAATTAGAACTAACTGATCGCAGCTTTTCAAAGTTATTAACTAAACAAAATGACTTTGAGTAATACTTTTTATGAGCTGTTTGCTCAACCTATTTAAAGTGGGATAAACCCCAGGAGTTAATTATGAGCACTGATTTAGGAGAAAGTTTCATTGATATGACGGTAAGATCAACAAATTAATCCTCTTGGCACTTCTGAACTGAGGGATGATCACAAATAAAACTGCATTTAAATATAAAAAAAAACAGTGAAATGGACATTTAAAAAAACACTCAAATGCCAACACAATGATTTTTAAATTAAATCAACACAGGAAAGTTCTTTGTTGTTTATGAACAGGTTTTACTTTTGATGACAAAGCAGAGGGAAAAGTGCCTGAAGAGAAAGAGGGAGAGTTGGAGAGAACAGAAACAACTCCACACCCCAGTGGCTCAGACTGTGTGATGTGTTACAGTATAATAGACTGTTAGAACAGTGGCTCCACCTCCCAGATCCTCCTGTTCACATGTCCAAGTGTCCTTGGGCGACTGTGTGAATGTGTGTGGATGTCAGTGTAAAGCAGCAGCTTTGATCAAGAGCAGATCTGCCTCCTCTGCAGAGATGCCAATTATTATGGTATGTCTGTGGCCAGAGCTGAGTCTTTCTACTGGGTAGAAAACAGGAAATGTGTTTTCAGAAGCCACGAAACAGCAAACATCAGAATAACAGCAACACAACGCCAACACAACACAACGGGTTTATCAGTCATTTACACAATGCCCCTCACCTCACAGCAGATGTGCTCAGCTACAGCACACCTGTTGTTGGAACACCTGGTTTAATGTGGAACCATACTTCCTTATCATTTTCCAGTGGAAAGGACACAGTCATATTTCTGATTTTAGTGAATCTCTGGTCTATTGATTTTAAAAATAAAAATAAAAATCTACATCACCCTAATTCTCCAGGTAATTTCATTGAGACATATAGATCTCATTTTCAATAGAGACCTGTTTTGGAGGGCAACAACAATTAGTTGCAGACATATTTATCAATCCAGTGTATACAACGGTTTAATGAAAGTGCCAAGTGGAAGAAGTTCAATACACTAAAAGAAGACACATATTTCAATTTTTCTCCCCCCAGTTTTCCTCAAAATAAACTTAAAAACATTTTTGTCATCCTGTAGCATATTTCAGGTCCAAGGGGCAGGGGCATTCCCTTTTGCCAAGCTCTATAAGTACTGAAGTTAAAAGTAATCTAAGTAGTAAAAAGGTGAACAAAGACAACTCCCGCACACTGCCTTTCACTTGCAAAGTAGTTTACTGTAATATAAAGTACACAAAGTTTTGGTCCTTTGGACCTTGTCAGGTCATGTTACGGTGTCATGCGGTGACATCATAACACAACAAAAGATTATCCAGCACAAGCAAATACATATATATCAATGGACAATGAAATAAATAGAGTCCATCAGACCAATATAAAGTAGTAATGCATATAAGGAGAATGTCAAGATAGATAAGGAGCATAAATAGTAAAAAGGTAAAAGTAAAACGGTCTGTGTGAGATTAAGCAAGATACATATGTTGGCAGCAGTCAAAAAATTCATTCATAAATGAAATTGTAACAATGCAAATGCTGACCAGAGAGTACTAAGTGTAATTGTGAGAGTACGGAGCTAGAAGAGGTGTCTGCCTCAACAATGTCACCAAGCCAAGAAGAGGTAAAACACAACTTTTCC
Source organism: Trachurus japonicus (assembly GCF_045865225.1). Taxonomy (NCBI): domain Eukaryota; kingdom Metazoa; phylum Chordata; class Actinopteri; order Carangiformes; family Carangidae; genus Trachurus; species Trachurus japonicus. The sequence continues at coordinate 27,556,922 of NC_140921.1, read as the reverse complement.
TAAAGAAGGGTTATGCTGGTTTTAATTTAAACTTTCTCAAATTATTATGCAATATGACACTTTGAAGAAAAGTGTAATTACAGACTATAGGAACAGTCTCTGCTCAGCTCAACAATAAACAAGTGTATCATCTGCATAAACATGTAAAAACGCACCAGTAATATATTGACATTGTTAACGTAGAGCCAGCGGCTCGGTCTGACAGACCGATGTCCAGATTAAAGGGTGCTGACCTGCACGTTCCATGTAGAATTCAACAGTGACAAGTCTTCATCATGTTCAGATCTCAGTGTGTCTCATGCAGTTTTAGAAGGATCAATGCATCCACCAGCATGTCTGTCCTGTGGCACAAGTTGCCACTGGATACGTTCATAAGCACGGAACCAAACTGCCAACCTCACACTGGCACTGAAGCCCCGCCCACTCGTTGAGCGTCGTCAAATTTCAACTGTCAATCAAACACCACCCAACAACGTTAATGGATGTTAACGGTCACATCATACCCGAGCAGCTACGGGTTTGAGCCAGAGTCTGACTATAGGCTACGTTCACACCAAAAGCATCGGGAGCGTCGCGGCGGCCAGATGTCATTCAGTTTCAATGGAGACAGGCGTTGACGGGCGTCGATGGGCGTAGGGAGCGGCGACGTGCGTCGGAGCGTCAAGAGGTATCAAATTAGAAGTTGAGAGAAGTTCAACTTTATGCAAATGAGGAGCGTCGCCGCTGCGGCGGCAGCCAGTTGCAGACCGGGAGTCTCACAGCGGGAGAAATTGAGAGCACCTGAGTGGACACATCTTCTGCGCTGCTTGAAAGTCCCGCCCCTTTGGCCGCTGGAGCTGGCAGCCGGTGAACAGAGCGTTGAGAGCGTCTGCTGCCCATGCTGCTGATGCTCCCGATGCGTTCGGTGTGAACGCACCATGAGGCCTGCTCTGATTCTAAATGTTTCAGATACACACTTAGCAGCGAAGAAAATACAGTCTGAGTGAGGCACTGAAGCCTCGGGACCATACCCAGCCATCGCCAGCAACTGGAGCATTGGTGGCTATACTGTGACAAATAGCACAGGAGTTTCCCCTAGCCCTGATGGCACGGCTACCGCTGATAGCCCCCGAGGGGCTCCGCTATGAGGGCGGCCGCCGTCAGCATGGAGTCGGCCACTTGGCGGCTGGCGGAGGCTCCAGTGCCTCATCCGGACTGTGTGTCCTTTGCCTCATTGCTAAGTGTGTATCCGCTGCTAAGTTTTAATGCGAACTTGCTCTTATATTATATAGCGGTACTGGAGTGGAGCTGTTAGAGGCAGGGTCATGGCTAGCTGGGATTTATCTACGTCACTATATCCTAATTTAGTCCTGCCCAAAAAAACAGAGAAACTCTTGTCCTCAAAAAACAGTTTTACCCTCAAACTCCACAGTTCATCTCTGTATGGTTAGCAATCTTTTCACATGTTTTCAAGAACCATATTCTAACATTTATTATGTTTTCAATAAAACCTTGTGTTTCACTTTACAAAGACTTTAAATTGGTCAATTGGTTAATGATCGGCAGCTCATCAGTCTGGGACTTCCTTATCATTATACATCATGTAAGCCTACTGGGTTTTCCTTTTTTTCGACATGAAGCGGTGCGGTTCAGTTTCCACCTGCTTCCACTTCTGATTACAAGCCAGTCTTGTATTTAAAGGGATAGTTCAGGCTCTTTGACATGCAGTTGTGTGAGGTAAGGTTGCACTAAGTTGGTACAGTGTTATCTGTATAGTGGTTTGGACACTTACATGTTCACCTGAATGAATCAGAAAGTGGTGTAATACTCTGTGGCTGTGTTCGAATACAGACGTAGAACAACTGAAAAAATGGAGTGCCAAAGGAAAATTTGAAATCATGTGCAAATAAGCATTTTTCCAAAAATGTTGAGCAGTGTTGTTGCTTTTTCATACTATTTTGCCATTACCATTTTTTCATACCAGGGTGGCGGTATCTGCATGGACAGGCCCTACTGGGTGAGCAGCAACACATTCTATCTGATCAAGGTGAACACACCTGCTTTGGTTCACAACAAAGCAACATGTCTGTTTGAAGCTCAATAGACAGTGATGGGTGTGTGCAGGGTGCCTCATTTTCCTCAGGGTGTTTGGGCCACACACACACACACACACACACACACACACACACACACACACACACACACACACACACACACACACACACACACACACACACACACACACACACACACACACACACAGAGACACACACAACTTCTGCAACTTCTGTTGTATACTGTCCTTCTCTCCACTTCCTACCCCTCTCTATATATTTTCTTCTCCTCTTTTCTTCCTCCTCTTCCTCTTTTCCTCCCTCCTGCTCCTTGAACCCTCAGCCTGCTTCAGCCTGTGGTCCTGCTCTTCCTCCAACTGTAATACATTAGGAGGCTTAACATTCCTGCTGTAAGCCACTGCAATGCAGACCCAACCTACTGAGCTTTTCTGTCCTGGTCCGCAGCCCCTCCAGCTTGTGCTGTCTTGCATGTAATTTCCTGTTTGCCTTAAGACTCCTTCACCATCCCAATAATGGACTCCAACATGCATACCACGCACACAGATTGAAGTTGTGAGTCTGCTCTACAGGTATACACACACTCACTCAGGATCATTTTGGAGACCAACTCGTACAGTTTACACGGACAATGTCTTAAATGTCATGTTTCATATAGTATTATGTTCTGTAGATACTGGTAGTTTGCACCAATGAAGTTCACAATTTCCATCAAATTACTTTTTTTTTTTTTTAAAAGCATTCGACCCAGGCTCCAGCCCACCCACATTACTCACTGTCCCACACAAAACGCATAAAAACATATACACTCACATAAACTTGGTTTCTAGATGACATGTGTGTAAGTGTGCTTAATCTGTCCTCTGATTGCAATGGATTTTTTAAAAAGACTAAACTTTTTTGGAAGACAATTTTTTATTTGTATATCCCATTTTTACAATCAGTTTGTCTCAAAGGACTTTACACAGCATCATAACAACATCCTCTGTCCTTAGACCCTCACATCCACTGAGGAAAAACAAGAAAAAACACAGGAGAAGCTGAGGGTGAGAGACAGGAGGGATCCCTCCCCCAGGACGGGCAGAAGTGACATAGATGCAGTGTTGGGGAAACTTAAACTCCATGTACAGTAGTTGAACTACATAGCTTAACTACAATTTGCTGTAACTTGCATGGGCTTCAGGCTGCTGTTATGTCAAGAAAACACTGTGCATGTCATGCCATTCTCATTCTCTGACTACACAAGGAACAATATTCACATTTTCAAGCAGGAAAGTATGACATAGTTAAAGGGACAGTCTAGGCAAAAATAATATTTGCATGTACAGTGTAAACCCCCCTAAAATAAAACAGGAAGTGATATAAAAGACACCTTAAAGTGGGAAACTTGATGAGACAGAACTGACACTAGGGCCTGCCCCTAAGTCTCTGTGGAGCACAACCACACACACCATCACACAGCAGCAGTGAGCCACTAATATTCCTGGGTAACACTTTATTATAAGTACATGCATAGGCATATAGGCATTAGTTAAGCATTGATAAATGCTGAATTCTTCATTTATAAGGCATACATACTCATTAGTATGTGGTTTATAAATACAGTGCGTGCTTAACCCTAACCCTGAGTCAAACATTTCTTCAAACTGTGTTTATAAACTACATACCAATGAGTATTCATGTGTTATAAATGATGAATTCAGTAGATTTAATGCTTAAGCCCCAGTGTGTAACTTATTTGGCTTTTTATTAGCAAAAATCAAATATTGCTTTCATAAATACGTATTTCACTGCAGTCAAATCACACCTGCATAAAAATGAAAGCTTTCTGGTACCTTAGAATGAGTTGTTACAAGTCGTTACAAATACATAAGTGGGCGACGCACCAAACCGAGGCTGCCATGTTGCATCGCCATTTTTTACGTTCAGTGGCAGCGTGACCGTAGGTAACCATAGAAACTCAGCGGAGCTGTCGGCTCGGGGAGAAAGTTTTCCAGGTAGCTCCTGTTAAAACTGTCACCACTGTGTAGTGTGAGGAAGGACGGAGGCACTGGTGTTGCATTCAGGTGCAGTCACGCAGACGGCCGTCGGCAAACCAACCGGATGTCATTTTACGCAACGAGAGAAAGACGGTAAAACATGGGTCAGGTAAACAATACGACATCACCATGACAACATATTGTCACGCCTGTATTGTTTTGCCTCGTGCTGGCGGACCACTTGTTTACATAGACGCTTGTTTATCCTGTTACATGCAGCGTCTGTCTGACATCTACCCGATTTCACGTGAATGCAACATCAAGAATACGTTCCGATATGCAACCGCACCGCTAGATGGGGGTAATTCCTACATATTATACCTTTAACTAATGCTTACTGTAATAGTGTGTACTTATTATAAAATGTTACCATATTCCTGTATTTCTGCCTTTGACTGAGCTGCTCTACCAATCAAACTTTGTCATCAAAATCTATACTGTAGTACAAATTCATTCAGGAGTATTTGTACCATGCATTACATGGATGTTTTTGCTTTAAAAACAATGTGCATCTAACCCTATTATAAACAATCATGCTCTCTTGTCCTTGCTCTTTGACGGTCAAAGCTCAAAAATACATGCTGTGCCCACTGATACATTTTCACCAATGTTTGCCTTGTGTTTAGTCTAAAAATTATTGATTTATATAATTTTATTTCATCTAATAAAAAATATGCTATTCACATGTTAAATACTTAAGCACAAAATGTTTCATGGGGTACTATGGGGGAAATCTGGCCATCCTAGCGGTAGCCTATCCCCAGTGCCCATGTATGAGTGACTCTTACAGAGACAGACACAGACAGATTTTTTATTTAAATTCAAACTAGGTCAGCACATACAGGTCAGGCAAAGAAATCCAAGGGGCTAGGGAAAAGGTCAACACATACATACACTAGTCACAGAGAAAATTTTGGTGTGCACACAGGTGCAACATGTTGGGTGCAGCGTCAGCAATCACAGCAGCAGGAAGTGAAAATCTAAATTGAGAGGGAAAGGTTAGACACACCAAAAAAGAAAAAAAGGAAGTGAAAAATAAACTTGAAGAATTCATATATTTACATCTTGAACCATAGCATGTCACACAACTGTTGTGTATGTGATGATATCTTTTTGTGTGTGTCAATAACACAAAATATAAGTTGTAAAAAAAAATAACCCTTGAAAAAATAACAGGCTTTCAGACTGTTCCAGGATAATGAACCAGTGCCCACTATGATGGACATTATTTAGGCTAACAACCAGTTTGAAATCAATTCTAATTAAGAGATGGATGATTTCTGACAGTGAGACTGGAACCCTTTGGGATACTAGCAAGACAACGTGTAAGTGGGAGTCAGAGGAGCAGTGAGACTCATTCATTAGTTTTGAATTGTTTTGCTCCATGGTACATGGCTACAGAGGAATAGGACTGAGATGATCACAACTTGATTCCTATGATTTCTCTGTGCAGTGTGTGTCTGCACTTCAACAGACTTTGTTATTGTGTTACATTGTAGGAGTCAAGTCAGTTGTCAAGAAAGTAAATGTGTTTGCATATTTGTAAGGAGTTGTGTTCATATTCCTTCACACAGGAACACACACACACACACACACACACACACACACACACGCACACGCACACACGCACACACACACACACACACACACACACACACACACACACACACACACACACACACACACCGGCTGCAGCAGCAGGAGCAGCTTTTGTTTAAAACCTCCCAGACGCCTCTAATTGGCTGGTATTTATACAGGGGAGCAGAGTGCACGCAGCGTTGTTTTCACATGGGATTAACCCCAGTCCAATCCCAACACATTTCACAGAGAAAACCACAACACTCTCATTGCATCCCACCAGCCTCTTTACCCAATCTGACCAGTCTCATTTGGTTCAATGTGTCTTAGCTGCTGGTCTTCTGGCAGGCAGCAGGTCTGAAGCTGTGGTGTACATCAACTCTAATACTAATGACAGCCTGTATTTTACATGTTACTGTGTGGCTGAGAATATTATGAAAATCTAAATAGGTCACTATATACTGTCAAAATGTATAACAATTTGCATATTATGATGCATAAACATTTGTGTTTTTTACTGCAGACGGTACTGTAGAAAATGTATTTCATGGCCCCAATAGCTAAATAAAAACATTATACCCGGGGCACACCCAGAAGATTACTGGGATCAATACTTTGACAAATATATAGGGGGTTTGGAAAGGGGGTGTCCGTAGCTAATATTATTCATATTAAATCCATAACTCCATTTTCCGCAAATATGTATAGTACTATCCACCATAAAGAATGATTAATCATACTAAAGACAAGGCACAGAATGAGGAAATAATAGTTTGTTTGATAAGACATTAAACTGGTGGTTAACCAAAAATATAAATTGGGGAATACGGCTCCACATATTCTGAGTTGTGACGCCAAGAATGTATGTGAAAGTGCTTAGTACCAGAATATATGTCAAGTGAAGTCAAACTTTACACACATTTAGCCTTCTGAAGTTTTCCAAAGTGCTGTACAGTGCTGTATACAAGAAATGTGAACACATGACATGAAATAAAACAAAAAGCAAGAAAAACATCCTCAACCTGAGTGCATTGAATCTTTGCAGTTTAATGGTAAAAAGATCTGTACATCATACGCGTAGCAGTGAAAAATCCCAGTGGAAGCATCAGGAAGAGGATAGGGCCCAGAATGGACCCTAGGGGAACCCCAGCAGTGGTTTGTGTGCGTGTAACTGAAGTATTCAGTTTTTGCCGAGGTGACTTCTCATATAGCCTTTATATACCATGTCAACATCCATCAATGAGTCTATACAACTGTGGCAAAGTGCTACATTAATTAAAATGAACAATGGTTGACTTAGTATTCCCACACCTATCTGTGGTGGTGAGGTTATTGCAAAAAAAAGAAAAGAAAAAAAGGTGTACTCACTGTGAGGCCAGGGCAGACGGGAGTGAACAAACCCTGCAATTCATTAAAAACTATGACTACACTTTCTGCCCATGTAGGAGTGGGAAACACACAGGTGATATACTGGCACACCAGGTCAGACACAAGTCACTTATTAGCTACATGTGTGCTTCATACAACCTTGATGTGTTCAAATGGTGACATATGTGTTTCCCCATGAACAGATATTGCCATCATCAGAACAGTATATTCTATTTGGAATAGATCTGTTGAGAGTTTTCTCTGTGTCTTGGAGATCTTCTTACTCACCTCTGCACCAGGGCTCCATCCCTTAGCAGCCTAGAGATGCATGTGTGCTAAAATAATATAAAACAGATTCAGACGTTACAGAGATGCATGTGTGCTAAAAGAATATAAAACAGATTCAGACGTTACAATAAATTTGTTTGAAATCTTACAAAAATCCCTTTAAAGCGAAGTAGCTTAAAAACTGAAAAACAACAATCAAAAAAATCAACAAAACAAATACGAGGAAAAAGGGTAAAATGTTGACTTTATAGCTCATGTTACTGGCAAGCTAAACTGATGTTGGTTTGACTAGCATAACGTTAACCTAATGGATGGGACCCACTATGTCTGCCACATTGTGTTGGAAGTTCAGGGTAACATTATTGTACCTTTTTGTCTACAACCTGTTCTGCTCCCACATGTGGCCGCCTATATCCCTCCATCAAGAAGGACCAAAAACCACCCAGTTAGTGATGCACTCTGTACCTCTGCTAAGAGGCTGAAATGAAGGCATCAATGTAGATCACATGCCAGATGTTCATGTTATGCTCAGCAGGGTTTGCATCACCTTTATATTTGTGTGGGCATACAGGTTTCAGGGTTTGACAAGTCCTGCCTGCCAGTCAGTTAAGTGACATTCTCTTAAGTTTAATAAAAACACATGTTGCCTGCGCCGTTGTGTAGGGGAGAAAGGTGGTGATAATTCTCGGGGCCCAGTGCCCAGTAGGGCCCACAAAAAACCCCAGTAGTCTAATATTTCTATGACTTATTCTGCATAAGACCCTGACCAATACTCATAATAATGCTTTACAAAACAAAGTAGGCTAAATGAAAAATGTAGTCTAAGAAAAAAAAAGTGGAGAAGTCAGGTCACTTTAGTATTCTTTCAGGGGGCCCAGAATTCCTAGCAACGGCCCTGCATGTTGCCAGTGTGATTTCTGACTCGCACACCATCATGGAAGGATCTACAATTAAGTATTTCCCTCCTTCCAGATCTCACCCCATCTGCTACATCTTCTGGTGGGCTCATATAACGCCTCATGCATTATATCCTCTCCTAGGCAAATGTTGTGGAGCATTGTATAGGCAGAGAGGTGGGACTGGCCCCTGGACTGACTCCCTATATGTTATGTATGATGAAGGCTGAAGAAAGGGGGGGGGGGGTTGACATGCAGGATAGGGCCACTCAATGGTGGTGGATAGTGCTCAGTTTTGAATCAGCAGCGCGAGATGCATGAGATTTGTTGCGAGATGTTCTTCCGTGTTTACATCATAAATCCAATGGTTTACAAACGAACGAACATCTCGCTGCAAATTTTGGGTGAAGTATCCCACCTTCTAACCACATCCCTCTCTGTGATCATCCATACTCTCATCCCTCCATCCTTCCCTCCCTCCCCCACCCTCTCTATTCAACCAGTGCGTACCCTTCCATATCTCATTCAAGGTACTGTCTGGGGGACATGGAACCAGCTCAGGTGGAAACCATGCTGAGACGGATCCCCCACTCTTAGTCTTACTCTGTCGGTCTTCATCACATCCTCCCAGACCAGCAGCACAGACATCAACCTTCCTTCGCCTTCACCCCTCTGTTGGGCGGCACGGTGGCACAGTGGTTAGCACTGTTGCCTCACAGCAAGAAGGTCCTTGGGCCTTTCTGTGTGGAGTTTGCATGTTCTCCCCGTGTCTGCGTGGGTTTCCTCCGGGTGCTCCGGTTTCCCCCACCACTAAAAACATGTCGGCTAGGTTAATCCTCAACACTTATATTCCATCCATTAATGTTTAAATGGCACATTGGTCCAGCATGGTCCTTGCTAGTGAACAGTGGCTTAAGACAATGCTTGCCAGAGCCATGCAAAAGAAGGAAAATAAGGTAAGCCTTAGTTCAAACAAAGACAAAAGAACATTTTAGCTAACAGTCTGTTATTTAACATGTGTGCGCTTGCCTTAACCAACAAACTATCAATTAAAATGTGCCATAGAATCGTGTTAGCGTCATTATATTTTGTGTATATGTGAAAAGAAAAATACTAAACTTAATTGGTGCCACGTGTTATGTCCACCTCAGTAATGTACAAAATAAAATGAACAAATTGTGGAAATCTGCCATTATCTGAAAATGTGGCCAAGCATTCAGTGCCACTTGCCACAATGATTTCTGTCCATAACTACACAACAGATGCTTTGTGTTACACCTGCTCCACATAAATCTTTTCCTTTTGGTTTGATATCCTGGTGAATGGTTTTGTGTCTACGTATCTTGTGTTCTGTTTGGCTCTGTTTTTTGAGTGGTGGTTAGGGGAACACATTTCATTTATTGCAACAACCTCCAGTTGATTTGTAGTTGAATTCTCCTGCTGTGGTTTGTCCCATTACTGCTGCTATACAGTCTGAGACACCACAGCTGGCCTGTGTCGTCACAGTTTGTATTGTGTCTGTCTGGCTAACATATCCATGCTGTTCTGACGCTGATATCCGTACATGGGAAAACACACATATTTCCCCATTTCAACACATCTGTCCAAATTATGGCATCAAGATTGTATGAAGCACACATGTAGCTAATGAGTGACTTGGCCTGTCAGTATAATCACCTGTGTGTTTCCCACTCCTACATGAGCGGACACACATGTGGTCACAGTATTTAAGGACGTGTAGCCTCCGTTCACTACCTTGTGGTCTGGCTTCACGGTGAGTACACAGCATGAGTCTGTTCATTTTTGTTTCATTCCTACACAAGGAAAAATCCTCATGGAACTTCCTCAACAGATGTTGCAGATGTGGTGTTTGGGTCTGTTGAGCTTCCTTGCTGCAACATCATTTGGTAAGTTAACTTTAGTCTTTTTCAGAAATGACCAACTAAATGAATATTATATTTAAACCTCTGAGTTCTTTCAGGTTGGTTTCGATGAGGTTTACACTAGAACTATTCAGGCTAATGTTGAATGTGGATAATGGAATTGTGTAAACAGGGTGTTAACATGTGCCACATTTGTGACCTATTTTGCTTTATTATATTTGTGTAAAGTTATCAGAAATATAAAAAACAAGATACCAGCATTCAATGTTAAAGTAAAATGTACTGATACTAAGTCAGTTAAGAGCAGTTGTATAAAATAAATATGCAGTCAATCAAACAACATGACATTCATCGTGATCTGAGTCGAATGATTTGATGACAAAACTACATTTCTTTCAGCTGTGGATGAATCTTTAAACTTGTTAGTGTAAACAGTCCTCTCAAAGGTCTAAAGGACTAAATAAGTATACGCTGTCTTATAGGCTAATTCCATTTGAATTTCTGGTTCTTACTACATGATGGCCTCCTGTTAAAAGAAAATTTCAGAACTGGACAAATTAAATGAATAACATGTTTATTTGGGTTCACAGTGTAACCTTGACAGTAGAGAGCTTGTTTCCATTTTGGTCTATCAGATAGATAAGCTATCTGCTACTGTTACATAAGAGTCAGCTTTTATTTCTTTCATAACAATCTGTGAGGAAAAGTTTCAGCCCATGAAGTTTAAGAACTTCATGATTATCAAAGTCAATATATTAGATTTGAGTTGTCTTTAATAAGTGTTTATTATAGTGGTATGTTCTGTTTGACTTACAGCGGCTGAGGTCTGCTATGGTGATCTGGACTGCTTTGACGACCAGGCTCCCTGGGGGGGCACTGTCCAGAGACCAGCTAATATCCTGCCCTGGGACCCTGAGCAGATCGGCACCCGCTTCCTCCTCTTCACCCAGAGTAACCGCTACTACCAGGTAAGGAGTGGAGTTGCTGCTTCATATAGATATATTTTGGTTAACTGAGTTTTGTACATTCATGTTATGCCAGAGGGGGCAGAGCAACAAACAGGGAATTCAGTTCTTTACAAAGATCACAACTTCATTTTTCCAAGAGGTGACTGCAGGACCACATTAGCTTCAGAGTAATTTAAACCCAGTTCTCCAGAATCCTTTTCATTTTCACATCTAGATGTGAATCCCATCCCCAGCATGTTTCTGTCAAGAACACAGAGACTGGCGGGCACAAATGCAGGCAGGCAAACAGTAGGCAGTTATCAAGGTTGTTTATTCGGTCCAAGGGTCAAAAATCCAAAAAGGCAGTCAGCCGGGCAAAGGTACAAAATTGGCAGACTATGACTCCGAAACTAGGGACAAAAAATGGTCAGACACAGGGATACTCTCTATAATCAAACGCAAGACAATCTGACACTGACACACTGGGGAGCGCTGGTTACATAGACACAGGAGGGAAGGGATAACGAGACACAGGTGAAACACATTAGGGTGGGGACAGGTAATCACACCGGAAACAGGAGACAAGACTATCAAAATAAAACAGGAAACTGGCACATGACAGACCCTGACAGTTCCCAGTTACTAGCTACTCCTGGTCACTGTGTGGCACCAGTGTCTCTCTTTATCAGCCCTGGCAGCAGAGACACCCTATTGTATATTCTGTTAGCCAGGCTTGGGGAATAATAGATTACATGTTTAGCATTCCAAAAAGTAGCTGTATTCTGTTATTGTACAGCACAGAGCTCTGCGGTGGTGGCTAGTGCATTTAGGAGACTGTACCAAAAATGATCAATAAACGAGTGGAGGTTGCAATGTGTCTATCACACAAGGTAGCATTTATTTATTTATTTATCTATTTATTTGATTTCCATTAAGGAGAGATGGTAATGTTTTTCTGTATTTTTTTTTTTCATCTTTTTCGTTCATAGAATAGGCTGAACGGATGACAGTACGTGGGCATTTCCACATGTTATAAACAAAACTAAAATGTCAGTGGATTAAATCATTTCTGATGTGAAAATACTGAATAGAATTTAGACAGAATGAAGAAGATGGTTCAGTGTCAGATCCCCCTCCTCTTTCCCTGTCCTGCTCCTGTGCTGTTGGACACATTTAGATTGGTGGAAAACTCAGCTAAATGGTTAGAAAACATGTGTGTGTTTGCATGCGTGTGTGTGCATGTGTGTGTGTGCATGTGTATGTGTGTTTTCAGTGAGCCTGATCATTTGGCTCATGAGTCTTACATACACTAAACTTTTGTCCTTCCTCAGTTATCTAAATATGTGATCACTGACCAGTGTTCTCACTGATTTACAATTTATTATTGAAACCATCAGGAGATCAATCCTGACAACATCCATGCCTCCAACTACAAAGGGCTGAGGAAGACTCGCTTCGTCATTCCCGGTTATCTGGAAAAAGGAGATGAGGACTGGCCACAGGACATGTGTCAGGTAGGAAGTCATGTTATACCTTCTATAACAGTGATGGAAGTGTCATCCAGATGTTTCATAAAATAATAACCACAATAAAAATGTAATTCCTAAAATAATTTAAATTCCCATTCAAACTCTGAGCTCTGAATGGCTGCACGTACACAAGCCAATCACTGTCTTATATGATGATGGAGACCTTATATTATTGTAAAGCACCAAGTGAATGCGTACATTTCATGCCTCAAAGGATATCAAAAATATAGATAAAAGCTTCAAGCAAGGCAGAGCTGTTGGGACATTCTCACCAAGAGAGCAACAGGTCGTATTGAAGTTTTTAGACACAAACTCCAACATCCCCCTGCAGCATAACTTTTAATTTCATACTTTTTAGTCATAGTCACTTTAATTAATTAACTTACTTTATTGTAATCATGTTTAAATGTATTTTATTCTGCTCCCTTATTGTTACTTTTCTTGTGTTTGTCTCAGTTTTCTGAAGTTATATTTATTTTTCTCATTGTCAGCTTTCTAATTTTCTTTTTATCTCATCAGTTGTCCATGACTTTGCTGTATGACCTGTATTTGAAGTGCCGACCAACCTAGAGTAACCCAGACTAACCTGTTGCTCTGTCCAGGTGATGGTGAAATGGGAGAACGTGAACTGTGTGGTTGTGGAGTGGAAAAACGGTGTGAAGACTCAGTACGCCCAGGCCGCCAATAACGTCAGGGTGGTGGGTGCCCAGACGGCCTCCATGGTCGCCTTCCTCATGGTAAACACAGCACTTCACTCACTGTCTGACACCAGTGTACTGTAACTGTAGGTGTAGGTCACAATTACAAAACAGCAGTCAAGTTCAATAATGAATTCCTTTCCCATTTATACACAGCAGTATGTGACACATTGTAGAGGAGACCCGGAGTATATTGAACACTTAAAGGAGACATATTCTGCCCCCTTTCCACAAATTAAAATGGTTCCCAGGTGTCTTAAAGACATGTCTGTGACATTCTTCGGTCAAAATCCCCCAAGGATCAAACATCACAGCTCTTTTCATCCTCTCAAAACAGCCCTGTTCAGAACGGCTGGTTTCAGTGCCTGTCCCTTTAAATGCAAATGAACCACTGCTTGCCCCGCCCCATCCCTTCTACTGGTACCACATAGGGGTGGGGTTATGCAAATTTGAATCCTAGTTACATCACTGGGAGACAACTGAGGGAACAGCTTGTAAAACCACATGGATTTCAACCTAGGGAGCCTGAAAATTATAGATAGATTTTTCTGTCAATTCCCACATTTTGGGGACCGGAAGGCAAGGCAAACACCCAAATATATGTTAAAGACCCTTCAAAAAGTGATATTTCCATAATATGTCCCCTTTAAAACTAGTCACACATCTGTTATTAAATGGTGTAGCTGTCATCTCTGCAGCTCAAACGGGAAATGATTGGTTCAGTCTCAAGCACAAGGAGTAATATGTTACAGTCCAGGTTTATTGTGTCATACTATGACATAAGGATTATGAGAAAAATGTGATATTTTAAGCCTTTCGTTCAAAATTAAAATGAGGGTAAATGTGTGTGTTTGTATGTAGACATACTATAAATATGTGGAAATACGATTAATGATTCCTAATTTGTTCCTGATTTCCTGATTAGAGACACTGGTGTTCGATCTGCACTTCAGCTCTTTGGAAGTATGACTGAGTGGTGGTATCTTTGATTCAAATGTGCAGGTTAAATACAAGCAGAAAGCTGAAAAGTTCCACATTATTGGACACAGCCTTGGAGCTCACGCTGCAGGAGATGTTGGGAACAGGATCGCCGGCCTTGCTCGTATCACAGGTAAACCTGCTGCAGCACACACCTGACACCTGTTAGCTGACGTTTGACCCTCATGTGAATGAAGGTTAACGTACATAACTTTAGTTGCACACGCTACATTAAATAAGCTATCACGCTGACCTGATTCAGTTACCTTTCCTTCAGGTGATCTGATGACAAATTGGTCAACACACTCAGTATGCATCGAGGACTCATTTAAAGGGACATTGTGTAACTTCTCCTGTTATCTATTCACGAAAATCGATTATTTGGTTCAAAAGTCTGTTTTTCATTCATCAGTAATCCCCCCCATCAACAAACTGAAGTGTTCCTTTCAGCTCTGAATTAGCCGTTCATATCATTCATATCTACATGGAGCGGGTAAGCTCGGTGCTGGCTGCCATGTCATGTCGCCATGTTTTTACGTTCAGTGGCAGCGTGACGGTAGGAAACCACGGAAACTCAGTGGAGACACCGGAGCTGTCGGCTCAGGTCGAGGTGGCGTCTGTGAAAAGTCACCGCGGTAACGCAGTGAGGAGGAATGGAGCGTTACACTGATGCTGCATTCACCTGCAGTCAGGCAGACGGCCGTCGGTAACAAACCAGATGTCATTTTAGTCACAGAAGTGAAGAGAAAGCCGGTAAAACGTGGGTCAGGTAAACAATACGACATCGCCATGACAACATACTGTGACGTGTATTGTTTTGCCTCATGCTGACGGACCACTTGTTTACATAGAGGCTTGTTTATGCTGTTACGTGCAGCAGCTGTTGTCCGTCTGCCATCTGCCCAATTTCACGTGAATGCAGCATGAAAAATACGATTGAGTTGCTTGCGATACACAACCACAACACTAGATGGGAGTAATTCCTACACAATGTACCTTTAAGGTCCAGTCACTCAGACCATATTCAGAGATGGTCTGGACGACATATTTATATTTTCAAATGGATAGAAAATAACGGCCGTGGGCGGCACGGTGGTGCAGTGGTTAGCACTGTCACCTCACAGCAAGAGGGTTCTGGGTTCGAACCCGCCGGCCGGCTGGAGCCCTTCTGTGTGGAGTTTGCATGTTCTCCCCGTGCATGCGCATGCGTGGGTTCTCTCCGGGTACTCCGGCTTCCTCCCACAGTCCAAAGACATGCAGGTTAGGTTAATTGGTGACTCTGATTTGCCCATAGGTGTGAATGAGAGTGTGAATGGTTGTCTGTCTATATATGTTAGCCCTGCGATAGACTGGCGACCTGTCCAGGATGTACCCCGCCTCTCGCCCAAAGTCAGCTGAGATAGGCTCCAGCTCACCCGTGACCCTAGTGCAGGATAAGCGGTATAGAAAATGAATAAAAAATAATTTCATCTTGATAACTGTGCCTGAACAAACCTATTTGTTGATTGGCTAAAAACAACAATGTATTTGTCTATTTGCATATAGAATGGGGAAGTGAAATCTAATCACAATCAGGGCACATATGATAACACATTGTGAAGCAGGTGTGACCACACTAGATACCAAGAGCTGACCACTGTGATTGGATCACACAATACACATGTTAATCCCAGGTGTGAACAGGACCAGAAGATTACATGGGATTCCCCAGGTTCACCAAGTGGCAGGACTTTTCTAATCATTGTCCATGTGTGGGGGTTAGTGCCTGTATGTATTATGAATAGGTGGAGAGATAGTTTGTCCATTCAGAGAACCTGGGTTGTGTATGTAATCTTCAGATATGTTGTAGATATATAACTGTGTCTAGTAGGACAGGGAACCCAGTAGTGAACAGATTACATGAAGAACAGATGGTGAAAGCAATTCCACGCTTCACACTTTTGCAACACCCTGGAAAACGGTGGCTTTCACTCCACATCTGTTTTTATTTATTCCAGTTTTCAGTTGGCTCATTTTTCTTTTTAAAACATACATATATGCTTGTACATTAGATTAAAGCAGAAGTAAGCGATATTTTTGTGTTAATATAAGTCTTAAATAGTTATATCTTCCGACAGCAATCACTTACATAGAGTGTTTGGTCTGAAACACGGGTCTGTCAGTCACTCTGCTCTGCTCTGAGCCGAGGAGAAAACTTTTTTCGTATCCTACAAGTTTTATCCAATGAGGAGAGAGAACGGCATGAAGGGCTGTGTGTGCAGCCAAGGGATGCGCCTGAATGTGATGACGTAGGGACGAGGACCAATAGATCCATGACGAGGGCGGGGGCTGCTAACTCCATCGGCTGACAAGACGTTATGGTGCGTTCAAGGCAGCCCGTAACTCGTGTTTTTCCGACCTGTGAAGTCGTACCAGTTCGATCTGGTACGAGTTCACGGGTCGGAAGTTACGAGTGGCCGTTATAGTGAGGTAAAACAGGTCAGAAAAACACGAGTGGGTTGCCTGGAACGCTACAAAGTCGTAAGTCGTGACTTGAAGCTGTAATTTACGGTTTCAAAAGCCTGCCTGGAACGCAGCATTAGCCAAAACGACCGGATCGCTTACTTCTGCTTTAATGGGTGAAATACGACAATGTAATCAGACAACATTCTGCACATACTGACCCGCTCTGACTGATCAATGTGCAGCGTTGACGATTTGAAGAGCACTTGGATTTTGCTCATTTTAAATTTGTATGTTTTTGTTATTCCTGTCTCATGTCTATGTTGGCATCTCATCTTTCAGACAGACAGATGTTTGTGTGATTTAACACCATTGTCTCTCTGTGAAGGACTGGACCCAACTGAACCTTACTTCCAGGACACTGACGCCTCTGTGCGTCTGGACACCAGTGATGCTGCCTTTGTGGACGTCATTCACACCGATGCTCTTCCTTTTGACTCCAAACTTGGTACATACAGTACAGTAGGCAATATCACTGCTGAACACAGTGAATAAGATCAATGTGATGATTATTCATGGTACTTTCTAACACTCTGGTCCATAGTAGTTTACTGTAACTTGTAGGAGTTAATTAGTTGTAGTAATATTATGTGTTCTTACAATAGTTCCAGCCATTTTCACTGACACTGCCTAATAGAAATAGAATATATGTTTTTTTTTTAAATTAAGTAATGATGAGATAAAATAATCATAATAGGACTGAGGTGGCATGATTTCTGTTTGAATCCTCTCAGGTCTGGGGATGTCACAGTCTGTGGGCCACATTGACTTTTATCCCAACGGAGGTGGACTGATGCCTGGCTGCTCTGCTAACAAAGGCAAACCCTCTGACCTGGATGCTTTCTGGGAAGGTGAGAACACCTGCGAAACACAAATGAACTCTAATAGACAAAGTTGAGAAGCAACAATCACATGCCAGTCCCACTTTTTCAGACACCCATTCTTCACCTAACACAGCTTCCCATTCGGTCAAGTCAGCTGTTTGGATTTCTTTTCATTGTTGTGTCTAGTTGAACGATGATTGAAACGTATGCAGGTGCATCTCTATAAATTAGAACATCATGAAAGAAAGTTAATTTCTTTCAGTAGTTCAATTCAAATAAAGTGAACCTCATAGATTTATTATTGAAATATTCCATGCCTCCATTTCTTTAAATTGTAATGATTATGCCTTACATTTAATGAAAACCCCAAATTCAGTATCGCAAGACTGCTGATCTCCATCATATTCTACTTTATTGAGATTCACCAGTATAGGCAATTATTTTTCCATTTATGTCCATGTGATCTGGACCTGTACTGACAATCTACAGCTTTTTATTTAGAAAATCAGTTGAAAAACATCACATTTGAATCATATTGTAAAGGGAAAAAAAGAACAATTGTACCACTTTTTTTTAAGTTGCAACAGCCCGACGACATCCATATAACACTCAGTCTTTGAAAATACATTCCTATGTTACTAGTTGGTATCTTGATTAGGTTTAATGGCTTTGCTTTTGCAAATAAGAGACAGGCACTATTTCGTTTCTCTGTGGCCACGTGGATCTTATCTCAGCTCACATCCATGAGTGTTATCTAAAAGCAATGGTGTCCTCTCATGGTGTCTATGGGAATTGCATCTTTTTTCCCTCCATTCAGCTTCATAAGGATTGATAGTGTCACCAGACAGCTGACGTCTTAGATGTTTATTGTTCAGTGTCAACAAGTGAATTTGCAAAGCTCATGGCAGACAGTAAACTAACCAGGCAGAGCATCAGACATGACGTATAGAAACACCAGGATCAATGAAACAGTCATTCATAATACGTCCTCATATATTTGAAGCTGATTGGTGTTAATCCTGTCAGTTGTTCAGCTCTGTAGGATCCGTCATGAGAGTAAAATAAACTCAGCACATGAGGTGGCCATTGATCATTCTGGCCCACACTACACATCAAATGTTTACAAGTCTGCAGGCTTCACCAGAGCCACTCCTCCTATACATAACACAATGACTCATACATCCTATTTTTCCAACCATCCTGCTTACAATGCAGACCCCCCCCCCCCTGTGGAATATTGGAGGTGTCCCAATGGAAAAATCGTAAAGAAACCCCTGGCAGAGTTATTTGTGCTGGTCCCATCTGAGCAAATATTTTCAAAATGAATGACGACGGCCTTCTTTTGAAATGTGCTGCTGAGTAGCAAGGCTCAAGTGGCAGCATTGGTGCCATGCCTGGGTCAGGGGTGGGGGGCGGGGGATGTTGGCACAGCTGAATATGCCACTTTTGATCCTATAGATAAGAGAGGGAGAGTGGGAGCCAGGGCTGCATAGCTGGAGTTCTTGGAGCGCCTGGTGTTTGCCCTATACTGGAAGAGAAAACAACACAAGTCATGACCTCTTTCTATGTCTGTCTCTAACCAGCTCTGCCTCTGTCTCTGTCTCACATTCTTACTCTTACTCTAAGATTGTTTTATGGCGCTGACCAGTGGCGGCCGGTCAATAGGGGGCGCTAGGGCGCCGCCCCCATCAAAATTTCAGGAAAAAAAGTGTAGACACAGTAAACATAAATATAATAAAAAGTAATTACCATATCTGTTCAGTGTTCACTCATACAATGGGTTTTACTTTGAAATTCGTAAGCCTTTCCATTCCATATTGGGTTTATTCTGGGTTGTTTCATACATTTCAATAGCGAGGGGCGCCGGCCTAATGAGTGTGTATGTGGGCTCTTAAACTTTTGGCTTCCATGTGACTTCATGCTGGTCTCTAATTGGTCACTTCAAGATTCTCCTCCGGGCGCAGCTCTCTGCGCCCGTGGCCAATCAGCGCGTTTGGGTCATTTTTTCATCCAATCGGATTGATTCATGATACCTGACCTGTCAATCAAAGTCACTCCTCTGGCAGCGGCGACGTGCCTGTCACTCAAACAGCTACAGACTCACCCGCGTGCACCGTTAATATAATACATCCATGGCGTGCACACGGAGCAGACAGAAAACAACAACAAGACAGGAGACAATGGCGGCCGCAGCAAAAGAAAAATCTGTTGTTTCAGGTTATGTTCAGAGTTTCATCCTAAAATCGGCTATAAAGGCGCCGCTGTTTCACTATTTAGCCTAACTAATTTTCAGCTGCGTCACCTTTACTTTGAAAGTCCAGTGGGGCTAGATCAGAACGGAGCGTTTGTACGGAGGGAGAGATCAGCTGATCCGCTGCTGACTGCTGTTTACTGCTGGATGTGAAGTTAGCAATGCTCTTTATTTATCTTATTTATCTGACGCCCCCCCAATTTATTTTAGCACCAGCCGCCACTGGCGCTGACTGACTAAACTCTCATCTCTTTCTGCCCACAGAGATGTTTGATATGTGACCTACAGTATACTGTATGTCCCTACATCAAGAGTGCCATTGCCACACATGATACTTGTATATTTATAACATATATACAAATTCTGGATAGATGAAGATATAAGCTAATAACACAGATACAGACAAGCAAACATAAAGAAATATACATAATACCCATGGTAAAATGTCTAATGTAGTGTACAAATCAAATAAATATATATAGTGAATTTTTATATGATGTAACATGTTGCAACCACATGTTAACAATAGCTACATAATCAACACAGCAAATTTGTTAAAACAACATAAAAATAATGAAAAATGCACATGTACGATTTTCAATGTAAACATTTCTATTCCGATTCAGGGAAAGTAGTATATCAGACATCTTATCTGTATATAATATCAGCATAATTATGTAATATATTATGTAATGTAAAATAAGCAACATACATAACCATTTGAATGGCAAACATGAGTCAATATAGAAAATAAATGCTCCACTCTCTTATAGGTTTCATATTTTATTTGACTATATGTTCTTTTATCTAATAATATATATGTCAAAGATAGAAATCCAACATTATGAACATATGTTTTTGTTTTATCTTTTGTAGAAATCTGTGCTGATTCTCAAAATAGTGATGTAGTAGTTCTAAATATAACTCTCCCCATCCAGCTGACGGCCTCTCACTGACCCAAGTCAGAGGGTCATCACTTCATATTTAGCAGAGACTGGAGCCATGTAACATCACTCACATCTCTTCTCTTATTCCTCCTCTCTTACGCTCCCTCTCTCTTCTCCCTCCCTCTGTCATCACCTGATCTAACCTTTTCCCAGGTACCGTGAAGTTTGATGCCTGCAACCACGTCCGAGCCCACCAGTACTACAGCGAGAGCATCGTTAAACCCCAAGGCTTTGTGGGATATCCCTGCTCTGATGAGAAGAGTTTTGCTGCTGTAAGTCTTTGGTTCCCCTATGCAATATCTGTAACAGGCAGCAATGGAAATACATTATTATATAATTAACATAGAGTAACTTCCCTTCAGTAAATGGAACATTCCACAAAGTAATAGGTTTTTTGTTTTTGGCAACGCAGTGGGTTTAGATCATTCTAAATGCTAATACAGCATCAAAACTCTCTTTATCATTAAAACTTACAGTGATAAAAATAAGAAAATATATACTGTAAATATTCAATGTTATTAATTAATTAATATTAAGTGTCTTCATTTAAATGTTACATCTAATCAGGAAGTGACATAGGAACTGTGCATGTGAATGTGAATGTGAAATACAGCAGGTGGAACTATTGTGACACAGTGACTATATTGCTAGCTGGTTACATGCTAAAACTAACCGGCAAATAGGAAGGTCTGCTAACTGACTGGATGGGTTAAAGATGTATCCAGGTCTCAAACCTCTAAACATGTTACCTCACAGTGCACCTGTCATTGGCAGGCACAACATATTTGATGATATGTATTTTTCTTAATGGACACTGCATTACAGTAACTGATGTTTCCACTTGGAATATTGTACATATATTTTTTGAAATACATGTAGGATGTAAAATCCTCTATGAAACCTAGTAGAAAATTTGACAATTTCATATACTGACACCTATGTCTGCCCCATATAAATATGTACAGTCACCTATATCTGCTGATATTGTAGACGTGCATTAGTAAAATTCCTTTGGCTTGGATGTGGCCCAAATGAACAGCAAAGATGTGGCCCATTTACAGTGAATGGCCCAAGTACAGTACAGGCCAAAAGTTTGGACACACTCAATGCATTTCCTTTATTTTCATGACTATTTACATTGTAGATTCTCACTGAAATTCCACTAATGAACCCTGACAAGGCACACCTGTGAAGTGAAAACCATTTTCAGGTCAGGTTCACCTCTTGAAGCTCATCAAGAGAATGCCAAGAGTGTGCAAAGCAGTAATCAGAGCAAAGGGTGGCTACTTTGAAGAAACTAGAATTGGTGGGGGCAGAGATAGAGGAGGAGGAGGAAGAAGGAGAGGAAGAAGAAAGAGAAGACAAAGAAGAAAAGACATGTTTTCAGTTATTTCACACTTTTTTGTTAATTCCACATTTGTTCATTCATAGTTTTGGTGCCTTCAGTGAGAATAAAGGAAACACATTGAATGAGAAGGTGTGTCCAAACTTTTGGCCTGTACTGTATATGAAAGCTATGTTTGAACCATAACATAGCCAGACCTCTAACTGTACCAACTGCAAACAGATCATACTGTATGGCTTATGGCTGGGCCTCATAAAGCATGCCTGTGCGGTTGAGTTCTGGTAAAGCCTAATGGCTCTTATGTGGCTGACAGACCAAAATCCAGACTTTACCCAGAAGCTAAACTAATATACAAGCCTTTGATCTGGCCCACTTTCATAAGTGAATGATGGACCACATCTTCTTCATCTAAGGTATATTAGCCTTAACTGAACCATAACAAAACCAGACTTCTACCAGGAGTAAACTAAATTTAAATAATTATATGGCTCATACCTCAGTCACATACGGAATACGTGTGCCTCAGTTCTGTTGAATCATTGTGGCCCACATATGGCTGACAGAATGAAACTGGTTCTCAATCATTTTTTTCACCAAATCAAAGATTTGGCCCAAAAGTGCAGAATGGGATATTCTCATATAGACTGCAGTCATATCTATGGAAAGTTAGGTGGATTTGTAATGAAAGATATTGATTGTAGTTTCTATTGCAGCTCTAATGGTAGGGGCCATAGATGAGGGATAAGCAGTGGTTTTAAAAAGTGCCTCAGGACTATGAAATGGGCTTAGACGTGGGAGGGGGGGGGGGGGGGTTCTGGAGAAGAGGCCCATCTCTACCCAGCATGTGTATGGGATTGCCACCTGTTGCTGTGGTATGACACCGATATGGCTATGAACCATTTCTTCAGTTTTGAAGTCGGTTCGGCAAAGTCGGATTTTTGTTGCAGCAGACAGGGCGACGTAACTGGGCTTCCCTTGTGCCCTCCATGGGTGGGGGCGGGGGCCGGGGGGAGCTTGTATCTGCAGCTGTTGGTGCTAATGACAGTTTATCCCTGCTTTGGACACATGTCCCGATCAAAAAAAGGTCCTGGAAGCGCCAAGCATGACCTCATATGACTACGTCCCTGTTGAGAGATGACAGCACCTCCTTGTCGTTCACCTCGTAAACGCTTTCTGGTGTTGTTCCTGTAGCCATAGCTGACAGCCACAAACTCAGCTGGTTCCCACACACTAACTCACTGCACGGCCATCATTTTTAACACGGCACAGTTGCAACGCCGTGAAGGACTTGCAGGAGGAAAGGCCTTTCAGATTGGTCACTGCTTCCAGACTGTTCACTGACAGGAGAAGACTCTTACACTCCATCAGTCAATGAGCTCATCCTTCACACTTGCTATGCCCTTGTCTTCACAGGGAAAGTGTTTCCCATGTACAGACGGCAAGTGTCCTATGATGGGCCACAACGCTGACAGGTTCACCGTGACTGATGGAAGTTCAAAGACAAAGTACTTCCTCAACACGGGCAGTTCAATGCCTTTCGGCCGTAAGTATCCTGCTCAGGTAAAAATAACAGCGTGACTTGCACATTGAAACTTTTTCATATCATTACCACTCTGTGGGCTGGAAACATTCTCCACTTCAACAGGCTCATCGTGAATCCCTTCAGTTGACTTTGAGAACAGTCTGAAATGCATGGACCTTCTCTATCTTGGCTCTAACTTAAATTTTCAATCCTTATTTACATAAGATAAGTCATTTCACATCTTTAGACTAATAGAATACAGCACATGCTAACATGGCCTGCTGGGCTTGTAGCGCCACATTATGTAATAACGCTGCATTTTGTAATAATGTAATACATTTTCACCTCATGATGTAGTAACACCGCATTTTGTCAAATATGCCACATTTTTCTTTAAAGTATATTTTTTGGGGCTTTTTCGCCTTTAATGGATAGGATAATGTAGAGAGAGACAGGAAATGGGAGGCAGAGAGGGGGGGAATGACACGCTCCGATAGGACCGCTCGACGCGGTATTCGAACCGGGGCCGCCTGCAGTGAGGACTATACGCAATATGTAATAAACATTTTGTAATAAGTTGTTACAATATGCACCAAATTATTACATTTTCTATATAAAAAAAAGTGTAACACTCACATTTTGTAATAACTAATGCAATATGTAACAACTTATTACAAAATGCAGCAAAGTTTATTACCTATTGCGTTTAAGAATTTATTTTCACACCTTTATTAGATAGAACAGTTGAGAGAGATGGGAAATGGGGAGGCAGAGAGAGGGGGAATGACATGCAGGAAAGGGCTGCCCTATGCGGGATTCGGACCGGGGCCGCTTGCAGCGAGGACTGTAGCCTGCTTAACCTCCTGCGTGCGCCACTCGACGCCCCATTGCATTGAAGAATTTTATCACAAAATGTGTCAGAGTATTACAAAATGCAGCGTTATTACATCATGAGGTGAAAGTTTATTACATTATTATACTATAATGCAAATTTATTAGATAATGTGGCATTACAGGGCTATTGATAAGCAGTGGGTAAACAGTACATGCTTGTTTTACTTATCATCCATCCACTGCAACCTCCTCCTGATACTCTCTGCCACTTAACTAAGGGTCATAAACCCCTGCACAGATGACCTCTGGGCTCTTTTTTTTTTTACTGAAGGATAGTGGCCTGTAGTGAATTCGGATTCACTTCCATTGTTATTGCTTCTTGGTCCCAAGGAAATGTCAAATTTGTGAATCGAAGATAAATCTCAAGAGCAAAGTTGTTTCCTGGTAAGACTGACCATGAAGATACGGTTCATGCACACTTAAAGAAAATCTGTAGAAAAGATCAACGGTATTTGTTTCAAGGTTTCACTATGCTGGTAGCAATATTTCCTGTCTTCTCTGATAAGACGGATTTATCAAGACACTCCACCAGAACTATGGTGAAATCATGAGACTGATAACTGTTTGTTTCGGTCTATCAACCTTCATCATCGTGATTTTGCTGTGGGGATCTGCTCCTAGCACCATCCTTTTTCAGGAGAATGTGTGTGTTGATTAAACCTTGATAACCATTCGTTCCCCTTTCTAGGTTACAGCTACAAAGTGACAGTGGTCATTGATGGTCCCAGCTGGCCTAACCCAGGCTTCATGTACGTGGCACTCGCTGGAGACAGTGACAGCACCCAGGAGTACCAGCTGCATGTGTAAGAATGTCACCTATACTGTTGTGTGGAAGTCAGCGCAGGGTTGTAGCGTTCCTCCTGTGTTCCTCCTCTCAACAAAGTGTTTATCTGTGGGGACTTTTCTCCAGGGGAACTCTGATGCCTGGATGGACCTATGAGCTGCTGATGGATGCTGAGGTGGACGTGGGTGATGTGACAGAGGTGAAGTTCCGCTGGAATAACCACATCTTCAATCCACTGAAACCCAGATATGGAGCAGCAAAGGTGGAGCTGCTGAGAGGAAAAGACAAGAAGATGTAAGTTTGTCTTCTCTGCCATGATGAGTGTCAGTTCGCTTTCTGTATGTCTTCATGTGGGATGAAAGAAAAGACAGATCTTGTTCAGAGTCAGCCATTTTCTCACAAATACAGGTTCTATATAATGTCAGTGGTTTTTAACTCAAACTGACAGTTGTTTTTCCCCACAGGAGAAAATGAAAAATACAAAAATTACAGTTTATAATAGAATAGCAGGAGTGATGACAGACAACTGAAATTATAGGGAGTAGTTTTGATTAAATATGATCAAAGTCCAAGAACAGATTTAAAGCAACAGGTTTTAATGAAAATCTTACAGCAATTCTCATCCCAAAAAACAAGGAATTATTATTATTATTATTATTTGTAGTAGTAGTAGTATTGTTAATAATAATAATAATAATAATAATAATAATAATAATAATAATATCTCAGTCACATTTGATTTTCTCTCCATTGATGATTGTAATACACCCTAGTGGTGTGAAGTGAAGTGTGAATGAAGAATCAAAAGGTGTGATGAGAATATTATTTCATATGAACCCACGAAAAGTAGGCTAACATTGAATGAAAATCAACTTGAAACAAAATGTTCTATTGAAACCAAACAAGTATATAAGTGGAAGCCCTCCCCCTTGTCACATATTAGCAAATTTGTCTTTTGAACAATGAAAAAATGTAAATCAATTTTTTTGGCCCACAAAAAGTCGAGTAGAATATGTTTGGGATCAGTCAGACCATAGAGAGGTTGAACTCCCTGTTAACATTATATTAGAAATTCAAATAGACATGTGTGGGGTTTGAAGCCACAAACAAAGCCTGAGGGTTGAGGGGAAAATGTAGAGCTGGGCTGTGTGTGGACCAGCTGAAGCCACTTGAGGGCAGTATGGGACTGCTGCTAGTGCCATCTAGTGGTGAGGGCAGCTGGGATAGGGCTGAGGTGATAATGGTGGAATACATCATGAAGATGAATCTGTTATTCTGTCATTGGTTGTCTCTTAGCTCCCAACAGGAATAAAATGTAATGACACTAATCCAGTGAATATAAGATTTATTCTTCAGTACCATATCGGTTCTTTAGAGGAGACTCAGCTTCCTGGATTAAAACTGACATTTAAAACAACATATTCATTTGACTCTTTGATTTACTGTCTTTCTCTTTATTCTTTTCTTCCTTCCTAGGTCCCTCTTCTGTGGCACGGAGAATGTGCGAGAGAACCAAGTCCAGTCTGTGCTTCCATGTAGCCAATAACAGTCATAATCACCATCTCATTAAGGGTATTTTTAATAATGATTTTGCATTCACATGCTTTTTATCTTTATTATCCCAAATAACTTTAACAAACTGTACTGGCAGAGCAACACTGTGAATCCTTTAAGACCAAAGATAAACAAATAAAAACAGAAACTAACAAAGTGTCCCAGATGTTGTTCTTCCATGTTATGATGATGATGATGATGATGATGATGATGATGATGATGATGATGATGATGATGATGATGTGGGTCAAACATATGACCCACATCATCTCAATCCTCAGTAGACCATCAGTGACAGATATGTCATCTTATGATAAAGGCCACTGAAACAAGCAGTGCAGTATAAGCTGAAGGTCTTGTCATTAAGTTCCAGCAATTAACCCTCTTTCAAAGTTAGACCTTACTCTTCCCATCGTGATCCAAAATATATATGCCACAGTGCATGATGGTAATTTATTCATGTTTGTCCTTAAATTCACCCTTCTGTGGCATAAAGCAGCAACATTTGACAAATCAATTCATCATTTGTTCTGTAAAATGTCTTTAGTGTCCTGCTTCATATGACTAGCGCTCCAAAAATAGTTTGAAAATGTCATTGTAATTCACAATGTTTTGATGAAAAGTGTGGGATAAGTGCAGAAGTTAACAATGTGTGAGCACTGCACAAGTCTGGGTGGCTACAAAATGAAATGGATCTTTTGTTGCAAATAATAAGAAAAAAAGGGGGCAGAGAGAAAAGAGAGAAAAGCCCCCCTTCCCAAGAAAAGAACCCACCCCAGTTTAGATTTTGAGTAACATAATAGGAATTTTCAGGAATGAATATACTGTAGACTTTTGTCCCATTTGTCTTGAGAAATCTGATAACCCAACTCCTCCTATAAAGCCTGCACATGAAGCTGCATTCAAATGTTGTAACACATCATAGATGTCTCTGCCTGCTTTGTCAAACAATCATCCAGTTTGTTCGCATTCAGATTGTATGTCTCACACAGTTCTTGGAAGGAGGCAAATATTCCATTTACAAGTCTTTTAACTCCCAGTCTTTTCATAAAGGGGATCTTTTCAGTTTAAGATTACAATCTCCACTCCATTCACATCTTGTTGGAGAATGAGAATTCGCATAAATTCACATCAAACCATCCCTGGTGAGTTTTCATAACCGCAATGTTATTACTGTCACTTGGACAAGCTGTAGTGTATGAGATACTTCACTGTTCCTCACTGCCAGTGTCTGTCAGGACAAGGACAGAAGATAAATGTTACCTTCATCAGTGTTGAAAGACATCAGGCTCCATTTGTGCATAGACAAATCAACAGTAAATTACATGGTGAGATCACTGCTTTCTTCTGCTCATTTGGATACGGAATGGTTCCGGACAAAATCTTGTCTAATGTGTCACGTATTTGTAATTCCAAAGGGCTGTTGCGCGTACGTGTATGTGATAGTGAAACAAGTTTGTGTGTGTGTTTGTGTGTACATGTGTGTCTGCAAAGCACTTATTAATCTGTCTGTGGCCTTTCGTTGCCTTATGAAGTCCTGATTGTGCGTCATTGTTTGGCTTCATTTATTAGAACACACACCCCATAATCATGCTTGTAAATACACGGCTTTAAAAAGGCGAGCTGCCATTTTCATCATGGCGCTAACAAAGTGCATCTGAAATCACTCTGACTTGCCTTGATCTGAGCCATCACTGGTCACACAATACCAATCAGAGGAAGAAATCCTCGGCTTCAAAGCTTCAAGCTCGACTACATTAATAATATTAATAAAACAGAAAATTGAATGTGTGGGCTAAGAGGTGTGGGGAGAAAGTGTCTTGAAATCCTCTAAAGACATCTGTCTTTGTCTCCGGCTCGTTTCTCTTTTCATTATTGGCTCATTGAAAGTGAAGGCTAATGACAAAATAGCGGGCTAATTCCTGTAATTATGTGCATTTGTCAGAGGAAATTTGCAAATGACAGCGCTTCTTTTTCTGATCTTTAAGCCAGTAGCGTCGGGGGTGGCATTGTTACCAACAAAGCATTTATAGACAGGTCATGAATTAGTGAGGTATAGATGTAGGTGGCAAGAGAAAAATAGCTCCCCTGGGGGAATGCTTGCACAACAAACTTAACCCCTGGTGGTGAGGTGCATTGTACTGTCGTCAGGAGGAATCCACTGCTTCATTGCAAAGTTGGATCAAAAGAAAGACACCATCAATAAGAAGAACGTCACGCAGCACGTTACATTCTGTTTAAAGCTATAGCGCGTAACTTCTACGTGTCTGTAAATATCCGTTTCACCCAAGCCACTACAAGAGGAGATGATACAACGCTGATTACGCTGTTCGGCTCCTCTAACGCCTCGCGGTATTTTTCAGTATTTGTTGTTTTTGTATTTGGTGTCTTTGGCGACATTCCCGCGCTGGTGCACAGGAAATAATGGTGCATTCCAGGCAACCCGTAACTCGTGTTTTTCCGACCTGTGAAGTCGTACCAGTTCAATCTGGTACGAGTTCACAGGTCGGAAGTTACGAGTGGCTGTTATAGTGCACTTTCACGGGTAACAGGTCGGAAAAACACGAGTTACGGGTTGCCATAGGTGCCGGCCGTATTGTTGTAATAACACAGAAATCCTCTAGGGGGCGATAGAAGTTACGCACTATAGCTTTAAAGGGATAGTTTACCCAAAATTGAAATTTCACTCATTATCTCACCCTCATGTCGACTAAGGGCTGGGAGAAGTTTCAGAGTTATCCGTGGCTTCTCTGAGTTACAGGGGGTCTCGGCATAGCAGTGCATGTCCATATAACGGTTGCAAATGGATACCAACTGTCTTCGTAACAAAAAGACACACCAAAAAACATCCAAATACCTCCATGCTGCTCGTATGTAATGTCCCTCTTGTATTGAAGCCCCGAAATGCGAAATTGTTCTCAAAAAAATTAAATAAGTCTATATTTCAAGCTTGTTTGTAGCGGAAGCTTCTCCAAGCTCCTCTTCCCGGTTCATCCACGATTTGACGAACCGGGAAGAGGAGCTTCCGCTACAAACAAGCTTGAAAATTTTCGGGACAATTTCTCATGTTGGGGCTTCAATACAAGAGGGACATTACATACGAGCAGCATGGAGGTATTTGGATGTTTTTTGGTGTGTCTTTTTGGTACGAAGACAGTTGGTATACATTTGCAACCGTTATATGGACATGCACTGCTATGCCGAGACCCCCTGTAACTCAGAGAAGCCACGGATAACTCTGAAACTTCTCCCAGCCCTTAGTCGACATGAGGGTGAGTAGATAATGAGTGAAATTTCAATTTTGGGCGAACTATCCCTTTAAAGTTCCAGGGTGTAATAGTTGTCAAGGCAAAATCTGAATAAATTTGTATAAGTGTATAATCGCTATTTGCTTGGTTTTCATAGCCTCATAATTCTTCTTTTATATATACATTTAGCAAGGGTCTTGCTTTGTTTGTGCAGAAGCCCAAACAGAAAATCCAGCCAACCAGAGAGCACGTTTCGCATTCATAAATAAACCAACAAAGAAGAAGGCAGAAGGAAAGAAGAAGGAGGAAACAGCAGACATATTGTGTATAGTGAGTGCTGCAAACTAGAATCTGAAAGCTGGATGTGACGGCTTTCCCCCCATTTTACACACTGGACCTTTAATATAAGAGGCCGTGCTAAAGGGAGCAGGGAGACAGTAAACTGCAAAAGGGTTTTAAGGATTTCACTCGCTGAGTCTTTCCTGAAGCTGTGTTAGAAAGACTTAGTCCATTCTAACCGCCATAATAAAATTGTGAATACCACAATATTGTTTGACCTTCATAATAAATGGATTCGGCAGTAATATATGAGTACACAAAGGAATTTATTATAGGAAGAGCAGGAGGGAGGCTGAATGGATGGTTCAAACAGGGGTCAGTGCAGTCTTTTTGACACTGACTCTTCAGCACTGAAACTGTTTTGTGCTGATGTTCAACAATTTGAGAAGACAAATGTTGTGATGTTCTGCAATGTAGGCTATTCACAGATGACACACAGTTCTGTTTGAATGTTTCTAATGTTCAAATGTTTTTGAATCTTCTCTTTCTGAATCAAATGCTTCAAATACTTTTGGACGTATAAGGTTTGCATATTAATTTGCATATTTTGGGAGGACAGAACAGTCCGTAGCAGTATTTGAGTAAACTTGTTCGTGCCGAGTTTGGAGTGAGGTCATATTAGATGAGAGGCTGTGTTACTAAGACAACCAATTTAGATACTGTATGCAAGCATTATCAGTGTTAGTAGGGGAGCCGGACACAGATGCAGACATGAACACTAAAACTGGTGTTGAAAAATAAAACAGGAACTTACACAAGAAGAAGGACAACATAGTGGAGGAATACTGAAGACCAACACAGGGTATTTAAAGGGATAGTTCACCCAAAATTCTAATTTTACTCATGATCTACCCACCCTCATGTCGACTAAGAGCTGTGAGAATTTTCAGAGTCCTCCGTGCCTTCTCTGTTACGGGGGGGTCCATGCAGCAGTATTTGTCCATAATGGTTGTGAATGGATACCAACTTTCTTTGTCCAAAAAGACACACCAAAAAACATCCAAATACCTCCATACTGCTCGTCTGTAATGTCTCTCTTGTATTGAAGCCCCGACATGACACAAATCACGCGAGATTTGCACTGACACAGGAAGAGCAGTGAACCGAGACAATGGGAGCTTCCGCTACAAACAAGCTTAAAATATAGACTTATTTAATTTTTTTCGTAACAATTTCTCATGTCAGAGAAATGAGACTCAGAGAAGGCACGGAGGACTATGAAAATTCTCACAGCTCTTAGTCGACACGAGGGTGAGTAGATAATGAGTGGAATTTGAATTTTGGGTGAACTATCCCTTTAACAAAGATGAAGCGACAAAGAACAATGGGAAAACACTGAGGTTTACATGTAATACACAGGGAAACGAGATGCAGTCAGACACAGGTGAGATCACAGGAAAGAGGACACAGGGAGACAGGACATGGAACTTCAAAATAAAACGGGACATGAACAGGGAACAGGAGACAGACTGTGACAGGCATTTAATTGGCTGAGAGGATGGGAACTACAACTACCTGGAGCCTCTGAGGAGGTGAGAGCAGTTATCAGTGTCAGTGTACTAGACTAAACAGCCATAGGACACTTAAAATAATTAATTTTAATTAATTTTGTTCTTAATTTGCTCGCCTGGGTAAATAAAGGTTAAATAAATAATAAATAAAATGCCTTCATATTATAAACTGCACTGCTGGATCAGTGTGTAACCAGGGTAGTCTGGCCTCAGATCTCTTCCATGCTCCTGTCTCTTTCAGTCAAGCTGACAGTGAGTATGCAGTGTTCTGCTCATTGTGCAAAAATTGTACAGTGTATGAGATGCTGCTCTAGAGATCATTCATATGCTTTCACATGTCACATCGTAATCTCATACAAACTTTACTATAATCATACAAATACACATCAACACTCTTAATACACTCTTACACATAAAATACTATACCAACCACTTCATTTTATTGCATAATCTCTCACATTCAAAATAGTAGAAATTGTATACAAATAATTGTGTGCATTTAGAATAAATTAATGTTACAAATTCTCTTTCTTATACCTACAATGGCGCTTTTTTTCACATACTGTATACTATGGTTAACCTTGATTTTTATATACACAGCCACACTTACATGCACTATTATCCTCTGTCACAGATAATATTGTGTAAGAATACAGTGCATAAGTGTGTAGTTAATAAGGTAATAAAGAATATATGTAAGAGAGTGTATGTGAGATTATGGTGTTATGTGTGAAAGCCAAAGCAAGTATGAATTATCTGTCCAACAGCCTCTCAGACACTTGGGCTCTTTACTCTGAAAGCACCTATCTTTGTTTGGCCTCGTTGCAGTGCTGTTTATCCAGAGTCATGATTACTGTGTGAAGTGGTTAGCGCTAAACAGGGTCAGCTTTTATGTTACACCACAAAATCTAATTAGTTTGTCAACATCTGTGCCAATTTATAAATATATTACCTTAAAGAGTTCTCAAAAGATGTTTTATGATGTTACTGTACCATGAACCTGAACTTTAACCCAAATCTAATCAATTCATCCTTTCATCCAAGTGGGCATTTTTACCAAATTTGAATAGATCCCCTAAAGGTGTTATGAACACACTATAGCAGGGGTGTCAAAGTCATTTTAGGTCAGGGGGCCACTTGCAGCCCACTTTGACCAGTAAAATGATCACATAATAACCTGTAAGTAATAAACACAGAATCTTTCCCTTCGGAATTTTGTGCAAAGTAGCCTACATTATTTAGATGTTTACATTTTATGAACTATCCTTTTTACAAAACATTATGAACAACCTGAAATCTTTTAAGAAAAATACATATCATTTCAACTAGGGCTGGGCGATATGGACCAAGAGTAGGCCTAATATCGCAATATTTATTAACTGAATGGCAATATAGGATATAGATTGTGTTTCTGTGACGTAATTAAGAGTTTCCCCCCAATTAGCAGCTCTAATGGCTTGATGTTTTTGTCAGAGGCAAACCCATTATGTAAAAGGCAGTCAGTTCTGTTATGTTTGATGGTGCATAAAAAAATAAAATAATAAGGACATAAAATATTTCAGTCCGTTTGTAATGAATTTTTATAATATATGAGTTTCACGATTTGAATTACAGTAATATACTGAAATAAAATAACTTTTCCATGATGTTCTGTCCAAAACACATGTATGAGATGAGATGGAATGAGACAGGAGTGTTTTTATGAATGGGGAGTGAAGAATGGGTGTGAAAACTAATCTGTGTGTCACTGTCTAGTCTGCAGCAGTGTTTCCACAACAGTATCTCTTATGGCCATGTCAATGTGGAAGGAGAATGTAGGTGCACTTTTTAAAATATGTTTGTGTGTGTGTGTGTGTGTGTGTGTGTGTGTGTGTGTGTGTGTGTGTGCACTGTTGTTCCTATCTAAGAGGGGACATCGGCGTCGTTACACATTCACCAACAGGGGACCAAGCAGCCAACAGGGGACTTTTTTTAGGTCCCCTGTTGGACATGCTTTAAATCAACTTAAAATCATGTGAAAAACCTTCTGGTTAATTTTTTTAACTTTAGCCAAGAGGGGACCTGAGTGTGTGTGTGTGTAAAATACCATATCCAGCAGTGCCCCGGCAGGCTGGAGCAGGGGTTTTAACGACTCATTCACACACGTCGTTTCTTACACTCCTCCATAGTGTGAACGACTTGCAGCCCCGGCAGCCTTTCAGACTGTAGAGAGGCTATCAAACAGGCTCCTTAGTGAACAAACCAGTACCTTGAAACATAATTTGTTATTCTTTGTAACAAAATATAAAGGTTCAGTTTTCATGGATGTCTTAAGTTTAAACTCAACACTGTATTAGGTATAATAGAAATTTTAAAATATTGAAAAAATTGATCACCCATAACAAAATTTTAAATAAAATGGTCATTTAGATCATTTCTGTTGAATTCTGATTAAACATTAAAAATAATTGACCTTGCTATTGTTGCTTGTCCAGTTTTTTTAAGCACAGGGTTTCAATTTTACAATATACATGTGTTCTCAATCTGTATTTATAGTAATTATTAGTTGACTTACATTGCAGAAAAAGGTCCACACTTGGTTTATATGGAATGACAGGGGTCCACTGTTGGTTGATGCATAATGACACACGATCCCACTTAGTTAGCATGGAGTGACATACACACTCCATCATGTATGAATAAGAAAGAAATAAGCAAAAGTGATAGTTTTTAAGAGAAAACTTTCGTCAAAAATTAAAACAAACAT
This sequence comes from Trachurus japonicus, assembly GCF_045865225.1. Taxonomy (NCBI): domain Eukaryota; kingdom Metazoa; phylum Chordata; class Actinopteri; order Carangiformes; family Carangidae; genus Trachurus; species Trachurus japonicus. The sequence goes on along the minus strand of NC_140921.1, from coordinate 27,522,200 downwards.
TTCTAATAAAGTAGCACCAATAATGTTGTAATTATTTTTTAAATGTAGGGTGTACTACTGCAACACACATTTCTACAGTCTATTCATTTTTTAATAGAGGGTTTTAGGATTTAGGGTAATCTTAATGTACTTGCATCATAAATCTGTATTCATAAGGATGTATTTTATTTACTGTTTTATATTACAGAAAACTCAATGGCAACCTATGATGATATATTATGTAGAAGTAAACCATCAAAGAGTAACTGATATTAAAGTATTGGCACGGCAATTTGTTATCTTTGGGGAAAATACAGAGGGTTTGGGAGATCATCAGTTTGTCAGAGATACAAGGGATAATTCATTGAGAGGATTAATCTGACAAAGTCCCTATGTTAAACTATTGCCAGACACATTTCTACAGTCTATTAATTTTTCACTGTACTGGTGTTTTATACTACTTAACTGCATTGTTGTCATGGGAAAATACTTAAACTACTCACAGTTTGACATGGCCTGATGGCTCAGAGCCACAAAAAGTTACTTTTTGGCCACGTACATCTCATATAGATGAAGCCCTGTTGGGGCCACCTATGGTCAGACATTTACTTTTTAAATGCATGTGATTTCAATTAATTTTAATGTATTTGCGTCATAAATCTGTATAGGAATTATTTGTTGATTTACGTTTTAGAAAAAGGTCCACACTTGGTTTATATGGAATGACAGGGGTCCACTGTTGGTTGGTGCATAATGATACAAGTGCCCACTTAGTTAGCATGAAGTGAAATACACACTCCATCATGTATGAATAAGAAAGAAATAAGCAAAAGTGATCATCCGTAAGAGAAATTTTTCATCAAAACTTAACACAAACATTTCTAATAAAGTAGCACCAATAATGTTGTAATTATTTTTAAATGTAGGGTGTACTACTGCAACACACATATCTACAGTCTATTAATTTTTCCCCTACAAGAGTTTTATACTCCTTGACTGCATTGTTGTTATAGGAAAAATATTTGAATTAAAACTCAGGTTTTAGGTCATTTTAATGTACTTGCATCATGAATCTGTATTTATAAGGATGTATTTTATTTACTGTTTTACATTACAGAAAAAGGTCCACACTTGGTTTATATGGAATGACAGGGGTCCACTGTTGGTTGGTGCGGAGTGACATACACACTCCAGCATGGGTGGATAAGCAGAAATGAGAGAAATTGCTAAGTTTTAAGATACATTTTAAATCTAAATTTAAAGATTGACTGTGTAGAATTACAAGAACAACAACAGAAAAAGAATTCCAGCAGTCGATTGCCAGACCGTTGCTAGGTAAAACGGGCCGTTGCTAGGGACTCCGCTCTGATCAGAGGACAGCAGAGGAGGACTAAGCAGGATATTTACCTTATGTTTCATTTTTACCACCATTAACAGCATAATAAATGACTTGTAGCTTGTTACAGGGACAGTGGAGGCTCTCTGCCTTCCACACCGCTGCTGCTCAGAGCCTCAGAGCCTCCGCTGTCACTGCTCTCGTCAAGTTGGAAAAAAAAAAAAAAAAAGGAGCTCGGTGGCACCGAAAGCCCGCGACGATAAACGTGTTTATGACAGATAAGAATACGCAAATACACCCATCCTAACAAGTATATGATAATCCATTGATCCACCGATTGATTATTAAAAAGGCTTGGTTGGAAACAAACGCATAGGACCGGGAGGAGGCAGGAAAACAGCGGAGAACTGAGCCACATGTCGGCTACAGGCAGGTACGAATGTAAACAGAACGTTGACAGAAAGTCAGTTGTCGACCCCGTCAAAAAAATTAAAAATAATAATTCAGACTAAAAAAAATGTTTTTTATGAAAAAGCAATACTTTCATTCTGTACCCCTCTAAAGGCCCCATGGATGTATTATTTTTGAAAAAATATAGCTTTTAATAAATATTCTACGTATTCAACCTTTAATACAAACATTTGTAACTATTACTACACATTACACACACACACACAAACACATGCAAACACACATATTTCAACTTCAGTAGCACTGGTAAAGTTGTAATTGTAGTTTTGTTTTTAAACATGGGGTTAGGGTTAGTTACTGTGAAAACTCAATGGCAACCTATCATGATACTTAAGGGAATATTTCAGTTATTGACATTTATGGCTCAACAATAAAACATGTATGGGAAAATAAAAGAGGAGCTGGGGGGTCATCAGTTTGTCTGAGATACACGGGATAATTCTTCTAGAGGATGGATTAACCTCAAAAGCTCAAAACTTTCATCAAAACTTAATACAAACATTTATAATCAGTCAGACTCCATCACAACATTCAAATCCCAACTTAAAACCCACCTGTTCAAACTGGCACATTCCCTATAATCCAGACACTCTGCACTGCACTCACTTTTATCTTGATGTTTTGTTTGTCTTGTTTTTATTGCTACTATGATGCTTCCACTCCTTTTTTGTAAGGTGACCTTGGGTGACTTGAAAGGCGCCTCCAAATAAAATGTATTATTATTATTATTATTATTATTATTATTATTATTATTATTATTATTATTATTATTATTATAATGAAGTAGCAACGGTAATGTTGTGTTTTTTTATGTGGGGTGTACTGTGAAAACTCAATGGCAACCTACGATAATATATTATGTACAAGTAAACCATCAAAGAGGTACTGATATACGACAATTTGATATGGGAAAATACAGAGGGAATGGGGGATCATCAGTTTGTCAGAGATACAAGGGATAATTAATTGAGAGGATCCCTATGTTGAACTATTGCCACACACATTCACACAGTCAAAATGTTTTTAAACTGTCACGACCTCGAGAAAGCCATCCATGCATTGCAGTAATCAGTTCTAGATTGGACTATTGCAATGCACTTTATGTTGGCGTCTCCCAGTCTTCGCTCAGTCGCCTCCAACTTGTCCAAAACGCTTCTTAACTCCCCTCACTGGATCCCTGTCCCTTACAGAATTGATTTTAAACTTTTAATGTTTGTTTTTAAAGCACTTAACGGCCTGGCCCCACTGTATTTATCTGAGCTACTTTATTAGAAATGTTTGTGTTAAGTTTTGATGAAAAATTTCTCTTAAGGATGATCACTTTTGCTTATTTCTTTCTTATTCATACATGATGGAGTGTGCATTTCACTCCACTTACTTACATTCAAAACAGACTGACTGAAACATGGGTACATGCAATATAGAGTCGAATGACGAATGAATCAATTTTATATTCCATTTTTGGTTTTTCAAAATAAGCAGAAACATAAGACCCCTCTTGGCAGCTTGGCCTGACAGGTCCCCTGTTACCCCTATTGGTGTGTATGTGTGTGCGTGTGCGTGTGCGTGTGTTTAAAGTGTTTAAGTGTTCAGGCTCACCTCTACACCTGAGCGCTTCAGAAGGTTACACAAATATTCAATTCAAACAAACAAATTCTAATGAACATACATTCTGTGTGTTTTCAACCAAGTGTGTCAAGTGTGTCCCATGATTTCATTGGCTAGTCATGTAGCTCTGAACCTTGCCGTTAATGGGAAGAGAGGCTGTATGTGGGAGGGCAGCCCAGCCAGCCACTAAAGGGCCACTTGGAGAGTTTGGGTCCCTCCAGATTGCCGTAGCAACTACTCTACTTCATACCTATTTGAGGGAAATCGGCCACAGTTATCCACCCTCTCACCCCGTCTACTCAGATCCTGGGTCCCCTTCCCCTACACCCACCTCACACACACACACACACACACACACACACACACACAGACATACACAGACACACACAGACACACACACACACACATCCAAGCTAAAAACAACCTTGCCCTGTAAAAGGTTGAGTGGCTCTCTACCACCACTTCTGTGAGAATAATACACTCACTGCGTAAATGTATTCTGGTTACTGAATAAGTGCTTGTGTTTAGTTTCATATTCCACTGAGTGAATCACTGGTAGAGTTTTTCCAGGAAAAAAGACAAAAAAAGACAAAAAAACAGTCACTTTAATAGTAAATTGTTCCTGTATGGGAGTTTGTGTAACCCCCACAGCAGAAACAAAAAAGTCTTTGCAGTTAAATCAAAATTCGTAGCAGTCATGTCAGCACCAACACGAGGAAAAAGATGTGAGCTGAAAATAGTCCAACACATTTATCAGTTCTAGCGTCACTGCTCATCCAAACAGACGAAGATGAAAAGCCTGTTGTCATCACACTGCCAGTCTCTGTAATAACAGAGGTGTGTGACATCTCACAAAGCTGCTTTTTATTTAGAAAGTGTTCTTTAATATCAAAGCAACAATATCATTAAAATGTTGTAATATTGAAGCCATTTATTTGAGAGGATGTGAATACCGGGAACTTTCAATATGGCTGCCAGAAGACACCTAGGAACATTTCCTGAAGCTACAGCAAATTAAAATAGATTGATTCAGTACGACAGAAAACAAAGAAAATAATTAATGGTGTTGTTAACTGTGTGTGGACTATTAAAATTTAACAGGTGCCTGACAAATGAATATAAAATTCACTCCTGCACTTCAAGCAAGTGTAAAAAAAAAAGAAGAAAAAGAAGATCTGACACTGGAATAGAGAAGTTCCTGAGGTGAGATTCATATTATTCTTGTTATTCATGTTATGCTCTATTATTTCAATATAGAAACAGTTTTAGTTTAGAACTGTTTGCTTCACTGTTATATTACTACATTATATTACCAACCTACACATTCACCTTATGTATAATTATTTCTTCCCTCACAGAAGACATATTTCTCTCTTGCATATTTCTTGAATACGGATCACCAGTATCTGTTTTTCAAATGAAATTGCATGTCGTTCCTCCTGGAAGCCTCTTGGTGGTGGTGTTGACTCAGCAGCAGTTTTGTTCTGAGGGAGCTGATCGTTTAAGTTGATGAAATGCAATGCTGAAGAAAAGTCCAGGGTTAAATGTCACATGAGCTAAACTTTGCTGCACAGCTAGTCTTTAATCAGAGGAGAGCACTTTCTCTTTGCCTTTTGTTGGCTCTCAAATGCTCTGACCTTATAGTATGTTGGCTTCTGAGCCAAGGCAGTTGATGATGATGAACTGATGAGTAAGTGCAATTTTCCATTTTTTTGCATGGTCTGTTAACGACCAACCATCTCAAACATGAACCATTGTTTATTTATAGATTTTACTTACTCCTGTATGCAGGACTGCAGCCTCCACCAGGACACTTTATCTATAAATATTGTTTTGAGCCACTCATTTTTCATGTAGCTGAGTGGACTTTATATTTTTGGTGTTTCATCTTTTTAAATAGCATATTTATTTTTCTATTTTATGCATTGCATGTAACACCACAGAGGGCTTGTTATCTCAAATGTCATTCTGGCATTGTGCAGAATTGCTGTCAATTTGTCTTGGCTTATGAAAAGTTGCTGTTGGAAATACAAGATTTTCAAAAGGACAGAGTTGCACAATACATTTATCGACACTAATAGATTTGCAAGGAAGCACTGCAGATAACGAATGCCTTCTTTCTTCACACTTACTACTGTTTTCTCCTGCACGTGGCCCATTTCACATTATGTAAGCTGGTGCATGTTGTTTTAACACAGAGGAGACACTGAGCACCAAAACTACAGGACACAGTGGCTTCTGAACTGTGAATGAGCTTTGATGCATCATGTCAGAATGTGAAATGTGAAATTGCCCTGAAGTTTGGCTCCCCGGCAAATTATAAGAACTTAAAGAGGCCCAATGATGATGACTCTAAATCAAAAACATTGTGCCAGCACTACTCATCAATGGAAGTCAAGGTAAGAAAGTTTGCACCATGCTGAACTGTGCATGAGCCTTGATGCAATCATCATCATGTCAGAATGTGAAATGTTAAATTGGTGTTATCCTGTCAGGAATCATTACACTTGAGTGTAAGAGCACACTCTAGTGATCAAAGTGTGAATGGACCATGAACTTCCATCCATCCGTTGTAGACCACTGGGTGCTGACATACTTACACTCTCATTCACACCTGGGGGAAATTAGAGTTCTCATTCCACCCAGGAAGACCCTGCTGAGACAATGAAACAGTGTAAACCACAGTTACATATTGTGCACACTATAGAACTTGTCAACTGTATGTTTTTATGTGGATTATATGACGGTCAAAGCAGAGAAAGAAGCACTTCAAAAGAGCAGCAAAGAGGAAAATTCAGCACAACAAGACCAGAAGTGTGGAAGGAGATGAGGACCATTACTAATATATGAGAGTCTCCTATGGCTTCTCCTTCACAACTCCCTCCACAAGTCAAGTCTTCTGTCCTTCACAGCAGAGCAGGAGAGTTTGGAGCTCAGGAGGCTACATATGTCCTGAAAAAGCCATAGAGCCAGATGGTGTAGGCTATGTCTATATACGGCTGTTAAACACTGCGCTGCCCGGCTGGCTGAGCCTCTCAAGAACATCTTCAACATCAGGCTCCTGGTCCTGTGGAAAACATTGTCTTGTTCCACCACCTAAAGTAGGGCAACCAGCTAAGATAAATGACTACACACATCACTAAAACCCTTGAGCAGCTAACGCTTTGTCTCCTGAGGTCAAAGGTCGACCATGCACTAGACCCCCTACGAGGAGCATCTTGGAGTGTATGATGTTGTTTTTTATATGCTCCACTGGGCCCATTCTTATTTGATGAGCCAGGTGATTACATGAGAATTGTGTTCTTTGTTTTGTCAAGTGCATTTAACACCATCCGACCTACCCATACTTAAAGACAAGCTCAAAGGGATGAGGGTGGATCCCTGCTCACATCCTGGTTTGAGTAGGGAAGCATAGGAAATGCTGTGACTCATAGGGATAACAGATCACAGGTCTTCTAAACCCAGTGGACATGGACATTTGTACCGAATGCTTTGATCAGTTGGTTGAGGGACTATGAGGACGTTTAGATATAAATGTAACGAGAATTGGATTTTAGTGTACAGCAGATAGTAAAAATAGTAAATTGCATTTTTTTTTAAGCACACTGAAAAAAAGGTTAATTATGCTCTCTGGCTGTAAAAAGTTGATGAGCCGTGCCAAAGTAAACCCAACACATTTAACACTTGCTTGTTTTTCAACTGAGTCCCCTAGTATTTTATTTCTTTCTTCTTTTTTTGATAAATTTGTGCATTTAAAGACTTGGTTTTGAATAAAGATTTTGTTCGGATTATTCTTGCAAGAAAGCCACATAATATAGTTCCTTCATGAAAAACCTGAAGAACCCAGAGAAGAGAACTGATAAGCATAAGCGGTATTTTTTTTTCTGGCTGCCATTAGCCTGACCAGCACAGGAGAATCATTTTTTTGTTGCCTAAATCAAGTGGAAATAGAAAATTAGAATACAGTATGTTTTGCCACTTCAACTTCAAAGTCACCCCCACAAAACATGTTGTGTTGACATTATCAAGTGGACAAAGAATAGTCTCATTCTGGCTACTAGTGTTAGCATTAGCAACCTTAGTGCTGTGATGAAAGCTGAGGGACACAGTGGGCTGCAGTTATGTGTAGCAGGTTTTCCCACTTTCCCACACACTGAATTGTAGTATAATGGCCAAATGAATCTCAGTTTTCCTCTCTCCCTTGTGGCCATAGGGACTACCAGGACAGGGCTGGGTGGACTGACACTGGTCTGATTGGACTGAAATTTTCAATGCATGAATGCGACTATAGCGTAAAGCTCTCTGTGGTCATTAAGTGGCAGCTTAATGCTGTCCATCTGACTGGTGAAGATGAAAAGGCAGAAAAAAAACTTTCATTCATCATTCTGTCTTCTCATACTGCATGTGTGATGTGTTTTTGCACTCAAGAGGCAGCTAAAGATTTTCTGGACAGCTTGAGCTGCAGTTAGAGTGCTGTTGAAATGAATCTTAGCTACATTTTCATAACCCTGCCCATGAAATGTGCAATTTATAAGTTTTGATATTGTTACATAAAGCCCTTTGAAACAAACTGTAAAAATTGGTTACACAAATAAACTTGCCTTGCCTTGTCTTGCCTAAATGCAACATTAGCATTAAGACCTGGTTATTTACTAAAGGAAATGTAATATTACAATCAAACACCATTCCTTTACTCAACAGCTGTCTCCAAGACGCATGACATCTGTCCGACTACCTATTTCTCAGACTTCCCATTTCTCCGACCATACATTTCTTTATTTTTGCGTCCATTAGTCTGACCTCCCATTTCTCTGACTTAAGTAACCCTAACCCTAAACCCAACCGTAACACTGTAGAATTACTCGGATTAATGGGTAGTCAGAGAAATAAGCGGTTGGACTTTTGGGCAGTCGGACTGACGTATGCTCCCCCTGTCTCCAGAGGTGGACACCAATGTTAACTACTGTTTTTGTGACTTTACTGGAATGCTATTTTTCGATAACCCCTTGGGTCGGGACTTGCTGGTGAGGTTTAGCCATTTACTCAGAAACTACTTAGTAGGCTACTCATGCTGAAGTCAGTATGCTAACCAGCTAGCCTTAGCCTCACCACTTCCCAATAGCAGGTTACTGCAGCTTCCAATCTGCCCTTTAGATGTAGGGCTGCTCACACAGTATATTATAACATCTTGTAGTATTATGAAAAAAGTCAAGCGACCAATTACCACAAACTGTTCCAGGGAAGAAATCAGGTTCAGAAGCAGAACAAGGCTGCAGGTCAGAATCCTGATTGACTACAATGACCCTGAATATAATACAGATCTCATTCTCTCTGGACAATAAGTTATGGTAAGAAGATGAAAAGTTATTTGGGAGTTGGACCTCTCCTTTGCCCTGAAGTTTGGCTCCCTGACAAATTATAAGGACTTAAAGAGGCCCAATGATGATGACTCTAAATCAAAAACGTTGTACCAGCACTACTCTTCAAGGTAAGAAAGCTTGCACCATGCATTTCTGCTTGTATGATGAGTTTGCTACGACTGTGCACAATGGGAAGAGAATACTTTCATTCTTGTTGAACTTTATCCGTACTTTGGCTTTCAAAAAAACAGTATAAACTGAGCAGAAAACACGGCACACCAGAATGTTCTTTGAAATACACGTACATTTTATTGGTGACAGTTTGACAGTGATACCATAAATTAAAAAAAACAACCTTTATTATGTGAAAATTGCAAGAGAATAAGACATTTAATAAACTCAACATAAAAAAAACAGACAAAACCTGTTTGCATTATCAATTAAGGACTAAAAGAATAAAGTGTACATTGTGTTGCGATCCAGAGTGGCTGAAAAGATCCTAACTACAAGCTTAGTCCTTTGAGTGGTATTTTTTTTCTACTGTCTATTATTTTTCTAGATAGTGTTAAGCAGATAGTAATACATAATACAAGCTGGCTAGACTGCTACCTCAAATCACTTCCACTGAACACTCGGACCTCAGACTGGTTGACCAGGAGTTTGACACTGCAGCCAAAGTGTCAAACGGTGTCTCACGTGCTGAGAAGAGAAAGCTAACGTCAGCTAAACATATCTTCATGTGATTTTATCATCGTTTTAAGTATAAAGCTGCTACATAACAGTGTCGTGTGCACCATATAATACTCAAGGTTATTATGTAATTATGTAACCAAGGAGACAACAGACTGCGGTGTTATTAAATCCTTCCACTTGATATCTATCCTTAGCAGGTACAGAGATGCAGAAGGGATAAAAGGTTATTAGGTTAGTCATCAGTAAAGTATATGAAGTGCGGCCTTGCTATAGTTACGAGCTGCCATCAGTTCTGAGTATCAACGTTAACTACATCAGTTCAGAAAGCGGCAGGGTATCACACACACACGCACACACGCACGCACGCACATACACACACACCACTCTCCAACACTGTGAGGTTCCTCCAGAAAACACCACCATCACCATCAGCATCAGCATCGCCGCCGTCGGTTGGCGAACCAGCAATAGCAGTCTCGTTCAGTCGTTTCCACGTCGTGACACATGCGAAACATGCATTGCAGAAAGAGTGCCGAAAACAGCGGGGCACTGAAGCTTGTGCAAGCTTTGTACATGGACGCCCGGCAGGACGAGCTTCAATTCACAGTTCAAATAAAACAGATCTGAGGAAATGGCTTTTAGAAGTGGTTAGAATTAAGATCTTCAACAACACTACGACACAGAGACGCTCACATGTCTGTGGCGGCTGTTTCAGTATCAATGGCTCAATCGTTACATGGCCTCATTCTGCAGTCGAGCAAGCTAATGACAAAAAATAAAATAAAATAAAAAAATAGCTCTTCCAGTATTAATTCGATTCAGTATTTATCTATCATGATATATGATATGGGATGTTTCACGTTCAGGTTTGAAATACCTAGCTAGCTTAGGCTCTTGTGTAAAATGTAAACATTGTATGTTTCCTTGAGTTGTGACAGGATATGGCGACAGATGTGTTCAGGAAGTCCAGTCTCCATCTGAAACTGACAAACAATAAGGAAGCGCATTGTTCTCATTCCACACAAATGAACGTTTCAGTGCAAGCCGACGTGCTGAATGATGCAAGTGGAAGGTGAGCGGTCACAGAAGCTTTTCTGAATGAAACAAACGTATTGTCTTCATTTCAGCCAGTACTGTAGATTTACTTATGGACACAGTTGGCCTAAAGGCAACAGATAATCTGACAATCACACTCTACTTTGGTCTCACCCTGAAGGACTTTGGGGGGACAGACCAAGACGGTCAGCTGGGACTGTTTCCTGGAAAGTAACCCTATGTGACCTTATATTGACACGACAGACAGATAAGAGTGCGTGGAGGCAATGACCTGCAGAAGTTTACTCTGAGGCAGACTGACACCTGTCACCAGTGGCAACAGAAAATCACTTGGACAGCGTCGACCTGTGAAGGAAGCTGTCATCTTATCACACCTTCCTTCATCACAACGCTTCGCCACGGACAGAACAAAACCAAAGGTCACTCACTGTTATCACAGAGACTGACCAGGAGAGGAGATGACTCACAGTAAGGCCTGTTCACTTTCTCCACCATGACGTCGGATGTACATGAACACGCTGGCGACGTGTGACTCTCAGTGATTACGTCTGAGGTCACACATGTATAAAGCTAAACAGATCGTTAGGAGGGGGAGGGGAAGCTCTAAATCTTGACATCACATTTTATTCACACTAGGCACTCTGTTATTGAAGAACTAAAACTCAACTTGGTGATGGGCCTTTCTACCGCCTAATAAACTCAATGGTTCACGTTCTCTGCAGTGGGACTGTCTTGGGATCTATTTTTTTTTGCTGAATATGTCATCGATCGTAATGGACTTCCTACAGAACTGCTGCTGCAGGCTGAATGGAGAGGAGGAGCCGACACATTCAGACTCGGCTGCGATAAACAGCGGACGTGTCGATCGAAATGCTTTTTTTTTAAAGGACAGATGCATTCGAGAGAAAAAAAGGCGACGCGCATCCAGTCTCTCGTTTTGAATGAACAAGGCAATCGAGGCTGGTGAGGAAACAAAAAAAAAAAGTTGAGGGATGTTCGTGTGAAAGCATGCACACGCGCACGCACACATGCACACACGCGCACACGCACATCCATACTCTTGGCTCTAAAGCTGCAGAAACAATGCTAAAAATCTGTACATTATTTAAATACTGTATTTACAGAAATAAACATACTTCATTGTTTGTCTCACACCTGGCTTCAAAATATTCAAGTGATCATCAGAAGCATAAACAAATAAAGGCAACAATTAAGCACATTTGATGACTGTACTCGTCAGATTGGACTCGCAGCATGTTCCACATTCTTGGAATGTGTGGATAATCTTAAAAGACCATACTGGCAGCTTTGCATGATTTGGCCTATTGATTAGAAATAGGATACTTGACACTATCACTGGATTTTCTCCGAACTATGGATTAGATCAATTTCCTCTCCTCCCTTAAAATTCTGTACCTTTACGGTACCAATTGACAAGCTTCGGAACAAAAGGACTGAAATACTGAAATTTGGAACCATGGGTCAATATTTCTGCAGGTTGTCTTGATTATTATTAAGTATGAAGGCCCAGCAGTGGCTGTTCTGATGGCGACTGGCACTAAATCAGGTCTGTTCTATTGTCTGAAGTATTCATTGCCATGAGTGCAACAAAAACACAACAAGAAAACAAAATCTATCTGTTAGAAATTTGTATAAAAGCAGTGTCATCAACTCAACTCACAGAAAACAAACTATCTGTATGTAGCTGTCGGGCCGGCTGTCTTTCAATCCTCATTCTGATTATTTTTTGTACTAACAACACAGAGAGCTAATGGATTTGAGCATCTTTCAGCTGAACCCACTGTTCTCCACCTGTCCAGCAGCAGACAGACTGTCTGTCTGTACGACTGGAGAAGAAAGAGAGTGTGGAGACCAAACCGGAGCTAAACTGATAGTGATTATTATTAATCTTCAACAGGATGTTTCTCCATGTGTCCTGGGTGTGGTTATTATTTATTTGAACCAAATCAAATTCATTAGGTGGTACATGTATGTCAGTGTTGTTTCATACAGTTCTAGGATGCGATAACATTGAGAATCACTATTACTACTGTGTTGGTGGAGGTGGTGAACCGGGCAGCGGTGCGATGTATTTTGCGCCTTATTAACACTGGTTGAAGGGCTTAATCATGCAAAACCACTGGGATGGCCCTTAGAGCTGTGGTGAAGTGGAGCTTGAGCTTCCATCAGAGCTGATGCTACGTTATTATGACCTTCGCAGACTTTAATCACACATTTTATGGTGCACATATTACCAAAGCGTCGTTACCGAGATAACAATGATCTGCTGCAACACCGGACAGACTGAAGCACGGAGAGATGTACGCTGAATGTGAGTGTAGGAACATTAAACCGTCAGACCGTGAGGATGCAGAGGGAAGGTTTCCAAAGCTTTACTGTAAATATATTATGGCTCGGAAATGATCAAGCGTAGGATCTCTGAAACCTGACTGGACAAAGCTACAGCCTCAGCAGCAGGGGGGGTTGTTATGGAGCTGGTCAGCAAATAAAGTACTGATATGAGATGAAGTGATGAATGTAACATACACCTGTTCTTTCCCTGGTCATGACACTGATTCTACAGTCCAATGTCGTTCAAACTGTCTACTGCCCTTTATTATTCAGTATCACCTGCGTGGATGAGCTATGTTTCCTTTTTGATTCCCTCTTCTCCTTCTGTTACATCAGCTCTCTTCATGGCTAAATACTTAATGGCTCAGGAAGTCAATGCTGGCTTTGACGGTGCGTCCGGTGGACACGTCCACCGCCATGGCCCGGATCTCCGTGTCGCCGAACTGCATGAGCGTCTGGATCTCTCGGCGCGGCGCCGTGCTTTCCGTCCCGCTCACGTCCAGGCGGAGCGTGCCGCACTTCCTGACGCCGGACTCGCTGATGAAGCCCACCCTCTCCTTCTCGGAGCAGTAGACGTGGATGACGATGACCTGCTGGGACGGCTTGGCCGGCGTGTAGCTCCGTTTCACCGACTCGCCCAGCGCCACCGACTGGTCGGCGGCGATGAAGGTGTCGAAAACGTCGGTGCACCATCGCGTGCCGTCCTTCACCAGCAGCTTCTCCGGCGGGTGCTTGCCCTCCACGAAGCGGTTGAGGACGCCCACGCCGTACGTGAGGGGCGAGCGGCGCACCTTGATGACGCTGGGGTCCAGGCCGAACAGCACGGCACCTTTGAGGATGGTGAGGCCGACGTCGTGCGGGATGATGATGCGGCTGCGGCCCTGCAGCATGTTCTGGACGGCGTGCTGCAGCAGGGGCGACTCGGCAAAACCTCCCACTAAGAACAGGAACTTGATGTCGCTCACCTCCGGCTTGTCAAAGAGATCGGCTGGAGGAGAAGAACAGAATCTCTGTGAGTGAAGCGGTGACTGTAGCTGTATCACAAGAAGGACAGAGTGTGGGTGATGGAGGATGACTGATCTACTTAGTGACACATCAGATATGAGCCTGCTAGTTCCACCTCCTGAGCCACAGTCTCTGCAGGATGTGGATTCACTGATCTGCACTTATGTTACCAGGTTACTCAGAGAAACCAGGTCATGTGGGTGATCTGGGGATTCATTAACATGCACTAGTTCTCTGGACACACAGTATTCATGTTTACCTGCAGGAGATCAGTGAGCAGATTTCTCCTCGTCATGTCAGACTCTAGTTACTCTTTAGGGTTTCTTCTCTCTTATTGTTTCTGAAAACTGGTTTGAACTGTGCAACAACTGTGAGTTATCAGCTGATCAGACAGGAGGCACATTGAGACAACTGAGAAACGTATCATTTATTTTAAACCTGTGTGATCGCCTGACTTTAACTACAACAACTTGCGTTTTATTAAACTGGAAATTAAAATAGTTCAGTTTGACTTAATCTAAGTTAAACAGTTCACAAGTTCAGTTCAACTGTAATGCAGGTATTGTTGCAGCAGAGTGAAGGTGCATGTAAATGCTGTTATTTGTCTGTCACACAGAGACATTTAAGTGGCTCTAATAGCTGCTATATATATATACTGTATATACAGTATATATGGTATTCCACAAGGCAGTAGGAAAAGAAGTGAATAACCAACTATCACCAAATGTTAAGGAACCTGTAAAACAACTTGAAAGTGTTTTTTTTTCTTTTTACACACTCCCATGGTGAGTTTGAAGGAGTGGATTAGTGCCTGGTTTAGAAAGACACCACCTCTCCTCTATAAAACCATAAAATCACATCCATTCTAACATCTTCAACTCCGACTGGGTTCATTTATAACTGCCACGACTAACGTCACTTGACAGTGATGGAAGACTCTCTTCCTGAAACCAGATATTGTATGCTGTGTAGTTTGCATTAGTTAAAGAGATACGGCAAAAAAATTTTTTTCATGTCTTGCCCCACTCCCGAGTCCATGACAAGCAGATAGACACCATCCTTTCGACTGTGCGTGCAGTAACAAGGGAGATAGAGCCGTATCGCCCATAATTAGCTTAGCTCAAACGCTAGTACCAGCTGTTTACAATTTTATTCAGACAAATTCGGCGCTACTCAAGCTAGCCGTTGTGACCAACGCACTTCCGGTTACTTTCACAAAATAAAACACCGCTTTTACTTTGAAATAGGAAGCTAAGCTACCCTCGATGTAGCTAGCTTGAACCAAAATAAACCGTCTTTGGTTGAACCCTCCGCTTTGACCGATCTCGTCCCGTTACCGGCATTTGACCGCCGGTTTCTGTTTAGAGTTGCTGAAGAGTTTCTCTGATGATGTTAGGTGGAGTCAGGCTAACACTACCTATGCACTTCCAGCGTTTGAGCTAAGCTAATTACGGGCAATACAGGCTTGTATCTCCCTTGTTACTGCACGCACAGTCGAAAGGATGGTGTCTATCTGCTTGTCATGAACTCGGGAGTGAGACAAGACACGTAAAAAAAAATAAAAACTAGAAAAAGCATTTCCAAGAATGGAAATGGTGTGACTGCTGATAGCAACTGAACGCTGTTGCAGAATTAGCAAATAGTGCAAGCAGTGATCACCATACAAATGTTTGACCAAGGTCAGAATCGAACCCACAACCTCATGGTCATTAGACTTCCACTCTGCCTCTAGGCCACAGTGCACACACAGTTGCAGAGACTGTTGTCTGTTAATGATCTTCACACTGTCAACATCAAGAAAGCTTGAGAGTCAAGCTTGAATGACTTAGAATGAAAATTTCTGTGAATTTCAGGCTGAGAGCAGCAGTTTCAACATGAAGCAAGTTATCAGAAGTCAACAGAGGACAACTGGGAAAATAATTCACTGTAATTGTTGTTGAGGCAAGATTTAAACCGGCAATCTTCAGGTCTCCAGACCAGCAAGCTAACCACTAGGCTACAGACAGAGACAGTATGTGAGGGGTAAAGAAAACCTTTGATAAGAGGATCACTGGCTTCTGCTTAAAAAAAAAAGTAAGGAATTGAACCCATCACCTCATGATCAATAAACCTTTACTCTGCCACTTTGCCACAGAGAGCACAGACATAGGCATGTTGTGGAGAACTCTCAGCATTGGGCTGAATGAGAGCAGAGAGCTCCCTGGCTGCATTTAAAAAATATTTTAAATTATTATCTAAGTCTCTTTGCATTTTTGACCAGAATTTTAGCCAGAAGACAAGTGTGGCTACAAAACTGGAGAAAATAATTTGTCTAGAGTTTAATTTGCAGAAAAAGTTAAATATTTTAAAAAGTATAAATAGTTAAAAAGAGAAAAGTAATGCCGATAAAGTTAAAAAAAAAGCTGCACGTTTTGATATTTGAATTGTTGAAATAGCACAACACCTAACACACTAACCATATGGCCACAGAGAACCTGAGTTACAATGAGCTTTATACTATGAGGAATCAAAGACTGTCCAATGACAGCTGAATAATTGGAATCAAAAGTCAAGCAATGAAGTGAAAAGACTGAGGCAGGAATCGAACCCATGACCATATGATCACTAAACCTTTACTCTGCCACTCGGCTACAGAGAGCACACTGCTTTCAAGACTGTTGTCATTCATTGTAATGTGATGATGTGCTGCAAACTGGTATGAGTAATCAAGGAGATAACAAACACCTGTAACCAATTGAAGGCGGGGGAGGAGAGCAGAATTCAACATAACATAACAAGAGTTCTTCCCTTGGATTCGAACCAGTGACCTTAGGGTTGGCAAGCATCCACCCTAACCCCTACACTACAGTGGAGTTGTGACGAAGAGAGGTTGAGACTTTGATGAATGTGAGATTTTTCAATGCTGCTTAAAAAAAAAGTAAGGAAAGTGCAGAAATTAGCCACACCAAGCAAGAAGAGGACTTTTTTGTGACCTGTGACTATTTTTTGGTGAATTAAAATGAATTAAAAAGCACTTAACAGCAAGTTACAAAGTTGAGCTCCTTCTCCTGCTGATGTGAAAAAAATGCATTGAGCTGAATGGGAGCAGAGAGCTCCCTGGCTGCATTTAAAAAATATTTAAAATTATTATCTAAGTCTCTTTGCATTTTTGACCAGAATTTTAGCCAGAAGACAAGTGTGGCTACAAAACTGGAGAAAATAATTTGTCTAGAGTTTAATTTGTGGCCGTGCTGACAGTTTAGCCAGAAAAACTCTAGAATGTTTTTTTGCCTCTATCCACTCTGACACCACTCTGGCTCTGCTCGTTAGACGCAACACACACACATTATAAAGCTGAAAAAAATCAGAAAAAGTTAAATATTTGAAAAAGTATAAATAGTTAAAAAGAGAAAAGTAATGCCGATAAAGTTCAAAAAAAGCTGCACGTTTTGATATATGAATTGTTGAAATAGCACAAAGTATGAAGGACTAGAAGAAGACCGTAAAAAGGCGGAAGAAAATGGCCAAATGTTGCCGTATCCCTTTAACACAAATCAGGCCACAGTGGGTCTTAAATGCGGTGTAGGAGTTTTTCTTACTATTAGACATCTGATTGATGTTGTTGCTATGGAATGCTGACAGATGTGTGTCTGTGACAGTGTGTTGAGGTGTTGGTGATATCAGTGTGTCTTACTGAGGTGCTGGATGATGTGGTCTATGGTGGGCTTGAACAGGGAGTTCATGGCATCTGGACTCATCCTCAGCATCCCCTGTGACGACCACTTCACAAAATCCACACTGGAGAGGAGAGAAGAGCGGTTAGCGGTGAAAAGATCAAACTGACATCACAAGGCTTACTGGTGGATGGTCCTCCTGTTTACCATGGGGCAATAACAAAGGCTTACTGCTGGAACGCTGGCTTGTTCCACATTAAAAAAGAGAATATTTGGAGGTGTGCACTGCTGTGTCTGCTGCTGTCTACTTCATCAGCGTTATGAAAATAAAAAATATTTAAAATATATGAAATAATGATTCAAAGTTTGTGTTCCTGTGTTTGTACAAGCACATCAGACTCAGTCTTTTAAATCTGCTGATACATTTGTTGAGCATGTTCCCATAACCAGGATACTATTCCACTGGAGGACAGTAAAATATCTGAATCTGTCCAAACATTCTGACCATGACAGACAATAAACATCTGAGCCAGATTATGGTATATAAGGTGGCTGCACCACCTTTTTTTGTACAACCAAAAGTAACTCCAGGTTGCCACGCAGGATAATGAATATGAATATGAATAATGCTTGAAACATATTACTGGAATTAATATATCCTGATAAGTCACTGAAGTGTGTGTCGCAGCCTGAAAACCTGAAGTAAAGAGCAGTGGCAGCTCAGAGGATCATTGATTTGTTCCCTCTCTACCTCAGGCCTCTGTCTCTAGAGGCCAACAACCATGACTCTGTCTGCAGGAGGAGGAGAGAGTCTGTAATCTCCATCTGATATGATCCCATTTATGTGATTCAGTGAAATATGTGCATGTGTGTAAGTGTGTGATGTCCACTTCAGTGTGTGATAGTGTTAATGTTGGCCCCGCCAAAGGCTCTCAGCATGTGGAGACAGATGGAGTATTTCCAGTCAGGTGTCAGAGCAGCTCTGAGGCTCCAGTTTCAGCCAGACAATGAGGCTGGGCCATTAAAATCTAGACTCCAGGTCTGGGACCACAAGTCCCAGACCTCAGTCCTTTTACTACTGGCTAATGGCTGAAAGTGAAGAGTGATGTCACTGCTAATGTCCTCCCTGTCTGCCACTGACTTATTACCGCTATATGGCCTCTTCCATCAGTTTAGCCTGCTTCTGTTCATCTTATGAGCTATGTCTGAAGAAAACATGGATGTACAAATTAATGTGTGAAACTTTACTCATGTAATGTTAGATCCCTGTGGATCTAGATAAATGAATAGTCATGAACAGTAAAGTTGTATTGTACATCACATTACAATAATATGGAACCAGGTGGAGACTGTTCCTAGCTACTGAATTTAGCTGGGCTCTGGTTTAATTAAGTTATACAATACAAGAAATCTATTTATTCAGGTTTACATTAGATTACTGTTTTTACATCCCAGTAATATAATCATTTAAAGGGACAACGAGGAGTTTCTATTAGGTTATAAAAAAGTCTCACGTTAATGTGGATGAATCTCCGCTACCCACACTTGTTAATGGGCCCATTTTCGATAAATATATCGTTCTGTCTCTATCGTTATTTTGTTATTATTAGTGGTGGCGGAAATGCTGGTCGAGTTGACCAGCGTTTCCTTACTTTCGGTTTCGTGAGAATAACGCAGCTGAATCGCCGTTTATGGTCGGAACTACGACGGTATGTGAACCTCTTTGAACCTCTGACTTTGATTATTGATGAATGAAAACACAAGTCCGTCTTGCGCCGGTCAAAGAATTTTACGGTGCGCGCTGAGGCTCATAAATGTAGTGTGAACCAAAACTCCTCGTTGTCCCTTTAAAGGGATAGTTTAACATTTTCTCAAACTGGCCCATTGCTATAATCCCTATAGTCATAGCAGTAGGTTTGTTACCTTTAATTGTCGGTGCAAGCTGTTTTTAGAACGACCAAGCTGAGCGGTGAGCTGCTCAGAGCTAAAGCTACAGAGGCTCATGGGATTTCTTGGTTTCCCTCATCAAACTCATCAAATACACAATCCAACAACTCCAAAACGCTCTGGTGGACAAGTTGTGACCTGCACATTCACCACGCTATGAGATAATAACAGAAAGTTACCAGATAGAGTTGTTTTTGAGGCAAATGCGGAGACTGCTTGCTGAAAAACTGTCCCTGAAGGCAACGTGCATCAGCGGTTTTGCATGAATTTACCTCTAAAACAACTCGTAACGTTCTGTTACTATCTCATAGTGTGGTGAATGTGCAGGTCACAACTTGTCCACCAGAGCGTTTTGGAGTTGTTGGATTGTGTATTTGATGAGTTTGATGAGGGAAACCAAGAAATCAGATTAGCCTCCGTAGCTTAGCTCTGAGCAGCTCGCCGCTTGGCTCGTACCGACACCGACAAATAAAGGTAACGAACCTACTGCTATGACTATAGGGATTATGTACAGTGAGTCTGTACATGTGGGTTAACTTGTAAACATGTCTGTGTGCTCAGTGTGAAACTAGACTCAGGGTGTGGTTAACTTACTATAGTGAAGCTGTAATGTTCTGGCAGAGGGCTGTGCTACACACAACAACAGTTGTTCCCTCGTCTCCAGTCTTCACACTAAGTGAGACTGATCAGGAACACAGCTCCACAAATATGAAACAGATTTCCATTTTCTCATCTTAATTTCCAAAATGACGTAGCCATACATTTTTTTTTCAGTGTTTTTGTGGTAGTATAATTGTTTTGTCATAACAGAGTCTGCCTCACCAAGTGTGTTGAATCACTTGAACTGGTCCTGATGTTTGATCTGAAGCCTCACTGGGAGGAGGAGGCTGTGCTCCACCCAATCTGGGAATCACAGAATTCTGCTGAATATCCTCTGGTGCATAGTGCTGGAAACAGAAGACGTTTTTGCCTCTGTACTCCAGCTGTTGCAGCATCTAGAACTACAGTTTGAGCTCCTGGAAGTTTTGGGAGTAGAGTCTGGACAAATTCAGTTGGTTTGCCTCCTTCCTCTTGTTCAGATATGCAAGTAACCTTAATACTGTTGCCTCCAAGCATATTTGACAGTTCTCCTATTCCAGAGCCTGCTCCTCAGAGACTCCACCTTCTCCACTAGTTTTCTTTTTTTTTGGGGAGCTTGAAGTGTCTGTATGGATGTATCAAACTCTCCCACATCAATGGCAAGTCATTCATGTCATCACCTGTAGCTCTGCTGGTAGAGTTGCTCCTGTGTTAGCATTAGCATGAGCACTAGCTGATGCTGGTGGAAGCAGCTCGATGTCTTTGGATTTTTCAGGGACATTATCATAGGACAAGTCAAAAAAATATCTGAGCCGACCCAGCTATACATAAGATCAGAGACTGTCAAAATCTATTTCACAATTTGACACAGAGGAGCATCTGATAGCATGTCTACTCTTTGTGCTGCTTGCCAGCCCCCCCCTCATCAGTTCATCTGTAAACTCAAGTATGTCCCAATATAATAAACTAATATGAAATGTCACATTTCCAAATTTTCCTGCCAAAAATACACAATCATTCCAACATGGTGGCTGTGTGTCTGGTTTTCTGGTTGTACTCACTTGCTCTTACGCAGGGCGTGTTCCACACTGTGGCCCCTGAACTTCTTGTAGTAGTCGATGAAGGAGAAAGGCAGGTTGATGTTGAGGGGGTTGGTTCTGTCGGGGGCTGCCGCTCTCTTCCGAGACTCAAATGCAATCATCAGGTCCACCCAGGCGGCCGGCCTCTTGATCTTAAACTGGTCGATGAAGTCCTGACCAAAGATCTTACACAGCAGCTTCTCAAACTCATAGTCGATCCCGATGGAGCCATAGGGGCCACCTGGAAGGAAAAGGGGACTGTGACTGAGACTGAGATCTACCCAAAGCAGGATAAAGGAACATCATAGCACAACATAGCACTGACATGTGTATTTATTTCATTTCATTTATTCTCTGGGCAACAAATTGAATCGAATGCAACTGGACTAGTCCACCTTCATAATCTGGTCCAGTCCAGTTTAGTCAGACCGATGCGTTGTGAACTGATGAAGCCCTTTGGATAAGAGGTGAAACGTCTTCCTAGACAAATAGTCCAGTTGCCTTCAATTCAATTTGTTACTTTCACAAATTAAAACACCCATTGCCCTTTACATACAGAAAACCATGACGATAGAATTTGTGCTTTTACTTTGAAATAGGAAGCTAACCTACCCTCGATGTAGCTAGCTTGTCTTTTAGACATGGTTATTTTATGTTTTTTTTATTATTATTATAATTTTTTTTTTTTATCCTGTTGTCTTGTGTGTCCGTCTCTAGTATTGTATTTTACATGGAGTGATTTCAATCTGAAATAAAGATTGATTGATTGATTGATTGATTGATTGATTGATCAAGTTATTGGTTCTCTCACCTGAGGCCTTGTAGAGCTCCTTCAGATGTCCCTCTGGGAGCCGGATCTGGTGGACAGTAAGGTCCACTGTCCCTCCACCACAGTCCACTACCACGTAACGGTCACCTGCGCAGAGAACACACAGAGATGGAGCAGTGTGTGTGCAGTGACCTATCAGCTTACTTCCTGACTGGATTCACTGCTCTGATCTGCACACACCCCTCTTCTCTGTTACATCCCAGCAGCTCAGTGACATGATGACTGAAGAAACACACTGTCCAACACATACGAGGTGACATCTGAAGAGATTACAGCTAGATGTCCCAGAAACCCACAAATATAAATGAGGATTTCTTGCTCTGGTGAAAATGAGAAGCTTTCACTTCTACACTTTCACTTCATGACTGATTCTGAGCAGAGCCCAAGCCATTACACATCATCCATACACATGCTCAGCAGGTTGCAAACCAAGCTGTTGAGTCATTTCATATGTGCATTTCCGTGGACGTTAATTTGAGGTGAAATATTGGAAGTGTTGAAAGTGAGAACACTTGTGACTCCTTAGGACATCACCTTTGTTGTCTGACTGATCAGTTTGCTGCTCTCTGACCCACAGCTTAGTAAAGTGTAAGTCAGTCTTGCCATCACAGCTGACAGAGGCAGTCACAAACCCAAACAAAACCCATCAAAGAACTTAGAAATAAACCTCAGGGAGCAGGGAGGTAAAGCAGAGACATGCAGGCGTCTGTACTGTACGTTCGTTCAAAAGACATAAAATATACACATTATTTCTGTAAAATGTTAGATTTTCTATGATCTCTAGGTTACAACATGCTCTGTGTTCTAATATCTACAGTTTGGCAGCACAGTAAGAGCAGGAGCAGTTACCCCCCTGGAAAGGAAACGGAAATCATAAGAGATGAGTAAAAGATCAAGACTCTACCTTCTTCCAGCTCCGACCAAAGCTCCCCTATGACATTTTCCACCAAAAAGGTGCGGCTCTGCCGGTTGCGACGGACATGCTCCTTGGCTGGTTGTTAACAGAGAAAGAATGTTCTGGTGAGTGTGAGGAAGGCGTGACGCTCTGCTGTGTGAAGCTGTGTGCATGTACAAGGTGGTGTGTGAGGCAAGCAGCAGGCTGAGTTATATCACCACACCGAGAGCAAGTCTGACTCTGACCGGAGTCAAGAAGAGCTGCACTGCAATAATACACACAATCACACAGTCTGCTGTAAAGATGAGTCAAGGCCTCAAGGACAACACATCATAATGCAGCACAGGCACCAACACTGATTGATCGTTCATCTGAAAAATCACATTAGCCCCTTGAAATTCCCAAATTTTAAGACGGAAGCCATTTATAACACAGGTAACGTATATTGCACTTCTGAATTTTACCCATGGGACAGATTTGAAAGAATTTTGCAATTTAATCCATGTTTTAGATATATACACAAATTCACCCCACAAAGCTTCATTTGAACAATTTCTAATATGTCATGTGAACATTTCTGCTTGAAACACAACACACATTATAAATGATGAACCAAAAGTTGTGAAAGAGTTGACAGTCTTTTGTTTCTTCATATGAGCTTGGAGAGCTAACTCACACTAGTGCTAGGCTAGTCTATTCAGGTTTAAGACTATAATCATTATAATTAAAAACATCAATAAACAGTCTTTAGTAGTGGAATTTTCTGGGCAAATTGAATCGTAGGCAACTGGACTTGTATTTGTCTGGGAAGACGTTTCGCCTCTTATCCAAGGGGCTTCATCAGTTCGTACGCAACAAGTTTCACTAGTCCGCACTAGCTAGTCTAGCAAGAGGCGACACATCTTCCCAGACAAATACAAGTCTAGTTGCCATTTCTGTATTTTTTGTTGTTTAAATCCAGGTTGGTTACACCACTGTACCAGACATTGGATCTCCTCCCTGCAGGATATCTCGTTGTTGTTGTCTTACTACAGTGTTGCACTGTGTCACTGACCAGTTTTGTAATAGTGTTAGTGGGGCGAATGGGTGAGCAGTCATATGTGAAGAGGGAGCAGAGGAAAGGAGTGAGGACACACCCCCGTGGTGCTCCAGTGTTCAGGGTCAGAGTGGCTGAGGTGTGGCCTTCCAGTCTGTTTCTGAGGAAGTACAGCGTTAGTGCATAGTAAACTGCCAAAACCCACATTGGCCAGTTTTGGAACTGGTTTATGTGGAATTATTGTCCTGAATGCAGGACAATGTGTCATTGCGATCCGGACTGGTTTTGATCGAGACCATCAGGGATGGAAGCTTTTTATGCAAGAGAGAACTTGTCTCTAAAAACATTTAGTAATGATGGAGGTTAGAACACCTGAGCACTAGTCCTTCAAACAGTTCACTGTGGTTTGCTTGGGTACAGTGATGGTTTACAGACTGTTTAATTGAGAGATTGAGGACGGTGATAGCACAAGCCTTAAAAGAGAATTCCGGTCATTTTTACCCCTAAATCGTTGTCCTGATGGTCACACAGTGTTGGGGGGAGCAAAAAACGCGACTAAAATTGATGCAGACAAACCAGAGTTACACCATGGCCAGACGGTGCTAGGGATAGCAACAACGCTAACCTATGGGGGCAATTTTTTTTTCCTTTACAAAAATAAACGGTGGGAGATATTATGGACATTACCACTACACTGCTCGACCGTTTATTTTTGTAAAGAAATCAGCACAACAAGGAAAAAGTGTTTGTTTTTGTGGCGGGGAGAGCAGGCGCTCTGCGATCGGATAGTAATGTCTTTCCAGGATGTTTCAGAGTTCGGCTGTCTGAGGTGAGGGACTACATGCAAAAACACAAAGTTTATACTGTTTATACTGAACACTATATGAGTTCAGTGGTGTGTCATAAGGATTCCAGTCATGTACCATAGACATTTGATTGTTTTTTGAGTGTTTGTTGCGGTTGAAAGAATTGACCCCATAGTTTAGCGTTGTTGCTATCCCTTGCGCCGGGTAGCCATGGTGTAACTCATTGCATCAATTTTAGTCACGTTCTTTGCTCTGGGTGACCATCAGGACAACGATTTAGGGGTCAAAAATGACCGGAATTCTCCTTTAACGATCCGTCTGGAGATCCAATCCGGTCCTACTGCTTTCCTGATGGCGACTGACCTGGTGGTACTTACTAGCATCAACTGCCCAACTTTGAGCATTGGCCACGAACAAGAACCCTCCAGGCATCCCGGTCCTGGGCCGGCTTCTCCAACTGCCCCCATGTTTGGCCAGACCTCTTCACATCTGCATCCAGGTCAGGGCGCCAGGTGTTTCTTGGTCTTTTGAATTTTCCCTTGTGGATTCCAGAAGACGGCATGACTTGTAATGTTTGATGCAGGTTTGCGAAGGGTATGACCAACCAAACTCCAGCGTCTTTGGAGGATCTCTACCTCTACAGGCTACCATGTTCAGCCAGCGTATTCTAAGGATTCATCTGAGGAACTTGTTGATAAATGCCTGGAGTCTCCTCATGGTGGTGTTGGAGCTTCATTGGGTGGTCCCTCTCTGGTGGTGCAGGCTGGATGTTGTAGTGTTTGTTTTGTTGGTTAAAACAAGTGAAGAACTCATTTAGGGAATCAGGAGGAGTGTCGTTTGTGGGTCTCGAGGCTGCTCAGTTGTCTTAGTAGACAGTGATGGTTTTTATCTCCTGCCACACTGAGTGGGAGTCATTGTTGTTGAAGTGCTCCTCTATGTGTTGTTTGGATCTCCACTGGGCCTCCCTGATCCCCCTCCTCAGTCTCTTCTGTGCTTCTTTGTTTTTCTGCAGGGTCCCAGAGTTGAAGACAGGATCTGCACTTCCCCTTTAAGCCACAGTTTCTGATTTGTACACTTTAATAGTGTATTAAATCTTTCCTTCAATACTGTTCA
Organism: Trachurus japonicus; assembly: GCF_045865225.1. Classification (NCBI taxonomy): domain Eukaryota; kingdom Metazoa; phylum Chordata; class Actinopteri; order Carangiformes; family Carangidae; genus Trachurus; species Trachurus japonicus. The sequence goes on along the minus strand of NC_140921.1, from coordinate 27,496,403 downwards.
ACACCTGAATTATTCACATGAGAAAATAGCGGATGAACTTCTTACAAATAGATGCCGTTCATTTTGAATTTTTCAGTGGCTTACATGTTTTATAAAAATAGTAATATACCCCAAGAGTATTTGTGCCAAGTTTATCATTAGTATCCACAAATAAAACACTTCCCTGAAATATGCAGCTCTCTGTTGAACCCTGGTCCAGACCCTGGCAGGTTCAAGAACCCCACTCTGACTCTCTAAAAAGGCAGCATGACATAATATATACAGGATATTAATAACTCCTCAGGTTCTGATGACTTGGTTAGTTTTTAACCTTAAATGACATTGAGGATAAACAAACGGACTAAAAATGACTGAAGAGAGAATGGTGTTTTAAGTTGTCTACCATCAACAGGCTGTAGTACAGTAAGGTCGGCTGACCTGAGGTCAGCTGGCTGATAACAGGAAGACCTGCCAGAAAGACATTTCCTTTGACACAGAGGAAACAATTAAGATGGAACAAAAAGGTCCCAGCTCACACACAGAGGGCATGAGAGAGGTTTCCACTCAACATGACATCACACTGATCATCCAACAACATGACATCAACACAGCCAGCCCATCATCTGACCCAGGAGATAAGTGCTGCCTTCAATCTGTTTCTGTTATAATGTAATAAAATCCTGATCTCTGTCTGTTCACTGATCACATTAGAAACATGATGTAGACTTAAGTAGCTCTGCTGTTTAGACACTGTTGGATCAGATGAATAAGCTGATGAAGTGGAGTGAAGCTGCTGAATGAGATATTAGAGCAGCGGAAAAGAGAAAACAAACTAAATCAACACCGAATGAACCAAAGTAAAACGAGGAGAAAAAGGTGCAGTGTGGGTTGGAGATGTAATGAGACAGTAAAACCTAGATGTCTCTGACATGACTGCATCCAGTGGCTCAGAGCTCATTAAGAAAGCATAATTAATATTTTATCTTAGTTATTCAGCTCTGGTTCGTGGTTTTGGTTCAAAGCTCTGGAGGTAACACTGTGGAATTCACTTCTCCCTGATTAATACTAAAATTGTGATCATTTATATCCAGTGTGGAACTGTTTTATCTCCCCAGCTCTGCAGATGCAGTGGAAATGAACAGAGATTATTATGTAGTTATTGTACTGGTCTGTTCTCATATGATTGAAGATCTTCATTAACTACTCAACAACCACCAGGTCCTGAAATCTTCCTCACTAGATCCACTGTAACTACACATACAGTATCTTTGCAACATAAAGTGAAACATTACCAGATGGTTTGGAACACCTATTCTATCAATGTTTCACACCCAGTGAAGCTTTGTGTTGAGTTGTTCCTCTTCCTGATCTGAAGGACACAATCCATCTTAAATATAACAACGCATCTTGTGGGTCAATGAAGCAGGGAAGGAAAATCTGGTTTTAAAGCTGACAAAAGAAAATGTTCATTAATCGGATACAAATGAATGAATGAATTAATAGAGGCATTTTTTTTTATCTCTAACTACAGATTAAATGTGGATTATTCTGGTTTTAATAACCAGGACCCATGATTTATAAAGCCATCAAAAACAAAGGACTACAGGCTCTGTCTCTTCTCTCTATGTGTTGAATAAGGCAACATTGACCAGTTTTACAGTTTCTGCCTCTGAACTGATCTTTTTCTACACTTCCTGTTCATTACACTTGTTTTTACAGTCTGAACCTCGAGCCCTCAGGTCTGGTGGCCGTGGCATTTTAATTTAACATGAACCCACAGAGAGACATCCTGTCCTCTCATTACTTTGACTCCCTCAAGACCTGAGGGCAGCAAACTCAACTCGCCCACCGTCTCAGTCTGGCTTTTACTTGAACCTTATATGTGTGATAAGAGTTCCCTCCTGAACACATCTGCATGCAACTACTTGCTTCTACTCTCATAGCCCAACCTAACTGTAAAATGAAGAGTAAAACATGATGGCCAGGGCCAGGGCGGTGTCATCACATAAATGCATCACATTTAATTAAAATCTGATGATGCATTCAATTTATTATGATGCGTTGCTCTCCCCTACACAAAAGTAGATAAACTACTTTTCTAAGTAAAAAGTATCGGTATCGGTATCAGCGGTATCAGTAATACTGGCCCTTTATTTATTTGGTATTGGATCGATACCAAATTTTGCAGTATTCTCCACCCCTAGTAAGGATATTGTAAATGGGCGGGGAAATATGACTCAATAGCACCACCAAGACTTTTTATTGGGCTCATACTCCACATAGAGGACCTCATACTTTATCTCAAACTCTAAATCACAAAAACAGAGCCAAAATTGCACATTCATATCAAAATGTCGACCTCATGTTTGTGTTAGATTATGGCTGCCAAAGACTTTTTAGTGCATCTTGGCAGGTTCTGTGGACCTACTGATTTGTGTTCAGCTGCTACAAAGAAAGCTCAATCGACTTTATTATGCATCTTTGGTCAACCTCGGTTTAAGACCTTTGTGATGTTGTTGTGTGTTAAAGTGAAAGCTTTACTTTTCACTGTGTCCGTAGCGATGCAGCGATTGGCCCCAGTTTGATTCCCACTTTCTTTACTGCATGTCATTCCCCTTCTCTCTGCCTCCCCATTTCCCGTCTCTCTCCACTATGCCATCAAATAAAGGAAAAAAATGCCCAAAAAATACACTTGGGGAAAAAATAAAATTAAAATCCAACTGTTTGAGCTCAAGCACATGTGGGCTTTTTTTGTTTATTTTACAAAGAACGTTGTGTTATGTAATTGATCGACCGACTGGTTGTGTAAAGCTAACAATTTACTACATTTATATACAGTATGTGATTGAAAAAACACACTCCTAGTGCTGCCCTGCTTTAAAATCAGGAATCTCACCATAATTTAAAACACAGAGAAAGTCTGTCATAAAACTGCTGATGCAAATAATGTGAACTTCCTATGTGTGGGACAGAATGTAAAACAAAAAAGGAGTGAGGGTTGGAAGAAAAAAAAAAGTCAATGAGCCTTTAAACGACTTTGAAAGAAAAAAATGTTTCCAGTGACATGAAGACACAACATTCAGTTTGTTACAGTGACGCTGCTGCAGGGAAAGAGAAACTCCACGTTCAGTGCAGCATTAGTGGTGAAGACTGTGCAGAGTCAGAGGAGATAAACACTGGGAGAGTGACATGAAGCTGTCACCACTTCATGCTGATGTTGATGTTGATGTTGATGTTGATAGGACCTACCTTGGGTCATTCCGCCCCCTACATTTTCCGTGGGGTTGAAGCCGTTCTGGGAGGTCTGGGTCCCCAGGTCCACCATCTGGTGGAGGCGGAGCTTGCGGCAGTAGATCGACGCTGCTTCGGGCTCCAAGGAGATGATCAGCTGCTCTGGGTTTTCCCGGGACACCAGGCCAGACTACACAGGGGAGGGAAAGTTGTTTATAGCATCTCTCCAACATAACTGTCATGATGGTGACATAACCATAATGTTGTGTTGTCTTGTTTCTACAAGACAAGAACCTGCTGAACGTCTGTCCAGCAACACTGTCAGTGAAAAACTGTAAAACTGCTTTATTCAGTGTTTTAACGGTTAGAATCACAGCATCTGATTCCCAAACCACTGCCAGTGAAGAAATCCAAACTGGGAGGCGCTGGGAAAAGAACAACTCCCATGAAGCCATGCTATTTCATGACATCACCCGATACTGTCTTTTCATGTTGTTTTGATTGAGAGACCAGCAGATGCAGAAGTTGGAGACTCTACAGTAGGGATGTCACAATTATAGATTTTCTTGGTACGATTATTGTCAGAGAAATAATCACGGTATTAGGATTATCACGATTATTACGCATTAATTAATTTCACAACACTGTGTATGCGTAAAATCAAATACAGTCTAAATAATTGCAATGCTAATTATTTACACAAACATTAAGGACCAATTATATTCCCCAGGGGAAGTGTTTGAATTATTCAAGTCATTATCTATACCAATTGTTTAAGTTTATTTTAATCATTTTTTGTTTGTTTTTTGGCACGCAAACTTTTAAATTCCTACCGATTCAATGCTACATTAGGTAAATGGACCAGTATCTGTGCATTTACCTTCACTTTGGCGCACATCTGTTCCGACATAATCTTTTTTGGAAAGTGACGGTATTTAGGAATCTTTGCGATAAATTAATTGTGCCGTTTTATACCGCGATTAATTGTGAAAACAAGTAATCGTGACATACTCTACTGTTAAAAGAGAGGTTGTGATTAACCTGGAGCCCAAAGAGAGGAATTTTGTAAATTCTGAGAAACATCATTTCATTTTAGTTGAGTTTTGTTCAACAAACTGGGTCTAAGGGATGCATTCATTGGATTTTTGTGGTCAAAGATCATGAAGGTCAAGGTGACAGTGACCTCACAAAATGAGATTTAGGCCTTGTGTATCTCAACAAAGCACTTAAACTGATTGAATCTTGGGTGTGAAAGGTCATGGATGACCTCACAAAACAGGCCTTGGGCCTTGTGACACAATATTTCTTAGACACCTTGGGCCCTAGTTTCTTAGACCAGGTGAAGTCTAACATCAGCGCAGCTTCGCCACGTCAACGGGGTGTGGCCCAGGTCCATTTCGCAAGATTGGTGGGCCACGCAGTCAGATTTAGACCAGCGCAATCCCTCCCCTCGTCCCTCCCACCGGCGCAAACGGCAAAGGGGGAGGAGAGAGGGCGGGAGGGAGACAGGAGGAGGAGAAGTGGGATTAACACAGCCGATTCGGATCTTCACCAATCAAAGGAGCTCCTCTCCTCACCTTTAACTGCGCCGCGGGTGATGCGCACTGCAAGTTTGTCATTTTATACTTTGACATGGACGGAGGAGACAGCGACGCCAGAGGCCAAACCTCTCACAGGAGGAAACAGCTGTTTTGGTCCGGAGGTCCGAGCTCAGAGTGGCCGAATAATGAGTTTACTAATATACTTAATCAGGTTTGATCTGATACACTGAGAACCGGTGCTCAGTGTAAGAAACAACAACTAATAACTAATAAACTAATAAAGAAACTCACATTTATTCAAACCCTGTGTAAGCAAGATGAGAGGTGTAGGCTACACTAATCACAACATAAACAAACACCATGCGGAATGAAATCAGCGTAAAGGACGCTCTCTCTCTCTCTCTCTCTCTCTCTCTCTCTCTGTCCTCCTCTCTCTCTCTCTCTCTGTCCGTCTCTTTTTTTCTCTTTTTTTTCTGTGATAGAGATGCTGAGTATACTGTAGTAGGCTATATACTGACTATCTGATACCGAGGCTGTTGTGGTGGACTAAGAGATCTAAGATGAAGATTTATGTTTTGTTTTTCATTACGGCTGCGTGATGCGGTCGCTCGCGCTAATGAATTAATAAGTAAATAAATAAATAAAGCGATCATCACAAGGGCAGAGTGGTATCTCAACACGGCAGCGACATGCAGTCATCCACCCTCAGTCCTGCTTGGGACATCCACAGCTGCTTTTCAGTGCCAGTTCGTCCCTGCTGTGTTAATTCAGGTGGAGTTTCCTTTACGCACCGACAGCCTTTGATCTCTGCTTTGATCTGACGTCAGATGTGACGGGACAATCTATATAGATATAAATTCACGTGTTGATTCCGTTAGTTGCATTAAATAGTGGTTATTGTGGATATTTATTGCATTGAAATGTGTCTGGAACTGTGGAGATCTGCCTGTGAGGTCTTGGTGACGTGTGTGCACTGCAGGTCAGTCAGCCAAACTTCCACTGCACCTGCTGCGCTTCGCCCTGCGCTGAGAGTAGACCTGGTTGGAGGTGGCGAGCTTTCAGCGCAACCTCGGCGGGACATTTTCGCACAAAACTTCCACTACACCAAGCTGAATCTGTGATGCCTCCCCCTGCTGCGCGGCCACGCCTATCTCAGTGCAGCGCGATCTGCCAATCTTCCAATCTGACTTTGCGCTAGGCTGCGCTGGTCGAAACTTGCATTAGACCAGCTGCGTTACCTTGCGCCACCTGCGCTGCGCCAAGAAACTAGGGCCCCTTGAGTATATTTCTACAAATATGGTACAAACCCTCACTTGTACTCTTAACACAAGAAATGGATTTGCACATGCACCGTGCATCTTAGTCAGTGTGCTTTGACTGTTAAAATAGAGACCCACAATCTCACACACACACACACACACACACACACACACACACACACACAGATGGTTAATATTTTATATGACTGGATAAACAGAGGTGTAACCTGATACTGGTCTGGGTGATTCTAGTTTATACTACATCAGTTCATCTTATATTTTTAACACATGAAGCATTAGAACAGGGTTTCAATGGGACGACTTTTTAACTTTGAATGTTATTCTCATTTTACGCCCTTAATGTGGTGGCATTTGGACGTCACTGCACTGTGTGTGTAGCGGCACCGGCCATCTGTCATTCAGCTCTTTTACTCTCATTCATACTGAGTTTCGTCTTCAGCTGTTTTTAATCATATGGTTGTTATTTCTCTCAAGTCTTGGAATCAGTGATTTGCAAACTACAGATCCTGGAAACAGTGAGAATGACTGTGACATTATACACTCATCAGCCATAACACTATGAGCACTTACAGGTGAATAACAGTGATTATCTCATTTTAATGGCAGCTGTCAGTGAGTGGGGTATATTAAGCAGCAAGTGAACATTTAGTCAGTAATGCTGCGTTCCAGAAAACTCAGAACTCATAATTTTCTGACCTCATACTTCAATAACTGAACTGGAACACCACCTAATGTCAGAGCTCCCACTCAGGAAACTTGGAGTAAATATCTACCCAGACTTCTTGAGAATCAGTTGTCTGACATTACACAACAATGGCGGCAGCCGTGCAGAACCACACTGTCAATGGTAAAACATTGATTGAAATACATTTTTAATACAAAAATAAGATAAAACATTATAAAATATACAATATTTATTTAAGTTTACAGATGACCTACTGATGTTGTGGAACACAGCAAATGTACGTTGTTATTTCTCTTTGCCCTTTGTCATGTTTTAATGCCTTACATGAAGCACTTTGAAAGCAATGTTTGTCCTGGTCCGCCAGGTTTTTTGGTTATTCTGGCATGGAGCGCTTTGAAGACGGAAATCAAAGTTTTCAACTGGGAAATTCGGAGTTCTGAGTTGTCTGGAACGTAGCATAAAATAAAGTGTTGGAAGAAAACTGGGAAGTGTAAGAATCTGTAAACTGTGAGACAATTTGGTGACAATAGTCACATTTCCATCAGCGTGTTTAGATGTGCATCTAGATGTTATCGCATCGGAAAATTATGATGGAAACGCCGTAATTCGAACAAAGATCCCCTGATTCGCACAAACTGTAATACGCTCGCTATGGCCGGGTTTTGATTGATTTGAAAGGGATGGAAACAGCTGTATTCGAATTAAGTGTGACGTAGCGCACTTTCACCCCAACTGTTCCTGTGTTTGCAGTTCACTCACAAGACAACAAACAGTGTTTCCGCTACATGTAATTGATTGTGACGCACCGCCACGGCAAAATAAAAGCCCCCACACCTTCAGAGTGATGTTTTTTTTCTTTTCTATGTTAAAACAATGTAAGGCGGGGGCGGTGCGTGGCGCAGTGGTTAAAGCGGCCGCCCCATGTAGAGGTTGCAGTCCTCAACGCAGGCGTCCCCGGTTCGAATCCCGCGTCGGGCGGACCTTTCCTGCGTGTCGTTCCCCCTCTCTCTGCCTCCCCCTTTCCTGTCTATCTCTACTGTGTGCTATCAAATAAAGGCAAAAAACGCCAAAAAAATATACTTAAAAAAAAACAATGTAAAGCAGGGTTTCCACTACCAGTTACCATTACTTTGCAACCCTTTTCACTACACAGTTCGTCAGTTCACGGGTACATGGACAGGTCGCATTGGGACGGTAATAAACATGTGCGCTAAATCGCACTAATGTGTTCAATGTGACGGGGGGGGGGTTATCAACATGGACAAGGTCCGTAATGTTAATGGAAACACAGGATTCACATTTCTTTTAATGCGCATTTCCCAGTAATTCGATTAACTTTGGATGGAAACATGGCTAATGTCTCTGAAACTACAGGTCTTGTTGCCTGTTGCTGGTGTGCAGAGGTTAGCACCTGATAGAGAGGTGGTGATGACTTCTCAGTGATCTGAAAAAGGGATGGCACCAGGATGCAAGAGGACAAGCCAGTTGAGGCACAATGAGGCTTTGGGCAACGTTCTGCTACTATTCTCGGGTCCTACCGTTCATGTGGATGTTACTTCGACATCCACTTACCTAAACACTGATGCAGACCCAAGTCCACTCCTTCATGGAAACGGTATTCCCTAACGGCAGTGGGCCTTTTCAGCAGCATAATGGCTCAGGAATGCTTTGAGTAACACAACGAATTCAAGATGTTGACTTGGCCCCTGAATTCTCAGGATCTCAATCCAAGCAAGCGTCTGTGGGATGTGCTGGTCAGACCCCTGAAGGCCCACCCCCCAACTTACAGGACTCAAAGGACCTGATGCTAACACCACAGCACACCTTGACCTTCAGGCCAGAGCGGTTTTTGCGGCTAAAAGGAGACCTAGACAACATTAGACAGGTAGCTGATTGCTGAAGATGTGACTGAAACGTGTAAGCTTACCTTATATGCAGCTTCCCTCATGAACTGCTTTGCAGGCATTTTCCAGATGGCAGGAACCGTGATCACCCATCTCACATCGTTGTTGTCAAAATCACCGCCTGTCTGATCACTCAGCTCCTGTGGGGTGAGCAGACAGACCGGCTTCAGATTGGTCCAAACACTTCTTTTAATCAGGGGCTACAGAACTTCAGAATATCAACTAGAATATAGGAACATATAGTGCATGCATAATAGCAGTGCTGACACAGGTATGTTACCTTCAGGGCTTGCTCCTTAAAGAAGGCCAATGCATATGCAAAGATGTCCAGAGCTTTCACTCGCTTCCCATTGGCTGCGTGGAGGTCTGTGTCGATGGACAGATTCTGATTGCACAATTAGAAAACACTGAGGTTAGAAATGAATAAGAACAAAACAACATGATTCATTATGGTGGGGTGTATCTGACACACAGCAGATGTGTGACGCTGCTCAGTAAACTTCAAATGCCAGATAAAGATTCCTAATGGTTTTGGTGACGCCTGACCTTTCCTCTACTCCCATCAGCTCTTGAGTGTTTATGCTTTTATTTTATTTTGTTTTGTTCTTATTGTCAACTTTGTGTTAGAGGGCTTTCACACCTACTTTGCTTGGTCTGGACTTAAAGACTTTTCCATTTGATCCAAACCAAATCTACATGTATGAAAGCGCCTTTGGACCATGGTCTGGACCAAAGACCCAAAATTTGGTGTGACCAAAAGAGGTGGTCTCCGTCCAGACCAAACTAAACCATGGTTTGGACTTTTGAACCTTTAAAGGAGCAATAATTTGCCCCTTTTCCACAAATTAAAATTGTTCTCAGGTGTCTTAATGACATGCCTGTGACATGCTTTGGTCAAAATCCCCCAAGGATCAAACATCACAGCTCTTTTCATCCTCTCAAAACAGCCCTGTTCAGAACGGCTGGTTTCAGTGTCTGTCCCTTTAAATGCAAATGAGCCACTGCTTGCCCCGCCCCTTCTACTGGGACCAGTACTCACAGGTAAGGGTGCTATTATTTATTATTTATTTATTATTTATTTGGTCAATTGTCACACGTTAGTGTACACACAACTCGCAGCACAGATTGCAGACGTCCTCCTTTCCTGCCGGTGATGACAGAGCCTCCGCATGATGAGTATGTTCACCCGAATCGGAACTATGCTTGTATATTAGTGTTGTCGCTGCTGGTAGCAATACCATAACATTATAATTATCTTTGCAAACTTGATACAAACTTGTTAATTCATTTTCCCAGATGGCTACTTTGCTAATGAACTAATTTGAGGACAGCTTTGGTGGGGCGACTACATCATATGAGCACCTGTTTATAAACCAATCAATGTCAAGTGTAGGGAGATGCAGCATACATAGATATGAGGACAGGATGTCAATATGTCACAGGTCTTTGGTGCATTGCATTAATGCAGAGTGAAACCAGAACCAACCGGATCAAATGGAGCAGAAACACCGACACTAGTGAAAACTGCAGTGTGTGTGTGTGTGTGTGTGTGTGTGTGTGTGTGTGTGACAAGACTTCAGAGTACCTTTACTTTACCTTTTTACTATTAGTAGGCTATATCTCTGTATTATAAACTACAATGTTAATCATCAACCTGCCTAGGGACAAAGGATGGAAATTAGCTGATAATATAATCCTACATATTTACATGAAAGTGTCTATTGATATGTACTGTCCCCTGATTTTTTATAATCAAAATAAAATAAATACAAATACAATACAGTATTAGCTTGGTCAATTTACACTTATATGACATTATTTCTTGTCATGGAGGAACACCATTGACATTACATTTTACTGTCTAGGTATTATCTGACCCACAACTTTATTCAAACAAAGTCTTGTAATGCTGTTGGCTTGTGTCTAATTAAACACCAGAGCAGACATGATTATTACATCATGTCCTGCAGTGCATTATGGGAAGTAATACTCAGAAATGCACCTGATTTGACAATAAATACAAAGAGTGGACAAAGTGCTGCTGACAGTGTGTGTGTGTGTGTGTGTGTGTGTGTGTGTGTGTGTGTATTCACTGTGTGCATCTATGTCCTTACTGCAGTGGTGTGGAGCTTCATTTTGAATTTCTCCAGGTAGAGCCAGTGTTTGGACTCGCTGGGGTCCAGGTCGTGGTAGAAGTCACGAGCTGCGTAGCCAAAACTGTGGAACTTCCTGTCTGGAGTCAGCAGGATTGTGGTGGGAGTCTTCTGATTGGAGACACCGGGGTCTCCGCCCTCCCAGCGCCTACGAGGAGACAAGTCAGTCAGCCACACCTGAAGCAATACATGTGTGATGTTCTCTGGGTGATGCGTCCAGAGTGTGTCCAACACAAAGTCACTTTAAGACAACAACACAAGAGAAGATCAGCCACGTGAAGCAGCTTCTAGAAAGTTACTGAGCGAGTGAAACAAAACACATTCAGACCGTAATGAAGCAACAGTAACTCCTGAATGTGCAACAGCAGAGTGAACCACAGTGATGTGTGCAGTTGTAAACACTGGTGGTAAATTTGGAGTCACATTTCTACTGTTAGCAGAGAGAGAGAGAGAGAGAGAGAGAGGAACAGCTGAAGACAGAAGAACAAGAAGATGATGTGGAGACAGGCTGTATTTTACGGTGAAGAAGGGGGACCAAAACAACTAACAGAATAAATACAGGGGCGGGTCCAGAGTATTTTCTGGTGGGGGGGTAACAAGAGTGAATTTGGGGGGGGGGGGGGGGCAACCAAAAGTAACAAAATGATTGCTGTCTTGAATATTTATATTGTCCAGTTACACACTGTTTACAGTCTTGTCTTGTCTGTCTTCATTTTGCTTTGATTGGCCACATTGAATCTTTCACATTGTAAGGAAGATGCCAATGACATTTTCATTTTCCACTTGTCAATATTAAAATTATAGTCAATCAATAATCAACTCTATCTTGCAAATAGGAAGTCTTAGCAGAACACTAAATATAAGATATCTTATCCTCTTAGCCAGTATTAGAGCTCAACTTTTCATTATTTACTAGACAGAGTTGATTAAGAGCCTTAGTCAGAAGTTAGTGCTTGTAGCTCTGTACAGTGAACATAGAAGTGTCTTTACACAGTGATTGACCACAAGTCAATGACCATTGGGGGGCACACAGGGTGGCCAATCAGATTGCAGGGGCGGCGGGTGCCCCCCTGTGCCACCATGGAAGACCCGCCCCTGAATAAATATCTGTCATCCTGATGCTCAGGTCAGGTCAAACATCACATATGAATTTCCATTGTTACAGATATATTAACCCTATATGGTCTATGGCGTTTTCTTCTGTATGAATGAATTGAATGAATTTATATTTATTTAAGTGTCTATAAAAGTAGCTATAGTAAAGACTTCTTTTCTGAAGAACCATTCCAACTTTACCTCATCATCAACCCAAAACAACTCAGGCTTCAAAACTTGCATTTTCTGAAACAAAAACTGCCTGGCTTCGTCATATAACGGGCAATGAAACACAAAACTGTACACACTGTATTTCTCTTGCCTGGTCTCCTTGTGTATTAATGCTTGTAAAGCCTCAGCTCTCAGCACTCAGCACAATCATGTATTGACATATTTTTTCCAGGACAATCTGGGCTTTCAGAAAATGTATTCTGTAGTGATGTCATATGAATGTAGAAAAGGCTATATAAGAAAAAGAAAGGGAAATTCAAAAACATAAAATAAATTTCACACATTTGTTGGAAACACACTGAAAATTATTATAAACTTCTCTTTAGACACTATATAACTGTTCTTTGAGGTCCTGGGGATTAGAGGGAAAAGAATAAGGGCTCTAACTATGATACAAAATATATTATTTACATTATTCATAAAACTGCCCACTCTCCTAGCATGAAAACAGTGTGAGTCTGCAACGTGGCAGAGACACATGACATTTCCATTGTGTTCACAGGATTTTTGTCTTGTTTCCTGCAGTGAACAAACTTTCTCCTTCCATGTGATAGGATCCCATGTCTTGGTCTTAGCTTGTGTGATATGCGTAAATGGTAATCTACACATTATTTATTGCAATTGCCAGCTGATTTTAAGTTAATCAAGATCATATAAGGCAACAGAGCAACCATCTGGATAAATAAACACTCCTTTGCACATCGTGTGAAGGCACACAGGTCTCCTGTAGGATTTTGGCCCATCCTGTGATGGGACAGGAGTCTCCTATTGAACACGGATCTTTGTAAAGGCCGAAGTGTCCCAGTTTCAATAAAAAAGAATTACATCGCTATCATTCAGCATTCTGGAGATAGACGCGAAAGAGTAAAACAATACCCCTGCCATTGTATACGATGGCACCGACCTCAGAGGGTTAAGAAAACACATGTACCTATTAAAATAAAAACAACAATGATAAAATCATGGCACTGCAACAGTTGAAGATGACAAATGTTTCTCATCTGGAGGGAGTGAGGAGGACGGGGGGGGGGGGGCCCTTAGGAGACAAGAGTGTATCAGAGTGAACATACGTCCAGTCACAGTGGACAGAACCAACAGTGATTTAGGACTCCTCTGCTGTTTGGAAAAATAAAAAGAACATTTTGTATAAACTTCCTTTTAGACAGACAGGGGCTTCAGGTCAAGGCAGGGTAGCTGACCCCTGCTGTTCGAGGGGCCTGTGGAGCCTCTGACGTGCCCCTCCAGGGGCCATTTAGCAGTTACTTGTTAATTTGATCTTTTCTTCTGCCTTTTCCAGGAAGCTTTGATCTGCCATCAAATAAACACTGGGCCAGGTTTGGTGTCCTGGTCACACAGACAAACAACTTACAGCTGTGAGAGAGGAATAAGGGAGCAGTCCTGGGGAGAGAGGGAGTGGGGGATGGGTTCCACTTCTCTATGTAACAGTCTCATTGACTTGAAAATACAAACGACTCGTCTGTCAGACGCTTTAAGTGACTTACTACTATGTCACATTCAGCACTTCCATGAGGTTCAAATGCATCGGCCCATCAGCTCTGTGAGAAAAGCCATCTGAACTCAGCCTGAATGGTAATTTGTGGTAATTGTGCCAGAAGAGTATTCCTGAACAAATGGAGGTCAGCTATTATTAGGGTCTCAGCTTAAAGGGTCAGGGTTAAAGTGAGAGTCTGCTCTGACTCGAAGCAGAATTCAACCAGCTGCACCGACACTGCTCGGGAGCCTGGAACATGCTGTTGAAGGCAAAATGGTTCGAAACCCCTCGTTGCCACATGCAGCTAAATTTAGTGTTATCTCTGTTCCTTAAGGAGAAATGCATGATGGGAATGTAGAGGTCGTGTCATGGAGATTATCTGATGTGTGAACTAATTTGGGACATGTGGTAGAAACTGGATGAAACAGCTTTTAGCTAATGAGCATAGTGGGTAGAGACTGCTGTTTGATCCAGTCCAGAAACCGCGGCCTTCAGGTTTCTCAGAGTTCCTGTGTTTTTGGCATTGTACAGAAATCTAACTGCACAACATGCTGTAGATATAGAATTCACTTTCTTACTGTCTTATCTCTGTATTGCGTCTGTTTTATCCTGTTTACTTTAGATTCTGTTTCTATTCTTATTGAATATATTTTCCCTTGTGTGACTTTTCTTTTGTGCTGCTGTCAAACTGAAAGGTTATAGCTAGGCTACAACTTCACTTTATCATCAAAATGATTCATTTAAAAAAAAAAAAAAAACATCGTCTAGAGGGGTGCAGAACAACAGAGAAGAAGACAGAAAGCTTCCCGCAGTATTCAAACTCCAAACATTACAAGTGGATTAAATGTTGATGGGAGTCGTGTCAGTGCAAATATGACGGTCGATAATGATTTAACGGGCGAGATTCAGCTGCAGTGTCCGAGGGACCGACAGTAGTCAGCTGTTGTTAAGTTACGTAGCTGTAGCTACACAGCGGTGTGTCTCGGTACAGGTAGAGCGGTGGGGGTAGGACATCACCGTTTCACACACTCGCCGCGCACAACTCTTCTAAAGGTAACGTTAAGCCTTATTTTAATGTATTCTGCCCGCCGTGGCATTGTTTATAACACTTAAAGCTGAGTGGGTTTTGTCTTGTCTGAATTTGTGCTGCATCTGGCTGTGTGGTCTATAGCTTCAGTTGTTTCAGTGATGCGCAATGGCTGCGTGCGTGTGTGCGTAAAAGAGAGATGAGAGGCACAGAGAGAGAGAGAGAGAGAGAGAGAGAGAGCTAACGCCGGTGCACTATGCGGTGCCTATGTGAAAACGTGCTCCTTTGGATGTTTTGGTATAACACATGGGTTAGCATGTTGATTGTTGACAGAAAACTGATGTCATCATCAGGTATTTACGTTGTATTTAGATGTTGAGTGGCAGAAAGTGACCCCCGCATTCACTGACTGACCCCACAGTTAGATGTGCTCTGACGCAGACTCTGCTCCGGAGCATTCTCTCTGTTCAATTTGTTTGGACTTGATATGAATTAAACATGAATTAAAATTGAATGCTATTGAATATGGCATTATTATCATTTTAAAAAATAAATAAAGTGACCGGTAAAAATAGATTATGACGGAATTTTTATGACCCCGTCAGTCAAAATGACCGGCGACGAAAAAGTCTAGCGCAACCTCTGGGGTGAGTATGACACCCACTGGTGGGAGGAATTAAACTTGTAGCTAACCTCCCTAAGGTTCCTCTACAGGGCAGAGTCTTTGGGAGGTGCTTGAGCAAATATCCTCCCTACCATCATAATTTTCAAATAGCACATTAACAAAAACAATCTCTGTCCAGTCAAACACACCTGAAAACAGACACATACAGCAGGAATCATTTAGAGTGAGCATTTAAAAGCCAGTGGAAGCATGTTGTGCTCTCTGTAGTTGATTAGCAATTCAATCAGTCACAGCAGTAACACTTGTAGTTCATTATCATGATGTATTCACATTTGCTAGTCGAGGCTGATGAGATCTAATCAGGAAGCAACCACGGCTGTTTACCTCATTATTCACAAAGGCCTCGGTCTCTGTGTCCTACACAACCCTGGAGTTTTCAGACTAATACAGGGTCAGGAGCAGGAGGAGGAAACGTATAGATGAGTTTCTGAGTAAAATTGTGGCAATGTTAATATACAGTAGGCTGAGATGTTTGGCTTTGGTCAGAGCTTGATCTTCTTCAGCAGGTGTGGAGAGTGGGGGAGATATTCAAGGTACGACACAGTGATGTTGATTTTGACATGCAAGTAAACACACTGATAGTAAGGAGAAAAAAAAGCTGTTTGTTGCTCTGGTAACATGGCTCTATTGCACAGTACACGGTGATGACAGTTCCTGACAGAAAAGCACGGTGGCTGTGTGCAGACTAGGGCTGGGCGATATGGCCTAAAATCAATATCACGATATATTGTTCAGTTTGCCTCAATAACGATAAATGGACGATAACTACTATTCTTTTTGGAACAAGCTGCTCTTCCTCCTCAACCAGATGACTACCTCAGCAGCCCCAGGCTTCAACTTTTGAACGTTCTCGCTACATTTAGTTGTGGCTGCCGCTGCTTCTTAATTATCGCCGCCAATATTTCATAATGGGGTCGGAGCAGACGCACAGTAATAATCTACCGTCACTTTGTAAACTTCTTCAAGTGCCTCGGCCCGCTGGACGGCGCTCTGTTTAGCCATAAAGAACGTCAGCGTGGTTATTTCAGGCCATAAATTTAACGCCACATGTCCGTTTCTGTCTAATCTCTTGTCACTCCCTTCACGCTGGTCTGTTGACAAAATCACGTGACGGTGGCGACCGACGCTACACGTTTTTAATCCGACATTTCAGCGAGGTGTTTTCTCATTGCTCTAGTGTGTGTGTGAAAAAAAACAACAGTCTCAGTACAGATGAGCGCGCTCGCCGCGCTGCTGCCGGTGTGTCACCGGCTCTGTCCCCTCCTGTTACAGACTGGATGGGGTGGAGTCACGTGACTACACACGCTGAACAGTAGTACGGCTCTTAAAGGGACATGAACACAGCCTACCTACACACACAGCCATAAAAGACAAAAACGACTTTTATTTTGTTTCTTTTTTTTTCTTCTTTTTTTAAAACCGAATTTACCGACCTGGGCAAAATGACGTCGGTTATCGTCGTAAATTTCGATATCGATAAATTTTCGGTTTATCGCCCAGCCCTAGTGCAGACTTTAAAGGTCTACTAGAGGTTTGTGTTTGCTCATTGAATGTTGTTTGACTATACAGCTTTAGCTTGTATGTGTTTGTTCTACATTAAACTGTGTTTTTAACTGATGTTTTTTTTATTCTATGCACATCTCACGTCAAAGAAGAATTTCCACGGCTTTTTGCAGGGGACAATAAAGGTTTTCTGATTCTGAAACATTTTGTTTGATAAAAGATCAAACAAAAGTCACCTCATCTAAATTAAATGAAAAAAAAATCCAAATAAAAAATGAGTGTGTGAGTTTTTTTTTGTCTTATCTTACAGCCCTGGACATATGGATTACACCATTATGAAATGTGCAGTTTTGAACTCTAATGCCAGGAATGTGAAGCATCTCACACGGCTGGTGGACTGGAACACCTGTCAGTCTGTGGTGTTGTTAATCCCTGTGGAGCCTGGTACTGAGGGAGGCAGAGCTGACCTGAGGCTTCTAATCCTGCTTCTTTTCACTGCTTAGCGATCTCAGCACAAGACAGATCAACGCTTAACACCTTCATTTAACCATAATATATTATATTTTGAACAGTGTTGGGCACGTTACCTTGAAAAAGTAATTAGTCACAGTTACTAGTTACTTTCCCCAAAAAGTAACTGAGTTAGTAACAGAGTTACTACATGACACAAGTAATTCATTACAAGGAAAGTAACTTTTGCATTACTGTTTTATAAAATGCTCAAATATGTTAAATGACTTGGCTTCCCTCCCTAACCCCCGTTTATCTAACTACTGCACTAACCAACTCACTCAGTATTCATCCACACAGACAGGCTCCACGATGCTCTGTATCACTTTGCCTCTTCCGCATGCCGCTGTTCTAACCAGCTGATAGGCGGAGTGATACGGTGTGTCGCGTAGCCTGCACTGAGTGAGTACTAGTGAGTCGGTTAGTTCCAGATAAACGGCTTTTTCCGACCAGTTGATGAACTGAAAATAATGTGTATACAACAGTATAATCAGTCCCTCCAGGAATTCGCGATGTTGCGATCGCAACAATTAACACAAATTCAGCCAATCCCCGCGAATTTTTGCGATCTTTCAATTTTGTTCAATCAACGCAACTTTTCCGCAAATTGGACCAATTGTCTGTGCTTTCCGCGAGTTACACAGCAGAGAGTGCGAGTCTCGGCGGAGCGGTGGTTGAAAGTGAGTCCACGGAGGAACAGCGTGGCTGGGCTGACGGCAAGAAACTTGATACAACGTACACAAAGTGATAAGTAAAGGAACACAAGCTGAGATGAACGTGTTGAGTGTGTGAGTTGTCCTGGTTGACCATCCGAGGCTGTGTCAACCCCGCAGCACTCGCTGAGGGGGAATCCAGTGAGTGCGCCACTGCAGGGCCGGAGCAGAGCAGCCGGCGGCCAGGTGCCCCTTACCCCATTCTAAGGCCCTGGCCCTGGACTTGAGTAGTCACCCTCCCCTTTTTATTCAAAGACTAGACTGTGTTAATGGCATTTTAAAACAGTTCTTTTACCACGATTTTAAAACAGACATTTTAATTAAAGGTGTACAGAAAAGAAAACTGAATTTGAGCCCACTCTGGATCATAAAATTAATGTGATAACTCATCTTTCAGACGATGTAGGCCAAACTTTGTGCAAAATTCTATTTTTGAGTAAATCCGGGATGAAAGTGTGTATTTTTTTTTCCGCATTGGATAATGCAGGCGCACAGATTATACGTCAGCCTGTACACGATTCACCAGCCACTGATATTGGATCCATAATCCGTCATTCAAACGTCTGAGACACGCACACACACACAGAGCTCGGTCTTGCCCCAAGCTTTGAATATCCCGCCCGCTCGATAACGACCAATCAAATTCGTTTTCCTTACTTGGGTAAACTCGTGTTGCAGCTCGTGACAACTCGGCGCGACAAACAGGACAAACGGCCATTTCTGTACACCTTTAAAAGTAAAACAACTTTCAACTCTATGTAATTTTCCTGTGCCTTTCTTAACAAGTGGAAAATTGCTGGTATAACAGGACCTCACATTATTTTGTTACAATTCAAAATTTTCAATTTTCCTTTGATTTTTGATTATTCAAAACAAAACGGCAACTTTTTTTTTTGCAACTTTCGCTGTCTCCCGCAATTTAATCGCAACAAAAGCGCTTAAAACATCGCAACATGCACCGCAGTTTTTTCAAAATGTGGCCGCAAAATCAGGCATTTTAGGCCGCAACAATCACAAAAAAAGCCCGCGAAATCCTGGAGGGACTGTATAATGTCCTAGACTTAAATGGGTGTATTCTTTTCTGATGGGACTTCTTGAGTCAAGTAACTCTTGTAAATGTTATTGTCATAACGGTGTTGTAACGGGGAAAACAGTAACTTTTGATTACTTGTTACTGAAAAAAGTAGCACCGTTAGTAATGCTGTTATTTTAAACTCCGTTATTCCCATCATTGATAATATCAACATGATCTCCAAATCTCTTTTTATAGAAGAAACATTTCAAATGTCAGAGAAGAACTGATGATAACTGACCCCAACACATCAGGAAACACATGATCATTTCAAAAATATCTCAAGATTGGGCTCACGAAACAAATTTTAAATTGATCCTCAATTAAAAAAAATATCCTTAAAGGTCGTTTGGGATATATTTCATATTTATCTCATAACAGGTGTAGTGCTAATTGTTTAAGTCCTCGAGCACTGTCATGATGGCAATTGAGGCTTATGGCTCATTTTTAAGGTTATGTAACTTCTGTTCCTATGGTGACAAGTTGGCTGACTCCTGCTGGGCATGCACTATCCAGAAACTGGAAGCACAGTGTAACACCCACAATACACCTTTGATGTTTTGTTGCACCTTTCCATGGTGGTGCATAAATGACGCCCACACCAGCAGGCTGCCTGGCAGGGCCTCCTGCTCTCCGTTTGTGCTAAATTCAATTCACAAAAATGTCGACCAAGAGCACAAAGAAGAATTTCACACTGTAGAGGCTCAAGTGCTGCTCTCAACACCTCAGCAGATAATGGATTAGTGTCAGTAGTGGGACATGAAATGTATTAAGCTGGCACCACAATGTCATTATAGAGTCATACAGTCATCAACATGAAAAGGAAATTATCTGACAAAGCAACAAATGACTCAAAGCAATAATCCTGTTTGTTCTATATATTTACTGGCATTAATGACATCATGACCTACTAATAAAAGCCGATTGAGCCATTTCTACTGCCAGTGGAGTTTGTCTTTCTGTTCTGACTGAGGACACACAACTGCAAGGAGTGACATCATCACATGCAGTTAAGGAGCACACACACAGAAGCAGTGAAGAGAAAGTGAGTGGCTATCTGTCAGTGTCGTCCCTCATCCCTCATTGGCTCACCTCATGGTGTGGATACACTCCGGCTCCTTGGTGAAGGCGTACGCATAACCGCTGGATGTCGTGCCAAAGTCAATGGCGACCACCACCACGAAAGACGGCTGTGTCTCCACCTGGTCTGTGTCAGTCTGCTACGGACAGAGGACACAGTTTGACAGGATCGGAACATGAGATCAGATAGCAGATTCTCTGTTTTATAATCTGTCACAGGCTCTCAGATCTTCTACTGTCAGGTTTTTCAACAAACACATGAAAACAGGCACAGAAGCTTTCTTCTTTTCTTTTTTTAAAATGTATTCTCCGAATTTATTTCATAATGCTCTTTATTTTTTTCATTATAGAACACTCCCAGCATCTCTTTCTTTTGTATATTTTTGGGGCTTTTTTCGCCTTTAAAGGGATACGCCAACATTTTTTTTTCGTGTCTTGCCTCACTCCCGAGTCCATGACAAGCAGATAGACACCATCCTTTCGACTGTGCATGCAGTAACAAGGGAGAGCTGGCGCACCGCTAATTAGCTTAGCTCAAACACTGGAAGTACATAGGTAGTGTTAGCCTGCCTCCTACCCAAGCCGAAATCAGCATCAGAAGCTGATCCTGATTTCATTTTAGCTCTAAACTCTGTAATATATCACTTTATCGACATTTTTAGGCGAGACCCTCGATGTAGCTTGAACCAAAATAAACCGTCTTAGCTTGAACCCTTTGTTTTGACCAATCATACCGGCATTTGACCGCTCAAGATGCCTTACCGGAGAGTTTTGTCAGCTCTAAGACGGTTTCCGTTGCTGAAGAGTTTCTCTGATGATGTTAGGTGGAGGCAGGCTAACACTACCTATGCACTTCCAGCTTTTGAGCTAAGCTAATTACGGGCGATACAGGCTCTCCCTTGTTACTGCACACACAGTCGAAAGGATGGTGTCTATCTGCTTGTCATGGACTCGGGAATGAGGCAAGATACGAAAAAAAATGTTGTAGTATCCCTTTAATTGACAGCACAGTCGAGAGAGAGACAGAAAACGGGGGGCAGAGAGAGGGGGAATGACATGCAGCAAAGGGCTGCCTGAGTCGGGATTCGATACAGGGCCGGCTGCAGTGAGGACTATATCCTCTGCATATCGGGCGCCTCCTCTATCAACTGAGCTAAACGACGCCCCACTGCAAGCATCTCTTGAATCAAAAGTCCCTGTTAAGAACTAGTAAATGTAGGCTATTCTTATCATTTGACCAATCATTATTATTATCTCTCTCACACAAATATCCTTGTCTTATATCTGTGGGGACTGACATAATGCATTACTAACTATAAGCCTTATTACAGAGGACAGTTTTAAGCCTGATTAAATGTAATGGCTGTCTCCAGAACCAGAACTGAAAGGCTCTTTAAATCACTGTTACTGACGGTCAAAGGAACAAAGCTGACTGTCTGTCACTCTGTCTGTGATGCTGAACAGAATCCTGGCCTTGTTCTTGTTTTCTTCTGCTAATGATGAATAATAGGAAGTTCTGGCTTTTTTGTATGTTTAATAGACTCTGTTTCCAATCCGCTCATTTAGAAAAAATTTCCAGATCAGAACACAAAAGCAAGCATAAAGAAAAAAATCCAACCAGATCATAGAGCTGCTCAATTAGAGCATTTTCAGCATATTCAGATTACAATTACTTAACATGATGACTTACTGACACAACAAATTTACTGAACTGAAAATTATAATGGGAAATAAAATTTGATTAATTGTGTGTGTGCGTGTGTTCAACACACACAGGAACAAACACTGAGGTCATATCTACAAGAGAGAGGAAGAGGAAACAAGGAGCAGACGTATAAACAGTGAGCAGCCTAGCTCTGCTTCATCACACTAGAGAAGAACTGACTCTGCTGTAGATCAAATATAATACCTGGAAGTAGTGACACAGTCCATCACTAACTAGAGAGAGAACCATGACTACCGTTAAAAACTAGAGAATTCTCCCCCGACCGCAGATCAAACACGTCCTATACCCAATGAAAGACAGAACAGCCACGGACTAACAATAGCACAGAAATGAGAGAGCTGACTCACCTGAATGTGTGAAGGAGACAGTGGAGTGATCCCAGGGTCACCCATGCTCTTTGCTGGAGAAGGATTTGCCATCGAATCTGTAGAGGAAGAAACAAAAACACATTCAGTTCAGCATCACTCACTGGCTTTGATTCTGGTGTGTGTAGGCTGAGATTAGGTCCAACACAAAGAACATGCTGTTTAGTGCAAACAAAACCAAGTAGTCACCAAAGTTTAGTCAATGACATGATCATTTTTAAAGAGGAACTATGTAAGTCTGGTCGCTTTTCCACTGTTTTGCCAACCCTCCTCCCAGCCATGTGCATTTGTCTACAAGGAAGCCAGCAAGAAAGCAATCAATAGAGCGGTAGATAACGTTAGGCTATATATTATATACGATGTTACAACGTCTTTGTGTAGTCTTATCGGTCATAAACAAGAGATTACAGTTTATGGGGCACGTTTATGTCACGGTGTGCAGAGACGAGAGCAGGGACACCGGGCCGGCAGCCCCGATCTGGCAAAGTTGTTTTTCAGTCAAAAGAAGCAATAAGTGACAGGCATGTGGAAGAGCCTTCATTCCCCCTCATAACAAGTTAAAACATTTATTAAACCATCACAATTAGTCCAAAGCTGTTTAATTAAGGTAAAAATGTAGCATACTTGTTCCGCTTTTATTAAAGCTATTATAATACAAGGACAAACTAAGGACACAGACAGTTAATGGCCAGTTAATCTATATCAATCACCAAAGGTCATTAAGACAAGCTACAGTGATGACCGTGTTTTAGCACATCATGTAGACAGTCAATGAAGCTAGCTCTTTGATAGAAGGTTTTTTAAGAAGAGTTTTTAACAAATTGATTCTGAGATCACTCTGTCAGACCTCTGTCCCGTGACCTTGCGCTACAACTGGTTTGGATGCAACTAAGAGGCCATGGAGAGCTACTGAACATACTGGGAGCCAGTGCACTGAGGTTACTTTACTTCTCTGCGTCTCATTGAAAGAGTTGGAGCTGATTCATAGATTTTTGGTTGACCCAAGTGAAGAGGACGTTGCTGTAGTCGAGATGAGAGGAGATTAAATGGAGTAAAATATCTGTGTCTGTAAAAGACTAAAGAGTGAGGAGCTCAGATCTACAGAGAGATAGAGCTGCTGCTCCTTCATCTTGAGGTGGTTTAGGTATCTGGTTAATATGGGTTACTGGTTAATGGAGGATTCCAACTCCAGAAATGTTCATAAAGCTTTAATTTCAATGTGAGTTTCTGCAAGTCCATTTGTTGTGTTCGCCTACTTTAATCAACAGTTCATATAACACGTTTCTCTACTGAGAAGAAGCAAAACAGTACGTGACCATTACTCATGTTGTATAAGGAACAAGTGTAGCTGGATATGACCAGCTCTAGTCACTGTTGATGTTTGAGAAACATCTGGCTAATAGATTGAACTCTTATCTAGTTGTATCACAGTACTTTCCTATACTCACAACATTCACAAATTCAAAGTTCAAAGTCAAAGTGATATCTTCATCTCATCTTTATTTAACCAAAACCCCCAAAATATTCATTTTATTATTAATATTGGCTGAAACCAGGGAACATGTGACCTTTTAGTTTAAAAAACGATTCAATCAGTTCTGAAAATAGATGCCGGCTGTGAAGGAAGCTGATCGATCAAGTGGCTGGACACGTTCCTGAGCCTCAGTTTGCTCTCTGAAGCTGAGCGGAGGTTTTTATGACGAGCTTTCTGGATGGTATCTAAAAGAGAGCGACAACACTTTGGAGCTATTGTGGGTGTGTGACCTAGAACTGGACCCTGGACGCTAAAATGACTCCAGAGGTTCTGTCCCTGAGCTCTGGGAAGAAGAGGCAGCCGGTAAAAACGCCTCCTCTCCTGTTGAAAAGCTGCAGACTGACGACGTCCACTCAATTCAAACAGCAGAAAACATCTGTCACACCTGTCTTTAAACCACAATAACACTTGAATTGAATTGGAGATTATCGCTCCATTTGCCACCATCATTTTCATTAGTCTGGCTGAATAGTGTTCAGAGAGAGCCTTCTTTGAATCCACACAATAATAATACTCCCTCGACGTATTTTAAGTGTCTGGCAGAATTGTCTCGCGACGGGACATCATGTTATCCATCCTATTTTTCCGCTTCACTCATCCTTTTTTCTCGTCCACCCCTACGGAGTGGATGAGTGGTCTGAAGACCCATAATACACTTTGCCAGGCAATTACGGTGCAGAATTACAGACCACCTGTGGCTAGACCTCATCTCACCACCATGCAGCCCGTCTTTCCACGGCCCCAGTAGCCCACTCTCAAAATCACCTTTACAACCTTGACTTTTTATTCCCCACAATGGCCATAAAAATCAAATCACGATTAGAGAAGTAAAGTGATTGCTCTTGTTGTAAATAGTATCTCAAGTGCTGTATTACTGCGCTTTGGGTAAGCCATTTTTATCTGCTCTCTGAACAGGCAGCAATGTGCGGTGAACGACGACTTTCAACTCCATACAGAAAACACAGAGAGAGAGAGAGAGAGATGAACTTATACAAATCAATACTGTGTACGCTGCTTATGCTGCAGCTCATTTACTTTATGTCACATGCATTTCAGTCAGTCACTGAAAGCTGTGGGATTCACCTGAAATTCCTCTACAAGACACAGAGACACAGCATGACTGAATACATTTGGCCCCTACCGTCTTTTAAGAACCAAGTAGATGATGGTGATAATGATTAACTCATCAGGTTATGAGTAGGGGTGCAAAATTCCGGGAATTTTCAAAGTTGGACACTTTCCATGGGAATTAACGGGAATATATGGGAATTAACAGGAATATATGGAAATAAACGGGAATAAATCCAAAATTTACAAAATTGAAGGTTGGCCCTTAAAAAATAATTAGTAATATTTTACTCAACATTCATGTTTTTGTTCAGTAAAATAATTGATTGTTCATACAAGAATTTAAACTTGATAAAGTTCTACTCACAAATAAGTCTGTTGAAATGTCAGGTTTTTGTATTATTTTGCATGGATGTCTGCTTATGACAAAACAAAATTTACATTTATGTTTGAATATGATACAGTTTGTTTAAATTACCCCCAATTTCCAGTTAATTCCCATAAATTCCCAACAATTCCTATAAATTCCCATAATTCCCATGGGAAGTTTCCAATTTGGAATATTTCCAAAATTCCCCAGCTTAACTTCCCATGGAAAGTTTCTGGAAATTTAACAGAAATTTACTGGAAATTTTCCGCCCCTTTGCAACCCTAGTTATGAGTTTGTTACAATAGAAGTCACAACAAGTGTCAGTTCCAGTTCAACTCATTACTTTGAGAATTTTCCAGATGGGGAGAATTAATTTGCTGATCTGGTCAATGTAAATTTCTTGCAAGGGTGCTAAATGTAAAGAGGAACTATGCAAGATTTTCATCTCGCTACATTTTTACCTTGATTGAACAGCTTTGGAGTAATAGTGATGGTTAAATCAATGACTTGTAACTTGTTCCAGGGAGAATGGAGGTTCTCTGCCTTCCACCTACAGTAGAGTCTCTTGGCTGAAAACCAACCATGTAAGATCAGAGCCTCCGACCCGGTGTCCCAGCTCTCGTCTCCACGGCACCACCACACAAACGCGCCTCCTAACACGTAATCTCTTGTTTATGACAGATAAGACTACACAAGCATACACATGGTAACGTATATGATAAGTAAGGGATAATGTATAGTTCGGAGGTTGTTATGGAGAAATAAACCCCGACAGGTTGTATGGAACTTATTACACGGTTTACGAGTAAAATAATTAATTTGAAACATAATGTTGATCAAAGTACGACTTTTATCGATTTTTAATTGCATCATTTAGGGAATCTGCAAGACTGGTCACATCTGCTGTATTGCTGAGCCTCCTCCCAGTCGTGCATTTGAAGCCTTTGATAATCAATCAGTGGATCGATGGATTAAAACACACGTGTTAAGATGTGTATATTTTGTGTAGTCGTATCCGTCATAAACAAGAGATTACGGGTTACGGGGTGCATTTGTGTGTTGGTGCCACCAAAACGAGAGGAGTTGTGACACCGGGTCAGGGGCTCTGATCGCAGGTTTGGTTTCCAGCCAGGATGTGGAAGGAGCCTCCACTCTCCCTGTAACAAGTTACAAGTCATTTATCTAACATCAATATTAGTCTGAAGCTGAAAAATGAAACACAAGGTAAATATCCTGCATAGTTTCTCTTCTCTGTCCTGCGCTGATCAGAGCAGCGTCCCTAGCAACGGTCTGTTATACTTGACGACGGTCATTATACAGAAATAACGGGCCGTAGAACGCAGTGATGGACCAATCAGAGAGCAGCATTCAAAACAAATGCACACGGCCAAGAGGAGGGTTAGAGACACAGAGGAGGAGAGACCAGACTTGCATAGTTCCTCTTTAAGTTTCAGACTTGGCTGTTCAGTCACATGTTAACAAGCCGAGTCTGACTGTGAAATTTATCAAAACAAAAGTTTAATTTATGAGCAGCACCTAAAATAAAACTTATTCTTCTAAAGACAATTATTGGACTATGAATTATCAGACCATGAACATGATTAGCCAGTCTATCAGTGACCTTATTTTTTGTATGCAGTTATTTTGAAAGGCTGTATTCAACACAGCTTTCTTCATAGAAGCATGAACCCCAAGAGTGCATGTAAAGACTCTGACCAGGTCACTATTCAAACATTTCACAACAGGCAAACATGTTAAAAAGCTATTATCAGTATTTAGAGTCATCTTTGACATCAGTTCTTGAGTCCAGGACTTCTCCCAGATAGGCTACAACACACTGAGGGCCGGTAGGAAAAAAATAAACATCACAGCGACATAGGAAGAAAGAGAGAGAGAGAGAGATCGGTAAAAGGAGTAAGAGAAACAAAAGGGAAAGAGGCGCAGTTGACCAGGCCACACAGCCCATAATGGTCCCCCCATCACTGCTGCTCATTCAGTTTTGTTATTTCCCATCATGTCGGCGGGAACCAGATCAAACATTTGTCGTACTGAACGACAGCCAATGAGGACACGTGTTAGAAAAACCCAAGTGAGAGAGAGAAAGAGAGCGCTGGCAGCTTCACCACAAATCCCACAGTGAGAGCAAAAGTCTGATCAGAGAGAAAAAAGCAGAAGGAACTGTGAACAAAATGCCATATTATCAAAAGACTACAAGTATAGCAAGTGTTTCAGGCGACCAATCATATCTCAGCACAATCTCAACCAGTCAGTCTCAGCCACACGTTCTCCCCTCGCTTACAACTCATGGTAGATTGCCCACACCCACCTCCAGTCTTCATATGCAAATCAAGGTCCAGTTCAGTCCACAGTCCACAACAAAAACAAGAATAAAGTAGTTCCTAGCTACAAGAAAGAATCCAACATTTAGGACTCCTGATTGTTTTGCATGTATGGCAATGAGCAGTTCTAGAAATTCAACTGAATACAATGCAAGTTGAACAGCAGTAATGTGCACTTGTGTTTTCTGACACATTCTGTGGTTGGTGCTCATCATCAGAGAGTCTGTAACTGATCTGTGTGGAGCATTAAGACTGTAACACCACAAAACTGTGTGAACCATACCATACTCCAGATGGTTTTTGGGGGGCCAGTCATAGTCCGAGTCCCCGACCAGTTTTTTCAACACAAACACATATGCTTAGTCAGTGTGTGGTGGGAGCACAAGTTTGCGTGACAGTGTTAGCTTCTAATTTGGAAATTCATTATATTATGGAAATATCACTTTTTGAAGGCTCTTGAACATATATTTAGGTGTTTGTTTTGCCTTCAGGCCCCAAAATGCGAGAATTTAAATAAAAATCTGTAATTTTCAAGCTCCCTAGGTTAAAATCTATGTGGTTTTATGAGCTGCTCCCTCAGTTGTCTTCCAGTGATGTAACTAGTTTTGGGATTTGCATAACCCTACCTGTACTGATGCCAGTAGAAGGGGCGGGGCAAGCAGTGGTTCATTTGCATTTAAAGGGCCAGACACTGAAACCAGCCGTTCTGAACAGGGCTGTTTTGAGAGGATGAAAAGAGCTGTGATGTTTGATCCTTGGGGGATTTTGACCAAAGCATGTCACAAACATGTCTTTAAGGCCCCATCCACACGAATAGGCTATGTTTTTTTTGAATCCGGATAAATACTTTATCAGATCGGCGTTGCGTCCACACGAATACGGCGTTTTCGGGGGGTGAAAACGGTATTTTTTGAAAACGGGTTCCAGAGTGGGAAGATTTGAAAACGCCGTCCCAGCGTTTTCGTCTGGACGGCCAATACGGATTTTTTCTGAAACGATGATGCAGATATTTCTGGAAACGATGCAGTGTTTACGGAGATTTTTTTCAAAACGATTAAGAAAAAGATCGGATTCAGTGAAGCCGTGCATTCGTGTGGACGGGGCCTAAGACACCTGGGAACTATTTTAATTTGTGGAAAAGGGGCAGAATATGTCTCCTTTAAATGAAAGTAACTTGTTTTCCCATCATAAGAAAACTATATTTAAGAGCTTGAATGGGTGTAGTGGGAGGGGAACCCAGGGTCCTGACACCATCTACATAGAAGAGACTGATGAGTATATTAAACAGGATATGTTGCATTTCTTTGAATGGTCTGCTCCACTCACACACGTTGTCATCACAGTGTTTACTCTGCAGCGGAGAGGGATGTGAAGACAGCACTGACTTCCTGTTGGCCTCACATTCCATTTATTCCCCAAACGCCAGTTACCCAAAGGCATGAGCCACAGTCACACATTGTTCAACAGACTTACATGAATAAATTAGTCAAGTCTTACACTTTCTAGTACATTATTTGGTCCTCAAATCTGCTGAACTCAGGTCAGTCTGACCGAGGCTGAGGAGAAAACACAGGTTTTTAACTTGCACTTGAGGGAGTGTGACAACATTACATGCAGACTTATTTTCATCCTGATTCACATCATTCTGAATGAAGATTTCATGTCAACTGCTTACATGTGACATCTTTAAATCTGATGTGGTTCACTGAGTAACTGTGTATATTGCATAAAGACAGAAAAGAGACGTTTTAACATTGAGATTACAAACACCTGCTTCAGATGTGCTCATACACGTGCAGCCCATAATGTGCCACACGTGTGGACTGCACATGGATGAACATGGAAGTGTGAGACCAGAGAAGATCTAAGATAAGATGTAGAAGACATGCAGAAGTCTGTGGTTACTGAGTCAGTATTGAATG
The DNA here is from genome assembly GCF_045865225.1 of Trachurus japonicus. Lineage (NCBI taxonomy): Eukaryota > Metazoa > Chordata > Actinopteri > Carangiformes > Carangidae > Trachurus > Trachurus japonicus. The sequence continues at coordinate 27,466,898 of NC_140921.1, read as the reverse complement.
ATGGATTTGGTCTCTTAGAGTTTTAATGAGCTGCTTTGGTGATAGAGATGTTGATGAGGGAAACAAGGACCAGATAGTGCATGTTTCAACTTTCTGATCATTAGTCCAGATTTGTCAACAAACAGAATTATAAATTAAAAATGTTTGTTTGGTTTTGTGGCAAGCATAACACACCACACACAGTAAAAACAACAAAAAGACAATATGGAAATGATAGAAAGATGTAAGACATCACAATAAAGCAAAGTCATTCCAAAGTCGAGGAGTCCTGATGACAACGCTGCAGTCATAAAGTGCAGTTTTTCTATAATTACTCTGAACTGTATCTAGTTTAAATGTTTTAAACATGTTCATAAATTATTAAACCTTCAAAGGAATATGGGATGTCTTGACTGACAGTAGCAGTCTGTGTCTGAACACACTGGTGTCTAAGACACAGAGATAGACTGTTACCTACAGTATCAGAGGAGGGGCCTCATTAAATTCACTGCAGAAAAACTCAGAGGCACAAACAAAAAAATCAACTATCAAAGAGCCACATTCATGAGGCGGAGGAGAATGTGCTGTTTTCTTCTCCCCATCTGAGCTTCTATTCATTCAGACCATGCAGAGAGAGAGACCCACCCCTCTCCACAGGCCACTGCATCCACTTGGCCGCTAGCCCAGGCACACAGAGAAACAGCATGACAATAGCTGAAGCCACCGCACACACACACAGGCACACACACTGAATCAAAACTGAAGCTTGCACAGATCTGCACAAACACACACACACACACTAATATACAGTGATGTGGGATTTTGAGGATGGATGCCAATGTATTTTAGAATGAGGCTGCTGCTAGCTGCAGACACTCAGTGGCTTTATAATCATTTACACAGCAAACATTCCTCACCATTGTTATGGTGGATAAAGCCTCTGGGACATTCACAGTCTATCAGTAACCACTTACCTGTTATAAAATATTCAACACATCATAGGTGGATGGCACCAGCCTCACACAGCAGACTATAATTTAACTACAGTTAGTGGAAATTCCATCCAGTGCTGTGTATCAGAATGGACAATCGTCCTTCATATTGACAAACCTGAAAACAGACACGGACTACTCTGCAACTGATCAGTTGTAAATCTGATCGAGGATCAGCAGAAACAGTTAGCCTTAATGCAATATTCATCTCATGAACAACTGGTACCATACATAAATGCAATATAATGTTCATTATATGTCCCTTTATCAAGAGTGATTTCACTATGTCAACTTTGAGTGGATGTACAGAGGAGCATCTCTGAGCACACAACAAGACCATACCAGGGGCCATTCCTGTCAACAAAGAGCCAGAATCTGAGGTTTCAATTTACATGATGGGCACTGTTTGGGGCACTTTGTACCAATAAAGCATTGTTTAAATGGCACAGCCTACCTGGGTATTGTTGCTGACCATGTGCAACCCTTTATGACCACAGTGTACCTCATCCTATGGCAGCTTCCAATGGGTTTGCTCTAGGGCTGACCCAAAAAATTCAAAGCTTCGAAGCTTCGTTCGTTGCCATGGTAATCGATCATGAAAGTCCGTGATCGATTTTTTTCCCCCCTCCTTTTTCACTTTTTGACACCGGTTCTCATAGGCAATTGTTACATTAAAATGAGTATAGGCAACTTGGCATCCTGGAAACCTGCCTGATTTTGGAGATATGCAGTGTTTGTTTGCCATAACTTTGCCCCCCCCCCCCCCCCCGTCAGACGTTACGATCGTGCACCCCGTCGGCCGCCGAAGCTTCGATTATCAAAATATGATAATCGGGTCAGCCCTAGTTTGCTCAACGGCCTCCACAGTAATCACCTGGGAATCCCAAAGCATTCCCAGGCCAGAAAGAAGACATAATCCCTTCTGCAAGTTCTGAGCCTGCTCCAGGGCCTCCTCCCTGTTGGACATCCCTGGAAGACCTCCAAAGGGAGGCACCCCAGGGAGATCCTTATTAGATGCCCAAACCACCTCAACTGGCTCATCTCCACGAGTTCTACTCTGAGCTCTCTCTGGATGTCTGAGCTCCAGACTCACAAAGTCGATCATTGACCAACAGTGCTCTGGTACAAAGTACAATGATGACATACCTTAAGATTGTTTGGTCTAACTACAACTAGCACAAAAGTCCTAGAACAAAGCCAATTGTTTGGTGCACAAGTACACACAAAAGTCACCTTCCTCTGTGACCCTTAGCCGAATGGAGGCGACCGTCTTGTTCCGGAGGGGGGGGGGGGGGGGGGTACTCCAACATCACAGTGTTCCTAAGTCTCCCCACTACCCACCCAGTGCCTGCCACCCTGGGCAACTCCAGAAAGGAGAGTCCAGCCCTTCTCCAGGAGCATTGTTCCACAGACCTACAAACTCTGGAGTAGTGAAAAAGGTGACAACATACAAAACTAAAACCCTCTCCATTCACTTCTACTACCCAGGTTGTCATAAAAAAAGGTGACTGTAGGTGTAAGTTACTGTGCATAGAGGCCAGCCCACCTCCCACACCAGTTCATGCTTCTGTCCTATCAGACAGGTGACATTCCATGTCCTAATGTGTTACCAGGAATCCCATATGTTATATTATATTCTTATATTCTGTCATTTTAACACAAATTAAATATGTACAAATATTTAATATATGTTACTGCAACATGCACATTACATCTGCATATGGGGTTGCAAAGACAACAAGGTTAGTAGCCATTGTATTTCATGTTGTATTCATGGCAGGTGGTCAAGGCTGATGGGAGCCAATTGGGGAGCGACCTTGGGTGTCTACAGCATATCGTAATTTCTAAAGGTCCTAATTTCTATTGTGCAGACTACAGCACAACTCCAAAAACTTCGAACTACAATGGGTCCAGCAGAGTTTTCAAAAGTCCTAAAGTTTTAGGAGTTGCAAACTATGTTCATCGTGTGGATGGAAGAGGAAATGTATTATGTGTTTGTAAAGCAACTGCAAGTGGAGTGTTTTTGTGGAGGTTCAGTAAAGAACAGAAAACATAACAGAAACATCTGTTCATCTAACCTTTACCCTAATCCCAAAAGCCATTGTTTTGCATACATAGTTTTCACAAGCACTTGAGGTGCATAGTTCTAACCCATTATTTATGTTTTACATATATCTACAATGTTATACTGGGGTTTACGAGCCTCAGGGAGGGAGAGACATGTCCCCTGTCAGACATTATGGGTTGTTGATTTTGTTCAACGTTAATTACAAGTTGATTTACAAGTTGATTTACAGATGGAGAGTCAATGATGCTGCTGGGGTCAGCACCAGGTGGTCCCAGTTCCTTCTGAATGGCCTCTTTGATAAATTCTCAGGACCTGCTTGTCCTGGTCAACATAAATGGAGTGGTAAGATGTTGGTACTTGCTGTGCCTTGATGTAAGTTCATGACACATCTGTTTGACTAATCAAGATTTATCACTGCCGGTGATCCCAGAGGGGGGTGAACAGTGCAATCAAAAGGAGGTACTTATTTACACAGATCTTTTTAAATGAGCTCTTTCCTCATCGCTCCTGCCAACAACCTTAAAACTGTCGTCAAATTTCTCCATCTAATTTGCCAGATTCTCATTTCAACAAAGAAACAAGGAGTTTTGTATAAAACAATGAGCACAGATGCCTGACACAAAGACAGAATGAAAATGGTTCCTGCAGAGGGGAGAGCGTTTTAGTCCCACTGAGGAAATGCCTTAACGCTCCGCTGAACAATGGTTTTCCTTCCTGCTGTCTGCTATGGAAAAACCGATAACAAGCAAAGCTCAACTAGAACAGAGCCCTATTACTGAGAACAATTCTCTTCAACCAGACTAGACAAAAATAGATCACTATTGTGCTGATATTCACTTCAACACATCATTGTCGTAGTAGTAATTGTTGTAGTAATCTTTGACACATCTGGATTACTACCTCATTCCTGGCTGCTAACAAGAAAACAGTTCTTCAGAAATGTTTTCTTGTGTTCTCTGTCATCCAAGTCATGTAGTCAATTAAGAAACATCTTCAAGAGCTGAAAGAAGGTCCAGCTGCCTTTAACACGAGCCCTTCACTATCTTTAACAGGTGATAGTGATGATAGTGGCAGGTATACAGATTTTTCGGCATTTGCTGTGCCTCATGTTGTGCGTCCATGTTTCAAATCTGATTCTGCAGCCAGGCTCTTCTGGAGATTTGTGCATTTTTAAACAGCCGATAAATTATTCAGCAGTGAGGTGTTCATAGTTGAGCAAAGGAGCTTCACATGTCTGTCCAAGATAACATGCAGCTGTAAAGCCTGTGATGTAGCTTCAGGTTCACTATCAACACATCAGGAGGCTGCTGCCCTGTCCTCTGCTGTAATCAGTCACTCCTCGGTCAGACGGCCTCTCCTTCATACCACTGTATAACAGGGACATGGTTGGAGTTGTGTCTCAGTAACTTTACGTGTTGCTGGTTGGAGATGCATTATGCATTTTCCCATTTCAGACTGTAAGATGCAGACTATTTTAATAATGCACATGGATCCTGTGGTCTCTGTACAGCACTGGAGCACAGAGCCATGGCTGCAGCCCCGACAGTCTGCTTCATTATCTCTGTGTCTATATTCACGCGTGCACCACTTTCCCTCCACAGTAGAAAGACATGCAGGTTATATCTTTGAACATGGCACAAGAGAAGGTTCATCGTTGTCTATATGAGTGTAAGACACACAATAGTCCATCCAGGCTGTCAATACAGATATAAAACCATTTAAATCAGTGCCATTACAGTTGAAAGATTCTACCCATTCTCTCTGATGATGATATACTTTTTATCCAAAATTAAAAATGCAACAGTGCTCCTTATTCTGTGATTTAGGATGAACTACAAATAATGGCTGTATCAGTCCAACATAGGAAATTCTACTTTTTCTGTCTGAGAGTAATTCACAAAGCCAGTCAGCTTATAAATACCACTTAAAGGGATAGTTCAACATTTTGGCAAATTTGCTTGTTGCCATAATCCCTATAGTCATAGGGGTAAGTTCATTACCTTTAATTGTTGGTGCAAGCTGTTTTTAGATCGGCGGGGCAGAGACGTGAGCTGCTCAGCTAATGTCGCGTATGCTGTACTTTCGCCTTTCCCTCAAATCAAACCCATCAAATACACAATCCAACAACTCCAAAACACTTGCGTGGAGAAGTTGTGACCTGCACATTCACCACGCTATGAAATAACAACTATCTAACATTACAAGACATGAAGCAAATACTCCAAACTACTTGCGCTTTGTGAGTCACTCCCCCCAGTGTCTGGAATGTAGTTTTGGCTACGCATTTGCTCGGTCTCGTAATGTTACATTGCAAAAAGGCCAAATTGCCAAAAATGTTGAACTATCCCTTTAAATTTTTGAGGGGAAAAAAGGCCTGCTGAAGTTCTTCAACTATATTGTAAAATAATAGTTGTGGAGATTGTGAGGGTTGCAGTAACATCTCCTACAAGCAGGGCCGTTGCTAGGAATTCTGGGCCCCCTGAAAGAATACTAAAGTGGGACTACATATATATTATCATTTTTCATTTACTTTGTTTTGATGCTAATGCAGCATTACTATGAGTATTAGTCAGTCTTATGCAGAATAATTCAGTCATACAAAGATTAGACTACTGGGGTTTTTTGTGGGCCCTACTGGCCCTGCCTACAAGACAACTTAACCAATGCTACAGAGAAATAAAGCAGCTTCATGGCTCTGGTCTACCTGGTGTGACTGCTCTCATAGATGGAACACATTTAAAAATGACTGCATCGCAACAAGAGGTTGGAAGAGGAATACACACACCATCGTCACAGACTGCATTCAGCGCTTTCAGACTATACAGTTGATGCAAAGCAGCCGGGACCTACACAGGACTCACTGATCTGAGGCAGCTGTGTGAAAGGCATCACATTTCATCTGGATACGTCGTCTGGTGGGGGAGCATGGCTCTTCTCACACCCTACCTCCAACGACAGCTGTGACCACAGCTACACTGCACTGACCAGGGACAGGTACAACAGACTGTGGCTCATGGCCTACAAGTTAGGTTAAGTCTATGAGAGATCTATTGAGTGAAATGTTTATTATTATCATTACTGCAGGATGCTGTGTGTGTGTTTTCAACTGTACAGATCATTCTTTCATTAACCAATCGCTGTAGTTTCTGTAAAGCAAGCTCAACCATGAAAATTGGTGTGTGTGAGTTATAGCAACTCTGATCTTAGGAGTTTTCACCATCCCAGCAGCTTTGTGAAGAAGACTAAGGAGAAAACTTTCAGTGCCACTTAGAGGACACTCTGCGGTCAGAACTCCAGATGTTTAAATCCACTTGCTCCATGTGTTCAGGTCATTAAACCTAAGCTTCAAGATCAAAACCTGGACAGAGTGGTGGAAAAGTATTTTCAAGAGTTTTGATGAGTGAAAGGGAGGAAAGACTGCAGAGAGATATACCTCAGAGTTTGGACAGATGTTTGTGCTGTCCCCCTCCCCCTCCCTCTTTCTCAGCCTCTATCCGACTGCCTGCGAGTAGCCTACCACCTCCCACATCCTGTAACTCCCACTCCTCCACAGCACAGACCTCCACCTCCACATGGCTCGTGTCGGAGACATGACGCAACACTGAACATGGCCTCCTGCTCCCATTTTCCCTCCAACATTCCTTTGTAGTGACCAAATGTACAGTCTCCCTCCTCTTCCACTAAGAAGAAACATACAGCATCAACAATTGTGATGCAACACAATCAAACCATTATTTTGTGTTTTAAAATGGTCCATTCTTACTTGGATGAGCCAGGTGATTACATGAGGATTATGTTCTGTATTTTTTCAAGTCATTTGAAACAATTCAATCAACCTTGTGGATTTCCTGAGAAGACAACCACAGTACATGAGGCTGGGTGACTGTGTCTCAGGGACAGCGTTGAGCAGCACTGGGGCCCCACAGGGGACTAGTAGTATCTGACTCTGTTTCTGTTCATTCTGTTTACACTGGACTTTATTTACAACTCTGAGTCTTACGACATCCAGAAATAGTAATAGATAACAAAGCTATTGTGATCTGTATCAAGAACAAGCAGGAAGAGGAACAGGGATCTGACAATGGCCTTCAGTGAATGGAGAGACATGAACTGCCAAGAAGATGGTCAAGGCAAGGACACTGAGGAAGTGCATGTTTATAAATACCTAGATGTGCACCTGAACATTAAACTGGACTGGTCCCTGGATTCAGACGTCATCTACCAGAGGGGGCAGCAGCATGGGACTGTTGTGGTGCAACCCATCCAATGTAAGATGCAGGACGTCTTAGACAGCACTTATCCATTTAAAGGGATGGTTCAACATTTTGGTAAATTCACCTATTGCCATAATCCCTATAGTCTTAGGAGTAAGTTCATTACCTTTAATTGTCGGTGCAAGCTGTTTTTAGATCAGCGGGGCAGAGACATGAGCTGCTCAGCTAAAGCAACAGAGGCTTATGGTATTTCTACGTTTTCTTCATCAAACTAAATACACAATCCAACAACTCCAAAACACTCTGGTGGACAAGTTGTGACCTGCACATTTACCACGCTATGTAATAATAACGTATAATTATGTAACATTACGACATATTAAGTAAATACTCAGAACTACTTTCACTTTTGAAGTCACTCTGCCCAGCAGCCGTGTCTAGGATGTATTTCCAGCTACGCATTTTCCTCGAAAACAACTCTGTCTCGTAACGTTCCATTATTATCTCATAGCGTGGTGAATGTACAGGTCACAACTTGTCCATGAGAGCGTTTGGGAGTTGTTGGATTGTGTATTTGATGAGTTTGATAAAGGAAAGGCAGAAATACAGCGCGCCACGCAGAGCTTACGTCTCTGTCCTGCCGATCTAAAAACAGCTTGCACCGACAATTAAAGGTAATGATCCTATTCCTAAAACTATAGGGATTACGGCAATAGGTGAATTTGCCAAAATGTTGAAATATCCCTTTAAAATATCATTAACGTGCTGTTTTATGGGGCAGCTGGAGTAAATGGCTGCTGTACAGAAAACAATTAGGAAAGGATTTTGCTTCAGGCACAGAGTGGTTGGTGGATAAAAACAGCACCCAGCACTTTGAACCACCTTAACCATTCAACAAGCAACTCTAAAAGATTTAACATCCATTACCATCGTCTCCTGAGCAATAACCAACTTTAGTTCCAGGAACTTGCTGATCAAGACATGAACACAATGAGACCGGACAAGCTGGTCAAAAAAGGCTGGGCCTATGTTGAGTCTGAACTCATTTAGGAACTGCAGGACACACCACCAACCACCTTATAGCTTGTGAGAGAAGCAGCCAACATCTCATTTCACTGTGCTGCAGGATTGAGAGGTTCATGAGATCCTTTGTCACAAAAAAATAACTGTTCTGTGTTCATCAAAAGTTAACTGTGACAGCACCAGACTCCAAGCATTAGGCTTCACTGTGTGGATAGTGAGATTAGGCATGCACAGCCAGCATATCAACTTGAACGGATCATGAACAAAGGGTTGTTTTTATCCTCAAAGTGCGGCTGGGAAATACAAGGTAAACACAAATGAAGCTGCTGAATTCCACAGTAAATGATATTAGACACTGACACTCAGCCACATCGCTCTGTTAAGAGAAGCGTTAAACCTGAGAATATACTGCATTTGGCAGTGACTGTTGTCATTTATCACAACCCTGCAACAACCTGCCACAAGTTAATGGAGTTAAATCTGAGCAGCCCAGCACAGTGATGCTGCATCAGTGTCGCTTGGCAACAATCACGGTCACTCAAGGAAGCTGAATCAGGAGTTCAAACCTGCAATTACCCATCTTGGTTTTTCTTTTTACGTTAAACAAAGACACTACAAGGAAAGAATGAGTTTTTAGAAACACTGAGTAAAATAAATCTATTTGCAGTTTCTTACATGCAACATAAAACTTTTTTTTTCTTTTTTTTTTTTTGCCCAATAAGTCAGAAGTTCAGCTTTGAAGAACACAAGCAGCCATTTTAGCTTCAGGAATCTCACAAAGTCTGGTATTTTAGCTCCCATCCCTACAGGACATCACGGGTCTCTATGGCAGTCCATCAGTTGTATTACATAATGCTGGAGCAAGGCCAAGATTCGCCCCGGTACCTCTAGGCTACTTGGACAACAAACTCAGTCCAACCAAACTCCATGTATTTTCTGGCTTATTTAAACCTGGATCTTCAAAACTGCACCAACAAATCTCAAGTCACACACTAAAACAAAGCTGAGGTACCATATAACCACTCGGCAGCACTTTAAACGTCATGGCTCCTACACATGGCTCACTATCGCCCTCAGCAGAGGGTTATTCTGATGATAAATGTTGAAATATCTTTACAAATCAAAACTTCTCCAGTCAATTAGTCTACACCGAACTACACAGTGTGATGATCTGTGGAAAATGTTAAAGGACTGAATGTGTTGTGCTTAGAAACAAGCGGACAAGAATGAAACGGCAGAAATCCACATTGAGTTGTGGTGACCTTTACATCACCGCGGTCCTGCATATCAGGCTACAACAGACGGTGACATGAAGGGAAACTTTCATGTTTAAAAACGTTCACACTGCAGAAGGAAAAGAGCCGTTATGGCGGTGATGTGAGCTGCTGCAGCCGACTGAGTGGAGTGCACCATCCACCAGTCACCGATATCGGCTCTGTGGAGCTGACGAACACTGCGTTACCTGAGGACATTGGTGCAGACTTTTTTTTTTTTTTTTGCTGCATTGAGTCACAACTCCGGTGGGACGGGCCATGTGACCAAACTCTGCACCGATGAGGGAGACGACGAAAAAAAACGAGCTGGATGCGCTGCAGCTTTTACCGAACAAGCACCGTCAGATCCCACCAGCAGCAGCAGCAGCAGCCAAACAAACACGAGCACATAGTAAATCACCGTGTTCCGTGACGGTGCTGGTGCAGAGCCCGGCTCGGCTGTGTGCAGGCCGGGTAGGCGAGGTCCTGTGTGCACTGCGGCTGTCAGAGTAAAAGCTGCTTCAGCCTCTGCACTGCAGCTCAATTAAGTGTGTGTGTGTGTGTGTGTGTGTGTGTGTGTGTGTGTGTGTGTGTGTGTGTGTGTGTGTGTGTGTTTCAGATTCTAATGACACGATATCTTGTGTCAGCAGCTTTTGCTTGACCGCGTACCGGACAGATCTTCCCAAAGTGTCCCTGAAGGCATCTCACGGATGACCGCACTAAAAAGGCAACAACTGCGCCCCGCCAGCGCCTTAATGAACACATCACAGATAAGAATCGCCTCTAAAAAAAAATAATAGCTAATAATACTAAAAACTACAAATCCCGTGTTTAAAAGTCCCAGACTGATCTTACCTGATATGATCTTATCTGCCGCCGTCTGTTTCTCAGTCATCATGTCCCGCTGTTGCACCTCTTCCCGAGCCTTCTCTCCGATACAGCTACACCAAGCAATTTTCCTGGTTTACCGGGAGCACCGGGCCAAAGGGGAAAAACATCAACAACAAAAAAGAAAAAACCACCTTCTGCTGCCGCTGGTTCGGTGACTTCCGTCAACTTCACTCCGCCCTGCCGCTTTCCGTTTCACCAAACAGCTTTTAAAAAGCACGCGATCATTTGGGGTCCGGAGGTTTTTGAAGTGGGGGGTCAGTGAGTCTACGCAGCGTAGATGTTGTTGGACCCCAGACTGCTGCTGCTGCTACTGCGGCGGCTGCTCCGTCCGCCCCTCCCATCACAGTCACGGCCGTCCTGGCTGGTGGTCCTGCCGCTGCCCAGTCTGCAGCTCTGCAAGGGCTGTCTGTGGTCTGCTGAGCCCTGCACTAACATGAAACCACACCTCTGTGTGTGTTTGACACAACCCAATAACTTTAACTCATGTCAGTAAAGTCATTTGCATGTAGATTACCATCTGAGTAATCTGCATGACATCTGCTTTATGTTAATTAGATGAACAATTCTTCACTTCTAATGCACTGTGTCACCAGATATGATGACAGTCATCTCACTTTAATAGCCGGGTTGTGAAGAGGATAGCTCCAGCCTCTGGAGAACCAGATGACACATCAATTTATCTCACACCTTTACATTAACCTTTAGAGCTGAATTCAAATCTCAGATCTACCATTGCAAAACATGCTGAAATATGGAGCTGGCCCTTTACAATCACGTGAAAATCAGAGCTGTAAGTGCACATTGACAGTCTGAGTGGTCTTAGTGAAACCACAGCACAGGACGTGCCTCTGGCAGCCTCAGCCTGAGCAGTGACTCAGCAACAAATCCCACCTCACTGCAGCCTGTGTGGCACGAAACAGCAGTCACCTCTACAACATGGGAACAAGCTGCTTCTGTATATTCTCTGCAATGTGCCGTGAGTAGAAAAAATAATACAATCACAAGGTTCCTGGAAATGTAATTAACATTATAGCTGCTGCGCAGCGATGGGTCGGGTCCGGGCTACTTTTGGGCAAATTTTGGCAATTCTGAGCAACAAACAGGAGAATAGGAAGACAAGACAGTTGTCCTTATAATGTCCAATTTGGACCAGTTGAGGGTTGAACCCACAACCTCGGGAACCAAAGACCGTTGCCTATCGCACTGAGCTAATTGACAAGTGGGAGTGCAATAGTGGCTTCACAAATTGAGTAAGCCATTCACTGTCGTGTAGGCAGATTTGAAACCACAGTAAAAAGAAAAATCAGTTTTTGAGGTAATGATATGTATTTGTTAAACATCTACTGTGACTCTAAGATGTTAGGAGCCTTCGCACATAGTCCAGTCCAAGCTATTTGGATTTTTAAAATTAGAAGCTTGCTGTGATGCCACCATTAGGACAATTGTCTTGTGTTTCATGTTGAGGACAACTGACATTTTGATCTGTCATCATCATCATCATCACCCTTGCTGGGACTCGAACCCACAGCCTCTGACACCAAGAACCAGCTCCTAACTCACTGAGCTAATTGGCTGGTAGTGAGACCTGCTGTGTAGCTTCATTTATCCACTCAGGTGAGTCAGTGCCCGGGCAGCTGTTGTAAAGGCAGATTTCAAAAATGGTCATAAAGTCAGAAATTATGTTATCTAAACAAAAATCTGTTAACACATAAATTGCATTTAGACAGCAAAACAGCTTGAGGACATGTGACATTTTGATCTGTCATCATCATCATCATCATCATCATCATCATCATCATCATCATCACCCTTGCTGGGTCTCGAACCCACAACCTCTGACACCAAGAACCAGCTCCTAACTCGCTGAGCTAATTGGCTGGTAGTGAGACCTGCTGTGTAGCTTCATTTATCCACTCAGGTGAGCCAGTGCCCGGGCAGCTGTTGTGATGAAATGGTCAAAATTTCAGAAATTCAGTCATCTAAACAAAAATCTGATAATACATAAATTGCATCTTGACAGCATGGAAATGTTGGTGATTTGTTTTTAATGATAAGTGTTTTGCTTCATAAGAGAAAATCTGATGTTTAAAAATTCCACACTCACATTGATTGCAGTTGTTCCCATGAGAGCAGAATTCAAAATGTTCTCAAAAATTCAGTTTTTGAATTAAAATTCTGATATTTGCCAAACTTCATTAACCATGACTCCAGAATATTCTCGTTTTTTTTCAGGAAGTTTGAAAATGTATTTAGCAAGAATTTGATGGTATATGTTTACAGTAGTGTTTACAGTCAAACGTTTTCATGCACTGTAGGCTCAATTTTTGCTTAATCAAAAATCCGAGAAACAAGTTTTGTGGAGGACGGTCTGGAGATGCTCTGTAGCAAGTTTGGTGACAATTGAGCAAAAATTGTGGGAGGAGATACATTTTAAAAGTTTTACAGTTATTGAAAAAAACAGAGTGATGGACTTCATAATTTGTAATGAGTTTAAGTGGACAAAAGTTTCAGCAGTATTGAGGCTACATTGTGGTGAAGTTTCAACACTGTAGCATCTACCGTTGGTTTGGTAGGAATTTTTAAAGTTTTTAAATTTAAACGCTTATTGTGCCCCCCCTAGGAGGGGGGGGCACATGTCCTTGGAGTTGAGTGAATCTGGCATGGGGTCGGATGTTTCTGTGAAGTTTGGTGAGTTTTCGCCCATGGGAAGTATGACTTCCTTGGAAGAAGAAAGAAAGAAAGAAAGAAAGAAAGAAGAAGAATTCCTAGGAATACAATAGTGTCCCGGCAGCTTAGCTGCCCGGACCCTAACTATCACTAATGTAACACAAATTTATTGTAACACAAATGGTAATTAATATGGATCACATGCAGGGTAAGCAACTATGATAGTTTTTTGATCTGGATCAGTTGCTGATAAATATCAATTTAGAATTTTATTATCAACTTGGAAATATTTTAGTTGCAAACAAGGCAGCACAGACAAAAAAAGGAGATGCACAAACACAACCTAACTAACAAATGTTCTATTTAAATAAGACAATACATGCACCAACCTATTTCCGAAAAAGGTGGGATGTAATGTAAAATGTTTGATGATTAAAAAAAACACCATGTTTAATTGAAAATTTAATTGAACTGATAGAACAGTTGGAGGTAAAATAATATAAAATTGGGGAATTAAATTGCTCTAATGTTAAAAATTAGGTAAACTTGATCATCAGGTGGACAGTATGAAAAACTGCATTTTCAGTGTTCAGTAAAACATGAGCATGTTCGATAATAGCCTGTAATTAAAGACAATAAGTTAAAGGGATAGTTCAACATTTTGGCAAATTGGCCCATTGCCATAATCCCTACAGTCATAGCAGTAGGTTCATTAGAGCTACGCTACGGAGCTACGCTACGGAGGCCAATGGAGTTTCCCTCATCAAACACACAATCCAACAACTCCAAAATGCTCTCGTGGACAAGTTGTGACCTGCACATTCACCACGCTATGAGATAATAACGGAATGTTGTTTTCAAGGTAAATTCATGCAAAACAGCGGATGAGTGTTCCTGTCAGAGTCAGTTTTCCGGCAATCAGTCTCTGCATTTGCCTCGAAAACAACTCTATCTCATAACGTTCCATTATCTCATAGCATAGTGAATGTGCAGGTCACAACTTGTCCACCAGAGCGTTTTGGAGCTGTTGGATTGTGTATTTGATGAGTTTGATGAGAGAAACCAAGAAATCCCTCCGTAGCGTAGCTCTGAGCAGCTCCCAGCTCTGCTCCGCCGTTCTAAAAACAGCTTGCACCGACAAATAAAGGTAATGAACCTACTGCTATGATTATAGGGATTATGGCAATGGGCCAATTTGCCAAAATGTTGAACTATCCCTTTAACTTATTGTCTTTCAATACAGGCTATTATCGATTATCGATTATACTCATGTTTTACTGAACACCGAAAATCCAGTTTTTAACTGTCCACCTGATGATCAAGTTTAGTACATTAAAAGTTTACATTAAAAACAGGTCGATGTGAAGATTTCCCACCGAGTAGTCTATTGTGTGACACTGAATACGCGTATGCGGAGTCCACGCAGTCGTAAATATTGAGCTTTGCACGGACGGGTCTGGCGGACGTCCGCTTTGGATCCGCACTTTGTCTGCCTCGAGTACGCGCGGACGTCCGCAGAGTCATGTAGCCCGAGTATGTGGGGGTCTTTAGGTGTCGCACTCCAACATTCTACTCTACTGGTTGCCAGGCACGCCAAATCCCGGAGGTGGATGGAGAACATGTCAAACGAGGAGTCTTTTGTGGTATATTAATCATTTAATCATAAATCCTTTCTGTGTGCCTAACTTATATAACGCCATCACTCACTGCAACAATCTCCTTGTAAAAAATGTTTAGATCGGCAACTAAACAGCTGACTGACGAATGCCATCGTAACATCTTCTAACGTCTATTGTATATTTTATTTTTTACTTGATCAGTTATCAACCCTGTTATTTCTATAATAATGGCCGTGTATTCATCTTCATACGTTTTAGTTATATCAGTTACGTTTTAGTTGCATCAACACCACTCATACTAATCTAGCTGGTTAAAAGCACCACACCCACCTGATTGTTTCCTGATAGATAGGCTACATCTCTGTTGATAGTGTAATAAATCCATGTGGCAATTTGTAACTAATACTTTGTGCTGTGCTGTTAGGATTTGTATGAGATTATACTTGAATTCCGGGGACAGAGAAGAGGCAGAGGTCAAGGTGGCAGAGAAGGTGGAATCAGCAATGTGCTTCACAAAAAGACTACAGGCCTTGTTGTTCCTGTATGTCTTCCCCACATCATCCAAACTGTAAAAACAAGCAAGGAAAACATTCAAACAAATCGACTTTAGAATAGCATTAGTTATCAGGAATACAAATTAGTAGTAGTTATTTAATTAAAAGTAGCTAAGTGTGTGCTGTTGGTTTAGTAAGATAACATAAACATAGCCATTTACCTGCACATCCACACATAGCCGGTGAAGGGTCCAGCCTGCTTCGTGATGCCGTGCGCGTTGTTGAAAAGTAGTCTCATTTTAAATCGGTTGATGTCTGAAAGCTTGGTCAGGGCTCGTACCGACGGCGTCTTTTCCAGGGGAACTGATTTTGCTTTGAAAACTGCCATGCAATCACAGTGGCAGGTGGAATTGTCATGGGAGACGATACTTTCCACTTTCATCGACTTACAGCCAACTAGGAATGGACTAGCTCGACTCTTTCGATCCTTTGCATGGGAGTGGCAAACAGTACAACACATACCGCCGTCGTTGTAGCTGAGCCTTCTCTTTTTCCACCGGCCTCATTATGATACCACTTTGGGTACTTCTTCTTCTCGTGATTTTGATTGGCGGCTGGCATCCAACCTCTAGGTGCATTGCCGCCACCTACTGGACTGGAGTGTGGAACAATCAATTAGCAGGAAACAAAATAAAATAAAAGATAACCCTATAAATAACAAAAAAATAAATAATTAAATCCTCTCCATTAACCCTGTTTCCCTCAGGTATTTCCTTACGCTTACTAATATTTTCTGACCTTTGCAACAGGTTTCCTAATATACGTAAAACCAATTTTCTCCCTTTGCATGCCTGCTTTTAATTCTCTCCTCTCCCTCTCATACTCTTTACACTCCATTAGAACATGCTGTAGGCTACTGTCTCGAGTTGGTTGCAACTTCTACAATTACCTGTGGGATGTTTCCCAATTATACGTAATGTACTATTAAGCCCTGTGTGCCCCAGCCTCAGACGAGTGATGACCACCTCCTCCTTCCTGCTCCTGCTCAACACCCGTCCTCTCCCCATGCTTCTGTATGTTATAAAAATGTCTTCCTGTCTCGTTTATGTCCCAATACTCTTGCCATACCTTTTGCATTTGTGTTTTTATAATTGATTTTCCTTCAGCTCTCCCTAACGGGATGTTGTTGTTTATTGTTTGTGACCTGACTGCCTGTTTTGCAAGTATGTCCACCTCCTTGTTGCCCTCAACCCCTGCATGAGCTGGGACCTTGGGTTAAACTTCCTCACGGGCTTGGATTTTGGTGGGGGAGCCCGCGGCGGCCCCTCCTCCTCCTCCTCCTCCCTCACCACACAAACCTTGCTCTTTTTGGGTGATGGCTGACACCCTGATATGAATCTCCACATCGTATTGTCGTCGTTCCTTCTTTAAGTTTAGTTTTCTTCTTTTTTTTCTTCTCTTCTTAGTTTTTTAGTCCGTATGATGTTCCCTCGTTTAGTTTTCTTCTTCTGGTTGGTTTAACCGGGTTTAACGGCAGTTGGCAACCAACGAAAAGGAGCATTACTGCCACCCTCTGGATTGGAGTGATATCATTTTTTCTAGCTTGCCAAGTGGCAAGACAGCTAAAAATCTGTCTCGCCACAGAGGAATCTGGGTTGCAAATGGCGAGTGGCGACTGCTAAAATTTCAAGCCCTGGGTAGAGGTGGTGTAAACAGACAAATGGAGAGAGAGTCTTGACCCTGCAAGAGGAGAGAAGGGTTCGGGCAGAGGTTTGTATTTTTTTATGGTTTGGTCCTCAAAACCTCTACAGGCTGAAGTGGCCACAGTAAGGCAGCATTCAGTGAAATTTGGCATAGAGGTCGAGTACAGTACTGAACCTCCTGACCAAAGGTTATATACAGTGGAGGAACGTGTATGTTGGCCACAGGCTGTTAATCTACTTGTTCCTGTTCCACATGAGAACAATATTATTCACATTTGATTTGCATATCACTTTATAATATACTGTTTAGTTATTATATTATATTCTATTCTATTCTATTATATTGGATAATTTATCAATGGGCTATGGTTGTAATGAATCTCATTGTGCTATGGTTATGTTGTTTTCCAGGAGCTACTTGAGTCATTAGGCCTGGAAGAGTATAGGGAGTTAGAGCGCCAACTCTTTGCCAGGAGCCTGGACTAGTGTTCAACGCATTAGGCTCCTCATGAAATCAACAGCAGCATGGTACCCCACAATCTGCTGGGATTCCAGATGTGCCATGGTGCAGATGTGGTAGGTGCAGGGACCTGCCTACTGACCTGCTGAGGCTGTGCTATGGCCAGGAACAACACTGTGTGAGCCAGCTGCCTCACTTCTCCCTGTACTGCCTTGATGAAGACAACCTCAGGATTCCCCGGCGGTACAGGGAGGACCTTCTGGTTGTGAGGCCAGCTAGGGAGCCTGGAGATGACAACGGGAGTACCGTTATGCTGCCTACAGGCATTTTATCTTCTGGCAGCATGGCTCTCTGGGCCAGGGAAACCGGCTTGTCATCCCCAGTTGCTGTGTGTGGGCGATCAGGGACCGCTTCCCTGATCCTCATGGGCAATACACTGGTTTTGTTCCTGGCCGCTAAGCTCACTCTCCTGGTCACTGTGTCACTGCCTTCCTTGCTGTCACTCAGTGTTCACACTGATCCCCCTATCTCCACGTTACTTTATAAAATGATGCTTTATTTTTGTATAAAAGCACATCGGTCTTTGGCAGTGAGTTGACAACATATAATATTTATTTACATATTTATATATTGTTTCATATATTGAACATTTTCATGTTGTTTGCACATGTCTCACTATTAGCCAGTGTTGAAAGCACAACCCAGTAGGGGTTGAAGCATGCAGAACAGTGAGTAGGATAGATGGAGGTTGGTGTGCTCAGCCAGGAACTTCAAATTGAATCCAGTAATAATCTTTTCTTCATTTTGAATGATCTCATGCTTGATCTCACTGTGGCAGCAATCCCCTCATACCCCTGGTACCTGCAGATATTTTCAGTTTTTTTTCCCACCTCCCCCCTTTAAAATCCAAGCTCATCTCCTCTCCATTCCTGCAATAACCTTTTGGTTACTCTCTCTCTTTTAATGTGTAGCCTACTTGGTAAGGGGTCATTCCTATGTTCCCACAGCCCTATGTTCCCTCAAACTTATGTCATTGCAGCTTGAGAAACTCCATGCTATTGGCTACAAACCAGTACCTCTTCTTGGAAAGAAGACAAAGAAGGAGCAAACAAAGTGTGAGATCCTCACCCCTCGTTGCAGCCTTACTGATTAGATAAGACTACCTCCAAAAGATTGGCTCATTTTATGAGTACCTTTGTGAAGGTAAGATGCATGCAATGCTTAACAAATGGTATTATTAACATATAAATTAAATTATTGTATTGGAAAGGAATTATGGCCTTCTAGTTTTGTGGCACAGCGCAGGGTGGCAGCGGAGCAGTGCAAGTTTCATGCAGCGCAACACAGCACGCGGTCAGTGGTAATTTGGTAGACAGCGATGCGCTGAGATGGGTGTGGCGGCGCAGCAGGGGGAAGTGTCAGAGATTCGCAGTGACAATTTCGTGCCAAAAAGCCGTGCCGAAAGTGTGCTGAAAGCCCGCCAGCTCCAACCTTGTCTACTCTCTGCGCAAGTAGTGATGTTAGGTAAACGACTTGTAACTTGTTGAGAGCCTCTGACCCGGTGTCCGCTTTCCTCTCATCTCAGTGCAGCTGGCACCGCGGCTCCGCGACACAAACGCACCCTGTAAAGTTAATCTCTTGTTTATGACAGATACGACTACACACAATACACACATCTTAACACATGTATGGTGATCCATCGATCGATTATCAAAGGCTTCAAATGCACGACCAGGAGGCTCAGCAACACAGCCGACGTGACCAGTCTTACAGATTCACTAAATGATGCAATTTTAAAGCGATGAAAGTCCTATTTTGATCAACATTATGTTTCAAATTAATTATTTCACTCGTGAACCGTGTATGTAACAGTGAGGTTCTCCTAAGGGATGTGCCCAGTGGCGGCTGGCCAACAGAAGGCGCTCGGGTGCCGCGCCCCCACCCCTCAGTGTTTTTGATTTGTCATTTTTAAAATAAATATTTTTCAAATAAATAATAATCACTCATTTTGAGCACCATGTGTGTCTAAATTCACAATGACAGGACATATGCAAAATATAAATTATAATTCTTGGGGGAAATAGTTTCCTGCTCATCTCTGCCAATGAGGCAGAGCAGCCAATTACCGACAAGAGAATAGCACATAGCAACAGGAATTTCTCCCATCAGTGTTGTTGAATCTGATGCCCAAAGGGTGGTAAATATATCGCCCTGATCTGTGCTTGTGGGAGTAGGTTGGATACAGTCAGTACAAGTTTACATGACACTTGAAAAAACCGAATTATTGCCTTAATCCGACTATAACTGGACAACTTAAGTGCATGTAAACACCTTAGTCCGACTGAAATCGGAGTTGAGAACTCCGATTAACACACCCAGATAATGCGATTGGAATTCGATTTTCTCCGTCATGTATACACCTTAGTCGGAGTATAACTGGACAATGCATGTGCGCATGCTCCACAACAGTAAGAGACGGCACCAAGTGGAGCAGAGAAGCCGCCCGAACCCGGCAAAGTAAAGAAAAAAACCCAACATCAGCGCCGATTCAATGCATTTCACACAGCGCGACCAGCAAGAGTGTTTCTTTTTAAAAGAAAGAGAGAGAGAGAGAGCGAGAGAGAGGAAAAAGGAAGCCCGTATCCTATTCTCAGGGCGCATCCAGCCCAGACTGGCGCGTCTGGTCGGGAACTGCAGTTGAGAATTTATTATTAAGCTTATAAGTTGTTTATATTCAGTTTTTTACCAGGTGACAGTAGTAAAGTCAACAGGACAGGGGGGCGTATTAACCTGCTGAAACAACGGGTGACGGCGCATGAGGGGGCGGACCCCGTCAGTTATTCGGTTTTTTCAGTTGCATGTATATTGAGACAAGGACAGAAGTCCGACTTGACGCCAAAATCGAATTTTGAGCATAGCTCGATTAAGCTCTGCATGTAAACGTAATGACTGACCGGACAGAAGAGAGAGAGAGAGAAAGTACGTACAACCTGCTAACTGTTAGCTACCGTAGCTCAGGCTTTGCTCTCCCGTCAGGTAAAAGCTGCCGTTTATTCCTCAAATGAAGCTCATGAAGTTGTTGAGCCTCTCTGGTAGCCTACAGTTATCCATCACTGCAGTTGAATTAAACTGCTGGACGCAAAAACCGAGGAGGCTGTCTGTTTGTTTACAATTCACGAAAGCAACGTGAACGTACGTGCCGCTCACACTTAGTAGAGTTACGCAATGAGGCAGAGGCTTGGCGTACATGTAAGTCTATTGGGGAACAAACTGCGCATGCGCCACATACACACCATATGGGCAGAAGAAGCAGAGCAGCTCTGTGCCTCACCTCTGAAATACGATCTACGGGGTCAGCCATATGTTCCCACCACAGCCCTATGTTCCCTCATTTCTAAGAATTTTTTTTTCACTGAAAACTTTGAAAATTAGGCCCTATGTTCCCTCAGCCCTATTGTGATGTGGCTCAGCAGTGACTCCTAGCTTTATTTTGAAAAACACTCTTTTGTTTTGTAATTCCTTGCCTTTCTATTGTTTGTTAACGTCACATGGGTAAGGTCACAGGTCAGATCGGCCATCTTAACATAGGGCTGTGGGAACATAGGGCCATACCTGTCAAGTTTTGGATTTGAAAATAAGGGAAATTTTCCGGCACCCGCCGCGAACAGTGCTGCCACCCCAACCAAGCTCCAGTATCCCTTACATTTTAAGACAAGAAAGCTAAAATCACTGGCTTTATGCACAGCTGCACTACTCCCTGATCTTCAGCCAGCCCGTCTGCCATTATTGGACAAACTGATTAATCCAGGTGTGCCTGACCCCAATAGTCACTCACAACAACAATAATGTTTTTTTTGTTTTTTTTTTCTAACACATAAATGAGGCATTCTGGTGTACTCTGATGAGAAACAGAGGGAAAAGACAACATTGCTTCAGTTTTTTTTCTTTTAAAGCAGATTCAGTACTGACTGAGGTTCCTATCATTGTAACTGCAAGAATGGCTTAAGTGTATTAAAGTGAACTCAGAACTGGTTTAGTGTGGAGCTGTGGCTGGTGGGCAAAAACAAAACTCATTTTTTAAAATCTTTTGGCCTGGACTGGCCTTTCAAGGCCCCCTTTCCTCTGCTTCACCATGAAGCTCTTTCAGGCCACACTGTCTTCTTCCACAACTTCTGCCCTATTCTCATCTGTATTTTGATAGCTGGAGCTACTGTCAGATATCTATATGACAGAAGGCCCACACATGCTTTAGCTTTATACTTCTGAATAATTTGAGCAGATATGTCCAGAGATTTTCAGCCTTCTATGATTATAGAATTACCCTGTCTTTTACAGCAGGTAGGCTACAGACACAGACACACACACCTGTTACTCTGCTGTCTCTCTCTGTTGCTGTCTGGACTGGGCTGCCTAGCCGTTCTTTTGGGTTAAGTGAGCATGGACGACACAACTCGACCGGTGTGGACGCGCTGAGTCTTTTTTTTTTCAACAACCGCGGGTCGGCCCCTAATACATCCATGGTCGGCCCGTTACAAGCTTGATGAGCAGGACCTCAGTCAGTGCCGCGGTGATGTAGGCTTTTGGGCTGTGTGCTCGCACATAGTGACGACGAGCACGCGCATCGTCGCTAACCAAGATAGGATTAATAGAGAGTTGGCCACTCCGAGGTAAAAACCAAAACCCAAATGAAATAGCAGCGTCCAGTCCGGGGTGCCGCCGGGACTGGCCCGGGGTATTATTATTTTTTAATAACGCGGGTTAAAATACGGGAGATTTACGGGAAAATACTAATACGGGAGGACGGCGGGAAAGAGGGGTAAAATACGGGACTTTCCCGGCCAAAACGGGATACTTGACAGGTATGCATAGGGCTGAGGGAACATAGGGCTGTGGGAACATAGGCATGCTCCCGCTTCTACAGCCGCTGCCTGGCCGGAGGTAAACTCAGTTGAGTCGCGTTTATTAAGGGGCATTCACACCAAACGCGATAGACGCAAATTGAGCGGCAACTCTACATTTAAAATCAATGTAAATGGCGCGATGACACGCGATTCAGGCGGAGGCGGCACGAATGGAGCGTCTAGCGCGGCGCGAATGAAGCGTCTGGGCGACGGCGCGTCTGGGCGACGGCACGTCTGGAGCGACGCGAATAAAGTTGAAAATATCTAACTTTTCAGGCGGCATCGCGCCACGACGAGTTCAAGCCGATGACGTCACGTCTCTGTACGGTTACTCAGACCATCATGAAGGAGAAGCTAATTGTATTTTAGCTGTGTGTGGGCACCGCTGCCGTCTTCTACACAGTGAACAAAAAAAAAAAAACACACATACAGTGAACCCAGACACGACGGCGGGTGGTTTTCCGGTGTTTCTGAGACTTGTACAGCAAGTACAGTGCAGCAACGGTGGTGATATCAGCCACGATCGACGTGGAAAGAGAGCGGGTTGAGAGTACCGGACAGAGCGTCTAGCGCGGCAAGCGCAAATGACGCGATGGACGCGAATAGTCCATATAGCGATAGCGATACAAGCGTCTTGCATTCGCGTCTGTCGCGTTCGGTGTGAAAAGATAGACTATGAAAATCACCAAATTCTGACCTGAAATAAAAAAAATAATTAAACCTTAGATTGACTAAATAATTTAATTATTCCTGACAGCCTAGGTGAGACACTGCCTCACCTGCCTCCCCTGACTGCACATCCCTGGTTGGATATCTGATGACAGTGACAGATGGACAACGCGGACAGTGAAAATATAGGATTTCCCTCAAATTCAATACGGTCTCTTCTCCAAAATCCATTTGAGAGGAGAACATTGGTGGAAAAACATAAAGTAAAACAGCGAGGCCCTGATAAACCAACATAGAAATTAGCCAACAAGCCAGCGAGAAAGGTAAAGTTTATCGGTACAGCAGGAAGGCTCGGCTAGCTGGATGCAGTCATGTAAATGCTTTATATTGCGTGTTTGTTCTTCAAAACGTCTGGGACAGATACGGCATGGACTGTTACAGCTGGGACATGATACATTTATCTGAGAAGGTAAAGAAACACAAGTGTACGAGGGCACATATGGAGAACATGGTCAAGCTAATGATGCTAGGCAGAGCTAACATCGCAACGCAGCTGGATGAAGGGCACAGGCACAATGAAGAGGTGGATAGGAACCCATGATGGGGCTGCAGTAATGGGGGGAGCCACAGGTGGAGTGCAGCGGAAGGTAAGACGGCGGTGTATTGTACTGTTTGCCGCTCCCATGCCAAGGATCAAAAGAGTCGAGCTAGTCCATTCATAGCTGGCTGTAAGTCGATGAAAGTGGAAAGTATCATCTCCCATGACAATTCCACCTGCCACCGTGATTGCATGGCAGTTTTCAAAGCAAAATCAGTGCCCCTGGAAAAGGTAATGTGTACGCAGGTGCACACTACCTTCACTGCTATGCCCATCAGCTCAACCTCATCATGCAGCAGGCAACATCACACATCCCCAGAGTCAGGGCTTTTTATTTCAGAGCTTGGTGGATTTTTCAGCATCACATTCAGGTTCATAATGGTCTCCCTTTGGCTCTGTGCTAAAACAAGGGATGACTTCATCACTTGTGTCATAGTCAGATATGTTTACGTGAACTATCCGAGCAGTAAACTCTGTGACACAGGTAATGGAAACGCGCACAGCCGTCTACAGGCGGCAGCGCAGTGATATGAAGGGAGAGAAATTAGCGCCAAGTGATTGTGAGGTCTGACTTTTTCGTGGACAACGGTTTTGTGATGCAAATGTATCCATCTTTTGAATGCATATTGTTTTGAGAAGCAAAACGCTTTATTTTCGTGACCCCAGCCAACTAGCCGGACTACATTCGTCAGCACCAAAACCAGGCCGGAACTCCACTCAAGGAACGCAGTCCAGGGAACGTCACTGTTGATGCACAGAACTGGTGATGGGGATGCCATATAGACTCATGTCAAAAGGCCCGAACTATCCCTATACCATTCATGCATTATCTTTTCAGAATTTCAACGTAAAGACTTAAAGAAGCTCCTGGAAATTGAGGATATCCTGAAGGAACTAAGAGCAAAAGGACATCCCATATATCCCTTCATAGGATGGACTCCATCAGGGAGTTTTTGGAGTTGAAGAGAAAGTGGAGTCCAACCCTACCTTTAAGGACCAATTGGTATTGATATTTATCACCACACTCTTCATTCTTTGTGGACCCAGAATTGTGTTTATTTGTTTCATTAGTGTTGTTAGTTGTTGTTCTTTTGTTCATTTGTCAACAATAAATATTTCGGGTTTAATTCAATTAAAGTTTGGTGTATCATTTGTGTCTTCAATATTGTTTATATTTTTCAAAAATATTGAACTGAAATGAATGAAACGCTACATTTTGTAAAAAAAAAAAAAAAACAGCAACAAAAAATCCCCATTGACTCCCATTCATTCTGCACTCCCCTGCGAGTGCCCCCACATAGACGTGTTTCGAGAACCGGAAGTTGAACGAGAGTGGCACTATTTACAGACACGTAGAAGTTACGCACTATAGCTTTAAGAGAAGAACAAGCCCAAAGTTGCTTATTACGGAATCCCTTATGTGATACATGGGGGAAAAAAATTAATGAGTGAAAAAAAAATGTAAGTTTCTCGAGATCCTGCAAAACTTTCTCGAGATCTTGCAAAATTTTCGCAAGATCTTAAAAGTTTTCTTGAGATCCTGCAAAACTTTCTCGCGAAACTTGATGAGATCTCACAAGTTCTTGTGATGTATTTAGCACAGTGTACTTCCGGGTCAGTTAGGCCCATGGGACTGAAAACAGACAGAAATTTATTTTGAAATGGGCCTAAAATACAGAAAGATAAAAACGGTGCTCAGCGGTAGACGCAACTTCGGAATCAGCTAGAGACACCTCAAAAGATTCCTGAGCGAGAGAGGACTTTCTAGAAACTATCGGTTGAGACCAAAAAACGTAATGGTACCAGGCTTTGCTCATGTTTATTGAAGATGTAAAATCGGCGATTTTAACAAGGGGGTCTATGGAGATTTGCTGCTTTCTGGCACCAGCCCCCAGAGGAAGCCGAGGGGATTGCAGTTTTTTAAACACGGACGTGAGCTTCACTTCTCAGACCGACAACTGCCCCCTTGGTCCTGTCACTATGCCTCCCTTTGGTCGAAGCGCGCATGACTAGTACACAGGAGACTAGGGGCTCTACTTTCGTAAACTAGCGCAGGCGAAGCGGATAAGGCCTGCGCTCCGCATTCGCTTCGCCAACGAGGCGTGTCCAAGAGCAGTTTGCAATTTTCCTTCGAAACGCAGCGGGGCGCATCCCGCCTACTTCCCTCCCACCGGCGCAAGTGGCATAGAGGGAGGAGAGAAGGCGTGGAGTGGGTTTGACACAGCCGAGTCAGATCTTCACCAATCAAATGAGCTCCTCTCCTCGCCTTTAACGTTTGATTTCACCGTGGAAGAGGGAGGCAATAACCCCTATTTGAATCAGCACATACAGATTACAGCATACACATTCAGCACATCTATATCGATTGTCCCGTCACACTGATGACAGATCAAAGGCTGCACAGATGAAAGATGAGGATGGATTACTGCTGTGTTGACACTACACACTGTGCCGTTGCTATGATCTGCTATATTTATTTATTTACTTATTGATTTATTGAGCCGCATCGTCACGCGACCATAACAAATAAAACTGAAAACAAATAAACTATCATCTCTCACAGCAAGTGAGACGGGAGGAAACTGATGTTCTGGTCCGGTCCAAGCTCGCAGTGTCCGGTCGCGCGAACAGACCTCACGGGATGATGATGCAAAAGTAGTCTGGGAGGGAGGAGGTTATGATGTTATCCAGGTTTGCTCTGACATATTGAGAGCTGTTGACCAGTAAAAAATTTAAAAAAACACACGCACACACACCTTTTCCATTAATAAAGACACTCATATTTAGTAACCTACTATTTAAACCCGTGTGCACAGATCACAACATAAACAAACAGCTGTGCGTAAAGGAGGCATCACGGAGCGTGCGTCTCTCTTTTTCTTTTTTCTTTAGAATTTACCTGAGATGGGAGATGTGAATATCTGCTCACTATCTGATGCCGAGGCTGTTGTGGTTTGCTGTAAGAGATGATAGTTTATTTGTTTTCAGTTTTATTTGTTATGGTCGCGTGACGATGCGCGCCGGCCCCTAATAAATCAATAAGTAAGTAAATAAATAAATAGCTGATCATCGCAACTGCACAGTTTGTAGTGTCCACACCTGCTCTTGGGACATCCACGGCTGCTTTTTTGTTCCATGCAGTCCCTCCCTGGTTTCATCTGTGTTAATTCAGTCAGGCTGAGTTTCCATTACGCAAGCCTTTGATCTGTCATCAGTGTGACGGGACAATCTATATAGATATATGTGTATGTGCTGATTCAGATACAATAAATAGGGGTTATTGTGATGATGATTATTATTATTATTATTATTAATTGCATTTAAATGTGCCTGGAACTGTGGAACCCTGCCTGTGAGGTCTTGGTGACGTGGGAGCACTGCGCGCTGAGCAGTCAAAATACCAGTCCGCTGGCTGCGCTGCGCCTTGCGCTGAGATTAGACCAGGTTGGAGCTGGCGAGCTTTCGGCGCACTCTCCGCGCGGTCTATCTGCAACAAATTGTCACTGCGCCACGGTGAATCTGTCGACACCTCCCCCTGCTGCGCGACCACTCCCATCTCGGCGCGAGTTGCGCCAGGAAAATAGGGCCCTAGGGTTCAAATCCCTCCCGGGGCCTCCTTCGTCCTGCACATCCTGGTGTTGTCAGCAGGATCCATGTAGCGCTAGTGGTGGGTCCATGGATTCCTGATGGGTGGAAAGGACAAGCTTGTGAAAAGAGGGGGAGCGATGTGACAGTTGACAGTCCTGTCAGTATGCCATGCTGTCATTCCGACATCCCACCACTCCGACATGCGAACGTCCCACCATTCCGACAAGGCTTTCTATAAGGAAATGTGCGTTACTCGACAGGTGACTCCCTTCTGACATGCTGATAGAGGAATGCCCACATGGTTGTGCGAAATTACGCAGCAGAGCACAGAACCAACTCTTTTCTTCATTGCCTAAGCCCAACCGGAGCAAAATCTTTTGGGGAAAAGAAATATGCTATCAAAGGAATTGTCGGAAAGGCAGGATGTTTAAAAAAAGAAAAAAAATACCATCATTCCAACCGGTTACATGCTGCTATTCCGACATGCCGCTATTTCGACATTGACTTCTAATTGTCGGAATAGCGGCATTAACATTATTTTTCAAACGTCCCACTATAAGAGAGAAGAAAAAACAAACCCGCCAAGTTTAAAAACACACCAGCAGCAGCGCACACTGATCTGCAGCTACTGAGACTGTTATTATTCTGTCACCTGAGTTAACGAGGTTTACGTGTGTTTGGAGCTGACGAGAGAATAAAGAGTGAGACAACGCGGCCCTGAGGAGGAACTGTGAAGGACTCAGCTGTAATGGAAAATGACCTAAACCGAGTCCAGTAGAGCTGTAACTGTGTAGTGGAAAGGCGTTCAAAGTAATGGTAACTATCCTGGAAATCCTGCTTTAGGCTACATTGTTTTAACATCTAGGTAAAATAAAAATAAAAAGATTTTCTGGGTAAAAGGGGCAGATTACATAAGATTATTCTTCTTTCTGCTCCCTTTTGTTGAGATTTGGAAGTTTTTTGTTTTTATTGTAGCTTATTAAAATGCAAGATCATTTTTCTGACTGATTTATTGCCCGATGTTGCCATGTAGCTATCTCGCTTTCTTTCCCCCGCCCTCCGCCCGTTGTCTTTGTTGTCACTTTGTAGCCGCTCCACAGAGCGCACATGGCTAATTAATGTGCACGTGCTGACCATATATGGTTGTGTCTAGGCGTTCCGGGGGCTGAATATGAGGTGTGTTCAGGTGCGCACCATTCTTGGATCCAGTTTGATTTATCAAAGAGAAATTGCGGAGAGTTGTGCACGCACTTGATTAGATCTGAAAAGGGTGTAAATATTTTGGGTGTCTTTTCGCCGTAGGCCTAAGCAAAAAAATTAGTAGCAGCAGTTTTACACTGCTTACTTACAGTTTTGATAAATGAGGCCCTAAGCCCAGAGCCTAGACACTCACAGATGCCGCTTCTCCGCGGCGCTGTCCGTGGTGCTGAAGGTGACAGGTTAACTTGATAAACAAACTGTAGCATTGTTCTGTTTGTTTATCATGTGTGTCAGTTTTGTTTGCGACTTGATAGTTTAGTTGTTGAGATTAAAGCTATATTGCGTAACTTCTATCGTCCCCTAAAGGATTTCTGCATTATTACAACGATACGGCCGGCACCTATGGCCCCTCCTCTCCCCACCACCGCTACCCCTGTAGCTGCATGATACATCACACACAGTAAACATTCGTAACACACCACATGCTGCTGGTCACGGACCACGGTTCACGGACTATAACGCCTGGGATCCACTGGCATTCGTTGCGTCCGCCGCGACGCGGCTGCCTGTTCATTTTCTATGGGACGCGTCAAACCGTTAATGACGCGCCCGCAAAGCATTCTGGGTAGGCGGCACGTCCGTTCGAGCAGTTGCGGCGCGTCCAAAAGTTGACCGCAGCTCAACTTTATGAAAAATACCGCGAGGCGTTTGAGGAGCCGAATGGCTTAATCAGCGTTGTATCATCTCCTCTTGTAGTGGCTTGGGTGAAACGGATATTTACAGACACGTAGAAGTTACGCACTATAGCTTTAAGAACATCACTCCCTCATCAAACCGGTAGGCATGCTGAAAAGAAAAAAAAGAGAGAGAGAGACGCGCCTGCATCGCAGCTGTGTAAAAAAAAAGACGACGTGTCGGAATAGCGATACCAAAAAGTGTCGGAATACCGGCATGTCTAAATTAGAGACATGTCGGAATAGCGGGATGTCTGAATAGCGGCAGACCCGATTCCAACCATAGGAGGCAAAAATTGTCGGAATGATGGGACATTTGATAGAAAATTAAGTGTTGCCATTTAGACAATTAGAGCCCTATGTCGGACGTTGCCTTTATTTAACCAGGTCGGTCCCATTGAGACACAATGGCCTTTTTTCAAGGGAAGCCTGGCCAAGACAGCAGCAGAAAAGTTACTACACTTACATGACACAGAAATCACACAACACACAGATAAATACAATACAAGATAAAAGCAACAGGACTAAAAGTTCGGATTCACATTAAAACAAGAACAAGTGCGGTATGAAGCTGCTCCAATTTCTCTCACACGAGTTTTCAACGATCCAAGGTTGATCAGCTCCTTTAGCTTTAGAGTTTTCTGCAGTGCATTCCAAGCAGCAGGTGCAGCATACTTAAAGCAGTGCTTACCAAGTTCAGTGTTAACTTTGGGCACGTTTAGTAAATAAAACTCATTTGAACGTAGGCGGTAATTGCTTTGAGATTTGGAGAGATAGTTACATAAATAGAGGGGGAGCAGACCCAAAATGACTTTATAAATAAAAATATGCCAATGTATAAGGCGGCGTGCTGCCAGAGATGGCCACTCAACTCGCGCATATAAAGTGCAGTGGTGAGTGAGGGCTTTACATCCAGTGACAAACCTTAAAGGGATAGTTCACCCTAGAATGATATTTCGCTCATTATCTACTCACCCTCATGTGGACTAAGGGCTGGAAGAAGTTTCAGAGTCCACCGTCCCTTCTCTGAGTTACAGGGGGTCTTGGTGTAGCAGTGCATGTCCATATAACGGTTGTAAAGGGACACCAGAGCTCTTCGTAAAAAAACACACACAAAAAAACATCCAAATACCTCCATGATGCTCGTATGTAATGTCCGTCTTGTGCTGAAGCCCCAAATTGCGTAATTGTCCCGAAAAAAATTAAATAAGTCTATATTTTAAGCTTGTTTGTAGCGGAAGCTTCTCAAAGCTCCTCTTCCTGGTCCGTCCAAATCTTGCGTGATTTGCGCCGGCGTCAGTGCGGTTACTGCGAATCACGCGAGATTTGGACGGACAAATTGCAGGGCCATACATATAGTACGAGAGGTCGCCATAATCAAGTACAGGGAGGAAAGTGGCAGCAACCAACTTTTTCCTGGTAGAAAAAGAAAAACAAGATCTGTGACGGAAAAAGAATCCCAGTTTCAGTCTTAATTTTTTTACCAGGTTTTCTACATGTGGTTTAAAAGAAAGCTGATCATCGATTTAAATGCCGAGATACTTGTAACAGGTCAGAAGTTCAATCTCACAACCTTGTAATGACAAAATGCTGGGAGGAGACACAGGTACTTCCCTGCCATTAGAAAATATCATCAGTTTAGTTAAGACAAGTCTTAGCTCAATGAGCTGACTTTCCACAAGGTTAAAAGCAATCTGTAAGTTGCCAAGGGCCTCAGCAAGAGTGAATGGCGGTTGCCCCCCCCCCGATATCCCTTTGGTCGATTGGCGTGCTTGCCAATCGACCAAACCCTGCCGGGCCCTCCTTCGTCCTGCCACACATAGTTAAGCGCAACTCAAACGGAACGAAAACAAAGTTACACAACACCCACGTGTTGCCACGTGTGTCGCTTTGTTTTCTGTCCGTGCCAGTTGCAGAAGAGAGGCCTGTCCAAGTGGGAAAAAATGTCAGAAGAAGACTTATTCCCCCGAACAAGCGCGTTAATCAGCCGTGTGGGAATGTTTTGCCCACAGAAAAAATGACCAGGGTGTCGTCGTGGATGACGGCTTGCCAGCATGTAAAGCACATCACCTGCGGGACAACCACCCGACTTTGTTCGCCAAAGTCTGTTTCATTTATTACTAATTTGTTTATGTCGTTGTAATTTAAACATAAAATAAACAAACCAAAATAAATGATGAGTTTTATATGTGGCCACATTACAAATGATTATGATTACGATTTAAATAAATGTATGGTTGTCTGGTATAGATGACAATTGATGACTTAAATAATTTAAACAATTCTCCTGGGGGATTAAGGATTGGTCCTATATAAATAGATACATAGAGCAGAAGTAAGCGATCCGGTCGTTTTGGCTAATGCTGCGTTCCAGACAGGCTTTTGAAACCGTAAGTTACGGCTTCAAGTCACGACTTACGACTTTGTAGCGTTCCAGGCAACCCGTAACTCGTGTTTTTCCAACCTGTTTCCTGTGAAAGTCACTATAACGGCCACTCGTAACTTCCGACCCGTTCGATCTGGTACGACTTCACAGGTCGGAAAAACAAGAGTTACGGGTTGCCTTGAACGCACCATAACTTCTTGTCAGCCGATGGAGTTAGCAGTCCCCGCCCTCGTCATGGAGCTATTGGTCCTCGTCCCTACGTCACCACATTTAGGCGCATCCCTTGGCTGCACACACAGCCCTTCATGCCGTTCTCTCTCCTCATTGGATAAAGGTTGTAGGATACAAGGAAAGTTTTCTCCTCGGCTCAGAGCAGAGCAGAGTGACTGACAGACCCGTGTTTCAGACCAAACACTCTATGTAAGTGATTGCTGTCGGAAGATATAACTATTTAAGACTTATATTATCACAAAAATTCCGCTTACTTCTGCTTTAAATATACAATTACAAATATTGAGTCATATAATTAGTAATGTAATTATATTTTGATAGTTAGCATAAGTCATAACAGCCCAAACAAAGCTCAACTGGATGTTGGAAATGTATTTTCTCTTTTCTCATTCACCAACACCTTATAGAAATAAAGGAAACTTTAATACCTACAAGGAGTGTTCATGTGATTTTACACATTCATAGTGTTGTGAAATCAATT
Organism: Trachurus japonicus; assembly: GCF_045865225.1. Taxonomy (NCBI): domain Eukaryota; kingdom Metazoa; phylum Chordata; class Actinopteri; order Carangiformes; family Carangidae; genus Trachurus; species Trachurus japonicus. The sequence goes on along the minus strand of NC_140921.1, from coordinate 27,434,747 downwards.
AATGTATAATAATCGTGATTATCATAATATCATGATAAATTCTCTGACAATAATCGTACCAAGGAAATCTGTTATCGTGACATCCCTAGTCTTGTGAAGGCAGTGGTCTTCCCAATTCTGTACAAGCTGCTTTTGGTATCGCAACACGTGAGGGCATGGCATGCAGGTAAACACTAAAGAGCTGCTCCAAGACATTGAGCAATTTCACAAAATGGGACAATGAATGCAATATGTATGAACACTTCTGAGGATCCAAACATCCCTTTCCTTGAATAGTACCCAAGCAAAACCAGTACATCTGTATCATCACATTTGAAGATGAGACGAGAATGTGCCTCTGCAAGGTGTATTGCATGCAACACCAGTCTTGTGTCAGCCTCCTCCTGGTCACTGTAAAGATATGTCAAGCAGTCAACACCTGACTGCTAAACCTCTTGACCTCCTCACCATTTTCAAAGCCACCTGCCAATAAGACTGTTCTCTGAAGAGATTCTCTGTGGCCCAGTACTAGTGATGTAGTTGCTGACAAAGCTACATAGAGCAGCCATGTTCCCACTGATCCTCAGATATTTCTTGTAGTTTGGAACACTTGCTTGTTCTGTGGTAACGTATTCGTCTGCTGGTTTGGATGGGGCCTCTCCTTTGCTTTTCAAGGTATTTGACTGAGTGTTGATGTCACATCTGTCAAACACTAAAACATTGTGATCTTATTCCAGATACACTCACCCCGGTCATTGAATGTCTGAAAGCCTGAATCATGGAGACTCTGCAGTCAGCTTGGACACAAGTCATTTGTTCCTTTTAATGGATAGACAAACCTGATTTGCCTTTTAGACACATTAAAGTCACATAAAACACATAAAAGCCACCAAAGGTCCCAGGAACCTTTAGTTCTTGAACCTTTTTGTACCTGGAACTAAATGGTTCCTGCGGCCCGCTGTTGTCTATGTTTCCAGCGAGGCCCAAAGTCCCGGGGAGAATATGCAAATCACTGCCCGCTGCGGAGTGTGAGGTCCGTTGGCCGAGGCGGACGGGGTGTCTCAGTCTTGCTAGTCTCGCTCGCCAGACCTTCCTCTAGAGAAGAAGGAGAGTCTGGCTGCTCCACCTATGATTCTGCGATCAGAGAAAAAAACACTCTGGCCAGTCACAATCGTTGCGGTCGGTGACATAGCAACGGTGCGCTTGCAAAATATTGCCGGTTGGAAACTGGATTTCGGTCTGCGGTGTAACGACGGACGGCAACGGATGTATAATAGATCCATGGTTCGGCTCCTGTTGTTGTTTGTTAATGTTTCCCTTTACCGGGCGGACTGTGAAAGCTGCAACATGGAGGTGGGACTTCCGCCGGGTGGCTCGTTCCGACCAATCAGAGGGTAATCGCAGCAACGCACTTCCGTCAGGCCAGACTACAGTCTTGCTGACTGGTGGTGCACCAGGACCATGGAGGACAGCGACACAGAGACACCGCGTCTGCCTCAGCTGCCTTGGCCGTCTTGTGACAATTCTTCCTCCACCGTCAGGCGGTGATCGTCCCCGAGCTGTGAACACCCCGCAACTGCTGGGAATCACTTCTCTGTGTTTTGGTCACAAAATGGAGATAATAACTTCTTCCTCCCACAATTTTGTGAAAATGGTATCCTATCGGATTAATTTTTTATTTATATCCAAGGCTGGATTAACCATATAGGCAACTGGACTTACTGTCCAATGGTCCACAACCTCTAAAGGGCCCAGGACAGTGAGGGCACAGGAAACATATCTGGTAATCTCTCACTCCCTAACCCTGCCCCTGCCTGTGACTGTGACCATGAGCTGAGACCCTCTCCTCATTGGTCAGCCCGTATGAGGCGGGTCAAAGGTGACACCAATCAACGTGCACCAAGTGGGTGCGTGATGTCAGTCCGACCTCGTATTTCTCTGACTACCCATTTCTCCGACCATACATTTCTATATTTTTGCTCCCATTAGTCCGACTTCCCATTTCTCCGACAACCCCAAAGTCCGACTTCCCATTTCTCCGACCACACATTTCTATATTTTTGCGTCCATTAATCCGACCTCCCATTTCCTCGATTTAAAGACCCCCTCCCATGAAAATCGTGTTTTTCGTGCTTTTCACATGTTCCTGTGGCATTTTTCTTGTGTTAGAGCACATATCAGCAGAAAAGTAGTTTTTCTGCCTTCAAATTGCTGTGAACCAATGGCAGACGCAAACTGGCAGTTTCAGGGAGACTGGAGCTGACGTGTCACAGCTCCAGGGGAGGGCACTAGTGCTACAAGCTCCCGCCCCGCTCTGCATCTGGCTCAGAGGTGAAAGGCTTGGCAGCTCGGTGTAGCTGTCAAGGTATAACAGGTATAGCTCACCTGGTAGAGCAGCTTGCACCATGAGCAAGGACTATGTTCCAGTCTGGGGTCGAATCCCAGTGTGGAGTTTTACGCTAAACGCTCTGAATCTGTAATTGTACAATGTCCAGCTGTCAGCAAGCGGGGGGTGGGGTGCAGAGCAGCGCAGTCTCCGCCCACCCTCCAGAGGTGCATTGCTAATGAGCTGGTTTTAAAATGACCAAAAAGGGTCACGGGAGGGGGACTTTTAGTATGCCCAGTGCTCCGACTCCCAGTAATTACGACAGTGTATTAGCCCGACTAATCCAGCCCAGAAGCAGCCCTGAACCAGGCTCTGTAAGCACTGGTGCGCATCATGCCATGTAGCAATGGCACTCATCGCTCATTATTAATAATAGCCTACTGAACAACTGAAAATATTGTAGCGACCCCGCATGTTCTTGTTATGATGTTTAAGTTCTGTGATTTCATCGCTGTAGCCTACCGTATGTCCTCTGTGTGTGTGTGTGTGTGTAGGTGAGTGAGTGAGTGAGGGAGGGAGGAGGAGCAGAGGAAGAAGTGTCTTTTTTTCTTTCCGCCTATCACCGGTTTGATGAGGGAGTCATCAACTAAACTAAGTCACACACAAAACTGACACACATGATAAACAAACAGAACTATGTTGCAGTTTGTTTGTCAAGTTAACCTGTCACCTTCAGCACCATGGACAGCGCGGCGGATGAGCTGAGAAGTTGCAGCTGTGAGTGTCTGGGCTCTGGGCTTAGGGCCTGGGGCCTCATTTATCAAAACTGTAAGTAAGCAGTGTAAAACTGCTACTAAATTTTTGCTTATGTAGAATCTGCCCCTTTATCCCAGAAAAGAGAGAGAGAGAGGTTATGTCAGATGAATTAGTCCTCTAACAAACTACAGTTTGACTTGTCAGTAGTTTTTCCAGTAGGATGTAGTTAACGGGCAGGGGTCTGGGTTGTTTACTGCTCCACAAAATGACACAAACAGGAAAGCCGGTGGCAAAAAAAAAAAGAAAGGAGGCAAACACATAAGCCGTGAGTTTCCTTCGTCTCGAGCCTCTCCAAACTGACCCAGAGCCGGTCCCGTCCAAAATCGGAATTCTGGATGGTCGGATTTAGCCCTGGTCGCAATATAGGGATTATTTTAGTCGGAGCAGTGGGCAGTCGGCCCAATGGGTCTAGAAAAGTCGGATTAATGGGTAGTTGGAGAGATGGGCTCCCTGTGGGTTGCATCACGTCAAGCGCCTCCACGCAACTCAAAAAATGCAAACATGGAGAAGCTAAGTGGAAGTGCTAAATGGAAATTAAAGGAACTTGAGGCAGGATTTGTGAAGAAATGCACATGCGTTTAAAGTTTTTTACTGCTAATGGGCAATGAGCAGGCTGTGTAATGCGCTGCAACTCAGGGGCCGAGTTTCTCGCGCTGTCCTGCAGATGTGGCTGCATGGGCGTCCTCGACAGCTTTGGCTTGCCACCATAGACTGTAAAAAGAATGGACGTAGCACCCGTGATGTCACCCATTGGTTTGGGGGAGTCTGTTTTGTGCCGCTACTACGGGGGTTTGAACTGCGCCATCTTGGATTTTACTTGCCATATTTGGAGCGGTGCGGCGGTTACCCGCCCACTGGCCTCGAAGCAGTGGTCTCCAGACCTGTCACTCAACGTTTCCGCGCCCTGATTGGCCAGAATTTTAAACCTAATAACAGTAAAACGGTAGAGTTTAAAAAACAATTCACCCCCCTCAGAGTGTGTACGGGGGTAGAAACTATCGGTTGAGACCAAAAAAATAAAATGTACCAGGCTGTAAATATGTTTTTTTAAGCTGTAAAGTCAGCTATTTTAACATGGGGCTCAATTGGAGTTGCTAGGGAGCCAGCCCCCAGCAACAGCCGAGGGGATTGCAGTTTTTTGAACGCGGAAGTGAGCTTCACTTCTCAGACCAACAACTGCCCCCTTGCTTGCGACCAGCGGCGGTTCGGCGGATGTCTTGCAGCCTAAACGGTCATGTGACATCCCACCAGTCCGAGAACAAACCAGAATAGACACACACATCACACCAGCGAGGGCAGGTGCAGAGTACAAAAAATAGGCAAAATAGAAAAAACAAGGGTACTCGCAACTCTGCAGGACTCAGCGTATCAATTTATTGTAGTGACGTATGTTTCGAGCAGTGAAGGTGTGCTCTTCGTCAGACAGTAGGATAGATAACAGAAGCCATCTTAAATACTACCAGTCACATGACTTGATCAAGAGAGGATAGCATGCAGCTGTCAACTCACAGGTGACAGAATTAACAGAAATAGCAAAGAACAGCACAGCAGCCTCAATACCATGACCTAGATCAATATACATTGTGTCACACAATCAAAACACTATAAAAATATTTTACCAGGACTCAGGCCAAAAAAAAGGGGCCGTCATGTAATAGAATTACAAGAATTACAATATTAACAACAATAATATAAATAGAACAAAGTTCTCAACCTAAACAATGTAATCAGACATAAGGTCGTCATATAGGATGGGTATAATGACATCTTAAAGTGCAGTATTCATAATAAAATTACAACAACACATGTCATGATAGAAGCAGACAGTCATGGTGGAAGAAACAGTCAACCCAGAAAAGAAAAAAGACATAGTCCGACATAGGCCTCTAGGCTGGATTGCACCAACAAGGTTTAACAGCACTATTCTTACTAGCAACAATCCGTATTATTTCACAAATGATGAAAGAGATATCAACCATGTCTCTTTGATGAAACTATAAATATGCAGTCTCATGTCTGTACACAGTAACTTGTGCTATTCCCAAAGTTCAACTTGTGAAAAACTGTGTGAATTTGAATGTGAATTTACAAAAACTCTTCCTGCACATACGCCAGTGTTTTCAAAGAAAGAACAGAGCTGTGTCTAGAGGCAAGTTTTATTGGAAGTCTGAAATTAAAGGACATAAACTGAAGGAGGGCCTGGCTTTTACCCCATAAGTATTGTAGTAATATTGTACTACTATTGTAGTATTGTAAAATCCTACATACGATAGCCTATAGGCTCCCTTGTGAACTGTATTATTGCCAAATTTACACATGTTGATGACTCCTAATACAGAAACAATTTTGCATAGATTTTTTATTCTTTCTATTTTGACATCTATGACGGGATCTTGAGTCTCACTTTTTCAATCTGTTTACCATATTATTTTCTACTATGTTAATCCAAAAGATTGCGTTCTCGAACACCTGACGAACTTCATCATCAAATGCAAATTCACAAACAAAATTTGCAAAATCACCTTATATCGCTCCTTTTCTCCTGGAACTACAATCTTTGTTTAAATCTCTCAATTTAATAAACAACAAACAAAGCAACACACTAATTGAAACATGCAGGGTGTGCCAGCCAACGTCTGAAATTGTTTTAAAGAAGGAGAAAATAAAGATTTAGAATACTTAGAAAAATTACTTTATAGCGAATATTAACAGATAACTGAACATTTAACATTTGGATATATAGTGCAAAACTTCTCTTCGTCTGCAGGGTTGCCAACTGCCCCTTTTTCTGTAATTTCAGCAGGGAATCTGAGGACAGAGTCTTCCCCGCATGCAGTTCTTCAGTGAGCTGGCATCCCGGGTGGGACCTTTGCTGGCGTCCCAGGTGGGACCTTCGCTGGCCTCAGTCCCTCAGTGGCGTTGTCCAGCTCCCTCTGAAGCTTCCTGCGGGAGGCGTTGGCCCTGGCGGCTTCCTCCTCCGCCTCCTTCAACTGACGCTGCAGCTGCCCCATACGGGTGTTGATCTTCTCCATCTGAGCAGGAGATGGACACATGGGAGTTGGCAGAAGAACTTTCCAGTGGAAGCACCAATAAGGCAAATCTTTCTATGCATGACACTTTGCTGGTCATGACCCAGTACCTGCTCCCTGTACTGGTCGGCATGACAACGCTCATCCTCCACCCGCATCGTCACCTCCTTCAGTTTCTTCTCTGTGCGAAGAAATGTTTTGTTGGCTGCTGCTCGTTCCCTTGAGATTTAAATAAGACATAAAACAAAATTCATCATTTACAAACAATGATGTCTCAAATGAGGAGTCAGAGTCACATATTGATCCTTAAAGGAGAATTCCGGTCATTTTTGACCCCTAAATCGTTGTCCTGATGGTCACCCAGTGTTGGGGGGAGCAAAAAACGCCACTAAAATTGATGCAGGCAAACCAGAGTTACACCATGGCTAGACGGTGCTAGCGATAGCAACAATGCTAAAGTATGGGGGCAATTTTTTCAACCACAACAAACACTCAAAAAACAATCAAATATCTATGGTACATGACTCGAATCCTTATGACACACCACTGAACTCATATAGTGTACAGTATAAACAGTATAAACTTTGTGTTTTTGCATGTAGTCCCTCACCTCAGAAAGCCGAACTCTGAAAAATCCTGGAAAGACATTACTATCCGATCACAGAGCGCCTGCTCTCCCCGCCACAGAAACAAACACTTTTTCCTTGTTGTGATGATTTCTTTACAAAAATAAACGGTCAGAGATATTTTGGACATTACCACTGCACTGCTCCACCGTTTAATTTTGTAAAGAAATTGCCCCCATACTTTAGCGTTGTGGCTATCGCGGGGTCATTCCTATGTTCCCACAGCCTTATGTTCCCACATTTCTAACTTTTGTTGTCACTGAAAATTAGGCCCTATGTTCCCACAGCTCTTTGGTCCCACCATTGGTTGGGTTTAGGCAATGAAGAAAGGAGTTGGTTAAGTTTAGTAAAAAGACCAGGTAGAGGCTAGACAGGCCAGATAGATGGAGTCCAGATAGGTAGAGAGAGTCCAGTGGGAACATAGGGCCTAATTTTGAGAAAAATCTTAGAATTGTGGGAACATAGGGCGGCTGTGGGAACATAGGCATGGACCCGCTATCGCTAGCGCTGTCTAGCCATGGTGTAACTCCGGTTTGCCTGCATCAGTTTTAGTCGCGTTTTTTGCTCCCCCCAACACTGGGTGACCATCAGGACAACGATTTAGGGGTCAAAAATGACCGGAATTCTCCTTTAACTATTAGTACAGAGAATCTATCCAGTTAGTGGAAACTTACCTGACTTCCTGCTCCAGCTGCTCCTCCAGCTGCAGGATCTTGGCATCCTGAGCAGCGATGGCTGCCTTCATCTTTGCCTCCACGGTTCCTTCCAGCTCTGCTATCTTAGCTTTCAAATCCTGCATTTATGATATTGCAACTGTCATCCAGCTCTATGCCGACGATACAGTCCTCTATCTCACTTCTGACACAGCACATTCAGCCATTGAAACCCCCCAGCAAGCCTTTGACAAACTTGACTTCCTGTTACACGCACTGACTCATTGGCCCTGCTAAAATGTTACACACCTTGTTCTCTCGCTCCAGCTGTTGTCGAGCGTTTTCAATCTTCTGTGCAGCGCTGCGCTCTCCAGACAACTCAGCGTTCAGGCTCTCGACCTGAGAGAGAGAGAGAGAGAGATGACAGTGACAGACTTTATTGTCCCAGGAGGAAATTATTTTCCACAGTGCTGTATTATTTCTATCTTGAGTGCAGACAGTCTACCTGCGTGGTGGTCTTTTTGAGGCGGTTGTTGAGCGCCTCCATGTTGCCCTGCTGCTCCTCAAGCTTTGCCTCCAACTGGGTGATGTGAACTTCCATCCTCCTCTTCTCCTCCAGCTGGAACGACCTGACACACAGATTTTTATTGCAACTATCTTTTTTAAAATTTTTAAAATTATTTATTCCACTTTGGTTCAGAGAATTCACCTTACAAATCAACAATACATAAGTGGGTTTTTCCCCCTCCTATCCCACCCGATGTCTCCCCCACAAACAAAACTACCAAACAAATTTACAAAACAGAAAAATAAATAAATAAATAATAATAATAATAGCAATCATAATAATAATAATGTATATATATGTATAAAAAAAAGAAAAGAATTATAAATCATTTATCCAAAATCACATTATCAACATGAGCACAATAAAGCAGTTAGAAAAATACGTATTTTAATCTAGTGTACAATTCATATTCTCAAAATGCGATATAAGAGGTTGCCAGTGTTCATAGAATTTATCGGTGGATCCTCTAAGTGTAAATTTGACCTTCTCTAGCTTCAAAAATGTCATCAGGTCTTTAAAGGTTGACTATGTAGAATTACAAGAAAAACAACAGAAAAAGAATTCCAGCAGTCGATTGCCAGACCGTTGCTAGGTAAAACGGGCCGTTGCTAGGGACTCCGCTCTGATCAGAGGACACAGAGGAGGAGGACTAAGCAGGATATTTACCTTATGTTTCATTTTTACCGTCATTAACAGCATAATAAATGACTTGTAGCTTGTTACAGGGAGAGTGGAGGCTCTCTGCCTTCACACCGCTGCTGCTCAGAGCCTCCGCTGTCACTGCTCTCGTCAAGTTGGAAAAAAAAAAAAAAAGGAGCTCCGTGGCACCGAAAGTCCGCGGAGATAAACGTGTTTATGACAGATAAGACTACACAAATACACCCATCCTAACATGTATATGATAATCCATTGATCCACCGATTGATTATTAAAAAGGCTTTGTTGAAAACAGACACATATGACCGGGAGGAGGCAGGAAAACAGCGGATATCTGAGCCACGTGTCGGCTACAGGCAGGTACGAATGTAAACAGAACGTTGACAGAAAGTCATTGTCGAGCCCGTCAAAAATATTAAAAATAATAATTCAGACTAAAAAAATTTTTTTTATGGAAAAGCAATACTTTCATTCTGTACCCCTCTAAAGGCCCCATGGATGTATTATTTTTGAAAAAATATAGCTTTTAATAAATATTCTACATATTCAACCTTTAAGCCAGGAATCTTTTGAAGGGGGTAAAGGGTCTTTCCACTGTAAAAGAATTTGACGGCGAGCTATCAAAGATGAGAAGGAGATTACATTTTTCTGTATTGAGTTCAATTTAATTTTAATTCCTGGAGTGCCAAAAATAGCTATCTCTGGTGATGGCTCAATGTTCAACTCCAGTACTTCTGTTAAAAATGTAAAAAAAAAAATCTCCAATATTCTTTTAACATAGGACAAGACCAAAACATATGGGTTGAGTGAACAGGTGCCTGAGAACATCTGTCACAAGAATCTGATACATTTGGGTACATTTTTGATAATCTTTCTTTAGTATAATGAGTCCTGTGGAGCACCTTGAATTGAATAAGGGTAAGTGATGCGCAGGATGAAGATGAGTTTATAGTATTAAGAGCGTTATTCCACCATTCGTCTGAAAATGAAGTACCCCATTCCGATTCCCATCTTGTTTTAATCTTACAGAGGGCAGAGGGAATCGCTGTTAATAATATATTGTAAATATATGATAACTGTCCTTTTAGTAGCCGATAAGTCATATTAAAAAAATCAATGCCAGAGGCTGCTGGAATATGTGGGAAAGCTGAGGTGTTATTCTTAGCAAAGTTACGGATTTGGAAGTAACCATACATATCCGAACTCTGGAGGTTAAATAAGGAGGAAAGTTGAGTAAAACTAGCAAATATGCCATCTACATAGAGGTCACATAGGGAAGACAATCCTAACTTACACCATTTAGAAAATCTTGGATCTTTCACACTGAGGTTCTGAAAACACTTTCAAGAAATAACGAAGGTGAAGACTGTTCTAAAAATCAGAATAAACAAGGTGACACTGACTCTGCAGAGATGCTGGAGAGCTCATCAGCCAGCTCGTCCCTCTCCTGCTCAGCCTGTCGACGGGCTTTCTCCAACGTGGCATAGTCCTATACACACACAAACACACATGGGATGCAATCCACCATTTTTCATATTTCCTGTGCAGCTCACATCACATCAGCAGATCAAGTTCACAAATCTGAGAGAAGTAAACAACGTTAAGAATCAGGATCTCCACCTCTTGTCGCTGTAAGATTTCAGCTTCTAGGCCCTTGAGTTTCTTCTCATTCTCCTTGGACTGGGCGAAGAGCCCATCCCTGGAGGCTTTGGCTTCCTCCAGCTCCCTCTGATAGTCCTTCACCTGAGCCTGCAGGAGAACAGACACAGTGTAGACCAAGTCATTGCAGTGGTATTAAAGGGATAGTAGCAAGTGGGGTTGTATGATCTACAAATAGCCCCTAAGTACTTTAATTGCAGTAGCAGACTATCTGCACTCCTCCCGTTAGCAAAGCCAGCCCATAGCCCTGCCCAGAGATTTACAACATACATTGTTGTGAACAGACCCAAAGAAACGGCCTATTTTCGCGGCCTAAAAGAGGTTTCACCTGAAAAAAATACACAGTTCCATGTTCGCTATAATATAATTTTTTCCAGCCCTTCAAAGTGCAGGAAAAACACAGTTTTTATTTACCTAACCAACTCACGTATCCCTCAGCCCGATCAGCAGTTGGTTAGTTCCAAATAAAAACTGTGTTTTTCCTGCACTTTGAGGGGCTGGAAAAAATTATATTATAGCGAACAATGGAACTGTGTATTTTTTTTCAGGTAAAACCTCTTTTATGCCGTGAAAATAGGCCGTTTCTTTGGGTCTGTTCACAACACTGTATGTTGTAAATCTCTGGGCAGGACTATGGGCTGGCGTTGCTAACGGGAGGAGTGCAGAGAGTCTTCTACTGCAATTAAAGTACTTAGGGGCTATTTGTAGACCATACAACCCCACTTTAAAAAAAATGCTACTATCCCTTTAAGATGAGTTGGAGTGCTGTGGTCAGCACGTCCCATATGGGGCATACTGAGCCACAAAGCAGATCACCGGCTCAACTCCAATTTCAAACAGCTCCTTGATAATCTACTATCATTAAGGTTTTTCAAGCCTCAGACCTGAGGTGTTATGCAGGAAACAAGTGTGTTTTTAGGATGTGTACCTGAAGTTTTCGGAGTTGTTTCACTGACTCGCCCCTGATTTTGTTGGCAGCTTCGATCTGCCCCTCCAGCTCGTTGAGGTCCATCTCCAGCTTCTTCTTGGCAGCGACAGACAGAGCGGCCTGTTTCCTCTCATCCTCCAACTCCACCTCCATCTCACGCACCTGAGGGAACAAAACAGGTCACGTTAAATCCAGGGTTTCTGCACTGAAAGCAAATCTAAAATGGACAAATGCTAAACTGTGTATAATTTCTTTATTTCTCAAAGTGTTCCGTGTGAATACAAAACCTGGTGATCAGTGTGTGTGTGTGTGTGTGTGTGTGTGAGTGTACCTGTTTGACCAGGGCCCTCTTCTTCTCCTTTCCCTCTTCATCTCTGGCCTGCAGATCTCGCTCAAACTGGGCCTTCATGGCCTGCAAGTTGACCTCCAGACGCAGTTTGGCGTCTTCTGTGGCCTGCAGCTCGTCCTCCTGCTCCTCCAGCTGAGTCCTCATCTCTCCCAGCTGTTGCTCCAGCATACGCTTGGACTTCTCCAGTTCACGGACCTGAGGCACAGAGTCAGGAGACACAAGACAGTAACCATGCTTCCATCGGGGTCATTCCTATGTTCCCACAGCCCTATGTTCCCACATTTCTAACTTTTGTTGTCACTGAAAATTAGGCCCTATGTTCCCACAGCCCTTTGGTCCCACCATTGGTTGGGTTTAGGCAATGAAGAAAGGAGTTGGTTAAGTTTAGTAAAAAGACCCGGTAGAGGCTAGACAGGCCAGATAGATTAGAGTCCAGATAGGTAGAGAGAGTCCAGTGGGAACATAGGGCTGAGGGAACATAGGCACGCTCCCCCATCGCGATTTAATTCACATTAAGCAATATCGAATTAAAAATGCCTTATGGAGACAGAAAAATTTGATAAAATATCAGCAATATCGATAAAAAGTTAATATGGTCAATCTCATCAGATTTTCTATTGATCGATACAAAGTTTATGCGACAAATGCTGATGGAAAGAGTTCTTTGCAAGGTAAATATGAGTTGCGATCATGTTTTATGTCAATTTTGCTACGTATTCCAGATCTGCATCAAAGCGGTGTTTAGATGACAAGCATGTTGCATTATAAGAACCAGCCTATAACTTCCCTATTTACCAAATTAACTATGCTGGCGTGCGCATGGCTCAGTGGTTTCCAGGCAACGACTCGGATGGATGTCCTTCTATTTTGTGATTTAGTACAAAAATGAATGGAAACACCTTAAAGAGGAACTAAGCAGGATTTCTCCCGTGGCTATGCTACATTTTTACCTTAAAGGGATAGTTCACCCAAAATTGAAATTTCACTCATTATCTACTCACCCTCATGTCGACTAAGGGCTGGGAGAAGTTTCAGAGTTATCCGTGGCTTCTCTGAGTTACAGGGGGTCTCGGTGTAGCAGTGCATGTCCATATAACGGTTGCAAATGGATACCAACTGTCTTCGTAACAAAAAGACACACCAAAAAACATCCAAATACCTCCAAATAGGCTTATTTAATTTTTTTTTTTTTTTTTTTTTTTATTGAAGCCCCGAAATGCGAAATTGTCCCAAAAAAAATTAAATAAGTCTATTTTTCTTCTTTCCTCTTCCTGGTTTGTCAAATTTGGATGAACCAGGGTCTGTCCTCTTCCCAGTTCGTCCAAATTTGATGAACCGGGAAGAGGAGCTTCGAGAAGCTTCCGCTACAAAACAAGCTTGAAATATAGACTTATTTAATTTTTTTTCGGGACAATTTCGCATTTCGGGGCTTCAATACAAGACGGACATTACATACGAGCAGCATGGAGGTATTTGGATGGTTTTTGGTGTGTCTTTTTGTTATGAAGACAGTTGGTATCCATTTGCAACCGTTATATGGACATGCACTGCTACGCCGAGACCCCCTGTAACTCAGAGAAGCCACGGATAACTCTGAAACTTCTCCCAGCCCTTAGTCGACATGAGGGTGAGTAGATAATGAGTGAAATTTCAATTTTGGGTGAACTATCCCTTTAATTAAAAAGCTCTGGAGTAATTGTGATAGTTAACTACATGACTTGACTCGTTACGAGTGACAACGGAGTCTCTCTGTCTTCACCTGGCGTCTCACGGCTGAAAACCAACCTTGCAACATCAGTGAAGTTGATCGGTCGCCGCCCCGGTGTCCCAGCTCTCGTCTCTGCACCCCGCGACACAAACACGCTCTGTAACCCCTAATCTTTTGTTCATGACGGTTAAGACTACACAAACACACGCGCCATAACATTGTTTATGTTATGTAACGTTTTCCATCGCTCCATTTATTGATATTTGGCCGGCTTCAAATGCACATACGCTGAGAGCAGCGTAACCAAACAGCGGAAAAGCGAGCAGACTTGCAAAACAATTCGATACATCAGTATGTTTGCAAAATAGCACATGATGTCATTACACATGGTATGGCTTTTTATTCGATTTAAAGGTCTGACATGGAAACGCACTTGAGCTGGCATTGTTCGCATTAATATTTTTAGCGATCTTCAGATAATTCAATCGACAAGTGGATGGAAACATGGTTATAGTGAAATAACAGCAGGATGATGAATCCAGATGGAAATGCCATTACAAAAAAGGTGTATGAGTAGGTCAAAGGTCACTCACATTCTTCCCTACATCATCCTTGGAGCTCATCAGGTCCTTCATTTCAGCATGGAGCTGCTTATTAAACCTCATCAGCTCCTCTTTAGTCTTCAAGGCCTCCTCCAGAGCTCTGGCCATAGATAGAGCCTTGGTGTCCTTCTCTCTGGCCTCCGCCTCGGCACGGTCACGCTCCTCAGCGTAACGAGCTGAGACGGTCTTCTTCTCAGCCAGCATCTAGTGCAGACAGACCAACAAAAGACCTTTTAGACACGACAACCCTCCATGACCTCAGTGTGTGATTTCTGAGGCGTTTTTGGTCATCCACTTTACCTGGTCAAACTTCTTCTGCTTCTTCTCCAGGTGGGACACAGTCTGTCTCTGGTGGTCCAGGTCCACCACCAGGACGTCCAGCTCCTGCTGCAGTCGGTTCTTGTTCTTCTCCATCTTGTCCATGGCCATGGTCTTTTCCTCCAGACGCTGGCTAGTCAGCTCAAAGTCTTTCTGGAGTTTCTTCTTCACCTCCTCCAGGCTCTCCTTCACCCCCGCGTCCTTCTCCAGCTTTGTCTTTGTCTCATACAGCTACAGGATGGACAATAACAAAATAAATCAATGTTGTATGTCCACTGAGTGTCAGAGATGTAGATACATCTGGAGGTGCCCTTTAGTTGTATTTACTGTATTGCCCAATGGATGCATGTTGATGAGACTAGTCTAACTAATGTTCATGTGTGTAATTGTACCTGGGCTTGCGCTAAGTGCAACAGGTCTTGCAGGTTGCGTCGAGCCTCCTCTTCCTCCTTCTGCTGCTCCATCAAGGTGTTCTTCTCCACCTCCAGCTGGCGGATTCGGCCACTCAAGCTCCGCTTCTCACGCGTCTCCTGTTGCTGCAACTCCTACACAACAGAACACAGACAGAAATGATCGTCTATGTCAGGGGTCTTCAACGTTTTCCAGGCCAAGGACCCCCAAACTGATGGAGAGATGGAGCGGGGACCGCCTACTTATATATATTGTATAAAATTGTGTTTTATATTTAAAGGGATAGTTCACCCACCCCCTCAGTTCACTGCTCTTCCTGTGTCAGTGCAAATCACGACCGGCGGAACAATTTCTCATGTCGGGGCTTCAATACAAGAGGGACATTACAGACGAGCAGAATGGAGGTATTTGGATGTTTTTTAGTATGTCTTTTTGGACGAAAAAAGTTGGTATCCATTGACAACCATTATATGGACAAATACTGCTGCGCGGACCCCCCCCCCCCCCCCATAACTCAGAGAAGGGACGGAGGACTCTGAAAATTCTCACAGCTCTTATGCCCTCTACACACTGTGCGATTTTAGCAGTCTTATAAGACTGTTGCATGACACACTATGCGACGTGGAATTTACAATCTTTGCTACGACGTCAAGTTTGACGTGTGCAGACTGTACGATGATCGTTCTACTGAATCGCAGGTCGCCCGCTCCCCCCTTCTTCCCTCTTCCTCCCTCTCTCCCTCTTCACACACAGACACAAGTCACCGGCACCAGTGGAGCAGTAGGCTACCGCCAGTTGTCCGTTATTTAAAAATGAAATCACGGCCTGTATTGGCAGAGAACATCACAGCAGTACCGTCACGTAATGAGAGCACATCTAAACGAGGACGAAGTCACCTCTCCCGGCGTAAACACGTCAATATTCTCCGGTAGGCGACCGCTTCTCATCATAGTCCGCACATGGGTTTTTTTTTTTTTTTTTGGACAGAGTTTCACACACAACTTTTCTGATGGCTGTATGAGTCTGTCCATGTTCCTCCTCTTTCTGCGACAGTAAAAAGGAATACCTCTCCAGTCATGACAAGATAAACTATTCGTTTTTTAATTTAATGACTATTTACTCGAAAATCAGTGCTCGTCCCTGTCACCTGCGCCACTGATAGACGTCCATCAGCTGATTAGTAGACGTAGGTCGTAGCAGTTTTCTGACACTGTCAGAATTGAATCGCAGGTCGTCTTTGGTCGCAAGACGCTGACAACGGCCGTCGTAGAACCTGTCTCACTGTGCGACGTAAGACGGCCACGACCAAAGATTTCGCCACGATTCTCCTACGATCGGCCGTCTTTCGTCTGCGACGGCCAAAATCGCACAGTGTGTACAGGGCATTAGTCGACATGAGGGTGAGTAGATAATGGGTGAAATTTTGGGTGAACTATCCCTTTAACTGGTCCTGTAGTGCCATACAGGGCCGTTGTAAAGGGGAGAAAGGTGATGATAATTCTAGGGGCCCAGCGCCCAGTAGGGCCCACAAAAAAACCCAGTAGTCTAATCTTTGTATGACTGATTTATTCTGCTTTGACCCTGACTAATACTCATAGTAATGCTGCATTAGCATCAAAACAAAGTAGGCTAAATAATAAATGATAATACATACGTAGTCTATGAAAAAAAGTGAAAAAGTCCGGGGGCAGGGGCCCACTTTAGTATACTTTCAGGTGGCCCAGAATTCCTAGCAACGGCCCTGGTGCCATATGCCAAAAGTACCATATTCTAAATCATGCTTTTTTTAGGAGTTTGGCTGGTCATAGGACTCCTATATTTCAAAGGGACTTTGCCATGCCATCTATGATCACAACAGGTCACAACTACGCTCGTGGTAACTGAACACTGCTACTGCACCAATGAAAGAATTACTCTGTCCTCACATTATTCTTATGACTTTGATTTCATTGTGTACGTTAGAAACAGCCCTCCTGTCTTGGTTTTGACTTGAGATAAAATCACAGTAACGGTTACTTGACGTCTCTGTAACTTTACAGTGGTGTACCTCCATTGACCTCCATAGACTGGAGATCAGTAAAAACAGTCATTCTAGGCCGTGTTTCCTTTAGTTTTACACTTGTTTTGACAGGAAGGCTGGTGATGTCTTGACGTCTGTCTCACCTCGGAGTCTTGCAGTTTGCTGTTCAGGTCGTCAACTTCCAGGGCCAGTTGGACACGTTTTGTCTCTGTCTCCTCCAGCAGATCTGAAACATTGTCCAGCTCCGTCTAGCAAAAGATAAATAGGGTTATAATGACAGAACAAAAATATATCCACAGCAAAGCAAACAAACAAACCACAGTTGTTGTTCTTGGAAGTCAGATTCATTTAACCTCCTATTAGCCACATTTAGGGACACTGCCTGCGCCAACTTGTGGTGATATCACAAATTACACCAATTTCTTTGGGGGGGAAAAGGCGGGAATTTCAGCCAGAGCCTTCTATGGCAGTTCCCAGAAGATAAAAGACCAAGGTAAGAATTAAATCCAAATTTTATGAATGAAACCAGTGTATTTATGTACAACAATGTCTCTGTCTTCATATGGCATTAAAATTTGACACATTTTAGTAATAGTAGCAGACTAGGACATCAATAAATGTCACGTCCTCGTTTGAGGACATTGGGACTATGTTATGCTATTAAAGGACCATGTTGTTTTCAAAGAAATTGGTATAATTTGTGATATCACCACAAGATGGCGCAGGCAGTGTCCCTAAATGTGGCTAATAGGTCAAAGTTTTTAAAAATGGAGTATCATGGTGCTAAGAGGCAAAAATAATGTCCTCGTATGAGGACACAGGGTCTCAGGAGGATTCATATTTCTTAAAAACAACTCGTTATTACTTGACCGTTCCACTTCATACTGATAGTACTTGACCTCAGGATGACACTCAGAAAAAATCAGGCCAATCTGATGTGGCATTTCAGAATAAAACCCCTTTGAACGTCCATATTTCACTGTATTCTATACAGTAAGATTCATTGTTTTTCGACCCAATGTCCTCACATGAGGACACTGATTTTTGAGAGAACTACTTATTGTAGAAAGCTGAAATTTTGAATTTACACAAATTGGGCTCTTCTGGTCCCAAACAGCAAATACAGTTTTTTAATGTTGTGATAATCCCAGTGTCCTCATATGAGGACATCATTTTTTGCAAAAACTACTTCCTGTACAAAGACAAACTTTAGGTATTGTACTTATTAGGTCCTACTTATCCCAGATAGCAAGGAGAAATAAAAAATGCACACCAGAAAAAAGCTTGGGTCTCAGGAGGTTAAAATACAACATCTGGGTCATTCATTCCTCACATATTCTTTTTATAGTATATTTAGTATAACTTGTGGAGGTATTTACCTGGAGTGTGTGTGAACGTTCAACCAGTTCTTCGTTGGCCTTCTCTACCTCCGTGGCCATGGCCATAAACTCCTCCAGCCGCTTCTCCAGCTTCTTCCTCTTGTGCTCCGACTCTGTCTTTGCCTGCTTCAGGCTCTTCAGTTCACCGGCCATTTCTCTGTTGTCTATCTCCAGCCGCTGATTGTTCTTCTCCAGTTCGGCCTTCAACTGCACAGAACAAAGTAGACTGGGATAAATAAATACTTGTGTTTGTTAATTGCCTGATAAATTGTTGGTATACTCACCTGGAACAACCAAGCACAACCCACTCACCATTTTGGCCCGGTCCAGCTGCTCAGACACATCCTCCAGTGCCGTTGCATGCCTCTGGCTGATTTCCTGGATCTGGGCCTTGTGGCTTTTGCTCTCCTCATCTATGGTCTTCCTCAGCTCTGCAACCTCTTGTTCTCGCTTTGTCCTGAAGTTTAGACCCAAGAGAGAGGATTAAATGGACAGGACACTTTGAAGGTACAGTATGAAAACATCACTGGTATTGTTTGGATGAAATTCAAACGGACTGTCCTCTGAGCAGGCAGTCAGGGTATATTATTAGTCAGAGACAAACGCTTTAGCTCTAAACAACCTGAGCTTCTGCTGGGCAGTGATGTTGTCCTGCATGTCTTCCAGCTTCATCTTCAGATCCTCCAGCTCCTCACTCAGGTCCCTCTTCTGTTTTTCAGCTCTAATTCGACATTCGTTTTCTGCCTTAAACTGCTCGTCAAGTTTACCGAGGGCCTCCTGCAGCTCCCGGAGCTGCTTCATGGCGCTCTTCTTCTGGATGCTTTCCTCGTTACACCTGGTGACAAAGACACAGAGCAAACACAGTGTTGTTTGTTAGTTTTTTGTCATTTAAGTTTTTATTCAATATTTTATGCCAACATCATACAAAAGACATCGGACATCATACAAAAGACATCAGACTTCAACACAAACATCACATAATGATGTCATAGTAAACAAAAATACACAGAAAAAAGAAAAAGAAGAGAGAGAAAAAACAAAACAAACAAAAAAAACCCACCCCAAATCATAGCCCATAAACAGCGCAGCACATCTCCCAGCACTAAACACCATGGTCACCAAAAAATATATATATAGTATGTGATAATATACTATAGTGGTCAATCCCTCATAGGATCCCCCGGTTCGAATCCTGCATCGAGTGGCCCTTTCCTGCATGTCATTCCCCCCCTCTCTCTGCCTCCCCATTTCCTGTCTCTCTCTCGACTGTGCTTTCCATTAAGAGGTGAAAAAGTCCAAAAAATATATACTTTAAAGGCCCAATGGCATGAAAAATGTGATTTTGGTTATTTTTGCTTGGGGAGGTCTCTGGGCCACATATATACTGCCCCATGCATCAAACTGGTCATAAACGAAGAAACGCACACCGCCCATTTGCAGGAACATTCTCTTTAAGACGAGCGGATAGCACTTCCTCCTTTTTCTGATGTCACACACAAGGTAAGTCCGCCCACCGCAATCTGGTTTTTTTTTTTTCAATTTTTATGAATGCAGCTTAGGTTTCAGTTACTTGCCTGTGATTGGCCCGACCACACGCCACTCAAAAACAGTCAGCCAATCAGAGGAGAGGTTCTCATTCTCTCTTCTGATTGGCCAAATGACCTGTGATTGCTAGAGCTCCAGAAAGAGGCAACAGAAAGGGGCAGCATAAACGATATTAAGCAGATCACAGGTACTCAAAACCAATGATACATCTTGTTAGGGATATCAGCAGGTAAATAAACCCAGAGAAAAGTGCACAGCATGGAGTCTTTAAGGATGTTTTTGGACCAGCGACCAGTGTCTTTTTGTTCATGCACTTGAACACATACACACACATACAGTATATACATACAGTATGTAAACAGGAACATGGTCGGTTCTTGCTCTCCTTCCTCTACTTCTTACATATTTTCCTCCATTGTTGCTTTCACAACATCTGGCAAATAGTGGCATTACAAGTATACTTCCGTGTAGAGTATCCTTTAGCAAAAGGTTCAAATCTTATGCATTTGTACATCCAAATGTTATCTGAAATTGGCTTATTATCATCAGAAATGTATTTTTGTACTCACTATTAATGCCTCTAAACTTAAAATGCTTAAAACATCTATTGTTGGGCTTCCAGTCAATAAACAGGTACTGAACAGCAAATTAAAGAATATTACAGTGTTTGTTTCATTGCTGGTCAAAAAGAAGAATTTTATTCATTTTTTTTTTAGCTCAGTTTATGATGTTGGGGTCACATTTATATATCAAAAACAACAATAAACAAAATGGTAGAAAAAACAAACAAAAAAAAAAACCTCCCCAATAACAAGTGGCAGATCTTGATTTAATTCCAGTAATTTATTTCTTTTTATAGCTCCACTTTTTGTTTTTTATTTCATCACTATGATGTCTTTTAAAGGGATAGTTCACCCAAAATTCAAATTTCCCAGTGTCTCAGTTCACTGCTTTGCCTGTGTCAATGCAAATCTCGCGCGATTGGCATTGACACCCAGTTCACGGCTCCGTAAATCGCGCGAGATTCCGGCAGAGCAACACTGGGAGCTTCCGCTACAAACAAGCTTAAAATATAGACTTATTAAATTTTTTTCTGAACAATTTCTCATGTAGGGGCTTCAATACAAGAGGGACATTACAGACGAGCACTATGGAGGTATTTGGATGTTTTTTGGTGTGTCTTTTTGGACGAAGAAAAGTGAGGCCCATTCGCAACCGTCATATGGCAGTGCAGTGCTGCGCCGAGCCCCGCTGTAGCTCAGAGAAGGCACGGAGGACTCTGAAACTTCTCCCAACCCTTAGTCGACATGAGGGTGAGTAGATCATGAGTGAAATTTGAATTTTGGGTTAACTATCCCTTTAAGAATCTAATTAAATGTTCAATA
The DNA here is from genome assembly GCF_045865225.1 of Trachurus japonicus. Lineage (NCBI taxonomy): Eukaryota > Metazoa > Chordata > Actinopteri > Carangiformes > Carangidae > Trachurus > Trachurus japonicus. The sequence goes on along the minus strand of NC_140921.1, from coordinate 27,413,789 downwards.
TCAAAGTCTTAAGGTTATGAAAAGTACCACAGTTGAGTTGGCTGATTTGGAGACTACACAGTTCCACACTTTCCATTTTGACATTTAGTTTGTCCTTATGTCTCTGACTGACCTGACCAGAGCATCCTGCAGTTCCTCCTCCTTCATGGTCAGTTGGATCTTCAGCTCCTCTATCTGGACCTGCAGCTCAGCGATCTGGTCCCGCATGTCAGTCGTCTCAGCACGCAGTTTGCGTTTGGCTTTCTCCAGCTCCTGGTGGGTTTTCTCCTCCTTCTTCAAACGCTCTGAAGTGAGACACAAGTCAGACATAGACGGGAGTAATAAACAAAATGGTAAATAGAACAAGGCCAACGAAAATATACTTTTGGTCAGAGTTCATCTCAAGAAGTGAACTAGCAAAGCCATGAGGCGTTTAGAGGGGTTATTTAAGGTCACAGAAAGAGACAAACCACACATAGCTACAGCTCAAAGTCATTTCATAAACTGCTTTGCAGTGCATTAAGACACCACAACTCTAAACAGTAAATTTACCCAGTTAATGATTGTTAATTTCTCTGTTGATTGATTGGTTTGCCAATAACCATAGGTATTGGTTTTACCCAGTTAAAAGAATAGTTCACCCAAAATTCAAATTGCACTCATTATCTACTCACCCTCATGTGGACTAAGGGCTGGGAGAAGTTTCAGAGTCCTCCGTGGCTTCTCTGAGTTACAGGGGGTCTCGGCGTAGCAGTGCATGTCCATATAACAGTTGCAAATGGATACCACTTTTCTTCGTAACAGTCAGTAATCGCACTGACGCCATTAGCAACCGTCATATGGACATGCACTGCTACGCCGAGACCCCCTGTAACTCAGAGAAGCCACGGATTCAATTTCAATTTTGAGTGAACTATCCCTTTAAGGTCACAGACAGTCATACTGCATGTGCTACATCTACAGTGTTCACATGGGGCGAGGTGGATAAGGTGTGTCTTTCCCAAGGACACAATAACAACATCTTGAACTAGTCTACATTGTGTTTTTCTTTTTTTCTCTATTCTAAGGCCAGAAGAGCAGCTGGCTGGTAGTTCCTCACCCTCCAGGTCAGCAATTATCTCCTGCTTGTTCTTGACCTTCAGGTTCTTTGCTTTTTGCTCTTTCTCCGACAGCTGGGACATCATCGACCAGGAATGCTTCTCCAGGTCCTGTAAAAGGAAGCAAGTAAAATCAGTAAAAAACAAACAAAAAACAAAACGACATAAATTAATATTTCATCTCTCATGTACAGTATCAGTATGTATGGTGATAAAATGGGCCTCACTTCCTGCTGTATTGTTTTGAATAACATTTAAATAACTGGCACAGTGCACTCCCAACATTCAACTCATGGACTCCTGTGTTACGCACACATCTGACTCAGGTTCTCAGGGTGCTCAGTGGTCGAGTGGTTAAGAGCACGCCCCAATGTTGGGTTTGCCTGAAGTAATGATCGCCAGATCAATTCCTGATCTGTACTGTGAGTCAAAAATGTCCAAAAACAAAACCCAACTCTTACCTCAAGAGCTCTGTCCTCCTCCTGGCCCTGCATCTCTCCAACATGCTCCTCCAGGTTATTCTTTGTCTCACAGAAACACTTATAAGGCTGTCAAAGTTTCAACATTGGATCAAAAAACTGCTGAGATGAGTGGGAGTGCTATAGGATATGGATGTGAACAATTGTACCTGGTCTTGCGCAGACTGCAGCTGGTTCTCCATGTTTTGTTGTGCCTCCTCCTGCTGCTGCTCCATCAAAGTGCTCTTCTCCACCGTCAGCTGGTGTATTCTACTGACAGAGACATGTGTGTTACACTTCATGTGGGCTAAAGGTTCATTTTCACACAAGCTTGAGTGTAATCTTTGTAGACAACTGTTTCTCACAGACAGGAGAAACTGCTTTGTGGGTTCAAAATTAGTTAAAAGTCTTCCACTTCTGTGTAGTTCAACTGTGGATGGATGTTTTTGTGGGACATCTTTGTCTTCACATTACTCTCACAGCCTTTATTTCATCATGTACATTGAAAACACCCCCAGTGCCTTTGGTTTAGATCAAATCACAGTGACAGTAACAGCTACTTGTGTTTATGTCAATGGTTGAGACAGAGACAGGTCTTGAACAAAGTTCATTTTCTCCTGATGTGTCCGTCTGAAAATTGTTGTGTTTTCGTGTCAAAGCGTTCAGAAGAGATGTGGCTTGTGAGAAATTAGTCCAAAATGTATTTCAGTAACGGTGGGGCGAAAGGATCGACCATAATCTGTGTTCACGTTCAGTTTTCCCATTGGAGTCAATACACTCAAGGCCAGTGTTGGGAAAGTTCACTTTCTACATGAACTAGTTCAAAGTTCAGTTCACAAATTTAAAAATGAACTATTTTAGTTCATAGTTCATAATTCAAAATTTTAAACTAAGTTCACGGTTCCAAAACGGAACTAGTTCAGTTCAATCAATTCAATATGTTGCTATTATTTTTCAAAATTATTGCCTCAGCCCATATCGAACCACAGACAGCTATTATTCTAGCAGTTTTAACCAGTAGTATTAGTTATAGTTACTACTTTACTTTCCCCAAAAAGTAACTGAGTTACAACGTGATGAAAGTAATTACCAGGAAAAGTAACTATTGCGTTACTATTTTATCCCTGTAAAGTCTGAACCATGAAATAATTGTCAGAAAATTCTAAAATTTTTTAAATTGGACCCTTTGGACCTTCTGACAAAAAATGTAAAAAAAAATATAAGTCCAAAAATTTTTTTTTTTTTTTTGCATAGAAAATTACCTTACATACCGTATCTAATTTGATACACACATTTTCAACACGGTTCTATAAAATAAGTTATGAAATATTAAGTAGTTTTACTTTGCATCAATGCAGTAAGTTAACTATTCCTATTGAAGTTTCAGTAAAAAAAAATTAAGTTTTTCTTACGTTATCTTTTTCAAAATTGGCAATAATATACATGAGAAAACACATTTGGGTCATTGATTGACAGCAGCCGTAGCCTATTGGACGTCCCAGTGAAGGCCTGCTGGTGCATAAATAACTGCACCCTGGTGGTTTGTCTGATCATTGCATGTATCTGATTGTAGGTATACATTAGGTTTTTCAGGGAAAAAAAAAATCACAGTGAGGATGTAGAAGTCTGAAAAACTCATGTATTTTCATGTATCAAATTTGATACAAATTTGAGAATTTTATGTCAAATTACTTGGACTTCCCTGTCTATGAACGAGTTGAGGTGGCGTTTCCCCCCAAAAAAACACAGTTTTTAGCTAATGTGGATGATACACAAAAAAAAAAAAAAAAAACTCACCTCTGTCAGCCTTGCAGTTTACTGTTCAGGCCGTCAGCTTCTTCTCCACCTCCTCTGGTGACAGCAGCACAATAAACTCACAATAATCCACAGCAAAGCAAAAATATGTTCACACAAAGTCACAGAATGCTTCATTTAAACCACAACATCTGGGACCATTTCATAGCTAAACGTTTGGTTACCACGGTAATGCTGGTTCTCTTTACTATGCAACCTCATTCATGACCATTCATGTAAAAGCTCCACGATGTCTGTGAGGGGACAGACAGACCATAATCTAAACAGAGATGATCCAGCTCATCCACCTGCAGCCCCCACTCTCCAGCAGCTCATCCTCCATGTGCCCCACACAGGCCAGGAGGCAGAGTGGTGGTGGTTAGTTACCCTGTTGTGAAAAACCATTTGGGACAGAAAGACCTGTGGTTTTTTGTTCAGCACATGTATTTTTTGTCAGTAAGCGTATTCACATTCAGCTGAATACTATTACTGAATACTACTCAGAAGAATACTATTTCACTGACATTATAATGGAAAAGTCAACCAGAGATCCCATCATTCCACATTCCAGGTGGGAGGCGACCGCCATTCCGACATCCCACCAGTCCGACATAGGCCTCTAGGCTGGATTGCACCAACAAGGTTTAAAGCAGAAGTAAGCGGAATATTTGTGTTAAAGCAGAAGTAAGCGATCCGGTCGTTTTGGCTAACTTCCTGTCATCGCATGAAGTTAGCAGTCCCCGCCCTCGTCCCTACGTCACCACATTCACGTGCATCCCTTGGCTGCACACACAGAGAGGACCGTTCTCTCTCCTCATTGGATAAAGGTTGTAGGATACAAGGAAAGTTTTCTCCTCGGCTTACAGCAGAGCAGAGTGACTGACAGACCCGTGTTTCAGACCAAACACTCTATATAAGTGATTGCCGTCGGAAGATATAACTATTTAAGACTTATATATTAACACAAACATTCTGCTTTAATAAAGTAAAAAATAACTAAGTAAATAAATAAATGAACAAAATGAGAGTATCACAAAAATTACAGTTTGTACGAGCGAGAGGGGGAAAAAAAGAAAAAAATCATCAGAAACAAGAACAGGGAGTTTGCAAATTAATTAGAAGTGATGCTTTGAAGCCATAAAGAGAAGTAATAGACCTAAGCTGGCATGGGAGTTTGTTCCAATCAGACTTGACTTGAAATGACTGGTGACCAAATAATTAACTATAACAGACAGATACTGTAGTGTAATAGGTATGTCTGCTAGTCAGTGGAGCAAGCAACCAGGGTTTGAATCCAAGTGTGGTTTTCTTTTTTTTTTTTGCATTTTCCATTTACAATCTATAAACACACTAGGATAGATGGACGAAGAGATTTCGTAGACAAATAAGCCTTACTGTGCGTTCAGACCGAAAGCGTCGAGAGCGTCGCGGTGGCCGGAAGTCATTCATTTTCAATGAGAACCAGCGTCGAGGAGCGTTGAAGAGCGTCAAAGGCGTTGGCGTCGCGTTTTGGCGGCGAGAGCGTCAGGAGAAAGTTGAAATCTCCTGAACTTTATGCTAATGAGCGATGATGCGGAGCAGCGGCAACCAATCAGAGTGTAGATGTCCCCCACTCAACCAACCACAACCGACGTCAACTTCTTTGACGCGCGTCAAAAACGCCAGGGTGTTCAGACCACCAGCGTCGCGGAAAAGCGTCAAGAGCGTCAAGAGCCTCTTTTGACGCTTTTGGTCTGAACGACCCATTAGAATATTTATCCAAAACGAATAACTTAATATTCGTATCAGCATCAACAGCAAAAAATAAATAATGCCCCTGTCCCCTCCCCGATGGATATCTACAACGATGTCCTCGGAGGTTGCAGGTTATGATCTTGGATCTTTCCTGCCACATGCCATCACACTGCACAATAACAACTCTGGTTATTACTTACACATTGCACATTTCTACTTTGCACTATTACCGACCATACATACTTTTATATTACATTTTATATTGCTATTTCTATGTATAGTTTATTCTTTATAGGCTATTCTTTATTCTGTATGTTCTCATTGTGTGCAATGCTGCTGTTGCACTGTAATTTCTCAGTTTGGGATCAAAAAAGTATCTCTATCCTTGCTCACAACTCTTCAATCAAGCGACTACTACCACTTGCCTCCACTTGGGGCAGGCTGGCTGTGGAAGTCTATCAATGGGCACCGACTAGGGGCGGGGCTGACTCTGGTGCAGCTCCACCTTTGTGGTTCTGCAGCGAGCTGCTTCTCACTAGTCTGCCTGTCTAGCCTCTACCTGAGGCCTCATTTAAGATCACTACAGGTGGCATACGGAGGAAACACAGGAAATGCGTGCGCAGAAAAACTTTCAGATTTATAACGGAGTGCGCACGCACGTCCTACGCCTGTTTCCATTTATAAATCACAATCAATTCTAAAGTTGGCACACGTGAGAAAGCGCTTTACCTCGCCCATACGGTGCCCATATAAGGTCAGAGGAACACCCTTTATGAATATTCATTAGTACCAAATCCATGAAGGCGGAAAAGGGAAAAAGAGCCCAGAAATAAATTTCACACATACGGGGCCGGTCCGACCAACCTGTTGTCTGTGTTATTACCTTGGTCTAATTTTTCACTTTTCATCATAGTTAGTCAGGATGTTGGTGGAGGTATCATAAACTCAGCCACAACCACAGCTTTTTTTTCAATACACAATTAATGAGTTGCTCCTGTAACATGTATATCAAGATGTATTTGTTTTTTGTTTTTAAATGGGACATACATATTATGAACATTCCCATGTAAATATGTTTGAGATTACAGCCTCAGGCTAATATCTGTCTCCAGTAGAAAAAAACAAAAAAGCAAGGCAACATAAACAGATGTTTTCAGATGCTTTGTAAATTAGCTTAGAGAAGCATATCACAATATCACATTTTACAATATTTCCACAATCATGCGGAATGACTGTGTCCATAAGTGCAGCTGTTACAGAACCAGGTATTTTTATCAAAAACATTGATGCCCCAGATATTTTATTTGGGGAAAAAAGACTAAATCTAAATCTATATATTCTATTTGGTTTGCATAATCACTATATCTTTTAAGTAATATTTAGTGTGGGCCTAATGTCAGTAAAATGTTTCATTTTAGGCTCTGTAGTTTTATTTATTTCTATTTTATTGTTATTAATGTATTATTTTATTTTGTATGAACAGTGCATTTGTATGTGTCTAAGTGTTTCTGTGTTTGAGTTCATGACTATTGTCTTTTAGCATATTTTAATGTGGAAACTCTGAGAAATCATCATCCTTTTCTACATTCATATAAATTGACTTGTGGCTTGTTTGATCTGAGATATGACTTGACTTCACTTGATTCTTGCAAGAATGACTTTGGACTTGTTTGACACTGAAAGAGGAGCTCTCTGTCCCATCTATTCGACACTATCTTCATTGCTGCCAGGCCTTTTGACTGAAAATATCAGTCCAAAACACCAGATCCAAGCCCCACAATATCATGTAGGTCTGTCAGTCTGGTTCAATATTCCATTGAAAAGCAATTCTGTTGCCTCACCTACTTTTGTGGTGAAAAAGGTTATTAATCGCACTGCCATTCACCTCAAGCTTGGGGCCTCTATGAGCATCCACCCTATCTTTCATGAGTTCCAGTTGAAACTAGCTAGCACCAGCGACCTGTGGTCTCCAAGCTCTTGAACCTTCAGATCTGTCCCCAGACCTCAGCTTGATGGAAACCTCCACTAAAGCCCTCTCTTATGAAATCAAGAAATAATGCTGATAATGCAATACATCAACACAGGTCAGTTAAAAGGTTCACTTGTGGTAGAAGCACAAAACAAATGTGGTTAAATTAATGTTGGGCTTTGACTCAACACGTCGAGGGGCATCAGCAAATCCCCCTTGCTTACACCTGTGATGATATTTATAATGTGTATATATAATGTTTGTCTGTGTGTTTTTTTTTAAGTTATAGTGAAAGCTAATTTCTTCTTTCTGAGGGTGCACTTGGCATTATGTGCATGCTAGGCACAACCATGACATGATGGAGGTGAAGCTGCAATAGGCGGTGTGCAACACTAGAGGGTAGTACAAGTGTAGAAGTAGAAACTAGATACTGGTCTCAGGCAGGAAGAGTCAAATCCTACATATGTCCGCACAAATGTGTGCATGAGTGTGTTACTAAACTACATATTTGCCTTGCTGACTGGTCAGTCTTCGTTTGACAATATAATTACTGCTTCATTGTTTCGTTGTCATGTACTCTGACATTAATGCTTACAGTAAACATTAAAATTGGATATCAATGAAAAAAAAGTGATGATTATATTTACAATACAACCGCTACAGATAAGGATGTATTTTTAGAAGTAACAATTAATTATATGCAGAGGAAGAAGCCCTAAGCAGATTGTTTGTGAAGTTTAGAATATCATTAGAATTAAAATACATGTATGCATATTTGTTTTTTTGCACCATAGAACTGTTCATATATACATTTATTCAGTGAAAGTAACTGTAATAGCATTTTTAAACAGAAATTTGTGTTCTTCCTTTTTTCAATTTTTTTTTTTTTTTTACTTCCACCCAATTGGAAGGCCATGTTTTGTAAAAGCCACATGATAATATTTCCAAACAAAGTGATAATAAAGTGTGGAATATTCACACAGTCCAAACTGAGGTATTGAATTCAATGTTTTCTGGTGAATGTTAAAAAAAAAAGAAAAGAAAACCCACAATGACATCTGTGGACAGTGTGTAGGTGTATGAGCCACACTTTTTCTTCTAAGCATCCTTGGGAAGGGTTCACCCACAGCCACAGGTTGTTCACTTCTTAGGTTTAAACAAAGCGCAGTGTCTGGCTGCAAACATCAGAGCTGATGATCTGATCTGCCCTCAGCTACCTCTGCTCCGGGGAACAACACCAGCCTTTTTCTCTGGGCACATGTCACAACAGGGTGTGCTCATCAATGAGGAATCCACTCATTATCTCACCTTTTATAGAAAACTGTCTGACTGCGGTTTATCATCAGCCTCACATTATAGTATGTCAGTCTGCTATAGATTTTGACTGATAATTACATTGGGGAAAAAATCATTAACTATTAAATATCCTGAATTTGTTTGATTTTGTTGCAGCTCGAGCCAATGAAAAGAAAACAGATGTACATGTATCTGCTTAAGACTAAACAAGGTTACACATTTATACAAACACTTTTTAGAGATAGACGACAAACTGATGGTTTATTTTTCAGTTTTATCCTGTTTTTATTTTATAATTTCATACCAGAAATGTCAAACATTCCTCTGGACACTAAGTTATTTAAAGTGTACTTAAAATATTTCATCTCAGTCATCGTTGATTGATAAGGTTAAGACTGTACTACACACTACGAGAATATCGTTAATCAAGAAAGAGCCACGGAGTAAAAGAATATAGCCGCATGAATGAATCAGTTTTACATCCTGACATTTTCACACAACCTTAAAAAAAACAACATTTTATTCATGTGAATAATTCACAGAAAAGGGCTGATTTTCACTAAAAGTTGACATTGTTTTCTTTAATCACAGTGCACACACCAGGAAGCAGCATCAGGCGTGAGGATAACGAGGCCAGCGTCTTTTACGTCACTCAAATCATACACAAAAATCAGGGTAATTATACAACTTTCTCTTGTTTTATTGGCTGTTGTATTCTCACTGGTGATGTTGTGTCACTGGTTGAAAGCTGTCTCCTCTCTTGCAGAGTCCACAAATCAGGCCACACACACACACACACACACACACACAAGTCAGCAAACACAAGTTTTCCTGCAGCAACACCTCAGTGCTCTGTATCACCATCACAAGCAATTCTTCTCCCGGTACCAGTCTGAAGCCAGACTTTTAAAGCCCATTCAAACCACACCTGGTCAAGACTGAAAACATTATTAAGGGATTTTAATTAGATGCAATTAGAGTTGGAGAAAAAAAAGAAAGATGTGCTAATTAGGCCAGAGGCTACTTTTATCCGTCTGACCTATGGAGACCCTGTGCAAGCTGTTTAATGTCACTGCTCCAACAATTACAACAGGAATTCATTTGAATGAGCTGTGCATGTTGACATAAACCAACAGCATCACATTCACTGCAGTGGGAAGAGTTGTCTCCAAGCTTTGAATGGTGTGTGTGTGTGTGTGTGTGTGTGTGTGTGTGTGTGTGTGTGTGTGTGTGTGTGTGTGTGAATAGACAAAAAGTAACAGGTGACCAGCATGAGGAGGTTGGTAGAACCACCGTGCAGCCATGTTCCTTTACATATATAATCCTTAAAGCCAATGCAACCATGGAAAAAAAAAATTGTGAAAAACTTGCATCAAAACACAATATCAGTGAAATTTGACTATTCCCTGTTTTTCCTAATGAAGCCGCTCTGAGGACCCTAGGAACCCCTTCAAGGACACCTAGTGGACCCCATCAACAGTGCTTTAAAAAAAGACATTCAGGGGTCTTCTTCCTGTGACAAATTAGCTGTAGACACTTTTCATGCAGCCCAATTTCATATGCCATTTGTGTCACTTAGACCAAACTGGTCATTTTCTTGGCAGCTGCAGTTTTTTAAAGCCCGTTGGCACCCTGCTGTTGTAGACCTACCATCCTCTGGAGGAGTAAAAAAAAAGAAAGAAAGGAATGATGGCCCCCATTATATCCACACATGTTAGAGTGAGAGTGTCCAGGAAGAGGCTGGGGCTTTGGCTTCATTGGCTGAAAGCTGCACATTTTTAGGATTTGGGGTTTTAAAAATGTGCCCATCTCTGACAGGCCTGAATGGGTTTTTACTTGCTTTTAATGTGTTGTTGCATAAGGCATTGGCTCAAAGCGCTGCTAGAGGCCTGCCAGTCCTGCTCTGGTGGTACGTTAGGTAAGTGTTCGTAGTTGCTGTCATTGTTTTAGTTTGACTTTAAGGAGTTGAACATGCACTGGATTAAGACAACACTGAAGGACACCCAGATAACAAAAGGTACAGCTTCTCTGCTCTGCATCCAGGTGGTGGCGGCACTAACTCTCAGGGTGGGATTTGACCTAACCTACAGTCATGGTAATGTGGCTGTAAATACAAGATATTCCTGTATGAATATTTGTAGGATATGATTATGCTAAAATGGGATGGGGGTGGGGGGCATCATGTCATCATTAATGTCATCTTTTATCTTTTGTATTTATTCTTGACAAGCCTAACTGTTCTTTCATTAATCAAGACAATGAAAGTTATTTATTAGATATGAACATGCAAACACTCTAATGATATTTAGTTATTTTTGTGGTGAAGTTGTGTTTGGGAGAGAAGGGAGCTGCTCTGTCTCTGCTCCTGTATGGCCTTGAATTAGGCCACGTGACGGGAAAAAAAATATTGTTTTTTTTGTTTTTGTTTTTGTTTTTAATAATTACAAAGAGTTATTTATTTAACTCTTACTAATTCTGTAATTACCAGTATGGTCAAGTGAAAAACGACTTTATTGATCTATTTTATTGTTATTATTTTAGTCTTTACTGCTGAAATATAAAACCTCGCCTGTTTTGCTTTATGTGCACGTTCCAGAACTAAGTGGTAATGTTTCTTTCAGACTGAGTTGTGGGATATAATTAATAAATAGATATTAGTAATAGATAGATATTAGATAGATATTATAATAGGATTTAAGATCAACCGCGTGCGCCTAGTAGCGCAAATGAGTTACATTTTCTGGCGGATTAGGCTACAACATAACCTCCACATGGTGTGATGTTTTAAAGAATTGTCAAAAATAAAAAACTTTTTTTATATAGCCTAATTAAACTGAGACTATTTGAGAAGTATATTGGGCATAGTGCATTATCAGGCTCATGTTGGCTTCAACACATTTCAAGATGATTAGAATATCGCAGGAAATGATACATGACTGACCAGGGATGATGTGACGGCCTGGTAGGAGGATTTTTTTATTTTATTTATTTATTTATTTATTTTGTATTATTTCTGAAAGAGACGCTGTGGAACTGACAGACAGCTCTGTGTGTATATTTACAACCAAACCATGTGTTGATGGAGGAGCCAGGCTCTGTCTGGAAGCTGACCCGCACTGCTCGGCTCCACGCTGTTCCACATCTGTGCGTCGTGTGCGCGCGCGCGCGTGTGCTGCTGCTGCTGTTGCTACCGCCCCATAACGAGACAGCGCATCCACGTGGATATATCCTCTTGGTTAAATGTATGCTGGCCCTATAGGCTGCAAGTGTTGTAGTGTAAGTGAAGTAAAAGCAGTAGCCTAATAGAAAATAAAAATCAACATGAAAAACCAAACACGGTAATACAAGCTCTCAACTTTTCTTCCAAATAATATTAATCTTAATAATAATAAAAAGATGGAAAAAACAAACAGAATCGATGTAAATGTGTCTTTTTGCTCTCATTGCACACTGTTGTGTGCGTCTGTGTGTGTGTGAAAGAGAGAGAGAGAGAGAGAGAGAGAGAGAGAGAGAGAGAGAGAGAGAGAGAGAGAGAGAGAGAGAGTTGTACATTAGCTCTTCAACAGGATATGAAAGTCAAGAGTTCATTGTGGGTGTATAACAGCCCCCGTTGGGAGATTAAGGTCACAAACCCTTTAAGAGTTCAGCTCGTGAATTTTCACTGCAAGTAGGAAAATCAGGCGGAGGACGGAGGAAATGACTAAACAGTCAATTGTATTCTCCATGTGTGTGGTTCAACTTTCTCGCAATTGTTTTCATGGTTTGAAAATTTGCTGGCGACAAAATTATTATTATTATTATTATTATTATTATTATTATTATTATTATTATTATTATTATTATGGTCATCGTTGTTGTTCTTGCTCTGCAAAATAAAGTTGGAGCTCGTGCAGTAACACAGGGGTTAGGCTACAAAGGGAACTCGGAGGATTCTTAGAATAGAACTTTCTCGCGCCATTGTGCACACGCTCTTTCAATCTTGTAGCTATATGTTTGTTGACAAATACTAATAAAGTTAGGAATTCAGTCGGCCCTTCGCGTGACCTTGTGGGTATCAGTGGTGAGATTGAATGTTTGTGCGTCCATTTCACAGCCTGGTAATAATTTGACACTCAGGTAATGAAACGCGCCGGGGTTAAGGCCTTCCTTTAACACACCCACCCAGGGTGAGAACTCAGTGAGTGGGCGTGCTGATTGTTTAGTGGAGGCTTGTTCGTGGACAATCAGTAGGTTTTGATTGGCAATATTTCTATTGATATTTTCCCTGAAGCCGCTTACAGCTGACGTGCAGAGTGTTGAACCACAGCATTTCCATCACAGGGTAAAGAGCACATACTAATGCTCCCGGTTAATAGACGGATGTAGAGGAAAATACCATGACAGCACGTGGAAGGGAATGAGGTTATTTACTTACAGACAGATTAATGAACAGTGATGAACAGCATCATGTGCCTATCATCATCACCTGTGTTTTATGCTCCAGTGAAACAGTAGGCTATGAATGGTCAATAAAGGCCCAAATCCTTTATTCTGCCAAGTAATGACCAAACCTAAGGCTGTTTAGTTGTTAAAAAAAAAAAAAGTTGGCATTTTTGTGATGGTAATTGGTAATTAATGTTTACAATTATAATTATTGAAACAAACAAAATGAAATAACTCAAAAAAAAGAAAAGAAAAGAAAAAGGACAAACCTTTCAGAAAGGCCTGGTCACTGCATTGTCCCCAAAAATACTAAAATTAAAGAAAAAATAAAACAAAAGAGAAAGACAATAAACAATAAAAAGAAAGACACCATTAAAATAAAATAAAATTCTGTGCACATCCTACATGCTTAATCATCATATACCCCAGGTTTGGATGAGACAGATGTTGGACACTGCTGCAAAACAGCAAGCATCAGACTCATCAACAGAAAGCAAACACATTTTCTCAGAAGTGCAAGTGCCTATGATATTGTCTGCACAAAAAGAGCAACAGGGCCCTGTGGTGAATCTAATTTTATTTTTGCTTCCATGGTGAAACACAAGAGCTAGGAATAACTTTGCGTTTCTCCTGCATCTTAGGCAGTTATCTCCCTGTGTGTGTGTGTGTGTGTGTGTGTTTCTTTAGGTTACTGCTTGTGCTGTTTACATGTGTCTCCTACCTTAATTTGCTGACTGCATGAATTAGGCGCCACAGTGATCATGCTTGTTTTTACTGATGTCAAACCTAAACCATCATGTCACGCGGTGAACACTCACCAAATCAAATTGAGATTTACAGCCAAACAGCCGTAAAGAGAAAAGCATATCTTGTGGGTAATTGTGCATAGTGAATGTCCTTGGAAAGTGATTAGCAGAACAGTTTACATGAGTTATGGAATCAGGCTAATGAGGTTTTTGGTGACATGAACACACAGCAACTCAATGTCACATAGGCCTAAACTGTACATAACCACAAAGCTATTGAAAAAGTAAATGGTGAAAGTCAGTCTGTCAGTCCAGATGGATACAGTTACTGACAGTAGCCTACAGTACAGTAGGCCCTAGGGCCTAGGCTATCTAAACTGTATAGATTCAGCTCAGTTAACCTGTTTATCAACCGGTCATGGGAGGGATTGGTTTCAGACTGTTTGTGTTGTTGTTTCAATCTTAATGTTGCTAAAAGATTGGTCAGTCAGTTTCACAAAACTAAACACTGACTCATTTTAGGTCAAAAAAAAAAAAAGAAAAAGAAAAAGAAGAAGAAGAAAAAAAAGACATTTGACACCATACCCACAAGCAAAATCATGCCTATAGTAATCAATGACACCAGCACTGACCAACTAGGCTAAACCCAAAGAACATAGCTCATAATTTGTTCAATTTGTTGAACAAAGAAAAAACTTTGAAAAAAAAAAGAGTTTTTACAGAATGCAGCCTTTTTTCTGAATTTTCATTTCCTTTTTATTGTTACACTCTTTACCAAAAGCAAAACGACCTTGTAAATGTTGAACTCTTCCAAAAGACAAACATTTCTACAGGGGTAATAGAGCTGACTGGTTGGATGCAGTTCTACTGCACTCTAAACTGGCTATTTCTTTATATTGAAAAAGTCTTAATTTACCCAGAATTCATTGTAGTCGGGTTTGACCCCAACCCTCCTAAATAGAGTAGCCTAGGTCCTATGGCTTAAGATTGTATCTGACTAGGCTACAAACCACAGTGGAATCTAGAAACTGGCCCTCTATTTACTGGCCCCAGGTTTCTCACAACAACAGTAGAAAATGCCCGATTTGATTACAAAGCTCATAAGCAAACTGTTTGTTAAATTTTTTTATAACGTTATTTGCATTCCCACCTCTCTGAAAAGCAGAGGTTACACAGACTGCAGGACTCCTCTCTCCTCCTAATTAAACACAGCGTTTTATTCATGACGTGACAAGGAAGCGGCGTCTCTGATCTCCCTGTGTGCCTCGCTGTCGCTGGACCATGCGCTGGACCGACTCGTTCCCATGGTAACACACAACACAAAGCCGACAAAGACGGTGACGAAGCATGAACAATGTCTTATCGAGGAGTAAGCAGCCGTGTTTCTGAAGAGGAACGGGACTTCTATGAAATGAAAAGCGCAGCGGCGGAGTTTTACCGGGTCAACAGAGTCCCGGAGCAGATAGAGGGAGCTCTCAACGAGCTCTACCTCCACAAGCACAGAGACGTTCACGGCTTCCTGGTACGACCGTTTCTTTCACTGTTGTTAATAGCCTACTGTAGGTAGCCTGGCAGTCCGGCGGTGATTGTGCTAATCCTAATTTATCTTACTTTCTACAGCTAAATTAGCTTAATTAACAACTTTACCAACTAGCTAGTGCAGCAAAAACGATGACGTTCTAGTGGCGTCATTTTTCCCTCAGGAGCTCTCATGTGGTCTGACTCTGGGGCCGTTTACTGTTTTGGCAAGCAACCGGAAGGGAGACAGGCCTTTCCGTCAAAATAAAAGCATCAAGCTAATAGAAATGCTGTGAAATTTTTATAAGTTTTATTTTGTTGAACACTTCTTTTTTTGTTTTACTTTGGTGAATTTGGTGAATTCCGGAGCGGCTCTCTAGACCGGAACCAGAATCCAGACAAAATTCAGAGTGAATGGATACCAGCATGGATCATGGATCTATTATGATGCAGGCTCTTCTCCTCTCTGTATGAGGAGCCTGGTGACACAAAGCTAGATATGTAGGAAAATTCAGAGGGTCTTATGAAGCTAACTAGGTGACATTCACTGCTGTAAGACCACAATTTAAAACACCTCCTAAAGGAAGGATTTTTAAAAAGACTTTTTGTACATTTAACCACCATAGGAATGAAAAAACAAGAACAAAACAAACAAGAAAGATAAATCAAAATAATATAACATTAAAGGAAATTAACACACAAGACTGTAAAAGACCTCAGGACAGACTAATAAGAATACTAAGACAGCTTGTGAAATTAAATTACAACATGTATTAGGCTATGCCCATGAAGACAACTTTGGCGCTTAGACCCCGGGATCTTGAGGTGAAGGGGTGGAGGTGGGTTGTGGGAATTCTTGGCTGAAATGACAGCTGGATGAGAGCAGATAGAGAGAGAAAATTTGAGAGCTAATGACTGATTGGTGAAAGAGAGAAAGGTGGCTGACTGTGATTGGACAAAATCAAGTAAGGAGAAGAGCGAGAGGGTAGCGGGAAAATTGATAGGTGACTCAGTGAGCATGCTCAAAGAGACTGAACCTTCACTTAGCTTCATTAAAGGGACAACGAGGAGTTTCTATTCAGTTATAAAAAAGTCTCACGCTAATGTGGATGAATCTCCGCTACCCACACTTGTTAATGGCTCCATCTTCGATAAATATATCGTTCTGTCTCTATCGTTATTTTGTTATTATTAGTGGTGGCGGAAATGCTGGTTGAGCCGACCAGCATTTCCTTCGTGGCGAGTCATGAGAGTAACGCAGCTGAATCGCCGTTTATGGTCAGAACTACGACGGTATGTGAACCTCTTTGAACCTCTGACTTTGATTATTGATGAATGAAAACATGAGTCTGTCTTGCACCGGTCAAAGAATTTTACGGTGCGCGCGGAGGCTCATAAATGTAGTGTGAAAACGCTTCGCTTTTCCAAAACTCCTCGTCGTCCCTTTAAGACTTTTCATTATCGTGCTTATACCTTATAGCCTGGCTCTCGCCAGACCCTTGTAGTTCCACAAAGCTACGCCAGAGGCGCTACGCTCAGCTTCGCACAAGGGTCTGGACTCGAGGCCAATGCAAACTTCTTCCCCGGAGCAAAAAATAATGAACCAATCAGGATCGCCGGGCGGGACTTTCTGAGGTGTGACGTAGCGCTGAAGCGACTGTTTGAGTCAAACAACAATGGCGGCTCGCAGTGAGTGGCTGAAGTAGCACGTCATTCAAGATAACGGACAAGTGGTTTATCCAATCACATACAAGATTTTTTTACAAGGCTCCGCCTTCTGAAATGAATCGCCTATGGAGCAGTCCCAGACCCTTGTGCGGAGCTCAGCGTAGCTTTGCGGAACTACAAGGGTCTGGCGAGAGTCAGGCTATATACCTTACCTTTGATACAGATTCTTGATTCTTTTTTTCAACATCAAATTCATTATGTAACTAAACAACCACCTCTTATAACATCTTGGTCCAACCTTCTGTATGCTTATCAGTCCACTGAGCCTCAATATCATCAAACCAATTCAGTCAGTTTGTAAAACTATAGGCTACGTTCAATACAGAATATAGAGATATCTGACAGACTTGACCTTTGATTTAGAGAAAAAAACATTTACTATTTTATCACGATGATAAAACAGTACACACAACTATCTTCTGCTTACCTGGGGTTGGGTCAGTTTGAGCAGAAGGTTCTGGACATCCTTCTTCCTTAGCAACATTTTCCAGCTCATACCGAGGACCCTGAAGCATCTTAACTTGTTAACTTGAAGTTCAATGCATTTGTTATTCTGAATGCCTCTTAACCGTGTCTGAGGGAGAATACATTATGGATTTTTTTTTTTAGCTCAACAGTTTTGAAGCAGTCATGGTCTACTGTTTCTACATTCATGTCAGTCTGCTGTGGTGAAACGATAGTGGCACAGTGGTGCTAGGGCAATGGATTGTGGAAAGGCATTTTATCCTCTTCCTTTTTCTAAAGGAAGGGCCAGAGTGTACTATGCAAAAGCAAATGAGGATTGAAGCTCCATTCCTCAGCATTTAGAGAATTCAACCAACTCTTATCACCGGTGAGATCTGGGTCATTTTACTCAGTTAAGAACACTCCTAAGCAAATAATAACTATTCATCCACAGCCTTAGTCTGACTGCACCATCTGGAGCTAGTGCCGCATTCAAGTACTGCTTGAATTTTCCGGAACTTTAAAATAAATTGTAAAACTTTTTTTTTTAAATGGGGTTGCTAAAATAAACCACACTCCCTTGACATGGGACTGGTAAACCATCCTTTCCACTGCACCTTAATGTTAGTTGGATTTCAACATTAACTCAAATTACAGAGCAAATTAAAGCAGAAGTAAGTGGTCCGGTCGTTTTCGCTAATGCTGCGTTCCAGGCCGGCTTTTGAAATCGTAAATTACAGCTTCAAGTCACAACTTACGACTTTGTAGCGTTCCAGGCAACCCACTCGTGTTTTTCTGCATCTGGCTCAGAGGTGAAAGTCTTCACAGCTCGGTGTAGCTGTCAAGGTATAATAGGTATAGCTCACCTGGTAGAGCAGCTTGCACTGTGAGCAAGGACTATGTTCCAGTCTGGGATCGAATCCCAATGTGGAGTTTTACGTTAAACGCGCTGAATCTGTAATTGTACAATGTCCAGCTGTCAGCAAGCGGGGGGGTGGGGTGCGAGGAGGTGGCTGGGCGGGTGCAGAGCAGCGCAGTCTCCGCCCACCCCCCAGAGGTGCATTGCTAATGTGCATGGCTAATGAGCTGGTTTTAAAATGGCCGAAAAGGGTCCCGCGACCCTTTTCGGCCATTTTAAAACCAGCTCATTAAAATGGCCGAAAAGGGTCGCGGGAGTGGGACTTTATTTTTTTTTTTATTATTTTTTTTTTTTATTGAAGAATAGTTAGTTGGGATGTACATTGTGAAATGAGGGATGAGGGGGTTACAAATAAAAATGGAATAATGTCAACAGGTTCAGTTACATAGTATCATGACAGGCAGGAGAAAACAAGGGATGTACATTTCATATTAGGCAAACAGAGGTCTATTCAAAAACGTGGAAACAGAGAGAATAGTGCTATGGTCTTTATGGCTTTCTTGTTTTCAGATTGACTAATTAGGTTGATGTATTGTTTGATTTCGTTTCTGAAACGGTGAGTGCAAAGTATTTGATTTGTAAATTTGCGGTTGTGAATATGAGCTTTGGCTAAAAATAATATCAAATTGATTATATAATATTGGTTTAATTGGGAAGCCGTGACTGAAAAGAAACCAAACAATACATTTTGATAGTCCAAAGCAAAGTTTTTGTCGAAATGTTGACGGATAAAAGTAGTTACATTTTTCCAAAAGGATTGCAGATGAGGACATGACCAGAAAAGATGTTGAAAATCTTCTGGAGCCTGTTTACAGAATGAGCAGAGTTCATTAATGTCTTTTTTATATCTTTGCATAAATACATTGGAGGGATAGACACGATGGATTAGTTTAAGGGATACTTCTTTGATTTTATTTGTGATAAAATATTTGTAGGGGAGGGACCATATGTTTTTCCAGATCAGGTTTGTGAATAAATTATTCCAGTATGAGACAACATTGGGGGTACTGATGTTTTCTTTTTGAAATAATGCACGTACAGTACGGTTGTTTTTTGCTGAGAAGCAGATTCGACCAACTTCAGTCTGTACAGGCTCCAGAGGTAAGGGGTCAGACTCAGGTAACAAAACATTTTTTAATAACATAATCACACCAGAGGGTATCGCATCAAATACTATTGCATATTCTTTCGGAGGAATAGGAAGTGTATATTTATTTAAAAATTCTGAATATGATAATAGTGTGCCGTTAGAATTGAAGAGCTGACTAACCAAAATAATGCCATGGGTGAACCAGTTCTCTAGAAAAAGTGATTTGTGTTTATATAGTATGTCCCTGTTATTCCAAATATAATATCTGTGGGGGGTGAAGTTATGTTTATAAATCAAAGACCAGGAAAGAAGTATCTGTTTATGAAAGTTGGCTAGTTTTATGGGAAGTTTTTCAATATTGTAGGTACAAAGTAACAGAAAATTAAGGCCACCGACTTTGGAAAATATATAGTTGGGAATGAAGTTCCAGATTGAAGTTGGGTTTCTGATGAATTGTTTGATCCAGTTGATTTTGAATTGTTTAAGAGTGGAGAAATCTAAAAAATTAAAACCTCCATTCTCATATGAGTTCATTAAACTTGATTTTTTAATGTAATGGATTTTGTTTTTCCACACAAAGTTATAAAGAATTTTGTCAATGGCAGTGGTGGTCTGTTTATTTACTTCCAGAGATATTGCTGTGTATGTAAGCCGAGATAAGCCCTCTGCTTTAGATAAAAGAATTCTGCCCTGAAGGGACAGATCTCTCTGAAACCAGGAGTTGAATTTTTTCTGTGTTCTTTCTATAATGTGGGTAAAATTCAGAGAGCATCTGTTGTTTGTGTTTTTGTTGATGGTGATTCCCAAATAGGTGACAGACTCTTTTACAGGTATGTTGGAGATAGATGAAAGAGAATAGTTTTTAAGTGGTAACAGTTCACACTTACTTAAATTCAGGTGAAGTCCGGATGCACTGGAAAAAATTGAAATTCGGTTAACAGCAACAGAAATTTGTGAGGCATTTTTTAAAAATAAGGAAGTGTCATCTGCTAGTTGACTAATGATGATTTCTTTGCCTGCTATGGATATCCCTTTGATGGGGCTCTGCTTGATGAAGTCAGAGAGCAACTGAGCACATATCAAAAATAAATATGGTGACACAGGACATCCCTGCCTGATTCCACAGCTCAAATCAAAACGTGGGGAAGTACCTGTCTGCATTTTAATTGAACAGTTTGCTTTCTTATACATAGTTTCGATTGCTGAACAAAAGTACTTACCAAAACCAAGTTTCTGTAACGCCTGAAACATAAATTTGTGTTCAATGGTATCAAATGCTTTGCGAAAATCCAGAAATAAAATAAAACTATCGTCAGGGCAGTAGTCAGCATAATCAATAAGATCCAGGACAAGTCTTATGTTGTTGGATATGTGTCTGCCCTTCATAAATCCTGTTTGCGTTTCATCAATAATGTAATCCAGTACTGCTCTAAGTCTTTTGGCAAAGATTCCAGCTAAAATTTTATAATCATTATTGAGGAGACAAATAGGTCTCCAGTTATCTATGCGGAGTGGGTCCTTATTGGGCTTTGGGATAAGTGTTAAGAGCGGGAGTGGGACTTTAAAGTCCCACTCCCGCGACCCTTTTCGGCCATTTTAAAACCAGCTCATTAGCCATGCACATTAGCAATGCACCTCTGGAGGGTGGGCGGAGACTGCGCTGCTCTGCACCCGCCCAGCCACCTCCTCGCACCCCACCCCCCCGCTTGCTGACAGCTGGACATTGTACAATTACAGATTCAGCGCGTTTAATGTAAAACTCCACACTGGGATTCGATCCCAGACTGGTGCATAGTCCTTGCTCACAGTGCAAGCTGCTCTACCAGGTGAGCTATACCTGTTATACCTAGACAGCTACACCGAGCTGTGAAGGCTTTCACCTCTGAGCCAGATGCAGAGCGGGGCGGGAGCTTGTAGCACTAGTGCCCTCCCCTGGAGCTGTGACACCCTCAACTCCAGTCTTCCTGAAACTGCCAGTTCGCGTCTGCCATTGGTTCACAGCAGTTTGAAGGCAGAAAAACTCTGAAATGCAATTTTGCACTTCCTTCTCTGCTGATAAGTGCTCTAACACAAGAAAAATGCCACAGGAACATGTGAAAAGCTCAGAAAACACGATTTTCACGGGAGTGGGTCTTTAAAGAATAAACCTGTTCTACCTTATGTCAGCAATGGCTTGTGTAGGTATTCATCTACAGAATGCCACCTTATTAATGCAAGACTCATAGAAACATTTGTGGAAAGGAATTCACATTACCAATACCAATCTCTTTGGTTTGTTAGCTTAGAATGTGATGACACCAACAAAAGCTCAGATATGGGAAATTGTAGTTTATGATAATCATAATCATCCATGACTCCCAGTTAAAGTCCTCAACTCCCTTGATATTGGATATTGTTACCATCAGAACTGGGACTGTTTGACACAACTCAGGTGAAGTGGGTTTTCACTTGCTCCTAGTCTTTGAACTTCATTAAAATTCACAATCACCACATTTTGCTGTTTGTCGCTTCATTTGCTGTTACCAATATGAATTTTGCCACAATGTCTATTCTGTGTGCAAAGGTTGATTTTAATGACAAAGAACAATTTAAAAGCAGCATAATGGCAGAATCTGGGGTTTCTGAGTGTGGTGTGGCCACAACTCACTGTGGTTAAAAATGTCTTTTTCATCACTTTAGGCAAATTACTTTGCAAACCTCTCTGCACCGCCAAGGATACACAGACTGAAGGGAAGGGAGGTTTATGACACAAGTGGGCAGCTGTCCATTGAGGTGGAGGTCTTCTGCATCGTCCACAACAAGGAAAAGGTAAAACTCGTACCACATCTTGCCTTGTGGCTACAGGACAGTCCAGATGAATGGTTGCTTTGTCAACAGCTTGGATTGGCTCATGTGAGACTCTGGATATTCAGTTCAGTGTATGCTTTCAGCATAAAGATTGTACAAATAAAGATTTAACAAAGGAGATGTGATTCATTAGCGATGTGCTAATGGTTGAAAATGAGGGGGCCCTTCAAACATGCATTAGGCTCTCATGTGAAGATAAATAGCTGGAAGCAAAAAGTGAGCAAAAACAGTGGCAATCAAGACACTAACCCTGCTTGACCCCTTCCATTCCACTTATTTACAGTATCAGAAAAAAGGCAGTAGGAGATGTTAGGTCAGAACCAAGGTCATGGTGACACAGTTGGCCCAGTCAATAAGCAGACATCCACAGTATTACTCCTCAGGGCCAGAGAGATAATAATGAGTATAATAACTTATATTAATTAAGATATCTTCATCTGTGTAGCACACAAATGCAATTAAAACAACAACAAAAAAAGTACAGATTTTAAAATGATTAAATAACATGTAACTTTGAAATACTGTGTTTTTGTACAGTTATTATGGGCAGTTACACAAATCTTATATTGATTAATTAAAAGAACAGATTACTCTTCTAGGTTCCTCTGTAGATCAATCAACAGATAATTGGATGCTCTCTGTTACCATAAACAGGTGTGGGAAGTATTTATGTGTTGCTTAGCAACAGTCAAGTGCCAGTTCACATGTGGAACTATTTATGATGGCATAACCAAGTAAAAAATCTGTACTTGTTACTGTTAACTACATTGCATCCATAGAACTATTGTATGAAATGTCACACAAGGTCACGATGCTGAAAATCAACATAGCTGTGATTTCATTGCAGCCACATGAGGGAATCACAGCCGTGATAATATTCAGTACAACATTACGACCCTGGCGGTGATATCATGTAATTCACTGTAACTTGGATTACTTTGTAAAATCATGTACGCGCGGTACCTCACGCTGTTAATCAATACTAAACTCATGTGAGGAAATGATGTCCAGACGTCTTTGTGGAGTCATTCATCTGGCCCCATGATGGTCAGTTTTCAAGCACCAGGAGCCTGAATGGACGCTCATGTGCTTGCAGGAATAACTAACAGATGTTCCACATGCACATGCAAAAGTGATGATCTTATTCCAGATGTTTTTACAGTTTGTACTACAGGTCATCAAATCAACAACTCAGTGCAGCACATTCTTTCCAGGTGGATTAGTTGCTGTTTTCAAGACTTTTCATTTTCCATAGCAGGGAAATATGTGTCTATTCACACTGGTGACCAAAGGACAGGAGCTGGAACATTGACGATACATGATGGAATATTTCATTTAATTTCACCTTTGAGTATGCAGTCTTTGTAGGACATCAAACTGAATCAGACAGTGGTTTACATGAATAGAACATTGATTAGCAAAGCTCAGATCCTTGCTCCAGCTGTTATCTACTCTTACTATTCCTAGTTTGCCCTCCCAGTTCCTTTTATACTGCCAATATGCACTCGTCCACTTTGTTGCAATATCTCAACATGACTAAAACTGCACATCCTTTTACTGAACAGTCCATCAGACATTTGTTTAATCTACAAATTGTCAAGATGAGTCTTCACAAGGTGTCTCACCTGCAGATAGAAATCATCTTTGGTAGCCTATACTTAAGCTGCTTAAACAATGCAAATGTATCCTGAATATATACCCTAACATGTTATAGTATAAATTGTTTTGCTCTTTGTCCCCAAATCTGAATGGCACTGTCAATGATGGGGTTTTAACTGTAGCATGCTTAATTAAGGTGCTTAGGAAGCATTACAATAGCAGCAATTGAATATGGTAGGCAGTCCTCTCATTCCATATCCAGCCAGCTGGTGAGCAGAATTAATGAATATTGGCCCGCCATATAATAGAGCAAACAATATGGTAGTACCAGCCTGCTATATGTTTTATGTTTGCACAGATGGCCCATCTGAATTCTGTGTATCTTACAATTTCATATTGAAGTAATTAGAGATCATTTGGTTTTTTAATTATAAAATATATATATTTTTATACTTTTAGTTCATCATGAAAATACTATGAAAGAATATACCATTCAGAGTTTACATAACCTATGGCCTGGTGGGGTCTTTTATGGCCGCCTGCTTGAGGATCTTGTTAGTCTCCTTTATCGGGTCCAAGTGGAAAATCCTCCCCTGACTCTTTGAAGTTGTTCTTTTTTGTGTTTGTGTTCAGAGTGTTGCCTCAGCTGCAGTCTCCAGCCACTTTGAATCTGAAGAGCCCAATAGCCAGGAGTGGTGTGACCATGTGATAACTGCTGTGCAATGGGTCGATGAACCTCTGACCAACATGTTGAAGGACCAAAACCCCTGCGACCAATCAGGTGTTGACCACATTCTCAGGTAACGTTCAGATGTTTTTTCAAGTCAATCTGGAGGCTTGCATCCCTGACTGAAACCTTGTTTATGAGTTGTTTGTTTGTTTTTTGTATAACTAATTTAATACTACAACATACATTACTAAGTTGAATTCTTTTCAGTTGCTGTGCTTAAAGAGTCATCCTGATTCCTGACAAATCCAGTTTTAGAAAGCTTAGTTGTGTGTTGCTCTGAATAATCCTTTAGATCCTGACAGGTGGGAATTGCTGCTTCGTTTAGCAGAAATCATTGTTTATCTAATCATTCATGAACCAGATGTTTTTTTACCAGCAGTTGAATTATACCCTGATCGCCATAGCAAACAGACTGGGGGATAAAAAGCAGTTGAAACATAAATAAAGTGGATTGGATTCATTTTAAAAGTCGTTGATTCTGGGTACCAGGCTGACTCGACTGGTAGAGCATGTACCACAAAGTCTTCCCAGAAGCAGTCTGGGTTGCAGAAAGCCAGCATGAGAAAAATTTGTGATATGATACAACACTGGTCAATATCATAATTGCACGAACAAAATGTGATAAAAATCAAATACTACAATGTGCAGTTTTGACTGAGTAAAGCTAAAAGGTTGTGAATGATGATGCTTACACACATGACCATAGCTGTTGTCAGCTCATCTAAAAAGTTCACTCCTCGCTAATCAGTGATTGACCCGTGCTCCTTAGCAGACACAGGACAGGAAGCTTCCAGGAGATCAGAGCTGAGCTGTTCTTTAATTCCGCCCTTTTGTTTTTGTTTTTCTTATAAAGATCCAGATATCCAATGACTCCTTCCTTCATTTGGTTAAAATATAGTATTTTGAAAGGTCTAATGGTGCATGTGGCTTACAACTAGATTTTCAAGAAAGTGTCATCTGCATGAAATCCTTGTATTTGTGTGCTAGAGTGGTGCCTCCTTAGTGATGTTAAATAAGTTTGACCTCAGGCAGACCACTGTTGTTGTTATGTATTATAGGTGACACAAATATTCTGAAGTTCTACACACTTTCACATATTCATTTGGCACCTTGCGTATTTTATCCTGAACCATGAACATGCAGTCTTCTTTTAGAGTTTCCTTTATGATCTTGTTTCACTAATTTCACAGTAATTTCTTCCTGGCTTGGTACGGGGAGGAGAAAGACATCCCCAACGCTGAGGAGGAAGAGAGTCATTCACCCAGCGAGTCTGAGATGGTTCTAACTTCTGCACCGTCTGCACAGGCCAAAGACAAGAAGACTGCTGATAAAGGTAGGGTGGGGACTAATTGCAACTAGTTCTGGAGCAGTAATTCCCAATATGTGATATTAAAGGGATAGTTCACCCAAAATTCAAATTTCACTCATTATCTACTCACCCTCATGTCGACTAAGGGCTGGGAGAAGTTTCAGAGTCATCCGTGCCTTTTTGGAGTTACAGGGGGGCTCGGCGCAACACTGCATGTCCATACGACGGTTGCGAACGGGGCTCACTTTTCTTCGTCCAAAAAGACACACCAAAAAACATCCAAATACCTCCATACTGCTCGTATGTAATGTCCCTCTTGTATTGAAGCCCCAACATGAGAAATTATAAAAAAATTAAATAAGTCTATATTTTAAGCTTGTTTGTAGCGGAAGCTCCCAGTGTCTCAGTTCACGGCTCTGCCGGTGTCAGTGCAAATGCAGAGCCGTGAACTGGGTGTCAATGCAAATCGCGCAAGACTGACACCGGCAGAGCCGTGAACTGAGACACTGGGAGCTTTCACTGGGAGTATTCTTGAACACAGCCTTAATCGGTCCTGCTTCCCCTCTCTGAGTTGACAAACAGCTTTCCAGAAGTTCCTTGAGGCCAGACAAAAGTCCTCCTCCATGAAGTCAAGCCATTTAAACAAAGTCCATCCTCCTCTCCTGTTGCTTCAGCCCAGACCTAAAGGACTCCCTCTTCAGCTTGACGGCTTCCCTCATCATTGGTCTCCACCAGCGGGTCCTCAGGTTGCCTCCTTGACAGGCACCAGTGACCTTGAGGACCCAGCTCCCAGCCACTTCTGATAATGAGACTCTGAACCTGGTCCACCTAGACTCCATGTCCCACTTTCCCCCAGTGTATGTAAAATTCCTCCAGAGGTGGAAGTAGACCTCATGGACAGGGGCCTCAACCAGACGTTCCTCATTGACTCTCTCCACACATTTGGGTTTACCATGTCTGTTAGAAGCTTTCCCCTCCATGTGATCCGGAAGTCAGTTACTGAATGCATCATAATCTAGATTCCAAGACTCATTCAACTCTTCATTTATTTTCCAAAGCAAATATTTTACATATTTTACAAAATCATAGATTTTAAAATAATTGTTCTTGAGTTATCTCTATGTCTATGTAGCTTGTCTTTAGATGGCATATTTTTGGTGACCAATACAACAGTTGGCGTCTTGCCGGTTTTACAAAAAGCAAAAGGTGTTTTTCCATTGGTGGACAATACAATGTCAAAATACTCAGGCATTGTTATCTAAAGAGAATGAACAAAGCTCTGAGTCACAGATGAATAGTTTTCTTGTACAGGGGCAAAGAACAAAGACGTGTCAGCTTGAAGCCATCATCAGATGGATTTTCCATTGGCTTTGGGATTGTTCCAGAAAAAAAAAGTCATTTTAATACACTAAAACTAAATAAGTAAACCTAGTAAACTAAAATTTGTTTCACGTTTTGACCAGCAAGATGTCAACCTAGAACAGAAACAGAAGTGGCCACAAACTCACTAACTGCACAGCTGAGACCTGGTCTGTGTCTCAATTCAAATACTTCCATGAGTACACTGTCATAATACAGTATGTGCACTATGTACTTCTGTAGTGCGCAAAGTTCGGCGGTTAGTGTTGTCTCAAAATGAATACTGTCGTTGCCCGCTCACCGGAACTAACAAACGTCTCAAACTGGTTTCATCAACCAGACAGTCAGTTCAATGTAACAATGCTTGCCAGGAGCACCCTGCACATGGCTGTGTGTTGCCAAGTGTTTAGCACTTTGCATTGTCTCCATTATGCAGGTGTTGGGTCTGTTCCCATGTCTCATGAGTTTCTCTAATGAATCCCAACCTCGTTGCACAGGTAAAAAGAGCAACACTGCAGAGAAACCGTTCCCTCCAGCAGAGCCATTAGAACCAGTTGTGCCCGGGAGCTTCGCCATCGGCTCGGTGTCTCTGGCTATTGCTAGAGCTGCAGCACAGTTACAGGGCCTCCCTCTGTACAGACACATAGCAGCGCTTAAGAACCAAGAGGTTAGATCACACAATCGTAAAAAAAAAAAAATACTACACAAACTGTGAGAAACATTTAATGACGTCTTCAACACTTTGTCCAGACTCCAACACAGTTTCACGTCCCTGTATCCTTGGTGACTTTGCTGAGCTGTGGGAAGACGTCTCCCGGAAAACTGAACCTGCTGGAGGAAGTCATCCTGATCCCCAAGACGGGACAACGAGTCAAACAAGTACACACACCGCTCTCACCCACACCTCTGTTACAGGCTCTGCCTTTGGTCCACGTCTCAGTCAGTACGTTTACATGCAGAGCTTAATCGAGCTATGCTCAAAATTCGATTTTGGCGTCAAGTCGGACTTCTGTCCTTGTCTCAGTTTACATGCAACTGAGAAAATCGAATAACTGACGGGGTCCGCCCCCTCATGCGGCGTCACCCGTTGTTTCAGCGGGTTAATACGCCCCCTGTCCTGTTGACTTTCCTGTCACCTCGTAAAAAACTGAATATAAACAACTTAGTAAGCTTAATAATAAATTCTCAACTGCAGTTCCCGACCAGACGCACCAGTCTGGGCCGGATTTGCGCTGAGAAAAGGGTACAGGCTTCCTTTTTTCCTCTCTTTCTCTCTCTCTCTCTCTCTCTCTTTTTTTTTTTTAATAAAACACTCTTGCTGGTTGTGCTGTGTGAAATGCATTGAATCGGCGCTGATGTTGGGTTTTTTTTTTCTTCTCTGCTCCACTTTGTGCCGTCTCTACTGTTGTGGAGCATGCGCACATGCATTGTCCAGCTTCAGTCCGACTAAGGCGTATACATGACGGAGAAAATCGAATTCCAATCGCATTATCTGGGTGTCTTAATCAGAGTTCTCCAACTCCGATTTCAGTCGGACTAAGGTGTTTACATGCACTTCAGTTGTCCAGTTATAGTCGGATTAAGGCAATAATTCATTTTTTTCAAGTGTCATGTAAACGTACTGACTGTGTTGGCAGTTGATACAGACGTGCTCCCTGTGTAAAAGTTTGTGTTATTTGTGCAAGTTCATTGCCTTCTTTGTTGTGACTGTGACATGCGTTATTATTGACGAAGCACCTCAGCTATTCAATATTCAATTTGCTATAACGTTTATAAAATGCAATGAACTGTGAACTTCTTCAACAGATCATCACAATGATCCTTGAGTTACAGAAAGAGATGATGAGAATAATGAACACTTCAACAAAAGCCGGGGTGAGGGACACTGCTGTTGATTCACTTTAAGAATGGAAACTGTTCACACAGGCTTTATGATTGTAGAGAATGCAAAAGGTGGAGGCAAAAGCTTTTCTTTTACTGAGCATTTCCCGAAAGATACACACAAAAAAATTGCATTTGTGTATGGCTTTTCTTTGCGTAATGTCCAAATTAACTCAGGTATTCAGGCCTGGAAATGCTTATTATGTATTCAATACTTTAATTTGCCTTTTCCTTCAGGCAGTATTTTTACTGTATCATTGTTATAGCCTGCATTGTTCAGTGACCCCTAGCGCTTACATTCATAACGCAAACAGTGCAGAGGGTGAGTGGAACACACTCATCCTCGAAAAACCTTGAAATGACAACCGTCTCATTCAGACCAATGAATAAATACTCATCCATTGTCAGTCACACGCAGCTTCAGGTAAGCTACTTTTCAACAGACGTTTCTCAAGAGGGGAGATGTAAAGAACATTGTGGGTTAATGTATTTATTACCACTGGATGGAGAAAAGTACGTTATATAGATCTTGTTGAAAAGGTGAACCTTTTGTGTTTGTTTCGAGGCAACTCAGGCAACTCTGCACAGCAGCGGAGCGCTAGCTGTCGGCTACGAGAGGCCCGAGCAGCCTCTGGATCTCATCTCTGAAGCCTGCGCTAACCTTGGACTGGCACTGGGAACAGAGATCCATTTAGCATTAAACTGTGCCGCACGCGAGCTAATAGACTATGTAAGTTGATGAAAGGTGGTCTCTGACTTTAAATCGGTTCAAAATTCATACAATCAAAAAGGACAGTTCAAATCTGAATGCAGTGGAATCACACCACTGAGGACGACTGACTTAGTTTTCTCTCCTCCTCTCAGTCTAAAGGAAAGTATGAAGTTACAGCAGGAGTTTTGAAGTCTCCAGATGAATTAGTGGACACGTACCAAAGCCTTGTTAGCAAATACCCAGCGATCGTGGCTCTAATCAATCCGTTCAGGAGAGAGGTGAGTTCAAAACACTATCATTCTTTTCTCAACATTGTTTGTATATTGTACATGTTTCTGTGTAGTTCCCACTCAATTCAGAGGGTTGAGCAGAAAAGTAAAAACTATTCTGGCAAATTCCTAACAGCCTAACAGTGAGTTCTTAGTGAAAAAGTGTTTACAGTATATTTTAGACTGATACTGGCAAATTATATTGTATTATTTGATTGCACTAAATTGTATAACATTTTTAAGAACTTATGAGTATTTATTTAAAATAGGGACAGAACTTATTATTGTATAACAGATGTAAAATAGCCTTTAGGCTAATTCTGGCATGTTTACATTTGTTAAAGGGACAACGAGGAGTTTGTATTTGGTTATAAAAAAAAGTCTCATATTAATGTGGATGAATCTACATCACTCACACTTGTTAATGGTTTCATTTTCGATAAATATATTGTTTTGTCTTTATAGTTATTTTGTCATTATTATTAGTGGTTGACTCGCCCAGCATTTCCTACTTTCGGTTTCGCAGACGCTGCCCGGCGGGTCATGGGAATAACACCACCGGATCGCCGTTTATGGTTGGAACTACGACGGTATCTAATCGCCTTCGAACCTCCGACTTTCATTCTTGATCAGTGAAAACATTCTTGGCAAATGTTTTCGCTTTCGTCCGTCTTGCGCCGGAAATACTTCGCTTTCCAAAACTCCTTGTTGTCCCTTTAAAATGTTTTTATTAATGTGCATTGTCCCTGATTTTTAAACCTTTAAATAAATAAATAATTGAACATTTATATGTAAATATGACAGATTCTAGCCATAGGCTTATACACACATAACAAAGTCACAGGAAGAAAAGGAAACAGATTATAGAGTCATAGGAGGTCATAGGAGCAGACACGTGTACACAGGTGGATTACACCACCCCACATGACAGGAAGTCACAGGGACAAACAGATGTGCATACATCAATCAATTACACCACACCCAGTCATCACCAACAGTATTCACGCCACACTATAATAATGAGCATTCCCTTATGGAGGGGGGTAAGCTGTAGCCTCGTAAACCAGCCTCTCGCGGAAGTGCATTTCATTTCATTCCGAGGGAGAGTCTGGCCTCATTGCCGCTGTAAGCGTTTGGACTGAAACCCTCAGAAGGCCGAGCCAATCAGCGTCGCCCGCTGTGATTGACACAGCACGTTGGCCAATCAGGGACCGACTGGTGCAAAGCCCCGTCACTACACCAACTTGCTGATTGGCTGAATGGGGTTGTCTGTCAACGCTACTACCAAAGATATTAAACCGTCTTTGCTACTACTCCCGTCCAGCTCCCGCCCACCCCAAACGCTTGCAGGGGGAATGAGGCCAGACTCTCCCGAGAAATGAAATGAAATGCATTTCCGCGAGAGGCTGGTTTACGAGGCTAGGTAAGTTGTTCCATATCATGCTTCCCTTGAATGATAAAACATTTTGACTAAAAGAGGCTTTCCTGGAAGTGCACTGTGCAGTCACCATTAAGCAGAGCCCTGGTTAAGCAGGTTTAGTATTTTTAACGCTTTTTTGTAGAGAGATTCCACAGGTGTGAGAGTTGTGGCCCCTGTCATGGACCAGCTAGTGATGCAATAACTGAGATGTGAAAGAATCAAGGCATGTAAAAATGAGGTGGCAGTAGTCTGTCACCCCTGGTTGTTAGAATGATTAGGGCATTTAGGGCAGATAAGTTAACAGTGAACTGTACTGTTGAGAGGTTGACATGGGCAGGTTAGATTTGGTTGCAGTGCATTGGTTTCCATAGTGATAGATGTACTTGCCTTTCCTACTGGTTTATCGTGAATACTTGGACTCAGCATCACACCTGACCTGACTGCCTAATTAATGTTACCCACAGATTCTGTTCAACCACAGAGGTCCAGCTTAAATCACACTCTAAGAATAAAAAGAATGCAAGTAGTATTCTGAGTTGAGTAGTTGTTTTTAGAAGTATTTTTTGTGTTTTAAAGGGATAGTTCAGCTTTTTTGAAGTGGGGTTGTATGAGGGCCAGGAGAAAGAACCCTCCCCCTCCCCGCCTGTGTGGAGGAGTACTGAGTGAGTTGGTTAGTTCCAGATAAAAGAAAACTTTTTTCCGACCAGCTGATGCATTGTAAATTTTGACCTACTGTAAGATCGTACTCTTGAACTGGTGGATTATTTTGAGACGGGACTTCTCGTAGGCGGCGAAAATACGCTGATTAATCGTCATTAATCTTTCATTCACAACAGTCTGTGTGTTTCTCAGTGGGGGGAGCAGAGACCTTTCTACTGCAGTTTATGTAATATACCTAATGGCCATTTATAGCTCATACAACCCCACTTCAAAAAAGCTGAACTATCACTTTAAGTGTGTTTGTGAAATTAATGAGATATCTATAAAATGTATGTGTTTATAGTATGATCTTATATCCTTGTTGTGTTTCTCTATAAGGACAAAGTTCAATGGGAGAAGCTGAGCAGTCTGATTGGAGACTCGTGCTCGCTGCTTTTTGATGTCACACACAAGATAAAGGCCCTGCCCCATCTGGGGGTAAACGGTCACATCTTAAAACACACTGATGAGACGACTGTCAGTGATTTGATCAGCATCACATCAGAGCACCAAGGTAACGGATCGATTGATTTATACATTAGTAAAATACTGTTCAAATTAACTCCCACAGATAGAGTTCTACATAGAAACAGCATTGTCTTTCTGTTTATACCGTTTAAGAGTTTACAGTTACTTTAAAAAAAGACATAGATGCTATTTGAAGCTTTCAGTTTCACCTATAAACCATCACCAGGAGCAGATACTATATGTGTATAAAGAAACAACAGGTACCACAGAGCATCAACATTTTTAAGTGTATAAATTGATGTAAATAAGACATAATTACATGATGCATATACGTCACATTGTTGATGTTTCCTTTGTGACACGTGTTGGAAAGGAGCCAATGACAGATGGAACCCTGCAGCTGGTCATTGTTTTCTACATTGCTTAGTACTGAACCAATCTGCTTCACCAACCCTGTGGTGCATTTACTAAACATTTTTTCAATTCATTACACGTTCACGAGAAAGTTCATGTTATCAGTGTTGAGCTCAGGTCTGGGCTGCACCTGACCATGAAGCAGATACCCAACTGCACTCAAATGCATGGTGTTATTGCAGTAGATAATGCATTGTTTGTTTTTTTTAATCCATAGCTGGGGAGTGTGTGGATGTTAGACTTTTGACAGTCAACCTGTAATCTAACCCAGAATTATTCAGTATTCCAGAACCAATAATCTTACCTTGTATAACAAACCTACCAGTGGAGATTTGAATATTTACTTTCGAGGAGGAAATGCACCAACAGTTTAAAATAAAGGGACCACTTTTTCTGACAGCAAGGTGACCAGTCAGTCTACCAGTGTGCATTGCCAGATTGATGTTTGAAAGGCCCCCTTACTCAAAATGTGTGAATTCTAGCCATTTTCTTCTGACCCAGGGAAAAAGGAAAATGTGGCAGTAGAGTAGATTACTGTAGATTTATGTGGAACACAGCAGACATGCAGGCAGTTCTTGTAGCCAGCCAGTGCTGCATGATTGAAGCAGCTCAAGAGCTCCAGTTGGTAAACTGACGAAAGTGAAAGTAAACTCTGCGACTTGGTTGGGAATTTCAAGACAAAACACCATCAGGTCCCTTTGTAAAACTCTGCCAATTGTTACCAACTGAAGCTTTAAGCTAGCATCAGTCATGCTACCATACATTGATCATTAATATCAAAATCATTTGTGAATGATTGTTTTCAATGCTAATTGTGTAACTGTGTGTGTTGTTCACCTGCAGGTTCAGTGTTACTGGGTACAACGTCCAGTGAGCCCTGTGATAATGACTCACTGTCAGATATAGTAAGTTGTTTTCCCTCTCTCGATGTCCCACTTAGTCCAGGTCCAGATCTATGTAGAAGTGTCCTGCTTTCTCCAACCTTCTTCATGTCGGAATGATGGAGGACACTTTGCTTCAGTGCAGCAGAAACACAAAACTGTCTCTATGCCTGGACCTGAGGGGAGATCCAGGCCTAACCTGGACCACGACCTGCATGGGTGGGTCAGGCGGGCTAACCTCTACACCAGGAACAGCAGCACTTTGACCCCAGAGTGCATTCCTGGAGATTACTTTATGAAAAGTGCTTTACAAATAAAATGTATTATTAATTTATTATTATTATAACTGAAAGCACCTCACAGTGCAAATATATTTCAAGGAGTATTCTGTAAAATTCAGTTTTGACTTGACTCCTTTTACTTGATGAGGAGTTCTCCTGAAAATATTTAAAGGGATATTTCAACATTTTTGGCAAATCCAGCAGGAGTAGGTTCATTACCTTTAATTGTCAGTGCAAGCTGTTTTTAGATCGGTGGGGCAGAGACGCTAGCTCTGCACGGCGCACGGTATTTCCAGCTTTCCCTCATCAAACTCATGTGTGTATTATTTATTGTGGTGTATGTGGTGGGAGTACTGTATTGTTTTTCTGTGAGAGCAAAAACCAAGACACATTCCTATCAACTTGATTTGACTTGTTGACATGGCAATAAACTCTTTGAATCTTGAATCTTAAAGGGACAACGAGGAGTTTTGGAAAAGCGAAGCGTTTTCACACTACATTTATGAGCCTCCGCGCACACCGTAAAATTCTTTTGACCGGCGCAAGACGGACTCATGTTTTCATTCATCAATAATTAAAGTCAGAGGTTCAAAGAGGTTCACATACCGTCGTAGTTCCGACCATAAACGGCGATTCAGCTACGTTATTCTCATGACTCGTTGCGAAACTGAAAGTAAAGAAACGCTGGTCGGCTCGACCAGCATCTCCGCCACCACTAATAGTAACAAAATAATGATAGAGACAGAATGATATATTTATCGAAAATGGGCCCATTAACAAGTGTGGGTAGCGGAGATTCATCCACATTAACATGAGACTTTTTTATAACCGATTAGAAACTCCTCGTTGTCCCTTTAATGTAACATTTATGAGACAGAGTTGTTTTTGAGGCAAATGTGTAGCCGGAACTACATTCAAGACACGGCTGCTGGGGGGAGTTACTTCAAAAGCAAGTAGTTCAGTATTTGCTTCATTTGTTGTAATGTTACATCATTATACGTTATTATCTCATAGCGTGGTGAATGTGCACGTCACAACTTGTCCACCAGAGTGTTTTGGAGTTGTTGTGTATTTACTGTAGTTTGATGAGGGAAATGTGGAAATACCATGAGCCTCCGTTGCGTTAGCTGAGCAGCTCACGTCTCTGGCCCACCGATCTAAAAACAGCTTGCACCGACAATTAAAGGTAATGAACCTATTCCCAAGACTATAGGGATTACCATAGGCAAGTTTGCCAAAATGTTGAAATATCCCTTTAAAGATGACAATATGATGTCCTCTGTCAGTTGGAATCAGTAAAGCTTTTTTGCCGAGCATCTGGACAGTGAGCATCACATGTTTCCTCATTACCAGTTTGTGTCTCACAGTCTCCTGCTCTTCTCCTCTCACAGGCTGTAGGTTTGGGGCTGGACTATGTCAAACTGGGAGGTCTGAGTGGTGCTGAGAGGATGACTAAATACAACCGTCTGATTTCTATAGAGGAAGAACTGGCCCAACAAGGAATCCTGGGTGGGTTTTTTTATGCTGTTCCCTCATCTTTTTTTTTTTAGCTTGACAGAGAAAAAGGAGGCCAGACAAAGCGACGGAGGGAGAGGTAGTAATGCCCTGAGCTTGAGAACACACATCCTCCTCTCTGTGTTGGATGTAAAAAGAAACTGTGTGAGGAATCATACAAATGTGTATTTGTGTGTGTGTGTGAGCGGAAGAATGAAGGCCCCTACCTTAGAGCTGTTAATTGGCTGCCTAATTACACACAGGAACAAATGCTTTCCCAGTCATTGTTTCCAAAGAAGCAGGCAGGGACAGTGGAGAGTTAATGAGAGAGGCCTGTTTTGTAATCCACTCCCGTATAAAAAAGTTTATCTCACATAGTTGCTGGTGTTTAACGTTTGTGCTCGGGGTGGAGGTAGATGGAGTGGAAGAGGAGGCTGCCTGTGTTCCCGCTTTTATCCATTCACTTGATTTCATTATTTTATCTTGTCACAGTCTCCAAGGAAAAGCACCCCCCTCCACTGTTCACTGACAACCTCCAGAAGCAGGCCACTACTGCAGAGAGACCTGTGTCAGGCAAGGCTTGAAGGAACACAGCTCCCAGCTTCTCTTTCAAACACTGTGTACTGTATGTCTGTTTTATCTCTTACTCGCAGGTCAGGATTTCACTTATAAAACCTACTGAGTTGATTATTCACATTATAAAATGCAATAAGCTAGGGTTACCATTCTGTTTCATTTAATATCTGGTAAATTAAAAAAAATCAATATGAAGCTATTGAGCGAAACGCGACTTTCAATAAAACAGTTTTTAAAAGCTAAACATCTTGTTGCTACTTCAGGTGTATACAAACCATAGAACCAGCTGCTCTACACAAGCACAGGTCTGCTTTGAAAGTCATAGTCAACCATCTCCTTGAAAATATCCTAATGTACTGTAGCAGCACTCATGAGCCATAATATAATAAACACATGAGAAAGAGTCACAGCTCACACACACATACATACACACGATAGATAGATAGATAGATAGATAGATAGATAGATAGATAGATAGATAGATAGATAGATAGATAGATAGATAGATAGATAGATAGATAGATAGATAGATAGAGGCATTTTCATTATATATAATCAAAATGATCTTTTTAGACTTGATTTAAATGACCCTGAACATTTAGCATAGTGCAAACTGAAGTCATAATGACAAAGAGAGACGTCCAGGACTGTTCATCTTTTACTATAGTGGTTTAGTGGTTGATGGCTTTTTGGGGCCACAGGGAATTTTTCACTGCAATAACTTGAGTGGCCACTGGGAAAATGACTGTAAATGTAAGGCAGAGTGGCAGCTTACTATCCAGGTTTTATATCACATTCTGATCATTTTGAAATAACATAAACCTACATTGTACATAAATAAATACTGCAGCTTTTAATGTGACAATCTGTATGATTCTGAAATGTCAATCCATATGCCAAGATATCCTATATTGTCTCATGTCGTGTGTATATATATACAGTATACACACACACACATGGTGGCATGCGAAAGTGTCATGTAAAAGTTTGGCCACCTCTGGTCAAAATTTCTATTAATGTGAACATGAAGTTGAAGATGAAATTATCTCTTTTTTTTCTCCATCTTTTACATTTTCAAAATGACAGAAAAGGAAAAGGTTTGGCCACCCTGCATAGCTAGTAGCTAGTACCACCTTGGTCAAAGTTATCTGAGAGCTCAAGTCTTTTGCAGGATGCTGCTTTGTTTCCCTGTTTCACATACAGTACGTATATATTATACATATATACATACTGTTGATATTTGGTGACAAAATTCAAAGAGTTGATTCACTGTGACACTGTGTCATTTGTGTCATGTGTTCATTTTTGCAGCAGCAGCTTTTCTTAAATAGAAGTGAATAAAAAAGGCTGTAAGATGCTATGGGAGGACAAAAGCCATAGAACACACACACGCGCACGCACACACACACACACACACACATATGCACGGCTGTGTCAGTGTTGTCCAACAACACTGACTGGCCTTTTGTCTTCATACCTGGTCAACACCCCGGCCGACCCCCTCTTCTCGTGGCTCCTCAGTTTCTGCAGGAAACCATTGTGTGGGTGTGACAGTAAAAAAAAAAACCGGAGTGGAGAGGAGCAGCTAGCGGCCGGCCTGCAGCACACAGAAAGGGCTGCTTGGATACAGTGGGGAGTGGAGGAGTTTCTCAAGTGCTTTGTGTACAAGCCACATACAGTTGCATCAATGTACCTGTCAAGTGAGTTGTCCCATATTCGCGGCTCTTTTCTGTTAAATAGACAACTGGCAGGATCCGGCTGACACCACAATGCTCCCGCTTTTAAAGGGTGGAAATATAAATTTAGGCCGAAGACGATAACAGAAGGTTTGTTGGACACAATACTGACATGCCTTCTTGCTTTCAGTTCCCGTCTTCACATTTTTAGATTATAATACAGCCAAATTTGATGTACTTTGATGTCAGACAAATAAAATAAATGACTAATGTTCTCCAATTGTTTTAGATAGTACTTGGTTTCTTGATTTGCTAGCAGTGTTGCTGTAAATGTCAGCGAGTGAAGACAACCTCTAATCAATGAAACATGCAGACACAGACTGAGGCCAGGTGCACAGCCGCAGCTCAGCCCAGGCTCCCTGGCAGGCAATTACTGTGTTTGGGAAAATAAATGAAATGACTAACAAAGTAGGTCAAATTAAGGACCTCCCTAATTGCTGGTCGCCGAAGGGACGAAAATACAAAAACAACAAAACATTATATTGTATCGGCTGATGATGAGAGAAGAGATGGAGCGTCGACAATGGGCCGCGGCGGTGGAGAAGAAGTGCGAGCGAAGAAAAGGACACAGCATGCTCCGTGTAATGACACGTTTGGCCTCGATTGGTGGTGTGTGTACCGTCTGTCAGTCAATGTCAGCGAGTCTGCAGCTGGTGCAGATGGTGACGAAGGAATTGACCTGGTCATCGACTTGGTTTCTCCTGAGGGAAGAGACGCACTTGTCACTCCTCCACTGGATCAAACACAATATTGTACGTTGGCACATTATTGAGTCGTGCCAGGATGTCCTCCACTAGAAACTTCTCATTAGACATGGAGGATATGAGGAGACGCCGATCAATACGAAGGCCTTCTCTTCTGCTCTCATTGTTCTTCCAGCGAGGCAGCTGAGCCGCTCACTGGCTCCCTAACCTCCAGCCTGGAGAACAGTCCAACAGGACTCTGCTCTTGTCAAATGTCACAGCCAAATTTCCTGTGTGCACGACTCATTAGTTCGGTAGCGTATCTATGTTCCCCTGGTTCTATGTTCCCTTCTTACCCCTGCAGAAAAAGGTTCTATGTTCCCCAGTTACCCAAAAAAGGTTCTTATTAAACAAAAAAAGGCAGGAAACGTAGCAGCAGCATTAAAGCAGAAGTAAGCCATCTGGTCGTTTTGGCTAACTTCGTTAGTTAGCAGCCCCCGCCCTCGTCATGGATCTATTGGTCCTCGTCACCACATTCACGCGCATCCCTTGGCTGCACACACAGCCCTTCATGCCGTTCTCTCTCCTCATTGGATAAAGGTTGTAGGATACAAGGAAGTATACAAGACATTTTCTCCTCGGTTTACAGCAGAGCAGAGTGACTGACAGGCCCGTGTTTCAGACCAAACACTCTATATAAGTGATTGCCGTCAGAAGATATAACTATTTAAGACTTATATTAACACAAATATTCCGCTTACTTCTGCTTTAATATGTTGTTTTAACATCTCTAAACACACACAATGGAACATAATGGAGAAGACCCAAACCCTAAAACAACATATTGATGCTACTGCTATGTTTCCAGACTTTTTTGGATAAGCAGAGAGCATAGAGCCTTTTTTTTTTCAGTAAAGCCTGGTACACACGTAAAGATTTTCTAAATCTCAACCAATTTTTTATCTGTGAGAGACCCCACACATGAAGATAAAAAAATCTGTGATTGAACAGTTTTGATCGTATTGTGTGTGGTGTGCTGCGATATTCCAAACACAGCACACCACACACATAATGATTTTTCTGAATCTTGACCCTCCGGTCAGAAAACGGTGATACCAGGGGTATTGTTGTAGCTACTCTTTCGGGTCTATTTCTGGAGTGGACAATGAGAGCGACGTAATTTTTAAAAAAAATGAAAGCGGGACACTTCAGCCTTTCCATGATCCCATCTGTGTGTGTCTGTGGCTTCGGACGCCGAGCAGTCAAGCGGCTGTCCAATAGGGACCCGTGCGCTGTCACATGACGGGCTGTGAGCGGCGGTCACATGATCGTTTAAACATGGTTGCTCTATTGCCGGCTGTTGATGTTGTCATGATGTCAAGTCGGAAAGTCTGAGCTCTGAAATGATAGTTTTCAACCTGTAATTGAGTTTTTTACAATTCATTTTTTACAACTCGGAGCTCGTT
The DNA here is from genome assembly GCF_045865225.1 of Trachurus japonicus. Taxonomy (NCBI): domain Eukaryota; kingdom Metazoa; phylum Chordata; class Actinopteri; order Carangiformes; family Carangidae; genus Trachurus; species Trachurus japonicus. Next base: position 27,373,771 of record NC_140921.1, on the reverse strand, counting down.
TTTCTCCGACTTCCGAGTTGTTTTGAACGCAGAAATAGAACCTTTTTTTAGTAAGCGGGGAACATAGAACCTTTTTTTAGTAAGCGGGGAACATAGAACCTTTTTTTAGTAAGCGGGGAACATAGAACCTTTTTTGGGTGAGCTGGGAACATAGAACCCGGGGAACATAGGGATGATCCCATTAGTTCATATAATCTCCTCACAGACCACTTCCTGCTTCTATTGTTGTAACAGGATCTGCAGATTAAATCAGGTAAACGTGTGACTTCCTGTGTGTGTGTGTGTGTGTGTGTGTGTGTGTGTGTGTGTGTGTGTGTGAGTGAGTGTGTCTGTGTGTGGATGCAGCTTTGAATAGCTGATGAATCTCGTTAGAGACGTGACTTTCAGCCACAATTACATTTCCAACATCCTCTGCTGGGGTGGGTTGGGTGGGGTTGGGTTGGGTGGAAATTGCACCTCAGTGCTAAACGAAGCCTAAAGCTTTAATTAACTGCGGCACACAATGGTTGAGGGACACTGCCCACAGTTCACGGCTCTCATGTTTCAATCCCTCACTCAAGGAAGTGTAAGAAAGGAAATTCAGGCAGGTGTTGAGGTAAAACAACACTGAGAGCAGCCCACTGTTGTGGTTATATCACCAGCATTCACCGTGGTTTTCAAAGGCCACAGGCTGATCCTCAGCTTCACACCTGACTTACGATCCACTTCTGACCGAGGCTTAAAGGGACAATCCACCGTAAGTCACTTTAACACTGTTACTAAACACAAAGGGCTCACGTGTTGTTGAAATACTTGTTACTATAAACATGAAGTGAAGGGTTGTTTCATTTACTCTGACACAAACAGGACTTTAACAGATAAGGAGTGATCTGCATCAGTGGACCAGAGTCTGGTTAAAGGACAATTCTGGGCAAATTCAACTCGGGGCTGTATTTTCCTAACATTTTAGGTCTAAAAGAAGCAATCCGAAGATTTTCAGTTTAATCGCTCCTGTTTTGCGGTAGGCCTACTTGTGTCTGTCCCCGCATCGCCACGGCAACAATGAATGGGAGCGGATGCAAGTTCCGCTGCTTAGGCTGTTTACATCCCTCAAAGCCGTAATTTTTTTCCACAGACAGCGTCAGGTGGCGACTTAAACATGCGCCGAGAAGTTTTTATTACTTGAAGCAAGTCAAGAGTTGATATTCCTGTGTTTATGACACAAACGGTAGCTTTCCAACTGCACCTGAACACACCGAGCACGGCAACTTCAATTTGGGTCTCACGCGAGACTCTGGGAGACTTTGAATTAGATCTAGTTTTACAAACATGTCGGCTTGCTTGAAGTAAATAAACTTGCATGTTTGAGTCGCCATCTGACGCTGTCTGTGGAAAAAAAATTGCGGCTTTGAGGGATGTAAACAGCCTAAGCAGCGAAACTTACATCCACTCCCATTCATCGCTGCGATGCGGGGACAGACACAACTACCGCAAAACAGGAGCAATTAAACTGAAAATCTTCAGATTCCTTCTTTTAGACCTAAAATGTTAGGAAAATACAGCCCCGAGTTGAATTTGCCTGGAATTGTCCTTTAAATTCTGTATGTTAAGCAGAATCATTTAAATCTTCATTAACATGTAGAGAACAGGAGTCCTGAGTTTCCATATCAGTGACTGATCTTCATCAGGACCACCATCATTCCTAAATCTAGACCTCTGAGGGACCATGAGAGCAGCAACAGACTGAGGATGTCAAAGGAAAACATAACCAATCGGTTATTGATGAATATATTTTTGATTCATTTAAGCATCAACATTTTGTGACTTGGAAAATATAAATGTTCTCTCATTACAATTCTCTTTAAATCGATTTATGGTTAAAGATTAGCAATCGATACATAAAATACTTAAACTTTACAGGATTCAGGTTTGTTGATTGAGTCCCACAGGGAAAATCATTTGGACACAGCAGGAGGAGTGGACGGATGAGCATCACTGTCTCTGTTTCCCTCCTGTAAATGAATCTCTGCTGTGACTGGGTTACACATGAAGCATCACACTCTGACCAAGGCCTCACAGTTAAGTAAATGCTGTGACATCACAGTAACACAGACACACACACACACACACACACAGCTAATAGCCCACCAAGTCATCTCGCTTCATCCCAAAATTCAAAAATGAAATGGAAATTCTTGCAGGTTGCAAAAACAAGCAGTGAGGATCACCGCCTTTTCTCCTCCAAGAAGCCACTCATCACCGTTGACATCCTCCATATCTCTCAGATTAATAACCTCCAAATTGCTCAATTTGTCCTTCAAACAAAACACATACCCACTTTTTTTCACAAACAAATGGATTTCATGATTATTCAAGCCGTGAAGCTCCCAGCTTCGGCTCCCAAAATCGCAAACTGTTTCCTCTCAATTCAAGAGGTTCCAAATATGGAATTCACTTCCTGCCCACTTTAATAAACTTTTGCATGTGTCATTTCAAAAATCTTGCAGATTTTTCGCCCAATGTTTTTTTTTAATGGTAATTGTATTACCTAATTTTTAATATGTGCTAAATAAACAAATATAAATACAAAATTGATTGATTGATTTGACCAATTATAAACATGCAGCATTTAACTAATAGAAATGTATTTAAATCTGATTGGTTGGTCTGTGTGTCTCATGTATAATGTGATTATAAGGCTTTATTTTTAGGTAACAGAAAACGGTGCATGTCCTAAACAGTAGCCCAATAACAAGGGTTCACGTCGGGCGGTCTGTTCTACAGCTGAACAGGAAGTGCCACCGCAGGTTGGAGGCGACAGAGAGGAGGCGGTGCAGTGCCCCACATACAATGTGGGGTGGGGGGGTGAGGTAAGTGTGAGTGAGGGGAGCAGTGAAAACCCAGATCTGCTCCAGTGGCCTGTGATTGTCACTGGGTGGCTACAAGGTTAAAACTTGTCTAGACAGAAGCATTCAGAGACTTTGCTTTGGCAGAAGCTCAAGGCCGCAGAACAAACAGAACAAACCGGAGAACAAACAATAAACTGGGCTTCCCCCTCCAGATTAGAAAAAGAGCTGAATCAAGCCCGAAGGTGGCGAGTGATACACACCTTTCATTTCACTAGAATGGAACTCGTGGAAATCGTTGACACCTCTCTGCTCTCTGTCCACAGGTTGTGTTACAGATGAGGTTTAGGGCTATGGGATTTTTTTTTTTTTTTTTTAACCAAAAAGTCAGAATTCAGAGAAGAAAGTCACGCTTACACACAGAGAGAGAGAGAGAGTGAGAGAGTCTTAATCCTGCTCTCAACCTGGATGTCTGTCTGCTTTTTCCTCCGAGGACCCATCACACTGTGTCACTGCTCACAACACAATCACACAATTTTAAAGTGGCATTAGACAAACCACCATGCGACCCTGCCTCCCAACACCACCACCACCACCACACCCCACCTCTGATTAAAAGCTGTTCTCTGCTTAGATCATCAAACAGACAACCAATCACAGAGGTGTATTTGTGGCTCCTAGCAGTTAGTGGTAGCGACTGTCAGTCTGGCTACTGTTCAGTTCACCCAGTTCTCAGGCAGAGGGAAACTCCAGAGACCAGACACATACAATTCTGTACATACAGCAAATAAGTATTGAACACATCCACATTTTTCTCAGTAAATATATGACATGACATTTTTACACAATGTTGCTAACAAGTAATCCACACATATGTATGTGGACAAAACCAGGACACACACAAATTATTTTCATAGTTTTTGCACATGCAGTTTCACATTATAAATCTCACTCACTGAGAAAGTGGGTGCATGTACATGGAGCCCAATTTCCACTCCCAGAACTGAGCATAAATGGAAGATTTTCAGTTTGTTCAGTTCAGTTTGTATAAAAACAGATCAGACACAAAGAAGAAAGACGAATAATAACTTCACTGACTGTGAAACTGAGGTTTCACTTTACTTTAGTACAATGACTGTAAATGTTGACGTCCTGTTTTACTCTGAACTTTATCTGTTGAGGCTAGAGAAGTGTGACATGTAGATATTGAAATAGTATAAAAAAGGTTGCAGAATGTAATCAATAAACATATCAATAAACATATGAAATGATGCTCAAGGAAACACTGAGCCAAAACAATTATTTGTGTTTATGAATTGTAATTTTATTGCTGTGTGAATGGCTACATTATAATAATAATGATGAGTTGTAATTTTAGGTTCAATTACATGTGTCTCATTTGGATCACTTTGGAAAACCGTGGGTTAATAAATACAACTTTATGTGCAGGATATGGCCTATGTGAACAACACATCATTAATGCATCTGGCTCTGGTTGTATTAATTACTAAATAGTAATAGTTTTGTTTCTTACTGATCAAGCAGAAATCAAACCAAATGACTGACAGTTTGAACTCTTCTCTATCCAGTCCAACCTCTCTCCATCTTCTGACGTTCACTCTTCACAGAAATGCTCTTCTTCTTTTTCCAGAGTCCCAGATAGAAATGAGGTTCACTCACACCGATTTCACACGACATTTCTTTTAAAATCATACGTAAAAACTTGTCTGTTGTCACTTTACATGTAAACACAACAGTAAAGTTGTTCGTTTTTTCACTCTGTGTTCTTTTGATCAGTCACATCCTGTCGTCATGGAGTCTGATGCAAGAGCCTGGTCACACACCTCACACTGCAGGGGAGCTGGACGGAGCTGCACATAGAGACAAACACACTATTGATGTTTAACACACCAACAACAGATAAACCAAGACAGTCACTCAGAGTCACAGATGGTTCCAGAAGTGTCACCATGTTCCCTTCCTTCCTTCCTTCCTTCCTTCCTTCCTTCCTTACTGCCTTCCTTCCTTACTTCCTTCCCTTCATCCTTACTTCTTCTTCCTTCCTCTTTTGATCCAGTTGACCTGTTCCCGCCCTGCATCTTTCTTTCCTTCCTTTTTCCTTCTTAGCTCCTTCTTCTTCCTTCCTTGAACAAATCTGTTCTCTCCCTCCATCTTTCTTTCCTCCCCTTTTCCCTTCTTTCTTTCCACAATCGTTTTTGCCTCCCTCCCTTCTTTCCTTCCCTTCCTCCCTTCTTTTTTTGACCCAATCTGTTCCTTCCCTCCATCTATCTTTCCTTCCTTCTTTCCTCCCATCGTTCCCTTTGTCCTTCCTTCCTTCCTTCTTTCCCTTCCTCCTTCCTTACTTCCTTCCTTCTATCCCTTTATCCTTCCTTCTGTTCATCTATCCCTTCATCCTCCCTTCCTTCCTCCCTTCCTTTTGTCCCTCCTTCCTTGACCCAGGAGGACAACAGGAGGGTTAAAAATAAGACATCAGATCTATAAAGCCAACCTATGACTAGAAACTCCTGATGGACTGAGGAGACAATAACTCTATCTTCTACCACAAACAAACAGCAGATGCATCCAAGCCCACAGAGAGTGTGAAGGGGTTGAAACTTACTGTTGTGTGTGTGTGTGTGTGTGTGTGTTAGGACTCCAGGGCTCCCCGCCGCTGCAGCAGGATCCTCTGCAACTCATTATCGTGGTCTGCTGACGGAGGCGCAGCCTTTATTTGCGGGGGGGTTCTATTGAAATTGTCCTGGACAAAGACACACAGAGACACATCACACACATGGACAGATCTGTGGGAGTGGCTGCAGTCGTCTGAACTCTGGATAATTAACAGTGCAACAGTAACAGAACATTTCTTTATCTGAGGCCTTTTCACCTTGGTTGGATGATATCTTATTTGAACGTTAGACTCTGGTGTGAGCCCGTCCACATACGGTGCTGTCTCCACTGAGACAACAAAGTCTCCTCTGGTATAAATACAGTGAAAGTTCAACTAGTAAAATATGGCTTGTGAGGATGTTTGATTGCTGATCATTACCATGATTCCTTTAAGTTCCTGAATGGCAGAATTAGAGGGCAGCCGCTGCATCTGACAAAAGGAAAATTGGAGGAAAAAGATGGGTTTGGTAAATAAACAGCAGTCTGACCCATTATACTTATTTTTCCTCAATCAGCACTTAGAGGCTAAACTGCACCTCTTACCACCGAGACGAGACACTGCAGCGCGAGGATGTATGCTTTCTACAAGAAGCAAATGTGTCAACACGCGCTCATTCTGAGTCACGTCAATTTTCCCATCCTCATTATTTATAATTACCGTGCAGAGCTGGTCCTATCTAATGCTATCTAATTTGGCAGAGTTGTTGTGGTGGAGGAACACGTTAGACTAAAAGATGTCTTGGCCATATGTCTTGTTTTATGGAAACAAGTAGCTCTTAGGTAATCCCACACACTGATGGATTTAAGAGCACTGAACAATATGCTCAACAATGTACCAAACTAATTCAGGGCCTCAGAGCCGGTCGACGCTCGGTGCTTGAGCTGGGTGATTTCAGGGAAAATGGAAACACGCTTCCTCTAATGTAACATATAGAAGACATGTCTGCAGACTGCATTAAACTTTTAGCTGGGTGGTGCTCTGTGTCTGTCTGTCTGTCTGTCTTCTTCTGTTGAGTTCAGTGTGGGGTAATGTACAATAATATGACACAGAGGCGGTGGTGTGTACTCATTGAACCAGGTCTAATTCTGTAAGATAATCAAGGGTATTATTTATCATGTTGTTATTTAGGTTTAGGTTTATTTATTTAGCAAATAAAAAAAAATGCGTATAACGCTGCGCAAGGAGGGAACAAAGTCCTAGCGAACTTGTACAAGGTTCCACCCCTGTCAATAACACAAAACAAGAGACAAGCAGACAACATACATGAGCTAAACAAAAACAAAAGACAAAAGATCAGTAGCAGCAGGAATCAAGGTAGGACTTGAAGCAAATAACAGCAAAAAAATATGTGACAAAAGCAGAACAATGACAGAGAAAATATAGTTAAAGAGCAAGTAGGGAAAGATAATTAGGTTCCTGTGGAAAGTAAAAATTCCTTCAGATTCTTTTTAAAAATGCAATGGGAGGAGATGGACCTCAGTGATAAGTTTAATTCAGTCCAGAGCTTGGGGCCTCTATAAGTAATGTTGAATTGATGATTTGATGTTCGGGAAGACGATAAAAATAAGCTGTTATTACTAAGCCTCGTTTGATAGGAATGAATATCTGTAGTCGGAATAAAGAAATTATGAAAAGTAATAGGCAGATCTCTGTTTCAGTGCTGAAGAACACCAGCCTCTCACTTTATTCTTTAAGGCCCAGTAACATTTCTATAATAGAGAGGCCTGCACTGACTGAAGATTGTGACATGTCATGAAATAATATGAGGATCCTGAAAAAAACATGTTTCAAGTCACTTGAGTGAGGAACACAAAACACATTTCATCAATAAATAAAACAACAAATATGTAAATGAACAAGAAAACCATTTTTCAGATTCAAGATTCAAAATGAGTCATATTCAAATAAATATAAATGATATCAGTTGGGTTTCCAGTATTCAACATCAACATCCAGGTCAAAGATCAAGACCCACACACTGATCCAGTCTGGTCACAGATCCTGTTGGGAGGTTTAAAGGTTTTACCTGTCTCCTCCTGGCTCTGTTTGGTGATTGGCTGACGGGTCGAAGCTGAACTCCTTTCTTGATTCTCTGCATCATTTCATCCACCGCCTGCTGCCTGACGTCCACCTCTGACACACACAACAAGTAAACACAAACAGTCCTTTGTGGGTTAGGGTTAGGGTTAGTGGCGCTGTTTCTGAGCACTGAAATAAAACTCACTTGGATATAGAAGTTTAAAAACTGTTGTTGGACAATCTCTAGGGCCCAGTTGTTGAGAAGGTTTCATCTGGATCGAAATGATCTGGACAGTTTTGCCATCCAGGATCATGTAATCCATCTTTACTTTATCACAGTTGTAGAAAGAAAAATTGGGAGTTATCTCCCTACAGAAAAAGTTTTGAACAAACCAAACTGAGGGTTTGATCCAGATTAAAATCAAGATTTTTAGTTTTGAAGAACCCATTTTCAAGATTTGATCCAATCCAAAATCCGATCAGAACAACTGGGCCCAAGTTTTGTGCAGCATCATGGTCAGCTCTGAGGGAGGCGGCTGTAGCCAGGGAACAATCATTACTGCTGTTAGTTCTCTGGTATTCAGAGCACTGTGTGTGAGGCTACCAAAATCTATGTGGGGTGAACTGGGCCTGTGTAAAACACAGACACTATTCATCTGTTTTCATGCAGAAGTTGGGCTAGGAAGAGAGACTTTCTCAAGTTCACAAAAGGCGGGAACAAAAACACTAATTCTGCAATGAGGCAGCCTATTGGCAAAGAAATGTGAATATTTAATTTTCCAACACAAAACATTCAAAAGCTTCCACAATGGAGCTGTTGTTGGTAAGATGTCTACGTCAAATGTCATGCAAAAACTATTTTGTGTTAAAGTAATGGTAAAATACTTTCCTCCAAAGTGCTCAGAAAGAGACTATTATTCTGGTGTCAGAGTAGAAGATACCCTGAGCGTAGTGCCCAATTCAGGTCTCACATATTCAAAAACTACTTAACAAAATGAGGAGCCAGTGCAGCCTGTTGAGTGAACATTGCTGTTCTACCAGCTCTGATGAGTCAAGGTTTCTCTTTTGTTTGTGCAAATTGAAGAATTTAACATGTTGACCTAATAGGCCAGTGATGGAGATTTGAGTTTGAATTTCTTATGCACCACTTGCTACAGTATTTGTCCTTCCACACACAAGTGACATTGATTTGCAAAGGAAAAGGTGAAAAAGGATAAATTCTAAATGAAAAAAAGAAAAATCAGGATTCAAGACCAGTCGTCCTGCACTAGAATATATTAGCTGCCAGAGAAGAGGAGAATAAAATACTATATGACTATAGCATACATCACAGAGAGAGGACAGATGTCTTGTATAAATGTTTTTACTTAACACAGTCAAAATGAATATTTGCATGTTAAAGCAAGATAACTGGACACTGATGTCCATCATAGACCCTGCATACTGTAGAGTTGTGAGGATGATGTTTCTGCTGTGAGAATGACCTATTATTGAAAAAAGGGACACTACATTGACTTGACGGTCAGAAACACGTATCTTGGAGACTAGAGGAGTAGGGGACAGTCAAACCGTCCTTCACAGTGGATTCAGCCACTTTGATCAGACCACATGTTAGATGGTACAGTATATGTGTGTGCTGGATGTGTACCTGGTGTCTTGGCAGAGTCCTGATCCACCAGTGGGATGTCAGCGCTGACGTCCCTTCTCTTTCGGATCAGTGACAACAGTGAGCTGTGGGGAGGACACATGGTCACCAGATCATTTCATATATTGTCATATATGTCTAACACATGTTAACTTACAGTAAACTTACGTATATCACAGACTTGTGTGGAATATATCCCAAAGCCTGTCAGTGTAGGTTATATCATGTAAAAGTCAGGGATTGCTTTCCCAGAATTGGAAGAGACATGTTTAAAATACTTTCATCATCATTTGATTAATCATTAAAGCCCCAGTATGTAACTTATTTGGCTTTTTATTAGCAAAAATCAAATATTTCTTTCATAAATACGTATTTCACTGAAGTCGAATCACACCCGCATACAAATGAAAGCTTTCTCGTACCTTAGAATGAGTTGTTACAAGTCGTTACAAATACATAAGTGGGCGACGCACCGAACCGAGGCTGCCATGTTTCGCCATTTTTTACGTTCAGTGTCAGCGTGACCGTAGGTAACCATGGAAACTCACCGAGCTGTCGGCTCGGGAAGAAAGTTTTCCAGGTAGCGCCTGTTAAAACTGTCACCACTGTGTAGTGTGAGGAAGGACGGAGGCACTGGTGTTGCATTCAGGTGCAGTCAGGCAGACGGCCGTCTGCAAACCAACCGGATGTCATTTTACTCGATGAGAGAAAGACGGTAAAACGTGGGTCAGGTAAACAATACGACATCACCATGACAACATATTGTCACGCCTGTATTGTTTTACCTCGTGCTGGTGGACCACTTGTTTACATAGACGCTTGTTTATCCTGTTACATGCAGCGTCTGTTGTCTGTCTGACGTCTGCCCGATTTCACGTGAATGCAACATCAAGAATACTTTCCGATATGCCACCGCACCGCTAGAAAGGGGTAATTCCTACATATTATACCTTTACAGTAATAGATATCAAATCCAAAATAATTTCTTTTAAACAAATCATTATAAGTTCAATAACTTATCAAATTTATAATAATTACAAAAATGGCTTTCTGATATGGAAACATCACTCTTGACATGTATGACATACTTACATTTCTGTATGTTAACTAATATAAAGCCTAACGTGTCACTATATTTTCATACCCATTGCAACATGTCATGTAAGGTGCATCGTAGTGAAAATGACAAAGCGTGTGTGGTCAAACCTCAGTGGGTTGGAGGACGGGGCTGAAGCTGGAGGCGGTGGAGGAGGTGGGGGAGGTGGGGGTGGAGGTGGAGGTGCTGAGGCCGGGGGAGGGTTGAGAAGTTTCTGGAGCTTCTTCTGGAGCTCCTCGACTTTCCAGCAGCAGCAGAGAGAGAGAGAGAACAGAGGAGAAGAGTGTTTACAGTGAGGACTATGACATGGATCCTATCACCGACACTCAGTGTCCAGTGTAACGTCCTCTCACCTGTGAAGCTCAGATCCTTGACCTGCACCTCGGCCTTGGAGCATTTGTCGGTGAACTCCCTCTTCTCCTCCTCCATAAGCTGCAGTTTGCGCCTCAGAGCCGTCAGCTCCCTCTGAGCCTCGCAGGCGCTCAGCCTGTCCTCCATCTGCTTCATCTGAGGGACGAGCACAGGACACAGTCACTGATCCTGATCCTGAGCATGGCTTAATGTTACATGTCCAAACTTCCAGACAGGAAGGACGAGGAGCCACTAGAGATCTGCTCTGTACGTTCCAGCACAGTGACTGCTGCAGCTCCTGTGCTAATCATTTGTCATGAGTGGAGCTGGACAGCTGCCAGATGACAGTCTGTCATCTGCTTTCATCCCCAGTTCCTTAACCAGTGTTTTAATTGTTTCTCAAATTAAGGGTATGGCAACCTCTATCCCGGCACCAGGAGAGATCACTGATCCCACTCAGCTCTAATTGTTTTCCATCAGTTCCAGGGGAGGGGGTGGCAGCCGGGGGCTTCATCGCTGCTTTTAATTATTAATCTGGCAGGTCTCGGCCCCTGGTTGTACTGTCACGGCCCAGGATAATTCACCAGGCATCCCCCAATGTGACTAATGGGAAAATGGGCAAAGATTAACTAGATAGATAGATAGATAGATAGATAGATAGATAGATAGATAGATAGATAGATAGATAGATAGATAGATAGATAGATAGATAGATAGATAGATAGATAGATGGATGGATGGATGGATGGATGGATGGATGGATGGATGGACGGATGGATGGATGGATGGATGGATGGATGGATGGAGGGAGGGAGGGAGGGAGGGAGGGAGGGACAGATGGATGGACAAACAGTTAGATAGATAGATAGATAGATAGATAGATAGATAGATAGATAGATAGATAGATAGATAGATAGATAGATAGATAGATAGATAGATAGATAGATGGATGGATGGATGGATGGATGGATAGATAGATAGATAGATAGATAGATAGATAGATAGATAGATAGATAGATAGATAGATAGATAGATAGATAGATAGATAGATAGATAGATAGATAGATAGATAGATAGATAGATAGATAGATAGTGACTGAGTTGTGTGAGGAGACCTGGTTCTGGTGCTCCAGCCTCTGTGTCTCCAGATCCTGGGTCAGTGTGGTGACCTGGCTCAGGGCGTCCTGTAGAGCCTGACTGGGGGCGGAGCTCTGCATCAGGATCTGACTCTGTCTCTTCAGCTTCTTCTGCTCCACCACCATCTGGAGAGAAGGAGGGCAGAGTCAGGAGCCGGCAGAGCCACGCTCATCACACAGTCTGCCGTCAAAACTCACCTCTCTGCCAAAGGTCTCCGCCTCAGTCCTCAGATGTCTCTCCAGGTCCAGCATGTCCTGCAGGGCCTTGTATTCATCCACAGCAAACTGAGACACTGGACAAAGATTTACACAGTTGCTCACTTACTGCTGAGATGTCACTGATCACCTAGTGGCGATACACTAGTGTGTTAACTGTAGGGAAATCAGGCTAGGCTCATAATGAATAGCCTCCTCCATGTTAGATTATAGAAGACCCCACACTCACCTCTGTTATATTTCCCCAGGAGCTTCTTCTGCTGCAGCGTCTCAGCTATTAACACACTGTTATCATGTTTCTCCTTCAGCAGCTGCACATGTCAGGAGGGACACAGCGAGTGAGAGTGATTCCAGTGGAGATACTGTTCCACAGTGGAGGTGACACACAGGGTTTACATACACTGACCCTGACAACTCAACACATTCAAACTTAAGAAAACAGCCATTAAACTGCATCCATCCTTACTCGCTGTTGTGTAAATGTATGCATGTGCATCCCTGTACTCATGCAGGAAATGCTGCTAAAACTCAACTCCCTGCAACTTCAAAAAACACATGCAAATGAACAAATGCAGCGCAGTTTAAGAAAACATCCTCATCAATTTGATGACACATGACCTAGAGATACTCACAGCACAACACAGTGTCTCCATGGGGACACTAACAAGTGATGGACCTGCTGGGAGTTGTCATTAAAAGCCCAACTGTGACTTCTGAAGCTAAAAGCATTGAACGGGTGTATCCCAGCTGGTTTATCACTTTTTTCTTTTTAAGAGATAGTTCAACATTTTGGCAAATTGGCCCATTGCCATAATCCTCATAATCTTAGGAGTAGGTTGGTGCAAGCTATTTTCAGAACGGCAGAGCAGAGCCATGAGCTGCTCAGAGCTATGTTACGCAGGCTAATGGAATTTCTTGGTTTCCCTAATCAAACTCGTCAAATACACAATTCAACAACTCCAAACCGCTCTCACGGACAAGTTGTTACCTGCACATTCACATTCAGATAATAACGGAACGTTACGAGACAGTAAATTCGTGCAAAACCGCTGATGTGCGTTCACGTCCGGGGCAGTTTTTCAGCAAGCAGTCTCTGCCTCGAAAACAACTCTGTCTGGTAACGTTCTGTTATATTCTCATAGCGTGGTGAATGTGCAGGTCACAACTTGTCCACCAGAGCGTTTTGGAGTTGTTGGATTGTGTATTTGATGAGTTTGATGAGGGAAACCAAGAAATTCCATTCGCCTCCGTAGTGTAGTTCTGAATAGCTCGTGGCTCTACTCTGCCGTTCTAAAAACAGCTTGCACCGACAGTTAAAGGTAACAAACCTACTGCTAAATGGCTGCTAATGGCAATAGGAGAATTTGCCAAAATGTTGAACTATCCCTTTTAATTATTTTTGCCATAATTCTGACAGAAAGAGTGAGAATAAGAAAGAGAACAAGAGTGAGAGCGATGATGATGATAATATGAAATAAAGGGCCACGGCTTGGACTTGAACTTGGGTCACATGTGGTTGTGTTTGTGTGTTGTCAAATTGATGAAGACGTTTTCTGAATTTGCACGTTTGTGTTTCCTTTTGTTTGCAAAAGAATACTGTAGATGAATAGTGTCAGAGAGACTGAAAACACTCTGACAAAAACAGGATGTCCATCTTTACTCCGAGTTACTGTGTCTCTGCGAATGGTCCATCTCACCAATTTCTCTTCAAATTCAATTGTATTTGCAGGATGTGTGAGTCTTTCCATATCCAGTATCACCTCAACAATGTCCAGCCAGTGTCTCAAAGAAGACAGGTCCTCCTGGAGTCTTCACGCTGGCCATTGTTTGTGAAGTTACTTAAATAAAGGGCCTCAAATGTCTTTGGTATTTTGGTATTCATAACCTAAGACCATTTTTAACTCCACCTGTACATCAATACAGTATTTATCCTTTCTTTTAGGGACATTTGTTTGCCTTTATTTGACAGGACAGTGCAGAGAGACCAGAAGAGAGACTAGAGGAATGCCATGCAAAAATAATTGTCTCGGTCCGGAATCCAATCAGTAATCAGCGCCTACAATATATGCCAACATGGCACGTGCTCTCTAACCACTCGATTTGTCCTTACCAAAAAAAAAGTCAACACAGTCTCCAGCATGTCTCTGTGTCTGGACAGGATTTCATTTATCTTCAGTTTGCATGTGTTTTCTTAAGCTGCAGTGCACTGAGCGATATGCAGTTTGCATCCCATCACCCTTCCATCACACAAATGCAGCCATGATGTTCACTGTGATGGATCACCACACAGCGCAGTATTAACACCTACTCTCCTCTGTCAACATGCTAATGTGCACATACTCAGGTTGTCCACATCTGGCGTCGTGTTAATGTCAGGTTTTCAAGAGTGTGGTGGCCTTGCCGTTGCCATTCATTTGATATGAGCACAAATGTGTGGATTAAATGCAGTGTGAATGGAGTGTTAGCAGCAGGGAAAAGCAACAGAAAGATGCTTACTTCCTCCCTGGTTTCTCTCAGTTGGTTTCTCAAAGACTCAAGTTCACTGACTGCTCGATTTTTCTCCGTCATTGTCGACTCCAGCCGATCCTGCAGCTCTGCAACAAAGACAAGTATTATTTTTTATTATTATTATAATTTTTATTAGTATTATCATTATTTATTTATTTTAAAATTCGTAGTAGTAGTGGTGTTATTGTAGTAGAAGATGTAGTATACTGTATATGGGATGTGCTCCCATACTACATATATAGTATATATATGTTAAAAAAGCTCTAAAAGAACATTACTTAAAACATAACTTCCATTAATTAGGATGTTGTTCTTGATATATGGGTTGTAGTATAGTCAAATTATAATAGATGGATATCATTATATTATTAAAAAAAAAGAAGATGATCAGATACTGTCATAGTTCTGACCATAAACAATGCTAATAGCGATCCGGCAGTGTTATTCCCATGACCCGCCGGGCAGGGTCCGGGAAACCGAAAGTAGGAAATGCTGGGCGAGTCGACCACTTAATAATAATATCAAAATAACTATAAAGATAGAACGATATATTTATCGAAAATGGACCCACTAACAAATGTGGGTAACGTAGATTCATCCACATTAATATGAGACTCTTTTATAACCAAAAGCAAACTCCTTTGGGTCTCTTTAATAAACAAACATGCTTGTGGTTGGAACCTGTACATTGCTGCCTGCAGCTGTATGTACGTATGTATTTCCATGGCTGCACTGCATTGGCCACAGATATTTCTCTGTTAAGTGTTTGATAAGTAAATGTGCTCTGCATGAAGGTACTGCAAGATCAACAAAACAACAGCTTGTATTTCTGTACACGTACATGTCAGTCGCCTGCATGAAAGAAATGACTGACATTAGATAAATAAAATTCAGGAATTTCTGCGCCCAGGAGAAGCAGCTCACAGCAGGACGAGACTGAGACATTTAGGAGTGTACTTATAAGCAGAAAAGGTCGGTGACATCTGAAATTGTTTTTAGCTGGGGATGAGATGCCCTTTGTTAAAAAGGACAGGTATGAAAAAGACAAGTATGCAGTTGAATAAAAATCCCAAATTAAATCAAAATGTTCAAAAGGTGTGTGAACAGATGAGAACTGACGGTGTAGGACCTTCATCAGGCTCATCTGTGTGCTTGAAACTCAGAATCTGCCACTCCTGCTCCTTAATTTCATGTTATTTAAACCTGTATATATATATATATATATATATATATATATATATATAGTAAAAACATGCAGAGTGAAAGCATGTTCATCATGTGCACTCATTAACAGCAATGTGCTGCACTTATGAATTTTCAATATAATAAGCCCATAGTCTTGCAGGAAGTCGACTGTGTTCAACCATTTTCTGCATCAGAGTGAATCCATTATCACCACTGGTCTAATTACTGGACTCACTGTGACATTTCCCATGCACCACAGGAAAAGTAGTTCACTGGTGTTTAAGGCAGTTTAAGACTCACTGAACATCCGTGGTTATAACCCACTTACTTCATGCACTTGCATAGTGTCACTGTTTACACATCACTACACACACTGTATCAAATGAGGCTCCATGGATACGGATAATGTGACTGTAAAAAGCTGATGGAGTCTAAAATAACCATGGAGACCACAGAGTGAATGTAAGGTTGCTTTGTTTCTGTATTTGCATTGGTTTCCTCTTAACGTTTCCTGCAGTGTATTGTTTCATTTGCATTTCTGTTGCTGTTTTAATTTTGTATTTTCATATTTGTCTTTAAATCTGCATCCTTTCTCAATTTGCCGCTCGTTTCTCTGCTGTTGTGGCCCATGGAATATTTATTTGAGTGCCCACTCATTTAAAGGTCCAGTGTGTAAAATGGGGGTAAAACCGTGATATCTAGCGTTCAGACTCTAGATTGCAGCGCTCTCTCACTCGCTCGCACTCACCCCTCCCATCGGCAAAGTGACGGTGGCCTCCGAGGACAAAAAAACTTTTTTACCAAGACTGGGACAAAACCATTTTACGATATGTCTGCTGTTTATGTTCGTATAAGTGTATAATCGCTATAAAATACATTTTGTCAGAGAGCACGTTTCACAAGTTTCGCGTTCATAAATAAACCAACGAAAAAGAAGGCGGAAGAGAAGAAGAATGAGAAGGAAACAGCAGACATATGGTGAAATGGTATAGATCTTCACCTCATCGCTCCATGCTCCTGAAATACTCCCAGTCGTCCCATTCGAGGTAAACAAGTTTTTTTGTCCTAGAAGGCCACCGTCACTTTGCCGATGGGAGGGGTGAGCCAAGCGAGTGAGCGCTGCAAACTAGAATCTGAACGCTGGATATCACGGTTTCACCCCCGTTTTACACCCTGGACCTTTAATTGCTATATGATCCCTGATAGACGCTAAATTAAAGTTTGGGTGAACTGTGTTCGTCAGGTGGTAGAAACATCTTTACAATGAAACCACACAAATTATCTTTGGGTATCTGAGTTGAATGAAGTCAGAATGCCCATACTGTACATGTTGTTAATGTTGTGTAGGGCAGGCTACTTTCTTTTTATGTAGGCTACTAAGATCATTTGGTAAGGCTGTCAGGTGGAGACAAAGGTGATGTCAGATGTTTGTATGTAGAAGTTCATGTTACAGTGTTTTGTGCTTTATATTCTATATTTTAAAACCAAACTGTCTAAATAACATTTTGTATTTTTTTTGTGGTTTAAAACATTTAGAGCTCAAGCCAGTGCTGACAAACAAATGTTTACCGTTACTAAGCAACAGTGCACCAGCTCTAGTGCTGTAGATGGAGATTTTCTTGTAGACACATTGTAAATGTAATTTTTCCAGAGGTGAGAACACGGCACAGTGAGGGTTGAGTTGCTGGTAAATGTGTGACAGCAGGGGTTAATTTGAGCCGGATCCTGCCGGAACAAGATCCGGCACCTCTTAATTTTGGCCTCCCTGTGTTCCGGTACCTATTTCGGCAGATCCGGCACCTCTCATAAAAAAAAGAAAACACATAAAAAATGTTTAAAATAAAATAAAAATAAAATAATAATATGCATGTATTAATTTACAGAACAAATCCCAAAAATGACATGTTTTTTAAGATTTAACGTAATTTGAAATCAACAAACCACGCCCCCGTCACTATTACAGAAAAAAAAATAAACTTTTGAAATTCGCCGCATCTCAGGAGAAGGAAGAGAGGAAAAACCGTTAGGCATTTCGCGAAAATGTCAAAGAGACAGATGAATTTACTGTCCTTTTTCAAGAAAAAGGACGAGTTGCATGACTCAAAACGAGTCAGAAAAGCCGGCGATGAGGGCAGCTGCAGCGGTCACGTTGAAGGTAAAAACCGGCTGCAGCAGGAGGCTAGCGCCGCTAGCCGGGTTCACCCACAGCTAGCCAAGCCGGGGCAGGAGGCTGGCACCGTGGCAGCAGCTGGTCAGGTTCACCGCCAGCCGGAGCAGGAGCCAGCTACAGCGCTAGCAGTCAGCCAGGTGGACCACCAACAGCCGGAGCAACAGGCGTGTACCCTGGCATCAGCTAGCCCGGTACAACAGCTGGAGCAAGAGGCGGGAACCGCCGCCGTGACATCAGCTGGTTCACAGCAGGAAGATTCGGAAGGAGAGGGGAGCGCACTGAGCGGAGATGGGACGTCCGGGATGGGATGCACAGTTTGGACAGCTACTCAGTTCAAAGTTAAGCAGAGCTACTACCCCTGGCTTCTTATGAAAAATACAGGTTTTGGCTGCACAACATGTAAGGCGGTGGGGACTTTGGGGGCAGAGAAGACGGGGGGGATGAAACTCGCAAAAGAGTGGCTTTCATGCACAGTAACCTCATCTGCTCCAGATATTAAAAAACAGCAACGCGCAATCAGAAAAAAAGTATTTGAACATGCCCGTACCAAGGCTCACCTAGCAGCAGCAAGCATTCTTGAGAAGGCAAAAGTGGACACTTTAGGACAGTCTATAATTAATAGTCAGTCTGAACAGATAGCCACTACAGCTCGCGTATTTCGCACGGCGTACAAGGAGGCTAAACGCCACCGTCCCGCATATGGGTTCGAACATGAGATTGATTGCCAAGAATTAAATGGACTCGATATGGGGAGGATTTTACATTCCAATGTTGCGTGTGTAAACATACAGAAACATATTTCTCAAGAAATGAAAAGAAAACTGTTTGAAAAAATAGTACAGTGCACCCCCAAACTCAGTTTAATGCTGGATGAGTCAACCAGTTTAAGCAAAAAGAGCTGCTTTAATAATATACCTTAGGGCTCAGTTGCCCTGATATGGACAAGCCTACAACATTTTTACTGAACTCGTAGAGCGAGATGATCTAACTGCTCATGGTATTGTCCACAAACTGTTGTCTGCGCTGGAGCGCCTGCATTTGACACAGGATTTTCTCTCTAAAACCCTCATTGGAGTAACTTGTGATGGTGCTTCTGTTATGTTAGGGCGTAAAAAGCGGTGAAAGTGGAGTGGCGAGTCGGCTCCAGGCCATTTTCCCTAACATTACTGTGTGGCACTGCTCAGCCCACAGGCTTGAACTTGCAGTCGCAGACGTAGTGAAAGAGATGGGCGCCATAAATCACTTTAATATTTGATGGACAAGTTTATACGCAGTGTATAGCACATCTAACAAAAACCGAATGGAGCTGTGAGAGAGTCTGCTGAGAGCCTGGATGTCCAGCTATGCAAAATAGGTCGTATTTTAGACACTAGATGGGCTGGCATCGAGTTTTAGAACCGTTGAAGCAGTGTGGAAGAATTATCCAGCACTTTACAAGCATTTCAAAACTGCATCAGAAGATCCCTCCCGTGACAGTGTCACAAAGCAAACATACAGTGGGCTTGCTATGCGCATATCATCGCATGCGTTTGTTAACAACTTAGGCATAATGTGCGATGCATTGCAAGAATTATCCGAGCTCTCAGTCGAGCTTCAAAAACGAGACATTACCATCATTTCAGCACACAAGACAATTTGTCAGGAAATCAGCGAATTTGAGGCCATGTCGGATCGGCCAGGGCGCTACACTGAACTGAGGGGAATTGAGGAAAACTCTCTCCATGGCATCACGCTGAATGGAGGAAAATCAAGCGACAAAACACTCGACCCCAAGCAGTTTTTCCTAACTGTGGCCAAGAACTTGGAGGATCGCATGTTATCTCAAGGAGGCCGGATGCCTGATAAAACTGGATATAACAAGTTCATTGAGGAGTTGAAGGTGCTTTACGCACAGTACTGGCCCGAGGACGCAGGTGCGCTGTATGGAGAGACTGAGGTTGAGTCACTGTGTCAGCGCTTCAACATTGACAACCCGCGCGCAGTCATACGGGCCTACAGAAAGTACAGAGACTCAGATGGAAAAGACACCCCCGATGAGCTGATGGAGTTACTTGTTGCTGTCAACAGCATCCCCATTGCAAGTGCTGAATGTGAGCGCGGATTTTCTCAAATGAACTTGATTTGCACTGCCAACCGTGCCTCACTGCTCACATCCACCATATCATCTTTACTCTTCCTAAATCTTGTTGGACCCCCCCTCGCTAAATTCAATCCAGTCCCGTACGTGAGGTCGTGGGTGGCCAAAGGACACAGAACTGCCACAGACACGCGCAGCAAAGCCCGAAAAAAAGAGGAGGAGGAGAATCCGGACATGCTCGTGATGTGGGGTGTTTTGGACAACTAAATGGTGAGCATACTTTATATTAATAGGCCACCGTGCCAATCTTTGAACAATAATAATAATAATAATAATAATAATAATAATGGAAGATTTGTGTGATTTATAAAAAGCTCTTTTTTTTTTTTTTGACCTGTTGAGAAATTAATTGCTGACTGTAGATACTGTAAGTCCCACCTGTGGTGATGTGGGCATTTGCCTGTGCTGTGCGGAGTATAGCCTAAAATAATTGTAAATTATCGTCATAACATTTATACCATGGATATTATTTGAAATTGAGTCTTGTAAGTCCCACGGCGTGGCAAGTGGGCATTTGCATGTTGTTTTCAGCACGTTTTGTGTATACGTTCCGGGACCTGTGCCCGTCTCGTCATCCCGAGCTGTTATATGTACTTTGCGTTCCGGCACCTTATGATTTACAAATTAAGCACTGTGTGACAGTATTTTAGAATTGAAACAGATGCAGATTTTTTGTCTGGTACTGTACCTGAGATGGGGGTCTGGCACTGGGGGGAGGTGCAGACCTTGCTGGCTGCATCTAGGTCCTCACCATCATCCTCTTCGTCTTCTTCGTCGTCAAGATTGATCTCGGTGATGGTGTCTGGGCTGAGGTGGGACAGCAGCATCATGCTCTTCCTCTTCAGGGAGCGGTTCTGACGGTTCAGCTGCAGCAAGGGGACACATGGAGAGACACAGAAAAGACTATTCCATGGTGCTGCACTGTAGGTGATGTTTTATATTAAATCTATTCAGTACCACACAGTGTGTCCCACTCTGCATGAAGCACTTTCACCTTGAAGACTCCTCGAGATATTGCATTCACAATACCTGCACCTTGACCTTTGATTCTTGTCCTTGTTTCCAAATGGACGTCTGTGGCAAATTTGAAGTATTTCTGTCAAGGTGGACTGAGATAAATCATGTCCACGAAAATTGGACGGATGAACAACCTGAGAACAAAATGTCCCTGCCTCTGAGTGGAGAAAAAAGAAGAAGAATGGAGTAATTTACACAATTAACTCCTTAAAAGTTGTGTAATAGTAACAACTCACATCTGTGTGAGATGTAAGATGTGATTCAAGTGAACTTTTTTTTTTTTTCTCTTTGAATGATGAGAATAATTTCGCAGATGTTTTTCTCAAAAGTAAGTACAGTCCTCCAACAGCACGGCCACAACAATAAGAACTTGAGTGTGCTGTAAATAGAGAGAGTACGCCATTCAGCCACAAAAACAACTTATGGCATGTTCGGCACATATTCCTTAAAAGATGACATGAATCCAACAAAACCCCACAGAGGTTACCCCCCCCCCCCCCTCCTCTTCTCAAAATGGGCATACACTGATAAGTGTGTGCTTTGTACTAAGCCAGAGGAAAACAGGCGGAGAAATGATGCAGTGCAGAGACACACGGGGCAGATGAGATGTTGCCCTGATTTCCTCTTTTCTTTGGCCCTGCAATCAGTTATAATGGCAGGACGCATGCAAACGCAATGATAAGGTGTGAAAAAAAAACAGACGTCATTAGAGGAGCACCAGCAGATGAAGGAAGCAGGAAAAGGCAGTGAATATCTCTCCTTTTAGATGTAATCACAGGTTTTTTTTTTGTGACATGTATTTGTATTTTGCATTTCTGTGCATCCTGTTTTTCTTTGTGATTATAACTTCTAACACGTATTCTTCTTCTTCTTCTTCTTCTGCCGCTGCTGCCTTGAAATCTTCCATGAAATTCTTTGCAAATTGATCAGTTGACTTGAACACACTGAACTGCCACAATGGCCGCCCCCATTTCTGAAAGTCCAATCATCAGGACAGCCATATGTATCAATTAAGGATCCCATCACAAGGCAAAGCATGAATGAAGCCTATAGGAAGGAGATAGATGCCAATTATGCCTGTTTTTCAGTGTCATCTGAAGGAAGGAAAGTGCCTACAGAGGAGGAAAAAAAAGAGAGGGAATAGAAAAGGCGAGCCATAAAAGAAACATTTATTAATGGCATCCTGGTGGGAGCGGATTGCAGCAATTCCATCTTTTGATGATGCCCTTCTGACTGCATCTTTTTTTCCCCTGAAATGCAATCAACAATACATAACATGGAATCACGTTATTTTGATAATAATCTACAATTGGCGAGAAATGCACGTCTAAAATTATATACTCAGATAAATTAGGTCTTGGAGGTCGCAGCCTTCATCTTACCTTTGATCACACGTCAACATAAAAATATGAAGCATCAAAAACACATTCTGATTTAACTGGGTGTAAATTGCTAACACCCTCTGGCTGCTTTTTAATTCAAAACATTGAGGACTTAAGGAATTGTTGTGAACTTTAGCCTCTTTCAGAGTGGGATTATTTGTTAGATAAAATTACCATCATTGGGTAAAAAAAAGAAAAAGAATAATGCTTAAGGTTTGAAGAACAGCTTGTTGTGTATTCTGCCTTTGATTAAAATATAAATAAGTCATAAAAATGATGTTACACATTGAAAGTGTAAATGCTGCTGAAATGTTACTGAAAAGCAGCACTGCGAGTTTCTTTAATGTTTCCTGTGTCCGTGCTGGCTTTCCATTAGATTATTCTTTGTCGTTTTTCTCTGGACTCAGTTTGACCTTGGACAGCCTGACTGGCAGTAGTTGTTTTTGTGTTACCCCCCCATAAGTCATTAAAGTTTCTTTGTCTGTATTTGGGTCCTGAAAAAAACATTAGCATTGTATCCACACAAACCTCTACAACCCAGTTTCCTGAGTGCTTCAAGTTGGGGACATGGTCGTGAAGCAACCCACACTCCAACCCAGTGCCAAAACCCTGTCAAAGGAAGGTTGGTGTTGGACTGGGCCGACCTCTAATGCATCTACCAGACGGAACGACAGGTGGACTCTTCATCTACCCAAGCCCTGTCAGACAAACTGTACCTGAGGACGGAGTCTTGCTCGCCTCTGCATAGGTACGCTGTCTGGGTGCAGCTGCCTGAAAGAGCCATTGTATGATGGTCGTAGAAACAGGAGCTAGGTGGGCGGCTAAGTGCTTGGTGGCTTGCTCAGACAGAGAAGACCCAACTATCAGTTCTGTGGACCATAAGCACTCAATCGGCCAAGCTTTGGCAACCATGCAGAAAAGTTTTGAGGAGCAGAAGATGAGAGATGGTGAAGCATTGCAACTGTCTCCCAAGATGTTTTCAGGTACTGTATGCATCCAGACCACCAGCCAGGAGCACATCCACAAAAAACTAAAATAGTCTGTGTGACTGCACATAAGGCCACAAAGAGGCACTAGTACCTCTTTCCCACTGAGCTGGTTCCAGTGCTGGTTTGGAGCCAGAGCCTGATTTAGCTCCGGTTCTTTGCTTTTCGACCGCCTAGGCACCGGCTCCTGGCTCCTGGCTCCTGGCTCTCAAAGCTGGTTCCAGACAAGCACCAACTCCTTGCTGGTCTAGAGCCAAGAACCGATTGCACCAGGGGTTGGGGTTGGGGTTACCTGACCAACAGGACCACAGCAAAGATATACGTACATAGATCAATATCTTATTACGTTTGTTAAAGGGATAGTTCAACATTTTGGCAAATTGGCCCACTACCATAATCCCTGTCAGTGCAAGCTATTTTCAGAACGGTGGAGCAGAGCCGCGAGCTGCTCAGAGCTACACTATGGAGGCTAATGGGATTTCTTGGTTTCCCTCATCAAACTCATCAAATACACAATCCAACAACTCCAAAAAGCTCTGGTGGACAAGTTGTGACCTGCACATTCACCACGCTATGAGATAATAACAGAACGTTATGAGACTGAGTTGTTTTAGAGGCAAATGCAGAGACTGCTTGCTGAAAAACTGCCACCGACGGGAACGGGAGCATCAGCGGTTTTGAATGAATTTACCTCATAGCCTACCTAGTAGGCTTCCAAAGACAGGGCCAGCCCCTGCATGGGGGGCAGTGGCTCTGACTTGGCTCCTTGCCAGTGGCAAAGCAAACTGGTTCTTTGGAGGCATGAGAGTTGTACCAGCCCCGAACTAGCACCAGGTTCTTTTTGGTAAAAGGGGTATATGAGTCCACTTGTGGGTCAGGGGGCCGGCCCGTTGGCTGTGACTGGCACCATGGAAATAGCCTGGCTCTCGCCAGACCCTTGTAGTTCCGCAAAGCTACGCCAGAGGCGCTACGCTCAGCTTCGCACAAGGGTCTGGACTCGAGGCCAATGCAAACTTCTTCCCCGGAGCAAAAAATAATGAACCAATCAGGATCGCTGGGCGGGACTTTCTGAGGTGTGACGTAGCGCTGAAGCGACTGTTTGAGTCAAACAACAATGGCGGCTCGCAGTGAGTGGCTGAAGTAGCACGTCATTCAAGATAACGGACAAGTGGTTTATCCAATCACATACAAGATTTTTTTACAAGGCCCCGCCTTCTGAAATGAATCGCCTATGGAGCAGTCCCAGACCCTTGTGCGGAGCTCAGCGTAGCTTTGCGGAACTACAAGGGTCTGGCGAGAGTCAGGCTACCATGGAAATGCCTCTTGGTTGGATAGTGGTACATGTGTAAGGTGTCAGTCTGGGCAATAAACAGGCTCCAGTTTGTGTCCTCTCTGTCCTGTTTCCACGGGGTATTGCAGTTGCAGGCTCAGGGAGAGAAAGCTTGTATTTTGCAGAAAGAATTACCACTCTGCAGAACAAAAGAGCTGTTCCAATAGGACCGCTATGACAGGCCCTTTGTGGTTTTTATTCAAGGTTATGGCCGATATTAGACCTGCCTGCTCTGATCAAGTAGCTGAGATGGTGCAAGTTCAGGATGTTGATGCACACAAAACTGATTGAATTTGTGCACCCAGGCAACTGTGTTACATCCACAGACCTGAAGGACACAAAAACGTTGAAACGTTTGCTAAATTTAAATCTATTAGGGTTGGGGTTCTGGTGCTCCCTGGGGCTGTTGCTGAGTCTGAGGGAGGATGCAACGTGCCTGGTAGTGGACATAGAGATGATGGAGTCAGAAACACTGCGGACATCGCATCTGATGGCCCTTGGTTTCGCAATTAACTAGGAAAAGAGTATTCTTATCCCAACATAAGGGATCACAGTCATAGGTCTTAGGTTCAAGGCCTTCTGGCCCTTTCTCGTACTGGCATTTATCGCCTTTTTTTAAACAACAATACCACCGTGGTGGCATATATCAACAGACAAATGGGCTTGCGCTCCATTGTGTGGAGCAGCTCTCACCTATCACCACTGAGAACCACACATGTGCTGGGCATACTGAACCAGGGGGCAGATTTGTGGTAGTTACTCTCTTTAGAAGGACTGGAAACTCCACTGTGAGGTGGACGCTCCAATGTGGCAGAAATACGCTCAGGCAGAGATAGATTGTAACAGTTTTGGGTTCAACAAGTCAGAATGTGGTGAGACTCATGAGCCTGTCAGCATGTGTGTGGAAAAACAAAGCAAAGACTGCACCAAAAACTCTACTACTTTGAATGACCTTGTCCGAAAACATATCACTCTGTCACACTTTGTTGCACTAACATTTGCTCCACGTCAGGATCACAGCAGCTTCGGCAGGAACCTTTAGAATGAATGTAAATTATTATCATCGCGTCTGCCATTTGTTACGTGTAAATTTAAAGGTTAAGCTTTTCAACCTTCACAAAATCTAACATGAATAGCAGCGATGAGCAGTCGACAGTGTCAATAGACGAGTAGATGAGAATCTCAGAGGCAGGTTTTGTAAAAAAGAATAAATTCCCTGCAGCAGGTGAGGATTTATCAACAACTCAGTCAACCTGCCCAGAGACACCTTATGGTACTTGGGGCCAGTACAAATCTTAGTAGTCACTCTCATAAGATGAGGTGGTGAAACACAAGCCCACAGAAAGAGGTACGCCGAGGGAACATAAGAAAAAACATTTTAAGTCAACAGTCAACCTTCACTATAATTCCCCCCCAGCCTCCCACTGCCCAAAATCTGGCCCAGCCACACGGCCTGTGAGGGCTTTTGTCCAGAAATTGAATGAGAAATGATTACAGTGATAAGCTCAACACCAGTGGGCTGTGAAATCACTATGTGCCAAGCTCCCCAACTCTCAATCACAACTCACATTTTAGCAAGGACCCCAAAAAAGTGAGTCGAAAGAATCCAACGCAATTTGAGACACTAAGGGACAGCGGCAGAGCTGGAGGAGCGCAGAGTGCTTTTGATTGCAACATACAAATTGAATGTGTCAAAGTGATGGTTTCTGGCATACACTGACCACAGACACATCTTAAATGGCAGATTTTATGCCGTAGTATTTATTTAGCCAAGCTTGTTCTAAATCAACAAATCCCACTATTCTGATTACATTATTCCCACCATGCTTTTTAACGTAATGATACCATTTTCTTGATTGTGAGGATGTGTTATTTTGACTGCTACACTGCTGGTTCATTTGAACAGAGAGTGTTTGTATAAAGATGAACCGCACCTTGGAGGCCAGGGCTTCGGCGCTTTCTCTACACGTCCTCTCGATCTCCAGGTTCTCCTGAATGGCACTGACCTCTTCGATGACCAGGTGAGACACTGGGAAACAAAAGAGTCAGAAACAAAGAATATTATAAACCATATAGAATGTATTTTATAACATCCCTCAATATGACTTTACAGTAATAATACCCTTATAAAGGATTTATAAATGATATATATGCTTAGGTCACTAATTAACTTTATTGGAAATAAACAATTACAGAGCAGCGTTCATTCATTGCTAAAGGCTCAGTATTGGCAAGGGGAATGCTCACTACTCATTATTCTCACTTACAAGTTCCAACTAATTATAACTGGTGAAGGAGTCTTATTATTATGAATAGAAGTTGATGTGTTTTACACTTCACAATAAGGCTCCTTTTAATGTTTAACTTAGAAACAAAATGATTGTGAAAATGAGATGAAGAATACTGTACGGCAATGTATTTATTTTTTATTTTATTGTGTTCTGTGATAACTACTTATTATTTGATTATCTTGATATAACAGTTAACGTTAGTTTGTTTATTGTCTTCTGTTGTATTGACATGCGTTATCAAAGGAAAACAGACTTTATTATACTGAGATAACAAAGTAAGCAGTTATCACCAGAAAAACGGCAGCAAAATAAAAAATAAACCCATGGCCGGTCTCTTTTTCCAAAGAAGAAACATGCGGATGATGGTGTAAGACAAGATTGGGGGTCACGAGGCGTTGGGGGGGGGGGGGGGCTCGTAAAATGATTTCCAGAAATCAAATCAAATTCAAAAATTGTTAGAAATACCGTATTTTAACCATAATTGTAAAAACGTAGTTAAAATTTAAAATCCTCAGGTTTAGATGCTTACAGTTCACGTCTATAGGACAGCAACGATGTTCACTCATCAGTCACATGGATATTACTTTTACTGAGGTATTCTACTTTTATCTTATAGTGAATATCTATATGTAAAATAATATCCTTGTTGTACGGCTGTTCTGTTCTTTTGTCTTGTCATCATGACTGTGTTTGGATACCCCTATTAGTGCGTGTGCCCTGCATGTATGCACGTGTTTTTAATATTTCACTTCTGGGGATAGTGGGGGTCACCAGTCTATGACACTGTTATTTTGGGGGTTGCAGGCTGAAAAGGTGTAAGACAATGTGCTCAGTGAACAACAGGCCACAGATCTGTGAACAGTGGGATGAAGAACGGTTGAGCAGGTCACCAGGTAAAGGAAGATCATCAACTGTGTTAATAGCTGGAGAGCTGACGGAGTAAAGCGATGTCACACTTGTAGCCTTTGATGCAGAAAAACTTAATTTGATAAATTTAAACAAGCATGCCCAACGTTTCGACAATAGTCTTCATCAGGGTACAAACATGTAGCTGGAGAGCTAAAAGAAGAGACCAATCAGCATCTCCAGGTTAATATCCACTGTGCACAACGGTCTGATCCGTGTTAACTGCTAGTAACTTATGTGATATATTCTGCCTATAGCACATTTCCTGCTTCCTATAGACATTCAATGTAGAATTCTTTCCTGAGAAAGGAAATCAATTCACTGCGGGGTCATGTTTAATCACCTCATTGTGACCTGTTATGTCATCGTCATATTCAGCCAATGAAAACAATATTAACCAACTGATGAAGCCACAGCTTCACAGACTGAAATAAATCCAGGGTCAGTGATGCAGACGCATACAGAGACACGTCACGCTCTGCGGCGCAGAAGCCCTGGCAGTCGGCAGCCTTTGTTGGCGACGGGATGTTAATGAAATCAGAAAAGCAGCAGATGAAATTCAACTGAATGTCTGTCGTCGTGTCAATACAAACTTAAAAAGTCAACTCATGGCTATTGAACCTGATCAAAATGCCATTAAGGAAACAAAGACGGTGATTAGGACGTTCTAAATGAGTGGGTGCATACCTGTGACTTCTCATTTCATTGCGCAATTAATTGAGATAAGAGTGCCATAACACTTGACACTGAAGTATATTTCAGTTTGCTATTGTGTCTGCCATTTGAGGAGCCTCATTGGTGAGTGACCTCTGTACAACATTATGATATGAATTCAAGAGGAAGTGAACTAAATAATGTTGCCAATTTATCTTTCATCCACACAATTTTCATTCCCTTTATTTTCACCAGCCAAGGCCGACACATAGTGAGTATAGACTGAATACATGCAGGCAACAACTTTGGAGCATAAGACTATGAATAATAGTTTCGGGTGTTATGTGGGCTTTTTGTTCACAATAATACATGTGATGCTGCACTTAACCCAGGGTGAAGGGAAACATCTGCCTCTCAGGCTGATTTCTCTGCACTGCATGGGAAAAAATATATGATGAAAACAATGGTGGGTTTTTTTATGAATAAAACACTGAATCCTGTCAAATCAAATTGAATTTATATCTACAACTGTACTGTATGTTGTGTGTTTGTAACCACCCATCTAGGTATGAGGGTCAAGTGAACATCCTATAGTTCCTCTACACCAGGGGTCTTCAATGTTTTCAGGCCAAGGACCCCCAAACTGATGGAGAGATGGAGCAGGAACCCCCTACTGTATGTGCTGTATAAAATGTTGTTTTACCCAGCCTAGTATATAAACATACCTTGTTATTGTGCATTGAACACTAAGCTAATTAAATAATACACAGGATCATATATTTATGTTTTTATTTAAAGGTCCAGTGTTTAAAATGAGGGGAAAACAGTGACATCTACAGTAGCATTCCAATTCTATTATTAATCTATTAAATAATTCAATTTTTTATTTATGAACGTGAAACCTGCTCTCCGGTTGACTGGATTTTCCATTCCGTACAAACATGGTGGCACAACATGGCGATATGTATAAAAGAAGTATTATAAGGCTATGAAAACCAAATAGATTTTATTTTATAGGGATTATACACTTATACAAATATATTAATTTGGAGTATATTCAGATTTTGCCAATAAACCTCGACAAATATTACACACTGGACCTTTAAAATGATATTAATAAATCATTATATTAACAAGGTATATTATAAATTTACTGATACCAATGCCAATATCAACAATGTCTGTCAATTGCATGATAATCATAGAAGCTATTCAAATTGTTCTTAATTGTTTATATTTTAAACATGAATGTGAAAGCAAAAATGAGTGGTGGCCTGTTAGTGCCACTGCCATGTAGCCTACAAACATACCTGTTACCTTGCATACACTACTGAGCTACTAAATTCAAATTAAATTCATGTTTTTATTTTAATTTAATTTAAAATACCCCCTGTTTTATATCAAATCTGCGTCGGTTCATTTTGAGGAACAAGCTGAAAACATTTCATCTCAAATATCTCAACTCAAGATCCACGTACTTATTTATTACAGAGCTTTCAACCGCATCGCACAATCTTCATTAGCAGATGGTTAGAGAAGTGGGAGGACTAATGGAACATGAATAAGAAAATCCCATGCGACGCGGCCCTCTGCTGTGATTTCGTACACCCAGAGCAAAATGAAGGCCGACATAACGCTCAGCTCCTCAGCGTGAGCCCCGGCCCGTTTACCTCCACATGACTGAGGCTGTGATCCTCCAGCACTGGCACACTGCCAACAAGACTTTCTGTGTGAGCACCAGAGTTGGTCCAGTTGTAGGAAGGAACATCACACAGTATGTGAGCTGGAGGATCTGGGCATATATTGATATTAAAGTAAATTATAAAAGCGAAAATCTCTCCTGTGCAGCACTTTCTTATATTTTGAGGTCATTCTTGCTATAAACACTCCCAGGATAAATATATTCTAACAAACATTAGAATGTCAATTGAATGAAGAGCCAGTGTTCCCTCTCCTCTCACTTCTGCTCCAACACCACCTGGTGTCCAGCTCTGCCTGTCTTTCACACAAACTTAATGAAAATGAAGTTTTCAAGTTGAAAACAGAAAACCCAACAGAGACTAAGGAGGAGAGCTGCAGAGCTGGTAAATGTTTCTGCTGGGACTCATTTGATCCATTGTAGTTATGAAAAATTAATTAGTGCGGCTTTAAACCGCACTGAGGTGGTCGGGAAAAAAAAAAAATCAGGTAAAATTCCACATCACAAATTGTAATGTTGTTTAAGCTGCAATCACACCTCTGTACAAAAGGGACACCCTTAAACAATGCCCTGCCACTTAACTAATTAAACATTGTGGTTGAGTGAGGGAGATATTAAGCATTAGTGCCACTGCTGTGGGCAATTCCTTCCCCCCAGTGACACCTAATTAAGAAGTTGATGAGCGCCAGCTCTGGGCGATATGAGCGTTCCTCCGGCGCCCTGCACATCACTCACTAAATAGCACTTAGCTGCCAGTTTTCATCCTCAGCCTTGTCTCCGTTCCTCTCTGCCTGTCTCCATAATGCCATGGCCACACTCAACAACCAACGAAGGGACGCCTTGAACTAAATGACATGTTAATTATAATTACTGGTAGCCATGGTAAATAAACAGCAGTGGAAGTGTTGAAAGTGTATGAGCACGAGTCGACAGGGGGCTCTGACACGTCAGAATTGGCAGTCTTAATTGTAAGTTTCGGCCTCCCCATCATCATCACTCCATTTTTTCTCCCCTCTTTTTTGTGCTTGTCTTTTTTCATCCTCCTCTCAGGAAAGACAGTGATTACCCCTGTGCCGACGTGCTGCATAATGGTATCAGCGCCGCCAACAGAGCAGTGAATTAAATTGTATCTGCAGCCGCTGTGAAGCCTTGATGAGGGGGGCAGATGCCTTTGTGGTGTTATCATTATAACACAATGGTCATGTTGTCATCAACCTTGCCATCGGCAATTGAAAAGGCATGATTGTGTGTTGGGGGCTTTTTCTACTGTCCTCCCACTGCACCCCCTACCAACCCTGTCGCCCCATCCCCAACCGTTTCGTTGTGAATAGGAGCAATTTTCTAAGAGCTATGAAATCACGTAATAGGTCCTAATATGCAGCTGCTTGGCACAGTGAGGCAGCCTCTATTAACACGGAAGTCAAACACAATATGTGTTTTGGCTGGAGAATCACTGAATACACAAGTACGGACCAGATTTATTCAGATGAAAATCCACACAACTGTCAGCGTCACAAAGACAAACTATTTGCTCCATCTTTTGACATGTGTTGCCCTATTTCAAATTCTGCCTTAACTAAAGTGGTCATAGCAAAGCATTCAACCTGTAAAGAAAGTCATTTTAGAAAATTGAATGGTGGGCTAAAACATTTGAAACATATAAAAGATTCCTGGTCGAAGCTGCAGCGGTGACAGCGTCATTATCTGTGTCCCTGTTCACGTGTTTGTATGACTGTGATCACTTTCACAACAGCAGACGTTTGTCACAAAAGGACACATTTTCTTTCATCTGTAGCTCTGTGTGTGTGTATACTGTATGTGTGTGTGAGGTAAATCTGTTGCCCCTGATATACCTGAAGAATTGACTGCAATATATGGACATATATATATATGACATATCAAAATCAGAATTACTTAATTGACTTTATTGATTCTGATTCTGACGTCCATAATTGTAATATTGCAGCTAATTCCTCAGGTTATATTATGGAAATCAGAATCATCAAATGTTGATTCTAATAAATGTAATTATGTTACAAGTTACACATTTAAAGCCTCCACTGAACTCATCAGATTCCCCATGTTTCCCACTCATTTGATCATTTCTTTAAATTTAATTTTATGAAATGTATTTATTGTACTATTGAATGGAAAAATAACACTGTTATTAATAATAATTCATGTGTGCGTGTGACTCAGCAAAGACGTGAGGCTGTAACTGTATGAGCTGTTTCCTGTCCTGGTGATTTCAGAGCTACTTCTGTCAACTGGGACAAACTCTGCCTCACTGTGTCCATTTAGATCAATACATTCAGGAGTTAAAGCTTGTTTGTAAAAATTAATCTCACTTCCTGGACATGTGTGGAGCCCCAGAGAGATGAACTCACCTTGCTGGATCTCATTGAGCTGCTTGATGGCCTGGTCTCTCTCCTCCTCCAGCCTCCTGCACTGATGTTAGAGACACACACAGAGACAGTGCTGCTTTAATCTGCTCAACTACTGACAATATGTTCCACTTAAAAAATATATATTTTACATTGAGCATTGAGGGGCAGATGAGGGAACACATCCTTAGGTTTCCATATTAAATATAGGCTACAAAATAAGCAGGAAGGTAGAACCCTCAGGAGGATGTATTTTAAAAAGCCCACATTTATCTGATTATTCTTATTTTCCAACCACCTATTTGTTTATCAGCAGAGATTTAATAGTCTTATTGACACTCATTCACTCTGCCAATGTTTCTCTGCTCTGGCAATTAATTACCATAATAATCATTTAGTAAAGGTTTGTCCCCATCTTGACAGGTCAAGCTGGACAGTGAACTAAAAAAAAGTATTTTATTTTATTTTTTAATAAAAGAAAAGTATTGGCAGCTGCAGCTGTTACTAGGTAAGTGCAACAGTAACTAAACAGTTTAACACCCAACATGTGGAACCAGACCGGCCCTGACCCCACAGAAACACACTCACCTCCATGGCTGTGGCCTCATGCCTCCGATGCAGACTCTCATACTCCTCCAGAGCTGTGGGGAGCAGAGGATGCCAGTAAGTCTCCATCAGTAAATCACATCACAGTAGCACCACTCACATCTTCCTGTTTAAAAAAGCAGACGAGTGGAAACTTGTCCAGCGTGTGTCCAGCATGTGACACTCTCTCATACCGTGACTCCTTGTGTCCGGTGTCTGGCACAGAGTTTCCAGTACAGTAACACGCTGACTGCTCAAATATTTATCTTGGATGTTACCACAAAAAAAAAAAAAAAAAAACTTTTATCTTATTCTCACTTTGTCTCTGGTTCTTAAATGAAAATCATGAAGCTAACTTAGCAGAAAGGAGACTACTGGATAATGTGAGACTGTGTGTAATACACTCCCACGTTAAAATGTCCAAGTAACAGCAGAATTAAACACACTGCCTGACATAAAGACAGTTTGGCCTGTTGCCAGTTCCTCCTTCATGACAACCGTCTGTGGTGAATGTTTATAGAACTCACTCATTTCACAAAGACTTGAACTTTAACATAATTAAGGGTGTGTAGTAGAGTGACAGGCGCCCGTTTCTGTCATGTACAGACTGGATGGCAAAACCTGTGGGTGACGTCACAGAGGATAGTTCATCTTTATTTAAAGTGATAGTTCAACATTTTGGCAAATTCTCCTATTGCCATAATCCCTATAGTCTTGGGAGTACAGTAGGTTCATTACCTTTAATTGTCGGTGCAAGCTGTTTTTAGATCGGCGGGGCAGAGACGTGAGTTGCAGCCAACAGAGGCTCATGGTATTTCCATGTTTCCCTCATCAAACTAAATACACAATCCAACAATTCCAAAACACTCTGGTGGACAAGTTGTGACCCGCACATTCACCACGCTATGAAATAATCATGTAACATTACGAGACAAGAGTTGTTTTTGAGGCAAATGCGTAGCCGGAACTACAATAGACACGGCTGCTCGGCGGAGTGACTTCAAAAACGCAAGTAGTTCTGAGTATTTGCTTCATGTGTCGTAATGTTACATAATTATACGTTGTTATTATCTCATAGCATGGTGAATGTGCAGGTCACAACTTGTCCACCACAGTGTTTTGGAGTTGTTGGATTGTGTATTTAGTTTGATGAGGGAAACATGGAAATACCATGAGCCTCTGTTGGCTGAGCAGCTCACGTCTCTGCCCCGCCGATCTAAAACTGATTGCACCGACAATTAAAGGTAATGAATCTACTCCTAAAACTATATGGATTAATAGGCCAATTTGCCAAAATGTTGAACTATCCCTTTAAATCTATATGCCTCATGTTTACTTTACGCTTCTCTCTCTAAGCAGGAGTAGCCTATCTGGGCAGAGACTGACTTTGCGTCATCTTTAGAACTGATAAGCTGAAATCAGGTCAGGAAAAATGTAAACTAGAAGCACTAGCTACTGTTACAAACTGAAAAATATTAGGCAAAACAGAACAGACTGCACTCTGATGTGAATATTTTGTATATTGTTTTTCAACTCTATTCGAACCAGCCTGGGTGTTAAGAGGTAAAGGTGAAGTCCTCCCCCTGTAGGTACCTGAACGTTACATGAAGCAAACACCTGTCAGAAGAGACCGGGGCTGTGCTTCAACACCCTCCACCACTAATCTGTTCCTTACATGAAGCCTCATCAGCCTAATTTACACCGGACTCACTGCTCAGCTTCATTGTTTTTTTGTTTTTTTTTTACGTTTAGCTGTCGCGCGGGTTTTTCCTCACGTGCACAGAACCGGACCACACATCGGTGTCACTGTGCCGCGTGACGTTTACACACAACAGAACCAGTTGACGGCTTCACGTACACTCACCTTGGTTCGACAGACGTGTAATAACGCTCATCTGCTCCAGACCTTCTGCAGCCATGGCGAACAACTCAGAGACCGAAGTTCAACAGGAAGTATTCCTCCGCACACATCTGTCCTGTTCAGGTAGAGGTAGAGCCCCACCGCGCAAACTCCGTCACCACACTGGTAGCTACACCTGTCGAGATGGTGTTTGATGAATAATCTGTGTTCCTTTTTTACTTTTTCTTTTTAAGATCTTTATCTAGCAGATAACTCATATTGATGGAGACTGAATCCGCAGTGCTCTGGTCTCCTGTCAATTTGTGATATAGTCAAAAGAAAAACCAAAAAATAATAGGATCTTGGTTGATTCAAGGCTTTCATTCTGTTTATAGTCTTACAGCTGACAGGATATGGAATTTGCTCAGGTGTCATACTGCTGTCACATGATGATGACTAACCAATCAACTTCTAGGATGAAAGCTGAAGGAACTAGTAAGAACTAGTGAATTACATTGATTAGCAGGATTTCATTCTTAAAACTTAACTGCTCACCATCACCATCTTTCTAAATTAACTAGTCAGACATAATATTCTGACCTCCTGTCTAATATTGTGTTGGTCCCTTAAATACACAACAAACTGTGCTGCACTGTGTGTTGTGACAGCTTTCTATCAGAAGCAGCATGAACTTGTTCAGCAGTCTGTTGGATGGGAGCACACGGGCCAGCCTTCTTTAGTTACCTTAACTCTTAATTAAAACCTCTAAAACCTTTAAATTTATAAAACCTAAATGTCCCACATAGGGTCATAGTGACATCTGGGAAACTACATGTCTGGATTCTGGGCTATTGTGCACAACGACAGGTCAGAGGAGTGTGTTAAAGTGTAACAAAGACCACAACACATGAGATATTTCATATAATTTAATTTATTCATGGACACAAACTCACAAAACCATTATTTTTGCACAACAAAGAATTTGTTTCTGCAGATAGATGGGAATACATCTGTAAACCCTTTTTCATAATACAAATCAAGCTACTAAACACAAATAATGTTAACATCCACTGTAGTCTCGTAAAAGAGCAGGAAGAGAAGAAGCAAGAGGAAGAGAGAACAGAGTACGGGAGGCAACAAACAGTATAGATGTATAGTGAACTCTGCCTGTGGCTCAGGCCTGTCTGGGGTAAATAACAGCAAACCTCAGGCCACAAAATACAGCAGTTTGCTTCATCAAACAGTAAACAGACAAAATAAGAGAAATCCCAGACTGTAAAATCACCATAAAGTGAATATGGTCACGTATTTGATGTTTACTTGGAATGAAGTGAAGCTGTGAGTTAGTGTTGCTCAGCAAATAATCAAAGAAACAAAACCAAACTTCATGAGCTTCACTGGTACTGACAGGTGTGTGGGATAGATATTATTTTGTCAACATCTCTCTTCTATAGGAAACCTCCTGTATGCAGTGGGGGTGGATATCACATAGCATTCTTTAAAAAAAGAAAAAAAAGGGGGATATTCAGCAGTAACACCCCAATAAATAGACTGATCTATCATTTAAGGATATGTTCACGTTTTTTTTCAATCAAGGGTAGATATTACAAGCACAGACATTTTCCGTACACAACTTCTGGACACAGATACATGACAGTACAACTATAGAGGGGGGGGAGGGTTATTGCTTTGTTCTTGTTCAGCGGAAAGAAGAAGTGAAGGGTGATGTTGGGGTGAGATGATCCACAGGACAGAAAGGAAGTAAGATCAGAGGGTGAAGACTGGGATCGACGACATGGGCTCCGAGCACCAGAAAGTGAAGGGTTGTAAGAGTGAAAGGGAAAGAAAGGAATGATGGAAGGTGGGGGTGGTGGGGAGGAAGCTGGAACAAGAACATCCCTTGGTGCGCCTCAGTGACGGACGGCAGACTCCCTGGGGTAAAACTCTGCCAGCGTGCTCTGAGGGATCCTCTTCAGCATCTCCTTGGGGAAGATTCGCAGCAGCTGCCAGCCGATGTCCAGGGTCTCGTACACTGTCCTGTTGTCGTAGGGACCTGGGGGGGGGGACACGGAGACCACAGCAATGCTGATTAACATCCAAACATAATGTCACCAGTGGGCCGTCTCTCAAAATTAACCTTCCTAACCAGTTTTTCCTTCCTGGTAGGTGGAGTTTAAAACTATTGGATCTGCCTTTACCCAATTGCTACTGTTGGTTGTGACATTTATTGAACTGTTGTTATTTATTACTTAGTACTTAGAATTTTGCTGCCTCTTGGCCAGGTTGCTTTTGAAAAAGAGATTCTATATCTCAATAAGCTTTACCTGGTTAAATAAAGGTTTCATAAAAAAAAATTAAAAATCACAATGAGCGTAGCAAAGTGAGTGCGTGCTAGATGTCAGAGTTGCCACAACGGAACAAACATCCATCTCTGTCGACGTTACTCAACTACAACTTCAAACTGAGCACATAACCTCAACGTCATTGTTCTCAGACACTCCCTCTGTTCCCTGATTGGTCGATTGATCTTCTGCAGGAGAAAAGCTGTGAAAGCATTTTAGGAGGAGTACTGAAGGGAACTGAAAATTGAGCAGAGTTTCGTACAGTAAGGGGGCGGAGCTAAGATAGGTGTGCATCACATCAGGTTCAAAATGTCCTTATTTAGTGTTAAAGCTACAGTGGATTACTTTTGATTTGTCCTATAGACACAGTGTAGCTACATACCGACGGATGCCATTTGTGTTATATTTGGTTTATTGTCTTATTTGTGTCCACCTGATGCATACAGGTCTAACAGTCGACTAGCAGCTATGCTACTATTAGGGATGTGAATCTTTGGGTGTCTCACGATTTGATTCAAAATTGATTCTCATATGATGGAGGGTTGGGTTGCTGAGTACAAGAGTACCTAGTAGTTGCAGACATTCAATAGAGCATTTTAATCTTATCAGTTAACGTTAATAATCATTTCATCATCATTTTCTTTCAAAACTCCTCAGAGCCACCTCACCTTCTGCACATGTCTGCCATTCAGATGAAAGCTCTCACAAAACAACTCTGACGTGTTGCTGTGGCACTAATAGCAGTCAGGTTGATCTTTGCTTTAATTATCACTGGGATGTGTCCATCATTGACAGGATAACGAGAATCACTTCCTCAGCGTTGTTTCCTTCACCAGCTGACCATGTTACAGATAATATACTCTGCATCCTGGTTTACAGTGTTGAATAAAAGCCGGTGGTACATCATCATATCACGGTGACTTCAATTTGTGTCATGATTGATGTTTGAATTCTTGGATTATGATCAAAATGTGTTTTCCTACATACATGAAAATGACACCTTCTACAATGGTTTCTATGTCTAAGCTGAAACTGAATATGACTCTCATTATATTTTGACTTTATTTGGCTTTTAACTGTGTTTTCATGTTCAATTTTAATGCTTCTTTTTGACTTGATGATAAAAAGTGTCTTACAGACTGGAAGAGGAAAACAGCTGAAGCTGCTGCACTCTTTTTAACTGTTTTGGGGGGAAAAAATGTAGACCCCTCCATGTTATTTATTTGGTAATTAATCTGACCTTGGACCAGTCTGGATGCAGATCTGTTGCTCATAGAGATGATTAGTATTGTACCTCGTGTTACTGTAATGCAGTGTTTTTCAACCTTGGGGTCGGGACCCCACGTGGGGTCGCCTGGAATTCACATGGGGTCGCCTCTTGTATTTGATTAAAAAAAAAAATACTGATTAAAAAAAAATTACTGATAATTTTTTTAAAAACTGATTATTATTCTTTTTAAAATTATGATTAAAAACACCATGCACAATTTTAACAACTGTATTCTATACTTTCACTTTCTCAAATATAAATCGACTTCATATAAAATGCAGCATATAAAAATAATTGAGCTGGCGCATGTTGATTGATGGCGTGGGGTCGCCAGACATTTGTGATGTCAAAATGGGGTCACAAGCCCAAAAAGGTTGGGAAGCACTGATGTAATGACTGTTCTCCTGAGGAATCCGTCAGTATTCAAAAGAGAGAACACAACCACGTGTACACCTCTACAATATACTCCTCTACAGTTCAGTGAGGTGTGCCCACACAGATCAATAGTTTCCAGGGACCAACATAAACATAGAAATACAATGTAATTGCCACTTCAACCACCGTTTTCAAAGCATTACACTGAAATGGAGGAGAAATATTGAATAACCCGACACCAGTCTCCACTGTTGGTTAGTGTCTGCGTCATTGTTCAAATATTATCATTTCATTTCTGGAAGCAGGTGATCCCATTTACAAGACCTTATAATAACTGTCATGATTCATGAACCTGTTGCTATTTTTAGGATTGATTATCCAGTCACAGTCCAAAACCCTCACACAGATGAGTTAAATTGCAGGATGTACAACACAGTTTTTTTCCTCAACCAAACAATAAAAAGTGATGGTTGCATTTGTGAGCAAGCACAGATGTGAGCGTTGGCTGTAGCCGCACACACAGTCTCCCTCTGTATGATGAGAGTTAAACCTCTCTACATCTTCTCACCTTGAGCAATGAAGTTCTTCTCAAACTTCTGCAGGAACTCGAGGTAGAGCAGATCATCGGAGGTGAGGGCCTCCTCTCCCACCACAGCCTTCATGGCCTGGACGTCCTTACCGATGGCGTAACAGGCATACTGCACACAAGGAGAGACGGTCAATACCATAATATAGTTAGCACTGTTCAGTGAATTAATAATACTTCAGTGTTTAAGTCCTTCAGGTCACTTCATACAATTTCAGTTTTAGACTTATTTTAAAAATGAATCCAATGAATCATCCACCGAGGACAAAAATCCAGGGGCATGAAAAAAGAATGAAAGTTTAGCCTCATGCTACTGGCCTTCATCTGGGTGATCACTGAGCACATTACAAATAACATCTAAATATGAGACAGAAAACATATTAAAGCACACATATGAGCCAACAGGGCTTCAACAAAGATAGGTTGAGCATATAAGAATAAGAATTACTTTATTAATCCCCAAAAGGGACATTTATTTTAGTTCTATACTATAATGTACTATACTATCCACCTTTTTCTGAACGTCAAAAACGTAAGTCGGTTTTGCTCTTCCGGTGGAATTGAATGTTTATCATTATCGTTTATCTTTTCCATTGAAAATCTGTAAAACGCATGGATCATCACGCCAGCTTTTAACACTGGATATCACACAAATGGACATCCATTGTTAAAAGCCAGTGTTACTAGATCCATGTGTTTACCACAACTATGACAACAAGTGAAACCACGGAAATGTAAACATACAATTCCACTGGAAGAGCAAAACCGGCTTCCGTTTTTGATATTTGGAAACTTGTGGATACTATAATAATTCTCGACTAGGAACGGAATCCATCTCGTCAGGCTGCGAGAGAAGAGATGTGTCCAATAAAGGACATGGGTGCCACCATGGTTACCTCATAGTCTGGAGAAGTGCACCTAAAGGGTGGAACTTGGATTGGTACAGTCTTTGTACGTGTGACCGTATACTGTGGCACAAGGCAACAATAGGTAGTAAATATGTAAAAGATAACAAGACCTGTAAAACTGACAAAGGTCATCATACATATATACTGTTCACTAATCAGGCATAACATGAGCACTGACAGGTGAAGTGAATAACACTTCATCATCACCTGTTAGTGGGAGGATATATTAGGTAGTCCCATCCAAGATTTGCAGTCAATCTGCAGTCTCTGTTTGAAAGGTGTGTACTGAAACAGGTGAAGAGAATCCTGGAGGAGCCATCCCATATTCTACACTCACAGTATGAGCTGTTACCATGAGGCAGGCGATACCGAGCTCAACGGTCCAGATTAAACCGGTACAAGAACTCCTTTGTGCCTCTGTCAGTGGGTGTTCTGAATAGGAGCTTAAAATAGCCCTACAATTTTTATGATCTTATTGTGTTTTTTTGTAATTTTTATTGTGTGCTCTCTATCGTGTTTTTATGTGTATGTGCGTATGTGGTTGATGGGTCTGGCGGCATTGAGTCCAGGCCGAATTCCCCCCAGGGAGACGATAAAGTCCAGCTACTGTACTGTTGCTCAAACTGCTGAACAAGTTCATGCTGGGTCTGATAGAAAGCTGTCACAACACACAGTGCAGGGCAGTTTGTTGTGTATTTGGCAGCAAAAGGGACCAACACAATATTATGCAGGTGGTCAGAATGTTATGTCTGATCGATGCGTATTTCAAATGAGCCAAACCACTGTGAATCAGAGTAACTGAGCTCTAATAAAGCTGCAGTATTTTGCAGTTGTAAGTCAGCATCACCACCTCTTAATCTGGGATTCATGACTTCTTCTCTCCATTCCCCTTTGGAAGTAACTAAACTCTGCTCCCTTCCTGTCTGACTCATGTGCATTGATGAGAAACTTGATGGCTCTCACACACGGCAGAAAAACCAGTGCTCTCCTCCTCTAATCCCTTACACCGGTTACAGAAACCAGTGAAGAACTCGAATTACTGGAGGAAAAGCAGCTGTGACCTTCATTCAGAGCAGAGCAGGCGGTGAGATGTGTGTGTGATGTTACCAGCTGGTTGGAGACATCGGCGTGGTCCTTCCTGGTCATCCCCTCGCCGATGGCCGACTTCATCAGACGAGACAGTGAAGGCAACACGTTGATGGGTGGGTAGATCTGAACAACGGGAACGGGAGTGTTGAAATACATCAGATGTCAGTTCAAAATACAGTTTAGAGAATGGTTCCATGTACGGAACGATGAGGGACTGAAGGATACCTGTCTGTTGTGCAGCTGCCTGTCAACGTAGACCTGACCCTCTGTGATGTATCCAGTCAGATCAGGGATAGGGTGAGTGATATCTGTCAAACACAAACATGTATTTAATCACAACACATCCAACAAAAAACACTTGACTTCACTTTAAAGGGATATTTCACCCATTGCCATAATCCCTATAGTCATAGCAGTAGGGTCGTTAGCTTTAATCGTCGGTGCAAGCTGTTTTTCGATCAGCGGGGCAGAGATACAAGCTGCTCAGCTAACGCTACGGAGGCATATGCTATTTCCGGGTTTCCCCCATCAAACTCAATCAAATACACAATCCAACAAGTTGTTTTCGAGGTAAATGCGTATCCGGAACTACATCCCAGACACGGCTGCTGGGCAGAGTGATTTCAAAAGCGCAAGTAGTTCTGAGTATTTGCTTCATGTGTCGTAATGTTACATAATTATACGTTATTACTTCATAGCGTGGCGAATGTGCAGGTCACAACTTGTCCACGAGAGCGTTTTGGAGTTGTTGGATTGTGTATTTGATGAGTCTGATGAGGGAAATGTGGAAATACCATGAGCCTCCGTAGCGTTAGCTGAGCAGCTCGCGTCTCTGCCCTGCCAAAATGTTGAAATATCCCTTTAACAACTCTAGACGTCAGCTCTGAGTGGAATTTATGTACGACTGTCACACTTCACACGTTTAGTTAAAGCAGTGATGGGGACTCTTGCTCAACTAGATAGGAGTAGGCTCTTCATCCTTGTCGCTATGGTAACTGTAAGCATAAAAAATGTCTCCTGAGTTCCCTCCAGACGCTGTCCATAGCGACTGAAACAAGGACTCGCCTTATGCATTTAAGGACAGAAAATAGAAGAATTGACGTTCATGTGTGCACTGCTCTGACGCCATAAATACGTGTGTTGTACAGAAACCCTGCTGCTGCTCTCACCGTCGTTGGGCATGGTGAGGATGGGGATCTGGGTGATGGAGCCGTTCCTTCCCTCCACACGGCCGGCGCGCTCATAGATGGTGGCCAGATCGGTGTACATGTAGCCAGGGAACCCTCGACGGCCGGGCACTTCCTCTCGGGCAGCAGAGACCTACAGACAGGTGGACAGGAGGAGGACATGAGAGCAGTAAGAACAAGCTGGAGGATGCAAGGTTATCTCTGCATCACGTCATTCTTTCTTTTAGCCCTGCTATTCCAACACAGAGCAACATAAGCGTTTATCCTTTGACCTCAGTGTGAGGACCATTTCAAAACCTTTGTAAATAGCAAAAAACATGAGGGAAAATGTGATTGTCAGTTGTGAGTTGAGGGTCACATTGAAAAGTTCACACTCCACTAGCCTCAGTCAAACAGACACTGGTTAGTTCTCATCCTTGGTAGGAAAAAAACCCAAACGTTTTTCACTTTAAAATTAATTAATCCTGTCAGAGTAGGGGACAGACAGACAGGAAGCCTGGGAGAGGACATGCAGTAGTAAAGGGTGGGTCAGTCTTAAAGGGATAGTTCAAATTTTGGCATATTCCTATTGTCATAATCCTATAGTCACAGCAATAGGTTCATTACCTTTAATTATCGGTGCATGTTGTTTTGAGATCAGTGGGGCAGAGACGTGAGCTGCTCAGTGAACACAATGGAGGTGAACGCTACAGGTCCCCGGTCCCTCATCAAACTCATCAAATACACAATCCAACAACTCCAAAACGCTCTGGTGGACAAGTTGTGACCTGCACATTCACCACGCTATGAAATAATCATGTAACATT
Organism: Trachurus japonicus; assembly: GCF_045865225.1. Classification (NCBI taxonomy): domain Eukaryota; kingdom Metazoa; phylum Chordata; class Actinopteri; order Carangiformes; family Carangidae; genus Trachurus; species Trachurus japonicus. Next base: position 27,330,175 of record NC_140921.1, on the reverse strand, counting down.
ACAAGACAGAGTTGTTTTCTAGGCAAACTGGTAGCCGGGACTACATTCCAGACACGGCTGCTGGGCAGAGTAATTTCAAAAGCACAAGTAGCTCCAAATATTTGCTACATGTGTCGTAATGTTACATGATCATAGTGTGGTGAATGTACAGGTCACAACTTGTCCACCAGAGCGTTGTGGAGTTGTTAGATTGTGTATTTGATGAGTTTGATGAGGGACAGGGGACCTGTACCATTCACCTCCATTGTGTTCACTGAGCAGCTCACGTCTCTGCCCCGCTGATCTCAAAATGACATGCACCAATTATGGCAATAGGTGAATTTGCCAAAATGTTGAACTATCCCTTTAAACACATGGCCCTTGCTGTTAGGACTAGCACCATGTATTAGGTGCTCTACCAGGTGAGCCACCATGGACCATCAACATGTTTCTCTTGTAAAAGAGAAATGTGGAGTTTGAAATCAAATCATCTTTGTTCTATGCATTTATAAGTGTAGTCTGTCAGCACACATCGTGGATGGTAGTGTAGAGTGATCAGTCTGTATGTGCCTAAGGTGCATCAGACCCAATAATGATACATGAGTGACAGGGAGATCTCACTGTTTTTTCCCCACTCACACGCCAAAAGCTGAGCCAGCCATGACACCATTGTATCTCTCCGTTCGACTATTATAGTTAACTGAACTCTTTATTAAGCAGGAACTTGACTCCAATATCAAAAACTACCTTCACATCTATTTACTGAAGCAAAAACAAATGAAAGTCTTCTCCCACACCAAGCCAGGAGTTGAGGAGGAATTCCTGCTCAGAACAGTTAGTGCACCGTTATGTTGAGTATTCTACATGGATCAGCTGAGAGGGAGTCGGTTCAGTCAGCGAAGTTGACGGCAGTTTTTCTACTTACACTCACTTACAATCTCAAGTGGTAAAGAAGACACTGTTGTCATTATGGACTACCCATGTGGTGTGTTCCATGTGGAAGCTGTGACAGTCTTGACAGGTGACCCCACTCATATTTCACCCAGTTATGTTCCGTCTGTCCAAAGAAATATATACACTAATGCTTGATACCAAGTCATGTTTAATCTTCCTTGGCTTTTTTATATTTATTTTATGAATATATATAGAAAAAATATAAAAATTTAACTCTTCACTTGTAAACAAGATTTAAAAAAAAACCCTTCTGAAACCATTTACTGTTGGAGAGTCAAGTGATGAACTCCTTTAGTATCTTTCAGAAGAGGCAAACAGCTGGTTGGAAATGTCGCCATTCTGTTTTTTGGCCCTCTGCAAAAATGACCAAAAGTAAATCCTTGTTCCCAAAGTCAAGTGAATTCAGAGCAGGCGAGAAGGAAAATGCATCTCATTCATCACCGGATTAAAAGGTTGATGGGCAGGCTAAACACTTGTGAACTGTAGATTCAATGCAAAACTAAACCTTCAGGTGCATGAATGGGAACAGAAGTTAAATGTTAATGTCCTCCTGGCTCTTTGTAAGTGCTGAAATACCCATCAAGCTGCCTGAGTCTTAGCTGACGATTGGTGCAGCATGCATGTGCCAAGGTTATGGACAGCAAATGCAAGAAGGGAAATACACATGCACCACTTAAAAACCTACATTGTGCTGCCAGCACAGGGACACAAAGGAGTGAGTCGAGAGGGCCTTACTCCTCACCGTGAGGAGAAAGGAGGGCGGTAGGTGGAGGGGCAGAGAGGGGGACCATTTCCTTTGAAAGCCAAGCAGACAATAATGAAATTAAGGTATTTCCTACACAAATGAAGGACACATTACCCTCCCTTTCAGCAATGAGCACAAGACCTTAGTGAGTCCATCACCTCCGTGCTTATGTTGCTGGGAACTTGCAGTGGTGTTATATTGACATGCTGCCACACAGGCTGCTGCTGGGAGGAGTCAGGACGACTGTACCATTCGCAAATATGACGGAATATTTGGCAACTGTGCACTAATTTAAATATCACTGGCGGTAAAGCAAGCATGCTGTGCTGACCTGGCAGCTTACAAACTGATTCTAGAGCGAGAAAATGTGTTCTACTCTTGATCATGTGCCTCTTTGCAGATCGGTTCTAGTAATTTTACGCTGCCCTGTTGAAAACTGACCCACAGTTGCAGAGATGTCCAGATCAGGGGACTGATCATTTGGTCGTGGCGTTATTAAAGGAGACATATTATGTCCTTTTTCCACAAATTAATAGTTCCCAGGTGTCTTAAAGACATGCCTGTGACATGCTTCGGTCAAAATACCCCAAGGATCAAACATCACAGCTCTTTTCATCCTCTCAAAACAGCCCTGTTCAGAACAGCTGGTTTCAGTGCCCCTTTCAGTGTCCCTTTAAATGCAAATGAACCACTGCTCGCCCCGCCCCTTCTACTGGTCCCAGGTAGGGGTGGGGTTATTCAAATTTGAAAACTAATTACATAATTGGAAGACAACTGAAGGAACAGCTCATAAAACCACATGGATTTCAACCTAGAGAGCCTGAAAATTATAGATTTTTTTTGTCAGTTCTTGCATTTTGGGGGCCGGAAGACAAGACAAACACCCAGATATACTGTATGTTACAGCCTTCAATAAGTGATATTTCCATAATATGTCCCCTTTAAGGAATGGTCACTAACTGCCAGATTCGTTACAGGGGCATTCTGTGAGTGGTCTTTAAGACTGAGAGATAACTAGTGTCTAGAAGGAGGCAAATGATTAAGAAAATTAAGAAAAATATTAACAGAAACACAATTTTCTAGTAGCCAATTAATTCTATCTGATGGAAATGTCAAATGTCATAAATTGGATAAAGTTAGTGTGGCCAACTGAGTCACTACCCACCTGTATCCAGTTTTTATATTGTTACACCACCTAATCTATTATATTATAATATTTAACTGTAGCAAGCTGATGACTGGTCAGTTTCCCCTCATGTCCGTGCCTAGAGACAAACCGACACAATGTTCTGAACTTCAGTGGAATTCATTCCTTCTTGGCAGAATATATAAACGCTCATGGTGAACCGTTGACAAAGGCATCAACAGCTTTGCACAAGCTGTAGTTACTGTTTTCATATTGATTAAGTAAGAAGTAATGGTGTACAGTGATAGAGCTGCATTCTCAGTAAGAAACTTCATAACATATCAATGAACCATGGCTTTACATTAGGTGACACTGAAAAGGTAGAACAATTAACCTGCGCTGATTTTACAGCACTACATTTTTTAAGTATTGGAATTGGTGGAAGTATTCAAAGGTTCAAATAGGGCTTGATATGAAATATGAAATAAAACTGGCTTTAGTATTGTGGTGGTGGAGTGGTATACAGCTGAGCTTATGCTGCCATGGTCTTATCAAAGGTAGAGGTTGTTTGACAAAAGGGCTTATTGTGATTTAAATGTGTTGTGCCGCTCTCATGCTGACTCTGAACGAGCAATCTGGATAATGTGCTTCTTTCACATCGGTTAATCGGTTATCAACTTTCAGAGAGAGAGAGAGAGGATACTACACAAACATTTTCCTTATTTGTCTGAAGAATATACAACAACGCACAACAACACGACTCATGACGCTGTCTAAGAAAGTGCAGCTCCTGTCATTTAGATCTTGCACTTGGCTGTGCTGCAGTTTTGTATAACCATTACTGGCAGCCCTACCATGAAGGTGTCTGCTGCAGTTCATTCTGACTCAGTCGCTCTCATACAATAATGAAACATTCAGTCGGCCTAACCCTGACCGGCGAGCCAAAGGCAAATGTGCGGTTGCATTTCAGATCGAAAAATCTATGGAGAGCTGGACAGAAGCAAAACCACGTCAGTGAAAATACCACAGATGTCTAAACCATTCTATGAGACCTCAATCTGTAAATACATACACACAAAGCTCACTGGAGAAGGCACCTGTGTAACTTACCATCCACTTCTGCATGTGACCAAAAAAACAACTGTAATAACTTTCATATGCAAAGATAAAAGCCTGCACAGCGGTGTGGGAAATGATGGCTCCCAAAGCCTCTTTAATATCACACTACGCTTCACCGACACGCAAACATTTCAGTGGAGTGGCTGCCCGCTGTTTGCTTTTTATAATACACTGAAGATATAAACGGTTGTGAGGTTTGTTTATCATCTCGACACCACACCCACTACACTAAACTACACTAAAGGAAGCACTTAAAAGAGCGTTTATGTAACCGCCGTGGGTCCATTCTTAATGAGAACCTTCAGATTTTTAATAACACGGGAACAGTTTACAGCATTAGTTGGAGAATCTCATCAATGTCACAGTAAAATTAGTGCTGCAACTGGAATATCTGACTGAATATACTATATGCAGTATTAGGAATCATGTCGGCCTTGTGAACCTGAACTGAATGAATTCAGAAAAACTGTTTTTGGAAATTTCTGGATATTTTGATGGTGACAGGATACACTGAGACAGACAAACACATTGCACAACTACTTCTTAAAGGGATAGTTCAACATTTTGGCAAATTGGCCCATTGCCATAATCGCTATAGCAGTAGGTTTGTTACCTTTAATTGTTGGTGTAAGCTATTTTTAGAATGGCCGAGCGGAGTGGCGTGCTGCTCAGAGCTACACTACGGAGGCTAATGGGATTTCTTGGTTTCCCTCATCACACTCATCAAATACACAATCCAACAACTCCAAAACACTCTTGTGGACAAGTTATGACCTGCACATTCACCACGCTATGAGATAATAAAGGAACGTTACGAGACGGAGTTGTTTTAGAGGTAAAGTCATGCAAAACCGCTGATGCGCGTTGCCTTCAGGGACAGGTTTTTAGCAAGCAGACTCAAGGTCACAACTTGTCCACCAAAGCATTTGAGTTGTTGGATTGTGTATTTGATGAGTTTAATGAGAGAAACCAAGAAATCCCATTAGCCTCCGTAGCGTAGCTCTGAGCAGCTCGTGGCTGCGCTCGGCCGACAAATAAAGGTAACGAACCTACTGCTATGACTACAGCTACTACTACTATTATGGCAATGGGCCAATTTTCCAAAATGTTGAACTATCCCTTTAAGAAGACTGGAGTCTTTCTACAGCTAAAATTGTTACAGATGTTTCACCGGTCTGTGGTGGTCAGCTCTTCTTCACTGTGGTGTACTGGGGAGGATGTAGGGCTGTGTATTGGCAGGAATTGATATGATATGCATCACGATACAGAGGCAACAACGATACTATATATCGTGTGATATACGATATATTGTGACTAAAAGCAAGATGATTTTTGATTTCTTTCCTTTTTTTGACCGTACTAAGTTAGCCAAGGTTTGAGCATATGATAAGCCACAGAGTTGAACTCTGAGATCTCATTGTTCCGTTGGAGCGGAGGAGTTGATGTCTGAATGACTGCTGCCAACCAGCAGTCAGAGTTTTAAATGCACAGGAATTAACCACCACCATGAATGTTTGCATGTAAATTGTTAATAAAAAATCGAAACAGTGCTTTTGAATATCGATACAGTATTGCAAAACGAAATATCGCGATATTGTCCTCCACTGACTGCTGTCCCTGTCCTGCTCCACTGACTGACTGTCTCATAAACCCAGTTATGACGGGGGAAGCAAACAGACACCGAGTACCTCATTTCACATCCACAATTTAACAGAGGCAGCTTTACAAATATTTGAAAGTTTCCTACAATAAACACATAAACCTCATTTAGGTTCTGTTTCCACTGCAGGAACTTAGGGGGTAATTTTACAGGGCAGTTGAGGTGTGTCTCCATAGAAGGAACTGCCTCAGAGGAACTCCTGGATGGAGCTTGAGGTTTACTCTGTGCTGATTGGGTGTACTCAGAGCGGGATGCGAGGCCAAGAGAAAGCACATAAATAAGATGCATTTTTAAAACCCCAACAGAAGTGGAGCATTAGTAGAAAGTGTCGGAAAAAGCAGGAAAAGAAGATGCTGTATGATAAGTGGACAGACGACTACGTAATGATCAAAACTGTTGCACAACGATCACATCACCTCAAGAGTCCGGCGGGTTCTGCTCTGTAGTGAGGCAACTATACATCTATCCATCCATCTATCTGGTTCTTATGTTTTGATGCTATCTCTTGGCAAATGCATTTCAAAATACGAACAAAGACTCATCTTTTCATTTCATGCGTGGTAACAGTGATCAGTATAAGTGCTGGTACCTCTCTCAGAGCCTCAGCGTAGGAGCTCATGTCAGTCAGGATGACCAGGACGTGCTTCTCACACTGGTAGGCCAGGTACTCTGCTGTAGTCAGCGCCAGGCGTGGGGTGATGATACGCTCGATGCTGGTGGGTCACAGACAAAAAGTTATCGTTATAGACACTGAGGTCTCAACTCAACTTTTATCTAAAACATTTATTCTATACACTTTTTTCTTTATAGTCCAGTAATCATAACACATTTCTGATCTCTCACTTCAGAGACATTTTTTTTTTTAACTACGCAGCACTGGAGCAGCTTGTCCAATCACTGCTCACGTAAAGAAATCATTTCAGTGAAGGTGAATATCTTACGTGGGGTCGTTGGCCAGGTTGAGGAACAGGCAGACGTTGTCCATGGAGCCGTTCTCCTCAAAGTCGGACTTGAAGAAGCGAGCAGTCTCCATGTTAACCTGAGAGATCAATCATACAAGTCAGTGATGCTGCAGGAGCAGGAGCTCATTACTCACATCAAACCTGTGACATCACTGCTCTCTGAATATGTATATATAGATGTATAGAGTGTCTCTTATTTCTGTTGAGTGTGTTTTGTTTGATATAGTTGGCATTTAACCTTTAAAGTGATAGTGAGTATGTTTGGATTGTGTATGTTATATTCATTGTGAGTTGTGCTCTTGCATTTTCCCCAAATAAAACGTTTCCCTCAATTCTCTAACCAGAGAACTTTGTGATTTCAACAGTGCATTTCATTGGTCGCCTGTCAAAGATGTCATATCCTCTATGATCATGTGTCAGTGTTGTGTTGAGGCTTTAAAACCACATAGACTTTTTACACCTTGGTGGTTTTCAGCTAGATATTTTAAGATATTTTAGTCACTGGTCGTCTGGATCTGAAGAAGCTCAGTTCGCAGCCACTGTTATAAGTTATTTTCTGGTCATTTTTGCCTTTACTCAGATGGCAACAGTATGAGAGAGGTAAGTGAGGGAGAGAGAGACCACCAGATGAACCAGAGGGGTTCTCAGATTTTATTTATTTTTACCTGGTGTTCTGAATTCTGCTGCCAGTACAAACCTGCTAAATGTCTCTGTCCTCCGACACAAAGCCCCGAAGACACTGACTTTAAATATGTAACTACCTGCTAACCGGCTCTGTTTGACTTGCACTGCCCACGACACTGAAAAAATCCAAAACATGCACTCCACCAAGTGAACAACCAGGACCCACAACATGATGTTTTTTAGCTCAAATCCTCCGTCAGGCAGCTCTTTATGTCTAACTCCCTTTGTTTGATATGAAGAGTTAATCATTGTGTTAGCATAAAGCCTTGTGATGACTCCTCTCTCTCTGCTCAGTGTGTCTTGTGTTCAGTTCTTCCTCTGCCTCCTTTAGTAATAATGATTCATGTAATGAAAGTATGCTCTCTGCTGTATTGGAGGTGAGCCTCAGTGTATTGGAAGCACTTCTCTTTCCTGCTGTTCCTGAGCAGAATCCAGAGCAGCTCAGTAGACTGAGGCTCAGTACTCCACTGATTAGGGCTGCACTTTGTCAGCTACATAATCACAAAACTGACTGACTGATTATGTTGTTACAGTCCAGCCAAATACACTAATATAAAAACAACACTAGGGTCCCTATCTCCCTATCGTGTCTGCGTGGGTTTCCTCCGGGTACTCCGGTTTCCCCCACCACTAAAAACATGTCGGCTAGGTTAATCCTCCAGTCAGCGCCCCTGACCAAAGGCACTGGCTCATAATCTGGAGTTGGTCCCCGGGCGCTGCACCGCGGCTGCCCACTGCTCCTCAGGGATGGGTTAAATGCAGAGAAAGAATTTCACTGTACTAGCTGTATATGTGACAAATAAAGTACCTTTATATCCGCAATCATGGAATCGCGGGATTGGCCAATTAACACGGAATCTGATTTTAACGTGGAATATCGTGAAATTTGACGTAATTTGACTGAAAGGAACTTTTATCTGGGGGAAATTGCACAGAGGGAAGCAAATCTAGGTGGCACACCCCCTCTGTCATCTCACATGCCCCCTCCCCCTTCGAAACAATGTATAGGTGAAGCCCTACTGTGTCTGAAAAAACTAAGAAACTCGACAGTAACCCCTCAATACCGAGCTGAGCAGCTCCCAGGTGACCTCTGTGTGTCAGCTGAACTGTTGTTTTGCAAATTCTGCAACATTCTGTTGACTGGAAGCGTAAAAATACATGCAAGGACCACCTACTGTCCAAAAGCCATGTGAAAAACAAGGAAATTATTTTTTAAACTAATATATTTATTTTACTGGAAAACTGTTTAAAGCGCAAGCATTAATATTTTGTTGGTACTCAAAGTACTTACAGTGCAGTGTTATGTTGCACCATGCAGTATTTGTTCTTAAGGTATGGAGGAAAAGTGTTGTTTACCTCAATTAATTTAAAGTAATTTCTAATTAATTTGTGTACATTTTAGTCATTAACATTAAAAACACACTCTTTTTGGTAGTAAAATGTGAGTAACAGGTAAAAAAACAAAAAACAAAAAATTGAATTCCCCAAAATTTAAAAGGAAAAAATTTCCAAAATTTAAAACGGAGAAAACAGAATTTGGGTAGAAAATAAAACAGATTTTATATTATCTACAACACCAATACCATAGACCAGGTGTCATTCAGTGGGAGTTCTGCTCTGCTCTCAGTTTTTTCGTGTTTGGATCATTTTTTTTAAATTATTAAACAAATTCATGATTTTAAAAATATCTCAATTTTTTCAATAAAGTTCCCAATTCACCCACTACACTGACCAGTAGGATTTGAGCTGGTGGAGAAGTAAAATTTTATCTATGCACTGCCCTATGCCTTGGGCATAAGTTCCTTTATGCGTTTTATTGTTATATAATGTTTGTGCTGATTGAATTATGGTTTTATTTCTATACTGTGAAGCACTCTGTGTACTCGTACTACGATGGGTGCTATATAAATAAAGATTGACTTACTTTAAAGAGGAAGGGTTAGCATTTAATGAGTGTGGGTGTGGTGGAGGTGGAGGTGAGCATGTCAGACATGGGGTATTAGAGCAGACAGGCGGAGCAGCTGAGGAGGAGAGAACTTGATACTGCAGGACTGACAGTGTTAAAGGAGCTTTTGAATGAGTAACCTGTCTACATGGCCTAGGGATATGTTCAGAGGTGCAGAAATAACAAGAGGGACTCAAAGGTTAAGTCACTTAGTGAATAAAAGACAGAAACCAGGGTGGGAGAGAGGGTACAAGGTGTCACGTCAGGGTTAAGAGGGGGATTAGAGTGACAGATGGGGGGTGGGGGGGGGGAATAAAGGTTTGAATGCGGCCCCGCTCACCCCCATGGCTGCGAAGACGATGGCAAAGTTCTCAGCGCTGTAGTCCATCACGTCCTTGGACTTCTGCACCAGGCCGGCCTGTCGACAGATCTGAGCTGCAATCTACAGGGAATCAAACACACAGTCAGGGTTTAGACAGGGCCGCTCCGGGTGGACACAGTCTTTAAATATACAACACGTGTCTTTTAATGGAGCAAAGCCTCTATTCCTGAGGGTTCATCAGCATTTTATCCAATCACAATCCTTATGAGTCCTCTGTGAAATCTAATTAGGTTTAGTTTTCACTTTTGCAAATAGCTGAGATAATAAATAAGTCAAACTTGAAGACCTGTGATCAGCTGTTGCTATCCGACCGGGCAGGCACCACAAAGCCTGCTTGATGCCCGTGTCTTTTATTCATTAACACATGTGTTACAACAAACCGCAATCAATTAGAGATAATAAATTAAACAGAGTGAAGCGCTTGTGGAATGACAGAGGAACTTCATCCCATAATGCCTCTGTCTTGATCCGGCCTGCCCTGACCTCTATGTGCCCCCACAGTCCAGGCACCTGGCCCATAGAGGAAACCACCACATGACTGACCTCTGTGACACGTGCTTAATGAAACAAGGTACGTGTCCACAACATGTGGTCGCCATGATTATAGTGATTCAGGAGTGGGACAGTTATGGGCTGAGGATGTTGTTATGATGCCGTTATATGAAGCTCCTCTTCCTGGTTTGAATTTAAGTAGATAATGAGTGAAATTTCAAATTTGACGAACCGGGAAGAGGAGCTTTGAGAAGCTTCCGCTACAAACAAGCTTGAAATATAGACTTATTTAATTTTTTTCGGGACAATTTCGCATTTCGGGGCTTCAATACAAGACGGACATTACATACGAGCAGCATGGAGGTATCCATTTGCAACCGTTATATGGACATGCACTGCTACGCCGAGACCCCCTGTAACTCAGAGAAGCCACGGATAACTCTGAAACTTAAATTTTGGGTGAACTATCCCTTCAACATTCCCCACATAACATCAGCATATTGCCTGTGTGTGCATTGACTCTGATTTGGGCCTTCACCACCTCCTGTGAGAAACATCTGCTCCTTAGCTTTAAGCTGGCTCTCCACTGAACTGTGAGGACACTAGAAACAGCTGGAAAATGACAAGTGTAATGGGACTGAAACACATCACTTAAGTTGTGAGTTTTTAAACAGCTTCATTTGAAACATTTTATGTTTCATCATTCTATCATTCTATCAATATTGTTTTAATATAAATCAAAATGAAGCTTTTAAAAAATAGAATACTATTAAAAACAGTGTCCATATAGGACATAAATTCTCCACCAAATACAACATTTCCAATGAAAAGCATTTCAATCTGACAATATAATACATTTTGTGTCTTCTATGTGATTTCCACACTTGGCAAATTCTTTCCACAGATAGAACCACTGGCTACACGTTTGACACGCCTGGTTTATATTTTATTTTTTTGACTTGAGACTCCCTGGGAGGAGGAGGTGTGGTGTCCACTGGGAGATTTTTTAGATAAGCAGCCCTCAAGAAAAGCGACAGGGGGGTTGTTTTTCTAGACTTGCTGTTACCATGGTACTGTATTTATTTGTTGATGTTACTTGGACACATAAAATATAGCTCTACTTTAGGTATCTTTTACATCTTTAATTTCTTCCTCACATTTAGGAAAAATACTGATCAATCAAAATCTCTGTCTACTTCACGTGTCAGTAACAGCAGAAAAATGAGTGCTAGTGGATATTAAAAACCATCTCCTGAACAAGGAACAGAGAAAAACATTCTTGTTACTGTCTGATAATGGTTTTCCATTGCTGCATTAAATTTTGTCCCTGAGCACCGACGTGTAAAGAACTGTGGCACAGAAAAGAAGAAGACAAGGGTCAACATGGTTTCTGAATCCTCTTTTTTCAGCTGAAGAGCATCAAGAGCAACCAATGGTCACTCAAGGAACCTCAATTGTGCTGGAGTGGTACAGTAAATTGAATCGATCAATAATTGTTTCACCAGACAAAATAGAGTTGTCTTTGAGGCCATTTTTATTTCATTTCTCTTTTTTTTTGCCTTCAGATGATTTCAGGAGCTGCTACTTAAACAAGCAGGCAGTCACAGTCTAACTGGAAATAACGGATCGCTCTCCTCTAAGTATGACCTGATGTTGTTGGTTTAATTTCCATTCAGTCACAACAAAGCTGCGCCCTGCACAGATGTCGGTGTCATTCCTCATCATCGAGCACACACTGGAGCAAAGCCAAAAGAGCTGGGTGCATGAGGGATGTCACTGTGTTTAATGCTGCAATTACACCTGTAGATGTCATACAACCAACCTGCTGCTTTAAAGAAAGTATTCAGCTTTTAGATTAAAAATGTTTAATTACTTTTCTAGTAAGTTCTTATATGTTTTTTTCTTGCAAAATACAAATTCATTCACATAATGACTGTTTTCTTGTAATTCTCATAATAATATGGCTTTTTTCTAATACAGCTTCATTGTCATGATTCTTTAATCACTGTTCTTGTAAAACTACAACTTTATTCTCATGAGTTTTTTTTTGTAACAAACATTTTGATTTTTCTCTTGTAAAATTATTATTAATATTATTATTATTATTATAGATTTTTTCTTAAATGTGGCAGTAAAAATGCTTTGCATCGCTTAGTTGGGTTGGGTCTCAGGCTTCCTTTTTTATGAAAACAAATTTTCTTGCTGGTTCTATTGTGTGTTGTTTGTTGTGAAATGCACTGACTCGGCACTGTTCATTTAGGTGATGGTTGTCTGCTAAAAGGAGAATGTGTAAATTAGTTCAGTAATAATATGGGATGGCTTCTACACAGTTCTCATGCCTGTCCTGTGTGTCTGGTCCGATTTGGTATTTCATTCAAGTTTAATCAGGTCATTATGGTTGGTAGAGAAGAAAATGTATTTCTTGTGCATTAACGTGGTTAAATATGACCACCTACAACATTTCTGAAAGTAGCTCGTATACAAAATGTTGCAGTGAAACATTAGTTTACCAGACTTCAAAGAGTGTCTCGGTGTCACAACCTAAAGCCCACAGGAAGTTAGCCACTGTGACTTTAATGTGCAATTAAAAAAAAAAGTTTTAGGATAACTGGTGTCATACATTAACTGTCTCCTTCTGAAGGATGACTCCTATGTGCTCAGCAGACAGGAAATGGTATAGAAATTTCCAAAAACCCTTGTGATGCTAAATTGCAACAGTGTCGCTCACAGTCAAAGTTTATTTTCTTTTTGTCAACCTCAATTTAGACCATTAATCACACTTCACATGGCTCCACACAGCAGTAACCCCCCTCCACACTTGGATGTGCAACATGGGTGGTGTTCCTGTCACCTACCACATCAACAAGTACTGATATAATCAAGTCTCAGACATTTAATCTGTCTGTTGAGATCATGTCCGTGTGTTGTTCTCACCTCGTTGTGTGGCAGCCCAGCAGCTGAAAAAATGGGGATCTTCTGTCCTCTAGCGATGCTGTTCATGCCATCGATGGCTGAGATACCGGTCTGGATCATCTCCTCAGGGTAGATACGGCACTGAGGGTTGATGGGCTGACCTGCAAAACACACATTGTTTCTCACAGAGACCCCAAGAAAAACAATAATGCAATACAGTAATGATTTGAATAAACTGGTCATGTCTGAAAGTGTGAATGGAGGCAAATTTCTCCGGCATGTGCGTGGGAGACAGAGTTTATGTGGAAACTGGGGGTGACCCAGCGCCGACAGCGAAGCGAGGAGAACAGGCGCTGAGCAGACCAAGAGGAAGATGAAGAGGAGCTACTGAACAAGGTAAAAATTAACAGAGCAAATAGAAGAAAAACTGAAAATAAAGAGGCTTCATATTAAAATATCAGCAATATACTTATAAAACAGAGGGAATTAGAAAGAAAGGCCTCTCTTTAATAAAAGCCTGCCTCCAATAAGGGCCGATACCCTGGGCAGTAGAGTAAATAAAGACTCTCATTTCACTATTTGAGGAAATAGTGAAATGCATTTTTTTCTCTCTCTCTCTTTTTTCCTTTGTCCTTTTATTTTGTGTCCTTGTCTTGTTTTGTATGATTGTAAGTTGTTTGGGGTTTTGTTGTTCGTATGTTCAATAATGATTTGTATGGCCTCTTTGGTAATTTTTAAACCAAATCAAATGAAATTGTGATTTGTTTTATGTTGGGACTACAGATGGAAATTAGCCCTAGAGGCTAAATCTGGAACAACAATCTCTTTGTTGTTTTATAATTGATTAATGGTATTGTACATGGTCCTGTAATAATAAACTAAACTAAAAATAAATAAATAATAATAAATAAATAAATAAATAAAGTTGATCACAAAAAATATATATATATATTTCTTTATATCTTTATAGATCTCAGTATTCTGAGTTGCCAATTTAGAATGAACACTGTTGTGAAACAGGTGACTGAGGTCGTACCCATGATATCCAAGTAGTCTTCAGCCAGAACAGTGGGCCCACGGTCGATGGGTTTGCCTGAGCCGTTGAACACTCGCCCTGAGAAGAGAAGAGGTTTTCAGCTTTGATTCTAATCAGAATCAGGTCTAATGTGTGATAGGAAGCAGCTACTTGGTCCGTCTGAAAGTTGATTACTATTAAACACCAATACAATGTGATTCATTAGATGGCACTTTCAAACACATTTGATCTATTCTGCTTCATGTCAGACTCGAAACAGATGAGAGTGCTCTGGAGTAATTATACATTCATGAGCATAATATAAAATATTTCAAAAATAAAAGCGTGTTTACTTCATACAGCTTCAAATACATGCAACCTTGTGCTGTCCTGAGCTAATCACACAGGGACATTTAGGAATAAGCTTCCATTCAATGCTGTGCTGCTTTCTACCATTCACTGAGTGGATTCAGAACATTAGTAAAATGAGCAAATTGAAGGAAAATGTAGCATTGAACATGTTTTTAAAATCCTCATCTTTGTGTCACAAAGCAGGAAGGATGTGGGGGATTATTACTGGATCAACTAGATGTGGATTTGATTTGCTGTGTGTGGCTGATCATACCCAGCATGTCCTCAGACACCGGGGTCCGCAGGATGTCCCCGGTGAACTCGCAGGCCGTCTTCTTGGCATCGATGCCCGATGTTCCCTCAAACACCTGCACAAGCACAAACACAACCAACCAGTCAGAGTCTTTAGGAGATATTTCTTGAGGCACTTCTTCCACTGTGGTGAGGTTATGGGGTGTCATCAAGAGTTGACAGTGAAACCTACTGTGTACTGGTGCTAAATGCTCACACATGAACACTAACATGTTAAAGGTAGGGTTGGAGATCCTATTCTGGAGCATTTAAAAAAAAAAAAAAAGTAGCTAGCTTGAACCAAAATAAATCGTCTTTGCTTGAACCCTCCGTTTTGACCGATCTCGTCCCGTTACCGGCATTTGACCGCTCAAGATGCCTTACCGGAGAGTTTTGTCAGCTCTGGGACGAAGATCGGCCCGCAGATTTCCGTTTAGAGTTGCTGAAGAGTTTCTCTGATGACTTGAGGTGGAGGCAGGCTAACACTACCTATACACTTCCAGTGTTTGAGCTAAGCTAATTAGCGGTGCGCCAGTGTTGCCCGTATCTCTCTTGTTACTGCACGCACAGTCGAAAGGATGGTGTCTATCTGCTGGTTATGGACTTGGGAGTGAGGCAAGACACGGAAAAAAAAATGTTGGTGCATCCCTTTAAAACTTATGTTCTTGTGTTTTTCTGCTTTACAGAATCTTTAAAGCTTGACACAGTGGCTTTTACCAAATGCTCCTACTGGGGTGAAGTGAATTTATTAGAGAATTTTGTCAGTAAGAAAAGAAAAAAGAAAAGAAGAGGTGCAACCAACAGTCAGATTCTCACCTGGACGACTGCCTTGCTTCCGATCACCTCCAGCACCTGGCCGCTCCTCTTGGTGCCGTCCGGCAGGGTCAGGTGAACAATCTCGGCGTATCTGGGGAACTAACGGAAGGAGATTCAACAGCTTCACCAGTGCTGCTCAAAGATTACACTCACACTACCTGTACGTATGAATGGACATTTAATAAGGCTTCTGAAAACACACTTTCTGGATGGCATCGTTGCCATAAATAGCTTCAGGAGTAGTTATTCAATAGCTCATTGATGGATACACACAGCTCAATAAAAATCTTACCTTCACATTATCCAGGATCACCAGAGGCCCGTTCACACCCGACACAGTGGAGTAAGCTGAAAGAGAGGAGATTTGCATCATTCATTCAATTCCTATATGCAAGAGCCTGCAGGACTTACAAAATCCAGCATTGATGACTATATTCCCAGTTCCCTTATGCAGCTGAAAGGCACCAAAGGGAATGAATAGGCATCCTCAGAGCCGATACAGTTAATAATCACAAGCTGACCTTTCATGGTGAGATGTAAACAGCTTTCATGCACTTCCAGGCCCAAATGTCAAAGGCAGGCAAATGTCAGGAAAAAATGCATGAAATTCACTTGGCCATGAAGGGCGAGTACAATTACACAGGTGCATGGTTAGCACTGAGCCTCACAATGACAGACTGTTAAATGAAGGGTCATCACCGAGGAAGGTTAGTGGAAACAGCCTGTGGCCTTCCTCCCTATTAAAGAATAATGACAGTGGTAAGATGTATTGAATTGTGTAAATGTACCGAAGCTCAATGAAAACTTCACATCAAGTATATCAGCACCGACGTCCCACAATGACAATTTCCCGGGATTTCAGCTGCTGCCTACTATAATCACTCCTAAGAAACAATTATTCTACACACATACACACACACACACTACAGCAGTCCAAAAGCTGCCATCATTTTTAAACTGAAAAGGTTTTCCCGGTTTCACGTCATTCATCAGAACAGCATTAGAATCATATTGTGTATTCATCATAAGGGAAGTTAGGGAACGTATGAACACCCCAGCTTTCATACAAACCCCTTAGAGGTCCATTTCATGTCACCTTAACAACCTTGTAAAACTATCAACTGCTGCTCTAAACAGTGGGTAACCCCTCCATCCAAACAACATTACTCATTGTTATACTTTATTATTGATGCTCTTCTATTCACTGTCCACTCACTGTGCTGCTGCAATACTGCAAATGTCCCCATATCTTATCTTTTCTTATCTTATTGGTCAATAACTGTAAGAGGCATGTGCTTTTCTATTTTTTTAGGAGAGGGGTTGAGTGCAGGAAATGTTTAAGAAAAAAAAAAAAATCATTAATTTATCTGTGACAAATACAATCCCTGAGATGATTCTGAAAATCATTTTAAAGCGTTCATTTTTTTTCTCTTCTTCTTAGACTTAAATGTTGAATAGATATTAAAAATGATTCCTGAAAAATAAATAAATAGATTTAAAAGAGAAAAAAAAGCGCAGTTTAGTTTGTTCAGCTTGTTGCAGCAGCCCTGACGGACCGATGAGCTGGCCGCTACTGTCGTAGCTTCTGCCATCTTGGCTGTCTGCAGTACAATTATGGTATGCTGGACTGGATTCTGCAGGAACAATGTTTCAGTGAGTCAAAGGTCACTGCTTTGACCAACAAGGATGTGCAGCCTAAAGCTCCAAAGCTGTTTCCTGCTCTAAGTTAAGTGTTCAGAGATTGTGCTCAGATACTAACGTTACCAGGCTCCGTTAGACAAAACAGGTAATATGTTAAAATTTTCTTAAAATTCGTCAATTACAAAAGAGGAATTTATGACTCCTAATAATCAATCCACCCCTTTATATTTTTTTACAAAGAGGATTTTAAAAACAGCAGGTACAACCAACAAATTCCCCCAGAATATAAGTTTAGCTCACAGGCTGTATAGATTCTTTATAAAATGAAAGCAACGGATCACCTGGTCAAACCTGTTCCTTTATTTGAATGGAGAAATAGTCTTTAGTTGAGTTTGCAGGGAAACCCCCCCTCCCCCCCCTCATCCCTCTGCACATCTGCAGACTTGGGGATAAATGCAAAGACATGGGACTGGGAGCTGGAGGTGGCAGCATTGTTTCCCCCTGGCTTTTCTATCATGGTCTGGCGTTCCTCTTTATCTGTGAACTGTCAATCACAGGGCTGATATCAAAGGCGCAAGAAAATTAGAACAGACTGGTATGAACATAAAGCACTAAAGCTTAGCAGGGTGCATCCACTATGCCACTAATTAGGCAGAGGCCAACAAAATAACCTGTCATTGCGCTACAATATTGCAGCCATTTCCCACACACACCTGCATTTCGCCCTCTTTTAGCCAGACAAGTGTATGTGTATGTGTGTGTATGTGTGTGAGAAGAGAGTAGAGAAAATGGTCTAGATCCATTCTACCGTAAAAAATGCAGATCTGTGCAGCCAAAAACATAATAGTCAGTGGGTCTGTACCGGATCCTAATGTAATGTGTAGCATCAGTCCACTTGTCCTGCACAACAGGACAACACAGACATCTTCTTACTTTGAATTCAGGCTGCTCTTCACACCTAAACACACCATTTATAAAGAAAAAAAAACATGCTTTTATTGAAATTTCACCAAATTTTCAGATCATTATGTTTTTTTTCCCCCCTACAAATGGCGGATTGTCCATGTTAGCCATGTTTATAAAAAAAAGACTTAATAGCTACACTTAGCCAACAAATTGCCCACAGATCTCAAGAGATACATATAGCTATTTCCTGAATAGTGATAATAATGATGCAGGAAAAATTGGATGGCATAATTATACAGGAAGCTCTCAGAAATCCATAAGTCCGTGTATCTTTGGTCATCGCAGCTGGGGAAGGTGCATGTGATGTGAAAACATTTGAAGTTTTTCCAACTTCCTTCTCTCACTATGACTACCGAGTTACGGTTGACCAACACAGAAAGACATGGAGAGGCATGGACACAAAATATACAAGATCATTATTAGTTTAATAACCAATAAAGAACTTTGTAATGTCACTATTGGCCTATGTTTCCATCCACACGTTTTTACGCGCTTAAGTTATATCAAACTAAAAATGCTTTTATGCAAACAGTAAAATTCTATTTATATTTATATAAAATATCAAATCAATAAAAGGCTTGTGTGGTTAAATGCTGATGGAAGCAGTTCTTTGCGGGATAAATATGACTGTGATCGATTGTGATCACGTTTGTCAACTATGCTATGTGGTTCCGTCTTTTCAAAGACATGACGAAGTAAAGAAAGATACAGGTGGACAAATGGACAGATAGGCTTTCTGTCAAATGTCTTTCAGGCGACGAATCCAGTGGCTCGTTACACATGGCTTGTGCGCATTCAGTTTTGTGAGTCAGTGCAAAGATTAATGGAAACACCTTAAAATGCGAGGAATACATTCGATTAACCAATTTGTTTGCAACACAGCGTGTGACGTTATTATGCACGGATTTCTATTGGATTTAAAGTTCTTAGAAACGCACTTTCAGCGGCTATATTCACATTCATATTTTTTGCGTTCTTCATTTAATTCAATCATCAATTGGATGGAAACACAGCTGTAGAATCTACTGCACCTCATGGCTGCAGCTGTCAGGTGGGATCTGCAACATTAGCTACTCCTGAAGATCTTGAACATGTGTGTAATCTGTTTGAATTTACATGAAACTTAAATCTGACTCATCATTTATGAATTAGTCTTGGAATTTAAACGTTTCCATTAAGTTTGCAGTAAAAATGGGGAAACCTAAAACCACTCACCTGTGGTCAACAATCTGGTGTCTGCAGCCACCAAACAAAACAACATGTCAGCCATGTGGAACAAGACTGATGAAATGTACAAAATCTGCAAACAGATCAGTGGGCTGGGTTTTAAAAATGTAAATGATTTTCCAATTCATATTGATCTTCATTTGAAAGATCTGATAGCGATTTATAAAATCCTTTGATTGATCTTTTAATGTAATCCACTTCCTGTTTGTAAGTCTTGTGAGATCTGCACGGTCATGTGAGAATAACCGGACTGACTAACCAGCGAGATTTGTGATAACGCTGCTGTTTACATTTTGTTGTGTCCAATCACTGTGGAAATATACACATTTATTGCAGTACTTGAACTGCAAACATTATGTTTACATTAAAAATTGACCCAAAAGTCAGACAGTTCCATCTTTGTACAATTTGCAGCATTAGTTATGTGAAAATCTCTTTTATAATAAAGCAAATTGGTTGGTATTAAAACTGAAATATCTCTCTATTGGGGCTGTCAATCTTCCCCCCAAATCAGATTCGAATTTCTAATGCTTCTTATGTTAAATATTCAAATTTTTAATATTTTTATTATTATGTTATTATTACGTCCCACGCCCACTAAAGGGCATTCCAACCAAATCTGTAATGTAACATTTGCAACGCACTTAAGTTTTACCAACACAATATAAAATTTCAAGAAGGGAAATCGAAATATTACAAGTAGTGGTGCAACGGATCGATCGATCCAATTTTTTTTTTTTTAAAGAAGTGCGTGTAGAGTGGGAATACGTAGTTGCACCACTCGAGTGGAATAAACGGGCAATAAAAAAAAACCCACCTCGTAAATTTAAAAGCTGCAGCTCTACGTTGCGCACAACAACAATAAAATTGTTTGTTTTATCAACATTTTTTCAACTTTGAACGTCGCGATGCATGACGTTAATTTGCGCCGTTGCGGAAGGCACATGTTCAAACGTCAGTTTCCACCGTCGAATGTTCTCATTTTTTAAATAATTTGAATTCTGTTCGAATAGTGTAGTTCGTTCTGACAGCCCTACTCTATCAATATTGAATCTGAAATTGGATTAAAACCTTGTGAATCAGAATGGAATCGGTTCAGTTAATCAGTAGCCATACCCTGCCCTAAACACATCTGTCAGAAATATCATTGTTTAGTCTACATACTTGCACTATTTAATTTTGCCCTAACATCTACCTGAAGAGTTTGGAGATAAATGCAGCATAACTTCTGGACAGTGTAAAGTGTTTGATTCCTTAAATATATATTTTTTTAATCAAAAATTTAGTGGCACTAAGTTGTAAGTGTATAGTTTCTGAATGAGTACTTCCAGTGGCGTTAAAGGCCTAACACCTATGGCAGCCCATCATTATACGAATGAAAACAAAACAGGACACTTACATAGAACAGTGATGATTTAAAAAAAAAAAAATGGTTTGCTCTCTCATTTCACTAGATACAATTGCTCAATGGCCTATATGTTCATGAGGTGTGAAGTAGCAACATTTCCCATTAGGTTTGGAAAACTTTCTCCACCCCTCTTTTGCTACTTCAGTTCAAGTGCAGCAGTCCCCTGGCTTGGCATGCAACGGCAGTGTGGGTCACCCTGCAGCCTGTTCAGCTGCCAGAGCTCTTTGTGTACAAAGATGTTAATTGGTCCTAATCCGCCACTAGAAGCTGTTTTGGTAGCCTGACCTCGCACCCTGAAGGACACCTTGGTGTGAAATACTAAAGAGCCTATTCAAGTGCCAGAGAAAAGAGGCACAGAGCATTCCAACACAATTCAATTTCCCAACTGAAAGGCAGGGGGGGGGCTCGAGGGGAGCGGGAGGAGGAGGAGGGGGAGGAGGAGGAGGAGGGTGGGGGGTGGGGTTGGGTGTTGGGAGCTGGGATGGAGATGAGGGTGCATCATCATTCTGACAATAAATGAACGCTACAAAGCAGTGGCTGCTGTGATGTGCAGCCTCACAATCACGCCTCAGCCTCTACTTCAAGGGATTCCCACAGCCCCACTGGACGAGGGAATGCTAATTGCCTCAAGCCTACAAGTAGTCCCCCCCCCGCCCCCCACCCCACTCTCGCCGCCACCCCAACTTACACTGCATACACAACCCATAAACCGAGCATGATTAAATTACTCACAATCTTCCATTGACATTAATGGCAGAAGGTATACCTGACAAAAATAACAGAGTTTCAGATTCTGCAAACAAACTTGTGAGGTGTCGCAAAACTTGTGGGTCAACTCTCAGAAAAATAATCATATGACTAACTACACTATACCAGTTGTGATTGTTAATCTCATCTACCAGGTCTTAGATCAATGGCTGTGATCAAAGATCAGCAAACAGGCAGATGTAGAAGCTCAATACCTAAAGAGTAGGACTGGCCATACACACCATATTATTATTATTGGTCTAAATTAATCATATAGTATTAGGGTCTACATGTGTTTACAGGTACAGAAGATGTGGTGAAAGTTAAAGGGACAACGAGGAGTTTCTATTTGGTTATAAAAAAGTCTCACGTTAATGTGGATCAATCTACGCTGCCCACACTTGTTAATGGCTCCATATATCGTTTTGTCTCTATCATTATTTTGTAATTTTAAATAATGGTGGAAATGCTGGGCGAGCCGACCAGCGTTTCCTTACTTTCGGTTTTGCGGACGCTGCCCGGCGGGTCATGAGAATAACGCCACCGAATCCTGGAACCTCTGACTTTCATTGTTGATGAATGAAAACATTTTTGGCAAGACGGCCGTCTTGCGCCAGCCTCGTAAACCAGCCTCTTGCGGAAATGCATTTCATTTCATTTCGACGGAGAGTCTGGCCTCATTCCCCCTGTAAGCGTTTGGGGTGGGCGGGAGCTGGGCGGGAGTAGTAGCGTTGACAGACAACCCCATTCAGCCAATCAGCAAGTTGGTGTAGTGACGGGGCTTTGCACCAGTTGGTCCCTGATTGGCCAACGTGCTGTGTCAATCACAGCGGCATGAAAACTCAAAACACTCACTCCATCACACATTGTCCTAATTACCCTAAACTTCCCACCCTGAACACAACTCTATGCTAATATTCAGTCTTAATCATAGCGTCGCCTTGTGGCAGCACAAAATGTCAAGTTTTACTCTTTTTTTCCCCCATTGATCCAGTAGACAGATAACCAGATATGCTTATGGTTCATTTACTGTACTAGAGTATAGATTTTTGAAAACTATAACACATATTTGGAATATGAAGGATGCAAACAAGAATAATAAAAGCATAGTAAATCATCAGCTATCAGCTTGCATCAGCAGCTATAGTAAAGGGCAGCAGAGTTCCTCTGTCTCTGATGCAGTGGATAAAATATTCAATACTATAACCAACAACAATAGCTTCAGCATACTGATAAATGAGGGAAAACTGTGTTGCATTAAAAAATTAAAAACTCATTAAAATCTACAATGAAACAAGCCAATAAAACACAGCTGTGCGCTGCTTCCCAGAGCCACATGGTGTGTCAGAATATAAAAAAGGCTAAAGCGATGAGACACTGTCACGTTGCCGTTATGTTCCAACGTTGGGAGGAAGTTCGGCAGTGGAATGGGGAATTTCCTTTATTTGAAAATACACTTTACTTCTCCAAATGAGCCAACAGTTCTTAAGACAAAGAATGTCAGGAAATGAATGATGAGCGGTCAGCGAGAGAGAAGAAGTGCGACACTCACAAGGACGAGTTTCTGTTCGTGCAACAGACAGAAATGGTGTCAAATTCTTAGCCCACATTTTAATGTTCTTTCATGAAAAGAATGGCAGACGCCCACGGCACAGTCTTTTTTTCTACTGACAAAGTAGCTGCTTAAGCCTAATTAGAATGCGGATTATAGAACTGTTACAAAAATAACATTGATTTTATAGAAATTACTTTCATAGTGACAGATGAGACATTTGTTTACTGTGACTATATTATTACAATTAATTAAATCTGTACAAAGAAGTATAGTGCCTTGCTCCATGTCTTTTCAAAGCGCTAAATGACAGAATGCACTACTAAAACAAAGACGAGCCATTTCTTGGGCTAATAGCTTTTGTCACATTTGACATGAGAGAGACAAAGGCCCCTTAAAAGAAAAGACTTGGTCTGATGAGAAATGTCTTTATTTGTTTATTTTCCTGCTCTGTCTCTGAGTGGCTTTTCAATAGCTGCCTCTCTTAGAGCTTTGTCAAGTCAATAAGGTAGTGAAAAACCATCTCATTATCCTGATCTTATGGACTGCTTGACGCCTGGTAACTCTGTGATTTCCTACACTCCACATTGACATTTGAGTTGCTTCCACCTGACATGGACGTGGCTGATTCTAAGCCCATTTTTCACATGTTGGTGTTATATGATATAAAAAACCCATCCAACACTACACGTGAAGACTTCAATGGCTGCATCTAAGCAGCCCAACCTATCCCCAAATTCACTGTGTACTAGTTATATGTTTTCAAAAAGAGAATAAGGCAGACTGCAAATAAAACAGCAGCATAAGATGAACAAAAAGTCTTTGTTAGAAAGAAAAGAAAAAAAGAAAGCTCTGATTTAGCCTCTGAAAACTTTTTCCCTTCTCCTTGTTCTCTCTATAACAATGTTAGCAAATCACAAATTTCGTTGTTGTTTATTCTAGGGTTCAGTGTATCATTGACTGTTACTATGGTTTCATGGCAATAGGCCTAGGGGTACAGTATATAATGTTTCTGAATGCTGGCAGAAAAAGAAAAAGAAACAAGCCTCTATCTAAAAGGAGGCTCATAAGCTAAATTCACCAGCTTCACAAACAATGCTAATTTAAATATTTAAAGGTAGGCTATATTTAAACATTTTGTCAAATTCGCCCATTGCGATAATCCCCTTAGTCTTAGGAGTAGGTTCATTACCTTTAATTGTTGGTGCAAGCTGTTTTTAGATCGGCAGGGCAGAGACGCAAGCTGCTCAGCTAACGCTACGGAGGCTAATGGTATTTCTGGCTTTCCCTCATCAAACTCATCAATACACAATCCAACAACTGCAAAACGCTCTGGTGGACAAGTTGTGACCTGCACATTCACCACGCTATGAGATAAGAACAGAACGTTACGAGACAGAGTTGTTTTTGAGGCGAATGCGTAGCCGGAACTACATTCCAGACATGACTGCTGGGCGGAGTGATTTCTTGTCTTTTTTGCCTTTATTTGATAGTACATGGGGAGGCAGAGAGAGGGGGAATGACATGCAGGAAAGGTCTGCCCGACACGGGATTCGAACCGGGGGGACTGTTGAGGACTGTAGCCTCTACATGGGGCGGCCGCTTTAACCACTGCGCCACGCACTGCCCCTGGGCGGAGTGATTTCAATAGCAAGTATTTGCTTCATGTGTCGTAATGTTACATAATATGTTATTATTTCATAGCGTGGTGAATGTGCAGGTCACAACTTGTCCACAAGAGTGTTTGTAATTGTTGGATTGTGTATTTGATGAGTTTGATGGGGGAAAGCAAGAAATACAATATGCCTCCGTAGCGTTAGCTGAGCAGCTCACGTCTCTGCCCTGCCGATCTAAAAACAGCTTGCACCGACAATTAAAGATAATCAACCTGCTCCTAAGACTACAGTGATTAGGCCAATTTACCAAAATGTTGAAATATCCCTTTAAAAGTTGTTTTTTTTTTGTTTGTTTTTTTAATAAATTGATCTTTTCGAATTATTTGCAGTCCAATAATATTTGGCCTCCATATTGTTATTAGGTTGGATGTTGGCCGCCGAAGATCTGAGACTTTCAAGTGGGAAAGGTTTGGAAGCCAAGAAATACCTGCGCTGCTTCATGTTAGCAGGGTGTGAACACTGACTGAAATCTTTTCTATCGGCAACAAAAGCCTGATGTTAGCAGGTTTTAGTGGGTTTTTGAGCAGAGGTAAATGAGGCTTCACTGATGTCACCTGCATTGAGGAGCCCACAGTGAGTTGTAAGAGTCAGAGTGAATCATACCAACAACATCAAACAGGAGCTTCACTCTACAGTTTCTCAAGTAACTAAAATGTTCTTATTATTATTAGAGAACCACTGAAATCACCACCTGTAGGTCCTGGACTTACTGCATTGAAAACCCATCAACTTCACTTAAGGCCTGTCCTATATAAAAGCATAAAGGGAACATTAATGTAAAACCTCCTCCTCTAAGACTTCAACACACTGAAAATGCTGTAAACTGTTATAGAGGAGCACGTAAAAAGTTTCCTTACACTTCCTTGGGATTACCATTGGGCTCTGATTGGCTACCTTATCACCAGGATGGACTGCTGATGTTTGGTAATGTGTTTGATGAGAGAGAAAAAGCCGAGCCATTCTGCTACAATAAAATTAGGAAATTTCACATGTAGGGTGGTTAGATGTTTTTAGGAGAAGGGTCTTAACACGTGTTGCATGCTCTCTACTTAGCTCTCAGATGGCCCAAGCTCCATTAAGTCATTCCCTTCCAGTTTGCTAAAAGGCTTTTAGTCCATGTTTGCCTCTCTGACACTTGCACAAAGGAAAAGGCATCCCCTCCTGGCTTCATGGTTTCAACACGGTTCAACTGCATAATCAAAGTCACTGCAAAGGCTCAACATCAGGCTCAGGGGAGCAAAGTGCCAAACAACACCAGAGTGTCCCCGTGTTGATTCGAACCAGTAATCAAAACAATACATCCACCACATGAACACATCTATTCACTGTGGTCGCCGTGATAGATCAGACTAGATAAATCACGCCTTTGTTTTATTTGAGTGGGAAAACAATAAACAGTTGCACCTTGTCTTTACAGAATACTGTGAAACCATTGCCAAAGCAGCACCCTTATCAAAAACTCTAAAAATCATCACAGCCCACAGCATTCAATGAACTAATCAAAACGTGTGCGATGTTCGATCAAACCCCAGCTGTGCTTTAAAGCAGTGATGGCGGTTCAGTTTACATACAATGGTGGTTGTCAGCCAAGATAAAACACTCACTGAGTCTGAGTACCATCCCTCTTTTATAACCCATACTCATCAGGCCGGTGGTGATAAACTTGAACCAGCATTCAATTCATTACTACTGTAATGCTTGCTTAAAACCATGAGAACTAATTAATAACCCTCAATTTTATTTGGGGGTAAAACTGAACACTTTGTGTTTTTCAATTCTAATTAATTCAGGTAAGAAAAAGAAATAAGAAACATTTCTAAAGCCCTGTTGTGGTCAATAAAGTACCTGAGTTTTGTACTGTTGGTGTGTCAAGACAATTTGAAAAGATCTAACTGACCTCTCATGAAACTGTGATGGCCCTTTACTCAAGTTATATATGTAATGGACCAAACAAATAGAATAGAGGATAATAATAATGAGCATATTTACAAATAAACAAAAAGCATGATCATTAATCAGTTGAAATGATCACCATCCACTCAGTTAGTTAGGGGATTATCTAATAAGTAGGCAACAATGTAGGCCTATACAATTTTTCAGCTTGAAACTACATGAAGCTAAATTAATTCACTGTTACAATAGTTGCTAGACCAGTAACACACATTCAAATGTTAATTTTTAAGTTTTATGGGGAAAAATATCACTGAATGACTGATCTCTGTCCTTGATATCACAGAGACCTAGGAAACCTAGAGGCGACTTGTCATTTTACAGCACCATCCAAACAGCAGTCAGCGTCTCGTGTGCACTACTCATGTGACCAGTCACATGAGCGATCATCCATCTGTCACCAGGGTTCTCCAACTTGCTGAGGCTAACAAATGTTACAACTGACCACTTATTGCAGTGCACACACCCAGTAGCGTTAAGATTACATGTTTCAATCCCAACTCTAACGCCAACAAACTAAACATGCAAGATGTCTCATTCATTCGTGAGGCTACCGTCAGCATCAGTTAGCTGTTAGCTGCTGTGCTGACCAAACCAATCCGCTGGTGTCATTTACTTGTCGGATTAAATGAATGCATACACATGCAACAGTGACAGTGGTGTATTTGTTCCGACATGAAATCGATATACGAGTCATATTAATCTTAGTCTTAGTAAAACATCTGAATATAAATCAAGCTATACGTGGCTAAAACGGCTAACAACGACGTCCGACTTGCCACAGTTAGCTACAGCTAGTTAGCATGATAGCTTTTGCTGGTTAGCTGTTTGACAGGGCGTGTTTTATTAAAGATAGTTAAAAAACAAACACACATACACACGCGACATGCAGTGCAATGGGGAATCTCAGTTATACGATGACTTAATACCACTAATTCCCATTTCATTTGTAGCATCGTGACTTGCAAGCTAGCTTGCAGCTTACAGTCCCTGCATGATGCGTTCAATTTTCATGGGAATAACGACAATTCTAAAGAATAATCATGACGTAGGATTTGTATTTTCTACGTCAACATGTCCCATCGCCACTCACATCTCAAAATAATGTGTAATTTCCTTGCACTGGAGTTAAGGTATTGCTGGAGAATATATATTCATGACAGGACGCTGTTGAAGAGAAGCGTATCCAACAGGAGTATCCTCCTGGACAGTGAATCTTAAAAGACAGCCTTTCTGTTTTTGGATCTTTGTTAAAGAGCCAACTGGGCATTTTATTACTTAGAGGTGGCAGGATTGACACAATACTTGTCCTTTAAAATGAAAACCAACCATATATGTAAAATAGCTACTCGAATACCCCACCGCTCTCATGTCATTGAACGCAGCACAACAACCTTGTTAGCCGCTAGCTACAGCCGCAGCTAGCCTACATCCAGCAGCTTTCTAGTGTTACATACTTAGCCTGGGTTGAGAGATGTAATTTCTTGTCACAGCCTGAGTGTGTGTCCTCGCAGCAGCTGCCAAGCCGTTGATGTCCATCGCCCTGTTTTGCACCAATGTTGCCATCGTCGAGAAATGAAGGAAAGCCTGAGTTACACTGGTCGAGGTGCTTTGCTAACTGCCGCAGAATAACACAGATGACAGCAGACTGAGCGACGGTCATATGACTCTGAGGAACCGGATGTTTCATGACGAGATTATCACCCTGAGCGGGTCGCTATAATGTAAATTTGTGAATAAAATGAGGCTTAGAAGGTTATTTGATATTATTAAAAATCATAACAGGCTGAGAAAACAAAAGATAAGATAGATAAAAGAAGACACACGCTCACATTTAGATTACTAACTAATATAGGAAGCTGTAAACTGGTTTTCATATGATGTGCAGAAAGTTAGGACATTTTCCTGTGGAATGTAAATCAGGTTTGGGGGTTCTATGAAGGGAATATGTGGGGAAATATAACATTGTTATTGTGTTGCTGACTGTACTGCCTTCAGATGAGATCTATTAATATATGTAGCCTAAGCTTTTTTCACACCACACATTTTGACATGGTTGTGCCATTAACCCAAATCCTAACCTCAGTCAATAATGGCACCATTCCAGTCATATGCCCCTGTACACTACTAAACTGAAGTAGCTAAACCAATGGTCATTTTTATCATTCATACCTGTTATTTTCCCACTGCAAGTGATTTAAATGTTCCCCATGAAAAAAAAACTACTGTCTACGACAAATGTAGCCTACGCTACTTTTTCATCATCTACTGTATGGAAGACATGAAGTAGCCACGTTAGTCTGACGATGGACAGAATAGAAACAAAAATAAGACTGCTAAATAAGCATAAAGTCAGGTAGAAGTTCAGGCTGCATGTAGCATATTCTTAGCATTATCTCAATCTTTTACTGTAACCTATTACTGTCACAGCCACATATTACTGCAAAGTAACCAGTGTCATCTCTCACAGTGTTAGGCCCTTGGGTCTAATTTCTCCCCTAGATAAATAATAGGCTATATAAATATATTGTATTGTTGTAGATATAACTCTCTCTCTCTCTCTCTCTCTCTCTCTCTCTCTCTCTCTCTCTCTCTCTGTGTGTGTGTGTGTGTGTGTGTGTGTGTGTGTGTGTGTGTGTGTGTGTGTGTGTGTGTGTGAGCGTGATTAGATAGATAGATAGATAGATAGATAGATAGATAGATAGATAGATAGATAGATAGATAGATAGATAGATAGATAGATAGATAGATAGATAGACAGGTTGATTGATTCATTGATTTTAATGGCTGCCATGCCATTCCACACATTTCCAATTTGACAGGGGCTGAGCAGGGGACTGTTCAGTTTCTGGGCTTTGCAGAATGTATTGTAAATGATCAGTGAGAATAATGCTCCTATTCAGAAGACAGGCTGCAGCCAAATGCTGATGATGAACACTGTCACAACAGGTGCACAGAGCAAATGTAGCTTATTAGCTTATTCAAAATGGGGCTCACCAGAATTCTTTCTAAAATAAGAGAAAAATAAATCTATGAATAAATATTGGAAATAAGAAATCAAGGCCCAGCTCCCTTTGCAGTAGAGATAAACCAAACTCAAATTTACAGCAATGATGAGATTATTCATACCAAAATTTAGAATGTGACTGTTTAGTGATTAGTAGCTTGATGAACTGATACTACGTGCTCTCCCTTTGTCTCTCTCTCTCTCTTTCTTCCTTTCTCTCTCTCTCTCTCTCTCTCTCACACACACACACACACACACACACATTGACCAACATAGTGTCCTGGTGAGCGAATTGTTGAGTGACAGGTAAAATGAAATGATTGCACACATTTTTCCCTTAAAAAAAAACTCTTGCTTTGCTGTTTTCTCATTTTTGAGGCTCTGATCCATTCTCATTTGACGCAGCATGTTCCGCACAATAGCTTGTAAGCGAGTGTTTGAAGATGATTTTGAACCGTGCCCTCTGAACAACCAGCGCACTGGCAGCCACACATCACGTACAGACATGCACAGCTCTCTGATGGTAAAAAAAAAAGCACTACAGATTGAAGTGGTAAGCACTGCCATGGTGAGGCTGATGGCCGCCCCTGGAGAGCTCATCCAAACGTTTCAGGCTGCATGCAAAAAATAGCAAATTAATGCAAGTGAAGGGCTTCTTCCTACAGGAGCAGTGCCCTCATTTTACCAAAACCTGTTTTTTCCCCTGAGTCTTTTATGATGAGTTCAAAGGGATGTGACTTCCCCCCAACTCCCCAGATCCAACCATTTAGGCAAAATAGATATCATAATATTCATGCATTCATTCTGCATGTCTGCTACTGTCGTTGTTAAAGGGCTCCCACAGAGTCTCGGTGTATTAAACTGTAAGTTAAATTCCTGATGTAACCACAGGAACCATCTTGGTTTATTTTGTTTGATTCGACTACGACACACAACCCTTCACTGCCATGGCTGGAAGCTGCGTCCTGTATTTAGAAATGTCCCAAGATGGTGGTGTCGAGATTGAGATCTCTTTCTTTTTAGAATTACAATCGTTCAAATTTGTAGAAAGTATTTAGTATTTGTAAATGTTGGTGGAGATAAAGGGAATGATTATGAATAATGTTGTTTGTAGAGACACAGAGAACCCCCACCACCAGCAACACCAAAAAACAACAAAAGCCTTTCACCAACAAGCCTTTAGCCCTTTTCAGCTTATTGTTTTACTAACTTGCCCCACTGCGCTCATCAGCGAGCCACTTTCAATAAGCTATACAAAGGTGATTTAGTTTCAGTTTGTTGACATTAGTGTATAGTTTTAGTCACGTTGCATTTTATTTGATGTCTTAAGGATTCATTAACACCTTGAGAGTCATTGAGATCTCGTGTGAGCCATCGACCTCCAACCTGGTACAACTCAGTGATGCATTGTAATTGGCTGTTAACTTCTTTTATAGACTACAGAGCAATGCTGATTACTAACAGACAGAAATACTTGGTTTATTAGTTGTTATTAGTATTAAGTGTATTAAGAAATCCAATTTAGCATTGTTGTTTAGTGTTCCATGTATAATTCCTAAACCCCTTTCATTTAAGTTCTTTGACCACAAATGAAATTACATTAAGTGGTCTGTCTTGTTGGTCAGTGTACAATTGATGGATAAAAAAGTATGTAGCCTAACATTTAAGACATTTTCTGTCCAGTAAATGATTTTTGCCCTATAAGTACTCTGTAGTAGTACATACTGTAGTGCAACAGGATTAGACTGTGCTCAGACTACAAGCAAATGTGATTGTGTTTTATTTCACCTTTTTTCTTTAGATAATTTAAAGGGGACTGTGACTCGGTGTGCTGGCTCAGTTTTCCACTCATAAATGATATGTTATGTTCAGGAACACACTCTGTACACCAGATGCCTCTGCTGCTTTGCTGCTAATAGTAACCCTAAGGTACTGTCACATATTATTATCTATTATGAAATCATTTTTACCTGTTTCAGAAAAAGTCTCACTTTGACTTCTCTGAGTGGATTCCTGTGGCAGTGTAGTTATAATGACACCAACCTGCTATGACTGACAACAACCTGCCAGTGGGACTGGAGATGGAATCTCAAACATATTGACATGAGAATGTTCATTCATGTATGTCCCTTTAAAATAAATGATAATAATAATAATAAAATTATAATAATAAATTGTACCTCAAATAAGTGCAAATGTAACAACTGGGACCAAGTACAGCAGCCTGCAGCATGCAGCTGTGTTTTGTGCTGTTTCATTCACCACATTCATGCATAATGTTGTGACCAATGCCAAGGACAGAGACCCGGAGGCCAGACTTAAACATGTTGGCCAATTCAACTTAAATCCAGGATTCAACAGAACAGGATGGTTACACTGCATCTGATTTGACCGAATGTGACTGCACACTCCAGAATTTAGAAAAATATCACCAGATTATTTTTCTTGTTTTTACACCTCATCCAGTGCTAAATGGTTTTAACAGTTTTAAGTCAA
Source organism: Trachurus japonicus (assembly GCF_045865225.1). Classification (NCBI taxonomy): domain Eukaryota; kingdom Metazoa; phylum Chordata; class Actinopteri; order Carangiformes; family Carangidae; genus Trachurus; species Trachurus japonicus. Next base: position 27,298,071 of record NC_140921.1, on the reverse strand, counting down.
CCACTAAACTGGATACTGGCTCTGCCACCAGAGGTGTAACGTTGTTAGTTGAAGTACCAGAGGGCAGCTACGTGCACAGTTTACTGACTAACTTTGTCATGTTTCTGTCTAAACGCATCACAAACAAAGAAACTGTCAGAGAAGTGAATGATGAATGAAAGCACATTCTTTGTCTTCTCATTTTTACTGAATAACAGTTTAATTCACTTCCAGCACTGACCACTGGTACCCAATTCATTTTTTTCAAAAAAAAGAATGTTTTCTTGCTTGTCAATCAATGCAAGACTTATATTTGATAATGAAGTCAATTATTAAATAGCAACTTTAACAGCAACCTTTTTTTTTGCTCTCTTTCATGATAGCTTCTTCCATGATCTTCAAGTACTTGATATTGTAGCCTATTTATATTTGAACTGGATTGTGCTATTGATAGGCCTACTGTACCATATCTCAGGATAAAGTGGTGGAGCATTGTTGTGGTGTCATACACTTCTATGTCTACTATGGTTTATTAGCCACACAGTCACTGTAGGCTATATAGAATTTTGAGACCGGCTCTAAACTGATGTCAAAATGTGATTTGTGCTTTCAATTCACCTCTTAAATATCACTGTTTGCATAAATGCAACCAGGAAATTGAAATTAATGGGAAAACTCATAAATATAACAGCCTTTATGTAACACTAAAGACACAGTCTAGTATAGACTCACCTTTTAACTACATAGCTATTGGGGAATACATCATATCATTGTTTCACTGGCTGATAAATGGTCTCTTATGGTCATTGGCAAAAAACGAAAAAAGCAGACAAACATCTTCTCATGCATCGGTAACACTTTATTTTAAGGGGTCCTTGTTCCTGTGTATCTACCTAATTAATTACAGTGTAATTACCTATGTAACCGTATGTAATAACATGTACTTACATTGTAAATACATAGTGTATTTTGGTGTACTTACAGGTCCTTGTTACACTTGTAATAAGAAATGCTTGTGCAGGGAGAGGCCACTTTGGCATTTCTTATTACAAGTGTAACAAGGACCTGTAAGTACACTAAAATACACTATGTATTTACAATGTAAGTACATGTTATTACATACGGTTACATAGGTAATTACACTGTAATTAATTAGGTAGATACACAGGAACAAGGACCCCTTAAAATAAAGTGTTACCCATGCATCTTTAGAGAAGATGAGTTCCATAAGATCAGACAGTCGGTTTAACGACCATGTTATAACAGCTCCATTACAAATACTATTGAAGCCTATGTTACTATGTATGTTTTATCTGATAGCATTGATGTAGCTTTGTAGCTTCATGCAAAGTGTTTTACACAAGCAGAAACTGTGCTCTCGGGGGGTTCTGCTCCCCTCACTCTTTTGATTACTTAATGGGATTAATTATTCTGTGAGGAAGCAGAGTGATGTGCAGGTTTTTCACTGGGATGCCGAGAGTGGAATCCTGCAGATTCGTTGCACTGACTGCAGATCTTAATGTTACTAGATCAGTATGCTAGGAGAGGATAGGGTTGTTGTTGTTGTTTTTTTTGTTCTTGTTAGCATGTTGATCCAGATCCACTGCATGACAGAGAAAAGACGGGATGTAGCCTTTCTTTCACCTCCTCGGGCTTAAAGGCGGGATGGGAGAAAATGTGTTGGTGGTCTGCAGCACTGACAGCCCCTGCGCCTACAGACATACACACATTCCCCCTGAAACCCCCCACTTACAAAAACCTCCCAAACCTTCCTTCTAATTGGACTTCGGGGGGAGGGAGAGAATAGGTGGGTGGGTGAGGGTGGGGTGGCGGTTTTCTTTTTTTTTTTCCTCTGGTGTTTCCCAAGACACAGTGGGGACTGTTTTCTTTGGCTCTGCTCACAAAAGAGTCCCAGTTTTCTCTGTTACTGGGCGCTCCCTGAAGCTGAACCAGACTCAGAGCAGAACACGGATTTGTCTGAATATCTCAAACAACCTTAAACTTGCAGTAGCTTCTTTGCCGACCACTGTGTGTTCCCACCAAGTGCTGATCTGTGGTCACTTTCTTCTATTCACAGCCAGTGGTGGATGACGTGCTCAGATCCTGTCTGAGATGAAAGAGCAGTACACTGGACTAGTAAAAGCCTTCTTACTTCTGATTTCATGTGATGTCATAAAGACACCAAAGCGTGATCACCAGAGACGACTGTATTTTTTACCAAAAATGGGTAATTGAAACTTAAAAAAAAAAAAAAAAAAAATATATATATATATATATATATATGTAACTACTTTTTGTATTCTTTAATTTATTGTTCAGCTGCTGTTGTCCTAATTCTGTACGTCTATTTATGTAAGTACAAAGAGTAATGCAAAACCAGAGTCAGATGTTGTATGTGTACACTTAGCCATTACAGCTGATTCTGATTCTGACCTTGGGACACAGGATGCTTTTGGTCTGTATATTTTGCTGTACTATTATAAAATTATAATTTTTGTACACTACTTAAAAATTGTTTTCAGTTTATTTTTTCTAAGACACTCTGAAATAGATGCATCGTCCACGAGAGGCAGCTGCACCACCAGTATGTCAAAGCCCCACTGCCCTTTCAAAATGAACGGGCACAAGTAGTCTCTATTAGAGAGTGTGTCTGTTTCTGCACTGGTACAACATTAAACACATGTTCTTCGATTAAGAGACTTTTGTTTCCCCCCCAAAAAAAGCACCGTGTGACAAATCTGGAGATTTTATGGAGCTGTACTTTTAGATTCTTAGCCAAATTGGCAACATATAACTCAGTACCTGAGGATGAAAGACTATGCACATTATGTAATCTAAATGTAATTGAGGATGAACTGCATTTTGTGTTTCATTGTCCGTTATATGACGAAGCCAGGCAGTTTTTGTTTCAGAAAATGCAAAATGTGAAACCTTTACTATAGCTACTTTCATAAAAAGTGCTTGGTCAAAAAGAAAAAGTGAATTATTTATGTGAATTCCATGTGGTTTTTGTTTTGTTTTGTCTGTGCTCTGATGATTTTGTTTGGTGTCTAAATATGAAATGTGTCTTGTAAGCCCTTATAGGCTGGGCGCCTTAATTGGTGCACGACACGTAAATAAATATTAATTCAATTCAATTCAATTCTATAAAAGATACTGTGTATACTTTGTAAAGTAATCACTCTTTTACATGAAGCCTTTACTGTGGCTTTGTTTTTTTTAGTATGGTCTATAATGAATGACCTGCTGACCATCGAGGTTAGCAGGACACACAGACATCCATGACATGCCTGGACTTACAGAGGTGAAGGTATTAACATCTGTCTCCGGAGACCCGATCATTCAGACCCAGAATCAAGCGGTGGTCTGGATCACGTGGCGCCACATTCTTTAAGCAGTGTGTTTACTATGCTGAAGACCAACTAATCATCTGATAACTTGAAATACAATGCAGTGATGTCAGTGGGATAGAGGATAGAGCAGCTCCACAACAGCTTTCAACTACATCCTCAACCAGTGCCACAGCGTGTTCTAGGTTTGACGTGGTCTTGATGATGGTGGAACCAGCCTCCACACCATGCACCATCATTACTGTTTCACAGTTCTATGAAGTGTCTAGATGAAGTCTTTACAGGACATTAATGATACTGTTTTCAGGGGATGTCTGGTTTAGGAGATGGAGTGAAGGTGAGATTTTTAATCACCACCAAAATAAATAAAAACAGAAATTGCGTGAATGCCAAAGAAGGAAGCTCACTGGTAACCTTGGAAACATGAGGTGGTAACTTTTTCCTGAGCATCTGGATCTTCAATGGAAACAGTGAGATGCTGTTGAAAGCTCTGCAAAGGTGGCTAAGTGGCCTTCTTTTGGCAAACTTATTTGAATGCTGTTTTTTGAATTTGATGTTGATGTTGCTCCGTTGACAGAGCTTCTTTCATAGTAATAATAATTTGTACCAAAAAAAGGAAAGACTAAAAGACAGCTCTAAAGTGAAAACTTAAAGTCACATTTAGCCTCAGTGACACAGAGCTGATTCTCAATCATAATAAGGTTCTGTTAGAAATAACAAAATAGTTTGTGCTCCGGGAGCTATTTTAGGACAAAATAATTTCATGATTTCAACACTTTTAGCGATTAGCTCTCCTGCCTTTCAGACAGAAGGTTCTGGGTTTGATTCCCAGACCTGGGGCCTTTCTCGGTCGTTCTCATGTCTGAGTGGGTTCTCTCTGGGTTCTCCAGCTTCCTCCCATGCACACTGTGTTAATTGGTGACTCTAAATTGCCCCTATCTGTGAATGTGAGTGTGTTATTTGTCTCTGTATGTGGCCCTGGTGACCTGTCAAGGTTGTACCCCGTCCTCACCCTACGCCCCTCACCCTACGCCAGCTCAATTGGCTCCAAATAATGGGTATAGACAATTTATGGATGGATGGATGGATTACAACACTAAACATATGTAAGGTCACTGGTTTTCAGCTCTCAAAGGCATCTGAGTCTCTCCCTTTAAGATACAACCAACTCTGTCTGAGAGGAAAAGCCCAAGCCAAGAACTCTCTGAAACTCAAGGCAGAAACTGTTGAAGAGCTGTTTCAAATAATTCATAAATTAATTAGTCCACTGACATAAAATCAGTAGGGAATGGTTACAATATTTTTTGTCGATCATTCATTTTTAAAATGCAAATTACTCTCATCCCAGTGTCTTCAATTAGAGAATTTGGTGCTCCCCCCTGTTGTAGATCTCTGAAAACTGACACTACAAGTTGGATTGCAGGGAATAGTTTTTTATATTTTATCTATATTTTTTTATAAATGGCACAATCGATAAATAAAAGAATAATTGTCGAATTAATTTATAGACATAATTGGGTGTAGTTGTAGTTTTCTTTTTTTCTTTTAAATCGTCTCACTCCAGTTCATGATCCTGCTGTTATCACAGGTTTAATCAGAGACGTAATCAAAGGATGTGAATGGTAATGACAGCAGCAGGTCACATGACCAGAAATAGTTAAAAAACAAAAATTCCAGGAGCGCACACATGAGTCAGTGTGTATAAGAGGTATAACAGTCATGAAATTTATCATAACTTGTTTCAATAGCAACATGTATGAAAGAAAAATGGAAAACACACTTGTCCGTATCCATATACATCTATATATGCACATTTGTACCACACGTTTCACAAATTTCAAGATATTTCACAACAACAGCACCAAAGAGCTTTTTGATTGATTCCTCAACCCCGCAAATACATTCATTCATTATTTTCCAGATACTAATAATCTATTAATTACAGAAGTGAATAATTTACAATAAAATAACAATTTAGGGTACTTTTCTCATTTCCAGTACTTTTATACAACAATATTGTCACTCAGTCCTCACATGCATGAGCCTGCCTGTTGTAAAACTCACTGTGTCTGAGTGACTGAAAAACGTGTTACTTGCTGCTGTGTTCAACAAAGCAAAGCAGCTCACTAGTGTTGAAAAGCCCTTTTTTTTTAAGGACTCCCCTCGCTCAGCAGCTTTTTTTCCTGTGCTCAGTTCCTTCATGGAATAGAAAGTGTGCACAAAACTCTGACAAACCCACAGTGGTATTCAAATCACAGGCAAAAGTAGTCAGGTACTGCACCTCAAAGAAGAAAAAATGCCACAAAAGTGAAGACGTCAGGTTGTAAAATGTTAAAATCCTCACCAAACCATAGAGAAAAAACAACACTGGACAATTGAACCATCAAACTGTATGACAACACACTGCTTCTGGATCATGTTTTGGTTTTGGTCCGAACTCAACACAGACAAGATGTACAAAAGATCTTCTTTTCAGTGAGATCAAAAGTTTGCAAGGCGTCTGCACAAGCAGATCTAAATGCACTGAAGCTCTGCGCTCACATTTGCCCTGCAGTGACCCCCAAGAAAAAGCCCACCCGCCACCAAACCCCCACCCATCCAATTCAATGCTGAAAAACTGGCCTTACTTGTTTATTCATAACACTGCATATAAAATTTGAAACATTCGGATCAGCTGATTGAATCTCACGCTGCTGATGCTGCTGGTGTTTGACAACTCCTCATCCACTCCCTGTGGTGACATGTATCTACCCACACGAATCAAAGAATAAAAACAAAACCCTATAAGGTACCACCATCACTTTACACTTTCTGTCACCTTCACTTCCACCTGTACAGCACGCACTGCGCTTCTGCAATGTGGCACGACGCGGCCATATTCACTGGTAGTTTGAAAAGGCAGGACTGATGGTAAGTTAATCAGAGACGATCACATCTTCTCCCTATCAAAGTCCTGTGTGAATACTTTGTGCAAAAAATCCCCCATCTCTCCCCCCATGGTCCCGTCAGATGAGCGTGTACAGATTTTTTTTGTTTTCTTCCTCGTACAAGGCACCAGATGCGCAACTAGAACACATGAACTGCCACAGAACTCGACACAGACAGATGAGCAAAAAACCAAACAAAGACAGTGAAAGCCAAGAAAACAACCAAACATGTCCAGAGGATACATACAGGAATCCATCTGTGTAAAAAAAAAAAAGCAAAAAAAAAACAAAGCATCATTCCAGAATTTTCTTGTCCATGGATTCTTTGCCATTGGTCCGCGAGTAAGGCTCAAAAGCAGAGGAGCTCAGGTAGCGGGCCGAGAGTTCCTGCAGGTTGCCGGCCAGCGAGCCGGCCATGGACAGGGGGTTGGAGGAAATGCGGGTGGCGACGCCGCTGAGTAAGGAAGGCATGGGGAAGCTGAAGAGGCCGTGAGCCGCGGGCGAGCTCTGCAGGCCCACAACTGTCCCTGAGCTGGTGACAGAGGGCAGAGGAGGGCTGCCCCCCGCCGTGCCGGTGCTGCCTCCACCACCACCACCACCACCGCCACCACCTCCACAGCCACCACCGCCGCTGCTGCTGATGCTGCTGCTGCTGCTATTGCTGCCGTTGCTGACCATGGCCATGGAGGGAGGGCGCAGGGCCGAGCCCAGGGCGCCGGCGCTGCAGTGGGGCAGGAGGCCCGGCAGACCCGGGGGCGTCAGCAGCCTCCCCTGCTCCAGCAGTCTGAGCACGCTGCACGTCGCCGCCGTCTCTGAAACCACCGAACGCAGCTCTGAGTCCTTGCCCTGGTCCTTCTTCTGCTTAGTGCGCCGGTTCTGGAACCAGACCTTCACCTGGTAGAGGATCACAGAGGAGAGGAGTTAGAAAATGTACCATATAAAGTTCAAATATTAATCATGCAATCGGTTATAGCTGCAAAAAAAAAAGAAAAAAAAGAATTTGTAATGGCAGCAGTACAAAAAAAAATTTAAAAAGGCGGTGGTTATAATCTAAAATCCTAATAGTCGAAGATTATGACATTGGACTATACAAATGCCTGCACAGAATAAACTGCGAAAAATGTCTTTGTGTGGTAAAATTACAAAGCGCGTGTGTGTCCTAACCACACACACATTTAGCTACTCTGTAATGTCTCAACTGAGAAACACCAACAAGTAAAACCTGCTCAGCTGCTCCGAGACTGTGAGTCTGTGGATTTGTTAATTGTGGTGGTGATGTTGTAAAACAGCAATTAGCGATAATAGCAATGGTGATTTATTTAAAGCTGAAATTATCTGTAGAGACCGACAATAATGAGCTCAAAAATGAAGTCAACATCAAAACATGAAAATCATCAACTTACAAACTTATTTTAAATAGAATACTGTATGTTTGGATAGTAAAAACACTCATTTCCTCACATTTTCTGCGCTAGATGACAAATTGTTTGACTGTGAATAGAACACATGAACTGATCATGTCGCTGTCAGTCGCAGCCTTTCTATATTGATTTTAAAGATGCAAACACATTTACAGAATAATTGTTCCACTTTGTTTTCCTGCAAATTTCCACATTTCTCCAAATTCAAAATGGCCACTCCTGACGTCAGTGACCTGTATCTATCTATCTATCCTCCGCCAGTGTAGCTCAGACAGAATCTGAAGAACTCGAAATGGGAACTTGGCCGTTTCTTTTAAAATCAAAGACGGCTGTCATGGTAACACCTGACATCTGATAGGTTACTCATGTAGTTTCTGAAAACGTAAAGATATATACATCTCCATTTAATTTGAATTAAAAAAAAAAAAAGGAATAATAATAAATAATTGGAATTGGACCATAAAAATGCAATTGCCACAATCAAAAGTTTTAGCTTCAAATATTTCTGACTGTACGCACGCAGCTATTTATGGAGAAAAAAAACAAATTTTATTCCCATAAGGACGTTAAAAAGATGACAATGTGTTAATTTAACGATTTCGACACATCCACCGAATTCTTCAACACAGCTTTCTTAATTAAATAAATGTTAAAGCTGAAATAAATACCATTTTTTATATATATCTTGTACCTTTGAGTCTCCTGTAGTCACACCTGGCCGCTTTAATAAACAAAATGTTCATGTACCAATCAGGAGCAAGACTCCTGCTCAACTCTGCTGTTTATCCAATCATATTTTTGTTTTGTTTTGTTTTTTTCCTTCACTTCAGTTGGACATGTAAAGCTTTTAACAACCATTTCACATCCACAGGAGAAGCCCCGGCTTCCTTCTGTTTGTCTACAACATCTGGTTCATTCTGGAGGCAAAGAAAACATGAAGGAGAACCTGGTGCTTAAGGTGCATACGTAGCAAATATCAGAGAGTAGGCCTACTGTAACAGCATGCTGTGTATTCATTTCACCACACTATCATTAAAAGGCATTTCCTCATTGGAGAAAATCCTGGAACCTTGTATTATATTTTTGTGAGTAAAATAAGGTATTCAAAAGGAAAAAAAGGAAAGCACCCATATCAAATGAAAAATAAAAAGATTGAAACTTTTAAAATGGAAAAAGGAAAAAGGAGTCAGGTGTTTGTGATTGATTGTGTGAGAAAAGTTTGACCCCTCATAGACGGTCTTAAAAGAGCACAGAAGGTGGACAGCAGACGGCAGGCCGGTGGCACCGTTAGCTGCTTCACACGTTGGAAAGAGAGAAAAGAAAAAAAGAGATGAATGAAAATACAGCAGAGCTTTGGTGCTGACAGACACAGGGTTCCCTCCACTCAGAGTCACAGGGTGACCGGGTGAATCTGGTGTCAAACGCAGAGCAAACACAGTTCACCCCGCAGCTGACCCGCCGCTGACCTCACACACACCATGTGAGGAGGAAGTCTGAGCTTTTCTCTAACGGCAGCTTCAGGAAAACAACAATGAACGCTCTGTGAGCTCCACTGACACTATACATCCAGTTAATCAAGAAGATCATTTGATCACATTTACTTTAAAGGGATTATCCTCAAACGCGATAGAAATCGAACACAAAGAATGAAAACAGTGAGACCCTGTAGGCTCTGACAGAACACCAGCACTCCTTCTATCTATCTATCTATCTATCTATCTATCTATCTATCTATCTATCTATCTATCTATCTATCTATCTATCTATCTATCTATCTATCTATCTATCTATCTATCTATCTATCTATCTATCTATCTGTCAGGAAAAAACAAAATGATCCAGGACATATTCTGTTGAGTTCAGCCTCCTATTACTGTAACAGAAGTAAGTACAAGCACAAGTGAGTACAGGCATGATGCATACAGCTCCTACCTGAGTTTCAGACAGATTGAGCTGACGGGCTAGTTCGGTTCGTTCTCTCCCAACGACATACTGGCACCTCTGGAACTCCATCTCTAGTCGGTAGAGCTGCTCTGCAGTGAAGGAGGTGCGGGTCCGTTTGGGCCGGTCCAGATCCAGACCCTTCGGCAAAATAATCTCTCGGATGGAGCCTTTGGCGTCTGTAATGAGAAGCTCTGTCAATCAACATGGTTCACACAGATACAAAGGCAACAGGATACATAATATATAGTGTTAGGTGCTGGCTGTTTTTACACTGCTAATTACCAAAAACATTATTATTTTTATATAACTACTACTATAGGCAGGACAGATATGGAAATACTGAGAATTCTCTGAGAATGAGTGAAATTATACATGGGCTAAATGCAACAACATGCACATGTTGAAAAATACAGTTTTTTTTTTTTTTAATTATTACACTTATCATCACATCATATTTGGTGACATACATTTGTCTTTTAAAGAATAAAATGGAACATATAAATCCAGATGAACTATCATGAAGAGAAAATTCATAGTGTTGTTGTGTAATTCCATGTGTATTATGTAGGAAGACTCCTTTGTGTGTGTGTATAAGATGCTGACAAATTTGTTCATCAGAAAAAACAAGAGCAAAATGAAATAAAATAAAAACAATTTAAAAAATGATGCAGTTATATTTCTATTCAAAGATATGTCACCATAAGATTACCAGAAATTACCACACATGCATGTGGTCATCAAAAGTATATGGAATTAATACAACCAGAGTCTGTGTCAAATTTTTTAAAAGCTATTATTGATTTTATGGTCCTCTAAAAATAAACAAAAAAAAGTCTCAGTTTCTTTAATAAACCAATTTACAATATATGTTTTTTTTTTAATTAATAACAGAAAATAATGAATGAATATATATTTTACAATTGTCCCAAAAAATATTACAATAAAAAACTCTTGTCTATATATTGAGGCTTCTCTTGTGCACTGAATTCTGAAGTTATATTGAACACTGCTGCACGGACACCACATCACTGAGTCTCTGATATAAACACCACTTCCCTGTGGTTTGTTGGCATTAAATATTCATCCAGAAAAAACAGCTATAGTTCTTTTTTGTCTGTGTTTAAATATTTACAATTTCAGTATTTATCACTAGGAAAGTGAAAAGCAAAAATAAATCCTGCAGCCACTTTTCTTATCAATACACAGCCTAATAAATATTTGAATTACCACATGAAATGTTATATCAGTAATTCAAATTAGACTCTTTTTTTCAAATAATTGTGCATAAATACTTTATATAAGTATTAAATATGAGTATAATATACATATACCTATATATAAAGAAAGGTCTAATTCAGTCTTTACAAAAATAGGATGAAAAAAATGAAATAAAATAAATGTAGTTATTCACTAAATTTGGCTCAAATTTAAAGATACCTTTTCTTTTTTAATAACAATTAAGTCAATTTCCAATAAGGAATAATCAAATAATCAACTTTCCCATGAAACAACAACAAAACAATAAAAAAAAATACTTAAAAGAGGCTCAGCAAATGTAAATTAAACAGATGTTTAATTTAGGAGCACATTTTGCTACAGTCGACGTCTGATATTACAAAGGCCTCGTTTTACAACTTCTCTCTGGGAGACTCTCCTGATGGTAAAACACGTGAATTCAAGAGCAGCTCACACCAGATTCATCTCGGGGCGACTTCCTCAATACCGGACGACAAGTTTGCCCAAAACAAACAAACAAGAACAAATAAAGGAGGAAGCCTCACCTCGGACTAGTATTCTCCGACAGTAGTCTGGGTCTCCCGTGCTCCCCCTGTTCTTCTCGCAGTTGTCCAGAGTCCCAGAGGGAGAAAAGGAGTCCTGCTGCTCCTTGAGGAAGCTTTTGGACAAGCTGCCCTGGGAGTCCTTGCTATCCTTCCCCTCCTTTAGTCCATTCTTCAGCACCATCCCCTCCGTCTCTTGGTTGTACCTGACCTCCATTCTCAGTTTATCCTCTTGGATCCGTGGTTTGTCTTTTTTTTTTTATCCCTTTGTCAGGTTGGAAGGGGGAAAAAAGGAGATTACGGAGAGCAGGGGCGCAACCGGTCGGTCTGGACAGTATGGGGTTTTACTTTCAAAACAGCACCTTTCAGCACGGCACGGTCAGCTACCTAATGTTTGCTGGAATATTTCTCTCACCAGACCAAGGAGCACTATTATCACTGACCAAACTCCCTTTGCCCAATGATCATGGACTTCTCAGTGGAACTCAACAGTAATTCAGTTGCCCCCCTCTCCTCGTTACACAGACATCAGGCTGATAGATGATCTTCAAATAATCAGAGCCATGGATGCGCTCTTGCTGTTTCAATTGATTACGGTAATTTTGCTGCCTCCACATTTGCGTAACCTCATGAATACACTAAATTGTTTGGGGGAAATAGATCAGGTCTTGATAGAGGGGTTTCGCTCGTCCCGTCCCCCTCTGTTTTCCAGCTCTCAGCCCAGGGAATCAAGACAAATGATTAGTCTTGTCTCGCAACCAAGCCTCCCTTAGCCCCCACATCAACGCTCACAATCACAGGGCTATGATTCTTCCAGACCTGAAAAAAGTTCCCAGGTGCTTCATTCTTCCATCCACAGACCGGCGGCCAGGCGTCTGTCTCTCTCTCTGTCTCTCCCCCCTCAGACTTTTCACAGCCAGCCTGATTGCTGCAGCATCTCAGCGAACTTTGATTCCGTCTTTTCCCTTTCGGCTCTCGCACCCAATCAACAGATTTTTTTTTTGCAATGTGCAGATCTCACCACTATGCTGCTACCGTAAGGCAAGAGGAAACTGGGAGAGAGCCAGAGAGGGAGCGAGAGAGATAGGTGGTGAAAAAAAAGGAAGAAGAAGCAAAAAAAAAAAAAAAAGCGTAATGAACAAATCCATGTCAATCAAAATTTTATGAAGGCAGTGACGAGCGAGGCAGCTTCAGCTCTGTAACATCGTGGCTCTGCTTTGACAAGGAGAATTGTGTGAAAGTTTCCTTTGCGTGTGGATTGAGAGATGGTGGGGTCCGGGCCGCTAACACCACCTTCAGGATTAAGATGATTGCGCCGTCCGCAGCTCTTATAATCTTAACCTGCACGTTTCAAAAAAGACAAAACAGGAGAACAAAACTTGTCATTAGTGCTTAGGCTGCCTACACTCTCACACATGCATACCCCTGGAATGGCCCCTACCTCTCTCACCGCTCGCCTTCCAGCCCACTACCCACCCACCTAACCACCAACTCTTAGCTATTTTCATTGTCAGTGCAACAATATCTCTGAACACAGCAGTGGCCAGTAATCCAATAAGACCATTGATTAGGCCACAATGATTCAATTCAAACCAGTGGCCTAGTGCAAGGAACATTCTCTGGCCCTTGTTGTCACCTCAGCTGGCCAGAAGCCCTCTTCAAGCTGCCCCCCTCCTTGAGTGCCATTCATGCTTTTATGGGAAACAGAGAGGAAAAGGAGTGAAAGATGGCAATTATCTAATTGGACTATTAACAAACAATTCTGCGAGTGTGGCTGCCCGGCAGCAGTCTCGGGGTGGGTTTAAGGGCTGCATGTTGGACTAACTTTATTCACTGACTGTTTGGGGGGCTTCTGCTTTATGTGGGGCAGGGTCTATTGTTTGAGGGAGGTAAAAAGGAGGCTAAAAAGGGAGCGACTAAAGGGGACTTGGGCTTCTCAAGCTGTGGCGTGGAGCCCCAGCCTGGGAAATAGATTGAGGATGCAGCATCTTGGCCTCTCAGTGACGCACAATGGCTGATGTGTTCAGTTCCTACATCAGACACACAATGTGCACACAATACAGCAAAAATAAATAATCACAGTAAAAAAATTACTGATCCCAACAGATATTCTAGTTCTTTGATTCAAATAGCAGCAATTATTCAATATGTAAAATTAAAAAGCAAATCATGAATATGAATAGTATTCACATGATTACTCATACAGTGTATGATGATGGGTGGAGCAGGTATACACTTATTACAATAATCCATCCAGCTGATATCACAATAGAGGCTGGTGCTGTAAAGACAAACCTATGCATTTAAATACTGCTATATATCAGTAGTAGAGGAGGATAGATAGATAGATAGATAGATAGATAGATAGATAGATAGATAGATAGATAGATAGATAGATAGATAGATAGATAGATAGATAGATAGATAGATAGATAGATAGATAGATAGATAGATAGATAGATAGATAGAGTGCTAGTTTGCGTTATCTGGTTCATTTTGTTTGCTTAATACAGAGTAGCCTAAGTGGACACAATGACTGTATTACATGCATTCTGTTGTTTTTTTTTTTTTTTTTTTTACTTCTATAGAGTACAGTAGCTTTCAATTACTTAAAATTTATATCACGTTTATTAACATTATGTTGAACAACATTGTTTTCTATTGCTCATAGTGGATTTGCTCACGCACAAATGATCCACAAAGCACTTTAAAGGAGTTGGGGCGGAAGTATTACTGCTTCTCTTTTTGTTCTATCCACTCTGGGAGGATGACTACACATTCAGCTTTAACATATTCAATATTATTGTTGAATTTCAGCGCTGCCAAAGTAGCCGACATAACATAATATTGGTGGCAAAAACTGATACCAGCACAGCCGTGTTTGACTGAAACTCATCCTCGGTAAAAATGGTGGATTTGGGCCACAGTCCTTGTCTCTCACACAATCCAATTGAACACAAGAGTTCCTTCAATTGGCCTTCAGTCGTCTGATATGAAAGAAATGCAAAAGGTGAATCCACAGGGTTTCAATATATATTCCTTCATGTGTATTTATACTGGAAGCATCCAACTTTGGAGACAAGTGCCCTCCCACACACACACACTCACACACTCAGAGCTCTGCAATGGTCCAATCACCACAGGCCAGCAGTGAATCACCAGCATTATCATCACTATTACAGTCATCATTTTAACACAGCAAGGCTTTAGTGACATTCTTTTAAAAAAAACAAAAAACTGGACAATATACTGTGCTGTAATTTGACCCGGATCAAACTGGTTTTCATTATTCCAACGTTAGAATTTAGAGCCATCATAGGGACCCATCTAATGTCTGGTAATAAAATAATTGTGTCCCCGGAACTTAAATCAACGCTCAAACTCCTGGAGCAGTTATAGTAGTAGCTATAGTAAAGTTATATCTCCAGAGGGAATGGTAACTATTGTTCAAAAAATCTTCCAGTATGTTTGTTTGCAATGTCTAAACCAAAACTGGGACCGCGCCACACATAAGTGGTCAGTTTAACACAGTGAAAGCAAACTGGAGAAATGACCATGTGGCTAATGTTGTATTAATGCTCACTGTAATTGCTGTAAGTTGGCTCTTTGTGGCGCCGTTATTAGGACCCAGGGATACTTGGCACTTTGTGGCAAAGCTTTTTCGGCTCTGTAATAGAAGGTAGGTTGCTGTGGAGAGCGCAGGCCTTGGAGAGCCTTGATGTCTGATCGACAACATGGTAACTCAAGATGAATGGTTACATTCAAAGCCCTGCTTTACGTTTACAAATGTGGTGATTATGTTCCACAGAAAGAGAGCAAGCTGTTCTTGAACCCTTTAAATAAAGAGCTAGTTTCCTTCTATGGCAGAGGGCTACACTTGCAGCTGAGCTCAAAAATGTTGAGGGGTGATGGTTTTCAGTGCAGCCATGGAATTCATATCCAGCTTCTTTTTCCCTTTGCTTAAAAATCCTTGGTAGCTCGAAAACAGAGTAGCTAGTTACTCAGTTGTTATTGGAAAAAAAACAAACCCAACTCTCTTCCAATTAAGCTTCATCATAGCTGTTACGCATTCGGTTTCAACTCAACTGAGTAGTTTTGACAACTGAGCTAATAGGTGGGATTAATTGCTGGGTGTGTTGGTTTCTGGTGTAGGAACCCTATGTTCTCAGGCCAATGACAGCTCTATTGTTGACGGGTACAGAGGGCTCCCAGATAATCTGCTTAGTTAATGTATTGTAGTCAAGGCGCAGCCAGGCTGTTACAATGCAGTAATGACTTGAGGGGAGTCTGCAGATGTATATTACTGTCAATAAGAAAGAAAAAGGTACACTTGCTACAGAGATAGCATTAGCATAGCAACAGCTGTTTACTTAGCAGCCCTGGCGAGAGCTGCAGCCATCTTTGTATTTAGAACACAGTGGGTTATACCGCGGATACCTCCTCTGCCCGGACGCCACAGTGACTAGACACTCCGACCTGGGTTTGGCTAGCTGGTTAGCTGCTTTAGTTTATTAGTTTATTAAGGGACAGTGTGCAATGACATTAATCATTTGCAGAAAATGAAGAGATGGTTGCACCAGATTTAGCTCACAGCTAATTTCCATCTGCAGTCCCGGTCCCAACATATAACATATAAAAAATATACAAAAAACACAGACCACAAACTACTATACAAGGGTGATACATAAAATGACACAAATAGACAGTAGACAACACATAGACAATACAGAAACACAGTTTCCACATCTAACAAAAACAAACAAGGAATACCTCCTACTAACGAGCTGTATACTAAGCCTGATTTATTTTATTTCTCAAAAAAAAAAAGACAGTAGCCTAATTATAGATATTAATTAAAAAACATGATAATGTCAGGGCTTTGCAAACTGTCCTTGATTTTAATGTACATTATTATTGCATTTATTTTACTGTTTTGCTTCTTTAGCAGTGGCTAGAATAAATAAATGATTAAGTAGAACTAAAACAAGTTAGTATTATGGAGTGTTTAGATAAAAATATAACCACCATGACAGATGATTCTGGTTTCCTATGGAGGGAAGCTGAACCAACTAAAGTGACATTTTGCCCAGACTTTCTGCTGTGTTGGCTGGTTGGTTCAGGCTCAAATGGACTATCCACCACATTACAAATCCTTGGATCGTACCATTTCCTCATCTGTTGATCTAACAGGGTTCCAGAGTTTGTCAAGAGAAAGACCACCACCTTTCTTCCTGACAGGCCTGACCCTCAGCAGCTCAGCACATTCTCCATGTTTGAATCTCCACAGGTTTTATAGTTGGTTCCATGGTTTAGGCTTCCTTTGAAAGGTTGCTGGGATTCATTCCAGGCCCCAGCAAATAGTCCTATGTTATTAGAGGATGGAGTGGAATAAAGACATTTTATGAATCTAGATACAAGTGTTACTTGCCCAGAGGCCATTTGTATTTATGGTAGTACATGTAATTTTGTCATTTTAAAGACAGAAAACATCTCAGTGCCTTCGTAATAATCTGCTGTTGACAATACAATATTTTAAGTGTGACATACCAGACAGCCTAAAACCTGCAACAAAGCCTCAGCAGTAATTGATTTTTTTTTTTCTGTACATTCTCCCTGAGTAGTTTTAGATAACACTCTTTTGTCCCGCAGACAGCGCCTTGCTGTAGTAATTGTCACAGGTGTAATTTGAGCAGTGCCTTTGTATCTCTGCAACAGTTACGTCCCCATTGGCAGTCGTAGTATGCATCAAGACCAAAGCATGTGGGAAACAATGGAAAGCATCATAAAAGCCTTGAAAATAAATCATGCTTTTTTTTTCTTCTCCTCTCTCACCACTCAGTCCACCATTTGTCAGAACACAGACATATTTTGTTTTCCCTGAAAATCTTTTAGCAGTGTTTGGAAACACGGCAGAGATTCACTGTGATTCTCTGTTTAACCTCATCTTAACTGGATTAGGTGATTAAAAATTACAGCAAATTATAACTCCTGGGAGCCGCTGCGATGAAATAATCATATAGCTGGTGAACAGTAAGCTCTAAGACACCCGCACTCACGCATCCCCTTACTGTCAAATTATTTCTCCCTCTGTCCCCGCAACAGAAGGCGAGCACAAAATGGTTCAGTTCTATACAGCGGGCTGGAGCGGTGGCTGAAGAGGCAGCGCAGGTCGTCCACTAATTGCTGATGCGATCCCCGGCTCCTCCGGTCTGCATTTCGTAGTGTACTTGGGCAAGAAATTGAGCCCCAAATTGCCCATAATGTATCATTGGTGCATTAGTGTGCATGTGATAAGAAAGTGCATTAATTATATACGTAGAATAAAGCTGGGTGAAATGGGTGAACGTGACTTTGAGGAGCTGGTGAGACTAGAAAAGAGCAATATAATCAGTCTATTTATCATTCCTTTACAAGGGTGCAGTGTGATTTGAGAAAACTTAATTGTACGTATTCCTGTTTTATAATTATAGAAAATGAACAAGTATAAACAAAGAATGGATAACATTTTTGATTTTTTTTTTGCCTTAAATCCTAATGAATCCATTGAAGCAGTGGTGTCTTGCGGTGTCCACCCCCCCATCCCCTGCCTTATCTGTGGCTCTCGGCCGTAAGCCTGAGAAAGAAAGAGAAATTTACATTTCTTTGGGACTATATTCTGCAGTGGATGAGTCCACATTTGGTGCGGGAGAGAGACTATTAAAAGCAGCAGGATGGTATTCAGACTATATGTAACCTGGTTGCATATATTGCAGCCATGACTTATTTCTCTATCCTATTAGTGACTGCACAAAATAAATGTGTTTACAGCAGCCAATAATAGCACTGGATACTTGAATCCTCAGGATTGGGGACAGGCAGCGATACATTTTAAGTTAGAAGACTTCTTGTCACCACAAATCACAAATTGAAGTACCAGGTACTGCCAAGAACTGGTCAGAACTGGACCCAAAAACTTGACTTGGACTGGTGTGTATTTATTGAAGGACTGAATACACACGCATTTTAAAGGAAGAGGACGGAGCAAAAACAACTAATGACACCAGACCTGTGATCATGTGATCTTAACAAAGACAAAGTAAAATCCATACTGGCTCCACCATGTGTGTGTTTGTGTGTGGTTGGGTGCTGTTTACTATTCAAGGCAAATGCACATTTAGGATTTCACCCAGAAGATGCTGTAGTGTCTCCTTGCGGATCAGAGAACCATTAAAAGAGCTGAGTAGAGGCACAACTGCTTGAAAACATGATCATATTTTTTTCCACTGTCATTACAATTGGTCTCGCTTGTGGGTGTTCAACATAAACACAGGAAAATCAATGCCGACACACAGCTACCGGCCGTCGCAGAGCAAACAGAGCAGTCACAACAAGCAGCAGTGAATGTCTGCATGAACAAATGAGGCAGGATAGAAACTTAAGCCCTTCACATTTGCTCTGTTTGTCCTGCTCAAGTGCAGCAACAATGTTGACAGTGGATGTAATTCTCATCAGCAGCTACTGTATATCTTTAGGTTTATATTGTATCATGGGTCCATTAGATGGAAGCAGCTTGACTCACTTCTTTTGACTATAGGACTAAAACATATATGGCTTTTACAATCCTTTATACCAGCCCATCATTTACCTAAATGTAAGTGCTGACACATTCTCTTGCACGCTAAACAAAGGAAAGTGATTCAATCTGGTAATGTCTGGTCTAATCAGACTAAGCTTTTCATTTCACTCCTGCAGTATAAAAGATGTCCTTGGAGCTTCATTAACTTTCAGCATTTAAAAAAAAATCTGTTTTCGCAGAAGTTATAAAGTGTGTATGAAGTCTAAGTACCTCTCATTGCTGAACCCTTGACACATATTTTTCACTAAGACTATGCACAAAGGTGTGATGTTTGAAAGTTTTGACGGTAGCTTATGTTCTTCCTCCTCCTTTAGGTGGTCGTCCTTATGATCTAAATAACTAAATCACCCAATCTAAAAGCTACTTTACCTAATAACGGTTTTAGAGGCCCTAATTAACAGTCTGAGGTGCAAGTGTGTGCGTGAATTCCTGGTGTGTTTCCAGAGAGTTGTGTTGTAAACAATGATGCTTCATCTTATTTTGTATTACTCCAGCTCATAAGCAACACTATGGTTCTTAGGTCAGTTGATTTTCAAAACCAAAGAAGACTAAATTAAAAATAACTGATTCCATCCATGATTACTTTTCCAGTATCTGTTGTAGTATTTGTCGGTTTACCCAATAGAGCCAGAGATAGTCACACATTATTACTGATGCATCACAACAATTCACTAAAGCCTTTGTTTACTTCCCATCTGACACACAGTCAGATAAAAACTCTGGTACGCCGTATTGTATAGAAGGGTGTTCCTGAAATGTAAACATCTGGTGCTCTCTAGTGTCAGGGATTATATAATGAAAAGAACAAAATCAAGATGAAGATAAAATGAGGATGACTGTTTTGAAAGTGCATCCCCGGACACAACTCAAACAATGTGTTAAACAATGACATTTCTGATGTGTTCAGTTTCAGCTCTTAAATGTGTCCCTTGTTTCTTTTTCGGTGTTTTTACAATCATTAACAAGTCAAAATTTGTGAATCCCTGATGGGAGGTTTAACAATTTACAAGACTGTCAGATCAGGAAAGAGAATATTCTCTAAGTAAATTAAGGTTGTAGTGTCAAGAGCTCAATTTAAGACACAACACTGTGACAATTGTGTCTGGAAATAGCACTGAGCTAAGCATTAACCTGCTGACAGTACGGCAGTGGCAGGAAACAATGGAACAAATATTACAGTATTTAACTATGCAAGTGCATTTTACTAACATGTTAATGTTGTTTTTTGATGATAAATCAACAAAACTAATTAATAAATACTTTACTGATTAATAAAAATAAATCTTTTAATTGAATTACTGTACTGCTCCGTAGCTTGTCCATTATATTTTCAATTACAATCTCTGTGCATTTTAATTTCCTTAATGTTATGCCATGTCGCCTGGATATAATTCTGAAGAGGACAAAGCAAAGAATCTTTTTTTTTAATAATGTGTTGATTTAACTGTACAATAGTTTGGTTTGAAAACAAGTCTTTACAGTGCACAACACTGGGCACATGAAGTGTGTGATTTCAGCAGCTACAACCCTCACTCTCACACACCTCGGACACATCAACATGGTATTTAAAATTACACGTCATTAAGTTAAAAATATTTACTCACCTGAAGCAAAAACCTGGAACGTTGTGACAGGACTTAACATTTACCCAATGCTTCCTCTAATCTGCCATATCTATAAAAATCCTGTTTGATTTACATGTACTTATATTTTGATTCGCTTTAATTCTAGTCCACAATCAGAAAGTCAGTTCACCACTATAAATTTTGATGCTGGAATACACAGTCACATTATTTGCATATGAGGACTGGGTTTCTATGCCAGAGGCCATTAGACAGAAGGTTGCGGGCCACAGCCTCTGGTTGCTGGAGAGATTTGGAACGTTCAGCACCAGTTGAGCTGTGTAATTGTCATCCTCTGAGGCCCTCATGTGGTCTCTGAAGGTACTACCCTTTAGTTTCATCAGGAGCTCAGAGCATGGACACTGGTTCAAACCTGCAAACACTCTACTGAGTTCAATCAATCAATCAATCAATGAAGTTGTTTCATGATCGTCTGTAATGAAGCATATTGCAAAAACTCAAACTCTTACCAAGAATATTTGTCTTATTTCTAGTCAAAACAAATCTCATTGTACCTAAAATAAGACTTGTCACATAAAAAGTAGCTTGTTTTTAGACTCTTTTTTTTTTTTTTTTTTTACTTTTTTCAAGCATATTTTCACTTGAAATAAGTAGAAAAATCTGACAGTGGAGCAAGTTTTTCTTCCTTATTACAAGCACAAATAAACTTGCTTTCACTGGCAGATTTTTCTACTTATTTCAATTGAAAATTTGTTTGAAACAAGTGAAAATTATCAGAAAACAAGTTCATTTTTAGGTGATGAGTCTTATTTTAAGTGAAAAGAGATTAGTTTTGACTAGAAATTAGACATTTTGACAAGAAATAAGACAAATATTCTTGGAAAGATTTTCAGTTTTTGCAGTTAAAACATGCATGATCAGTGAGAAGCATGCTGGACTCAGCATCCCAGTCCTGACATTGCTCTTTGCTGTGTGGTAGATTGTCCTCACATCCTGCATCACAGTGTGGTATGGAGACTGCTGTGCTGCTGACAAGAAGGTACTGCAGTGTGGTCACACCTGCCCAAAAAAATCATGATTCCTCCATCGGGGACATCGTCCTGCATAACCAGACCACCCACTCCAATGGACTGTTTATTCTCCTCCCCTCCGGCAGAAGGCCGAGAAGCATCATCACAACTGAAGTTGTGTGTTTCCAGAGGCTGTGAGAGTGACAAACTCACATTAACTGAACCCTCTGCCCCTATACTGCTGCTGCTGTGGACTTGGACTATGGACTATGTCCTCCTCCTTAAAGGGATAGCTCAACATTTTGGCAAATTGGCCCATTGCCATAATCCCTATAGTCATAGCAGTAGGTTCGTTACCTTTATTTGTCGGTGTACGCTGTTTTTAAAACCCCCAGTTGTGACCTTTAAGAGGACACCTACTCTGAAAGACAGAGTTTCTCAAAGTCATTTAACAACAACTTAAAGTAACATTGCGGAGTCGGCTGAAACTGCACTATGTAACTTCCCTGCACGGGTACGAATCACCGCCCCCCCTCCTCCCCCCTCCCCTCTGCGTTGAGGGAGAGACGTGGTGGGTAAAAGTGAAACTACGGTTCTCCTCCGCTCGTCGTCGCCGTTGTTGCCGCAGCTGCTGCCCCCCGCCCCCCCCCCCCCTCCCCTCCCCCGACCACCCACCACACAGTCTCCTTGCAAACATGTGGGAAATACTGTCGTTTATTAATGGGAATAAACGCTGGATGCGCTCGCTGATAAGTTTCGTTTTCGTTTTTCCCCCCAGACGATAGCGCTTCTCAACCAGATGGTGGAAGCACTGTGCTGAAACTCCGCAATGTTGCTTTAAATCAGAATTGAAGGGGTGTTACAGATGTGACCACCGTCCCCACTGCATTACAGTAATATTGTTGAATCTAAAAGCCAGGCGCGGCGCCAGGATTTCAATTTTGGATGGGCCAGAGTAATTTTGGATGGGCCACTTCTCAGGAAAAAATAACACTAACATACATATAGTTGGAAATTATTCCTCAATGACTCGTTCGTGTCTATATTGCCTTGAAAGCACACACCATTTCTACTGAGACCTATGGCTGAGACGAGCTTTGACAGCGCGGTGCGCCGCTCTCTCTCCCGTTAAAAGTTAATCTAGCTCACCCAGCGGACCCCCCCCTCTCTCTCTCTCTCTCTCTCTCTCTCTCTCTCTCGTTACCGGTAATATGTTTAACCAAATGCACGAAAAGCCAAATCAAATCAGAAATGCGTAGCCCACTTCTTTTAAACTCACAGACATTTATTTTCATAAAGTAATAAAATATCTGGACATTTTAAAATAAAGAAGTTCTTACAATAGCCTATGTCATTAAACAAGTAAGCCTAACATCAGTGTTTCGTCTTCTCCTTTTTTTTTCTTTTTTTCTTTTAACTCACAGACATATTTATTTCAATAAAGCAGGCTAATAAAATATCACTAACATAGCCTATAACATTAAGACAAAGGCTGCAAGGAATTGAAGAAAACAAACAAAACAAGTCCTTACAATATTTCATTATACTGTTGTAAAACAAGTAAGACTAACATCAGTGTTTCTCATCTCACATCCGTCTCTGTTCCTCCGTAGGAGCAGTCTTTTTTTTTCTTCTTTTTCTTAACTCACAGACATATTTATTTTAATAAAGTAGGCTGATAAAATATCACTAACATATAACATTAAGACAAAGGCTGCAAGGAATTGAAGAAAACAAACATAACAAGTCCTTACAATATTTCATTATACTCCCTATAGGAGCAGTCTACGGGGTTTGCTTTTGAATATGTTGATTATTTCATCATAGTCTAAGGTTACCGTTATATCTCTTTCAAATGTTAACAGGCAGAGTGAGTTCAGGCGAGTGGTGAGCATCGAGCTCCTAATGGCAGTTTTTATTCTCTTAACGCTAGAGAAGACACGCTCAACTGTACATGATGTCATAGGTAGGGTGATCAGTGCTTTTAAGAAGCCATGGACACGAGGGAAGACTTCCTCACTACATATGTCCATCACATCTAAAAGAGTTTTAAAAGTTTCTCCTCTTGCTCTCTTTCTTGCGACGTGCTGGAGAAACACTGAAAGCTCTGACTCTGTCACGCTGATATGGAAAATCTTCCCTGCATCATTGAGATTTTTTGTCATGTCTGACAAGCTGCCCTCACAAGAAGCTGCCAGTAGAGTTCCTGCTGTTTTCATGAGTCCATATGAGTCGTTATGGAACCTGGCGCTGAGTTCATTCAGCTGGCAGTCTATTATTTGGTTTAGTATGGCTCGCAAGTCATTGTCACTCCTCACTCTTGTAGATTTCCCCAGTGACACAGTAACTGTACTGTCCCGAAATCGACTTGGGAGCTTTCGTGAACGGGAGGGCAAAGATATATCCCAACTGTCAATATTATTGTCTCCCATGATTTTATTCGTCATTGCCAGCATATTCAAGAATCCACTGTCACAGTGGTCGCTGGTGCGGATGTCTATCAGTGACTGTTTAAGTTTTCAATCAGATCCACCGTGTCTGTCACTGATACACTGATGGACTGGAGGCCTTTGGTTGCAAAGTCTGATTTGCTGAATAGTTCTTTAAAGAGTACAAGGAGAAATATGAATTTCTTTGTTTGCATCTGTTGCAATAGTGACTGCGCATCAATTTGACTCTGCCCTCCCTCTTCTGCATATCCCGACAGTACTTCAACTATTACGTCATAAAGAGCGAACACTTTACTCACGGCTGTTGATCTGGAACTCCACCTTGTGTCACATCCTCGCTCCAATTCCAGTGATCTCCGATCTGGGTGCATTTCTTTTTGTGCGTCAAGGAAGCGCGCATGCCGTTGACTGCCACACATGAAGGTGTGCAGAGAGTTCAGGGTATCAAAAAAAGTTGATGCATCAGCTGATGTGCGTGCCACAGATGCCAGGACTAGATTCAGTCTATAGAGTGACAATGCACGTAGATTGCATTTGAAAAGGTGCTCTTGAGGATGGCTTGAACACCCCCCTTATGTCCAGCCATAACAGACGCGCCATCAAATCCGAATCCCACACAGAGGTTTGGGTCCAGCTCAAAAGGTGACACAACTTCCATTATTTTTTTGGCAATGGCTTCAGCTGTCATTTCTTCTGTATCCACAAGGCCGATTGCTCGTTCCCTCACAGATCCCATGTACACATATCTTACACAGACAGACACCAACTCTTTTTTTTGGATATGTCCTTACCAGAGGTTGCGCTAGACTTTTTCGTTGTCGGTCATTTTGACTGACAGGGTCATAAAAATCCGATCATAATCTATTTTTACCCGTCACTTTAATTTTTTTTAATGATAATAATGACATATTCGATAGCATTTGATTTTCATTCATTTTTAATTCATATTCAGTCCAAACCAGCTGAACAGAGAATCCACACCGTGGATACAAACATCAAGCAGATGAATGTGTGTAAGCTCACTTTTTCTCCGCACTGCAGTGACAAAAACAACGGATTGTGGCACCAGTATGAATAATATTAACAGTTCACCTGCCTAAACGCAATCTCACACCTTCCTCCTGGTCCGCATGGACTCGCGTGGCCGCTTGCGCGTAATCAAATGCCCCAAAGTGGGATTGGCTATTGTCATGAGGTTTTGGACTTTTGCATTTAATTTTAATTCATTTTTAATTAATATTCAGTCCAAACAAGCTGAACAGAGAATCCACACCGTGGATACAAACATCAATATGTAGGCTCACCTTTTCTCCGCACTGCAGTGACAAAAAAAACAACGACTGTGGCCCCCATGTAGCTACATATGAACAATGAACAATTAAATTCACCTGCTATGGCCTAAACACACAGTCTCACACCTTCCTCCTGGTCCGCATGGACTTGAATCGCGTGCCCGCTTGCCCGTAATCAAATGTCTCAAGTGGGATTGCTGCAGAGGCTATTGTCATGAGGTTTTAGACTTTTGCCTCGAGCAGACGACTTCTCATGGCTGTTTTGATGTTGTTCTGGAGGCTGAATCCGCGCTCTGCTGCCACACTGGAGACTGGAATTACAAGCGCCACTTCAGCCAACGTTTTGAAATCAGGGAACATTTCTCCAAGTGAAGTGATCATAAGTCGGTAAGACTCTCTGAACGAGGGGTTTCCTGATCCTGCAAGCACCCGCTTCAGCGGTAGGAAATCCCGCAGCATGCGCTCCTTCTGCACCAGTGGATCAGCTGCACCGGTCTGTGACGCGTAGTGGTCACAGACGCGCTCCAAAGCCTCCTGTCCGTAACTCTTGAACGCACTGTCAGCACCACCCGGATAGCGAGATGCATTGAGTACGGTGTCCAGGTCAGAGATGATGCTCAGATGGGAATCTTTTTTTGATTGATTTGGTTACCTCCGCAATGTACTCAGTGCGTAAAGTTGAAAATGTCTGTGCGTCTACACGTGTGAGTGTGATGCCACAGAACATGTCGTCTTGTAAGGCCTCGTTGAATCTTTTCTCCGCTTCACCTGGCCCATTCACCAAGTCTTCCAGACTGGCCAGAGTCATGCTCACGACAGGTGAGATGGACGAGATATTAACGTCTTCTTTTTGGAAGACGAGGTTCATGCGGTTCACCACGGCCAAAACGTCAGTCAATAAGTGAGTCAAAGCCGTTAACGTGTATGTTTGAAGGCGCTTTCTGATGCCCTTAGCTACCGGGCAGTTTTTTGCATCTTCCTCCTCCCTCAACTCCGACACCAGAGCAGCCCAGTTGGCACGTATCCCCTTAACTGCCCTCTCCAGGGACAGCCAGCGTGTAGCCGATGGTTGTTTTAGGCTCAGCAGGTCGTGTTCCCCCATTTCTTTTTGAAGTTCATTTAGTCTGTATGTTCGTATGGGAGAATTCTTGTAGTATGTGTATATGTTATTAAGAGTGGTGACATATGCACTCACTTGACGCACAGCCGTGGAGGCATCACGCGCAGCAAGCGCTGTCCTGTGCGCACCACAGTGAATGTTTACGAGGAAGGGACAGTCATTCTGGCGCAACAGCTGTGCAACTCCGGCCTTTCGACCCACCATCACATTAGCTCCATCACTTCCAAGTCCAACAACCCGAGCCACAGACACCCCACGGCCCTACAGCACATCTTTTATTTTTGCTGTGATGCATTCAGCAGTGCCAGAGGGAATTGCGTAGTTGCCAATGAACGCAGTTTCAGGCTCTCCTCTCTGTTGAAGTGTCAGGTATGTGATCAGCATTTTCTCATATATATAGATATTAGTGGTTTCATCTACTATTATTCCAACATATCTGCTGTTGGCGATGCGGTCATCAATATCGCTGGTTATGGTCTCCGCTATGGCCTCTTCCATCTGACCGACTGTCTCATGGTGGGTGTATGTGTGTGCACTGTTGAGGTTTGGACAGCCGGCAGACTGTAAGAGGTTTATCAGGTCAGGATACAGGTGGCTTGGGGTGTTTGTTTTAGCCATGTGTAGCACAACCTTAAGTTGTGTTTTTAATGCCTCGTTGCAGGCAACCTGTGATTTCTCCACGTGTTTAATCATGGCCACACTCTGGTTGAGCACCCTCGCAGCCTCAAGGTGGCTGTGGCTACTGTTGTGGTCAGTTAATGCTGATTTTTGCATGTTCCTGCATCCACGGACAAATCCGTTATTCATATTCGCTTTTTTACATATTTCGCAGAACATTTTTCCATCCTCCCTCCTCAGCCAGGAGAACTCCTGCTCCCACTGAACTCTGTACTCCCGCCTAACCTCCTTGCTGCCACTAGCTTAACTGACGCTTAACTGCCGTGACATTTTATGTCAGTCTATGCCTCCTTGGTCTATGCATGTTTTTGAATGAAGCCAACGAGGTCAATCAAGAGAGACAATAAACAATTTTAATATGCACATCGCCACCAAGTGGTCAGGGGTGTGAATTGCAATCTGTCAAAATGACGGACGGCCTTCAGATTTTTCCGTCACAGCTTAAAAAAACCGGTCAATGACGGGAAATATTCGGTTAACGCGACCCCTGGTCCTTACATTCATCGGCTAGTATTGCATAGAAAGTTCCTTCTGATCCACGTAGCTCCTTTTTTATGTGTCGCAACAGCAGCGTGGATGCAGCATTTAGCAAGTCGTTTTGAATGTCATGGCTGAGCATTTTTGCATTATTCGGAATAGCATCCAGTCGCCTTTGTACATCTGGATTGTGTTTGCAAATGAGTTTAAACAACTCAAGGAAGTTACCAGCATTTTTGACCTCATCTTCATGTTCACGGAATCCGCGTAGAGGTATCTCCTGCTTTGCACATGTAAGCACAATGTCAAGTATTACTTTTATGTGCTCCCGATTTCTTTCAATTGTCTCACTTTGTCGGCCCTCTGTGTTGATGAGCTGATGGATGATTGTGCCACGATCCGATTTGTTACATTCTCTGTAATTATTATATTTTTCCACAGCCACCTGATGAGCTCTGCTGCTTTCATGTTTAAAACAAGCAGTGTTCATGTGCTTCCAATCTTTATATCCACTTTGTCTGAATTTTTCTTCCCCGCCTCTCTCTCCAAAATGCCGACACATTTTACAAAACACCGCGTCCTTGACAACACTGTATTCTAAAAATACGTACTTCTCGTACCAGTGTGAGGAGAAGCTCCTGGCCTTGTGCCCAAAAACTGTGATGGGGTACTGCTTTAGTTTCGTCTGTGTAGCTGGTTCATCAATTGCAGACAGGTCCGCTGGAGCCGATGAGCCACCGGAGCTTGACTGGCTGGCTGCTGCTCCTTCTGGCCCGCCGACGGGACCCTCTTCCCGCGCTGAGCCCGCGCTAGCTTGCGGAGAGGGTGCAGGTGCTGACGCAGCCGCATCTGGTGGTGACTCGTCGGTTCTAAGCCTTTTGACAAAGTTGAAAAGCGATGTCTGTCGAGCCATGTGTAGGCTAACATCAAGCGTTTCGCCGTCTTCTGAATGGATGTATTAGCTATAGCTAGGTCCTCTGCCTGAAGGCTAAATAGGCTACCTACAGTAAAATGCCAAACGTCAACTGTACACAGCGGACGTAAAATGGCCTGTTGTGATTGGTTCAGACATCACACATGTTAGTAACCAAATAAATATTATATTTCCTTTTTATATATATAAAGGGCGACGTTTTTAGTATTTATTCTGAATTTAGATGTTAATTTTAATAATTAAAAATAAAAGTTAAGAAAAATGTTCACCCTGTCATTTTGGATGGGCCAGTTGTACAAGTGGGTGGGCCCAGGCCCGTTAGGCCCACCCATAACGCCGCGCCTGCTAAAAGCTTTGAAGTTAAAAATAAAACATTATCTCATTTGTCACTTCATCAACTGTAAAACCACTTTTGTGATTTACAAACTTGAATGCCCTGTTTGCCAAATCTTCTACATAGGCACAAAAAACGTAGGCTACAAGATGTGCAGAGCATGCTATCAGGATAGGAAATCAGGACTCGTCATCCTGCGTTCTGGGTGACCAGCAAAGCGGCCGCACCGTGACCACGGTCCGCTCCAACTGCCTGGTGTCCCCATTGCACACCACACGTCTTTTCAGTCACTCGTCCCAGTTCTCCTTTACTTTTTCTTTTGAGACAACACTCATTCTCTCTCTCTTTTTTTTATTTTACCGGCGGTGTCCTGCTGATGTGCACGTCTGCAGCAACCCAAACAAATACACGTGTTGACTGGCTCTATTCCAGCCACATGATTGGTTCGGTGCGGTGGAACTCTCAATGTCATTGGCCATTTGTATTGTCTGCCAAAACATGGATGAATGAAACCCATCGACCACGTCTCATATTTCTATCGAAGAAAAGATATTTCACAATTTCTACCGTTTTATCACCCAGCCCTAGTGGGCTATTGTCCCTCCTACCTGGGAAACAGGAGGGAGACACAGCTGTAACTACACAACACGACAAGTGCTGAGAGCCGCATGTTGCAGTGACGTTATATAGGCCTTTTTTTTTAACGCAAATAAGCCGACAAAAAGGTGCAACTTGCCGCTTAACTTTTTGTCGATGTATTATTTGCGGGGGCTTTCGGGGGATCTGGTGATGGTGGAGGATCCGGGACTGATCCATTGTGGGCCACCGCCCGTCTGATCAGGTCCATCGCAGCACGGCAGCTGCAGCACTGCCCCGCTGTCTGTCATATTACTCTCGCAATCTCGTTTATTAGGATAATGAGAATTATAATACACATATATTTGTTTTGAAAACTTGGGGGCAATTTTGGCCCCTGCATCATGATTTTTGGGGGTATTCTTGGTAAAAAAAAAAAATCCTAAATCCTAAAAAAGACAGTTGGGCTGCATAATGTGTCTCATAACAGTAGGCCTAGGCCTACTGTGCGTCACGTTATCGCCCCCCCCCCCTCGGTTTTCAGCCGCCCCCCCCCCCTTCTGTACTGAGCTGGCGCCGGGACTGGACCATGTCCCGGATGCAGTTAGGAGAGGGGACAGACAGAAATGTCTGAATCGAAAAGAAGCAGAATGGATTTAAAAACTGAAAGCTACTGTATACCCAGGGATTAATGATGACCTGGACCTCACCAAACCAGCTCCTTCTTTTTGTTGTTTTGGTTCACTTTACAACACCCGCACACATTACACTGACACACAGCCACATCCACACTACTGATACCACTGACTTCCACATTCCACCTGTTTACTTTAACAATTTAGTAAATAAATTATCATTATATCGTTTGCTGTTCGTGTCCCTCCCTGTCCTTTTGTTGCAATCTTTGAGCTGTGTTGTAACAAATGGAGGCTCGTCCTTTTTTCTTTTTTGGTATTGTTTGCGGGTCAGCTTAACTCATTGAGTGCCGCGCTCCTTTCCAAAGTTTTAGTCAAGTGTACCGGCAATTTAGACCATTTTTGACTTTTTATGTAGAGCCATAGTGTATTCTATATTATTGCCACCAACACATACACAATTGAAAGGTTTAACTTTATGCTTCAAATGACCACAAACCGTTTGTTTCTACGTGCCTCCGTTCCTGAGAAAAGTCAAGCTAAACATGGCTGGGTTTCACCAAAATCCCTCCTTTTTTTCTAGAAAAGGAGATAGAGCGTCTTTTATGAAAGGTGCTCTGTTTGTGTCTGTCGCTCTTCTGACACTCGCATTTCTGGATCAAAGGGCTCGTATAAGATAAATATATACAACAATGGTTGTTCTATTCACAAAACCACCAGCGGGGGCGGGGCGCCACTAAACAACAATAACACAGACGCACCGTGCCGTGTCACAGCCTCTCGCCGCGGAACGTGAGGGTCTGTCGGCCACAGCAGCTCCGGAAGACCGGTCCCGCCGGTGGTCGCGGTCCTTCTGTGGTACGGGTCGGTGATGCCGGTCTGCTTTGGTCCAGAGACCATCAGATTTTACCGCGGGGGGACTTTGGGGAGGACACGGTGTTGCTCCAGATGAAGACCGGGCGGGACAGCCGGCTGAGAGCTTCCTGGTTCAGCTCCCAGCTGCTGCAGCCTCGCGGGTGAGAGCAGAGCAGCTGCGCTGCATCTGCGCTGCATCTGCATGCAGAACTCCGTTTGCAGAAGCCGAGTTATGATAAAAAACTTCCAGATCATGAGCTGTCATGTGACTTTGATCGTCATCTATTTCAGTTCTCCTCGTCGTAGAGTCCCCAAATTTACATATAATGTGTATTAAAGTGTCTATTTTCATAATTTAAAAAAAAAAGCAAAAAACGAAAAATCTCGTTTTTGGCACTCAACGCATGGGAACGAAAAACGAGAAATTACGTGGTTGGCACTCAATGAGTTAATTGTGTTTTGGTTGTGCATTGTATTGGTTGTGATGTTTCACTTTTGAATGCATATTGTTTTGTAATTTTGACTGTTGACTGCTCTTTTGACGAGTGGTTGTTTGTGACACATTGCCGCTTGGTAAATCCGTGCGTAAAAGTCTAGAGTTTGGATAGGGAGAAAGTGGACACGATACACTTGGGCTGATTGTGTGGGTTTTTTTGGTTTGTGTGTGAGTTATGGCTCTTACCTTGCCTGGGAGAGTTTGCTTGGGTCTGGACCTGTTGACTTTTGGGCCGGGAGCATGTGGTGTTATCCGTGCGTAAAAGCTGTTTGGGAGCGGAGTTTTTCCTTGTAGGCTAAGGCGGCGTTCTCCTTTGGGTGCGTCGCTGGGGAGATTTGTTAAAGGGATATTCCGGCATAAATTTAGCCCATGGTCCAACGCACTGTGACACCAAGTTAGACCCCTCCTCTAGAGATTAAGTCTGCTAACCGCAAGCTTCACTAGTTGTAGCAACTTTAGCAATGACCGCACTATAACAAACAGCGCCAGGGTTTCCCGCAGCGCTTTCCTGTTAAGGCGGCCGCCTTAACAACAAAGAGCTGCCGCCTAAACTAATGTCTTAAAAAAAAATAAAAATGTAGCGATATTCGCCGCCGCCGCCCCCCCCGTCGGACGATGGCCGCATCCTCTCACACCAGTGTTGGGCAGTAGCGACGACGTTACTACAAGTAGCGGCGTTAGTAACTTAACTACATTTCTCAGTAGCGTGGTCATAGCGGAGCGCGGAGCGCAGCACGCAGCAGGTGACAGAGGAGGAGGGATAGTCAAGTTCGTGAATCAGAGCCGTAGCTGGACAACTTTATCGCTGCACAGCGACCGCGCGCACCGTTGCACGTCGCTCCAAGAGCCCGGTGCGTCCTGTCTGCAGCGGAGACGGCCACTGAGAGGACTGAGTGACGGGACCGTTCCTGTAGGAACGCGCCTTTTAATGAATCAAACCAAACACCCTGAACAGTATGCTGAGTACGAGAGGGAGAGACGGCTGCAGCAGTTAAAACGAAAGCTCCTCGTCCCAGCATGTCGCCCACTCCGTCCGTGGCCGACGTCTTTTAAAACAGTGTTTCCCAACCTTGGGGTCGGGACCCCACGTGGGGTCGCCTGAGATTCAAATGAGGTCGCCTGAAATGTCTAGTAGCCTAATTGATGAATTTAAAAAAAATCTGACCAAGAAAGGTTAGGAACCACTGTTTGAAAGGACACTTGGGTTTTTTTGGAATGTACTTGCATAGATCTTTCAGCACTCACAATGGGCCGATATAAATGAAAAACTTTATTTAACTTCTAAAAAAAATAGCTTTGATGTAGCTAAGCTACTTTTGTCATTTTATTGTAGCGTAGCTTGCTACATTTCTCTGGTGGGTAGCTTCAGTGTAGTGAAGCTTCATTTCATGTAGAGTAACTTGTAGCTTAGCTCACTACATTTTCCAAGTAGCTTGCCCAACACTGTCTCACACACATACACACCACAGAGAAGCGTGCATGCATAACAGCAGCGCGTGTTGAAAGCGAAACTTAATACGGCGCAGCGCGGCGCGTCCCCGACCCCCCCCACCCCCGACGATCGATCCGCTCGCCCCCCCCCCCCCCCCCCCCCCCCCCCCCGTCGACAGGTCAGACACCACCTTAACTAACAAATTTTCTGGGGGAAACACTGAGCGCAGTCTATTTCTCCACATGCAAACCTTGACCAAAAAGCCACTCATAGCCACAAATAATGCTCAGAACAGCACCAAACGTCATCAATAGTACAAGACAGGGTCCCAACACATAATACGAGGCATCAAACATCTGTTAGCTTTGCCTGGTTTCTATTGAAAAGAGACGAAAACAACTCACCCACTCTCCTCCAGTTATACGTTATGCAGCAGCTTCCCGCGTCCAGCATAGAGTCCAGGCACTGACAAAACATGTCCGAGTCCGACTGGCAGCACAAACATTCGGTTTCAGCAGCCACTGGCAGCCAGTGACCACACTGACAACTTGATTCCCCCAGGTCCAGCACATAGACTCCACCGGCATCTCTCCCTCTTTCACTTGTCTCCTCCATTTCCTTCAGCTTGTCTTCAGTAAACTCAGTCTCAAACTGATAGTGGCGCCCATGGAAACGAAACCAGTCGTCGTTGTTCTCAAACTCCATAAACTCAGCCGTGTTGTCCCTTCTGTGATGTCTGCTTGTTACTGCCATGGTTACAGGTAGTCCGCTGGGCGCTGGCATGGAAGCGATTACCGAGTGAAGTAGAGTCCTGCAGCTCAAGGATGAAAATGTATCATAATTACTCCATACAATGCAGCCAAAGTTCCTATGTATCTTGCCTATCAGTTTAGAAAAGTTATTATTGAGTGTTCACAGGGAAATGAACGGAATTGGGCATTTATAACTTTATATATTTGCGGGAGAGAATCACAAGCGCGAGATTAGATGCAACGTCACACACGAGATCAGGACGACGTTCGTTGCCAGAAGAGACTGTAACATGGTTAGGCTACATGCTGCTATTCCGACATGCCGCTATTTAGACATTGACCTCTAATTGTCGGAACAGCGGCATTACGTCCCACTATTTCAACTTTTTTTTTTCATTGACGGAGTAGCGGCACTTGACTATTTTTCAAACATTCCGCTTTTCAGACATTGATCAGGAAATTGAGATGGACAAAAAAACACACACCAGAAGTCTCAGCACCTGTGACCACCACAGTGGAGTCTGTAACGTCAACGCAGTTGAATGAAGAAGAAGGCAACTTCCCTGAATAATCTTAAATGATGTTTCTTTGTTTACATTTTTTGTGAGAAAAGCAAATTAAAAATATCGGTGTTAATAATGGCTCACATAATGAGTTAATGTGACAACCATGGATGTATTGTGGTCTAAATGAGCACCAGCGCTGTGGTGCACACCGAGCAGCTGGAGCGGACCGCGAGCTCGACTGTCGTTTTTGTGACTCAAATATGGCGGCCTGAACAGCGCCATGTTGGATTGGCCGGCCGAGAACCCGCCCACTGGCCTTGAAGCAGCTTGTCTCCGGACCGCTCCGGACCTGTCACACAACAATTCCACACCCTAATTGGCCAGAGTTTTAACCTAATAACAGTAAAACGGTAGAGTTAAAAAAAAAATCACCCCCCTCAAAGTGTGTGCGGGGGTAGAAACTATCGATTGAGACCAAAAAACGTTCTGACACCAGGCTTTTAACATGTTTATTGAGGATGTAAAGTCGGCGATTTTAACATGGGGGTCTATGGAGAATGCTCCCTTCTGACACCAGCCCCCAGAGGAAGCCGGGGGGATTGCAGTTTTTTGAACGCGGAAGTGAGCTTCACTTCTCAGATGGACAACTGCCCCCTTGTATGGGAACTGTGTGCCATTGTAAAACCTCACCAAAAGGAACGGAGTAACGCAGCATTTGGTATCACAAACGGAGTTACTGAATTTTAAAAAACATTGCGTTACGTTATTAGTTACTGAATAAAGTAATGGCGTTACTAATAACGCGTTACTGCCCAACACTGATTACATGTAATGTAAAAAGAAAATTTTTTTTTTTTTTTTTTAATTTAGTATTTTCATCAATTTTGTGGAATAAAACTGCTTTTGTTGGATCACTGTAATTTTGACTCACACTAATGTGTAAATAACATTGTATATAACAGCACGTAACTGTGTTATACAACACAGGTTAGGCCCTAGTTTCGTGGCACAGTGAAATTTCGACCAGCGCAGCGTGTCAGTTTGACAGACCGTAGTGCGCCAAGATGGATGTCGCAGCAGGGGGAGGTGTCACAGATTCAGCTTGGCGCAGTGAAAGTTTTGTGCCAAAAAGCTGCGCCAAAAGCCCGCCAGCTCCAACCTGGTCTACTCTTGGCGTAAGATGAAGCGCAGCCAGCGCAGTGGTAGTTTGGCTGACTGGTGCGCGGTGTATAAACATATGAATTTATATCTATATAGATTGTCCCATCATATCTGATGTCAGATCAAAGGCTGTTGGCACGCATAACAGAAGCTCAGCCTGACTGAATGAACACAGCTGAAACTGTGATGCAAACTAACGAAAAACTAAATAACTACTATCATCTCTCTCAGCCACCCACAAACAGCCTTGGCATCAGATAGTGAGTATATAGCCAGATACTCAGCATCTCTCATCTAAGAAAATAAAACATAGAGAGAGAGAGGGACGCTTGGCGATGCTTCTGATTTCATCCGTTACGCATGGTGTTTGTTTATGTTGTGATCAGCTGCCATTCCGACATCCCACCAGTCCGACATAGGCCTCTAATTGTCTAAATGGCAACACTTAATTTTCTAATGTCCCATCATTCCGACAATTTTTGCCTCCTATGGTCGCAATGGCGGTATTTTTTTCTTTTTTAAAACATCCTGCCTTTCCAACAATTCCTTCAATTGCGTATTTTTCCCCCAAAAGATTTTGCACCAGTTGGGCTTAGGCAATGAAGAAAGGTGTGGTTAAGTTTAGTAAAAAGACGAGGTAGAGGCTAGACAGGCAGACTAGTCCCTGTCTGTGCTCCGGTGCGTAATTACGCACAACCATGTGGGTATTCCTCTATCAGCATGTCGGTTACACCCCGCCTTTCCGGAAATAGACTTCCAGTCATCGTAATATTGGGGAAACCCCTCCATTCCGAAACCCCACCACTCCGAACGGACAGACGGACGCAATCAGGGGGAGCATACGTCAGTCCGACTGCCCACAAGTCCGACGGCTCATTTCTCCGACTACCCATTCTACAGTGTTGAGGTTAGGTTTAGGGTAAGGTTAAGGGTTAGGGCTACTTAAGTCGGAGAAGTGGGAGGTCGGACTGATGACGCAAAAATAAAGAAATGTATGGTCGGAGTCGGAGAAATGGGTGGTCGGAGAAATGGGTAGTCGGACAGACGTCATGCGCCCCGCAATCAGAAAGGAACCGGAGGCTGTGCAGTGCAGTGCGCAATTCTCATCAATCTAAAGTCTATGGTGCCAATAAGGCCAGAAAACAATACACCCCAATGGGGCAATTTTTTAAGTATTCATGGAACATTTTTTGTATTACAAGTTTCTTTGGAAAAGAATTTGAATATGTAAATGAGCCATACACTAATGGAATATGCCCAAAATGCACCCGAATAGGCTTATTTTTTTTCCTTTACTCCTACCACAGTGAAACTTTACACGATGAAAGTATAGACACAGTCGGCAAGCAAGGAAACGTCACTTCCGGTTAGGACCGTGGGGGAAAACAAACCGTTTTCCCCATACACACTCATGCAAAAAGGCGGCATTTTAAACCTTTGTCAAACGCTTGTTCGTCGTCCTGTCTTAGTTTTAATCACATGTATATGCTGACAAAGAGCTATATATTAGAAAACTCATCACGATCTGGGTCGATTGCTGTCCGTACATCTTAAAATATAAAGTTTTCACAGCCATAGCCTACACCGAGTCAGCAGGGTCGGCAACCTTCACTTCCGGTCAGAGCGTTACACGTTTGGAGAAGATGAGCGAAGTTCCGATATAAAAGTTCAGGTTGTGGTTTTTGAATTTATTTGCGGTGCAAAATAATACACAATAACTCAGGCAGTGTCTACGAGTGTCTAGAGCCGGCCGGCGGCGACTAAGAGAGCGTCAAGAGCCGTGGGGGAAGACAAATATGACTGACTGTGAAATACCTAATATTTTTAAATGTACGGACAACAATCGACCCAGATCGTGATGAGTTTCTAAAAATATAGCTCTCTGTCAGCATATACATGTGATTAAAACTAAGACAGGACGGCGAAAAAGCCTTTGACAAAGGTTTAAAATGCCGCATTTTTGCATGAATGTGTATGGGGGACACGGTTTGTTTTCCCCCACGGCCCTAACCGGAAGTGACGTTTCCTTGCTTGCCGACTGTGTCTACATGAAAAGTACATTTTTTTTGTATTACAAGTTTCTTTTAAAATGAATTTCAATATGCAAATGAGCAATACACTAATGGAATATGCCCAAAATACATCCGAATAGGCTTGTTTGTTTGTTTTTTCCTTTACTCCTACCACAATGAAACTTCACACAATGAAAGTATACATTGTGTATACAAGAAAAGTACTATTTTTTGTATTTCTTCAAGAATTCGTATCATCTGGCGTCACTTGTCAGGAGCAGGTCTCTTGCTGTTGGCAATGGCTGACTGCACTTCCTCTGGCATTTTATCCCATGGGATTTCAAAGGTTTCATGCCACTTACTGGATATGTTGGCTGATTGTATTAGCCTGTGCGAAGTACACGGTGTTGATGGCTCTGGAGACAGGGATGAAATGCTGGACAGTGAAGATGAAGAGCGAGGCAATGGATTAGAGAGTGAAGTCAGACTTGTTGAGTCATCTGGCAAGATTTGTAGATCGAGTGTGACTGTAGTAGATTCTAGAACACATGGAAATAAAACATACAGTATTATCACAATTTCAAAATATTTTTCAGATATGCATGCAAACTCGTATCATAAACACTAGAGATTGTGAATGTATGTCGATTCAATTTATTGTTTTGAACAGACTTAAAGCTGCAGTACAATAATATAAATTGCCTTTGGTAGGATTGTGTATAGTTCCCAAATCACTACTTCATTCTTTGCTCATTCCATGTCAGCTGAGTGTAAACTGTCTTGTTTTTGACCAAATACTGCAGCTTTAACTGGACAGGAAAAAACTATAATTGATAATACTTACCCATTTTGAATGCCTCCAGAAGTTTCCTTTGCTGGATGACAGGTGATATACCTCAGTGATGAAGTACACTGCCGAATTTGTTATAAATGACAGCCTTTTTGTTTTATCCCACTACAAGGCCATCATCATTACGGCCTACAACAACAAACATGTTGCTCTTATATGTTGTCCCTTTTACTGTCACATCATGACTAATGGGAGTATTTAGAGGATCAAAATTAAGATGAGCAACTGACTGTCTGATCTTATCATTGTAGTCTCCCACAATAAATTCAGTTCCCTTCTGTACCACAACAGATGGTGGAAACAGTGTTCCAGCACTTAGAAAGGACTGCAAAAGCTGATGTCTTTCAGCAGGGGTTCCACAGAGGTTTTTGAAGTTGTGCAACCTTCTTGCACACTGCTTGAAATAAGTGTGCTTACTCTCGAATCTCAGTGTCCATAGACAGATGAGTGGCCCAAACTGAACAATGAGTTCTTGATAATGATTTAGGTATTGATGCTTAGGCCTGAGTGGACGATCCGCAAAAGTCTGCATTCTGATGTGCAAATACTCATCTATCAGAACTCTTAAATATGCTACCTGTCCTGTGGAAATGGTTGGAGCACATACCAGCTCCACGATCTCCCTCAGCTGCAAAATAAGTTGCCATACCTCACTCTCTCCAGGGCTTTTTTAATAATGGCAACATTCTCAGGAAACACCAATTCTGAACTGCATGTCCAGAGAGTTTTCCAGCCCCAGGGTTCACCTCACAAGGTTTGTTGTTGGCGTCATTACCTAGATATTTAAACTAGTTAATGTGCCGATTTAGTTCAACATCAGTAAACTCTTTTTCCTTTGAAACAAGGTACAGTAGTTGAGATACAATGCCAAATGTGCAGAGACAATGCCCTCAAAAAGGTCATGGCCGAGACAAGGAGGTAATCCAGGCTGACAAACATGAAAATATGCCAGTTGATTGAAAATGGAGTCAAATTTAACACCACAACAGCCCCTTGCTTCCACATTATGACTCACAGCCTCAGTGTTTTCATGATACGATTGTGGTGTGCGGGCAGGGCCCTTAGCCAGAGGATCTGCCTGAAATGCTTCCCGATCAATCTCACAATATCTGCAAAAATGTGCAGAGCTCTTGCTAAAATTTTCAGTGAAGCCCCCAATGTTGTGTGAACCCAAATTGTCTCCTGCTATTGCACACAGGGTTCCCTTGTAGAGCTGGCCATCCGGCAGAGTTAGCCTACTCCATTCAGCTCAAGTAGCACAAGTTGCATGTGATCAATATTTGATCTGTTGTAGGGCAAAATATTTGCAAGGGTCAGATATACAGCTAAAATCTTGTGCTTTTTCCTCCCAGACCCTAGGGGGTTGACAACTTCAAAGGAGTCCTGATACAGGATTACACCTAATGACAGAGCCATGTGGTAGAGCAGCAAGTTCTTTTCAATGTTTGTACCATCCCACACATCCTGTAAAACATTATCAGGTTAATGGAGAAAGGTACACTACTGTTCAAAATATCCAGTATTTTTACAGTAATTTGTTACAGTGCATGGAATTAGAGGTCGCAAAACTTACTCCAGTTTATCAATACAGTGTGAGATTATTTTGCTAGCCATGCTCTGAGAAATGTAAAACTGTGTGCAGTGATTCCGCTGCGTACCACTAGAGGGAGCATGCGTAATAGTACAGAATCAGTGCAGGAGCGGACCTTCACGGGCGCTTGGCTGGTCGCACAGGGAGCGTTCTCCTCCTCTCTCCGTGCCGGTCAAACACTGCAGTCGTCCTCGTATTCACTCGGTTTTCCACACACACATGTCATTTTAAACGTGTGTGTGTGTGTGTGGGCCGTGTGCACACACAACGGTCAAATATATAGACGGACATCAACAACTTCATTAATCATAATTTTATTTTGAAAATTGACCGGATTCTCTCGCCTTTTCTGTGCCCGACTTCCTGTCTGGTACAATCTGGTCTATCCAGCTTGACAGACGGCACTATCGGCGCGCGTGGAAAATATAACAGACGCCGAACTGAAGCGCTGCAGTGTGCGAGCCTCCGCTTCGGTCAGATGTAAGAGCCTGGTCGCACTGGATGCGGAACCGAAGCGCAGCGCCCTGGAGCGGAGGCAGTTTCAGATAGGCGCACATGTTAACCGGTCTGCCTGGTCGCACATCTTGCGCTGTGGAGTGCAGTGCACCTGCCTGCAGCGCTTCAGATCGGTTCATTTCTATTTTTCACGCGAGCCGTGAGCGCCGAGAGCGCCGAGAGCGCCGTCTGTCAAGCTGGATAGACCAGATCGTACCAGACAGGAAGTCGGGCACAGAAAAGGCGAGAGAATCCGGTCAATTTTCAAAAATAAAATAAATAAAATGATGATTAATTAAGTTGTTGCTTGTCCGTCTATACATATTTGACCGTTGCGTCTGCACACGAGACACACACACACATGTTTAAAATGACGTGTGTGTGGAAAACCGAGTGAATACGAGTATGGACGACTGCAGTCGATGTCTGACGGGCGCGGAGAGAGGAGAAGAAGTACGCTCCCAGTGCGACCACCCAAGCGCCCGAGAAGCCGCGCGCGCAGTGCAACCAAGGTGTAAGGAGGAGTCATATCACTGCCACTTTGGAATTATTTCTGTTAATGTCAGGACAGTCTCCAGAGATTAATGGAATTCTTGTTTTATTTTGACATCAGGGCCGGTTCTAGGTAGGCATATATGAGGGGGCAGTCAGAAATGTGAAGGGGGCATCATGTGAACACATCATGCTCCAGCACTTTTTTTTCTCTGTGCTTACAGTAACTTCTTTAGTATTATTTTAGAAAAGAATACTTATTTTAGAAAAGAATACTGTACTGTGAATACTTATTTTAGAAAAGAATACTGTTCCTTTTTCGGCAGATTTTTGTGCTACTGCAGATAATTTTGTCAACTTGTACTTGAACTTGACTATTTTTCAAACATTCCGCTTTTCCGACATTGATTGATTACGTTATAGTCAGACGTGTCCTTCTGATTTTTTTTTTTTCATCTGAGACACTGTTTCTCATACACAACTACATAGGCCTATTAGAGAAGAAAAAAACAAACCCTCCAAGTTTAAAAACACACCGGCAGCAGCGGTAGAGAGGTAGAGAGACGTTAGAGATGCCGTGTAGCTATCTCGCTTTCTTTCCCCCACCCTCCGCCCGTTGTCTTCGTTGTCACTTTGTTGTCGCTCCACAGAGAGCACATGGCTAATTATATGCACGTGCTGACCATATATGGTTGTGTCTAGACGTTCCGGGGACGGAGGTGTGTTCACGTGCGCAACTGCGCACCATTCTTGGATCCAGTTTGATTTATCAAAGAGAAATTGTGGAGAGTTGTGCACGCACAGTTTGATAGATCTGAAAAAGGTGTAAATATTTTTGGGTGTCTTTTCGCTGTAGGCCTAAGCAAAACATTTAGTAGCAGCAGTTTTACACTGCTTACTTACAGTTTTGATAAATGAGGCCCCAGGCCCTAAGCCCAGAGCCCAGACGCTCTGCCCGCGGCTCATCCGCGGCGCTGTCCGTGGTGCTGAAGGTGACAGGTTAACTTGACAAACAAACTGCTGTTTGTTTATCATGTGTGTCAGTTTTGTTTGTGACTTGATAGTTTAGTTGTTGAGATTAAGAACATCACTCCCTCATCAAGAGAGAGAGAGACGCGCCTGGGTATCGCAGCTGTAAAAAAAAAAAAAGAAGAAAAGAAAAAAAAAGACGACGTGTCGGAATAGCGGTATCAAAAAGTGTCGGACTACCGGCATGTCTAGATAGAGGGATGTCTGAATAGTGGGCGGACCCCCAACTTAACTTCTTTCTCTTTGGTAATATAGCTACACATCCTATATTAAAATGTGCTTTCTCAACTTCTAAAATTTAGATTTGAGGGGCCAAGACATTTATTTGAGGGGGCACTGCCCCCTCTTGCCCCTGCGTAGAGCCGGCCCCGTTTGACATCAGTATTCATTCCTGGGTTTCATAACTTCCTGTCAAGTTCCATTGTTCTTTTCCAGCCAGTTGTTAACCTGTGTGTATTTAGGCCTCTCTGCCACACCAATTATTTTCCAAATGGTCATTGTTACCCTAGCAAACTTTGCTTTCCTTTGCTGTTATTCTTGCATAGCCTGAAAGTATATGACTTGGTTTTGCTTCACCAGTTTTTTGGATGTCTGCTTTGCCCTCTACATACTGTATGCCTGGAGTTGGTCTGCTTTTCTGTGCTCTGGACCTGTCTGTCCTGATGCTCACAGGAAATCAGTGTGAACATGTTGGTGTGGAAGCAGGTCAAGCACCTCACATAAAGATTGACAGCTTCAAATCTGCACTTGATGCTTTCAAGACGGACCTAGAACACAACAGCTCTGACACCATACACACCATAGGGATAGAAAATAGAAACAATACAATAATGAAGAAGAGGAGGGCTTCACAGGTGAAGGAGGAGCAACTGATTAAAGAGACCACCGTGTCTTGGGTTGATATGCTGCTGACATTTTAGGATGTGAGTGTAAATGTTATATAAAGTGTATGCATAGGTTTTGTATATTATTTTGGGTGGGTTGGGTTGAGTTGCACTGAGCTAAATAAATTAAAGTAACAAATCTGTCGGTGAATTCATTCCTTCAGTTGAACAGGATGTAGACAGATCATTTATGAGTAGGAGTGAAAGTGCATTGTGGTTGGTATGGAACCATATTTCATGTCATGGACTATTACTGCAGCTGGTTGGACCTGGATTCTGTCATTTAAACCCTTGAGCTGGGCCTGCATGACTTTTTTTTGCTGTTTAGCTGCCAGCTCAGTATGTGTCTCCACCTACTGGTCAAAAGTCCAAACTACTTCCTCATTCAGAAATGCAGAATGGATTACATTTATTGCTAGTAGCACTCTGTGCACAATATACTGTATTTCTAAAAATAAATTAAAATAAAATGCATAAACATGGTCTGAGATGTCAACTGAACTAGAAAATGTGTTGCTTAAAATTGAAGATACAACAACACACACACACACACACACACACACACACACACACACACACACACACACACACACACACACACACACACAAATCAAAAATGAAAACAAACAAACAAACCTGATTAAGTCCATCCACAAAACATACAAAAAGGCAGGTGTGTGATTATAGCATTGCATTGTGGCATAGTCTTCTAGAGACTGCAACATGGTCTATGTGCACAGGGCAGTGCATGGGGACGGCCACAGGAGGGCGTCAAAGAGTTACTAAGCCTGACTGGAATATTCTGCAAATCATAAAGTACAAGATTTATAAAAAAGGTGTTTGTGTCTTTTGTCTGGGTCTACTGGGCGCTGGGCCCCTAGAATTATCATCACATTTCTCCGGTCCTGCCTTTACCTTTACCTTTACCTTTACCACATGTTCATATTATGTGATCTGTACTGAGCAGTCCCAGAGAGTTTTACACTGTGTTGCATTGTGATTAAGTTACACTGACCAACTGCTGAACTAGATTTATTTGCCTGTTACACTCCAGCTCAGACGCTGTGTTCTGGCTCAATAAGGATATCTGCAGATGGCTAAATCTTTGCCACATACTTAGTATCTGAGCAGGTTTTTCAGTGCTGAGAGAAGAAATGAGTTTTCCCATGGAATGCCAGAGAGGTTGCTCTGTTTGTGTCATCTGCATGTTTGCATCCTGAAGAGTTAATTGACTTAATCACTATTTGGCTGCTGCATGAGGTTATTAAAAACTCTCTTGTACAGTACCATTGGGAACTCTTGGCTGTGTGATATCTTGGATGACTATGTGTGTGTAACAATGTGACTCAAAAAGATAAAGCTGCCTGCAATCACTGTGACTTGTCAGCAGCAGATGGGTGTGTGT
This sequence comes from Trachurus japonicus, assembly GCF_045865225.1. Classification (NCBI taxonomy): domain Eukaryota; kingdom Metazoa; phylum Chordata; class Actinopteri; order Carangiformes; family Carangidae; genus Trachurus; species Trachurus japonicus. The sequence goes on along the minus strand of NC_140921.1, from coordinate 27,254,008 downwards.
CAGATTCATATTCTCACACTGATGAGGTTATTTGAGGGCTTCAGCAAATCATCCAAAAAAAAAAAAGACCGATGGAGCAACTCTCTCACCTGCAGCAAATCCTTGTTCTATGGAGTTTCTGATTAAATCTTGTCTGGATGTTTGACTCAGACTCGTCTGTTGGAGGCTGGACTGCAGCAGCAAACTTTCAGCAGATGGTGCTGCTGCCCCAGACACCCAGCAAGAGACAGCTGCTGGGATCACTGAAGTCATTTACTCACGAGCTGGACTAACTGAGATCCACATTCAGTTCCATCATGATCAGATTAGTGGTTTTCAGTCTCAGTTAAATCATGGACCCTGTTTCTACACGGCCAGTTATTTCACTTTGTGCTCATAAACGTAACCTGCCACAGAGGAATTCTCTCCAATTCTCTTTTTAATATTAACCAGACCTTTTATTACAGTTTTTTACGACCAGTTTTTCAATACTTTGAACACTTTTTCAAAATGATTCACACAGTTAGCACAACATCAGCCTGTTTAATCAATCAGCACATTTCTTCTTTCGACACAAAATACATACATTTTAAACATTTAAAAATTATTTATTTATAAATAAATATATAAATTATTTAAAAATTACAGTGTAAAACAGAAAATGTTCTAAATTGAACCTAAAGGCCAAGCTGCTCTGAGATGGGTTGTTCACTTTTTGTACTGTACTACTTTTGCATTTACTAAACCCAACAAAAGCAACATGTAGAGAGGTTCAAAGGAAACCACAGCACAAAAGTCAATTTATGATCAGTACATTAATCTGTTGATTGTAAAACTGTAGATCTGACACATGTAAAGTGATTCACTTTGTGTTATTCGATCAGTTGTCAGTGTTTTTTATGACACTGTGCTGTGACTGACTAAATGTTTCTGTTGACAACAACATGTGTCAGTGTTTTGGTGAATTATGTTATTGTATTTTGTACATTTGTGTCTGTGTTTAGTTACGCTGAGCATGAAATTAGCTGTTTTGGGAATTTTGTGTTTTTGGTCTGATGTGCATTTACTGTAACAGTTTTGAAAAAGTGTTTAAAGTATTGACAAACCGGTCTTAAAAAACTGTAATAGAAAAATAAGACAAGATAAAGTTTATTTTCCATTTCTACATTTGCTAGGAATTCTTGTGCAGAGGACACTCAGAGTACAAACATAAAAGAGTAAAAATATGTTAAGCTATAGTGCACACAATTATCTATAGTGCACATATATATAGTAAACACAGTAAAGATAAAGAGTAAAAAGACAATACAACAAATAAAAAATAATTATCAATAGATACTTTACATTTCACCTGGATGTTGCACATTACCCATTTTTATTGTCTATGAACAGAGAGGGACGGAGGTCAGGAGGACTGGTCTTTTGCCATCAGTCTCACTGTAGCAGGGAAGAAACTGTTGTACTGTAGATGCCTGCTTTACATGTGATGATGCTGTCTGCTTTGTGATGTGAGTCTCTGGTGATGCCATGTGCCTTCTTCATGCAGCGTTGTGTGTAGACAGTGTCCATAGAGGGACGATTTGTCTTTATGATCCTCTCTGCAGTCTTTATCACCCTCTGTAGAGCCTTCCTCTCTGTCTGGGTAGTAGTACCGTACCAGACAGTGAGGATGCTCTCCACCAGGGGAAAGAGGCTCAAGGCCTTCCAGAAAAGGGAGGAGCTTCTGATTTATGAGTTGTTTTAACATAAAAAATTCAGTATTTTTTGTTTTTTCCACTATATAGTATATAGTGAAGTGCACTAACCGGAAGGTCAGTGGTTCGATTCCCGGCTCCCCCTGGCTGTCTGCATGTCGAAGTGTCCTTGGGCAAGACACTGAACCCACACCTGCCCTGTGTGAATGTGTGTGATTGATTATCTCCCAAAGCCTGTCTGTGAACAGTGCTGTATGAATGTGTGTGAAAGGGTGAATGCGACCATTACATTGTAAAGCGCTTTGAGTGGTCTGAGTGACTAGAAAAGCGCTATATAAGTGCAAGTCCATTTACCATTTACCATATTTCAGATGTATCACACACACAATTCAGTGTGTATACAAGTTACACTCTGCAGTGTGCACACACAACCTTTACTAAATGTGAAATAACTGGAGGCAGCTGATATGAAGTGACCTCATTGTTTACTTGGCTGCAGTCAAAGAAGTCAGTACATATCCATTACTAAACACCTCTTGTTTTTTTTTAAAGATCCATTTGTTATGGATATTATTGATTATCCATAACACATGGATAATAATTAGACAAAAAATAAACTAACTGGATCCAAATATTGAAATAAGATCATTTGAAACAAATAGAGGAAGTTGATGAAATGATGGTTTTACATGGGCTGGTGACTGTGGCAGCTTGTGGCATCAGGTTGGTCCATTGCTTGCTTGCCATTAAATAATAAAAATATAACCTGATCTAAAATCTAAAACCTGCTCCTCCAATATGAGTCTGGATAATAAATTCTAAGAAGGTTCGACTCACTTTTTGCTTTCAAATTGAATCTGTTTTATCGCCGTTGAAAGAGAAGGTATTGTCATTATTGCAGTAACAAACTATAATTCCAGGTAGGCCTTTATCATTACATTCATGTGTATTCCTGTCATATCACCTAGTCAAGGTATTTTGCCCACATTTAGAATATTATTGTAGGATTTCTTATCAGAATGCTGGGTTTAGGAGATTTTTTTATCATCAAAGGTTTGAAGCCACAGTGAAGAAGTTCTCTGGAGCCCACAATGTTCTTGTGCTGTAGTTTATTGGAGCTCAGACAATGTAAGCTCAGTGTGTGGTCCACTCTCCATGCAGTTTATACAGATTTTCACACATTCACAGAGTTTTAAACATCCTATATTTAGTTTTGTCTATGTTTCAAAGGAAGTGAGTTCTGTTGGACAAGGTGCCAGTCTGTCCTAAGGTCTCTCCCTGTCCTCAGAGGCCTCAGCTCTCTGGATGTCTGTCCTCTAATGATGAGTTCAATGAGAGTTCATGCTCAGTTACAACACACTTGATAACTTTTGCTCACAGCTTCACATACTGTAGAGAAGAATGTAAAATTCCCTCACAATATTTAGTGTCTAAATTTGAAGAGTTGCTAAAGGAATAGTATATCAAAATATGAATTATCTATACCTTTATTGTTTTTAATAATGGAATTTTGATTCAATAACTAATATTCAATTTTCAGAATCGCAATTCATACCCCCTCCATTCTGTGGATGTGTGTTGCTGGTCAACACGTGTGTGGAAAGCTGAATAAGACGTTTCTGACTGCATCATCCAGAGCTCTGAATTGTAAATTAATCATTCAATATTAACAGTTCAGGCTGAGAAGAGCTTGCAGTGAACACAAGATCAATCCTTTCTATTTCTAATAATAAATGGTGCCCTTCTTGTTCTTTGATTCTCTCTTTTATTCTTTCTTTCCTCCTCTGTCGTCATACCCATGGACTAGTGTTTTAAAGTCTTTTCTTCATGCTTTCTCTACAGATACAACTGCTCTTTCTCCACATTTTTTTTCCTGAACAGATATTATAATAGCGTTCCCTTGTGAAAAATCAAAAAGACTCCTGCCAAAACAGATTAAAGTAGTATTTGCTTTCAAAATGAATTTCTGTTCAGTTAGTTCCTGAACATTAATCAATGTGTCCAAACAAATTTACACAACCTTGTGTTTTTGAATAACTGCACTGCTTGCGATCCGGTCCTCATTCGACCTTAACCTCCTTGTGTGCTGTCCAGGACTGTGTGTGTGCAGTACTTTGGGGGCAGGTGGCTCTGGGCCAGCTGGCAGCAGCCACTTCTCACACCTCGGACAACGTGGAAACTAGAGCACGGCTGCCTGTGTCTGATGGGAAAGTACCAGAGACTGCTATAGCTGTGCACAAGGACCACGTTAATCTGTGTGTTCTCTGGTACAAACACAACACAAATGTCATACAAATGTCATCAAAGCACTCCCAACAATAACCATGGGAAGTCATAGAAATGTTCAGGAATGTTTCACAGTTGTTTCTGGTAGACAAAGTGAAAAGCTAATTGTAATTAGTGCATATAGTAAGAGGTGGATGCCCCTACACAATATAAGACTTAAACCTTCACGGGGTGCGATCATGTGGGGAGTTTACACTAATCACAATCCTTGTTCTGTGTTCTGGAAATAACTTGGTGCAGAAGGAGTCCTGGGCTGACACTAAAACTCCTTATGTGAGGAGGAAGGGGATTGGGAAAGACAGAGAATCAGGCTGAACAGAGCTGAGGATGACCTCTGCCAGAAGTGCTGAGCTGCAGGTACATACCTCCTGACAAGTGAGCCATTCGGTCCGGACTCAGATCTAATCTGAGGTTCTTTTTTTTTTTTTTTTTTTACTGAGAGGCTCTCCTCACATTTTAAAGCCTCCAGAGGTAAATCCCTGGCTGCCCTGCAGAGATCGCATGTCCATATCAAACCTGGCTGGTGCACAAGAAAACAGTGGCAATGTTATTATTTATATGGCAACATTTTAGAATAGTAGGCCTAAGTAAAAATTGAAATGGGAATAATGCAAGTTTCAATTTTGACCTGGGTGTTTGCTTTTAGATTAACAATAAAGATTCAATATAATTTATATTCAGATGCCAGACAAAAAAAAGAAAGAAAGTTTCATTTTTGACTTTAATCAGTTCGTCTCCTCTGCTTTTGTCAATAGGGGAATCTGAAGACTGTTACTAAACATAATAACCCTCTTCTGGCTTAGTGTGCCTTCTGTAAAAACATGTGACTAAACTATTATGACATTTTATCTGATTGTAAAACATTTAATAAAACACAGCTGTAACAAACACCGGCTGAACTGAATGCTGGTGCAGGAAAGGTTGTCTCTCTTTTTTTTTCTTCAGAAAGCAGTATTTATTATTTTTTTTATTATTATTATTTTTTCTTCACAAAAGTGCAAAAATTTGACCACATCACGCCAGTTCTCAAATCCCTCCATTGGCTCCCTGTCTCACTCAGGATTGAAAACAAGGTCTCCCTACTGACCCACCAGTGCCTCCATGGTAATGCTCCAATTTACCTGAAGGAGTTAATCACCCCTCAACTCTCTTCACGGCACCTCCGCTCTGGTCAGGCAAACCTCCTGCAGATCCCAAGGACCAAGCTCCGAACCATGGGAGACAGAGCCTTTTGCAACACCGCAAAAAAAAAAAAAAAAAAGGAAAGGTTGTCTCTTCTACTGTGGGCACAGGCTGGAAAAAAAATGCATTGAGCCTAGTTAGGAATTTAAACACACACACACACACACACACACACACACACACACACACACACACACACACACACACACACACACACACACACAAAAGATTCAATGTCCTTCAATACTGGTTTTTGTCAGCATTTTGTTTAGCACCTTGTGGCTTGTTTGTAATTTCCTTTCCCTCCCAGACAGGTACAGGTGCTGTGGGCAGCGATCCAATCCCAGGTGGAGCTGTTTTCCTCACAGCTCCTTTTGTTGGTGTGCAGTGTCACAGGAGGTTAGTTCACAAACAGTTCACCCCCTTTTTTTGGACTCCCTGTGGTAAGTCCCCTGCCTAAGTGTCTGACATGTTAGTATTCTGTGGAATTGTAATGATTTTGTTAATAAAAGTTGTTTTTCTAAGTTGAAACCATCTCCCTCCCCTTTGGTACTTATGAAACTGTGTTGCAAAATAATCTAGCTCTAGTCCTGAGGGAAATTCACCCCCAGGTGGCATCACTGCAACACCTTTCATTCTCTGAATCCCACCACATGAAATATAAAATCATGCGTGAACACCTTTAACTAAAGTACATGTGTGAAGGTGTTGTGTTAAATGTGCTTAGTGGAAGTTCAGTCAGAAACATTAAAGGGGACTTATTATAGAAATATCACTTTTTGAAGGCTCTTGTGTTTGTCTTGCCTTCCGGCCCCAAAATGTGAGAATTGACAAAAAAATCTGTAATTTTCAGGCTCCCTAGGTTGAAATCCATGCGGTTTTACGAGCTGTTCCCTCAGATGTCTTCCAGTGATGTTTAGCAACCAATCAGATTTTACCACAATCTAAACCAGCCCCATCAAGTTTTCCCAATCTGTTTTCCTCTCCCCTCATTCTCCTGTTTTCAGACCACCACCTGTGTGGTCCTATATTTTGCACAGCCACACTTCCCATAGTCACCACTGACATTCACTTTTCTTTTTTGCACATGGCAGTAAAGTTTTGTTCATTAATACACAAGTCTCACAGTCACATCATTGTTATACTCATGTTCTGTATAGAAGGTTCCACTTGAACTGATGATCCATGCTGCCACTTACAGCATGTGATAGTAATTCCAGCTATTACCTTCTTGTCGACTCCCATCCTGTGTTAAAGTGATGATGGCTGAAGTCCTAAGTTCTCCCTGTGCCGATACCTCGGCTCTGCCCAGCTTCCACAGGAGAATGATGCTCCTCTCTCAGGAGGATAAGGCCCAGCAGCCCCCTACCACCCCACACCACCACAACAACCACCCCCACTCATGATTTATCGATGCTGTCATACTTATGTACCTAAAGCCCCTTCATGGAGGAAACAACATTGGTGCTTCTTTGACCTTTGCTCATAATGTATGAGGATTCCAAAATCACATGGAGGAGCTGCAAACACACGTTTGTGTGTGTGTGTGTGTGTGTGTGTGTGTGCGTGTGTGCGCACGCTCCTTTTGCGCATCCTAAGATAGACCAATGATGGTGAGATTAACTTGTAATATTTTTACTATGAGGATAATTGTTTGAATTGGAGAAATTTGAAATTATGGTTTTAATGCGTAACAATTGTTTATCTTTTTTCAAAATGTTTTCAAATTGAAATGCCTCCTCATGCACTGTATCTTTGATGGCACCCCTCTTGTGCAACACGATTATCAAACATTAAAGCAGAAGTAAGCGGAATGTTTGTGTTAATATAAGTCTTAAATAGTTATATCTTCTGACAGCAATCACTAAGTGTTTGGTCTGAAACACGGGTCTGTCAATCACTCTGCTCTGCTGTAAGCTGAGGAGAAAACTTTCCTTGTATCCTACAACCTTTATCCAATGAGGAGAAAGAACGGCATAAAGGGGCGGTCCTCTCTGTGTGTGCTGCCAAGGGATGCGCGTGAATGTGGTGACGTATGGACGAGGGCAGGGACTGCTAACTCCATCTGCTGACAAGAAGTTAGCCAAAACCACCGGATCGCTTACAGTACTTCTGCTTTAAGGGTCACTATTTCCCCTTTATGCTTTCTGGAATGATCTTGAAATGACCTAAATATCCTGGCAGAGCTCCCAAACAACTGGAAAATCCTCAAAAGATGGATTATTATACTGTCCTTAGCTCTTAGTTGTCACTTTTCCCTTCTTTATATATAAATAATGTTCCGACCTGCCACTGACAGTATCATGGTAAATGAGTGAATGACATGGTCACAGTGGACACTTTATTTATGTTTGTGTTATTATAAATTAAGGGGCTATTTGAGAGAAAATTGAAAAAAAATAAATAAAAAGCTTTTGAATTTGAAATAGACAAGTGTAAAATTCTTTGTTTTGGTGTGTTTCATTTTTAGGTCACAACTTCATGGGACATTTTAGGAAACTATAGCTCCAGAAAATCAAAAAGAAAAGACACAATTTTCAGGTCTGGTGCTTGTTTTGAGACAAAAGAGGCATTCACACTTCCTAATTGCATGAGCAGTGTGAGCAATTTCAAACATGTGCTGCACTGCATGTATACTGCATCTAATTTGTTCCACAGCTCTGGGGAATATAGTCTTAATTGTTGTCAGCATGTAAATGGAGCAAAATGAGTTAAGTGTCTCCATGTAATGTTTATCTGCAAGGCAGATGGAAAATTTATATTTAATGAAGGTATGGAGGAAGGAAAAATGTAGCAAAAAAACACTTTGACCGCTCTGCTATACTGATCTGACACGGAACACCAGCTCCTCACATGGCCTTATTAAAGGGAAATTTAGTTTTTTTTCAACCAGGCCGTGTTTTCATATGTTTTCTGTATACGTGAGTGATGGATAATACAATTATTGAGGTGACTCCAGTATTGAGCCGGGCAGTCAGCCTGCAGCCCAGCTAACGCTCTTCAACCGGGCAAGTGGCTCCCGTCAAAGTTCGTCCTGTAAACATACTTTTCTTTCACACTGACAGGCTCAGATAGTTACAGTGTCCGAGAACATACTAGGAAGGAGAAATGAACGTACTGTATATCTCTACCTTTAGCTGGAGGTCGCTGTTTGTTGTGATCTGTGTCAAAATCTCACCACGGTAGAAATCCCTTTCATCCACGTCTTCCACATCGGGCAAAAATTCAGCCATGACTTTTTTTTTTAAAACCTTTTATTTAAAACTAAAGTAACAGTGTTTGATAATCCAACAGAAAATCACTCTGGTCGTCTCTCTTCACCTCAGTCAGGTAACAGTATTCCCCACCGGTGTTTTGACGCGAGTTATCGCGAGATTTCTAGCGGTGAGATTTGGACCTCAATAATTGTATTATCCATCACTCACGTATACAGAAAACATATGAAAACAGGGCCCAGGTTTTAATAAAACGATGTTTCCCTTTAACTGTCACATCCAGCTCCCTTGTAGGCCTACTTTTAGTTCATTTATATCTCTTCCTGTTTTAGTTCGGTCACTTAGCTTTTCCCTTAACTCATCCCTTGTCTTTTAGTCTTTGTCTGCCTTGCCACTTGTGTGATCCCCTGCCCCGCCCCTTATGTGTCCCATCTACGCCTCTTTGTCTCCACTCTTAATTAGCTGTTTCTGTCTCCTTCTGTACAATACACCTTACTAACTAACTAAACAAAGTGTTGTGCATTCTGCATCCTAACCTTAATAATAATAATAAGGCGTCCAAATTGGACGAACCAGGAAGAGAAGCTTCCGCTACAAACAAGCTTGAAATATAGACTTATTTAATTTTTTTCGGAACAATTTCGCATTTCGGGGCTTCAGTACAAGACAGACATTACATACGAGCAGCATGGAGGTATTTGGATGTTTTTTGATGTGTCTTTTTGTTACGAAGAAAAGTGGTATCCATTTGCAACCGTTATATGGACATGCACTGCTACGCCGAGACCCCAGAAGCCACAGATAACTCTGAAACTTCTCCCAGCCCTTAGTCCACATGAGGGTGAGTAGATAGCCTAATGAGTGCAATTTGAATTTTGGGTGAACTATCCCTTTAATAACAACATTATGACATTGACATAATGTTTATGACATGTTCATGACTGTGACATGTCACTCTTTTGATGAGACCTTCAAGTAAAGTGTTACTGAAATGTTCAAAGTCTTTAAATTTAAACGCTTGTTGTATGTAATGTAAATCTGGCATGGGACTGGACCTCTGTGCAAAGTTTGGTGATTTCTCATGTATGGGAAGTAGGATTTCCTAGGAAGAAGAAGAACAACAACAAGATGAAGAACAAGAATAAGAAGAATACTGGTAATAACAATAGGTTCCCAGCATCTTACACTGCCTGGTCCCTAATGAGGAGGAGGAGAATGAAAAGGTAGAGGTGCTCGCAGGGACCAATTACAAGGCCTGTATATGTCTGTGAGTATGCATGTCTGATTGTTTGTCAGTTGTGTTGTTGCAGGTACCCTGACATGCTCTAGAGTGGCCAAGGTCTCTGTATGCCTGCAGGCTGTGCTGGCTCTGAGGGGGCAGACTCAGGCCTTTGGCCAGCAGACTAGACAAGCCGTCCTCAGGGAGGCCTGTTGGCACCGTGCTGAGGTCACGATGGAGCCTCTGAGTCACATCAGCTTCCTCCGTACTATACTATGTATATGTTCTTGACACATGTGCTCTTTTTTCACTCTGTTAACGTTATCCACTGTGATCATGATCACGCCACTGCAATTATCATCTCATGTTTTCCCCTCTTACACAAGAAACAAGGGACAGCTGACTTCTGACTGAGCATTATTTAGCTGAAAGAAATGTGTGTATGAAGGTAATGTATGGAAACCTTTTTTTCTCTCTCGTTCTTATAATTTGAATCAACTCATAAAGTTGAAGTTATGTAACAAAACTACTTTATATAACTTGGGTGAAGCACTTCAGTGAGAAAGAGTGAAACAGCACCTCCTGTTTGACAATAGTAACATTTATTTTATACAGTAGTATAAGAAATTTTAAATATTAAAGGGACAACGAGGAGTTTCTATTTGGTTATAAAAAAGTCTCATGTTAATGTGGATGAATCTCCGCTACCACACTTGTTAATGGGCCCATTTACGATAAATATATCGTTTTGTCTCTATCGTTATTTTGTTATTATTAATGGTGGCAGAAATGCTGGTCGAGCCGACCAGCTTTTTTTACTTTCGGTTTCGTGGCGAGTCATGAGAATAACGCCGCCGAATCGCCGTTTATGGTCGGAACTACGACGGTATGTGATCGTCTTCGAACCTCTGACTTTAATCATTGATGAATGAAAACATGAGTCTGTCTTGCGCCGGTCAAATAATTTCACGGTGCGTGGAGGCTCATAAATGTAGTGTGAAAACGCTTTGCTTTTCCAAAACTCCTCGTTGTCCCTTTAAGAAATCCAACACAAAGACTGAACTATAACTTAAATAATAACAAACTCAGAAAAACATGCAGGAAAATAAACCTAGTTCAGTCAAAACAACACAACGAAAAAAAAAAACTCAACAGCCACTGGTTAACCTAAATTCAATCCAAAGGAAAAATAAGTCACTAAGAGAAAACACAAGCAAATTCAAGTATTTAGAAGCAAGATAAAAGCCTATCTAAAATTACACTATCATCACATGCATGCATGCAATTAAAGGTCTGCTGTCTGGCAGAGAAAGAGACTGAGCAGCCGTTCATCGCTCTGTTGCAGGATCACGGAAGTTTCTGTCTGTGATCTAACAATACTGTAACAGGTCTGTCATTGGCTGTTTCTGTTTACACAGATGATTCATGAGCATTTGTCATATCGTGGTTTTTAATTCACCTCATTGCTCAAAATAAAAGTTGAGTTAAGTTTTCAACACGGACTTGATATCTTTTTTTTTTTTAATTTCACTAATAAAAACAACAACAGTCCACATCGCTGCATTAGTATGGTTTAATAATCATTCTGACACAGCTGTCATGACCCTGTTGTGTTCCTTGTCTTGTCTTGTGTTATGTCCTTTTGTGGGTCCCTGTTTAGTTCCTGTTTTATGTTTTAGTCCTGTCTTGCTGTTAAGTTTCCCGCCTGTTTGATTACCTCATGTGTCTCACCTGTGTCTGATTGCACCACCTGTGTCTCGTTTCCTCGTGTATACAGTATAACCTCTGTGTTTCCCTTTGTCTCTTGTCGGTTCATTTGTCATTGTCGCTGTTGTGGTCCGTGTGATGTTCCCCTTCCCAGTGAGTCCTTGGTTTTCCATTTTTGTGTTGTACTTATTTCCTTTGGTACTTTGATGTCCAGGACTTAGGCCTGTTGACTTTTTAGTTGATACATTTGGACTTTGGACCCCTGTGTTGTGTTTTACGTTGGTTTTTGAAATCAATAGCTTTTGTTGCTCCGAAACCTTGGTGTCTGCATTTGGGTCCTCCTGCTTCCCCCCAACCCTGACAACAGCAGCACTTGTTCCTGCATGTTCTGTTCAAATGTGCGTACACCTGGCCAGAGCTGGCATGAGATTTCTGCGTACCCTACGCTCACGTTCATATTGATAAATGTCGATTCTTGCGGTAGATTTGGCGGACACCCTTTTTTTTATTTTTGGGTGTACGCACGTTTGATAAATGAGGGCCAGTGGGAGGAGAGAGCTGACAGAGAGAAGGCCGGGATGAGCAACAGAGGGCAAGGGCGCGCGTATAATACTGTAATTAACTGGACAGTGGCGCATTAAATTCTGATGCAGAACCTTCTCTGATCCTTGCCCTGTTTCTGGCTTAACAACAAATACTGGGAGATCTGCATTTTGTTGCAGCGGTAGTCAGTTTTTCCTCCTTCTTTTTTCCAGGATGGTGTCCCCACAGAAGTTTGTGCAGATAGCAGACTCGGAAGCTGAAGATGTGCGTGGACATCTGCAAATGGCTGTATACAGTGTATCAGATGAAGCTGTGACTCGAGAAATGGCAGTCAAAATGGTGGCAAGGGCTGTTGGCTCGCCAATATCATTTAAAATTAGCGGCAGTGAAGAAGGCTAATGTTCTTGGGAATTGGAAACCATGAAAATGGAGCGAGAAATGTGGAAAGGCGAATGTACTGGCCACAGACTGAGCGTGTGCGATTAAGTGATGCAGGTCTGTTAAAGTTTGGGTTAGAACAGTCTCACTGAATCAGAACTGAAAAGGATGAGTGGTTAATTGTAATATTCATGATAAGGTGTCTGTGAATATTATTCAGTCATTTACTTAATGCTCAGTAAGTTTTGATAATAGTAAAACAATCTGCCTTGTTTCTTCAGTGATCTGTGCTGGATGTGATTACATCGATTGTGGTCTGTCAAATAACCTATTGTAAAGCAATATGTCCACCAAATATATGTAGTTTAATATAATTCAGCAATAAACATTTAATGTTTCAATTGGATTTTGAATTTTGGCCCTTCACACACTTAATCGTCAGTGTGGCCCTCTGGAAAAAATAATTGCCCACCCCTGGCAAAGAGGATGAGGAGGAGAAGGAGGAAATCTTCTAGGCAAGTACATCAAATGGACCTGATGAGAATTGAGTGTGCATGCTGTGTGGTTTTTATAATTGTAGTCATTTTTGCATGTTTTTTATTTGTCTGTTTTGTGACATGTGATGTGTGAAACACACATGTAACAATGTGGGGGTTTTTTTCCCCTTGTGGATAAAACTAAGAATCCATGGATGGTTACCATGGAGATGGATAAAACAACATGACATGGCGGAGTGATATGTTTAGTGATGAGTTAGCTGTTATGCTGATTTGAGCATGTTCTAAATGTCTTGTTGACCAATCTCGGATAGCTGTCCCTCTCTGAAGTCACAGTTGCTTGCTGCAGGAGTAAACACTAAGAGCTGCATTTCTTCTTCTATACTGTCACACCTTACACTGGTGTTTATCTAATGTGCTTGTCAGACATCAGGTACTGTAGCCCTGCTGATCCTCACCTTCCCTCACCTGCCTCCAGCTCCAGGCTGCATCAATACCATGTGATGATCCAAGATAAAGCTCCAGTAAGAGAATGTTGGGTGTGGGGGCTTGCATGTGTCTGCGACACCCTCCATGCCTTAAGGTTATCTCTACAGTGTAACATGTGAACCACTATTCCACCATCTGCTGTTGTTCCTATCTGACAACCCGTCGGCAGCTTTCTATACAAGCAGCCCACTGCTCATCCCCCTCAAGCCAGTGCTGTTGCTACATGTCTGATTAAAAGTGAAAAATCTTGACTTACACACAGTCCAATAACTCTTTGACTCTTAGGGCGTATTCACACCTGCTTTGTTCCGATACAGCAACTAAACCGATACAACTGTTGCATTCTTTTTTTGGGACTCTTCTCTTATTGGTCAGAAATTTAAAAAAACTGACTGGGGTTTCTATTGTAGCCGAGCGTTCTGGGTTCGCCTATAGGCCTACTAAGAAAATCAATAAACGGGAGAGGAGACGAGATAGCGTGTCCAGTAGCAACTCTGCTTCACTTTATTCCTCCAGACCAAGAGACACACCTACACAACACTAGGGCTGTCAATCTTTCCCCCCAATCAGGTTCGAATTTCTAACCCCTCTCATGTTAAATATTCCAATAATATTCAAATTTTTCGGGGCACACTTTCCTGATCCACCACTATGTCAGATATTAATACATGAAAGGAGGCTCCCACATGCTTGAGCCTAAACTGCTGAATAATAAGACATATCCTGTTATTTTCAGCCTTCTATGAATATATTTCAGCCTACAAGTCAGGGTCCTGAAATATGTGTTTCTCTTAAAGCAGAAGTAAGCGATCTGGGGCCTCATTTATCATTGTGGATACACGCTTTTTTACATGCTCTTTCCCCCGTTTTGTGCGTACGCACTTTTCTCCGCCTAATTTGGGATCTATCAAACCAAAACCTGATGGGAGAAAGTGCCGAAATGTACGACCAGTCCGACCATGGCGTACCGTGATTTACACGCTTTTTGAAGAACAGGAGGAATTGGCGACGCCGCTGATTAGTCAGAGAACTGCAGTGTGCGAGGGAGAGAGGAGCGCGGACACTGTTTGAAGTAGCAAGTGGCGGCTCAACCAACCCGACTGGACGCGCAAGTTCGAGCCGGGTTCAGCCCAAGAATGTAGAAATGACACGGTCAGGTCGGGCCGTGAGGTTGTGCCTCGCGCTGCTTCTTCTTTTTTTTTTCTGGCGTCGTCGCAGAGCAGATGTTTTTGTGTGTCACCGAAGCTCTGGAGGGGAGGCTGGCTGGGCGCTGTGCAGCCCAGTAGGACGCTCGTGTGTGGGTGAGAGGAGCAGGGAGACTGGGCTTGAGCTCAGCAGAACTCTGACGGGCCACGTTCCAGAGTGCAGCCGCTCAGGTTGCAGCAGCGACACGATTAACCTAACTGTTTTTTAGAACCATTATTTAATCAGCACCATTTAAGATACTCCGGCACGGGTGGCGGGCGCTCTGACAGGGGGGGCTGCAGCCCCCTTCCCGCGCTAATGATCTCGGCCCGCTTGTTTTGTTACGCATTTGAGTCTGATTGCTGTGTTTACATATGACCAAACGAACCAATCTCTGACGTAAATGGCCCCCTGTTCCAGAACAACTGGTCCAATCGATCCAATACACCCTTAGAAGGCACAGTTTTCAAAAGAAGTAACACTCAAATTCTGTAGAAACTAGAGTGGAGCAAATGGGAACATCAGCCTCTTTCACTGTCATTAAATACACAACAGACGTTGACTTTCATTGTTTTAATTGTATGGCTTTTATTTTTCCCCATGTTGTATGTCTTTTAATTTATTTTATTTGTATTTTATATATGTAATTGTATGCCTTACGTGAGCTGTTATGTCTTAAATTTCTGACTTCCTTTATTTATAATTCTGCACAGCACTTTGGTCTGCTGTGAATGCTTTAAAGTGGATTGGATTGGACAATGTGAAAATCATCTTACTTTTGTGTATCCAAAAAAATAGAACCAGAGTGTCACAGTACACACCGAGGTACGAGTAAAATATTTGCCTTGCTGTACTCGCTCGAGTTTGCCCGCTGGAATATTTGTTTTTACTCGCGGCATTCACGCAAATATTTCACTTGAGTTCAATATTTTGAACACGCGCAAAAAATTTGCCTCGCGCCCGGTGTGAATGCACGGTCAGAGTATGTTGTGGTTGTTTGTCAGTCCTGCAGGAGGAAGGCCTGAGCTCTGAGTTTTCCCTTCAGCTTCTGCACAGTCAGCTGAACAGAGAGGAACCAGATAATGGTAAGAAAGATGCATATAAGCAAATATCTAAAAATTAAGGACCTAATTCATATTCATCTCCATGAACAAGCAGCTTTAAGCCCAGCAAAGAGCAGTCTGCTATATTTACATAATTCATGTCATTTTACGATTCTACAGCCAAACCTTTATACAATCCATCAGGGTTTAAAAAGATATGCGCTGATGTCTGTGCTCAGAAATAATGAACGAACTACAGAAAAGTCTCAGACGCTTGACATTTTTGCACTAGAGCTCTGCATGTTTTGCTGCCTTCCAAATAATAAATGTGACTGTGTAGTTGCAAATAAGGCATTTGTTCGACCTGAGTCTGCACGGAAATATTAAGAATGCTTCAACTGTCTGTTAAACATGTTTAGGTTGATGGCTCGTGGTGAGGTACACACAAAAACTCAAAGGGCATGAGTAATGCAGTACTTGATGTAGTGTGGGTACTTTTCAAAACCTTTTAGATCATGGAAGTGCAAATGAATGGACTGCATCACAGCAACAAATACCCACTGAGTGTTTCATCAAGACCTATGATATACTGATACTTTTCTTTAATGTCTCTTTTTAATTGGGTTAGGGTTAATACCCTAGAAATACTTTTTCTGTCAGTTTTATATACCTACTAATTAATTCTAATACTAAGCTAGGAATGTGCCATAGCTGAAACAGCTGACCCCAGATCTGCAGCTCCTAGGGCAGGGGAACAGAACAATATAGAAAGACTGTCTTCTCCATCAACTACTAATGATTAGAGTAGGGCTTCGTGTATGACTGGATGTTTGCCTCATATATTTTTGGTAAATAATGGCTGACAGTTGTAAAAGCATCCTGACACCAGGATTAAGACTGCAGGCAGCCATCCATAGAAATGGAATTTGTTCAGGACAAAAAGGTCATTTCACATCCTGGCAGCATGCACAAGTTCATGCGAACATCCGTGCACACCAAAGCCTTCTTTGCTAAAGTGGGTGTCTATTAAAATGCAGCCATTATGCTGTGCCTGCTAGAACAATTTAGAAGCTGCACTGTATGGTCCATTGTCCAGGGGTAATATACTGTACATTATGGCCAAAAGATCACAGCTGACCGAGCAAATCAAGCTTCTAGTTTAAATGACCACCTTGACATTTGTAAAGAAAAGAAAGAAGAAATAAAAGAAGAGCATTACAGAGATCGTTTCTAATGTTGTAGATTTAAAACTTTATTTTTTACACATGAAGCAGCCATGACAGTTGCAAAGCCTTTTTTTATCACGTGTGTGTAATTCATGTGCAGAGTAATAAACGAGGCAACTGCTGAATAAACATTTTTAGATAAAAAGCAAGAAAAACAGAAGGATGAACCACTTGTTTAATTAATATCGCCCATCTAATCGTGTCCTCCTGTAGTCTCTCTGGGTTGGATTTTAGAAGCAAAGTCTGGTTGTTTTGTGGCTACATCGAGCCTGAATTCCAAGGAGAATTATGCACATTTAATATTTGGGAGGGAAGAAAAACGGGGTCAGAAACAGCGCTGAGGCTGATGCTGAGGCTGATGCTGATGCTGCAGACATCTTCAACTTTTTAAAGGTTGACTCATTTGCATAACTCTAGTGAGTGTTCAAAGGTTACTGTTACACTGCTGTGTAGTTGGTGTGTGTTTGTCATTTGACACTTGGTCATGCCACAGATGGGGAAAATGCAAGTACATGCAATTTTATATTATACCTTTGTATACCTGGATCAAATAGATGGGTGACAATGAGACCAGGAAAAAGTGATCTTTTCCTGGAACATCATTACCATAATTTTGACATCTACAGTTTAGCATTGTGTCAGGAAGATATAGTGCCTGAAAGCACTTTTGGAAGGGCTATTTGTTATTCCGTTTGGTGCTTTGCATGAGGTATGCACAGGACAAATTAGCACAAACTATAAAAAGGCTGCCTTCAGGTTGGTGATGTGTACCCCTGTATGAACATCTGTTCTTATTGCATCCAGCTTTATCGTCGCTGAGCTGTCAGATGATTACGCTGTGATTCAGGCTACATGAAAGATTTCACATTTAATTGGTCCTTTTTAAGAACAAGTAAAGTGACTCACAGTTTTACATACAGTTACAGACAAAAGATTAAAAAAGAACCTGATCGTTTCAGCTATAACAGCAACAGCGTGAGTCAATGTGAATTAATAAACCGTGGTGGTTTGTCCAGTTGGAGTGTCAAGAAAATACTGTCAGATATAGAAACTGAAGTGGCACTGATGCATCTGATAATTGATATTATGTGCATCCCAACAAGAGACATTAAAGCTGTGTGGACAATAAGTTATGATATGTTAATATATCAGGACACTGGAGATGCTCAAGGGTGTCATCTCGACAAATTAGAGGCAAGATACAACTGAGGAAAAATTCTCTCCCACAAACACACTTTGATAACACATGCTTATTGGTGATTTAAATGTGTCAGATGTGGTAACAACTATAAACTGGCTACAGCTTCGGACTGAAAACAGGGCAGTTGCATGTGCTCTGTATATTAAGTCATGTATTTAGTGAAATGCATTTTTTGATATGTTCTGATTTTGACATTAGAGGTTAACCCTCTAATAGTTATTTCCCTGGGTCATCCTCATGTACACTGGCTATTAGGAGCAAACCAGTAAGGCCCAATGACTTCACCACCACCCATCTGGCAGTGCACCCGACCCCGGCGGTGCATTCTTTGGGTGGTGGATCCCAGGGATGGGGAGGTCGTCAGTGTTGGGAAAGTTCACTTTCTTGATGAACTAGTTCAAAGTTCAGTTCACAAATTTTAAAATGAACTAGTTTAGTTCATAGTTCATTATTTTAAATTTTGAACTAAGTTCACGTTTCCAAAACTGAACTAGTTCATAGTTCTTTTTTCTTTTCTTTTTTTTTTAATATGTTGCTACAAGCTATTATTTTTCAAAATTATTGCCTCAGCCCATATCGAACCACAGACAGCTATTATTTTAACAGTTTTAACCAGTATTAGTTAGGGCCACGGGCAATCGCACCGGGCACTGGTCCCAACAGCTATGAAATAGCTGCAGGGACCAGTGCCCGGGCGTTCAGGCCCAACACTGGAGGTCGTCACAGGGCACTGTGGCATTCCTGGCCACCAGGCATACACCGATGAGCCGCCTGTCCAGGCCTGGCTCCAGACGAAAGGCCCCGGGCTTCTTTCGAGCAGGGTGACCTCTCTTTGCTTTGATTCTATCATAGGGTGTTCTTCAACCATTCTTTGTCTGGCCCTCCCCTGGGAGACCCTACCAGGAACACATTGCTCCAGACAACACAGCCCTCAGGTTCACAAGGACACGGAAACCTCTTTACTATAAGGTGATGCTTCCCAGAGAGGTCATCATCTGTGAGAGACTCTGCTCCTTAGCATGGAAGGGAGCCAACTGAGGTGGTTTGGGCATCTGGTGAGGATGGCTCCAGGGCGCCTCCCTGGGGAGCTGTTCCTGGCATGTTCCATCTGGGAGGAGGCCAAGGACTACGTGGAGAGATCTCTCCAGCTTGGCCTGGGAACACCTTGGAATCCCCCAGTCAGAGCTGGAAAATGTCACCGGGGAAAAGGGAGGTCTGGGAAGTTTTTAACTCTTGTTTTAACTTATTTTTCTTTCTCGGTTGCTGTTGTAGCACTTTGAGATTTTTTGTTGAATATAAAGTGCGTTACAAATAAAATGTATTATTATTATTATTGTGAAGTCTGGTGGTCTCTGGTGGATCCAACCTCAGACGAGCGGTTGAAGATGGATGGCTGGAGGCAGTGTGCAGGATTTTTTATTGATCTTGCTACTTTCCAGAGCAAAAATGTTGTTCTGTATGGGTTCAAATCCAAAAGGGTGACAGTGATGAACCTGAAAATGACTTCTTTAGTCAGCGACTAGGTGATGACCAAACCTATTTATTTATTTAGTTAGTTATTCATTGAATCAAATAAATGTGGTAATTGAATTTATGATCAATAATGGTCAGTGCTTTCATTTCCATAACGTAATAAATGTTGTGGTCATGAGGAACTTTCAGTCACCTATAAATGTCATTGACTTGCAGATACAGAGAAAGTTTTTTTTTTCTTCCCTCAGTCTAAATGCTGTGTAATCTACCCCACATACAAGTGTACATATTAATTCTGCCTCCTGTTTGTGGCAGTTGAAAGTGACAACAAAAAGGAGACCAAAGGTGGTAAAGGAACCAAGGGGAAGGCAGATCAAAGCCAAGCCATCAAAGCGGTGAGTTCAGTAAATTAATCTGGGCCTCCCAGATACAGACAGCAATATTACTTTTACCTGGTGTCAGCCGAGGCAATTATTTAACTTCCTCCCGCCTCTCTTTTAAGTGAGGTTTTTCAATCAATTACATAATGTGTTTTAGTCACAATCCAATTTCTAGCTTTGGAGCAGTTGTCCTCTGTCATGCATCACTAATATTTTTCCACCAAGCCCTTCCTCCCTGCTTCCATTGGTTTTGCTCTGCTTCCTCCGTCTTAAAATCCCCTCTCATATTCTCTGCTGCTACTGCCAATTTCTCATGTTTACTATACTCTGTTTGAGCCTGTGCTTGGTTTTAACTGTAACAACTTTATTTATCCAGATATCTGCCAACCATGCCTCAACTTAAAACACCTTCCCAGTTGACATGCTGAACTTCAGTTGTATCTTTTTTTGAGGACATCTTTTTAAAAATATCTTGTGATAAGCACTGTTTCTAATTTGGGTCCCAGCATAGAGTTTATTATAGATCTTAACACTCTACTAAAGATATTGTACACCCTTAACAATAAAGGCATCTTTGGTAACTGTAAGTGAAGTATAGGTTTCATACTGTATTTTGGAAATCCCTACTTCAATTCACCACTTTATTTTCCCATGATCCATTGCGTCACACCACCCCGGAAGTCGGTTGTTTACGTAGCAACAGCTAGCGGCTAACATAGCAACCGGACATCCACAATAGAGGCTGACATTTTATCGGGATTCCCGCGGGATTCGGGAGTCAATTTATTTTGAATCACGTGATCGGGACGTGACGGGAAAAAATGTAAACGGGAGTGAACGGGACCGGGAGTCAAAGCGCGACATTCAAAGAAGCACAAGCCAGGATGGTGCGCTCAAAACGGTCCAAAAGTTTTAAGTGTGTGGACTGATGCACACTGCACACCCTCAGTGATCACTGTCCTGGCTCCGTAGAGGTGTACCTAAATCAACATACCGGTAGGGAAACGTTTTCCGCCAGTCAGACTGACTCAGAGGAGTCAGCTGATGCGGCGGCGGCGTAATCTCCACCTCGCATTAAACAGCTGATGCACACTGCACACCGCACACCCTCAGTGATCACTGTCCTGGCTACGTAGCGGTGTGTAACCTGTGTAAATCAACATACCGGTAGGCAATTAAACGTTTTCCGCCAGTCAGAGGAGTCAGCTGATGCGGCGGCGGCGTAATCTCCACCTCGCATTAAACAGGTGATGCAGACAAGCAAAAAATAAAGAAAGAAATCCACAACTCTTGCGATTGGCTTTATGGTCGTTACAGGCTCCATTCATAAAATCTTTAACTTTCCTTGAGTTGTTTGTGCATCCAACAACAGCACATGTCGTACCGGAGGACATTCTATGAACTTGTAATAATAATAAAAACACTTCTAAGACAGACTACTAGGCTAGCTCCATTCTGCTTGAAGTGAGACAGAAGTGCGAAACCGACTTGTCGGTGAATTGAGTGTCATGGCGACGCCCAGCGGCGTTCTACGGAAAGTGGTGAATAGGATGGAAATAAGCTAATATTAATTATTGTTTCTAATGATCAATGACATCATAAGTGCAGGTTAAGCTGCCGATCAAAGTTTCACAAAGGAAGTCCTTTAGACTCAGCTGCGTTCGGCAGTTGTTTTCACTTCCATGTGCATTGTATAGCAGTCAGCAGCTGGCTCTGTGTGTGATCTCCTTTTACACTATACGACTACTACAAGGTTGCTTTCCAGAGAATAAAACAAACAAAGGGGGAGAAAACTACACAACTGATTAGGAAAGGCCATGGAGAAAAGGTGAGTGTTGAGAGTGGGGGCTGCCACATTGAAGGCTCTGCCACCAAAGGTCTGTAGTCTGGTTCGGGGGATGGAAAGCAGACCGGTGTCGGAGGAACGCAGGTTCCAGGATGAAGTGTTTTGGTGAGGAGGTTAGACAGGTACTGGAGGGATTTAATAGGTGAGGCGGAGAAGTTTGTAAAAGATGTGGAACTTGACCGGGCGCCAATGGAGGTGGATAAGGGTGGGGCTGAGTGTGTGCGATATAATAATACTTTGCAAAACCTCCACTTCTGTGGTCTAGTTTGATGTACAGGAGAGCTCATTTTGCCCCACATCCAAGTAGGTTTTTTCATTTGTTTATTGGCTTTTAAATGGCGTTGTCTGTGTGTTACACAGCACAAGGATGAACGAGATTTGAGAAACACACTAAATGTTTCACTCGTCTGTGGGAGGGCTTTACAGGCAGCAGACAAATGCTCAGGTAAGAACCTTTGAGTAAAGTAGATCAATGCAATGCACCATGTCTGGTTTTCCATTCCAATACACCTACTCTCCTCTGCTCTGTCATCTCTACTTTATCTGTCAAGTCTGTCCGAGATGGAGAAGCTGCTGAACAAAAGCAGCATCCTTTATTTACCTGGGGATGGAGCCCTCCTTGGCAAACATCCCACCTGCCAAAGCAGCTGCCCTCAGTCTGTCAGAGTACACCCATACACTGCATTAATAGGACCAGAGCACTTTATGAATCATTGTTTCTAAAATGTGAGATGTCAGCATTAAAACTTCACAGCATGCTGAACATATCCTAATAATTTAGAGATAACACCAGCAACACAAACACCCATACTACTTAATGTCAAATCTCAATAATGTTTCCATCACTCATCTAAATCTACAGTACTGTTAATGAAAACTAAAACGTCAGCTGAGTTGTCTGTTGCGTATTCATTTTATAAATTGTAATTGCTCAGGTCCCATTACCACTAACACGTAATGTAAACAAATACAATGGGTGCACATATTTCTCCCCAATATAAAAGTCAAACTAAATATCAAATGTCGTAAGCAACTGATGTCCTCAGAGTTAATGAAAACTGCAATTTTGTGCTTTCTAAAGCATTTCAAATTATAAATTAGAAGGAAAAATGGGAGGCAAAATACTGTAATGAATGAATTTAGAGCAGGAGCTGTGAATTATGTAAGCACTAAATGGAGCAGTAGGCTTAATCTCCTCAAACACATCAATCTTTCATATCCTGTGTGGGTGTATATATAGAAATATCCCTGTTCTGCAATGAGAAATCAATGAGCTTTTACTATGGGATCCTTGCTATAACACTTCCGACATCTTCACTGAAGAGAAAATCAAATCAGGATTAATGATGGTGAATTATAGTTGTTGATCACACTGAGCTGAACAAGCAGTTGAAAATGGATTGACTTTGCAATAATATTTCATGCCTCATAAAACTAAATTTAACAGGGGTTATTTACACATGACTATGAAACAGACTCTGCTTGTAGGAGGAGGGTGGTGTTATGTTTTAAAGCTACATAAAAAAAAGAAGAAAAAAAAGGATTCTTACTTATTCTAAATGTACAGGGAGTCTCCCTCAGGTTTTTTTTTTTTAATGAAAATTTGATTTCATAATTTTTGATGAGTTTATATAAGTCAGAGATATGCTCTGAATGCTTTTCTCGACTCAAAAATGAATGCCTGAAGAGTATCCTCTGTGGTAGAACTTAAACCAATTATTATTATTTATTTTTTTTACTTAGAGAATTCTTGACAGATCTTAACATTGTAATATATTTCTATTTGAGTTACGTAAGTGGAGTCTAAACTGGTCTTCCCCTTCTCAGTTATAAGACCAGACCTTTTCCCATCTTCACGGCTCTTTAAATAAATGATAACCTGTACCAAATCGCCTTTTGGCTCTTCACGCCTTCAAAGATATTTCATCCTGGTGGCTCCTGTCCTCTCCTTCACTATGTAACCAGAGGTACAGTCTGAGAATGGGTGGACTTTTGTGACGGACAAGAGTGTCAGGCTGGCTTCACGCCGTGCCTCAGGCCAGACATATGTGCCACCCACCAGCCCGGCGTTATTGCTGCTAACTATGGTGTGACTGACACCATGGTCTGAATTCCAGCTGTTACTTCACAATACACTGGACTGTTCCATACCTAATTGGCCATTGAGACATGATTAGGCGATGGCAGATTTGTGTTTCTCAGAAAAAAAGAAAAAAAAGGTGTCACACAGAGAACATGCTGCACCATCTGCACTCACATCTGCATCTTTGATTTAAGGAAGAATATTACATGCCTTTTTTGGAGGACAAAGCTCAATGATTGGAAAATTACTTTAACTGCACCTGCACCAAAGTAAAGGGGGCAGTAGTGTTTCACTTCAGACACCAGTGCATCACTATTAGAAGGGTGTTGGATGGATTAAGTGGATGCCTTTTTACACCCAAAGGTTTATGCTGCATTCCTGAAAACTCAGACCTCTGGATTTTCCAACCTCCTACTTGAAATGCCACCTAATGTCAGAGCTCCCACTCAGGAAACTTGGAGAACAAAATCTACTCCGACTTCTTGAGAATTAGTTGTCTGATTCACAATACGGAACAATGATTAAAATGCATTTTTAAGGCCAAAATAAATTAAAACATTATGAAATATATACATACTACTTACGTTTACAGATTACCTACTAATAGGCTACTGTGGAACACAGTAAAGTTATGTTTTTATTTCTCTTCGATTTGAAATGATCTGTTTTCATAATTTTAAAATGCTTCTTTTTTAATTGTTTTTGTCATGTTTCAATACCTCACAGGGGAACGATGCAAGTCTTGTCTCTTTTCCTCTGTGTTGCTAACCCTCCTCTCGGCCATGTGCATTTGTTTACATAAAGCTGGCGAGACAGCAATCCATAGAGTTATACATAACATTATATATCATATACAATGTTACGACGTGTGTATTTGTGCAGTCTTATCTGTCATAAACAGAGATTACGGGTTATATCTCACACAGGTTCCACTAGGACTGCTGCACATGCGTCGCCTGCAGAGATGGTTCGCCAGCCTACGCTTAGACCTCAAGAGGCAGAAGTTCGGCTGCGTGTGGCCTCCGGGGGAGGACCGCCACATCAACCTCCTCGAGTTACAGGCAGTGTTCCTGGTTCTCCAACACTTCAGTCACCTGTTAAGGGGGAGACACGTGTTGGTGAGGACCGACAATCGCACCACAGTCGCTTACATCAACAGACAGGGCGGTGTACATTCCGCTGCCCTGTTAGCGATGGCGGAGAACCTGTGGTCATGGGCTTCAGAGCACCTACAATCTCTGAGAGCCCTCCACGTTCCAGGAATCGAGAACAGGGGGGCCGACCTCATGTCAAGGGGCGGCCCCCTGGAAGACGAGTGGAGACTGCAACCAGAAGTGGTACAGCAGATCTGGACACGATTCGGGAGGGCAACGGTGGACCTGTTTGCCGAACACTAAACACCCACTGCCCCCATTGGTTCTCCCTGAGCCCGCAAGACCATCCACCCTTGGGGGTGGACGCGTTTGCACACGCTCCATGGCCAAGAGGGCTACTTTATGCCCCCCCCCCCCCCTCCGTCTCATCCCCCAGCTACTGGAGAGAGTGAGAGTGGAGCGGCTGAGGGTCATTCTGGTGGCTCCCGACCGGCGGTCGGCTCCGTGGTACGCAGAGCTGACCACAATGATGGCGGCCCCACCATGGCCCATTCCCAAAATCCGGGGGGTGCTGTCACAGGAGGCAGGCGCGATACAGGCGCTGCCGATCCTGGGCCAGTCACTTCAAGCCTGGGCCCTGAAAGGGACAGGTTAATGCGGACTGGGCTGACTGCACAGGTGGTGAAAACCATCCAAGCGGCTAGGGCTGGATCCACCATTGCCTGTTACAGGGCTAAGTGGTTAGGTTTCCAGCATTGGTGCGAAGAGAGGGAAGTGGACCCACTGACATGCTCAGTGGGAGACACTCTTTCCTTTCTACAGCTTTTGGTTGATAGAGGGCTGTCTCACGCGACTGTTAAGGTTTACGCTGCAGCCATCTCATCATGCCATGAAGGGTTGGGCGGAGGTCCAGTCTTCGCCCACCCTCTGGTAAAACGGTTCCTGCAGGGGGTCAGAAGGCTACGACCAGTGGCACGCACTTCTGTACCACAGTGGGAATTACCACTGGTACTCGAGGCCCTCACAAGGGACCCCTATGAGCCTTTGGAACGCTCCTCCTTAAAGGTGTTGTCGTTCAAGACAGCGTTGCTTCTGGCTCTGACGTCAGCCAAGAGAGTGAGCGAATTGTGTGCCCTGTCAGTCCACCCGAGTTGTTTACTCCTTCGCGGGGACCGCAGTGGTGCCATCCTTAAACCGAACCCCTCCTTTCTTCCTAAGAACATAAGGAGCTCATTTCGGTCCAGAATCATCCAGGTTACGGAGTGCGTTTGTGTCGCGGTATCACTGAGATGAGAGCTGAAACACCGGGGCGGCAGTGCTGATCTTGCAAGGTTGGTTTTCTGTGATCAAGTTACAAGTCAGGTATTAAACCATCACAATTACTCCGAAGCTGTTTAATTGAGGTAAAAATGTAGCATAGTTAAGCCTGCCACACACATAAAGATAATCGGGACCACGGACAGACACCGCCCGATTATCTTAAGATCTTAAGATTATCTTATAAGATTCTCTTGTAGTGTGTGGTGTGTTAAGAGTCAAAATTCCCCCGACAATCAGCTCGGAAAACGTCCGGCGCCGACCACTTCGGTGGCCGTTTCAATCAAAAGTCATCTTGTGTGTGGAGAGCCGGTGTTGTGCGGAGAAGTGCCTGCTTGCCGAGCTCTGCATGGTGCTCGCGGCAAGCCACTTCTCTGCACAACACCGGCAACCTCACAGTGAGCCACAGTGCAGCCCTGGCATTACATGAAGTTCACAGACATTCACGCATACACGGGAGGTTTCCTGATAGCCGATAGCAAAGACAGTAGCGCTCGTAGCCGGCAACAGCCGGCAATACAGCAGCCATGTTTAAACGATCATGTGACCGCCGCTCACAGCCCGTCATGTGACAGCGCACATGGACGTCGGAACTATTTTTTGAGAGGGGGTGCGGGATTTTTGTTGGGAGAGTCGGTTATTACCCCCCCCCCCGCGCGCTCCCTCGTTCACTCACACACACACACACAGTGTGCCATCTCTTTCGTACGCACGCACGCACGCAGCCATTGCGCATCACTGAAACAACTGAAGCTACTAGACCACACAGCCAGATGCAGCATACATTGAGACAGGACACAACCACACTCAGCTTTAAGATATAGCCTAAACAATATAAACAATGCCACGGCGGGCAAAATGCATTAAATGAGGCTTAGCGTTACCTTTAGAAGAGTGCTATGCGGCGAGTGTGGCCATTAAAGAACAGCGTCTTTCCACTGGGTTGGACATTTCCGGGTCCAGTCTCTCTCAAAGGCCAGCTGAAGCACCTGGACTTTTCTTTTATGAAGCATTGCACATTTGTGGTCCGAAAACACCCAAAACGGATCTTTTCTGAAACGATATTAAAGATAGTAAAAATGTTGCCCATTTAAAAACAATGTTTAAAAATAATATTTTTGAAAAGTACAGAAGTGAAAATGTAGAGAGCAACAAAGGGAAATAATATGTATATGCGCCATTCCGATCAGACTGCTTATGGTTTTTAATAATGAAATGAGAAATGAGGGTGCGGCAGCTATAAGCTTTGCTTCAGCCGCAACCCTTTTCGACCAGCTACAACGACACCGCTGGTATCGCTGCTGATGCCGCGGATCTCTTTCTGAGTTTTCTGACCGGAGGGTCAAGATTCTGAAAAATCTTAATGTGTGTGGTGAGCTGTGTTTGGAATATCGCAGCACACCATACACAATACGATCAAAACTGTTCAATCACAGATTTTTTATCTTCATGTGTGGGGTCTCTCACAGATAATAAATCGGTTGAGATTTATAAAATCTTTATGTGTGTGGCAGGCTTTAAGCTAAAAACCCTGCATAGTTCCTGTTTAATGTTGTTTAAAGCACTATGAATGCAAAGTTTGTCCTGGTCCAACATGATTTTTGGTTATTCTGGCATGGTGCATCTGAAACACTTTGAAGAATAGAAGGAAAATCGTTTTGAACTGGGAAATTTCAAGTTCAGAGTTGTCTGGAACGCAGCATTAGTCCAAATACAGTATTTGTACAGCACAGACTTGTTTGGGTGCCCAAACACTGAAATAGCCATAGTGTCTTTCTGACTTTTCTCTTTCTGTTAATGATATGTAATCTGCTCAGTTGACACATAAGTACATGAAAAGTCACTCTTATACATGATCCATCATTTCACCTCATACAGAGTTTACCTATATTTAATGCAACATATTTCAATGTTTCACAGTGCAGAAGACCTGTATTCTAAGGTTGAACTTTAAGCTTTTAACACTGATACCATTTCATCAACGTTAGAGCAGCAGCTGTGACTGCTGCAGCCATAATAAATAAACATGCTTCTGTACAGAAGTCTGTCACTGTGGCCTTTTTCCCATCATGCTATTAGCCTCAGTGATCTGATTCCATGCTGTGTAGAGCTCAATTAGTTTTCTGCAGGACATCCATGAAAAATAAACTTGGTTACCACCCTGAAAAGTAAAAGGTGTGTGTGCGCAGTTATCTGCAGCTTTTAATGTAACACAACTTTAAAAGCTTGCTGTGCTGGCCCCTCAGTGGCAGCTCCACAATAAAAGCCACACCGTACTGATCCAGTGTCAGTAGAGAGAACAGTAAATGAGATCCTACTGTATCACTGCATTTCAAGACAAGACACCATGGCACCGAGGTCTATATGTATTTTATTTGTGAGGTTTTTGAATACTTTTTTTCATTACAAGCTTTATTTACTCTGTTCCCAGATGTTAATAATGATGTCTCCTCTCCTCAGAGCTGCACAGCACTGCTCTTTGAGCAGGTTCAGAACAATAGCTGCTGTCTCCACCAATCAGTCCCTGACATGCACAAGAGATAACAAAATGGCTCCATCAAATGAAGTTTTTAAATAGATCTGAACGCACCTTTCATTTCACTCCCTTTTACCTTCCTAATGTGTTTCACTGTCTTCCCCTCACAGCAGTGACAGCTGATGTTTTTGTCTTTGGAATACAGAGACAGGACTTCACCCCACCTCACACTCTCACTTATAATTTTACTTTTTCCCTCCTCTCCAGCACAGGACAGCTTGACCTGGTGAGATCAGGAGACAGTAGAGTTTGGCTCAGTTGGTGTCAGATGTGTTGTCCTGCTGGCGCAGCAGCCCCCAATAGAGCACACTGAACACCAGCTAAGTTTTGGACACTTATCCTTACTTTCCTTCAAACTACTACATTGTATTATACAGTTAGCCTTAAATATTTACCTCATGCCCATTGGCATTAATGGAACGAATCCTGTGAGCTACTTGGGGAGCATACCTCAGTCCGACTGCCCAAAAGTCCAACGGCTCATTTCTCCGACTACGCATTCTACAGTGTTATGGTTAGGTTTTAGGGTAAGGTTAATGTGACAGTGGTGGTCCTGTCACTATGCCTCCAATTGATCATGCGCCCTGGCTACTTGGCCAAGGGGATGTCCCTTTGGGTGACTGGCAAGCACACATGACTATTACCCGGGAGGTGTGGGTTCAATCCCCGCCCGGGCCCTCTTCACCTTGCCACATTCTGGCGTTGTTGGCAGGATCCATGTAGCACTAGGGGTGGGTCCATGGATTCCTAATGTGTGGCAGCCTGCGTGGAAGCACGAGGACGTGCTTGTGAAAAGAGGGGGAGAGATGTGACAGTGGTGGTCCTGTCACTATGCCTCCAATTGATCATGTGCCCTGGCTACTTGGCCAAGGGGATGTCCCTTTGGGTGACTGGCAAGCACGCATGACTATTACCCAGGAGGTGTGGGTTCAATCCCCGCCCGGGCCCTCTTCACCTTGCCACATTAAGGGTTAGGGTTACTTAAGTCGGAGAAATGGGAGGTCGGACTAATGGACGCAAAAATAAAGAAATGTATGGTCGGAGAAATGGGTAGTCGGACAGACGTCATGCGCCCGAGCTACTTCAGGCAAGAAACTCAAACTGAATTGCTTTACTCACGTGACATACTGTAGGCTACTTCACTCAGTCATACACACCCTCTCAATTTGGCGCGCTATTTAAACTGCAAAATTTTCCCATCTTCCTCTTTGCTGCCAGTCACACTGCTTCCGTGTGTACTGTTGACTATAGGCTCCAGACAAATCGAGCAGGCCTAACATAATGAGCACTGACAGGTAAAGTGACAAACACTTCATCATGACATCTGTTAGTGGGTGGATATATGAGGCAACAGGTGAACATGTTGACCTCAAAGTTGATGTGTTAGAAGCAGGACAAATGGGCAGAGTAAGGATCAGATTCAGTTCTCCAAGGGCGACTGGGTCTCTCATGTGCTGCAGCTGCAGCTCTTGTGGGCTGTTCCCGGTCTGCAGTGGTCAGGATCTATCAACAGTGGTCCAAGGAAGGAACAGTGGTGAAGCGGCCCGTGTTCTCCCACCCAACAGACCAGCTACTGTTGCTCAGACTGCTGTGCTGAACAGTTAAGTTCACGCTGCTTCTGATAGAAAGCTGTCACAACGCACAGTGCAGCGCAGTTTGTTGTGTATTTAAAGGGTAATTGACAAGTCAGAAACACGCAGAAACGAACCATAGTATTATCAGTAGCAACAAGCCACGCAGCGCAGCGGTCAGAGATGACATCATCCAGGTCAGAGGTTAGTAGGTCAACCTACAGATCCCAAATGTTGATAACAGGTAACCCCGGACTCAGAGGGGAATAGCACTAGCGTATCATGACATAATATTGGTGAAATGAACGAGTTTTGCGGCAGATAATGTGTTATCTAGAGGCTGCATTCCGGTGCCCGATATACGCAGCTCTCAGATGGATCTAATTTCATCGGAATGACACCAAAGTTATCTGGGTGAGTAAATGATTGTATTTTATGCTAGAAATAAGGTCCAGATTGTAAAAAATGACAATTACCCTTTAAGGGACCAACACAATATTAGACAGGTGGTCAGAATGTTGTATGTCCTCATTCACTCCCATGTATATTTGATGAAATCCTATCCAAGGAGGTGGTGAGCTGGAGCCTAGACTCCAAACTCTAAATGTGTACTGAAGCTGCAATAAATATTTGAATCATGAGTTTTCTGACTGAACTAGAAGTCAAGTCAAGTCAAGATACTTTATTAATCCGTAAAGGGAATTGTCATGTCACAGCAGCAGCATTCTTAGACAGACACAAGAGGAAACAGAAACCATTAAATACAACCATTAAATAAAACAGATTTAAATAATCAAAACACTAATTGAGATAAGAACAACTTATTGCACACTATTGATCATTAAAAAGTCTTATGGCCACAAGCAGAAAAGATTTTCTGTACCTCTCTGTCTTACATCTTTTGTAGGATCATCACATTACAGACACCCACACCTCTCTGTCTTTTGAGGTTTGTATCTCTTATTGTTTTCTTAATGCTGTGTTCAAGTTGATGTTTCATTATTTGAGGTGTTGCCTGTGTTAGGTTATACCAATTAGTGGTCCATCATGACTGAGACTTCTGTGTTGACCTTCAGTGAGTGTTTGTGTTCTGTATTCAGTGTTCCATGTTAGGTTAAATGGCAAAACCCACCGTTGAGAGGTTGTTTGGGGCACAGGTGTTGCTTTGGAAACTGAGATCTCTGCCCTCCACTATTCCTTCTCTGCACACTCACCACAATACAATATGCAACAAGCCTGCCAAAGCTCACAGAGCTCTAATGTGGCTTACACATATTCACCCTGAAGATGCCCTGTATTATTAAAATATCCATGCTGATGTGTTGCTGTTGTGCTGAGGTATTACACCTTTGGTATCTTGCAATACTTAATATATTGAGTTATGTCCACATCAGTTACCATGATCACCAATTTTTTTCATTGATGTTCATTTGTATCAGACTGAAAGTGAGAAATCAATACAGGCCAAACAAACAATTTGACTGGATCTGACAGAAATGGTTGAACTTCTTTTAATGTGTATTTACTCCTGCTGTGCCAAGCTTTTGTACCGCTTTTTTAGTTGTTGGTTTTTTTTTAGTTGACTTCTGCTGGGAGAAGCTGAATTCATCTGTTCATTAAAATGAGGCGTAATTAAACATAATTGCATTTACCAATTTTAATTTAGAGAATGCTTTTATCAGAGGCAGCAGAGCAGGCTTAATCCCTACATTTCTTGTTGTATTGCATTAAATGTTAATTTAGAAACTTCCTTATTGGTAGAAATACACCAATCAAGAAAAATTATGTTCTCACTGCAAGAACTGTGTGACCTGAGGATTTAACATTGACCTATTTATTATTTCCTGAGCTCCTTGGTGGGAGGTGGGAGGTGTCTGATGTGATATTAAAAAAGTTGATTAATTGGGTCTACGAGCATGATTTGTGACACCACAGTTTAGAAGCCAATCCTGGTCCAAAATGTAATGTTCATAAGTGTGATGTGTAAACCTGAAGTGTACAATACAAATGCCTACGATTTACCATAGTGAAAAAGATTAGGATACATCTTGTTTCCGGCAGGTAAACTTAGGTTATGTGAACAATGTTTGTTCAAACAATAACATTGATGAAATGGATTCAAGATAAATTATCGTGTGGTTATTTGCTTTGCAGTGAATCGTGCAATAGAAATACTTTTTACTTTTAATAATACTTTTGAGTAAATTTCAATGCCTATACTTTTTACTTTTACTTGAGTAGATATTTGGATCAGTACTTTCACTTTTACTTAAGTTGTCTTTTTACACAGGTACTTTTACTTCTACTCAAGTAAAGAATCTGGGTACTTTTGCCATCTCTGGAAGGTGGACAGAGTGGAGTGGATTCCTCTTTGTTTTTGCCTTGTCAGATGACAGATGTATTTGTGTGAACAGACACCCTGTGATTAGTAACATCCGTGCCGATGCAACTGATCTGATCATGTTCAGATGTGCTGCAGCAAATCCTCAAACTGAGCCGACAAACTGTCACCAACAAATTGCTGATTATCAAATAACATTTGATAAATTATTGTTTCAGCTCACGTCTGCATGGCTGCTGTCTGGACAGCTACTTACATTCAGACCAAGCTGTCAGACTCCTCATATCTGGTTTCTCTTATTCTGATAAATAACTGCTGCAAACTCTCTGTTAAGGTGAGGATTTTCAAAAGGACTCAAAATGCAAACAGAGACCCTGAACCAAGCGAGGTGAGTTGAAGATATGATTTATTGACTTACAAAATGATACAAGGAACTCGCTGGGGAACACAGAAACAGGCAGGTACACACAGGAACACATGAAATGACAAACGGCAATGGGAAAATACAGAGGCAGAAATACAGGAGGATACAAGACACAGGTGAGACACATGAGGTAATGACAGGAAGGAGGGCACAGAAAGACAGAGCAAGGGGAATTTCACAATAAAACAGGACGAACAGGACACAGACAAGCCATAAAACTGTCTGTTTCAGCAGCTTGTTTGGCTCTCGAACAACTTGGCTGGTCCTCCCACTGGGCAGCCAACATATTCTGAACTGTTGCTGCTCCTAAAGTACTATATAATGCATATTAGAATTAATAATATAGGCTCTTTTTGCCGCTTCATTTTTCATGCGCAAAGTGGATTTTAGCGTGGTTAATGAATGTTCCATCAAAAAGAGGTTTCCTAATGATGAACATTTCATACAGTGGCATGGGAAGTACACTGCTACTACTACCAATACTACTCCTACTGCAAACTCCTACCACTTAGAAATCTAAGCACTGGGTTTTGTTTGTGTGCTTTCACTGAGAAGGAGAACTATAGCCAGAGGATGTTCTTCTACAGTCTGTCGTTTGACCTTTGTCTGCACTGTATGTATGTAAGTAGGTCAGTGAGAGCTCCTTGCTGCACAAGGACAGTGGAGGCAGCTGAGGCCGGAGTAAAGATGGCTGAGGCCCAGGGGCTTTATTCATAGACAGAGAGACTATTACATCTAGGGTATGAAGCTTATCAGGAGGCTTCATCACTACTGAGGCTCTCGATGTATCTGCTTAGGTAAATATTGGCATAGTAGCAGCAAATTCCAGGTGCAGCTACAGAATTTTGGGGCAAGAAGGAATGGATCATTTTAAGACAGACTCTTAAAATGTAGGAGAGAGTGGTACTTGTGAATTTAGAGTGAGGGTAAAATAACAGAATGTTTATGATGAAGTTTAGCCACAAGCCGTGGAAAACAAACACTTATCCTGGTGACATTAAAATTAGTTCCCCTTTCTTTTTAGTTTTAAGCTGAAGATTAAAACAATCCATTTTATTTAGGGGGGTAAGTCTTATGTAATAGGAGCCTATCAGGGTCAAGCAGTAAAGAGACAGGGAGGAGGGAAATGAAAACAACCAAGATGGCATGCTGCAGAGTGGCAGAATGAGAAACTGAAAAAAATTCAGACGATAAAACAGTTTTTCCCACCCCTTTGGTTGTCTACAAATCCAGAAAATTGACCTACTGCTATAATGGTTTAGACATTATTGTACCTCACAAGAGTGGCCACTTGTGGGACAAGGGTGGAAGATCTTGCTCTAAAGCAAGTTTGCAATTTTCACACATACGCAGAAAATGAGACATATGGTAGAGGAAGGTATAGATGGACTTCTTACATAAGCAAGTGTCAAGACTAAGACGAAGACTAAATAACTACCACCACAAATGAATACTTCTAAAGTTCACCATGAAGATGCTTTCTCTAAAATCAAGACATTGAGGTTGTTATACAGTCTGTGAAGTTGGCAGGTAACCAGAGAGCTACAGTAGTCACACCTGGACCACCAGATGTGACAGTAAGTAAGCTGAAGAGTTGCTGGTATTAAAGATTTCACTCCTCTTTGGATAGTTAGATCTTGGTTTTGCTAAAGGGATATTTCAACATTTTGGCTAATTCGCCTATTGCCAAAATCCCTATTGCATTACCTTTAATTGTCAGTGCATGTTGTTTTGAGATCTGTCATAATGTTACATAATTATACGTTATTATTTCATAGCATGGTGAATGTGCAGGTCACAATTTGTCCACAAGAGTGTTTTGGAGTTGAGGGAGACGTGGAAATACTACTGTATGCAGCTCGCGTACTGCCCCGCTGATCTAAAAACAGCTTACACCGACAATTAAAGGTACTGTAACAAACCTACTCCTAAAACTAAAGGGATTATGGCAATAGGCGAATTTGCCAAAATGTTGAACTATCCCTTTAAGTTTGGGTCTTTGTGCTTAGCCGAGTTAAAGTGCCATTAAATACTGTCGTAATTACTGTTGGTACAAATGTGCGGTATCCAATATTTCATTTGTTTTTTTAAATATCGAGGAATTTCTTTAAATAAGTTGCAGAACTTAGTCTAGTTTGGTAACTTGCTAACTAACTAGACTGAGGCTGTAGGTTAGCAAGAGCCAATCCTTCATCCTCTGGGGACAATATCATTTAATGTCAAACCATAAAGTGACAGATAACTGTTGAGACCATAGTAGAATGTCCAGCAGACTGACACATGAAACTTGCTTACAAGGGTAAAAAGAAATCTATTACGGTCTATAAATTCTTCTCTAAGTTCTGCCCATAAAAAAACAAAACAAAACAAAGAAGGAAAGAATTGTCATTCTAGTTCACCCAGTATGATGACCAGCTTCTCGCCCACCAATTACAGGGAAGCAAGATCACAAAGAAATATGACATGCACCTCCTGTTGTAGCTAACCGTGTGCTGCATAATGCATGTCTGACAGTGAGTTGAAGGGTTGAGATGGATTGTCAAGACAGTAAAGTATCTGATCAGATGCATCATTTTCAACATGTGGAATGCTAATATATTCTATATATATACTAGCTTTAACACCCAATGCTTGCAGATCTGTCCACACTATATTGCCTTGTTTTTTTTTTTGCCCGAGTAAATTTTGCTGGGCTAATTCTTTTCCCAGTATCACCACTCCATGGAAGCTGTAAGGATATTGAAGGCTACATTTAGGCTAACGTGGGCAATGCTGAGCTGCTGAGCTGCATGATTGTGATGCACTGCCATTCTGACGGGTAGAGTTGATTGACACGTCCCTGTGAAGTATACATGACACGTCTGCTACTTTATTCAAGGCCTGAGTGGTCGTTCTGTCTGCTAACCATGGGTTCCCTCACAAACCTCTGATTTACTGTCGCTAAAGCTTTGTTTGACCGCTGCATTTCCTTGGTTACTTAGTGGATTTGCATAGAAAATGTGTTAGCCTATTAATATCTTATTTTGCAGACAAAAACAGTGTGTTGTTAATAAAGTTGAATAATGTATCTACATATCAAGTTACAACAAAACACAAAATGTTTCAGCGGCAGGGGAGTTGAATTTCAAGATTTGTGGCACCCTGAGCTACACCTCTAGCTACGCCTCTATAGTTACACCTCTGCAGCTACACATGGTCATAA
The DNA here is from genome assembly GCF_045865225.1 of Trachurus japonicus. Lineage (NCBI taxonomy): Eukaryota > Metazoa > Chordata > Actinopteri > Carangiformes > Carangidae > Trachurus > Trachurus japonicus. The sequence goes on along the minus strand of NC_140921.1, from coordinate 27,217,897 downwards.
AATCACATTCACCAAGAAATGCAGATCACATGACATCTGAAGAGCATCAGTTGTAGCTCACTCTATGAACACATGTGTTTTCATTGATTTCATATCTGATGTATTGGGATATAAAACAGAAAATCAGTGTTGTGCGCTATTACTTCATGTCTGAGGTCACATGATCACACGAGGCCTGCTGCACTACACAGTTTTACATGTGATGAGGGGAGTGGATCCTCTGCCACTTTATCACAGCTTGACTTGAGTCCCTTAGATAAAGAGTAAATGTAATATAAATGTAAATGTAAGTCTCATAAAGTCACACTGCAGAAATTTACCAGAGACAGAAGATGCACAGGAATGTGCTGGGATCACAGAGAAAGCTGTTGGCAGTAAATACACCAGGATATAAGGACTTGATTACTGATCATCTCACTGTGTCTCACCTCTATAGCAAATAAACAACTTTTACACTTGTATCATTATTACTAAAGCAGTCAGACGAAGAAAATCATAAAACACACCAATGTTTCATACTAATGACCAACTCCAACTTCTGAGTTGAAAGTAAATTAAAGCCAAAATTTATAGAGCCCAGACAGATGTGAGACAAAAATAAGAAATATCGTCTGTCTCTTTGCCCCTGCAGCCTGGGTTCAAGTCCGGCCTCTGGCAAAAACCTAAATAAATAACTTACAAAGAGAAAGATGCTCTGTTTCTCCTGCTCTTTCCTCTGAATTTTTAAGAGTAAATAAAGTTGAAAACACAGCTGAGTCTATGTCTTTCATTTGTGTGTTTGTCAGATAGCATCACTGTCATGAAATCAGGACTTCACACACACACACACACACACACACACACACACACCTGTTGCTGCGCTGTCTCTCTCTCCTCTGCTCTGTCTGCGAAAAGGTTTTGATCTAGTTGTGTTTTTTTTTGATGGATTTCAATCCACATAGGCAACATTTGTGTATTTGTCATTGGTCAATCCAGTGACACCACATATTCTTCTCCTTGGAGCATAAATTGAAGCAGGCCCAGGCTGAATCAAGTGAAGCATGGCTCCAGATGAAATGATGACAGGGCCGAATTTCCTTTACAGTGCAACCAGTGGAAGGGTTAGTTCGGAAGTTCTGAATTTACCTGCTGGGTTGGAAAAATCTGCATTTCAAGAAACAATGCAACTTCCGTTCTTGAATCAACTGCAGGTGAGGAAAAGTCAGGTCATCAGATCATGTGTTGACATTTGAGTATGTGAGTCCTTGTAATCCTCATACACAGAACAGAACTTTTCCATGATCTCCGTAAATACTGTGGCTAATGCACGTCACCACCATATTTGAGCAAGTGAAAGTAGAGCACTGTATTTTCTTTAAATATTCAGGGAAAGAGCAGCTAATGGCTTCGATAGCCTTCTTGGATATTTTCAAGGCTGAAGTTCTATTTTTTCCTGTTCATTATCAATACTGTCAAAGGCTGCTTTCAAACCAAGGTTACATAAGTGCTTATGCCACATCAGGATGTTGTTGTCCGGACATCAGGTGTATTCAGAAAGGTGGAAGGGTACTCATTCAGTAACTAACAACAAGTCATTTGGGAAATACTTCTGTTGCATGTGGTCTTGCTCTAAAGCTCAATCTGTATTCCTCTTGAATCCTCTTTGTAAACCTTTCAGCACAAAGTCAGATGGGGGGAGTTGATTCTTGTGCTGGGAAACAGAGAGAACAGTTGCAGGGCTTTTGCTGCGTCGATTGCTGTTTTAATGGCCACATTTGCTTTGTAGGTTCAGCTGTGAGAGTGAGCAATATTTTCTCATACAGTACAGCAGTGCAATAATCCTCATTACAACGGGTATGTCTGTAAAATGTACTCATAAATAATACAGAAGTTACTTTACTACATATTGTCTCCATTCCACTGGAAAATAAATCGAATTATCCTCTGTGCTTCAGGTAATTGTATCATGTTTCTGCTTTATTGCTTTGTGTGGAACAAGAACAAAATGTGACATGTTTGGAATTTGCTACTGTATGCAGTGATCTACTGGATATACTGTCCTCAGCAGAAAAACAGCAACATGGATTGCTCATCCAATGTATAAATCAACCTGGCGAATAAATTAGGGGTGAAGTAAAGCCTAATAATTGCATCCGTAAAGGTCACAAAGGTCACTGAACAGTTTGATTGAGTACATATAAGAAGCCCTACACCAGATATCAACCCATCATCGAATCACCAAATGAAGGAATATGTTTTGGATGGATGGTGTTCATCCCTGCAGTAAATGTCTGGTTCTTTTTTACTGTAGAGGCTCATGATATTGCAGCACTTTACTAAGTTGACTAAGACAAGTAATACATTTATCAGCCAAACACCACAAAGAAAAGAAAAGAAAAGTAAGGAGCATGAAAAATCTTAAATTGAGGCAAAATATGCTTGGTCTTTTACAAAATATTTGTTTTTATACCAGTGTTTATGTTGAAAGTATCTCACTTGTTTCAGGCTTCATTCTTTTAGAGTGCTGGAGGACGGGAGTGGGAGTGGGGAGTGGGTAGTGGGCTTTTTATACAGTCTATGGTAGTGGGTGGTGGGTGGATTGGAACAGACTCCAGCCGATATTGAGAGAAGGTGGATGTCCCTAGCAGAAATGCTAGTGACAGGACCACCTGGATAGAACGAGATCCATCTCCAGCCAGCAGGTTCAAACCCAGAACCCTCTTGCTGTGAGGCGTTTATCTTCTGTAATATTTCCTCCATTTCAATATTGCTGTGTTTTTTCTTTGGAGTGTAACAAGCAGTCTCTTGTGGTCATGTGCATGACATTCTGCATGTCCTTTTTATATTCCTCAGATGTGTGTGATGATGACTAATGTAGAACTTATAGTAGAGTTCCTGACTACTTGTTCACTTTCTTTGAAGTGCTGGGTGATTTTGTGTCGGTCGTCTCCCCATGTTCCCAGTCTTTTCATCAGTTCAACCAACTTGGCTGTGGCTCAGGTGGTAGAGCAGGTTGTTCACTAACCGGAAGGTCAGTGGTTCGATTCCAGGCTCACCCTGTCTGCATGTCGAAGTGTCCTTGGGCAAGACACTGAACCCACACCTGCCCTGTGTGTATGTGTGTGAATCAGTGGCGGCTGGTGACTGAAAAAATTGGGGAGGACAGAACACCAGTACATGGCGTCATGTTATTTTATACTAGTTGACTAACTTACTTATCCCTACTTTCTTATATTCAATGAAAATTAAACAGTAAAACAATGTCTTACAAGATTTCTTAAAAGCAAGATTAATACAGGCCTAATGAAAAAGACAGAGCATTTATCATGGATGTGGGATATATATATATAAAAAAAAAGCAGGCCAGTGTTCAACACCTGTAAATGTCAGTGGGGATTTCACACCCTCTGATTTAAAAAGGAAGTAGGCCTACAAAAAACATGAAAATCTGTAATTATTAATAACAAAGCAAAGTGTTCCACTCAAATTACATAGGCTATTTGGCTTTTACCTGAGCTGACATAACGTTACAGCGGAGAAAAAAAAAAAAAAAAAAAAGTCCAGTCGTGTCTTTGTTTACCCTCCAGCTGCCCAGGTCACGTATCTGAAAACTATGAACAATCCCTCTGACTGCTTCTCTCTGGTATCTCAGAACAGTTTATCCAGAAATCTGCTGATATTTCCTTTAAAATCGATGCCAATATCGCTGAAACCTCCGTATTTCTTGGGTTAGGAGCACCATGAGCAGCACGGCTGGGAGTAAAAGTTTGGCGCACATAGCAACAGTAACCAAGGGGGGTTGGAGAACTGTCATTGGACCGACCTGATGTCAATCTTGTGTTCTGGTTGCTGATTGGTAAGGGAGGACGTCCTCCCTTAGCGCGTCATTTTACGTGTCTTAGCCAATCATAGATCAGCATGAAAAAATCCTAAATGCATTGAGTGAATGGAAGGAGATCCCGCCCCGAGGCGTCTAGAGGAGGACAGAAGCCCTCTGTCCTCCCGTCCTCCTCTAAGCCCCCACCTTCCTGCTCACTGCTCCTCACACAGACTACTCTGTCTCCTCCGCCTGCAGTCGGCGCTGTTGAACCGTTTTAAGTGGATTTAGTGGCTTTTCTTCCATAAAAGAGATTTAAAAATATATTATAAATGATTTGGTAATGGTTTATTTCAACCAGTTACTCTTTCTTAAAAATATGTTGATCTTCCTTTTGCCTCTCAAAAATAGAGGAGGACCAACCTCCTCTGACTCTATGGACCAGCCTCCACTGGTGTGAATGATTATCTCCCAAAGCCTGTCTGCGAACAGTGCTGTATGAATGTGTGTGAAAGGGTGAATGCGACCATTACATTGTAAAGCGCTTTGAGTGGTCCGAGTGACTAGAAAAGTGCTATATAAGTGTCCATTTACCATTTACCATTTACCCCTGGTTATAATTCCATATTGTGGTGCACAGGAGCGGTATCAATCTTCTCATCTTGGTAAGTCTACAAATAAATACATAATACAAAATGGAGAAAATTTTGGAGGAAAAAAAACATTCACATAACTTGGTCACATCATGGTCCTAGAAGAAAGTAATTGTAGAAGGCAATGGCATAGAATCCATTCTGTTGTTTAGGCTGGAGAACATGTTCCCAAAACTCAGTCTGTGAAAGGATATTGAGACCATGACAGTGGAGACAATTTTCTGCAGTTAGCAATGAGCTAATTAGCCATGTGTCAAGTGCATACTGCCCTGAGATGAAGTGTAGTCACTGTAAATGAAGCTGTCTTTTTGTGCAGCAATCAATACCCATTCAGCAGCAGAGGAGGATGAAGTCCTTGGGGCACAGTAAATGAGTGAATCCTATTTAACCTGTCTATCCTTTCTGTCTTCTCCCAGCCTCGTCTTCCACTCCTCATGTGTGATTCGCTTTCCTCTGCAGTCACACACTCACATTTCAGGGTGTACCTCGGGTCAGACCAGGCATGGTCCTTTTATATTTTCTTTTTTTCATATGTGTTCATCACTTCCTGTTTTATTTGGGTCTGTCTCATCTTCCCTCTCATTTTAGATGTACACTTCCTGCCATCTTATGTTTCCTGCACCTAATGTGTTGCACATGTGCCCCATTGTCTTCCCCTCCTGCATGTTCCCTGTCTTCTGTGCCAGTTCATCTTAATTTCCTGTAACAAGCGTTCCAGGATTCAGCCTTGTGCTTGTGTGTGCGTGTGGGACCAGTTTCCTAGCTGATCTTGTGTAGCCTATAGACCTTCAATAGCTCCATCCCTTAGTTTTGTCTTCCTGATTTGAGGTTCATCAAAGGCAGCTGAGTCACAGCGGTTGTTAAAGCAAAGCCTTCATCATGGGCATTAGGAGGACTATAAGAACCAACTGTGACATCCTTCCTACTCTTGGGAGCTCATGTAAAGACGGTAACTTATTAAATTAAATAATTTTAGCATTGAGATACAGAGACTATAGCATGTTAACAAAATGAGCACAACATAAATCCCCTCTTTTATATGACATCTGATAATAGGACTTTCTTACTCCTGGCAACATGAGTGGAATGATATTGATGTATTGTAGTACAGTGTCTTGTATTACACAAAGGAAAGTCATCTCCTGTTCTCCTCTTCCTGCAAACCAATAAGTGTTTTACAACATTTATGTCACATCTGCCCGTCCTGGGTGAGGGATTCCTCCTCTGTCTCTCACCCTGAGCTTTCTCCTGTTTTTTTGTGGGAGCTTCCTCAGTGGATGTGAGGGTCTATGTTGTTATGATGCCATGTAAAGGGTTAGGGTTAGCCTGAACTGTGGTAAAAGTGAATAATTCACACTGATTCATAAAAGACCAATTACCTTATGGCACCATGTGGTGCCGCTCACCCATCATGAAGATGTACTAGAAAAGACTGGACTCCCACGTCAGAGGAAAGGCCACACCCCCCACTGTGGCAGTCTGGGAGATGTTCTGAGCATCAGCATCTGACATTTAAGTTTTTGGAAGCAACAGGTTATAGAAGAGCATGTCAGTTCATATTTATGTAGTCAGCTGTTTTAAGTGATTCTAGAAACTTAGAAATAGAAACACCGTTGTAATACATACACAGTGGTCCTAAAATGAATTTCCTTAAATATACCTCAGGTAGAGTCAAGAGACAGAGAAAGAAATCTACATACTGTATATTACACGTACACAATTGATATGAATTTATTTGTTGCATTTAAACACTGACGAAAGGTTCAGGTATAATGACTGCCACCTACTCCCAGCAGACCATGTGCTACAGCAGAGAAAAGTAGTGCCTATATTTTTATGTTTGCTTATACTGACATAGGAAAACTAACACATACGTATATGTCAACACTGTAGAATGGTGGCAAGATTGGAAAGACAGCCTGGTTAGACTAGATGGAGAGAGGACTTGTATTATCTGTCAGAAATGCTTTTTGGCTTCCGTTTGAATGATCCCACATGTGGCCCCTGTTCCAGAGAGATCCTCCTGCAGCTTCATGCGAACATGTTTTTCCCAACATCTGCCATCCCATTCCACCAGCTACAGGGGAAAGGAATTCATGCACCTGCTACATTTCCACTCGTGTGTGTGGAACTGAGGATGTATCCAGAGACAGTAAGGGTCTCATTGCATCAGCATGGTGATAAGGCCCCCCAGGGCACTGCTGACTGACAGACTGGGCCAGGGTGACTGGATAACCAGCCAGCAGCATGTCAGTCATGACTGAGGAGAAACACACTGCTGGCTGACACAATGTGGACGGAGGAAGGGTACTAGTGATATATAATACAATCACATGTTGCTATTGGACTGTTCTCCAAGTCAATGTTTCTTCTAGTAAATTTATCTCATTGGTGATGAGAAATGAACACAGTGTGCTATGGAAGCATTGAGGCTTTCGGGCCGACCAATTTATTTATTCATTTCTTTTGAAAAAAAATCTTTATTTAGTGTAATATTTGGCAGTACCCCAAGGTTTTAGGATCATTCTGAGTTTCGGAACCAAATGCTAACATGCTTACATGTTCACAGTGTCAGTGTTTAGCAGGTTTAATGTTTACTTTTGTTGCCATCTTAGTTTAGCATGTTAGCATGTCAGGATGCAAACGTCAGGTAATTAACAAAGACCACTAACAAATTGAAATGTGACACAATGCTGGTGTTAAAAGTTACAGGGATCCCCAAGGTTGGTGAGGATTAACAAAAACATACTGTTATAATAATGATAATAGTCATTATAGTCATTAAGAAATCAACCCAGTAGGTATCGAGACATTACACTCACTCTTGCAACCTGATGAGATTTGCAAGTGAGAAGTCTGGGGATCACCCAAGTCAAACTGAAGAATTCATCAAGAATGTCTCTGTAGAATGTCATGACAGTCCGTCCACAAGGTGTTGGGCTGTTGAGTTGCAGTCAGTGTGACTAAAAAGTGACTCGCAGTGAGGAAAAAGAAAGTCACTGTGTTGAATTTATATTTGGACCATAATGTGTATCAGCAAACAGACAAATACAGTAAAACAAAGCTTGTTAGAAGGATATACTGCAGTAATACATGCTGCCTTACTTTACCTTGTAGATATGATCCTTAATTCTGGGGGTTGTGAGGCTTCACAGGCCAGACAATCTGTTCTGTCTGCTGTGACAAAAGAAGCTTTCATATGCAGCGTTTGATAAATGCATCGTTGAACTTGTAATCAGCATAAAAACAAGATGCAATGCCACATTATAGGTGTATTTTGTTTGTTTTTGGTCATCACAGTGTTTGCAGTGATTACTGGGATCTGGAACTATTAAAGTCTGCACATGAAAAATCAAAGGTGATATGTCTTCTGTAAAGTTTCCCATCACAGACGTGGCAGCAGATCATCAGTACGTGTCCTCATAGAGAGATGCATCTACGGGTCATCTGTCAGGTCAGTGGAGAACTGGGCAGCTGTGGAAAACCACACAGGATGCCATGACAGTGATGCATCACACCAGGTTGACGAGAGATTTTGGGGAGATTTTTTTTCACGGCATTTGAGGGGATGATGTGTGGACCCAGGTGTCAGAAAGTTGGCGTTTTTGATCATGGCTGACTGGAGGCTGCTCTGTGATATTAGTCTTTAAAAACTGGTTTGGGTGCTCACATGTAATGCCTAGAATGATCCTTGATCAAATCACCTGCAGAAAGATGTAGCATGCAGCCATGTGTGTCTACAGTCTGCATCAAAAGTCCTGACTTTGTATCTACTGTCTAGTTTCTCCCAACTGAACAGATTCAAGCCTAGTCCAATGTCACTCTTAGGGGTTTCACTCTGTGCTGGTTCCAGTTCCTGCACCCAATTTTGAACCAGCCAGACCCTTCAGACTGAAAAAATAGCGGGTTCAGAACCTGAAAAGGTGGTTCTCAAAGGAACCAAGAAAAAGTTGGTTCCTTCCTGGGAACCATGACATCACCAGTGGGTGTGTCTTCTAACCTGTGAAGATGAGCAAGAAGAAGGAGGAGAAAAATAATTAGTCGTGGTCTGCTGAGGAAACTAAATGTTTGGGGGTTAGGATTTGGGCATAGACAAAATTTCAAGAAAAGCTAGAAAGCAGAACAAGAAAGAACAAGTTGTATGAATTTACTTCTGGGGCTAAATAAAGTAAAGTAATTCTTATCTTAGAACTCTGGGAAGAGATGGTCAAGGCCTGGTTCACTCCAACACCAGACCAAATAATTAATAGACTTATGATGTGAATGCGGGCCAGTTCACCAGAAAGCACCAAGGTTTTGAGACTCCAGAACGGAACCAGAGCCAGAACCAGAACTGTGTCAGTCTGAAAGCCTTCTCTGAGAGCTGAGGCAAGAAAAGGACTTTCCCAGTCAGACCAGTGCAAATGAACCAATCCTCCAGTCATTAACTCATTAACCCAGATGTCAGACCTTCCCCCTGGCCACAGCTGCACCTATAATTACATTCTTTCTTTCATACAGGTTTGTTCAGACCTTTAGACGTGTCAAGAGTAGATCTTTTCATTTACTTTTTTTCATTTATGTACAGTAGGACATTTTAAAGGAAGCACAAACAGTTAAAGGATAATTAGCGTTTTTTACAATCTGGACCTTATTTCTAGCATAAAATACGATCATTTACTCAGCCAAATAACTTTGGTGTCATTACAAGTCGTTCTGACGAAATTAGATCCATCCGAGATATATATATGTATATCCGTATAATGCGAGTACACGGGGCAGCGGAATGCAGCCTCTAAATAACACATTATCTGCCACAAAACTCGTTCATTTCACCAATATTTTGTTATGATACGCTAGTGCTATTCCCCTCTGAGTCCGGGGTGACCTGTAGGTTGACCTCTGACCTGGATTATATCATCTCCGACCGTCGCGCGGTGTGTTGCTACCGCTAATGCTACGGTTCGTTTCAGCATGTTTCCGACTTGTCAGAACAAAATGAGCAGCTGGATGAAGTTCAGCTTCCACAGGCTTCCTCTCTGCAGCCTGGACTTACTTAGCGGAGATGACATCATCCAGGTGAGAGGTTAGTAGGTCAACCTACAGACCACAGATGTTGATAACAGCTGATCCCGGACTCAGAGGGGACTAGCACATAGCTTATCATAACAAAATATTGGTGAAATGAACAAGTTTTGCGGCAGATAATGTGTTATTTAGAGGCTGCATTCCGCTGCCCCGTGTACTTGCATTATACGGATATACACATAATGTAGATTCTAGGCTGAATCTAATTTCGTCGGAATGACTTGTAATGACACCAAAGTTATCTGAATGAGTAAATGATCGTATTTTATGCTAGAAATAAGGTCCAGATTGTAAAAAACGGTAATTATCCTTTAACTGTTTGTGCTCTTCTACTCCTGTCACAGAATTTTGTAAAATGCTTCATTAATGATTATTGATGATTGAGACTCACTCTCCACACTGCTACAGTAAATATACCCTCAGATCAGAGATAACAAGAGCAAAAAGATTCACTGTGGCAGCCCAGCCATGCTGCGGAAGTTTGTGTATCTTAATTGGAAAAGCAAACAGATGCGTTTTAGTGTGAATGCCCAACCAATCAGACTTCACTACGATATCCATCAGCCAATTGTGTCTTGGCTGTCAAACTTTAAATCTGTTTTGCTCTCTCCTCCCATCACACCCCTCCCCTCCTGTCCTCACAGCCTCACAGTGTCCAGGTCGAACCCATCGCATCCACTCTGCTCTGCTCTGAGCCGAGGAGAAAACTTTTCTCGTATCCTACAAGTTTTATCCAATGAGGAGAGAGAACGGCATGCGGGGCTGTGTGTGCAGCCAAGGGATGCGCCTGAATGTGGTGACGTAGGGACGAGGACCAATAGATCCATGACGAGGGCGGGGGCTGCTAACTCCATCGGCTGACAAGACGTTATGGTGCGTTCAAGGCAACCCGTAACTCGTGTTTTTCCGACCTGTGAAGTGGTACCAGTTCGATCTGGTACGAGTTCACGGGTCGGAAGTTACGAGTGGCCGTTATAGTGACTTTCACAGGTAAAACAGGTCGGAAAAACACGAGTGGGTTGCCTGGAACGCTACAAAGTCGTAAGTCGTGACTTGAAGCTGTAATTTACGGTTTCAAAAGCCTACCTGGAACGCAGCATTAGCCAAAACGACCGGATCGCTTACTTCTGTTTTAAGCAACGTTTCGGAACATGACCTTCATCATGCATATGGAAAACATTTCAAACATGATTCATATACGTATACTGTATACTGTATATTCCCGGTGGGACTGACCAATCAGGGGACTGGGGGGTTCAACTTGTGATGAGCATCACCTGTTGGGGGGCGACAACATTCAATTAACACATAGACACATAAAGTATAACATGATATGAGTAAGAAAATCTAAAAATATATATTTTTTTATAAAGACATTCTTAAAGAGAACCATATCAAGACACAAACATTAGCATTATATAAATAGGGGCAGCTATGCCAATTGTTAAAAACTTCTATTTGTTAGTTTTTTTTTAATATCAACAACAGATCTAGGGGCTATGATATCAAAATAAATAGCCAGCATTCTATATTCAAAACAAGGAGGGAGGGATAGCCAGAGCAGAAGCAAAGGAGTGTATTTTAAATTATTTTGTTCATTCAGAATAAAATGAAATACCTACTGTAATATGTGTCCTGCTTTCACACCCTGCCTTTGCTTATGATCCATTTTTTATTTATATTTGATATATTATTTATATGTTTACAAGACACAAAATTTCCAAACAAATGCAGGTGGAAAAATGTTTAAAAAGCTGTCACCTCCACCAGACTGCACCAGAGCACAGAAAAAGTGTTTAAATGTGTACATGTGTGTGTGTGTGCGTGTGTGTGGATGCAACATATTATAGCCCCAGGCCATACGAATTTGAGGACAGAGGTTTCTAATTTAGCTGTAACATTACATATAGTAGAAACGCTTCTGAAATGTTCATCTTGTGATGGAGAGGGAGACACTAAAACCAACACAGAAACCCTCTGGCAGTGCGCGCCCTCAATTTAATATAGAACCTAAGCAACATGTTCATTCCACCTGAGAGCCACCATGTTACCTGTTACATTTACATTATTACTTAGATATTTATGGAGACCTGGTGAAGAAAAGTAGGTCAGTCAGGACATAATCATTTCCAAACCACAGCACTCCATAATGAGGTCATGATTTCTTCTACAAATAATGTCTCATGCTCAATAGCCAGAGAGCCACAGTGTGCCAGATGAAATTAGGATATTATATTTGGTTGTTTTTACAAATGAATTCTAGTAGGGGACGGATTTGAGACTGAGAGGATGATAAAAATTGAAGGGTTACAGTGTGCCATCTTCCTTTGTCCATTCTATTCATTATTGTTGAAGGTAAAATTCATCACCTAATGGCCTTTTTGGCTGCAGTGCCAAAGGAAAATCACAGTCACACTGGGACAGGAGGAACTGCTGCACTAAAACACTCTAATTGCATTAAGATATATGCCCCAGCCTACATTGTTCTGTCAACATGTTTTTAATCTCTTGCACTCATGACATTACTTTAAGAGAATACGATATGGTAGAAATTATACAACCCTAAAATCAGATTAAATAAATCCTTCTCTGATGTTATGAAAACAGCATTCCTGGTAAACCAAGTGGTGCAGCTGTGGCAGTGAGGTTTTTTTTTTTTTGATGATCACCTTTAAAACTGTCATCTTGATTTAAATCCAGTCATTAATCCATTTAAAAATACAATTCCTTCTTGAAATGATTTACAAAAACAACCACACATCTAAGTGGTTCTGTTGCTCTCCTGCTGTCCACCGGCTGTTTGAACATTTGGCTGTTTATCACAGTCTCCTTTCTTTGCCTGATCACATAATCAGGCAAATAATGAAATGTCATAATATGATGTTATCAGTTCAGCAGAAGTTTTGATTCCTTTAATGGGTTGAGGGAAATAAAAGCAGGCAGCGTGAGAAGAAACGTACCACGCTGGGATGGAAAATACTTTTACCTCTGCTTAACATTTCCATACTTCACCCAGTGTTCTCTCTATAATAAGATTAACTTTCAAAGGATCCCATAATCCATCAATGACATTAACTAAAGAATTCCATCATACCAGCAAGTCAAGCTACATTACTGATTAAATATGGGATAGATGGGTCTGGCCTTGAGCTGGCCATGTGGACAACGCATGGTGCACTGTCAGGGTCCTCGTCATTATACATATCTCATTGGTGATGAGAAATGAACACAGTGTGCTACGTACGGAAGCATTGAGGCTTTCGGGCCGACCACTTTAGCTCATCTAGTGGCGTCCTCCCCACCTTTGCCATCTGTCTCCGTTTGTCTCCCGCTCTCTAAACAGCGTGGCTCACTAATGGCTGGATGTAGGAGATGACGCACCACCTCCCTGCCCAGCACGGAGCGTCACTCAGGCAGTGAAGTAGCCACACTGCTGCTGCTGCTGCTAATGGTCTCTAGGACTCACCGTAGATTAAAAGATTCATGCCTCTTACTGATGTCCACAACCACTTTATTCTCTCCACAAAGTTATGGAACACCATGAAAACTGTAGCAAAATAAAACTAATTTCACATACATTATTTCCATAGATTAGGTTTTTTTTTGTGAAGAACTTTTTTTTATTGAAGCACAGCGAATACAGCAACATCCGTACAATTCTTTAAACATAATACCCCCCACCCACCTCCCACCCCCCTGGCAGCATCCCTCCCTCCCCTCCCAGGTCTCCCCTGGACCAGTCAAACATCATCAAGTGTCAACAGTACATTGTAGTGAGTGGTGTCCCTTTGTTCACAACCCAAGAAGTTTATCCTTTATCTGCGCAGCTGCACCTAACCACATCTCCAAAGTGGAGGCTTTAGCATTATTAATCCGTGCAGCAGACAACTCAAGTAACACTATATCGTGAAAATAAATCAACCATTTCCTAAGATCATGAGGTGGTAGCCATCTTTGCACTAGAAGTTTTTTGGCAGCTGTGAGGCCGCTCAACAATAGTTTGCGCTGTTTCTCACTTATATGTATTTGAGAATCATCATTAAAGGGATAGTTCAACATTTTGGCAAATTGGCCCATTGCCATAATCCCTAGCCAGTGTTTTGAAGTTGTTGGATTGTGTATTTGATGAGTTTGATGAGGGAAACCAGGAAATTCCTTTAGCCTCCGTAGCGTAGCTCTGAGCAGCTCGCGGCTCCGCTCCTCCGTTCTAAAAATAGCTTACACTGACAATTAAAGGTAACGAACCTACTGCTATGACTATAGTGATTATGGCAATGGGCCAATTTGCCAAAATGTTGAACTATCCCTTTAAGGAGAAGTAAAATTGGATTGCATGTTATGACAGTACCTAGTAACTGAGACAAGACTTTGGACACCCGGCCCCAAAAAGGCCTGAGCAGAGGGACATTCCCACATCATGTGTTTATAACATCCTATTGCGTTAAGTTGGCACATGGTACAGCTTGGACTTGGTATCAGTTTCATGCGAAACCTAGTGACAAGTCTGTGACTTAAAGTGAATAAGTTGGTGATTTGGATTTTTGGAGGTGGGAAAGATGTTCTCCCACACATTGTTCCAAGAAATGTCGTACAGATTAGTTTCTTATACATGGGTACACAGGTTCAATATTCATAATAATTACCGTGTACGCCTGCTTAGCCAGTAGTAGACAGTCCTCTCTCATCTCTTTTTCTCTCTCCCTCTTTTCCTCTTGTCTCTCTTTTTCTCTCTGACAACTTCCGGCTCACGTCTGACATTACTTGGACAGGAAGTGACCTCTCAAACTATTTTAGTTTAAACATTTCAATCAATTTTGACAGCAGAGCTATGAATTAAACTGCATTTAGGTGTCATCATAAATGTATGTAAACATAATAAAGATAACAATTAGAAATCATATATGATAATTTCACCCTAACTTCCGTGTTGCCAGCTACTGTACACACCGTGTTGCTCACTGATAAGAAGTCATGAAATTCAACCATTTTATTTCAGCAAACTTTAGTCTTATGAAACTCTGAAATTTCATTTTTGTCTATTTCAACGATCAAAATAAAAATATTTCAGACATATTTCAGCAAACTAGAAGAATAAGACTTTATAATGAGAATTTATTTGTATGGCTTTTTTTATGGTCAACACAAACTCTCAAGTCTGGAATGAAAAGGTTTAGAAAGAAGAGTAATCTTAACTGATCATTTCTACTTAGATGACATTTCCATAATTTTGCTTTTAACAGCTGTCCCGTTGCCAACATATTGCATATTTATATTTGAGGTCATACACAAGTTTTGCATAATACAACTCATATCCAACTATTTGGGCTGTATCTGTATCTCCATCCTTAAAACATGTTTCTGTGATTTTTTGGAACTACATTTAATAATCTGTCATTTTTGAAAAATTACAGTTCAGATTTCTGCTGTTGAAATGGATGATAGACAGTTCCATCATTACTTCATCATTAAATTGCTCCTCCATATGTACAGCTGTTGTTGACAGAGACAGTGGTAGATGAGTTTATGTTTATTGCTTTTCAAAATTGTGTATTTTATATTCTGATTCCTCATTTAAATGTGTGTACAGTGTATACCTGTGTTCCCATGTATATGTATTACATACCCTGTCAAGATGCTCTGACTCAATTTTCATCTTCCATGAATCACTTTTCAATACAATGGGCCAATAAAAACATACAAAAGGACTTAAACTAAATTTAATTTAATTAAATTAGTGTCTCAAAAAGTGAACAAGTTAAAATAGGAAACTGACTGTATAAGTCTGATCTGATCTCCTCAGGAAGGTTGTTCCTGATAGCAACGTCCACGTCTCCTTTAGTTTTTAACCCAGACCTCAGAACAAGCAGCAGTGATATACAAGAGGGCCGAGCTCATAGGGAGAAAAAAGCTTAGAAAGATCTGCTTGTTAACTATATTCTTTATGTATTATATATTTCTTGGTACATGAATAAAACATCTGAATCTGAATCTGAATCTGATATCACAATAAATCTTAAAATAAACAGACAACCAGACATGGTAAGACTGATGTCTGTCTGAGACAGGTTTGATACAGAAGTCTGTTTCAGAGGAAGCATGGACGGCTGCAATAAAAGACTTAACCTTGGCTATACTTCTGAGATTATATAAGAATAGAGAAAATCATAATGAGATTTTGTCCACCTGACTGTGGGCTGGGAGAAAAAGTCCAGGTTGTATGATGAGGAATGCAGCTTCACAGAGAGGGCGTCTGGTCAGATGTGTTTAATTTAAGCAGTACATCCACACATCAAAGAGGATAGAACAATGGTGTCTGAAGGGATACAACAACATAAGCAAACCCAATGCTATATGATCTCGACTTGATGTATGACGACACAAACCCTAGCAGCCTGTTGAAAAATAAAAGTAGAACCTGGTCTGCTACACCAACACATAATTAGCAGTCTGATGGTGAACAGGGTGGACTGGAGTCAAATTGCCTGAATGACTTTTTCAGTCCACCGCTGGTATGTGCACAGCTGCTGTAGCTGAAGAGCTGGGAGCTGAAATGACAGCAAGGAACTGTTAAATGGTATTTCAACTTGCCTGTCTGACATAAGCAAGATTGCTGTCTGACAGGAAGCCTGAGCAGATAACCAAGTGTATACAGGGCGTGATAATAATTGTGAACCAGAGACAAATGTTCATAGACAAAGCAATGAAGTCAAGCTGATTTCCTTGCATAAACTTATGTCAACCATTCTGGCAAAAAAAAAGAAAAAGAAAAACTCATGATGAGAAAATGATTTGATTAAGATATCCATCCAAATAGAAATCCAATTCACCTGATACAATAACTATTTAAGTCAAATGTTGAAAGAGAATAATTGTATAACATCTTAGAGATCAATTAGTTCAGATCCCTATTTAAACAAATTTCCTATTCCAGTCAAAATATATCACTGACATCCATCTGAATTACCCAACAACACATGCTCTTTTCATTCACTTTTCTGCCTGTGCCTTTTTTCCCCCAGGGATAAAATATTAACCTTGAAGTCTTGACAAAATGACGACACCTTATCAATTAATGATGGGTTTAAAAGTGCAGGGGAAATAGAAAGCCCTAATGTTCTTTTTCATCTTGTGGAAAAAAGACAGATGTAGTGGAATATTTATATACCAGCAATTAGATCCAGCCCAGACCCAGAGTACCACCTCTTGGCAAATCGCTCATCATGTGAGAGACATTGATGGTGTTTTGTTGTACTGCACTGGGGCTCTGACTTTTCATGATGACGCCATTTACAGACAGGGATTCCCATTACATGTCTGTCTTTTTGTTTTGCTTCTTTACTTTATTACTTTATTCACCCTTAATTCACTCAAATTGCCAAATTCTGCCCATGTTTATGTAAAATGAATCAGTTTTTGTTAACAAATTAAGAACATAAAGTCAGTGTTGTGTTTCTAGATTGTTGCAAAAACAGTGAATGCAGACTTCACACCTCTCCTAACATGAAAAGCAAACAAAACATTTTATCTCACTGTATCTGAGGGGATGAAGGCAGCTAAGTGTGATGATTTGGCCTTTTTTTTTTTTTTTTTAACTTGGATTCTATTTACAGTTTATTTTTCATTCACTGTAGCAGTTTCAATGGAGCTGTGCCAGCCAATTTGATGGGTGTTATGTTGGCTTTGTCCTGAGTTTCAGCTGTTTCAGCTGAGGCATACTAGAATTAACAATGCTAACATTTGGTAGTGTTCTCTATTTCTTTAAAATCTCAAATCCATCCCCATCTTACCTTTAACTTGTCATGGTCTGTGCCTCTCGTTCTGTTTTATTTTGAAGTTCAGTGTCCTGTCTTCCTCTCATATGTCTCACCTGTGTTGATTACACCACGTCCCGTTTCCTTGTTTCTTTAACATAATGTTTTCCCATTGTCATTTGTCGGATCATCATCGTTCCTGTGTTTCCTGCCTGGTTTTCCTAGAAGTAATTTTTTATTCCTTTTTTTGCCTGCGTCTGCATTTTTTTTTTAAATTATTTTTTACAAACCCTGACAAAACTGGTCATATTCAAAGTCTAATGATGAAAACAAACACATCACTTACTGGTTTTATTTATCAGTAACAGCACATTATTATTATAATTACTAATATTTTCATTTTTAAACTACACAGTTTAACTCATGTACAGCTGTCCACTTTGAATTAATACTGCTTACGCTGCATTTAGAAGACAATCAATACAGTAGTTGACAGTATGAACCCAACACCTGTTCAACATCATTTCAATAATGTTGTAATAATGTCTGTATCAGAGCTTTATGAAGCCATCGTCTGTGATGATATAGATTGTCCTATGGCATATTATAAAGCGTACTGTATGAAGTCCTGCACAACAGAAGGCCTTTGTTCCTCTGTTGTTCGTTTTAAACTGAGTAGATCTGCATTTATTCAGCTGAGGAAAGAGTTCAGTTCTTCACTCAGACACCAAAATGAACAAGACTGTTGACATTTGAGGAGGAATGTGTGGCTGTCTGGAACTGTGACTGCAGACGATGATAGACCAAATTCATTATTGGACTATTTGAGTCTTATCTCAGCTCTCCCACTGTGCATTTGGTCATCTGTTTTTGTCGTCTGCATACTGCTCTGTTTAAATCAACAAATCAATAAGAACAAAGTGACAATATTTAAATGCACGGTAGCATCCCTGTGTATTCCTTACTGCAGTGCAATATTGTCTTTTCACTTTCATCTGCCCATCTCAGGACTATTACTGATACTGCTAAAACCTCTTTTTAACGCAACATTGCGGAGTTTCAGCTCAGTGCTTCCACCATCTGGTTGAGAAGCGCTATCGTCTGGGGGGGAAAACGAAAACGAAACTTATCAGCGAGCGCATCCAGCGTTTATTCCCATTAATAAACAACAGTATTTCCCACATGTTTGCAAGGAGACTGTGTGGCGGTGGTCTCTCCCTCGACGCAGAGGGGAGGGGGGAGGAGGGGGGGCGGTGTTTCGTACCCGTGCAGGGAAGTTACATAGTGCAGTTTCAGCCGACGCGACCCGGCTCAGGCTGCGGCGGCAGCACCAGTCATCCTATTAAACATTTTTCTACCATTGCAATGAGTCTGGAAACATTATTTTAAGGCCGAAAAACTCCGCAATGTTACTTTAAGTATGTGTTGAATGTGGTGTATGTTGTATGTATGCTAGTGTCCTCAAATTTAATTGTATCATTTGTACAATGACAATGAAGGTAATCTAATCATCACCATCTTGCCTGCAGGTCACAGGAAACGGGGCACACACAATTGTTGTGCAGCTACCATGGTCAAATGTTGTTTCAAAAAAGTGCAAAACTTTTCTGTTGAATTAACCCAACTGTTAGAACCTGCAGTATTTTCCCCTGTCATCCTGTGTTTGTGTTGTGTGTCTGTGTGGGCTGGGCGCTCCACCTGGGATGTCTACACACTTGCTCTGTATCAGCTTATCAGCCTCCTCCTTTGTCTGCATGAAAAGATCCCATCTGTGACTTTGCACTTTTTTTTTTGCATTTACTCTCAGTTTTTTGTGTCATGTTTGTTCCAGTCTCACTATTTGCTGATTGGAAGCAAACAATTCTTTGACCATGACAAGTGTGCTGTGCCAGGAAGCTATTGTTGTATTGTTTTTGTACAAATAAATCCCTTTTTTATTATAACCTTCGTTTTGGCAATTGGTTTGGTCGCACCATGCACGCGTCAATTAAGCTGAACATCAGCAACAGTGAGTGACTTTCTTTGATTGCTTTGAGGAGGAGAAAGGTCACTACACTAATGTAACTTTTATTGTTACACTTTCTGTAGTAACTGTAAATTAAGAGTGTTTTTTTCTCTCTAACTGCAACTGATTACTATTATATTTATTTTTGTAATTTAACTATGTAACGCTACATCTACAGTGAACAAACAACAGTTATTAGTATATAACACAACATACAGCTGAGGGCAGTGGGGATGGTAGTGGTTCATTCATTTTAAAAACCTATGCTTCATGAATGATGATCCCCTGACACATAAGCTGCTCCTCGTCATCAACAAGCTGCAGCTTTATTTTCATTGGCAGCGAGGAATCTGTTGTGCTGAGCTCAGTGAGGAGACATACTGTACATCTACCAGGAGGACAACAATACAGCATCACATGCCTGCAAGGAAACAAAAAAGTAAAGGTCAAAGTCAGAGCAACCTTGAATTCCCTGTTTTTACAGCACTTGAAGAGGCAATAAACTTTGTCCTCTGCCACTTTATGTAGAGGGTGAATCTGAAGCGCTGAGGAGCAAAGGGAGAGTTCAGTTAAATCCTGCTAAGAGCATGTCCCCCCACAAGTCAGATATAAGATATTTTGGGTCGGAGTTTAGCTCACTTGGTAGAGCTGCCGCCCCATGTTGAGGCCACAGTCCTCACTGCAGGCGGCCCCGGTTCGAATCCCCCATCGGGCAGACCTTTCCTGCATGTCATTCCCCCTCTCTGCCTCCCCATTTCCTGTCTCTCTCTCGGCTGTGCTATCAGTTAAAGGCAATAAAAAGCTCCCAAAAATATACTTAAAAAAAGAAAATATAAGATATTTCCTGTCTTTAGCTGTAACCAAGTCTCGCTGAGTAGACGTCTCCTCTAATCAAAACTTTCTCTGATTGTATCAGGCATTTGAGTTCTCTTCTCTTTTCTCTATCTTCTCTCTGGTGAGTAAGGTATTGGCCCCTCTGCAGCAGAGGGGTCATGATAAACCATGACATGTTTGATTTTGTATCACCCATGGTCAGCAGAGATAAAAGATGGCTCACATGTGTGCAAGGAATTAGATAAAAGATGACCATCAGGCTTGCTGACTCAGCCATTTTTATTCCCAGCAGTAAAACATGCCCAAACAACTCTAATAGAGTTGTTTGGGCATCAGCCTTGAGTGGGTCAGTTGGTTACCGCATGCAGCATGTCGTCCTCTTTCCCTGAAGTCCCTGATTGCTACATTTTCTGTTACTCTTGATATTTTTTATATCAAGGGTAATGAACACATGATGAGTCAGTATTGGCGTTTTGAATTCTTAAAGGGATATTTCAACATTTTGGCAAATTCACCTATTGCCATAATCCCTATGTTTTAGGAGTAGGTTCATTACCTTGAATTGTCACTGCAAACTATTTTTAGAGTCCAACAACTCCAAAACGCTCTGGTGAACAAGTTGTGACCTGCACATTCACCACGCTATGAGATAATAATAATGTAACATTACGACAATGAAGCAAATACTCAGAACTACTTTCACTACTACTTTTTCACGCTGCCGAGCAGCTGTGTCGGGAATGAGGTTCCGGTTACGTACAGTATTTGCCTCGAAAACAACTTTCGTAACGTTCCATTATTATTTCATAGTGTTGTGAATGTGCAGGTCACAACTTGTCCACGAGAGTGTTTTTAGGAGTTGTTGGATTGCGTATTTGATGAGTTTGATGAGGGAAAGCCTGGAATTATCGCACGCCGTGCAGAGCTCACGTCTCTGCCCTGCCGATCTAAAAACAGCTTGCACCGACAATTAAAGGTAACGAACCTACTCCTAAAACTATAGGGATTATGGTAATAGGCGGACTTGCCAAAATGTTGAAATATCCCTTTAAAAAAGTGTTTAAAATTCAAACCACACAATAGCCACTGTCAGAGCTGAGGGTCATGTGATATTATCTGATCCAGAAAAATAATGCAGGAATTCTAATATGCATGATGTCTTAAGTCTATAAAACTCACCTGCACTGGAGTTACACATGCATGAGCCAAGTTACCAACAGTGCATTGGCTCATCACATGTTAGCCATCAGTAGATCAGCCTCTGTGATGTTTCAGCATCTTGAGCAGACAAGACAGATGAGTTCAGTGCTGTCCACAGCTCTCTCCTTCATTCTCACCACATCTTGTCACTGTATTCACACAGATGATGGACGGCACCTGTCACTGTTTGGACTTCACAAGAGTATGAGCACTTACAATGATTTATGAGAGGGTTAAAAAGTTCTCTACAGATGAATTATTAAATGAGTGAAGAAGAAGGCGGCTCTTGTATTTGAGCATCATCGTGAAACAAAACATATTAAGACAGATGATCCTGATATTTCTACCACTTAATGTTCATATTCACAGGTGGATGGTGTCCATGCCATTTTATTTTGAGGTCATTTGGTTTTTACACTTCAGAGAATTTCTTCAGTATCTTCATGGGCCTAATTACAGTCTAAGAAAACTGCATCCAAACTGTACATTTACTCTTTTTTTTTTTTTTTTTTTTAGAAATCCATATTTATCTCAACGTATATGTAAAGGAAAGTGAACCCAAGTCTGAGGTTCCTTGTTTTATGAAATGGACTAACTGTATGACACTTGCCCAACATTGAATAACACACATTGTCTAAACTGTGGAACATTACAATTGATATTGTTCGATGTGGTGTGTTTGCACGTGTGTGTCCTAGTTTTTTCAAATGAGTCCTCTTGGTGTCTTGTGTTGTGTCTTCTCTGGTCAAACCTGTGTCTGTCTGTACTCCGGCTGAGCTGAGGCAGCACTTGAAGGCAGAGCTGACTATTGATTTGACATCTGACTATAAAAGACAAGCAGGAAAACTACCTATGCTAATGCTATATACAGTATTATGTCACTATCATGGGTGACATGTGTGCTAGGTGATATGCAAAAGTATCACTGGTTCTCCGTTTTTAGATAGAGTTCTGTCTAATTCCACAGTTCAGGAACACATAGTTCAGGGGGTTTGACATGGTTTCTGAAATAGTTATGTCATATATGATGTTTCTGCCTTATACAATCTTTAAATTACAACTGAAAAGCCCAACGCCTTCTGCTTGGCCAGAAACCTTACACTTATTACAGCAGTCGTTGCCTCTGGGACCGAAAACCTCTGCTACTTTGTTTTTGTGCCATCCTCTTGTTCTCCCCTCTCCATCTTTGCCCACATGGATGCTTTCATCTGAGCTGTCATTCGGGGCATGTACTTCAACAATCGTTGTAAATATTTATTATTTCTTCGGCTTGAAGGATATGGAGTCACTGGTGTCACTATTGCGTCAAAGGATGGATAGAAATCTCACACTGTGTGTAGGGGAGAGAGGAAAGACCACTTGAGAGCAGCAGAGATGCTGATCAACAAAGACCTTTGAGCGCAGCACTGAATCTCAACTAGTTCTCCTCTGACTGTTCCACCCCTCCACTGTCCAACCTCATAGGGTTCTGCACAGATCACTGCTGGTGTATGCCTCCCTGTATTAATGCAGCACACAAGCCCAGGCTGCCTTAGCTGACGATAGCCTTCAGTATGAACTGATTTCTATCAATCATTTTACACAGTACCAACACCATCATCATAATCATCATGATTCACAAGCCACCAAAACCCAGAGTGTGCTTTCAGTGACAGGAGCTGCTCTTTCATCCATCCACCAGGTCTGACACCAAAAACAGACTAAAGAAAGAAAGAAAGAAAGAAAGGGTAACACTTTATAACTCACTATTACTGTAAGCATTAGTTAAGCATTAGTAAATACCGAATTCTTCATTTATAAAGCATGAATACTCATTGGTATGTAGTTTATAAATATAGTTAGTACTTATCAATGATGAGTAAGACATTTTTATAAACTATTCCAGTGAGTATTCATGTGTTATAAATGATGAATTCAATATTTAATGCTTAAAGCAGATATCAGTGGAATGTTTTTGTTAATATAAGTCCTAAATAGTCCTATTTTCCGTCAGCAATCACTTACATGAAGTATTTCAGCCTAAACACGAGTCTCTCCGTCACTCTGCTCTGCTGTAACCCGAGGAGAAAATTTTCCTTGTGGGATACAAGTGTTATCCAATGAGGGGAGAGAACGGCATGAAGGGCTGTGTGTGCAGCCAAGGGATGCGCGTGAATGTGGTGACGTAGCACGAGGACCAATTGATGCCTGACAAGGGCGGGGGCTGCTAACTCATGGTGCGTTCAAGGAAACTCGTACTTTGTGTTTTTCCTTCCTGTGAAGTCATACCAGTTCGATCTGGTACGAGTTCACGGGTCGGAAGTTACGAGTGGCCGTTATAGGGAACTTTCACAGACAACAGGACGGTAAAAACACGAGCTACGGGTTAGCCTACCTGGAACGCTACCAAGTCGTAGTTGTGACTTGAAGCTGTAACTTACGGTTTCAAAAGCCTGCCTTGAACACAGCATTAGCCGAAACGGCCGTGCCCCTGATATCTGCTTTAACTTATGCTTAATAGTGTGTATTCATTATAAAGTGTTAACGAAAGAAAGAAAGAAAGAAAGAAAGAAAGAAAGAAAGAAAGAAAGAAACTGGCCAGTTCATTTACATTACTAACAAAACCTTAACCACATGCTGGTTAAGAAATAATAACAGCAATCTCCTCAATAACCAAAAAACAACCCAGAAGAAACATCATGATTGGCCAGAAAACTACGCTCACAACAAGCAGCTCTCAAACACTGCTGACTGATCCTCCTCCTCCTGCATTTACACCCTGCTGGCTCCTGACTGGGGATTGGACACAGGTGTGTGAGGTTACCTGGTGGAGAGAGGAGAAAAGAGCAGGATGTACCAACACAGCCATACAGAGACAAAAAAACAGCAGTTGAAACCTTAATACTCCTTTAAGTTAGATGTCTGACTTCAAAATTCAAAATGATGAGTGAACTACACACAGAGAGAAGAGATTAGACAGGAGACAAATTTGAGGGGAACACAGGGAGGGAGCTACATTTTATTTTAAATGTATTATTAAGTAGACCTCATTTATTTAAGGATTCACATTCTTCAAAAGCTCTCTGTCACCTACAGGTGCAGTATTTTTTTTTTTTTACTATTATATTATATAAATCCATTTAGTGAATATAGTGAAAAAGTTCACTATTGTAACCTAATGGTGTCACACTCTAATCAGCTCATTAACTCCAAGGTTTCAGTAGCTCCACTGTCATGGAGAAGACTATTGACCTCCATCATATTCCATTTTACTGAGATGCACCTGTACTTATTACAGGGCTTAAGTTCCTTTAAATGAGAACATTTAACCTTTTTTTTTTTTTTTTAACACATTCATGGTGGGATGGTTGACCTGCACTTTAGAGGAATGACCTGCTGCACCACTGTCCCCCTTTTAAACATGGATTCTAAGAGGTGAGAGGGTCACATTGATCGTCACAGTCTGGATCTGTATTGGCTGTGAGGGGGTTCAGAGAAGTGGGAGGAGATGAATGAGAGGGTTGACATATCCCCGAGCACATCCCGATTGGAAAGCGCACCCTTTAATCTACAGCAATTACGTCAGTGTGTTCACCTGAGTCACACAATATTAGGGACATTTCCTATTAATGTCGTCCTAATAGGACATCTGATGGGACCTGAGGACGTACATGCAGCCCCCTGATGGCTGCTGTATTGCAGGGTCAGTCAATACAATTACTTTACAATACATTTCATGGTGTATGTTACTGGCTGTGGAACATGCATGTGATCAAACATCCATCATCACAAGTAGGTTACAAATATTGATTGGTTCAGTGTAGGAGCAGGAGAGGACCTTGAAAGTACCTACACTGGACGAGAGAGAAACTGACAGAGAATGAAGACAGAGAACCCTTTCTGCAGCAGCAGAGACAGTTTTACACCTTTATCAGTTAGTTTGTGCTGCATTTTTGGCAGCAGCTGAACTAGTTATGGATCAAATAACAGGACTGCTCACATACAGTAGCTCCAATTTTGCATTTTTGCATGCTTTACAATCTAATCATATGTAGTGTTTACTGTGTAATGCAACTCAGTGGAGTGTAAACACCAAAATCCACACCATAAATACAACAAATAACTGTGGGAATGTGACAATGAGACACCCAAATACCACATATTCACATCAGCTCCTTTCCTTCACTCCCCCACTTTATTCCATTTCCATCCTCCGCCAGCTCTGGACGACAGCACAAACTCCTACCACCACTACTGGAAGAGATGTAGGAAAAATAAATAAAAAGTCCACAGAAATGGATACTTTTGATCCATGACTTCCTGTCCCTGTTGTTGCTGTGGGAGAAACCTTTATGCAGAACAACATATCCCGAGTGTTGGGGGAATGAAAACAGGTGCAGTTGTATAAAATGTGGCATGAAATATGGATTTGTGTGCTCAGATTTATGGTGGATTATGTCTTCTTGTTCTGCTGGACATCCTGTGCCAAGCAAACACCTGCTGCTGCTGCATGCTGGCTCCTGTAGGAAAGTATGATTCTACATACTCACGTTGTCTTTAAAAGCAGTTTTGATAAAGGCTATCACTTTTGTTTCTGTACAGCTAAACAGCAGCATTTGACTTAATAAAGATGAGTAAATGAAAGTAAAGGTCCATTTAGGTCGAATTATAAATGAAGGTTCCTTTTCGATGAGCAATGCAAACTTATAATGACATTTTTTAAATAACACCCACAATACTGAGAAGTTCATATGTCAATTATAATATCACAAAAGAATTCAGGCAGTCAGATTCATAACTTAATACTGAATAGGCTACTTCATAAGGCTAACTAAGCCCACAATGACAGATTTGATGATTTTTTTTGTGAATTGTAAACAACTGAGCATAAAGACTTTGGACTGCAACCTCAGACTGCACTGGAGGAGTCAAAGTAGCTCCCATTTTAATTTGTATTGCTGCAAAATGTAAGAAAATAACACAGTGCATAACTAATCCCCCCCCCCCCAAAAAAAAACAAAAACAAGAAAAACAAGAAAAAAAACAACAACTTTAATTCAGACATTTTCATAACCAGCGTGCATCTAAACATACATTAGAACAAGTCTCGACATGCCATAACACAACAGACTGTTGGAGCAGCTTGGTATTCTGGTTATGGAGGATAAATAAGATAAATGGGTGTATGAACCTATCTATATGTAGTTTACATGGTGGAAATGTTCCCTTCCCTTATTAGCATCCAGTGCAGTCTGTAATCCTTGCACCGCTGGTTCTGCTAAGACTTCTACACTGTCCGATCTTCAAGGTGACGTCACTATATCATGTTCGGAGGAACGCAGGACCCAAAAGCACAACAGAGTCAATGGTGTCAGGTAAAGTTTCTTTACTGGATAAGTTCAACACAAAGCAAACAAAGCAGGCAGGCGACGGTACAAAGGGGTGGCAGGTAGAACTCTTATGAAGCAGGCAGATAGTCAGGAGCAGGAATCAGGCAGGTACACAAACAGAGGTTTACAGAGCTTAGCAAATAGCACAAAGACAATCTGACAACTGGTGAGTGGCGAGAGAGAGGTCTATACTGTATATACAGATGGGGTACTTAGGTTGATGAAAACAGGTGTGTGTGTAGGGGCAGAGGGGCCAGCAGACGGACATTGGGCAGAGAAGGCGTGGCTGGGTCACTGAGAGTGAAAACCATTCCAAAAGCCCCTACACACCTACAATATCCACAGCTGTAGATAGATCTGTGTGTGTATGTGCATGTATTTGGGTGTGTATATGCCTGAAATAAGTAAGGAGGGGAGGGAAAGGTGATTTTTTTTTTTGTACTGAGTTGTTAAGACAGTGCGTGTGGACATTTTAACAGTAAGTCTGGATTTAGTGGGACTCGCTGGCCAGATTTGATATTGATGAATGGATGTTAGCTAAGGTCAGCTTTACTGTGGTTATGGATCTCCAGCAAGACGTTGCTTTGTTATCCAAATATAAGCAACTGACATCTCAAGCCACAATATAACTCACACACTGGAATGAAACATCATGTCCTCTCCGGATTTTCATTTTTCATTTGTCCAGGTCATAGTTATCTCAAGGAAATTTAAATCGAACGCAACTGGACTTGGTAATTTGTCTAGGAAGACGTTTCACCTCTCATCCAAGAGGCTTCATCAGTTCATGTAGCATCTGACCAGGCTGAGACTGGACTGAGACTGGTACTTTCCTGCTGACGTAAGCTGGTGCTTTACTACACGCTCACAGGAGCCTTTGATCGTGGCCCACAGAAAAGGTTGGGCCATCACATAATAATAAGGTGCATGGACGATTCACTTTTTCTTTTTCTTTTGTTTTCCTGCTGTTCATCTTTGGATTAAGCCCACTGGGAGATCTCGAACCACAGTATTCCTTGGCGGGGCACATGTCCACACATTTCCAATGAATAACTCAGATCACATCACATCAAAGGAAGCTGAGCTACCGCTGCAAAACCTAATGTCCAATGTACATTTACTGACAAAACAACAGATGCACAGCCACCACCATATCACACTGTAATGGCTAATGAGTTAACAAACAGTTCCCGACTTACACGTACATATTGAGCAACAGAGGAATATTAGTATTTGTTCAGAGTGCTTGCTTCCTTCAACCTTCTTCACTAGCTGTGTCTGTCCCACAAAAACAAAAACAAAAAAGGAAAAAGAACATTAACTAATGCACATTCAAGTTCCAAAGGTGAGGGTTCCATAGTTAACAACTAAACAACAAGGTCCATGGGAAAAATGAATTCATTCTGGTAAACATGTCTGCGAGATAAAGGCTATGCCAGTTGTCAATCATATCGAGGCATCACTATTAATTTGATACAGATGCATTGTGGTTAAAGATGCTAAATGTTACCTTTACCAGACTGGCCAAACATTACTGAAACACACGATCAGTACATTGCAAACAGACACCATACTGATAATTTTTTAAACATAGTGAATTACGGTGCAGCATAGAGAATACATCTGGACAAATATGCAGTAATAGTGAACAAACATGCACCACAAAGTCAAGTAGAAGACTTTAATACTCATACTCATACATCTAACGTAGCTAACACTAAAGTGTTCAACTGTGTGACAGTATTGATCTTTAATATTGCTGTTGACCTGTGCTAATGACGGGAATACTCATTGCTTTTGTACATGGCTGCTTAGCAAAGCCACTCTTGTGCTAGGATATTTATTGGTGCTTCGCAACATCTTCACAGTGCCTATAGAGAGCTTATTGTAATACAGGCAGTGAACTGCAATCTGAGTGTGTGAGTGTGAGCTTGTTTTACAATATTTATGGTAACCAACAACAACCACCACACTTGTGGGCTCTCAGTTTAAACTGCTTTTTGAGGTTGGAGACTTTATTTTATGTTAAGGGTTAAAATTGTGTTAAAGTTAAGGTTAGGTATTTCGTCATTACTTCAGTCAGTGATGGTCCCCATGAATATAATAAGACAAGAATGTGTGTGTGTGTGTGTGTGTGTGTGTGTTTGTGTTGCCTCTGTGGGACCTTCTCCAGTATAAACACCGACCCTGTAAGGACCGCTACTTTTCAAGTACTTCTGGGGACCACAGACGGGTCCTAATGAGGGCCGGTTTTTCATGTGTGTGCATGTGCATGTATGGGCCTATGCATATGTGCTACTTGTTGTTGAGTGCATGATTGTATGCTCTTTGATGACCTCCTGGCAGTTCAAAAATATGTTGTCCTCCTACGTCTGCAGCAGAGGCCACAGGAGACCGGCATCTCAGAGTCCGATTGACCACCTTCATTAAAGTTGAAAGCTGTGAACAAAACTAGTCTGCGTGGGATAAACTAAAATAGAAGTATCCAAATTCAGAAGACCATTCCATCCTCTTGATGCATGGAGATGAATGAGGATGTGCTGCCTATGCACTGAAACAGCATAGAAAAACAACACTTTCTGCAGGGATTAAGAGGAGACTGCAAGGACAAGGTGAAAGGCGGGATGCATTGTGTTTCTTGGAGAACATTGACTAGCCCTATACTAAGTGATGTCAAGGTTTCCCGTTCTTTCATGGAGATATGGAGGCAGACGCTAGGTCAAATCAAGTGTCCTCTAATGTGACAAACTAGCAGGTGTGTAATGATAGTTGAGACAACACCCGTGATATTTCTCATTTGAGGACAGAGGAGTGTCCAGAACAAGATATCTTGCGGGGAAATCTCTTAGCATTTCTTTTGGCACAGTTCTTGTCTCTGGTGTTGTGCTTTTTTCAATCAAATATTAAACAAACTGATGAAACATCCTGGAGCACAAAACTGTTTGTTCAAGTTTTGTCTCTATCCTTAATTACATTTAGAAGTGAAATATAAAAAATGTGCTAAAAGCATCCACCCATTAGAAGATGACTCTCTGCTAACACTGCACCGCCAATCTCCCCAAGACATTAACAAAGTTCTGCAAATGTCCAAACAGTTTTGCAAACATCTAGATCACAGCTGGAGGTTATCATGGACTCTTGGGGGTCAGAGGACAGTAAGAGGACGTCTACTTAAACAAGGATTACTGTTACATTGGACACACTTTGTTTTCTGGGATGGGCAGCTGAGCAAACGAGCCGCAGTCAGTTGGAGAATCATCAGACCTCGGAGATCCAGTGCCACCCACAGGGATGCGAGCCGCGATGGCTGACATTTCTCCTGTTTGACTCTCTGCGGTTATTCCAGGTCGCTCTGAGGTCTGGTTGAGGTTGCTGTCTGGTATGGTCCCCCTGCCGGTGAAGAGCTGGATTAGGCACTTCCTGAACTGAGAAGAAAAGAAGTGACATTAAGCAATTAGCATTAAATGAACTTACATTTATATGTAATTACAATGAGGTGTCAGGACATTTAAAAAGGATGTTTTTAGATATTTAGTTTAGTAGATCTCATGTGGAACAGGCAACAATCTTCAGTATTGTTTTATAATCTTTTTTGCTCCATACCTGATGAGTGTTGTGCGTGAAATAATTGTTAATTGTTGCCTCCGATGTGTGTTGCTCTTGTTATTGGGGCAGACCCATTTGTGTATTTGTGTACTTGCTCATGTGTATACTTGCTCACATCTACATTTACACAGTATGTAGGTTTATATGCATTTTCAGTGTAAGTCTATGATAAGTTGGGTGGGGTTTGGGGGTTGGTGAAGTGGGTGAGCAGTGTGCTGTGCTTTGTGTCTCTGTGTGTTTTGTATCATTGTAATAGTATGTCTTGTTTGTGTATTGTTTGCATTGTTTCTGTATAGGGACCCCCTCGAAAACGAGATGCTGCATCTCAAGGGGCTATCCTAAATAAACTTAAACTTAAGACAAATAACTGATAACTATTTTCTAAGCGTAATATCATTCCATCATTCTATCATTAATTTTTTACAGTACTAACACATGAGACAAGTATCACAAATCTGAATTTATGAATCTAATTTTGACTGTCCATGTAATTTCCATGTTGTTCCTTAGATGCAGACGTTTTAGTTTCTTTATTGAGTTTCATACTCTAAACTTTTATATAAACTATGCCTATGTTTTCATAAGAGGAGGAGCACCACTCACAGCTAACTCCTACACTGTTAGTCAAAGCTCTTAGGTCAACTAACCAACTATTGCTTGAAGTGCCCAGGTCAAAATATAAACATTGGGGTGACCGGGCCTTCTCTGTCGCTGCTCCCAGGCTCTGGAATAAGCTCCCCGCTGAGATGCGTCTCATTTCTGACCTGGGTCTTTTTAAATCAAGGCTAAAGACATATTTATTTAGGGTGGCTTTTAATACCCAGTAGCATGATGACACTTTTATCTTATTTGATTTTGCTGCATTTTATTGCCTTCACTGTTTTTAATTGTTTTTAATTGTTTTTTTTATTTTGTTCTTCTCTTTTATGACCCACTGTAAAGCACTTTGGTACACCGAAAGGTTTGTTTTAAAGGGCTGTATAAATAAAGTACATTTGCATTTAACACAAACATCTAGTAGTTTGGGTTTTATGCAGTTGGTCAAAAACCCTTTGTGAATTTTTCCACCAATGTATTGTACTTGCAATTTGCAAATCCACTGCTAACATATGAACAACATGACTTTACCCTGAAACACATAGTATTTGTCCAGGAGTATACAGTACTATACTTTGACACAGGTAGATACAGAGGTGTACATGTCCAGCTCTGACTATATTATACAACATTAATTTGTGTCAATCATGTCCTTTCGGGGACACACAGTGGCAGGGATAATGGTGCCCTGTCAATAGCTGTTCTTGGAAGAACACATCTATTGTCAATCAGTCCTCACTAAAAGCCCTACAATCATTGGTTTTCCACATTACTTTAAATCACAAAAAAACACAAAATGACCTTTTTCAGTGTGCAAGCTCTCACTCTGTGATGCCCTGGGGAGAAATCATGATTCCTCACCCTTAATGACCTGTCTAATTTAACACGCAACCCTCTCTAGTCCCCCTGTCAAGCCAGTAATGCTTTTGGAACAGTGGCATTAACTCCTCCATTACCCATGTGAAAAGCAAAGGGCTGCTCATGACTTTGTTCACTCCAGGACCTTCAATATGCTGTTACACCCTAAACAACACTTCCTTCCACTTTTGAAAAATAGAGGTTTTAAAAGACTCGTGAGGATAAGATCATAAAATACTATAATGGCCTGCGCTTTGCACATTTGGTGGGCCCTTATGGCTTAGGAGTAAAAAAGGAACACTGAAGGTGAAGAAACTCAGTTAAGTATTCTGTGTGTGGTGTATAACGTCATCTGAAATCTACATTTTTCTATTTTGAGGCAGCACAATGTCAAAAATGAATTTGAAAAACTGCTAAATGTATCTGTAACAATAGTGGAGCCACTATAAACATCAGTTCATGGTCTCTCAGAACTACTTCTATAGACCTTAACCTTTAGCTACACAGAGTAAGAAAACAGTTGAAACTCAGTATTGTTGTTGATTGTTGAGCTATGTTGTATGGAGTATAAAAAAAACTGCAACAGTTGCTGCATCCAATTTGTTCATGAGCGAGTTTGTATTTACATGTGCTGCCTGTTGTGTTAGAAATGAGGCTGGAAAAAGTAAAACAATGAGCTGAAAGAGGCTACAATGATGACAGTAAAGTCAGGTGAGAGCTGCAGCTTTAACATTCTGTTTGAATTGTAAAGCTGCAGCTCATGACTTTCTTAGTATGTAAGGCAAGGCAATTTTATTTGTATAGCCCATTTTTATAAACAGTTTGTCACAAAGGGCTAGTACACTGACTACATTTCATTCCACAGATGATTTTGTGATGGCCATTATTTTGTGAATTGAGCCCATTACATACCTCCATACCATAAAAACTCAAAATCTCTAAAAGTTCAACCTGAACCAACTCCTTGTTCCTTGTTTAGAGGTAGCTAATGACAGATAAATCTACGACCACCTCTATAGCTGCAAATTCACTGTCAACGAGTTACATCCAAAATAATTACATATTATTAGTTACTGTCATCTGAAAGTAATTAGTTACATTACAATATTACTGTCTCACAATTGTAATGTGTTACACTACTTTTGCATTACTTTTGAGTTACTTTCGCCAAAATAACTGCAGAAATATTACTATAAAGTGTAGTTTATTGCAGCTGATAATACATTCAGTGGAGGGTGATGTTGATGTAGCCTCTGAAGCTACTAAAGCTAAATTTTGCAGGTAATCTACTAAGAGTAGCTCCCTAAAATATAACAGCACGTGCAAACCGCAGGATTGAAATGACAGTTTTACGCGTTGTAATCGTGTCCACCATGGAGAGTGTGGAAGGAGAGCTGGATGACTGCAAACGCAGAATGAAATTTGATCCAATGAATTAATACAAAGGAGCAAATAAACATATTGTTGATGTACGCACGGTGAGGAAGAACCGTGGTAGAATATCTGAGAGAAAGTAAATGTGGTGACACCAGCTGTCATTCACTGGACCGGAGGTGCGGGCTGCGGCACAGCGCTATGGCGCAGAGCTCGGGCCACACTCGGATTTAAAAGCCCGGGCGAGAGGGGATCAAAGACCAGGTGAAAATAGAGGTGAGGTCTCGGTCCAGGACCCGGAGCTAAGCAGCCAGGTACTGGAGAGGGAGGAGAGGAGCGCACCGAGGGCGCCGCACGGCCTGCGTAACGGCGCTTCACTGCTATGTGCAGCAGCTGGAGTGACCCAGACGCGAGGAAAAGAAGAGATGAAAGAACTTTTGCCACGGCATTAACTCATTCGTGTGAGTAGTGGCTCCAAATCGACCTGTCGGTAGATATGAACTATGTTTTCCTTTCGTTTTATGTGTTCTTTTTGTAAACGTGAGAAACGTTTTATCGTGTACTCTGCTACTGCCTGTAATGCTGCGCTGATTATCACCTCCTTTACAAACTATTACATTCAGATGCAGTCACAGTCCCCGCGACTCATAAGTTTTCACACGTTTTTATGAAAATGCATTGTAACGTGCGTTACTTAGATTGTAACGGGTAAAATATTACCGAAATTTTATTTGTAATGCGTTATATTACCTCGTTACAGCAAATAGTAATACATTAGTGTAATTTTGTTACTTTTGTAACGCGTTACTCCCAACTCTGCCCCCTAAGGTATGTGATGACAATGGTGAAGATGGATGCTGTGGACCTTCAGTGGGTGTCTCAGCTGTCTGCAACCAAGTTTGACATCCAGTACTGACAGGGTCAGAGAAACTCAAATGTGCATGTTTCTTCCAGTCAAGCAGGTTGGAAAAGCAGTGAAAGAGGAGGCCAGGGAGGAATTGGATGTAGAAGATATGGACACTGTGTCGGACATAGCCAAGGGCTTGGGAATGGACAATACAGAAGAGAGAATTCTGTTGAGGGAGAGTAAATACGTGATGAAGGGGAGGTACATGGAGCTGTCGGTGGTGACAAAACTCCAATTTGTCTGCCAGGAAACGACATCCCTCACAGAAATTAGACTGTGATTCACAAGTCGTGAAGTCAGTGAGTGACAAGAGAATGATTAG
The DNA here is from genome assembly GCF_045865225.1 of Trachurus japonicus. Lineage (NCBI taxonomy): Eukaryota > Metazoa > Chordata > Actinopteri > Carangiformes > Carangidae > Trachurus > Trachurus japonicus. The sequence continues at coordinate 27,183,558 of NC_140921.1, read as the reverse complement.
AAAAGGATGGACAATGAGGGGCGTTGCTACTGCAGGAACTTCAGTGTAATTTTACTGGGCCACGGCTGTTGTTGTGTGCCTTCATAGCAGGAACAGCCCCTGAAGGACCATCTGCTGGAACTGTTGTTGGGGCTAAATGAGTCCCTGCCCAGGGGCAGGTACTCAGACTCACTTCTGGCCGAGGATGACCCAGAAGCTCCCGTCTCACCGCTTCCTCATGGTCAGGAAACCAAACAAACCACAACATCTTCCAAGAGACGCCTCTCGTCACGTTCCTCCAAATCTAGCGGCTCTCCAGATGGTTCTCCAGCTGACAAACGTCCTCGTCTCGCTGCCGCAGGACCCGTCCACAGCCCCCAGAATAATTCCAATCGCTCACCTGGCAGCGCCTCTGACACACCCCCCGCCCCTCTCTCCACACAGCTGATCCGCTGCAAATCCACTTCCTTCAGCCATGCTAATGTGGCTGGCGCAGCTAGCCCGGTGAACCGTCACCTCCCACCTAAACTCTCAGTGTATGGCGACACTAGCAACAAAAACCCCAGCGATCTGGTTCTAGGGGACACCATTGTAAGATTCGTGGACCTTCCTGGTGCCTTAACCTACTGCCTCTCTGGTGGCAAAGTTGCCGACTTTATTAAACTCACACCATCACTGATAGGTCTTCACCCCTCCGCTCATACCATCATACTGCATTGTGGGACGAATGACGTCATGTCCAGGCAGTCAATCAAACTCCAGTACGAGTTTGAATCTCTGGTAGTAACTATTGAGAGCCTGGGCAAACACTGCCTCCTATCTGGTCCCATTCCCACCACTTCTAACAAACCTGAGCATTTTAGCTGCCTTTTCAGCCTCCATAAATGGCCCTTTGTATAGCAACAGGCTATGGCTTTATCAGCAACTTTGATGCATTTTGGACAAGACATAACCTGTATAAATCTGATGGCTTGCATCTTAACTCAAAAGGAATCAAAACCTTGACATCTAACTTCATAAACTATGTTGCTTTTAACCTCATTTGACCAACAGCTCAGCATGACCCAAATGTCAGCCTCTCTCCCATTCTTAACAGAGAGGGTCCTGCTGACCATCAGACCGTCCAAGGAAAGGTTTATTGCTCTCTACCTGCTGCTTCAAATTGTTTACTGTTTACATCCATAGATTGTAAAAAGAATGGACGTAGCGTCCGTGACGTCACCCATTGGTTTTGGGGAGTCGTTTTTGTGACTCAAATATGGCGGCCTGAACAGCGCCATGTTGGATTGGCCGGCCGAGAACCCGCCCACTGGCCTCGAAGCAGCTGTCCACGGAGCTGCTCGGACCTGTCACTCAACGTTTCTGCGCCCTAATTGGCCAGAGTTTTAACCTAATAACAGTAAAACGGTAGAGTTTAAAAAAAATTCACCCCCCTCAGAGCGGGGGTAGAAACTATCGATTGAGACGAAAAAACGTTCTGACACCAGGCTTTTAACATGTTTACTGAGGATGTAAAGTCGGTGATTTTAACATGGGGGTCTATGGAGAATCCTCCCTTCTGACACCAGCCCCCAGAGGAATCCGGGGGGATTGCAGTTTTTTGAATGCGGAAGTGAGCTTCACTTCTTAGACCGACAACTGCCCCCTTGTTTACATCTCAAACTCTATCTTCAGGTCAACAAAGTGCTGCTCCTGACATTAGCTCCCCCTATTGGTCTCAGCCGACAGTGATTCTCTCCCCAGTCTCTTTTCCTATCCAGACAATTATAAGTCAAAGGGCTTCACGTCCACGTCCTGTTGTCCGTGAGGGCTCTGGCCCATGGCTTCGCCCCCTGGCTCAGACTGTTGTTAAAAATGGGTCTGTGCCTCTTAACTCATTGAGTGCCGCGCTCCTTTCCAAAGTTTTAGTCAAGTGTACCGGCAAATTAGACCATATTTGACTTTTTATTTTAGAGCCATAGTGTATTCTATATTATTGCCACCAACACATACTGTAGCTCATTTGAAAGGTTTAACTTTATCCTTCAAATGGCCACAAACCGTTTGTTTCTACGTGCCTCCGTTCCTGAGAAAAGTCAAGCTAAACATGGCTGGGTTTCACCAAAATCCCTCCTTTTTTTCTAGAAAAGGAGATAGAGCGTCTTTTATGAAAGGTGCGCTGTTTGTGTCTGTCGCTCTTCTGACACTCGCATTTCTAGATCAAAGGGCTCGTATAAGATAAATATACACAACAATTGTTGTTCTATTCACAAAACCACCATCGGGGGCGGGGGGGGCGCCACTAAACAGCAATAACACAGACGCACCGTGCCGTGTCACAGCCTCTCGCCGCGGAACGTGAGGCTCTGCCGGCCACAGCGGCTCGCGAACACCGGTCCCGCCGGTGGTCGCGGTCCGTCTGTGGTACGGGTCGGTGGTGCCGGTCTGCTTTGGTCCAGAGACCATCAGATTTTACCGCGGGAGGACTTTGGGGAGGACACGGTGTTGCTCCAGATGAAGACCGGGCGGGACAGTGGGCTGAGAGCTTCCTGTTTCTGCTCCCAGCTGCTGCAGCCTCGCGGGTGAGAGCGGAGCAGCAGCGGAGCAGCAGCGGAGCAGCTGCGCTGCATCTGCATGCAGAACTCCGTTTGCAGAAGCTGAGTTATGATAAAAACTTCCAGATCATGAGCTGTCATGTGACTTTGATCGTCATCTATTTCAGTTCTCCTCGTCGTAGAGTCCCCAAATTTACATATAATGTGTATTAAAGTGTCTATTTTCATAATTTAAAAAAAAAGCAAAAAACGAAAAATTTCGTTTTTGGCACTCAACGCATGGGAACGAAAAACGAGAAATTACGTGGTTGGCACTCAATGAGTTAAGATGGCACTGTTAAACTCCCCCTCTATTGCAAACAAAGCAATTGTTTTGAACGATCTTTTTACCTCAAAGTCCTTAGACTTTCTGTTTTTAGGAAATGTTTTCAGAGTTGGAAGGTTAGCACTGGTGTTTTTTTCCTCTTTCAAACTGCAGATAACTAAAGTCGGCCGCTCTAACCCATTTTATTGCATATTGATTTACCGCCCCCCAGGGTTAAATGGTTCTTTTATATCCTCCATCATAAGGCTGGACAGACTTATTATGATTGATATGAATTTTAATATTCATGTTGACGATGCCTCCTGTAATTTTGCAGCTGACTTTCTAAATGTCACAGAATCTTTCAATTTAGTCAATACATGTCACGTGTCCCAGGGGCACACGTTGGATCTTGTTTTTACACATGGTCTAAACATCGACTCCATTTGCTCTGAGGAGATGCCTATCACTGATCACAACTGTCTGTTCTTCAACTTATTTTTTGACATTTGATTATCTGCCGACTAAACGCTTAACGTGCCCCTGCATCTTAAACCATGTCACCGCTGAAAATTGTTATTTTATTTTATTTTTTTGGCTTTTTTGCCTTTATTTGATAGCACAGTGAGATAGACAGGAAAGGGGGAGGCAGAGAGAGGGGGAATGACATGCAGGAAAGGTCCGCCCGACGTGGGATTCAAACTGGGGACGCCTGCGTTGAGGACTGTAGCCTCTACATGAGGCGGCCGCTTTAACCACTGCGCCACGCACCGCCCCACCGCTGAAAATTTTTCAGCAGCATTTGACCCAAAAGCAGTGTTGCCTCATGATGCACATGTAGATTTCTTAGTTCAATCCTTCAATTCACACTGCTTTATCTTTGCTAGACTCAGTGGCCCCTATAAAAACTCGACTTAGCTCCTGTGTCAAATCTTCCCCCTGGTTAAATGATTCTATTCATTGCTTTCGGCGTAAATGTCGAAATGCAGAGCGTCAGTGGAAATCCACTGGCCTCCAAGTACATCGGCTCCATTACAAAGATCTTCTCACTGAACTAAACAACATGATTAAAGTTGCGAGGGCTTCATACTTTACCGATCTCATTGCAACTAGTAAATGCAATCCCAGAGTCCTATTTGACACCATTAATAATTGTCTCTCCTGCACCTCCTGATGTGCCCATTCTGTCCAATGAGGACTGTAGTCGCCTCCTCTCCTTTTTGTAGAGAAGATAAAGAATGTAAGGGATAGCATTATACCCTCCTCTGACCCTCTCATCCAGTTCAGCCATTGATTTTGGATGTTTTCACCCCGATTTCCCTGCAAGGCCTTCAGTGATCTAGTTGGCAGCCTAAACACCTCAACTAATCCATACCTACTTCCTCAAAAACACAATTGGAGCTATTGGTCCAAGGCTCGTCACTATCATAAACAACTCTCTGCTATCAGGCTGTGTCCCAATTTATTTTAAACATGCGGTTGTTCAACCACTTCTGAAAAAATCTAACCTTGATCCATCAGCTCCAAATAACTACAGGCCTATATCCAAACTGCCTTTCATCTCAAAAATTTTAGAGAAAGTTGTTGCAAATCAGCTAACTACAGTGCTGAATGCCCATAATATCTTAGACAAGTTTCAGTCTGGTTTTCGTCAGAAGCATTCCACAGAAACTGCGCTTCACAGAGTTACAAATGATATATTGATGTCCTCTGATGTAGGTGATTGCTCTGTTCTAGTGCTGTTGGACCTTAGTGCAGCATTTGATACTGTCGATCACAAAATCCTGATTGATAGGCTTAGACAGCGGGTTGGTGTCTCGGGGACTGCCCTAAAGTGGTTTTCTTCCTATCTCTCTGATAGGAGTTTTTCTGTCTGTTGGACCTTTCACCTAAGAGAATACCTGCCTTTCCTGTGGCGTACCCCAGGGGTCTGTATTGGGCCCATTGTTATTTTCCTTATACATGCTTCCACTAGGGCTCATTATAAAGAATTTCAGTTGTGTATCTTATCATTGTTATGCTGATGACATTCAGTTATATGTCTCCTGCAAACCAGACAACCTATCCAACCTTGTTGTTCTGCAGAACTGTTTGTCCACCATTAGTGAGTGGTTGGCAAATAATTTCCTCCAGCTGAACACTGATAAAACAGAGGTTATGATTATTGCACCTGACAGCCTAGCTCCCGAAATTGCCCAGAGAATTGGCTTTCCTTCATCGGCTGCTCAGTCTAAGCTAAAAAATCTTGGTGTTAATTTTGACCGTACCATGCACTTTGAGGAGCACACAAAGTCATTAGTACGTGCTTGTTCTTTCCAGCTCAGAAACATGGTCCATTGTGTCCCGACCTGAGCTGAAAATGATTATCCATGCCTTTGTGTCTTCTCGGTTAGATTATTGCAATGCACTTTTCACATGTCTTAACTTATCATCTCTAAACCGCCTCCAAATGATCCTAACCCTGAGCCAGGTTACTGACCGATCCAGCAGAAAGACCCATATCACACCCATCCTACATTCCTTACACTGGCTGCCTGTTAAGTTCAGGAAGAAGAAGAAGAAGAAGAAGAAGAAGAAGAAGAAGAAGAAGAAGAAGAAGAAGAAGAAGAAGAAGAAGAAGAAGAAGAAGAAGAAGAAGAAGAAGAAGAAAGAAAGAAGAAGGACACTGAACAATTGCAGTAAATGAAGACAAGACGTATGACTATGACTATGTCATTATGGGACAATTGAAACAGCATTTTTAAAACCCAGCATTATTAGAAAGCGTCTACACTGCCGGAAAAAAGCAACAACAACAAGAGCAGTAAAAAAGAAACTGCTGCACAAGCACAACCATCGCACAATGAACAAAACTGTTGCACAATGATTACGCCTGTGGCCAAGTGGACCAAGTGAGAGGACAATTCCTGTGAAGTCCCCCCCTGCCTCCCCTTTGCCAGGGATTCCTTAGTGGAAATGTGGCAGAGGGTTAAAAGCACAGACAGTCATGACACAACACAACATTCATCATACTTTCTGTTCTAGTCTTTATTGTTGAGCTCCTTGTGTGCTAAGTGGGTGGTCTTAGTTGACCGGGACACCATTAATGTATGAAGGGCGGCTGTAAGGCTCTTGCCTGTTGAAGGCAGCCCTGTTTTGCCACTTGCTCCAGGCATTGCCATTGGCACTGTTTGTCTCCTACAGGGCACCATAACGGTAAGTTTTGCTAGCGTGGGGTGCCACTGTCTTTTAATGTTGACTTCCCTTTGCCACATAAGATAAACTTGTAATAACAGTGTTTATTTTCATGTGACATTTTATTTTTTATGTTAATTTTCATGTGTGAGATTTATTTGCTATTATTTTGACTTCACTTGCCCTGCAAGGCCCATGCTGCTAGCAGCAGATAAAAGATGAATGTTTGCAGGAATGTTACTGCCAAATAAAGAACAGGGTCCCCGCCACGATCCGAATACTCCACCTGGGGCTTCTTTCTCTTTGCACAAAACTACTCACAGAATAATAAAAACAAACACAGAGTCCATATGAGGTGCAGCGAGTCTGGCAAGGGGTGTGCCAATGCAGTGAGTTACATATGCATGTAATTAACAGTTGGTGATAAAGGTTTTACTGTGTGATGCCATTATTGCTTTAATGATTGGAGTTTAAACTCATTCTAAAGTAAAAGGAGAAAAAATATATATTCTCAAAAAGGATCAATAAACTTTTCCTGTTTCATTAAGGCAAATAATCAACTAATTTATATTTAAATATTTCCTGTCAAAACAGTTGATAGGTAGACTGGCCACCTGTCCGGGGTGTACTACTATTACCGACATGCAATATTGTCGACGAAAAAAGAGGAGATCATGAAATGACTTTTTCCCCCCTCAATGCAGCAGTTCTGTTTCCTGTTAACACAACCGTGAACTGGATTAAAATGCTCTGAGTGTCTGTGACTAGACTTGCGCTGATCGGCAACCCGACCCTCTATCGGTGATTGAGAGGATGATCGACTATGTATTTTTTTTTGCCGTTATAAAACACACACACGCTGCTACAGATGTGCAGCGCCACACATCCACTGTGCTCTGGCTCAGCTGATTGGTGGTTAGATCTTCACATTTTGAACTCTTTTTATACAAAGTGCAGCCAAGCACCATGGTGAAAGAGAGCGGCACAGCAGAGCTACTCTGACAGCGAGGCTCAGCTGCAGGTCAGTTACAGGTGACTGTGAGCCGGCTGGAGAGCGTTTTCTCTTCTTTTTCTTCTTTTTTTTTGCAGCACATGCAGACGTCTGTTTAAGTTTGTTGTCTGACCTTCTTTCACGAGGACTGCGCCGTGTAACTGGCACATATAGGCTAAGTACCCCCTCCCGACATGCCCCCATGAGTTGTCGACATAAAGAGCTAATTGTATTAATTGGTCAAAGTTCTTGTTATCGGTTAACGGTTTAACGGTTAATCGTGTGCATCCCCACTGTGTTGTTGAGAACAACATGCCATGTTGAGATGTGTATTTTAATCAGTCAGTGGTTTAAACGGTTTTAATAGATAATTTAATAAATTAGCAAATAAGAACATTTCCCATGTCTGGGTGTATGTATCAGTTTTCATTGGCTAAAAGGACTAAAATAAGACTAAAATGCTAAGACTAAATATGAGACTAGATATGATAAAAACTAACAAGGACATTTGACACAGGACTAAGAGCAAGACTAAAAATAGCTGCCAAAAGTAACACTAGGGTGTACCCTGCCCTTGCACTGTGTCAGCTGGGATTGACTCCATCCCCTCCCCTGACCCTCCCGGGACAAGCAGAGATGTGATTTTCTCACTCTGACTTCTCTTTTCATTGATCCAGTGGTGTGACACTGAGTAATTAAAGCCTGTTTGAGTCACATGTGGAATGGATTGATGGAAAAGAAATACCAGCAGAACTAATAATTAGATATTTCTGTACTGCTCTTCCACCTTCAACCTTTTGACCAAGAAGATCCCAGAAGGCCATGTAACTCAATGGCTTCTACTACAAGTAGATGTGGTCATGAATCATGGAAATCCTGGATTTTGTTATGTAAGAAAGAGAGAGAGAGAGACGAAGGGAGGGCTGCCACGATCAAACACTAGAGATCAGCTGACTTCCACAGGCACCCATTGGCCCAGTGAGAACTGCCTGCTAGCTCTGCCTACCTACATCCACTTGATGTCTTATTGGAGATTCTGGCAGATGGTAAAGTGGGATCAGATGGAAGTACAGACTCCATGCAGATCCCTGGACTGGAGTCTGATTTAGGCATGCACTATTCCACTTTCTGAAAATAGATCACTTTAACTTGCGTTCCAATTGATGTTCATCTAACTGGTCTTGACGCTTTTAATGTTCACTATACAGGACAGTAAAGAAAACTTGAAAGAATAAAACCTGTCATGTCCATTAAAAACTTGCCACACTCAATGGACCAGTGGACAAGTGTTGAAGAAAACATGTTAACACGAAAAGGCTGTTAAAGAATGTCTGTTTTATATGATCTTTGGTAAAGTGGAGGCTGCAAACTGTCGCGAGAAGTAAAGAAGACTGATGTGGTATCAGTAAATTGGACACAGTATGCTCATGTTTTGCACAGCTACAGCAGCACAAAAGTACAAACTTTAGTGTTCCAGGAGGAGAGAGCCCTGCAGTTGTGTTTTACTTACGCACACTACATTTCTGCACATGGGAACTGTTTGGCCGAAGAGCAGAGTGAAACTATTTGCACAAGCATCATTCTCTGCATCTACATACAACTGCCACAGTTTTTTATCTTTCTGCTGCTTGATGAAGTCATGGAAATATAAAAGTTTGCATAACATAACATAACATATCATATGTGTGTACAGGCTGATGCCAGCTGCCAGGGCTTCCATCAAGAAACAGTCTTTGATATCCTGCTTAATGGCTCCAATCTGCAGCTTGTTGAGTAGTATTATAGCTGCATGTACTGTATAAGCACTTAATCTTACAAAGGCTCACAAACTGATGACGTGAGAATGTGATCCCAATGCATTAATATTTTTAATAAATAGGCTACCTGTAATTCACATACTTTACCTCCACTGCCACTACACATCCACATGAGTTTTCAGTTCATTTCAGCCACCCAAGGTCAAAGTAGTGGAAAAGGGAACTTACATGAAGTGTAGCTTCATTGAGGGTATTGTGTGGTGAAATTATCATTGGTAAAGTAGCCATTTTATTTATTTTATATCACATCTGACATTATATCACATCTGAAAAAGCACCACATTAAAAGAATCAGATGCTTGCCAATCAAATACGTTCTATCGCTATACTCAGAGGAAGTAAGTGTCAGCTGACAGTAGATATAAGACATATTGCTGAATCATTTAAGGATGATATACACTGTTGCCCATAAAGTTGAAATTTTTTTTTTTTTTTACCTCTTCTCATGAAATAATTGTGACTATGTGATTTATTCTTTCTAGATAAAGTGTACATCCTCTCAAAACTTTATTGATCAATCTCTTCCAAATATATCACTGTGAAAATTAAACAACGATTAACCTTTGCAAACTCAACTCAATCATGTTGATCCTATTGAACAAATAGGATTGAGAGCTTGGTTTCAATTTTTCAGCCTTGGTCAGTTTAACTAAAACATATATTCTCGGGAATTTCATGCATGAGAATGTCCAATATTACTCTTTCAAATGTCACTAAGTCAATAATATTGATATGCGTCGGGGCATACTGTCCACAAGCATGAATTGGTTTCACCTGCAGGGACTTAGTATGTAATCTTTGCACCTGGTCAAAGGTGATTATTGATGTGTATAAATAGGAATAAAGAGAGGAATGTGTCTGAAAACGAAATTATTCCAACTCTATGGGCAACTGCCTAGCTGAAAACACCACTGAACTAATATCATCACAGTGTTTTAATTCTGCCTCATCATGTCAGCTGGTTTAGTTTCCATTTGTTTGTTTCTCCTCTACTCTTTGTGCTCATATAATACACTGTTTTAATACAGCTGAATTATTATTTGTTTTTCTTTCTCTGTTGTCAGACAACACAAATAGAAACTGAAATAAGACTGTAATATCCTCCAAGATGCTGATATTAAAACCATGACTTTATAACATAATCTGACACCATATAAATTAAAGATAAATAATGCACTTTGACTTCTATTTACTTATATGTGACTTATAGAGTGACCACTTGGAGAATAAGTTATAAGTGGCAGTCTCTTTGTCTAACTTTGTCTCTCACACACAATATTCATCGGGGTAATAAACTACTGCTCTAGCTCTTTGACACTCACTGAACAGAGCAGTCAGAGAAAGGTCAGTCACATACAGAACAAAACTAACAACTGACTCAAGCAGCAGAAGAGCAATACAGCTTCTTTACACCAATTCTTTTAGAAAGAGCGTTGACCTATGGGAAAGTCCAACATGCCAACTAATGGTGTGGTTGTGCAATATTTAAATATAGGACTAACAATTATTTTACAGAGGAGCTTTCAACACAATTGAACTGTGGGTTAAACCATAAGTATTTCAAAATGCAACCATAAAGACATTTTAATCACTGATTCTATGACAGAACAGAACTAGATACATCTCTGTTTTGTAATAGCTGCTGCGTGACATCAGACTGAGAAAAGGAGCTCATATCAACATGATGTAAAACTAAACTACCCTGTCAACACCAGCCCGTTCACATTTGCACATCGCACGAGCACATTGCAGCTGGTGGATGTATTTTTAACAACAGATGCATTCATGGACAATTTTGATTAATTCATAGACTATACATTATTGAAAGACAGGTTAAGAAAAAGAAAAAAAAAACATGTGAGTGTTCTGCAGCAGCTTTTATCTGCTGCATACATGTCGTGATGTGTCAAATGTGTCAGAGGAACAAATGGAGCTTCCTACACCGCTGTAACCTGTTTGGTTCTGGGTACTAGTGTGCAGCCAAATAACATTTTTTTTAAAAAAAGATCCCTGATTCCCACTGACTGTTTACCTCTGAAATGGTAAAGTTACCTGTTTGTTCATGAAGACGTAGATGACTGGGTTGTAGACAGTAGCTGTCTTGGAAAAGAAGGCAGGTATGGAAGCCATCCTGGGATCCAGTTCGATGCTGGGATGAGCTGTGACCAGTATGGAGAAGGCTGCGTACGGCGTCCAGCCCACCATGAACGCCACAATCATGACCACCACCATACGGGTCACCTGCCGCTCCGGCTTCCTGGCCGTGGCCAGACGCCCATGGGATACCTGGAGGAAAGAACCAACAGCACTTCAATCACTGATGATTAAAGAATTCTGAAAAAAAATACCAATTTGAAAAAGTTTGAATATTTTAATTTTGACAAAAAGTTACTGATATGATGACTTCCTGCATTTTTGCAAGACACCAGTCACTCTTATGTAATGCCAAAGAATTTTCACATGTATTTACTGTCTTCAATCAATTAATTGAATAAAAAAATAATTAGGAGTTGGGAAATAATGATAATAATAATTTAAAAAATACATATATATATAATTTTAGTTAGTTAGTTAGTTGATTTTATTGTCTCCCTTAGGAGAATTTTGTTTTGGACACAAGAGAATGTCACATGTTCACATATAGCTCTGTCTGTTTACATAATAGATTCCTATCAGCACAGAAGGCCGGCCTGGGCCTTATTGTTCCTAATGAAGTCCCTGTTGAACCTCTTCATGCTCTTAATTGGCTATGGGCCCATTTACAGCAAGTCATCAAAATATGCAGTTTGTCCCTAAAGGCCAGTTTCTTGTTTCCTGCAAATACCTCGAAAATCTTTGTTATAATGCTCTTTTTCCCCGATCCATGAACATTAGATCTGTGCAGGGAGATATACTGTAGTAAACCTCCAGAGTTGGATACATGTTTCTTTACTTCATGTGTCAGCTAAAAACCACAAGACTGACATTACAGCTTGTTTACTTCATGCACATCACATCAAAGAAATGCCACATGCCAACATGGCAAACTATGCATCGCTGCATGTCTTTGTGTGTGAGCATGTGTGTGAGTCTGTGCGCAATGCCATAAGAGATACATTTTCAGCTCACTGACTCACTCAGTGGATGTGAATATGATCCTCCTGATTCCTTCTTAAGCTGCTGACACAAGTTTCTCTCTGTCTAAGTTCTCAAAAATTGAAAAAAGTTTTACTTTATACCTGCCATTTATAACACTCTGGGATAATGGTAATACAGTTGCGTGAAATCTGATAACACACCTTAAATAAATGTCTCATGAATTCAATCTCAGAAACAAACACTTTTCCTGTGTGCTGTGTAAGAACTGACCTTCCTGAGCTTCCGGAGGAGCTTCCCATAGCAGAAGATAATCACTCCAAGAGGGAAAATGAAACAGGTGGCGAAGAAAGTGAGGATGTAGCTGTGATCTATCATGTTGGTTGAATACCTGTTTGGAAAAAAAGTTTACAATTACTTTTATGTCTATTTAAACATTACATGACATCCACTATTACACTGATTACATTTTTTTTTACTTTTAATATTTTGATTTCTGATGTGGATGTCTCGATAGATTCACAAGATGAAGCCAAACTCTGTGAACTGACTGAAGTGTCACTTTAAGGACAAAATGATCATCAAAGCCATGATTTCCCAGCTATGATCTGCCTCTAAAATGTCATCATGGCATGTAGAAGCTTTCATCTGGCTGGAGAGAGAGAGAGACAGCCAGCAGTGTTACAACTCATTTGTGCCTCAGCTAACAGCTAAAACAAATCCCTGTTTCACAATTAGGGGCCCCAAGGCCTCTAATTTAGTCTAATTATGGTATTTCCATGAGAATGCCTACCACCGTCAAATGAAACAAGCCTCAGATTAATTTGCAAGGAACCACCTGGCACACAGAGTGGTGTAGTGTGTGTGTGTTTGTGTGTGTGTGTGTGTGTGTGTCTGTGTGTCATGCATGGTTGCACCTTAATCCTTATCATACATGTTTGTGATGCAGCACAAACCTCAATCCTCACTCAAACAGTCATGTGACACGTTTGTAAAAAATCAGTTCATGGTGCATAATGATTTCACAGTTAAAAAAAAGAAAGTGTTTCACCAGGTGTTTTCCCACAATGTTACACTGTGATTAAAAACACATTAGAATCTCAACACATAACTGCACCAAACAACTGTGAACATGGAGGAGCACTTTCTGGCTATTCTTATTCCTGTCAGAGCTTTTCACTTCAGGCCCATGAACTGATAATAGGGACTGTGACTGCTACAGCGGCCACATAGTTCATTAATATCAAACAACATTCAACTACAACTACAATGTTTTATTGCTACTTCTTGGCACTCACTCTTTTTACGTCAAACTAGTCTTCCTTCTGTGACACAGTCAGGGGGCAAAATTAAAAATATGAAGTATGTCACGGGCCAAATGCTGAGACGGGCCAAACGTTCACTTTTACAAAGCTTGAGCCAAATTTGCATTTTGGAAAACATTTTTACATATCATAAAACAAAATTATATTCGATAACACATTTACAAGATCTGGCCCCCGGGCCTTGAGTTTGATGTGTGTGAATATGGAGTCACATCTTGCTGTGTAGCCACTTCTTCAACCAGCGCTGCTAAAAGTCCCTAATACTTGAAATCTCTGATCTGTTCAGGGGCCCACGTGCTGGTTTCATCCCTGAATCATTCACACCTCCAAGCATGCTCAGTTTTGTCCTACTTGCACTCTCTGCAGTAAACATAACATCGTCCTGTGTCCCTTTCAAGCCATTGTTTCATCAAATGTGGCATGTGGCCCAGCAGTTAATTGTTGAAATGGACGTGTTGCATTAGTCACAGAACAAAACACACTGAGTGTGATGGGGTGAATCACATGAGTCAGATTTCCAAACATGTCATTAGTTTAAAGGGATAGTTCATCATTTTGGCAAATTGGCCCATTGCCATAATCCCTATAGTCATAGCAATAGGTTCTTTACCTTTATTTGTCGGTGTAAGCTGTTTTTAGAACGGCCGAGCAGAGCTGCTCAGAGCTATGCTATGGAGGCTAATGAGATTTCTTCGTTTTCTTCATCAAACTCATCAAATATACAATCCAACAACTCCAAAACGCTCTGGTGGACAAGGGATGATGGAAATGGGCCAATTTGCCCTTTATCCCTTTAAAGAATGAGTCCTTCTCACCACCAACTAGTGCCCCCCTGTCCACTAACAGTCCTCTTCACTGTAAGAGTGTATGCCCTCATTCACACTGAGGAGTTTTCACAACATTTGTTTTTATATATTTATATACGTATAGCCAAAAAATAGGCAGCAAAATGTGAAATCCAAAATATACTGACAACATTAAGAAGTTAACTTGATTGCTATCAGAAATAGGAATGTTTTAACTTATTTACTCATCTAGTTTATTCAGAAGAGTTGTACGGAAAAGGAGGTCACAGTCTGTCCACTGGCCCCCGAGCAGTTTTCTAGTTAAGGACAATGCCCAAAGGCACCACAGTGTGTTGATGGGGGAGGGGCAAGCATTGTTTATTTTGTTGTTGTTGTTTAGTTTTTTTCCTTTTCAACAATAATTATGATTATTGGAAACATTAGAAATCATAGATGCAATAACAGTGAAGCCAGGTGGCTCTGCCTCCTCTACTGTATCTCTTATTCTAAAAGCTTAGGAAGCTTTGAACAGGTTTGTATGGAAAAACAAATTCCTGTTCATGGCTCAACTCTCTGAACTGTCTTTATGATTTTTAAATGTCATCTCCTGCTTGATAGAGTTACATGATTTAACACTTCATTAAATTAAGTGCCAGATCTTTTATGTCAAAACTGAAGTTTTCACATTTCACAAGTAACACAACTGTATAGTAGCAATGATCAGTAGACCGTCTGACATAGGTAAACTTACAACAATTTCTCTACAAAAAAAGCTTCTTCTTTTTTAACCCCTTCTTGTTTGTACACAACATCTATCTGCCCATCCTGGGTGAAGGATCTCTCCTCTGTCTCTCACCCTGAGGTTCCTCCTGTTTTTCCCTGTTAAAAGGGTTTCCCTGAGGATGTTGTTATGATAAGCCCTCTGAGGCAAACTGTTTGTAAAAATGGGTTGTACAAATAAACTTGGGTAACACTTTACAATAAGGGTCCCTTAATTAACGTTAGTTAGTACATTATTAAGCATTAATATATAAACGAATGTGTTAAATAACGCTGAGTAATGCATACATAATGATAACTAATTACATTATTCAACTTTTAATTTATTAACTGACTCTGAGTAGTAAACATTAATTAACTGCTTAGTAATAGGCTACATTAATTAATGTGATACATAATAATGATTGTTTATATATCTTTAAACAGTTAATTAATGCTTAATAATGTACTAACTAACGTTAATTAAGGGACCCTTATTGTAAAGTGTTACCTAAACTTGCCTTGCCTATTGACACTTTATATTCACAGCTCAAAAAACAATATGGCTGTCCTAACCTTTGAAAAAATATATATATATTATAAATTGCTGTGGCAAAGTATAAATATCCTTCCTTGATACCTTTTCATTTAAAAGGGCCCCAGGATCATCACAGAGAAATGTACTAACATGAAGGAAATGAAGAACTATATGGAGGATTATCAATCTATGCATGGAGGGAAATATGGGAGCAAACAGAGATTCCAACTATATTACCTAAGACATACATGTAACCTGTCAAAACATAACATCCTGGTACCTGTACTAAGTGTCATGATTATTGTACCATTGGAAAGTCTCAGTACACCTCCCTGTTGAATTTACAAGATTTAGCCTAGTTAAAAATTCTTATTATCATAATGTTATCAGGGAACATGAATGTTACTTTAAACTTTCTATTTTTGCAGGATAATGTTGTTAACTAATTTCAAAGTAAACTCATAAATCTGAAGGAGGACAGTGACGGCGGAGAGCACAGGCAGCTGAACTGATGCCAAGTCAGCCACAGTTGGTAGGGAGGTAATGAAATGGCTAAAATATGACTCAAATTACATTAGGACTATGTGGAAAACAAAATCAAAATGAAGTCAAAACAAAATAAAAACATGACTGCATCAATTTCGAGTACTTTCCAATAAGCTTGGCAGATGCTGCCAGAGGAGGTCAGGGGGTAAGGTCTCTGATTTAATTTTTATGTGCAGATTTCCCAAGCAGCTCCAGGTACGTAAGCCGGAAACTTCCATTATCTGTGTGTTTTTAAAACGCCCTGCTCTGTTCTGTGGTCTGATGTTCTGCTTGTTGTTGTTGAGCCTCTCTGCGAATAACACTGTCTGTTTTCAGACATAGCTGTGACGTTCATTCTGCCATGTACAACACACATTTCCCCTTGGGGATAATAAAGACCACCTAACTAAATTAATTTTTAATAAATGTCCTCCACAATAGCTGAGCAACAGCATGGCTTTGAACGAAATTGAGCAACATTCCTGTGGCACATTGTACCTGAACCTCTCTGCAAGGACACAGCCACTTGCCGACAACCCACTGACACCCACTCCTCCAGTACAAACCTTCCATTTCTTTTTAAAGGGATACGCCAACTTTTTTTTTTCGTGTCTTGCCTCACTCCCGAGTCCATGACAAGCAGATAGAAACCATCCTTTCGACTGTGCGTGCAATAACAAGGGAGATGTGGGCAGAGCTGGCGCACCGCTAATTAGCTTAGCTCGAACGCTGGCCTGCCTCCACCTAAAGTCATCAGAGAAACTCTTCAGCAACTCTAAACGGAAACCGACGGGCCGATCTTCGTCTCAGAGCTGACAAAACTCCGGTAAGGCATCTTGAGCGGTCAAATGCCGGTAACGGGACGAGATCGGTCAAAACGGAGGGTTCAAGCAAAGCCTTTTTTTTTTGGTTCAAGCTAGCTACATCGAGGGTAGGTTAGCTTCCTATTTCACAAAACACAATATTGTCATGGTTTTCTGTATGTAAAGGGAAACTGGTGTTTTATTTTGTGAAAGTAACCGCCGCGTTGGTCACAACGGCTAGCTTGAATAGCGCCGAATTCGTCCGAACAAAATTGTAAACAGCTGGTATTTAGACAAATTAACGACACACTGCTGATCTAAACGGCTACTTTCTCACCTAAAAATGTTTGAAATGTCGAAAAAGTGATATATTTACAGAGTTTAGAGTTAAAATGAAATCAGCTTCTGACTACTGATTTCGGCTGGGGTAGGAGGCAGGGTAACACTACTTATGCACTTTCAGCGTTTGAGCTAAGCTAATTAGCGGTGCGCCAGCTCTGCCCGTATCTCCCTTGTTACTTCACACACAGTCGAAAGGATGGTGTCTATCTGCTTGTCATGGACTCGAGAGTGAGGCAATACACGAAAAAGAAAATGTTGGCGTATCCCTTTAACATTCAGAAGCCAAACTGTGCTGGACATTTGGATGTAGCCAGTTCTATATAAATAAGGCATTTAAAATGCACCAGACCATGCATATGGCAACTTGTGCTGTGTGTGCTACCGCTGTTGACCAAATGGTTTCTGACAGAACTTGTGCTGAATGCAGCCAGAGGTGGACTGGGTCATCTATGAGATCACCTTATGGAGATACTCTTAATTGTATTGTCTGAGCCATTTGTTCCCCCTGTGCTGAGCAATGGTTCCCTTGCAGGGCTGGAGGCAAACACTCAGCTTCATCTCTGTACGCCTTTGATCAAAGCAGCTAAATAGCATTACCCAGATGGCACCCTGAGGGCCAAGGTTAGAGCCGACCTGTTTCTTGACTTTTTCCACGAGACACCTTTACACTGTTGGAGCAAATTGCATTTGAAGCAGCACTGTGGATCTGAGCCACAGGGCTGAGTGTTGAACGTCTATCTTTATCTGTCTGTCTGTCTGGAAAAAATAATGAGGAGTCAGTATCTCAGGCTTAAAGATTAGGTTGTGGTTAAAGCTTATGTAATCAACATTCTTGAAGTAGCTATCAGAGTATCATATCTTTAATGTAAAGAGGTTGGCCGTAAGAATGAACATGCAGAAAATCCCCTCTTCCTGCCCATTTTGGTTTTATCCATAATTCAACCGTTTGGTTTGGTAGGTGAACAGATACACCACTCCCACAATGCTGAAGCTGAACAACAGACAAAGTTAGAGCCCGACCAAAACAGAGCTGAGGTGTGACTGATTACTGGACTTGGAATTAGAGATGACTGCTAACATTTTTCCATGTTACCTGGATGTTTTACATTTGAGAATATCTGGTAGTACTTCAGCCAGATTATTAATATAAAGATGTTGTTTTTACCAATTTGCCACCAAGTGGTCAGAAAATCAACTACTGCCGTTTTGTGTGTGTGTGTGTGTGTGTGTGTGTGTGTGTGTGTGTGTGTGTGTGTGTGTGTGTGTGTGTGTGTGTGTGTGTGTGTGTTTTCTAAAACCATTGGCAGAAAAGAACTGTGTCTATGTAAATAAGTTTGCCTCAGCTAATAATACTAGATATTTTATACCTACAGCCATCAGGCTTTTTAATTCTTCTGCAAATGGTAGATGAACTGCCAGGCAAATGAATTCCCCTTTGGGGATTAATAAAGTCATTCTTATCTTATCTTATTTTATCTTATCTTATCTTATCTTGTCTGCAGATGCGAGTACAAGTATTTTTTTAGTGCATTAGTGGATGTTAGTTTTAAAAAATGACTGAAAACATTATTCAGTATTACAGTGCCACATGTAAGAAGACTTATTTTCTTCACTCTATTGAGCTGATTTTGTGCCATAGTGCTCTGTAACTTGTGCTGCCACTTCAGCTCCATTGAGATTAACAGAATTGTATTTGCACTGATCAAAGCACTGAAAACAAAATTCTGTAGAACTCCACAGTAAGTTTTCTCTCCAAGAACAATGCCCTGGGCTGTGTCTCAATTCGAATACTTCCATGAGTACACTGTCATGTAGTATACTATGTGCACTATGTACTTTCTTCTGTAGTGAATACGGTTAGTGTTGTCTCAAATCGAATACTGTCATTGTGCACTTACCGGAACTAATGATCGCAACGGTTGCCATTGTTTTCGTTTTTTGGATCGTTATTGTCAACTCATGCTTGTTTTGTTTGTTATTTCAATTAGCGATTTTTTTCTTTTCTTTTTTTTGCTTGTGTGCGCCACCTGTTAAATGAGAGGTGGAGATTACACCGCCACGTCAGCCGGGTCCTCTTACTGGCGGAAAACATTTGCCTACCTACAGTATATATTCTCTGCTACGTAGCTGAGACGGTTATCATTGAGAGTGCAAAGTGTCCATCGTTCCACACTCAACTTTTGAACCGTTTGAGTGCACCATCCAGGTACTTATTGTACACTGCATTTTGACATACTTGTGAATTGAGACTCACTTATATACTCAAAATACTTAGTTGAAGTATGGAAGTATTCTAATTGAGACACAGAACTGGTTTCAGAATGATATTCAACACCATTTCTACTGTATGAAACATGCTTGACAGGAGATTAAAAACTGAAACAAAGAGGCAGAAAGGGAAGAGAAAATGTGTGTCCATTGCCCCTTTGACACAACACTCACTCTTTCATGTGACGGTTCAAACACTCATTGATCACAGACTTAGTAAAACACTCATTTCTTACCAGTCAGGCTCACAGGTGGTTCCAATCTTGCTCACAGTATATCTGTTCCAGCCCAGCACAGGTGGGAAGGTCCAGATGAAGGAGAAGGTCCAGACGAACAGCAGACCCAGGACTGCATGCTTGGCTTGCAGTCGGATGTTCCCCAGAGGACGGCAGATCACAAAAAACCGCTCGAAGGACAGAACGGCCAGGGACCACAGGGCTACAATCCCTGCAGCAGACAGCAGGAGGTCAGAAACACACAAAACCAACTCCTGGGATTAGTTTTTATCATCTATGAGAATCAGGGCTCTGTGTTCTGCTTTACCTATCTCACTGTAATAATAATAACCCCAAAGAAATGACATTCTGACATTTGAGCACATAAGTGCGTTTCTGTCTATGTGTGTTTTTGCTTTTTGTGTTGTTGTTTTTGGATTCACCCCCTTAATCAACAGAGTGTGAAATCTCACTACTTCACACTTTTCTAAAGTATATATTTTTTTGGCTTTTCATGCCTTTATTTGATAGGACAGTTGAGAGTGTGACAGGAAACGGGAGGCAGAGATGGGGGGAATGACATGCAGGATAGGGCCGTCCGACGCGGGACTCGAACCGGGGCCGCCTGCAGCGAGGACTATAGCCTCAACACATGGGGCGGGTGCTCTACCAACTGAGCTAAACACCGCCCCGTTACTTCACACTTTTCTAACTCATCGCACTATTCATAGATATCATGTGACGTCACACAGCGGTCACAGCGCCATCCTGAGGACCGACTTACAAGTCTGACAAAAAGAGTGGATTAACATTTTTTTATGACACAGCTCTATTGAATCCTGCATTTTGATTACACATACACTCTGATTCTACATTTCTACATTCTACTTTTATTTCTGTATAACAGACCGTTGCTAGGGACGCCGCTCGGATCAGAGTGGCCCAGAGCAGAAGAACTATGCAGGATATTTACCTTCTCTTTCATTTTTACCATCATTAAACAGCTTGGGACTTATTGTGATGTTAGATAAATGACTTGTGGGAGAGTGGAGGCTTTCTGCCTTCCACACCGCTGCTGGATACCAAACCTGCAATCAAAGCCTCTGACCTGGTGTCACAGCTCTCTTCTCTACAAACACGTCCCATGATCTCTTTGTTTATGACAGATACGACTACACAAATACACACATAGTAACATGTATGTGATAATACATCGATCCTCTGATTGATTATCAAAGGCTTCATTGAAAACAAATGCACACGACCAGGAGGAGGTTTAGCAAAACAGCAGAGAAGTGACCGGACTTGCAGATACGCTAAATGCTGCAATTTATAAATCGATAAAAGTCGTATTTTGTTCAACATTATGTCTGAGCCGTGTAATAAGTGGGATAATGTAGAGTTAGTCTGTTGTTATGGGGAAATAAAGACTGAGACGTCCTTCATCGTAGCCCATACAGTCTATGATCGTACAGTAGCTGTGCCTAAGTCCACAGTAGATCCTCAAGATGGCGCTCACAACCACAACGTTACATGACTGAAACCTATGAATAGTGTAACCATATTTCTCAACTTTGACAAAGTATCCATTTGTGCGCTGCACACAGGTGAAAGAGGAGGTGCTGTTACCTGAAATAGTTTAATGATCGGAAGTGAACGCATTACGCTGTCTTTCAATGGGCTAAAAAAAGCAGACTTTAATTATGGTAATAAGCCTCTGTCACAGACTGGTTAATTAACTATTCCTCCACAGCCAGAGACTATTAGCGTCTGCCCACTGGGCTCACGAGAGACGACAAAGGAAAGGATGTTTAGGTATGTCGCACACATTTCAACAAGAGGACTGCAAATACGATCAAAAGCAACACTTTAAAACTGCTGCTTTTTGTTTTAAGTGACCTAAAACTGATCATCACAGACCAGCCTGACTCTGTTCATTCAGTTTTCATGTATTTGTCTGTGAAACACATGGCACATGTCGACAGGACAAACTCCGGCTCAGGAAATATATTTGCCCTGAACAGAATATTAAGCGGAGCATTCATCCCACTCATGGGGATGAGCTAGGTCAGCTTAATCACTTCCCAAACTCTCACACACACACACCCTTACACACAGTTGTGTTGCAGTAGTATCACCTGCACGTGATACTACTGCAACACAACTGTCAGTCACTGAAACTGCTGTCAAGGCTGGAACTGGTGTGGCTTCTTCAACATATACGTCCACATACATTTTGGTTTCTTCTGTGTTAACTGTGAGCTGCAGATGCTCTTTGCCCTGACCTATATATTTTTACAGACTTCTTCCTTCTTCTTCCTAATCACAAGTGGTCAGGTGGTAATTCATTACATCACTATGCACCCGGAACACCAAATTTTGCACAATAAAGCCGCTGTAGCTCGATTACTCTGGTCTTTCTCTCTAACATTAGTATTAAAAGCTGCTATATATCTTAGGGAAGAACTTCATGCCTTCAGTTAACACACAGCGTAGTGCAAGTCTGGCATGTGGAACCAAAGTTGTCTCGTTAAATCACAATGATTCATGTGAAAGTAAGCATTCGCACAGAATCATATGAGACTCATCATATCCTCCTAATTATCTGTTGTGATGACTTAATGTTTTCTGCTGATGGTGAATCTGGCAATCTGATGGCGTGTGAAACAAACATCCTGTGACTTCCTCTGCAAGTTGTTTGAGTTGCCAAAACGAGATCGCACAAACCTCGTTACCTAATTGAATAAGGAGCCTCTTTGCCCGACAAACAAGTATTCTCCTTCCTCTCTGCGAATTGCAGGCTGCTCCGCCACACACCCACTTTTCCCACTCAGAATCCTTTATTGTTTTATTTGAAATGTGGCTTCAGTGGTGAAGCTGTGAAACCAATCCACTGGCTTAGTTAAATGTTATTGGTGGTCATGGTGCAGGTAACCTACTTATGGCTAGTCATGCACGACTACAGTATGTGAGGAGGCTTCTGCCCCACACTGCTGCTAACGTTTGCTGTGAACGCAGCTTTGAATTCTAGGTTGAAGACCCACAGTGGGCTTTGTTACTGATCCTAGTGCGTCTGCTTTTATACACACATCACAGCACGAGCAGCAAATGTCTTGCAGGCACAGTTTTCGAAAAAATCAGATACACCGCAGTTAACAATGAGCCAGACATGTGACTTTTTGTTACTGTGTTTTGTTTTTACACTGAAAATTTGGATTATATATATATATATATATATAAAAAAACTTTAAACCTCCTGAACTCTGTCCATAACCCCAACTCTGACCTTGGTGCTCTGGTTTTAGTGTGCCATGTTCTCCATAATAACACTTTAAGAGGTGCATTATGGGATTATATGACCTTTATATAATGTTATTTACAAATTGGAATTTATAACACATTGACACACAAAGATTCCAGGTCAAAAAGTTAAATGTTGTTAAAAAAAAAAAAAAAAAGAAGCAGAAAAAAATCTGTTATTTTAACATTATTCCTGTTTTATCAATGTAGTATTTTCCTGCCATCGATACATTCATTAAAATATGTTGCTTAATTTGTAAGAAAGAACCGAACAGAACTTCACCCTCAGCCTGTTCCCTTTGACTGCTGTTGTAGTGGAGTTCATTCATCATTTGTCATTTTTATTTCACCTTCATCCCAGATGCTCTGATTTATGAACAGATGCTGATAGAAGTGTGAGAATGAGCCATGTGCCGCTGGCTCTTCATCATCTTCCATCTTTAGCAACACATCAATAAAAAAAAAGCTCCAACACTGACATCTACAGTTGTGAAAGTTGTGCTTCTGTAGCGCTGCAGTTATAGTACTTGAATAAAATAATAATAATAATAGAAGGACCAATGTTGAAACCTACCGAAAAATGTCACAGCAAACCCTTCCAAGACGCAAGCCCACCTCCCCAGGAAGAAAAAACCCCTGGCGTTTGTCAGGAAACTTATTAGTCCACCGGTGAGAGAAACAAGAAAGTCAGCGATGGCTAAATTGACTATGATATAGTTCAGGGGCTGTCTGAGTTGTTTGAACTTGAAAGTAACAAACATAACCAGGAAATTCTCGCTCAGAGACAGCGACGTGACCACGAACATGAGCACGGCCAGGATGGTGAAGTTCCACGGCGCGATGTTCCTAACGGGTGCGTTAAAGGGATCATCAGTATAGGCGAGTTCTGCCGCCACCGTGTAGGACACGGCGTTCACTGACAGACTTAGAGTATCCATTGTCCACGCCCAGATTGTAGGCTACTTGCTTGGTGACCCTAACCGAGGAAAAACCATGTTTGTCTGTCTGCGCTGTGGTGGAGCATCCTGCGCGCCCTGGCACTCTGCTTTCAGAAAGTTCTTGCACTGAAATCCGCGTCGCTCGGGGCGCATGGTGGAAAAGAGGAATCCCACAGAAAAATCCTGAGTGGAGCCGCTGTGAAGAGCGCGCGGGGGTCTACATGTGAGCGTGGAGCGGTGGGGACGGAGCGCACGGTGCACGGCGCAGCCAAAGTCTTGGAAAGCGTTTGCAGCAAGTGCGTGTGAGACTGATCGGTAGCATCTTGGAAGCTCTTATATAGGCGGCTCGTGCACCGCTGCTGCTGCTGCTGCCTTCAAGGAGAGACGACAGGACGCCACGCGCGCCCTTCGTGTGCGCGTTTCTCAAACTGATGACAACAAAGTCTCCAGGCTTGACGCACACACTCTGGCTGAACCCGCGAGTTTATAGCTGCCAGCCAATAATCACTCTCTGTCCCGATTAATACACCAGGGAGGGTCTGTTGTTAATTCATTATACATTGACACGTGGTGGCTTTTCCTTCTATTCAGTAATGCGTAATTAGGCAGCTGATTGGTCTCACTGTACATTGTTGCATCCATCCAAATTAAGAGCTACATCTGTTTTGCATATTACCTGTAGAACTACAATCAACTGTGTATGTGTATAGGCTACAACACGTGCGTGGTTAATTGACCAGCCCCAATTAAATGAAGCTTTTTAATCAACTTTGACACACTGCTGTGCATTTGCGCAACTCCACACTTATGAAATTATGACTTCAAAAGTGTGGACTTGTTTAACCGGGGCCTGATCATTAGAGTTAATGGCACTTCTTACTGCAGTTAAATGTAGCATTAAGAGATCAAGTCACCACCGCTGGGCTTTGATTATGTTAGTCCGCCCTCACCACAGCAGCAGCATCACACCAGTTCACTAATCATCAAATAAGCTTCACGTGCTCATACTGTGCAAGGAGTCACAGCCACATCTTCCAAAAAATAAAAATCTCAATATAACAAACATAATCACTTGTTAAAGTCCCAGCAACACAGAGACAGAGAACTTCAGCACCTGAGTCTTTCACAATTGAATAAACCTGATAACCAGGTCTGTC
Organism: Trachurus japonicus; assembly: GCF_045865225.1. Taxonomy (NCBI): domain Eukaryota; kingdom Metazoa; phylum Chordata; class Actinopteri; order Carangiformes; family Carangidae; genus Trachurus; species Trachurus japonicus. The sequence continues at coordinate 27,158,729 of NC_140921.1, read as the reverse complement.
AACATAATTGTAGTTATCTTATTTTAGATTACTACTAAAAATAGTAGGCACTTTACTCCATACACTTTAAAAGCACTTTATTTCAGATTCACTTTTTTTTTAAAAAGCACTTTATAACAGATGCACTTTAATGAATCTTAACAGCGCTATACGACTGAACTTTAATTTTATATGATATATTATATGTATTGTGATGTGGTATTTGTACCATGTTGTGCTTTGTTCTTGTTCTCATCCTTGTCTGATGTTGTTTTTGTGTGAACTGCGGGACTGCAGATGGAAATTAACCTTAGAGCCAAATCTGGTGTATTTACATATTGTATGTTCATGAATACGCAGAGTCCCCTTACAAATAAACAAATAAATAAAAAATAAATAAACATAACAGGTGATCCATTGGCACTTGATTTCAAGCGATATGACAGGTGACTTAGCGGGTATATTGCTTTGCTCTGCATATTTAACAGCACATTTAAACCACAGCAGTCTTAGAGGGGTTTGTATAAATCCCATAACAAAGATATAAACTATTTGGAGGTAATTTAAATTAGCATGAGTGGATGTGACACACAGCCAACACATCAGATGATTTGTTATAGATAAAAGCTACACTTTCAAGATTAGAGCTTTGTAATTTGTAAGGTAAAGTAATGGGAGATATTTGACAGCATGTTATTTAGTGACTGTTGTCTGTTTCTAGTCCTTAAACCTCATAGTCAGTATACAAAAGGACATAAACTGTACCATTTTTGTGCCTATGTAGAAAAGGTGTAATTTCATTTCCTGTCTTCCACAGCACACTGTCAGTACTGTCAGAGGTAGCTCCAATATAAGATGGGAAATCCCACACATGAGCATTTCTATTTTGATTATTTGGGGGAAGGAGGAGTATTTCTTCTTTAGAAACCTGCCTGTCTCACCCTTTAGCTATCTGTCCAAAACATCCTCCTTGAGAGTGGAAGGTGTGAGGAACTGTCTCATCAGTGACTCCAGTGACCATAACATATGGATCTGACCCCCAGATAGTATCAGTAGCTCAAAGGCTGGAGAAAGCAGCCACCAGCTGAACCTAATAGTGTTGCAGTGATCATATCGGATGAACTGTGCATGGTGCAGCTGCACTGAAGAGCTGCTGCCGACATTCAAATTATTTCACCCAGACATTTTCTTTTCAAAAATCACTTGATTGTTTTTGATTCAGAATCAGAAGGATTAGGAGTTTGAAAAAGATTGGGAATCAAATACGTCATTTTTATTTCAGCTCAGTTAACATGGAGCCAGAACTGAAGGTCAAGGCCACAGAACTTCTCCTGAGAGGAATGAATCACCTTCCCTCTGCCCATCTTTGCCCAGTCTTTGATCTAGTTCCCTCTTGTGGAAGCCAGCTTGTCACACCTCAGTGACCATCACGTAAATGAGGATTTATTGCCTGTGCTGTCTGTCCAGACCTCTGTACTGTATGACTGTTTTTTTTTTCTTGGCAGGTGTTTTAAAGTGCCAATGCCAAGTCTAACCTTGTGCTTTGCACAAGAAGAGTCCAATTAGATTCACTCCAGACTTTGTTTCCATGAAAAACTCTCCATGATTTCCTTCCAACATTCTTCATTCACTCTGCAGTAGCACTGACTGTTCACAAACACAGGTTTATATTGTACCTTAATGACTCCAGTGTTATAGATGAAGCCTGCAACACAACTGAAGAAATCACCATTGTGTAGTAACACCATTGTCACTGTGGCACAACTTTATGTTGCTACAACAAAACTCCATCTCACCCGTCCTCTCTATTACCTGTTGACCAGACTCATCAGGGATGTGACCTGTGGAATTGACTGGTTCTCCAGAGGCTGAAGACTGGAAATACAAGTCCACAGGGTCAGTACTCCATTACACCGTGGCAATGTTGACAATGACAGAAACCTTGCATAGATATATTTTTTTCAATGACTCAATGAAAAATGTATCCCGAAATAGAAGGTGCATTGTAACATAGAATGACACATGTATGACATTAGAAAATGAAAGATACCTTATGCAGTTTAGTGTTTGTAATTCAACTTGTATAAAGACTTTACCATCCTAAAAATAAAAATTACAAGATCTAAATTCTCCAATTGTTATTTTAATGCTAAGTACTTGCTAACCTCTACAGAGAGGCAATATCAGCAAAGAAAAAGTAGTATTGGAAACCTTGAGCATGAAGCAACGGCTGTGGATTAGTTTTGGATTTTTTCTGCAGCAACAAAAAAAAAACACTTTAATCCCTTTATGTTTTAGATGTCCAACAGCAACTGTCTCCTTATCTTCATGTCATCTCCATGGATCATCCGAGGATTTAAACCTTTGTTTAGCCCCAGTTTGTTTTATGTGGTTCATTATACACGTTGTTGTTGTGAAAGCAGTTATTTATCTTGTTCGCTGTGCCTACTTCACACAATAAAATCCACAGGAATTGATAAAGCATTTGATCGATAAATAGAATCCATAATGGCTTGGTATACAATTTAACTTAATTAATCTAATTCAATACAATCAATCTAATTGATTCCCATTCCTACTGGTTCATCTGAAAGGGATAGTTCAACATTTTTGGCAAATTCTCCCATCGCCATAATCCCTATAGTCACAGGAGTAGGTTTATTAACTAATAATGGGGCAGAGACATGAGCTGCTCAGTGAACACAATGGAGGTGAATGGTACAGGTCCCCTGTCCCTCATCAAACTCATCAAATACACAATACAACAACTCCAAAGCGTTGCGACCTGCACATTCACAACACTATGAAATAATCATGTAAAATTTTGTAATATTACAACATATGAAGCAAATAGTTGGAACTACTTGCGCTTTTGAAATCACTCTGCCCAGCAGCCGTGTCTGGAATGTAGTTCCGGCTATGTGTTTTGCTCGAAAACAACTCTGTCTCGTAATGTTACACGATTATTTCATAGCGTGGTGAATGTGCAGGTCACAACTTGTCCACTAGAGCGTTTTGGAGTTGTTGGATTGTGTATTTAATGAGTTTGATGAGGGACAGGGGACCTGTACCGTTCACCTCCATTGTGTTCACTGAGCAGCTCACATCTCTGCCCCGCGGATTTCAAAACAACATGCACTGATAATTAAAGGTAATGAACCTACTGCTATGACTAGGGATTATGGCAATAGGAGAATTTGTCAAAATGTTTAACTATCCCTTTAAAAGCAAGTGCTCAAAATCAGTAACCTGTTGCTTTACCAAGTAATAGTTGAGGTTCAATGGTCATTTTCTTCGAATCTCTGCAAATGCATCCAAGGTTCATTTTAGCTCCCTTAAATTATAAATTCAGGTTCCATTCCCGTCATAATTTGAATTGAACAGTTTCTACCTAGCCGGCTCGACCCACCTACAGTATGTTCTTCCGCTCAATTTTCATTTCCCTTCAGTATTCCTCCTGAGACTGAAACCTACCGGTCAACCAGTGAACAGAGGGAGTGTCTGAGAACAATGACATTGAGGTTATGCACCAAGTGTGAAGTTGAAGTTCAGTAATGGCGGCAGAGATGGATGTTTGCAAACCAATTACCAGGAAGGGTTAGCACAAATGAAACAAAGTACAGGAGGCTGATAGGACCAGGAAACTACTATATTTGCATTAATCAACACAGCAGTCAACTTGTTGCAGCAGCTCTGATGAACTGTTATGGTACATTCCATTTGTGGCAAACCAATATAGTCTTTGTTTTCCTCCTGTCCTCCTCACACCAGCTCCAACAGTTCCTCAAATAAGATAAAATCCTATGAAAATGATAATAATAATCTTAATGAGAATGAAACACCGAAACTGAATTCCTTCCTGCTCCCCTAGTTCTCTCATAGTCAGCCCAAGAGTCACAGGTTGGATCATACTCTGTGTTCCTAGTAGACAGGAGATGAACTGACTTCACAGGTCTTGTTTATTTCACTTACCAAGCTCCAGATCACCTGCAGTGTGCAGAAACACCCTCCAGCCCTGTAGCTTTTGTGTCTGTGTGCGAGTGCAGTTTGCAATAACGTTATGTGACTTATTTAGGTGAGTGTGGACATGACTGTTACACTCCAGTCTTCTACTCGATGATGTAGTGAAATACAGAAAACAGTTTGGAGGCCTGGCGGCAAATTCTGTCTCACCCAGGGATTGGACTAAAATGTTTGAATATACACATGGCTTTTGAGCTTATTGTGTATTCAAGCTGTAGTATATGTAATATGTTTAAAGTTCCCTCACAGACCTGTCTGGTTATCAGAAGTCTAATAAAAAATAACAAGGGATTGTTAGAGCTGTGCTTTTTAAAGGTTACAATTAGTCACTACCACAAACATTTCAGGCATCAGACATTTGAGGTCTCTGAACATCTAACACACGTGTGTATTGAATGTGTGTTCCCAATGTTCTGCATCCAGCAGGTCCGCTTAAAACAGACCTGGCAACAGTGTCAGGGATCATAACCAGTAATCACAACCAGTGGGAGAATAAATGTTTTACAACCACCTCATTACATCTAAACAAAAACAAACTCCTGTTTTAATTTCCCATGTTCACGTTGAATTTAGAAATGACAACGACTTTTACCAAGTGAAATCAAGTGTGCATTTGTACGGTGGCCCTGAAAGCTCAACATATAGCAACTTAAGAAAACACGTTCATAGAAAAAGAAAGTGCTGCTAATTCAACAAACATCATCAATTTGAAGATTTTCAAGATGTGCTGCAAAACATCACAACACAGGCAAGTAAACTAGTAACTAAAAATTCAACACAACATAAGTGTTTCCAGGGGACAATGGACCTGGCTGGGACAAGAGCAACTTCTGAGGTTAAAAACATCAAATATCCAGTGTATCTTGTTGTTTCTTTAAGCTTTTTATCCTTTAACCTGAGTCCACCTGGGACACACTGTATTTGCAGCATGTTTATCTATAAATTAATTGAATTGGCTTGAATTGTGCGGTGTTGTACAGATTCTCACCACACAAAGATGCTCCTGACATTCACAACCCTATGATGTGAGTGGGATTACTGCAGCGTGACGAGAGGCTGAGCAACGCGTCGTAGAATGTGTGTGACTGGCTTTCATTTTTTACTCCCAAATTATTTTCACATTTTGCAGTAGATCCATTCATTTTTTGGTTTTCTTTCAATTCAAAATACGAGTAACGCCCCATTAATTGTGCTTATGCAAAATGAAGGGTAGTAAATTGGAAAGCTTTGGGGGAAAAAATGTCTCTTTGACACACTGTTGCCAAGTGACATGTATGAGCAGATTATGCCTTTATTGTTAAGTGTATTATCATATGAATTCAAAGAATGTCAAGAGAAACAATGGGAAGAAAGGCAGCACATTAGTGTAGTGCTTCTGTGAGAGGGTGGGGCCTGTAGCACTGTGTACTAGTGCTGTGCAAACAAACCAACAGTGTTCACATTTTACATTGAAGTAGCTCCTTCAACCATTTAGCAACAAATAGCATAAAAACCGCAAAGCAGCATTGAAGTGATACTATAACAACTTTTATTTTCTGTTGTTTGTGAATGACATGAAATGAAACTAGAATTTGTGATCTGTTTTCAAGGAGTTGTTTAAAGTTTTTTGTTTTTTTAATTGCCACATTGTCAGTGTTAGCGTTGTGGAGTTGTTGGATTGTGTATTTGATGAGTTTGATGAGGGACAGGGGACCTGTACCATTCACATCCATTGTGTTCACTGAGCAGCTCACGTCTCTGCCCTGCTGATCTCAAAACAACATGCACCGATAATTAAAGGTGATGAACCTATACTGCTATGACTATAGTGATTATGGCAGGAGAATTTGCCAAAATATTGAACTATCCCTTTAATATACATTGTTAAAGACACAACAACAGCTTCACTAGCTACTTCACTGTTTTCTGTCACACTGACAGTGTCATCAACGTGATGACGTCTCAAGACACCAGCTGGAGATCAGATGTGGGGTTTTTTGGAAAAGAAGCCCTATGCCGATTGCACGTAAGCTGGTCGACCCGCGTTTAAAAAAACCTGCGTCGACACGCTAACTTCAGTGGGAAAGCAGTATAATGCAATACTGGCTGAGTGTCTTGTTAAGTGAGAATCACGACCACAGGGAAGAAACCACACTGGGTGCTACAGAAAATGTACAAATGGTCCCTTTACAGATTGAAATCTTCAGAAGGAGCCTGCGTGTTTATGGCTGATAGCCGTGTTGCTAGTTTTGATACTAGCAACACGGTTCAGAAAAATATCAAACAAAAGAGTTCAATATAGAGTTTAATATAATTGTTATGAAGAAAACCATCTGCAGCCACAGTGAACACTGTATACCTCAGGTAAGACTTGCACCATAAAATCCACTTTGGCCTATATCCAGTTTTCAACGCATCTCTGTTTATGGCAATGACAAATAGTGTGAAGTTGGTGAGCCTGATGAAAACAACTTTTTCTTCATTATAAAAAGCACTGGGGCTTTTAGAAACAGCTTGTGTCATTTGCTTATAGACTTAACACTGGATGTTATAGCCTAATTATTCTGACATTCTAACATTCTAGTGTTGACTCACTTGTGATTATGATTTAATTGACCTCTTTACCTTCAGGAGCAGATGAATCCTCTGTGATAGATGTGACGTCCCTCTATCTTTGGCCCACGGCTGTCAAACAGAGGTCACACCCATTTCATTCTTTGTGAAATCACAATGAGGTGAATCGACCCCCCCCCCCCTCCCCCCCCCCCTCCCCACCCCTCCCCAGCTGCTGCAGACTTGGCCTGTTGACCTCTGCCATTCTTCATACAGCTCTCTGCATTTCCAAGAATTTTTTTCCAGGAGTTTTGAGTAATGACTTGGTGAAAGGTCTTAACTTGATTACTCTCAAGGCTCCACTGGACACTTGGCTCTGTGATGATCTGCCAGGTTCCCCGGGGAACTGCACAGTCCCAATGACACAACAACACACAACACTGATTAGACACAAATCTCCACAATCCCAGCAATCCCTCCTGGCTCACCTGTTTCCTTTAAAGACAAATGTCATTAGGTGTGACACGCACTTTGAGGAAAAAAGAACAATGCATTAAATGGACACCATACCTCCATTAGGAGGTGTGACTATACCCGTGCGTCTAACCTTGCTAAAAATGTCATGGTTACTATGAAAATCAATTAGAGAGCCACAGTGACAGAGGGAGCCAGTCAGAGTAAAGATCTGTATAATTACAGGTCACCTCCTAGTATTGATTGTTAGATTAGGTTTTACTAATTTGAAATGGAAGTATAATCAGATAATCAGTTGCTGTTACATGTGTACTTTAAACACAAACCTCCAGTCATCCTCAGCCTGTGTTGAAGTTGGTCTCCGGTGAGATTGGTATTGGAATCAGAGGGATGAGTCGGAGTATTTATATTTCATACAGTGGGATATGTCCAGGAAATAACCCTGGAATCAGAAATAATCTAGTTTGGATTCTCCAATCCAAATCATAACTTCTTTTCTATTAAATTTCTCTCAACTCCAAGAACTTCAATAACGGTGTATTTCAAAACACAAATCTTTTGGCAACTTGAAAAAATGCCAAAAAGATTTGAGGCCTCACTGTTGGAGGATTTATATGTCTCCTCTGTCCTTCTCTTTCAGAGATTCTTACCCAAAAGAAAAGTTTATCTGATGTCCTGTAGCAATATATAAAAATGCAGTTACAGCGGATTAATGGTCTACGGTAAAAAGACAAAATACTCAAAGTAACATGAGTCATGTGTGCTTTATCTTCGCCTAATGGATCATGAAAGACTCAGCAGAAACTCGCCTGAATCCATCCCCACTGTCTTTACCTGACAGTGTGTGTGTGTGTGTGTGTGTGTGTGTGTGTGTGTGTGTGGGGGGGGGGGGGGTTTTAAATGGATTTTTGGTCCTCTAACTTGTCATTAAAGCCTTAGTCTGTGTGAAACGCAGTTTCAAGATTTAACATTTGCAACAGGCTGCTGAGGTCATTTTCCTGTCATATCTAAATGTGTTGGTAGGTAGATCAATTAGCTATGGAATGTTGCTCACAGCTGCAGCTGCATTGTTTTCTTCTTTTCTAGATTCATGCATACCTAATATTTAAATAATTTTATGATGCAAATAGTCTTTCTTTGGGTTTTTTTCCATATATGAGGGAAAAGCATTTGTAGCTTACTGCTGAAAGCCGTGGTTTATGGTATAAGCCTGTGTGTGTATGTATATATAAATATTTATGCTCTACTTGTTTTTGGACGGCCACAGTGTGTAACCAGCATCTCTGCCTGCCCTCCTAACAGAAGCTCCTACCCTCATCATGGCAGTTGGTTAAGTCAGTGGATCATTATGATCCATTCAGACCACATTTGGAGCAGGAGGTGACCATGGTGCTTCTTTATCTTTGAATCAATCACAACAACAGTAAAAATGAAATGATCAATTAGATGATAATCTGCATGACAAAATGAAGAATAGCGTATAATAATCATAACCTTCTTCTATGGTGATGTGATAACCCCTCCCCCCAAAATACAAGAAAAAAAATAATAATAGCGATAATAAAAAATAAATAAATAAAACTCATTGAGGGTTCCCTTATAGACTCAGTGTTTATGAAGCTGTAGCTACAGCTCTGCTTATCATTCCATGTGTGTGATCCAGAATGACAAAGACAAGATAAGGGGGATGACACATCACAACAGCTTCATTTAGACTCTGGTAGAGCTCATAGGGCGCTGAATGTCACTTTGAGAGACAGCGCGCATGCAGACCTGTAAACGCTGAGGTGAAAACCCTGAAAACAAATCACTCCACTGCTGCAGATCAGCCGAGGAGAGTCGTCCAGATCACACCAGGTTTACACTCCTCACCCCGATTTCTCACCCTCTGAATGAACACCTATTGAGTTTGCAGGCCTATGGGAAGCAAAGATGACCTACAACAGAGAGTCAATATCATTCCTGCACCTTGAGCCCAAGATAATTTCTTCCACTCCGTGGACCTTTCACAGATCAAACAGCTGTGCCGCTGACTGTGTGTATGTGTGTCTGCTCTGGGAAGGCGAAGGAAGAATATTTTGTTGACTTGTTTTGATGACACTCATCCTGGGACCTTTCTTCACATGCCAGTCAGCCAAATGACATTACACGTTTCTCTTCCCCAGTTTATTTGCCTACTCTCTTATCTGCCACATGAGAGGCCCAGACAACCCCCCATCAGGAGACGACTGATAATTGTCAGCGCCTTTCCAGGAAGACGCGGGTTAGGGAAATGGACTGGCATTTATCCACCCATTAGTTTATTGGTCCAGCCATAGAAGATGGAAGTGAGGCTATACGGGCCACAGGAAGCAATCTGATTGTGCCACTTTTGCCGACCACATGAGTATAAATCACAACCTCAGCAACTACATTCCTTTCATGAACAAGATATGAAAAGCTGTAAAAGTTCAAATCCTTTTATCTCATTTTCATTCTATACCATTAGACGTCATGTTCACCAACATGTGTTAATTGATCTGAAGGGAAGAATGGCATAATAGCAGAGTGGGATGTAATTGAATGCTCTCATTAAGGCGAATGGATCAGAGGAAATAAGACCTCAGCCTTTACCCCTCATGTAGTTATCTTAATCATGTCCCCTTGCTACACGTGGAACCTATATAAATGCTAATTGCTCTTTTGTAATTGTACACAAAGCCAGCTGTTCTGTGCACATGTTAATCATATGCAACAGTCCCATAAAGCCGCAGCGGCCTTTGTGATTGGACAAACGAATGACTTTGGCGTGAAGCTGTTCATTTGTTGTAACCTTTCAGCATTAGGCTGAATCAGAGAGAGCAGCATTATGCTGTTCATTTGGTGTAATGTGACACTCTCACAGACGGGCCTCCACTGGTGCTGCAGTGGTTTGACCTTTCCAAACCACACTGCGGGGGCCGAGTCTGTAAATGTCGAATCACCTCCTATTATGAGGAAAAAGTTACTCATGTCTTACTTCTTGCTATCCCACTCATGTACGGAGCAGGTACAGTATGTGTTTGTTACAGTGTGACATCATCAAATACTCAAATGAATCCTCCTGTGGTCTCAGTCTTTGCCTGATATTTGGGTCATCAGGAAAATATGAATCATTTAAAGGGATACGGCAACATTTATTTTTTCGTGTCTTGCCTCACTCCCGAGTCCATGACAAGCAGATATCGCCCGTTTCGCCCGTAATTAGCTTAGCTCAAACGCTGGAAGTGCATAGGTAGTGTTAGCCTGCCTCCAGCTAAAGTCGTCAGAGAAACTCTTCAGCAACTCTAAACGGAAGAAATCTTCGTCTCAGAGCTGACCAAACTCTCCGGTAAGGCATCTTGAGCGGTCAAATGCCGGTAACGGGACGAGATCAGTCAAAACGGAGGGTTCAAGCAAAGACGGTTTATTTTGGTTCAAGCTAGCTACATTGAGGGTAGTTTAGCTTCCTATTTCAAAGTAAAAGCACAAATTCTATAGTCATGATTTTCTCCTATGTAAAGGGCAACGGATGTTTTATTTTGTGAAAGTAACCAGAAGTGCGTTGGTCACAACGGCTAGCTTGAGTAGCGCCGAATTCATTTGAACAAAATTGTAAACAGCTGGTATTTAGACAAATTAACGACACACTGCTGATCTAAATGGCTAGCCTACTTACTCGCCTAAAAATGTTTGAAATGTCGATAAAGTGACATATGAGTTTAGAGCTAAAATGAAATCAGCTTCTGACTGCTGATTTCGGCTCGGGTAGGAGGCAGGCTGACACTACCTATGCACTTCCAGCGTTTGAGCTAAGCTAATTAGCGGTGTGCCAGCTCTGCCCGTATCTCTTGTTACTACACGTACAGTCGAAAGGTTGGTGTCTATCTGCTTGTCATGGACTCGGGAGTGAGGCAAGACACGCAAAAAAAATGTTGGCGTATCCCTTTAAAGTTGCAATCTTTTGAATTTCCACAAAATTCAAATTTTGATACTATTAATGCATTTTCTGGCAATAGTCATTCACGATCATTATTTAGTTTGGTGACGGCAAAGTCTGATTCCCATGTTAAATTCTTATTGACTTCACAGTGTGATGATGCATTGAAGTAAAACAAGCCACTATTTACTCATCACACTTTCCAGAGCTGTTAGACATTGCTGCCAATGCAAATGGAACATCCTGCTGCTGCTTCACAATCAAAAACATTTGTCAAAAAACTGTCGTTTGTCGGATATGCTTCCCCTGCCTGCTTCCCTTAGTGTGAACTGGATAAGAGGAGCTCACTCTCATGTCTGAGCCAGCAGCCTATTGGCATCAAGCTGAGGCAGCAGGGGAAAACAGCTTGCACATGAAACCACATATTTTCATTTTTACACTTAAGACTTTTCAACAAACATTAAACAAACAAGGTATTTAGTGTTGAGCGGTGAGCGTTAGAGGTGCTGGTAGGTGGATTTTGGCAGGACAGTTGTTTCTGGTGTTAATGCCAAGTTAAACTTCCAGCTTTAGTTGGAATTTAACATGGGTGCCGTCATGGGAATTGTCAAAATCTTCTCACACAACTAGTGGATGAATGTATTTTCCAAAATGTCAAGCTATTCCTCTCAGCCCATCAGGAATCTAATTTTTTTTCTTCTTTGTTTGATGCTCTTTCCCCAGAGCATCAATCAGAATCAAATTGTTGTTCCATTGTCAACAGTATCAATGTTCCTATAATCTTCAGGGTAACCACTGGGTTGCAGCCCACAGGTTGAGAACCACTGCCTTCAGTGGCTCTATAAGGTTGGATCATCATATTCTATTGACACATAAATGACTTGGCTAGGTGCAGCCTTTCTATCAAGTGATTATTCATGTTGAAAAGTCGAGAAGCTCAGTCCAGACCCACTTTATCATCCTGATCCAGATCCTGACACTTTAATATGTCTTCAGTTTTCCTAACATACCACAGCTAAAATACAGATTGCTAATAAAGAATGATTTGTTCATATGTTCTGACAACACAATTTCTTTTAAAACCTCTCTTCATCTTCAGAGTGAACAAACAACTTGAAACTTTAGATGAACAGTGAATAGAATATTAAAACCAGCTGCAACCTTTGCTTCCCATTGTAGAGACACTGCATCACACATTTCCCCATGGTGCATTGGGTGTCTTTATAAAACTTAAATTCTGTTTAGCAAAATGTAAAACAAAGTTCTATGGGAATAGAGTTAGGCTGAGCAGTGTGGGCCTGTGACGACTGACCTGTGAGGGAAAGTCATATGTGCACTAGTTCCTAGGTAGCATACATGTCATGGCGGATGTCCTCAGTCTTCATGTTCAGTCCTTCTGTCCCTCCTCTGTCTTTTCATCTCTACTACTACTACTACAACTAGGCCTACAACTTCCTTTTTCTTTGAACATAGCTTTTATGTCTTGTGTAATGTATTGTATATGATGTGGTTGGATGTGATGTGGTTTTAATGCAATTACATGTAACTTGTCTCACATGTAAGATAATGACACATTTATACCATTGCAAATGGTAGACAATAAAGTATTTTATATTCTATTTTAAGAATATAGAATATTAATGATACATTTTTATGGACTGACTTCTCTTCTATTTGAGCTTAATTTATATCATATCAGACTTCACTTTGAGGTCAGAGCTGGGCAGTAAAGGTGAAAACCCTGATTAGCGGCTTGTTAGCTCCCCATGTGGCTGCATAGAGTATCTCAGTGTTGCTAAATGAGCATGGCCTCAGGTGACAAGTGTGATGGAGCAGCTGGCTGTCTGTTGGGACCTTCAGCACCGCTGGAAATCCAGGCTGGGTGCCCCTGATGCATGTCTCCAGCCACAGACATTTCTGAGAAAGTCAACCAGATTTATCTGCAGCCCCCACCACCCCCACCCCAACACACATCCATTCCCCCACACCCAACACATACACATACACACACTTCTCTATGTGTGCCTGTGTGTGTGTGTGTGTGCTTAAGTAAAAATACATGAATGTTTGCTTCCTGTGATAACATATGGTGTAGTTTGTGCTTAGACTGGCATTTGTAGGTTTTCAAGCTGACTGAAATGTGAAGAAAAAAAAGTCCAAATCCTCACATCTTCTTTTAACACCCTTTCATACTCTGGGCTGTATTGCATTGCTGTATGTGTATTTGTTTTTTAAAAAGATGCAAATCACCTTTAAATTTTTTCACATGCCAATGTGTGTTTCCCAATTTCTCTAGAATTTAGTTCATTTATATTTATTATTATTTTGCCACATGATTTCTTTCTGTCTCTCTGATTTTCTTCATTTATCATTAGTTGTTTATGACTTTTAACAGTTCAGTAAAGGCAAAAATGCTGCATAAACATAAAGGGATCATTACATAACTAAATTCACACCCTAATAAACACCTCACAGATTTCATACAAATTCTTTTCGGGATATCAGCTCAGTTTAATACTCTGTAAAACACACCTGGAATTGCAGTTGGTAGCGTCGTAATTCCAAGGTCACAAGTTTCTCTGTTGCTCTAATGAGCTGTGCTGCAAATTTTAAGTCAAACACAAATCACGTCAGGAGGGCAGCGGGGCACGGCGAGGCAGGCGAAGACGGAGCTCCAAAAACGAGGCCAGTCTCAGCTGTTCGCCCCGAGACTCGAGAAAGCCAGGGAGATGTTAATCTGTCTACATGGAGAAAAACCATGTGTCACTTCAAAAACACAACCTTCCTCCCCCATCATCCCACTGAGACCACATGGGGACCGGGGAGACATGATGTTCTTCACTTCCTTCTTCTTTATTACACAACATGACCCACTTTGTTTAGGTCATCCAGATAAGGTCATACTAAGAGTTGGAGTTTCTGACGGCAAATGACGGACGATCATTTTATTTGACCACATCTCTCTGTTACTTTGGGTATGGACAAAGAGAAATTATAATTCTTGTTTTTCAGTTTAGCAACCAAACAATTCTAATGTCAATTAAAGGGATGTTCCAGCTCTAGAACTTTCATATAGCATCTCTGTCTCATCAGACTGACCGGCCCAGTGATGCTACTTCTAACCCTCTCAGTGGAGGTTTGAAGCCTGTAACCTGATAAGAAACTATCTTAAGTTAAAAACATGTAAAGAGACAGGATTAGGATGAGGATCATTTAATCTAGCAACGTGTTTCGCCTACGGCTTCATCAGACTCATACTGAGCACAGGAAGGAAGTGACTTGTATAGGAAATGGTACTCTGTGAATTTACATAGGTAGTTGAACAAAAAAGGATACGATAATACATTGTTTCAATGGCAAAAAAGTACCATTATACCATATAAATATGGACTAGCCTCACAAGATCAAATTCATTCAACAAGTAATATAAAAAGATCATCATAACTTCTGCAAAACCTCTGCAATCATATAGTGTTTAAGAACATCAACTCAGAAGTATGGTACTCTCAGGATTACATCACAAAGGGGGAAAAAAATAAGATAATTACAAGTGGTGGTAGTAACAGCAATGCAGTCACAATCAAGATGATGTCAGACACATATAACAGCAATATCACATCCATCAGAATAATTATCACGGTGGAGTCACAAGAACACGTTGCACGTTTCTATTTTTAAGTTTAAAATTTTTTTTTAAAATGCTGTGAAAGTTCTACACATTTTATTTCAATGTCAACCGCAACGCACCTGGACCAAAAGGCAGATTTTTTAGAACAAAAAAAGTTTGCTTACAACCTTTGAGCCACAAAAACCACTACATGAAAATATAGACACATCAGCAGTCAGCATCTTAACAGATTGGTAGCACAGGCAAGTGTCCAAGTTAGAAGTGGAAGAGAACAGCTTGAAGGCTAATGAGCCAGTCAAGTGGAGATCCTCTAGAAAAATATGACAGGAGCTGCGCTCATCTCAGTGATGTGCTGCACTGAACCATGGCTTAATTCCTCTTTAGACACACAGATCCTTTTTGGAATCTTTAGATGAATGAACCAGAATAAACCTATTAACCTGTTGGACAACATGTAAAAAATACCACATCACCACATTCAACATCTATCACACTCAGGAAAATCCCTGTGAAAAAATACAGAAGGGGCAGTCTGCTGCAAAAATGTGTAGAACATATAAGCATTTGAAAAAAACAAAAAAAGACTAAATCTGTCTGGATTGGGAAAGAGGGATTATTGTCTCAGGGGCAATAATGATGTGCAGTAGGGTCACTCTCATCAGATCAGCCACCATGTTGACCTGGATATAGATCCCTTTGCAGCTGTAGCATTTGGAATTATTGATTCATGAGAAATCCACCAATTGCAAATGTATAGTTTTCCTTCAACAGAGCATCTGAGTGTGGGTGACTGGTTCATTAATAAACAGTGTTTCTTCAGTGCAGTCTGAAGTTCAGCAAAACTTGATATGAGCCTTGAGCTGTCTGAGACTGACAAATGAAGTGGATACTGTATCTAAGTGTAAAATAGTGTTTCCACGAGAGGGTTTTTTGTCCGTGCGACCCCTCAGACTAGAGTCTGATGAATATGGGTTATGTTCTTTAAGCAAAGCACCAGGCTCATGTAAATTCATGAGGGCAGAGTGGGAGTGACTCTCCCTGTCATGGTAACAGCTCTCCTGTGAATCACTAAGTGGCCCGTGAGCAGCAGCCCCCCAGGGAAAACAGTCAGGTCTCACTGAAAAGCACCTGGCTTCCACCCGAGTGTTACCTGGATGGGAAAAGTTAAGGTGAGACCCTACAGGTGAATAGGGTAAAAAAAAAATGTAACTAGCAGATATCACCATGAAACTTCCCAAGTTTATCACTTACATGAAGACAAACATTTTTTATTACAAGTTTTGCCAAATGCTATGTTTGAATATGTAAATGAGGCAATATCTAATTAAAGATGTGCTAATTTGCATACATTTCCAGAACAGAAACTTGAGCCACTTTCAAAATTCTTGTTTTATTTTGTTGACACATCTGCAGTTTTTACAAAGGGGCTTATCTCATTTGTATCACTTTGTGAATGAGAAAATACTGGCAAAAATGTTTTTAGGAATAAAATGTTGTATAAATCAGGCTGTGAATGATATATCAACAGCTCTGTAAAAACCTTCAGAATATAGAAAGGGGTCAAACTGGAAAGTGTGGTGTCTGTAGGTGCTGCTGAAATGGAGATTTCCAGGTCAGAATCTGAGGAAAAACACATTTTGAGAAAATGGCCTTTAAAGACATGTACTGTAAAATTCCACAGATTATTATCATACTTTTATGATTGGTTGCTGATGACAACAGAGAGAGAGCTTTACAATGATACCTGACATGACATGGGTCAGACAACAGGCATGGCACAGTTTGCCACAGTAGCCTGTTAACCTTTGGTGAATTTAGGAGAAATCTACCAACAATAGAAAACAGAATGAAGTACAATAAAGTACAAAAAATCCCTACCATTTCTTTCCACTATTCTGGAAGAAGACATGTTAAGGAAGCAAAATAGCCCAAAATCTCAAAATGTATCAGTGCATGAAAGAACAATATTTTTGCCTGTAGTGTCTCACCTTAAATCTTGACATTGTTTTGTAGTAAAGCAGGGATAACAGGCAGTGTAACTCTGCACCTGACTATCAACCCAGATAGCTCCAATTGTAAAGCAAAGCTGTGACAGCCTGTGGGAGAGAGAACGCAGCAGGGTTTAATAGAAGTTTTGCATAAAAATAATCAGCCCTGCAATTGTCCAGCGCTCTCTGATTGAGTGAATGACCAGAGTTGTCTGGTCATTGTTCTTGAAAATGATTTGGTGTGATCATTTTCTATTACATACACCAGACTTGGGCAAATCATTCCACAAAGGGCTGGTGTGGCTGCAGGTTTTTGTTCCAACCAAGAGCAGACAGTTTAACCAATCAACTGTCTGAAACTGTCTGAAACCTGCAACCACATCGGCCCTTTGTGGAATGAGTTGCCCATTCCTGATGTTGGATGATGTACTGTAGAAGATCCACAGTAAGTCTCAACTTAAACATCCTTTAAAAGAAAATGCACCTAGTGACAATTTTTCTTGTGAGGTGCCTCGCTGTGATAAAGCCCCTCCTTTATCATAGCAAGACACCCCACAGGAAAAATGAAACAAAAATATCCCATTAATGAGGTATAAAGCCTGCACAACATGAATCATCCACTGTTAATTGGTTCCATGAGCGACTGTGCTTGTCTTTGGTTTAAAGGGATATATTGTGATATTGCTTGGAGACAAATAGATGTTTCTTTGTTGGGATTTGTGTTAGTTACTCTTATCACCTCAATTTAGTTACAAAAACCCAGTGTTAACTCTTGTCTCTGTCACATCTTTTCTTCCCTTGAGGTTAAAAAATTAACCAACTAGTTCCAAGTAATAACCAACAGCACCCATGCAAGAAGAAAGTAATCTTTGTAAATGTTCAGGAGTTCAGAGAAATCACAACAACATGTTGACAGCAGAGATTGCAACAACTAGTGTTCTTATGTAGGTACAGTATAAGTTTCCTTTCATCAACCATGAGATGTCTTGGTTCTCCTCCACAGCTGATGTGACTGTTTTTAGTATATAGCCTCTGAATCTGTATGAGACAAACTCATTAAGCCCCAGTGTTCATTACGAAATTGATCTTGTGGGGTGTGTGGCTTACACTGCAACAAGAAGTAAAGGCAATATCAGTTCAGATCAGTTGGTGGTGGTTATTCCAGTGGATCCTTATCAAAGCCTGAGAAACACAGAAGAAACAAGACAGCGGTTCACAGTGAGGTCTGTGGACTGTCATCCTGACTGTGTCTGGGAAGAGGGTTAAAGTCAGGGTTATGTTCCTGTTGATATTCTTAAAATGTCTAATTAACCACAGACACCACAAACAAAATTATACTCACAGGGCCTTCCACAAGCGCCGGCTGCCGGCCATATAGCCGACTACACAATTAATGACTTTAATGACTATTATTTTTATAGGCTATAGGCTATAAATATTATTTTTCGATTTTTATAAAATCAAATCATTTTATAACAGACTGACAATAATGTCAAACTGAACCACAATCACTTAAGTTGTGATTTGCTCTGCTTGTACTGATAATAACCACAAATTACTCTGATCACCGCCAACTTTATTGGTAACTGCTTTCACAATAAACATTACTGCATGGTGACAGTTGTCTTCTTCCTTCTCCTGTGTTTGCCTCCTCAGAACTCAGAGTCTCTGTTCGGTCACTAACTCTGCTGCAGTGCAATGCACAAAACACCCAGTGTTATCTTGGAAATTTATTTATTGACAAGTGTTGAAATCCTCCAGGACCCCCTCTTCCTGCTTTAGTGAGCAGGGCATTGATTAAAGGGATATTTCTACATTTTCTCAAATTTGCCTTTAGACAAAATCCCAATACTCCTAGGGGTAGGTTTGTTTCCTTTAATTGGCGCAAGCTGTTTCTCGATCCGCTGGACAGAGATACGAGCTGCTCAGCTAACCCTATGGAGGCATATGGTATTTCCAGGTTTCCCCCATCAAACTCATCAAATACACAATCCAACAACTCCAAAACGCTCTGGTGGACAAGTTGTGACCTGCACATTCACCACAAATAATAATTTAACATTACGAGACAGAGTTATTTTCGAGGTAAATGCATAGCCGGACCTACATTCCACACACGGCTGCTGGGCGGAGTGATTTCAAAAGTGCAAGTGAAATCTATTGGTGAAATCCAATATCCTGGACTACTTTGTTCTTGCTTGTGCTGTCCACATCCAGCGGCAGCTACATGGCATTGTTTTGCAGGCACATGGAACCAACCATAAGGAATTGATAAGGGTATCGATGAGCAAAAAGGATTGATTGTTGGAATAACTGCTCAGCTGGAACTGGTTGGTCACTTTGAACTGCAGAGAACCAAACTCAGTCTCATAGAAACAGATTTAAACAGCCATCATGCTTTATAAATCTTAGAAAGTGGTGAATTATCTTTTTTGGTGCATGTGGTGCAGGTCTGCTTGCTGCCCTGTGTGCTCTGGCTTAAGGACGAGGAACGACAAACCCACAAAACTCTCCAAGCCACAGCATATAGGCTACAACACAGCAAGCACACCCGATCCGCCTGCACCAAAACAAGATGATGCCACACTAACAGACAGCCAGGACAGATGGGCAAACATCCTATTGGACAGGGAAGTCACCATATCTGAATAGGA
The DNA here is from genome assembly GCF_045865225.1 of Trachurus japonicus. Lineage (NCBI taxonomy): Eukaryota > Metazoa > Chordata > Actinopteri > Carangiformes > Carangidae > Trachurus > Trachurus japonicus. Next base: position 27,139,514 of record NC_140921.1, on the reverse strand, counting down.
TGTTCCAGAAAATGGACTCAGTTTTGCAATTTCTCCACTATAACTGCCCATTCCCATCCAGACCATTCCCACAGAGTCAGTGATAAAAACCAAGCTGACACAGTCTGTGGAGCAAAATCAGCATGACGGTATCAGCTGAACTCACCAATGGAAAAATACTTCCTTTCAATCTCATCATCCACAAAAGGAGGGCTATCTCTTCCCTTCCAAGGACCCAAGTGTCACCATTCTGCTCAATAGAGTGGACTACCACCCCAAAATATCCTTACTCCTCAGTGATAGTAATACTTCTGACACCCCAACAGGGCCTGAGTGGGAGTCATTTTCAGCCCTGGAGTTTCATGCCGGTCGCAAGCTATTATATTAAAGTACTGTAATTATAACCTTACATGTTAAGTCTGTAATAGCCCACTGTTCTTGTTCACACTCTGTTACAACAGCTCACTTGTTCCTATACTGACAGCAGCAGTCATCTCTTGGCAATTTTGCCAAATTTAGCTGTGTCTGTTCTCAGAGCTGTCCTTTTTTTTTTTTTTTTTTTTTTTAATTCTGGCCTTTTCACTGTCATCCTTGCTCTTTTTTGTTCCATTTTCTGGCGTTAGCTTAATTCTTAGGCCTACTTGCATGACTGCAATGTTGGATTAAAAACAAAGGTCTTCAACAGGGCCAGTTGTAATCAGAGACCTTTATTCTAACAACCCATAGTATAAAAATCATAGTCTCCAAGAGTGTTTCATTTCATTTCATTTCATTTCATATACTTGAATTGTCCCCGTAGGGAAATTTGTCGTGGACTCTCCGATGGTCCGCAGTTTACAAATAAAAGAAGAACAGCAACATTGAATGATCGCACCACGCGGCACACATCACAGTACACAGCAGCAACAAGTATCAGTGGCCCATATCAGCAAACAATAAAATGTCAATCGATCAATTACCCGTACTGTTACAGTACACAGCAGCATAAAATATCAATCAATCAATCAATCAATCAATCAATTACCCGTAATGATACAGTACACAGTAAACAACACATATCGATCCGTTACCCATACCGTCACAGCACACAGCAACAATAAATGGCAGTTGCCCAAACCATTACAGTACACAGTGTTTTGTCAACTGTAAACTAACAGATGTTGGGATAAAGGAATGTTTGTAATGGTTCAACCTGCTCCAGGGAACTCCGTACCTTATGGTGCATTCCAGGCAGGTGTTTTTCCGACCTGTTCCTATGGTTACCCGTTAGAACGTACAGTCAAACTCGTAACTTCCCACCTGTGAACTCGTACTAGATCGATCTACTCCCAGTTCCCAGTTAGTAACTCGTAACTTGCCTGGAACGCTACAAACTCGTAACTTGTGACTTGACTTCGTGACTTACGGGTTCAAAAGCCTGCCTGGAACGCACCATAAGTACTCTCCAGTACGGCATGATAAAACAACAACATAAACTTCTGCTCAACACCAAAAACTCTCAATCTGTGCAGAAAGTACAATCTCTGTTGCAGTTTGGAGCAGAGACTCTCCACATGGGCCGTCATCAGTGTAAACTCCCAAGTACTTATATGAAGAGACAGCGATGGGTTCATTGTGGATGACCACCGACCTCAAGTCGTCCACAGCTTTAATATTTAATAAGACCATCTCTTTGGTTTTCTTTACATTTAGCATTTAGTTCAATAAGTAAATAAAAATGCTCAGCAATGTGTCAGGATAAGTCCTTCAAAATGATCAGGACAGACTGAGCTTGGTGCAGCAGGCTTTATCCCAGTGGAAATTGAGCATAAACCTGAGTTGTTGGTCTCTGTGTCTCTTTTAATTCTTTATTGAAAGCCCTGGTCAAATGAGGTGAGACTCCTCCACTATTTCTTTCATATCCAATACAGATTCTCCCCAAATAAGGATGTAAACTGTCTTCAATGCAGTCTCCACCTTGACCAGGTGGAGTTTTAACTGTGTCTACTAGAGCTGGGTCATAATGGTCTGGGTTCTTTTTTCAAAACTTTTCATAACTGTAATTTTTTGTCTGTAAATTCCTCTCACTCCCTGAATGCATCATGGTCAAGATCAACTTAAAAACTCTTCTGAAAACCCACTTCTTTTCATTGGCTTTTCATACCATGTGTATGTGGACAGATATTTTATCTGGGGTGGACAGTCTATTTATTTATTATGTTTTATTGTGTTTTTTATCTTTATTATTTTATCTTTTTATTATATTTTCATTGTGTTTATTTTTACTGTACAGTACTTTGGAAACCTTTGTGTTTATTTAAATTTGTGCTTTATGGGATAAAATGGATTGGATTGGATTAAATATTGGTTTCACAGTAACTTGTCTGTCGTATTTTTGCCCCAATCTGCTCACAGATGTTAGTGAGTAGGTGAATGATTTCAGATTTTTGGGTTAATCTGAATTAGGAGATGTGAAAGCGAGGTGAATACAAAATCTGTGAGAAACATTCCCCACTCCACTGACAGTGACAATGAAAGTCATTCACAGCAAAACACAATGAAAAGTAATGGCTTCACTGCTGCTGAAAGGAAGCCGGGTCATGGTGTGCTTACAATCTAACCCTTATTTTGTTAGTAAATCAGGATAATTGTATGAATGATAGGATAAATAAATGAGCCGAGGTTATTAATTGGTCTGAATGGCCATGCAGTCAGTCTCTTTGAACAAAACCTTTATTTCTTCCTCCCGTTGTGTGGGTGGATGTTTGCCTGTCTGACAAATGTGTGCAGTCCTGGTCCCCATCTTTTACACAATCCAGCCAATCTCCTTTACAGTCAGTCAACACAATGAGGTATCCGCCTGAGCTAAATGGTAATGAGACCACGAGAAAAAAAAGTGACAGGGCGCTATCGTCTATCAGCTTTTATCCTGGTCCACACAGACCTCCTTCAGGCCTGCTTCTATAATCAGCTGTGACATTAGTGTGTGAAAGCTCGTCACGTGTGCATAGGACATAAACAGTACTAATGGCACTCTTATATAATATTATAGTGTTTTGTCCTCAGCTGCCTGGTACATGTAGACGCAGAACGTCTTTTTCCATCCCTGCCCCACTGCAGGATACGTCTTCATTTGGTTTGATACAGGACTGTATGTCAAGGTCCTGTCGTGATTCCAGCCACTTCTCACATGTTTTCTTGTGTTTGTCCTCTTTTCCCCTCTGTCTCCTCCTCCTTGTGTGGGTCTGTCTGGCTGTATTCGAAACCGCATACTATACTGCTAGTACGTACTGATTTGGCCAAAATGTAGTATGTAGTATGCAGTATGCGAACAAAAGCTAAATCTGCAGTATGTGAAAAGTTCCCGGATGTCGTACTGATTCAGAAAATATCTCCAGTATGCATCTGACCAGTCTACATCGCCTACTGTATCCCACAATGCAATGCTCCCCTGACGTCTAACCGTAACCAGAGCGTAACCAAAGACGGTAGTGTAGCCGTGTACCGTAACTATAGTTTAATAAAATAAAACTTAATGCAGACTGATCGGTTCATTGTAAAATATTTATTTATTTTTTGTAAATGTGGTGATTTCTGTACGTAACGTTAGGCTCCAGAGCCCCGAGGCAGCGCTGCTCTTCTGTCCAATACACACAAGAAGCTTCACTTTACATTCAAACAAACTAATGCTACTGCCACAATTGAGATTTCATCAATGAGACCAACATTTATCTCCTTAAAATAATTTAACCAGCCGGTGGTAAACCTTTAAAAACCTACGGGTAAGTTAATTAGCGACCGTTTTCTCCTCCGGAATGACGTCGTAGTGCTGGCCGGCCGAGCAGCTCTGCAGACCGGCTGCTGCCTCTGTGATGTCCCGGTCGCTGCGGAGCTTCACTTCTCCGAAAAACATCGGAGCAAACTTTTAAACAGCCTCATTTGGATAAACTGGCCGTATATTTGGAGTCTTAACAGTTACTTTCTCACATGAAAAAATATTAAAACTTAATAAAGTTACATAATTACAGCGCTAGAGCGAGAAATAAAACAGCTTTTAGCCTGTTTACAGCTACTGCTACCGGTTGCCGTGAAATGCATTCTGGGAAACTCGTATACTGCATACTGCGATGATAACGGCGTCGGTCTGCTCAAGTAGCATACTGAATCCCACATTCAGTATGCAGTATACAGTACATATAACGCAGTATGTAGTAGGCAGTACGGTAGTATGCGGTTTCGAAAACAGCCTCTGTCTCTTTCTGTCTCTCTCTCTCTTGACAGGGGCGTGGCGCAGCACTGGAGTCTGATACACCTGTTACTCATCTCTCATTAAAGGTGTTCAGAAATGGCCGTTTGTCCTGTTTGTCACACCGAGTTTCCACGAGTTGCCGCACGAGTTTACCCGAGTAAGGAAAACAAATTTGATTGGTCGTTATCGAGCGGGCGGGATATTCAATGTTTGGGGCGAGACCAAGCTCGGTGTGTGTGTGTCTTAGACGTTTGATTGACGGATGATGGATCCAATATCAGTGGCTGATGAATTGTGAGCAACGTCACATAATCCGTGCGCCTGCATTATCCAATGCGAAAAAAACCTCCACATTCATCCCGGATTTACTCGAAAATAGAATTTTGCACAAAGTTTGGGCTACATGGTCTGATAGATGAGTTATTACAATGGAATCAAATTCATTTTTCTTTTCTGTACACCTTTAAGCTCAGCACAAAATCCCTGGTCCTCACCTCACTGAGTACATACATGGTCAACAACACTCTGATATTAATGTGATTATGACAGTACTCTGATACAGTGATTCCTGTTTTAGTCACATTATCAAACACATGTACACGTTCTTAACGTTCTGTGGGAGTTTTACTGCTTTTTGCAGTACACATGGCAGGGGTCGGCGGCAAACAAGAGATATTGCATGGTCAGAGATGGTTTCTGGGCATGGTTTCAAACAAAAAAAAAAAAAAAAAAATCAATAGTCAGATTACTGCTGTCCATGTAAACGTATAGTCACTGTTTGCCAGATTGTTCTGCTTCAGTTGTGGTTGTTTTTTAAGTTCCTCGTGAAGTTCGAAACCTTTTCTGAAAGTTTTTACTGTGAACTGACGTCGCAATCTTTCTTTTGTGTATGGCCAGCTCCAGTGGTGCTGCCTGCTCTTGTCCTACTACACCTCTCACCTGCTGTGCTCTATCACCATTAACAACCACACCATCCACCTGCTGCCTGCCCTGCCATACCCATCTCCATTTCTGAATCATCTCCCCTTCTAAACTGGAGTGGTTTGGTCAATAAAACATTTTAACTTCCATTACATTAAATGGCTGTTTGAGTGTGTGAATCAGCTCCAGGATCCAAATATCAATTACATCAAAATGTTACACTCCAAGGTGCTGCAACATGTTGTGATGTGATGAATGTAATTAATTACAGCAGTGATGGTAGGAGACTTGTGGCACTGGTGCCCGGAGGAAGCAGCACCAACCCCGTCCCTCCGACTGCCCCCATCGGTTCATCTCTATTAGGGAGCAAATGAGCTGTCCAGTTGGCCAAAGAATGGGACTCCTCTGGAGAGGCTCCATGGGCATCTACAGTACTTTACACATGCTGTTATTGATCGATCAATAGCCTGGACACTGATTGCCTCTTTAAAAGAAAAAGTAAGCCTTTATAAACCACTTTAAAACATCGATTAAAAAATTATGTTGTTCCACGAACTTGTTCTTCAGGGATGACTTAGGTTATACCAATGGCCATTGTACATGAAATATCTCTGGTTGAAGTTGTGACCCACAAAACAAAAGCTTTGAGAGCAGACAGCGCTTGCTAGGCCTGGACACTCATTTATCTTAATCTAGATAAACTCTTTATCCTTCATCTGCCTTTAATTCTCTCACTTCTTATTCACTCTGTCTGTCCTCAATACCGGCAGAAGTGGGCGAGCTGGCCTCCAAGGAGAGCAGACAGCAATACCGTTGGCTGACAAATGTCCTCAAGAAGGGAAAAAAAAATGCTAAATGTTTTCAGGAAAGAGGAGAAAATTCAAACAGTTGCGGCTGCCGAGGCCTTCGGGGCTGCATCGCAAGCGGGCGACCCTAGCGGTGCTGACCTTTGGGTGTCGGAGCGATCAATCAGCCCGACCCTGTGGGTGCTCCGGCTCTCCTTAAACAGCCCGGTCTGTACCCTTGATATCTGCAAAACAGGATGCGTTACATTAATCTCACTGCTGACAACACATTGCGGGACCATCAGAACCTCCCTGCTGCTCCAGCTCCACCTTCACACATCTCACCTCAGATCACACCTCTGATCTGCCTAGTGATGATCTTACAAACTTTTTAGCTCTAAAAACCCATCTCATGTCTACACTGCTTTACCCACTCCCTTGGATGTTAACACTCACAGTTGGAGATCCATATATCGACCAGCCAACTTCCTGTAGACTAACAGAACTATCACAGTGGAAAAAAAAAACAGTTTCTTCTTCCAAATAGATTTGTTGAAACACAGTGACTCACCAAAAGGACACAGACATCATGTGTTGGAAATCATTGACAAATGAACTTTCAGAATACTCCAAACCAATGTTTTTTTTCAAGACATTAACATTTTAGCGAAAGGTTAATGTTTCGTGATTGGCAGATATTTCTTTTCTTTGCTCAAGCCCCCTCCCCTCTAGAAAAAAAAATCTAAATCAAACACCCTGAATCCAGACATGATGCTGTCATCATCTGAGTGTCTAAACCACTGCTGCCTCATGGCTGAATAAACATTATCAACATTCAAATAAGGGCTGGTGTTAATCATCCAAACAGAACGTTGACAGCAGCTTCACCCACCTCATCTCCTCCTTCAGCGTCTGCTATGATGTAACTGGAACAATGCAAATGGGTTCAATTCAGTGTTGGGCACATTATGTTTAAAAAGCAATTAGTTATAGGTATTGGTTACTTTTCCCAAAAAGTAACTGAGTTAGTAGTTGAAATAATACATTATAAAAGAAACCAATTACCAGGAAAAGTAACCATTGCATTACCTTTTTATAAAATGCTCAAAAATGTCAAATTACTTGGACTCGCCCCCTTAACCCTAACGCAGATCCTGTTTATCTGGAAGTTATTTTATAACATTGTTACTTGTGAAATTCAAGCAAAGTGAATCCTAATTGTGTGTGTCTCTGATGGGATACCAGGTTAGAGAATGAAAATGGAAATGCTTACACCTTCCTCATGTACTGTGTTGTATGATCATGGTGTGTAGCGGCATATTATGTAATAACATTGCATTATGTAATAATGTAATACATTTCCACCTCATGATGTAATAACACCACATTTTGTAATAATCTGCCACATTTTGTAATCTGGAATGTAATAGGCCAGCAGTTCCCAACCTCTTCCAACTCAGGGCCCACTTGAAAATCTAAAAACATGTTCACGGCCCACCTTCATCCCTATTAACAATTCATAGACCAAATTATGCGTTCTCTGAGCACTTTTTTATTTAAATTTAATGATAAAGATTGCCCCCTGAAAGCAGGGGGATGTAGGAAGCTCCACAGTCACTAACAGCATGCTGATGCTGCCAGTTGGAGGAGCTTCCTGACTGGATACTGAATAACAGAGATGGGGGATGACATGAGTTCACTTTAATGTTCGCTGAGAGAGAGAAAGTTCACAAGTCCACAGTTTGGTTTGATTCATATTGTTCTCTATTTTTAACTCTCCAGAAACACCATTTTGTTCATTTCAAAGAATATTAATATTTTATTTTTATTTTATTCATATATTTTATTTTTTTCATTATAAAGATGTTGATGCCTCTCTGTTCAATGTTAGACTGCATTAGGACTAGGCTACCTGCAGTGTAGCTGCATCTACATCTGTCATCATGATAAAATAGGATCTGCTTCTACGGTTCTTGATGAATATTTAGCTTTTTTTATTGCTCTGACTCACAGCTCACGTCAGCTCAGGTGATACAATGCAAAGCCTGCGAAGCTAGTTCAGGCAGACAACTCAAGCCACGCCCATCCTGATCAGCTGACATGCTCTCCTCACCCAAATAGGGCGGGTTATTTAAATCCCCCAGTTTACCTGCTCATCCCTGGCTCTTCTGCTGCTACTCTGCTGCTGCTACTCTGCTGCTGCCTTGCTGCCCATGAGGTTTTGCAAACCCACCTCCTCCTCAGCATCCACCTGTGGGCTCTGTCTCTTGATTCCCTGTGAGGGGTCTGCTTCATTCCCTGTAATGTCTGGCTAAGCAGGTCATTCAGGGAACGAATATGAGACAGAGCCTGACGCCAAACCTGCTGCAGCCATGCTCAAGAATGTGCTATCCATGCTGTGCTTCAGCTTGCTATGCTTATACTCAATAAATGATTTCTTCTCATTCCAGAGTTGTCTGATTGAACTGCAGGTTATTTCACTTGACTGCTCCGATGCTGCGCCCCGTGTGTGTCACACACAGACACATGCACACACACACTGTAACTGCAACGCTGCATCTAGAGATTTAGTCCATGTTCTTCACGCATTAGACCAGTCAACATATGAGACACCGCAGAATAAACAACACAAGCAGCTCAGTGTTTCCACAGTCGGAGTTTTTTCCTCCTCCTTCCTTACCGAAGTATCATCATCAGGTCGCTCTGACTGCACTCTGCTCCTCACAGCAGCAGACATGAAGCTGCTGGAGCCTCCTCTGTCTCCTCACTGACCTGCTGCTCTACTGGACTCTCAACCCTCCGCCTCCAAAACTAATCAAAGTACTTTGCTGAGTCTCCGGTGCCAAACTTCAAACACATGACGACCCGACACAGGCGAACGGCCCGGGTCTCTTGAACCGCTCCACGCATTCACTGTCACTTTAGCTGCCACTTGCTCTGCTTCCACTAATTTCCTCCCTCTTTTCCAACTTTCACTTTCTCCTTCTTCCCTTTAGCTGTAGCTGCTGTGGCTCAAACAAACTATAGCCTACACACTCACAACAGGACAGGAGGCGGTGCGTTAATTTCTGCGTATGATATCGAGGAAACATGTCCATAGCCGATAATCGTAATCGCGATTGAAGATCGTTTTATCGCTCAGGCCTATAAGATAATATATGTTGTATCTCTTTGTATTTCCAAGTCACAGTCACAGTTTTTTTATGTCCTGTACGTTTCCTTTCCTGGGCAGGAGAGCGACAACCTGTGGCCCTGCAGTAATGAACCTGCTTTGAGGTTTTCATTAAAAACCAGAAAAAAGCCAGAAAGGAAGAGATAGCATCTTTCTCCGCTGTGTTTTGGACTTGGGACTGGAGCACCTCATCTTGTACTTTGGTGTCCAGTAGGCAGGCTTAAGCCATTTCATTAGTCTTCAGGATTTTAATATATCCTTGATTTCCTGTGGGCTCACTTTTACATTTTAGTCTCCAGATCTCTAAAAGATCTAGTGATGTCATGTGTGACACTGAGAGTGTGCTGCTGATAGTGAAGTTTAATCCTCCTTAGTCCTCCCATGGTCCCACCACAGCCACAGACAGGTGAACTCACGCCTCCTCTACCTAAAGTAAGTCCAAAAATAACTGAGAGCTTCTCTAAAACTTTGGTCAACAGCTCAGTCAACTCCAAGCCTGCTGGGAGACTGGGTGAGGCTCTGCATGATGACAGTCTGAAACCTAATGTTCTGTACAATTAAAATCCACAAACAGACAGACAGACAGATGACCTACAACCTCAGAGTCCCTGATTGATCTCCTCAAGGTCTTTGTTGTTAACAGAGTTTTTTTAAATTTAATTTATTACTTTTTTGCATCAAATATTCTAGGCTGAACACTTCTTGATGAGTGAAGCCAGACTCTTTCAGACTGGTTCTTCCTCATGAGCAGCATTTGGCAGGTTAAACCTTACCCAGCTGACAGGCTGACTGCTGAGTGTGGGACAGGTCACTATGACCTGATAGGCAATTAAGGAAAGTGCACGCACATCCAAAACAATCAACATGCGCAGGACAAAATTGTAATAGAAAAAGGAGAAAGATGTCAGTACACTTGCTCCCAGAATTTAATATAGATACATACAAGGTTTTGACCCAGACTGGGTCCTGACACCCAGCTCTCACTTCTGACTGACAGCTCAGCTGAGTGTCTGGCTCCATCACCTCTACATCATCACCTGACTCCCCCACCTCACCTATGTGACCAAACTGGCTTCACTTCCTTTCCCTGACTGCCACCTCTGTCACAGTTCCAGGCTCCACAGCATGGGGCCCCGTGGTGGCAGGGTGCTGCCCCCCCAGGTCAGCCGGGGCCAGCTCCACCTGGTTAACACAAGCTCTCACTACATAGAAGACATGGATGGCAAAAACCACCTCCCAGCTCAGGACCCAACCCCAAACCAAGGTTATTTTCATTAGTTTTTATTTTGATTTAGTTTTTCAGTTTGCTTTTTTATTTCAGTTTAGTTTTAGTTAGTTCAACAAGTGATGAAGCAGTTTTAGTTTAATTTTTATTCTTGAGATAGTTTTATTTAGTCTTAGTTTTAGTTTTTCAGGTGTTAGGAGAAAGCCTCTGTCAGACCTCTGATTTTTCCTTTTTAGTTGCATCCCATAATGTTCCTATCAGTCCTCATACTCCAAGTCGTCCCATATTGAGCTGTGGCGTTCTCTTACTGCAACTTTACCATCTCTAAGAAAACTACAACTAAGCGGATGCTATCTGACATTCACTTTAGTTTTAGTTAGTTTTGCATTGTTCATTGTAGTTTTTATTAGGTTCTCGTTTTTGGAAAAAAAAAATCATATTTATTTTTATTTCAGTTTACTAAATTATTTTTTCACTGCTAGTTTAAGTTTTAGTCTTAGTTTTAGTTTACTATAATAGCCTTACAGCCAAGATGCCCAATATCTGATACGGACAGAGGAAACCAGGCATGTGTTTTGTTCTGTTTTGTTTTGTTTTTACACCCTTTTCTGAAATCATAGTACAGTTTTCATGTTTGGCCAATGACATACTGTGTCTTAAATTTTGGCCCTTTGTGTAAGAGTTTGACACCTCTGATCTACACTAAGTAGTAGTTATACCCCAGACCAGAGCTGTCTTCTGTGAGACACAACATGTTTCAACAGAGACTTCCAGCTCTTTAACAGCAGCACCTTCCTGAGTCTGGACAGCTCTCTGCTCACTAACTCAGCACTGATGAACGGAGGGACATAAAACACAAGAGTGATTGTGGTGGTGCAACACAGACTCAGTCCCGAGTCCGACGCTGTGGGCTGCATCATCATCTTCCACTCCACAGGCCTCTATGTTTTAACTGAGTGGTTCTCAACCTGTGAGCCACAGCCCTCTGGTGGATCATGAAGGTACTGCAAGTGGGTCAACTAATTAACCATTCCAGTCAGAATGACCACTGTCAAAGTAGTGTGTCTGATGTGTCCACTAATATTAACCACCTCAAGACACACATATTAGCTAATGAGCAGCTATTATGGGCTGCTGCCAGGGCCTGGTTCAGAATTTCTCAAAAAAAGAAAGATCATAGCAAAGTAAACATGTCCGGAGGGGAACTCAAATTATGAACGGAGGTCAAAGAAACATGATAAGTCATACAAAGGTTTGCCGGAGGTTTTTGGTCAGTGCACCACAGGGGAGCTGTCAAACTGTCAGACACACCAACAGTGACCATGCCCTGCATGTTCTTTGTGCCCTGCAAATATTATTAGGGGGCAAAGCTCCTCCAGGGAGAGAATTACTGGTTGAATAGAACGTCTGTGCTCTGAACCAAAATATGATCACTTTTTTTTTTATTATTATTATTTAGAACTTATTATTTAAACATTTTAATCATTTTACATACCATTTTACAGAACATTTCCTGACATATGAGTTCATATAATAATGACAGGCCATATATCAGTATAAGTTACAATTAAAAATAAATAAATAACAAAAAAAGTAGAAGCTATAATAATAATAATAATAATAAATTCAAAGAAATGGGGGTAAATTAAAATAGGAATTAAGAGTAGAAATAAATGAATTAGTTATATGAGCAGTTTTTATAACATGTAAACCGGTACAGCATCAGAAGATGAAACAAGTGCAGTTCCAGCTCTTTAAACGTCATATAGCATGTTGTTATCATTTCCACCAGAATATCCTCAAACTGCATTTCTAGAAGTGCAATGTAATGGATGGTTAATCAAAACCATTTCATAATAACATGGTTTGTCTGTGGTAATGGCCAAGGGCAGCTGTGATGCAACAGGCAGCAGGCAGTGTGTGTGTGTGTGTGTGTGTGTGTGTGTGTGTGTGTGTGTGTGTGTGTGTGTGTGTTATCTCATTACCTCAAGGTGTCTGGCTCTCCCTTCATCTCACAGAGGAAGTGATTCAAACAGAGATCGATGTGTAAGGTCAGCTTCACTATCTCCATTAGTTATGTAAAATGCAGCCTGGGGGGCAATTCACCATTATTAAGAGCAAATGTCATGCAGACTGGCGCTGCAACAATATGACATGCAGTACCAGCAGTAATGCAGGTTATTGAACATCACATTGGTGCCATGTCACCATACACAATCAGTGCTGTCTCGCTCATTCTTGTTCATGTTGCAAACACAAAGCAATAAGCTGACCACGGAGCCTCTCTAAAGCCAGTGTTCACTCAGGTATCCATGGGAAATTTAAGTGGATGATATTCCAAAATCCTTAACAATCCATGGAGATATGCAGTCCTATGCTGATCTGCCTGGGACAGGCTAATAGGCTGCTTCAGAGGGTGGCCAAAAACAATGTTTTTCTAAGCCAAGATGCTTCACCCAACATTTTCATTTCCCTCAAGTCCCCCAAGTTGCTTCCTGATCTTTGTGGTAATGCAGCTCTCAGACAGAAGGAATAAGATACTTTTGTGTGGAGTGAAATGTGTCCTGTGATAATTATCATTCTGATTCAGTGGGTTACTAAAAATGGGGAAAAACATGAACATCTGCATTCATCAGACCTCACTTTAATGTACAGACTGTTAGGGGAAGCTGAAGCACCTGACAGACACCCAGTTTAACTGGAAACAAGAAGGATGAGGCCTTCAGACATGTTTAAACCCTGACCTGACCTGTTGAGCTAAAAATCATTTATATAAACAAGACTTGTGTTGTATGGAACCAGATATTCAAATCACATCATTTTTAATTACTGTGAAAATAAAAAAATAAAAACGACAACTTGCAGCTTCATTGTAGGAATGATAGCAGCTGCCTGCCACCCACCTGTGGACTGCTCTCATTACTGTTGGCATTTCAGTTTCCTGTCCCTTTGATGCAGGGCGCCATCTAGTGGCTTTACTGGGTTCATTCTTACACCTAATGTAAAGTGTTCAAATTCCTACAAGGGGGAGAGGTCTCATCATTAGAGACGATAGTAAATTTAAAGTAACTACACTGTGTGAATTTAATTTTATCAAATGGTCAATCAGTCAAAATCATTAGCCAATATATGTACAGTCATGTCATCCCAAGAGGCAAGGGGTGCAACTCTCTCATTGTTTTCCAAAAGTCTGGTTGAACAGCGCAGTGAAAATAAAGAAAACTTTTTTTTTTTTCTTTAGATATTAAAGCAGAAGTAAGTGATCCGGTCGTTTTGGCTAATGCTGCGTTCCAGGCAGGCTTTTGAAACCGTAAATTACAGCTTCAAGTCACAACTTACGACTTTGTAGCGTTTCAGGCAACCCACTCGTGTTTTTCTGACCTGTTTTACAGGTGAAAGTCACTATAACTGCCACTCGTAACTTCTGACCCGTGAACTCGTACCAGATCGAACTGGTACGACTTCACAGGTCGGAAAAACACGAGTTACGAGTTGCCTTGAACGCACCATAACAGTCCCCTCGTCCCTACGTCACCACATTCACGGCGTCCCTTGGCTGCACACACAGCCCTGCATGCCGTTCTCTCTCCTCATTGTATAAAAACTGTAGGATACGATAAATGTTTTCTCCTCGGCTCAGAGCAGAGCAGAGGGACTGGGAGACCCGTGTTTCGGTCCAAACACTCTATGTAAGTGATTGCTGTCAGAAGATATAACTATTTAAGACTTATATTAACACAAATATATCACTTACTTCTGCTTTAAGACTTGTCATGGACATAGACATAGGTCACTAGTAACATGCCTGATTGTTAAATTGTTGCCACAACTAGGGCTCACACCAGCAAGGTCACTGTTGTTAGTCAGTCCCAAGTCTGCTTTATCATTTATTTATTTATTTAAAATGAGCTGATGGAAACGGGTTAACTGTTTAAGAAGTGTAGGCAAAATAAGATGAAGCTTCAGCCTACACTTTTCGGTCAAGGTACATTTGTTTTGTTTTGTTTTGTTTTGTATTTATACTTTAAGGGGAAAAAAAGAAATGAATTATTGTTTGTTTATTTATGTTTAAATCATATGTCCATGTTGTGTATTGATGTGTGTACTTGATTCTACAAGACCAAAATAAACTCACTCAACTCAACTCAACTCAACTCAACTATTGCTGTGGCAAGTCCAAGTGGGAACATACAGTCTATGGATATGGGTGATAAAGAAACATGTGTCAGGACACACAGGCACAAGGTAGTAAGCATAATAACTATATGAAAACCTTTTTGAGTTCACTGTTGGTTTAAGTAGGCTGTCATGTATGTGTTGTGACAAAGTAAACTAAAGATAAATTGTATTTTTCAATTACACAACAACAGAGCCTTATTACTGTAAATATGCCTGAAAATGCATCTCTGGTGTTCATTTTGTTACCAGGTTACCTGGCCTGAGTTAGTTGGTAACTTTTAGGCCACAATTGCTACATTTATATGATTTGTAGCTGTTTACTTACCAGTCTCACATTGCCAGTTCAGACTACAGTCCCTTGTTAACTTGTTAGCTCCAGCAGTACAGAGGGGTCATCCCTATTTTCCCCGGGTTCTATGTTCCCCGCTGTTAGTGTGAAAACACTGAATATTTACCTTTACTAACTGGAGTTAATATTGCATCTTACTGATTAATACATAAAACAGAACACAAATGTCTTACTGACTTATGAAATAAAGCTGAACCTGTACTGGAGACTGCTAAGCTGAAGCTACACACAGTTACCACAGTTATAGTTACACCAGTACCAGTACCATAATAGAAGGATTTATGTACCTGTTTATGCTTTCACTTTGAGTAGCAGTAAAGTTTAGTCCCATGTTTTTAACTAACCTATTGTGTCTTATATTTTTGACTAACCCATTGAACTTAAAGAAAACTAGAACTTGTAAGCAAACCCTGTAGATTTGTGTGGAGCTTAATTCATAATGCAGTTAATACCAGTAACCTGTTTGCTCATTCAGAAGCACGTTGTGAGCACACAGAGCCACATTGTAAAAAAACACCTGCAAGGGAAGGCAGGTGAGCTTGAGAAGCCGATGAGGCCTCCCAATCAGAAACATCGTGCAGAAGGGTTTTGAATGATCTGTATTACGGTCTTGGACTCTCAGAGACCTGGGACAAAAGGTTATGGAAGTGTAGGGAGGATTTCTGCTTGTTTCAGGTCCAGAGGTTCGTGTTCCTGAGAAGATGGAGGGCACCAACGAAGGGAGGGCTAAGTCTAAACCGCAGCCACTCCCTACCTGTTTTTGACCAATAAGAATTAATTACACACACATAGTGCAAAGTATTAAATATCAATGTAACGCTTTTGTCTGAGGGCAGATCACAGAGAATTCTCACTCTCTTAGGATGGTGGTTGCAGCTAACTGCTTGCAGACTGAGATTTCTTGAACGGGAGAGTTTCTTGTATTTGATTTGTTTGATGATCCAATTTTGATAAATACTTAACTAGCATATTGTTGTTTGTCCTCTCTTGGAATAAACAAACACACATGTCAGTTTTCCTGTTTTCATCCTGACACTGCTTACTAAAAAAAAAAAAAAGGTTCTATGTTCCAAAAAAAGGCAGGGAGCATAGCAGTAGGGTTATGGGTTGGGGTTATGGTTTATGTTCCGTTAGTGTGTGTGTGTTTAGAGATGTTAAAACAGCATATTAATGCTACTACCTGTATATGTTTCCTACTTTTTTTGGATAAGCAGGGCACATACAGCAGAACCTTTTTTGGGTAACTGTGGAACATAGAACCTTTTTGCAGGGGTAAGAGGGGAACATAGAGATGCTCCCATAGAGGGCCAGTGCAGCAGCAGCAGCCAGTCTGCCCTGAGGAGGCAGTGGAGCAGGGAGGCAACTTAGCATGATGGCTAAACACACAGCTAACAGCTGTAACTGAGGACATGGAACAGCTAAACTGAACTCTAGCTCAGTAGATTCACTCTGCGGCTTTTTTTTGGTTGTTTTTTTTTGTTTGTTTTTTTAACAAGAGTTTAATAGTTAAGTTTGAAAATGATTGAAATTCAAATGAAATAGCGGCCTATTAAATTGCATAGGCCTAATTTGAATAACTGAATTCTTGAATAACAAGAATTAGTAGGTGTGTAAAGATAATAGGCTAGAAAATCAATATCCTTTTGTCAATAATTGGTGAAATTTAGTGAATAACTAATGAGTGTGATAGCTACAAAGCCTAATTCTGAATTTTCACAGGCTATATCGGCCTGCATTTAGGAAATTTGAATTATAACCCTGAAATGTCGCTTGCTTCAAATACAGTAAATGAGTAAAATAGATAAACAGTAGAATAACAAATAGGTAAACTCCAAAAACAAGAACTATTTGAAAACGTAGAGAAGTTTTCTTTAATAAAGTTTTCATCCTTGACAATCAAACAACTGAGCTGCAACATCTGTGTTAAGGAGGGGGAAAGTGTATGTTTAACCTCTATCAGTGACAGTGACATAACCTCATACTGACTCAGTTTCCACCAGACATCATTCATGACATTCGTGACATTTCTTTCAAGGAAGATTCACTATAGCATCACTGTAAGCCAATATCCTACTCCTACATTTGTCTTGTAACACTAGTCTCACCAGAAGCTGTAGAAGCTGTAGATTCTATAGCCGACACATTGTTTCTTTAGAAAGTGTCTGTGCTCACTGTGCAGCTCAGGGTAAGTTTGACGTTGTTCCACTAGAGGGCGCTCCTGGTCAAATTATACATGTTTTCATGTTGCTCCATGTCACTGACTAATTTACATGCAACCGCAACTTTGACAGGGATTCAGTCCATTTTCACCCATTGGACTTTCCACTGGGAGTCTGGACACAAAACGTTTGAATGGTGAGAAAACACCAGCTAATGAAACGGTTTAACACGACCAGCTTGTGAAATTCTATTGCTGTATAAAACTAAGAGGCTGTAGGCATCCTATATTCAGGCTTAGTGCCAAGAGCTTTTAACTTTTAAATCAGGAGTAGTATTTAGGATTGTATTTAAATGCTGTATTTTTCTATACTAGTTGTTTAAGGCCAGAGAGAGGCAGTGAGTGGTGTTGAAGCAGCTGCGCCACGGTGACTGAAGCAGATCTACTGCCACCATACAACAAATGTCTCTTTTTTTTATCCAAACATCTGCTTATCAGGCCTGTCACTGCTCTGTCAATTCCCATTTGTGTCGTAACACTCAGATAAGATTATCTTTACGCTGTTTATTAACCTATCTCCCTTCGTGGGACAAAGGCCGGTGGTCTGCGCCATCAGCAGGCCAACGAGCCATTATTAAAAGCCACTATAGAATTTACTGCACACATCAGGACTGCTGTGTAAAGACTCAGCGGCCTGAGCAGCACGTTTACACCATGAAAATAATAAATGTATCATGAATAAATTCTAAAATCAAAAACCTTCAAGAAATTATTATTATTATTATTATTACTATTATTATTATTATTATTATTATTATTATTATTATTATTATTATTATTATTATTATTATTATTATTATTATTATTATTATTATTATTATTATTACTACTATTGTGTATTTGTGTTTGTTTGGATTATGATGTCATTAGGTTTTTATTTTAGGACCAATAATATAGACCATATCAGTCAATACATGGATGTTTAAATGTTATTTCTTTGATTTAATTATTTTTTTATATCAATCAGGATTCTCATATTCTATTTCTTGCGCATCGTCTATTTCTTTAACAAATCTGAGTTTAAGGGTTTAAACTTTAAATTAGTTGTAAATTTACGAGATAAAAATCCAAATCATTCATTATGTTAAATTGCGATTATGGTTTTGCGGTGACGGGCTGCTTGGCAGCTCTCGTCTTTGGCTGGAGATGAACTGGAGAAAGTGCCAATCTTTCAGTCATTGATCTCACACTGGGTCAGCCACTAACTGCTGTATTTAACTTACTGACATTTTACAAAGACGGAGGAGACTGAGCAGCGGCTCTCTGCATGCGGCAAGATATATAAAGTGGAATATTCTACTAAATATATATAGTTTTTCAATAGCTTTCCCATACTGCTCATTTTAGAAAGCCTTTAAAACAAGATAATAAAATCAATGATATATAATGAGGGGAAATATATACGGATATAAATTAGCAATAAAGGGACAGAATTAGAAAGCGTGTGTGGCCTGCTGCTGCTTTCCCTCATCTTGGAGAAATACAGTCCAACCTGTGAATTACCTCCCGTTGAAACCCCTTTAAAAACCACAATCTTTCCCCGGTGAGCAAATGGGCAGCAAGGTGCATTTGCTGGAGCCTTTCAACCGCTAACGTGGCCATATTTCACTCTTACAACCTTCTCACATCTCCATAAAATATTACAGCACTCAGAGTGATGACTGGAGCCTGGCGCCTTTTCTCACGCACTTTCACCATAATAACGCAGTTTGTATCTGAAAAACACTGATGATCTCCCTCATATCAAAAAAAAAAAAAAAACACAGCTCCGTCCTTTGAAAAACTTTGCAGGCTGCTCTTAAATGATCCACATCAGTTTTATCCCACAGACCATAAAGCTCTTCTTCTTTTCGTTTCTGTCTGATGAAAAAACAACACAGACTCATATGGGATGTTCAGCAAAATGGGACTGAGTGAGTGAAACGAAAACCTAATCTCTGACGAAGGCAGATTACAACAGAGCTGAATAACTCAGTTTATCAGACCTCATCTGCCAAAAGCACCGACATCAATGACAAAACAGTCCAGAGAGGAAATGGAGACAAGTCCTAACCGCGTCTATCAGGTCTGTCTCCTCGGATGGAGGCTTTATCCACTGGAAACAATGTGGAAATACACACAAATCAAGTTGCTTCGAGTTGTATTCCCGTGGATCTGTATTATTTAAGATTTAATCCCGTCTCCGTCATATTCACTAAAAATCATAAAGACCCCCACCCCTCCTCCTGCCGCTAGACTTTAATACACTCACACTGTCTGTGCTAACAGCTCCTAATGTGAATGTATATTCTTTGTTTTATATGGAAACAAAGATTTCCTCGGTGGGAGACGCATCATTAACAACAGCGCTTAAGATCTTAATAGAGTGTTGCTGCGTGATGCATTCAAGGTCTCCTCTGGCAGATTGACTTCCACTCTTTTAAAGCCAGTTAGACCACTTGGAGCAAGATTCAACACATCTTATAGTTGCTACTTTCCTGCCAACAGGGTTTTTGTTGTTTTCTCTGATAAAATTGAGCAATTTAGCGATTGAAATTAAAATGTTATTATTATAATTCATTTTATGTTCTGTTGGCTATCCCACTGGATTGTCTGAGTGCTTGAATAAAAAGAAAAACAATGTTTTATTATTTAGAAATTTAAAAAATGTAGCTAATAAAACCGGCATAGGCTGCTGAGTTATCTTCGTCTTCTTTTCTTTTTTTTTTACTATATTATATACGTCCATACTGTTATGAATACCACATTCAGTCAGTGGTAAGAAGCACTGATATCCTTTCTGTTGCAGTTGAACAAAAAAGTCTCTTATCTCCGACGGCACCTAAAGGCACCATCGTTCCAGCAAAGACGCACGTGTGTATCAGCGGAGTTTCTGTCCCCTCCAATCACGGCGCCGTCTCACTCCGCTCCGTCCAATGGGAATAACGCGCGTGCAGGTGGCTGCGCTGTTATCAGCTGGTCCCGCTTCACTCCCACCAGAGAGCGAGTCAATTTATGGCAAGAGAAGCCGACCCTTTAATGGTTTCCATCAAAACCACTAAAAACATCATCAGATCGCCCGACAAGAAGCGAAGGATCCTGGCGGCGGGGAGCAGCAGCCTCCTCCCTCCCACACCAAAACAAACAGCGGACACACATTTAGGGAGTTTGATCGAGCTCTGCGCTTCCCAAGAGACAACAAGTTCATTTTTTTTTTTTTTTTTTGCCCAAGTTTTTCCAACATTTCCAGAGTGTTGTCCTGCAGCAGACTTTTGGAGACGGAGGAACAGTGGCGCGGCTCCAGCTCACCACCGCTCTGCTTCTTTTCCTCCTCATAACCTGATTTTTTTTATATTATTATTTCCCGTTTTTGTCCAAGCGAGTTCGGTGGTTCATGTTCACAAATGTTAGCGGTCGGGCAGATGGAGGCTAACCGGCAGAGTGCTTTCGTCCTGGGCAGCACCCCGCTGGCGGCGTTGCACAACATGACCGAGATGAAGACGTCTCTGTTCCCGTACGCGCTGCAGCAGAGCCCGGCGGGCTTCAAGGCGCCCACCATGCTGTCCAACCTCAACTCCCATCTGTCCGGGGGCACCCCGCACGGAATAAGCGACATCCTGGGGAGACCCATCACCACGGCCGGTCAGCTGCTGTCCGCCGGCTTCCCCCGGATAAACGGCCTGGCCACCACGGCGGCTGCTGCGGCGGCGGGGATGTACTTCAGCCCGGCCGTGTCGCGGTACCCCAAGCCCCTGGCCGAGCTGCCGGGGAGGGCGCCCATCTTCTGGCCCGGGGTGATGCAGGGCTCTCCCTGGAGGGACCCGCGGGTCCCCTGTCCCTGTAAGTGTTTGTTTACTTTCTTCAAGGGTTTAGTTTATGATGAGTGTAAACTGAGACAGAGCTGCTCATGTTTTTTACAGAGGTCTGTTGATCGTCTTATGACTGTGGACATTATTTAGGCCTGAAGAGCTGCTGTCACTGCAAAAAACAAACAGCATATTTAACAACCACATTTCATTTTCACAATAACTACTGGAAATTTAAGTCTATGCATTTAATAATAATAATAAGAATAGTAATAATACGGTAATAATTATTATAATAACAATAATATTGCAGCTTTACCAAACCAAACGGTTATAACTAATACAATGAAGATGGCTCCTGATAGAAGATCAAACGTTAGTGTGGCTCCTCTATAGTTGTTTCAATGTGCTGTATAAACTTGTGCATCATACTTCAGATCAGTGCTGATGCACGGCTTGTGTGGTTAACTGTCACTTCTCTTGTGTGTAACCAGATCTCCTTGTGTCTCCTCATGCAGCTCAGGGTATGATGGTGGATAAAGACGGCAAGAAGAAACACTCCAGACCCACGTTTTCGGGACAGCAAATTTTCGCACTGGAAAAAACTTTCGAGCAGACAAAATACCTGGCGGGTCCAGAGAGAGCCCGGCTGGCCTACTCTTTAGGAATGACCGAGAGTCAAGTCAAGGTAAACACCGTCTCACACCCGCTCACTACATTCTGACTAATACTAACCTATAAACTGTAGGGTCAGTGGTCAGGTCAACATCCACGTTAATACTGAATAAATGTATTATTATTATTATTATTATTATTATTATTATTATTATTATTATTATTATTGTTATTATTATGTATTTAATTTAATGAATTCTTATTTTTTGTTTACACATGCTGTTGTTGTTACTTTGACCTGTGCACCAGCTCTGCTTTGTGCCTTGTGGGCCTTCTGCTTGACGTGCTCTATATCTTGGACCTGTTGAGCGTCTCAACATGTTGTGTAACTTGTGTGTTTCTCTCCATCCTCAACAGGTCTGGTTCCAGAACAGAAGAACCAAATGGCGGAAGAGACACGCGGCGGAAATGGCCACGGCCAAGAAGAAACACGACTCAGAGACGGAGAAGATGAAGGAGAGCTCGGACAACGAGGAGGACGACGAGTACAACAAACCACTGGACCCAAACTCAGACGACGAGAAAATCACGAGACTGTTGAAAAAGCACAAGGCCACCAACCTGGCGATGATCAGCCCCTGCAGTAACAGCTCGGACACTTTGTGATGCCCACGGCCTGAGGGTGGAGGCGGCGGGGAGGGGGGCCAAAGGGTCAACATAGGAGAGACTTGTCTTGTTGCACTCTTTCACCCGAACACTTGATTTTTCCAACATGCGTCTGAGGGAATGACATTTTACTCAGACAGAACTGAAAAAACTAAAACAAAAACAAAAAAACACAAGTGTGCGTAAAGACGCACTGAAGACGCGCTCACCACGACGTGGCCCAGAGACCGAGCCCCGCTCACAGACACTTGTATGCACGGAGATATCAGACCGCCAGTTGAAGGACTCAAACACTGGACAGAGAACTGGCGATGCAAATCACCTTTTACATACAACTGGAGTTTAACAACACGTGTAAATGTAAACAAAATATAATGTAGAATCCGGATCAGTGTCGGACTCCACAGGTCATGGTGTTTCACTTCATTCATGACACTTGTTACATCATTTTCCTTCACACCTCTGCAACCTCTGTCAGCGAGGCCTTTACGTTTAGACCTTAGAATATTCCTATAGGACCACACAGCTGGTATGATATATTTTTATCAGGAGAGAGATGATGACATTATTGTCTGTTCTTTTTCATCCTGCTGTGAAGCGAACTCAATTCTTAGCTCACTCAGCCTTAATGTTATTTAGATTATTTTGGTTTAAACAAAATCGACAATTTCCTCCAGTGGTTGTTGTGAGAGGTGACAGGAAGCTTTTTTTTTTTTCTTTTTTTTTTAAAGTAGAGGTGATTTATTTCCAGCCGGTCACTGATCCGGATCCCATAGGCGCATGTTTTAAAAGGCAGGTGTAAACGGGGCCTGTGACTGTGACGCTTCTAAAGCTCAGTTTAACCAGGGTATCCACTGGCCTGGGGGGGCGAGAGAATAAAATGTAGTGAGGGGTGTGCTGTTATAGCCTAAAGACGACGGTGTACGTGAGATTGTATATATTTTTTACTGAATAAGTTATGTTGTTTTAACGAGAGGAACAGTGGCAGCCTTCCTCCCCCCTCGCAGCCCTGACGCGCTTATCCCTCCTCAGATAAACCAGCTGCTTGGTTTGTTTTGTTTTTTTTATTCCTGCGGAGTGAATGTCGCCCATTTTCTCCACATTTCACCCATTCTCTCTTCCAGGCCCGGTGCACACGTGTATAGACGCAAAATGCTGTAAATAATCAGTGTAAAGAAAAGCAGCTTGTTTTAACGACGTCCCATCAGTATCCGCTTCTCTCTGGATTTCAGTTTTCAGATTTTGATGTTTTTACCTCATCAGCACACAGCGGAACAGACCCTGGACCAGCGTCTACGGTGGAATGAAGGAGAGTATTATTGCTTCCTGGAAGGTTATAGGAAGAAAAAAAAAAACACTTTGTATTATGAATAAATTATTTAACAAGCATTTTTGTTTTATTATGGATTTTGTTTTAATGTATGGGCTTAATATAAATTAAAGACAAATTCATGACTATCAATAATTGAATTTCATTATTGATGCTTTTAGAAGGTTAATGCTGATATCACTGTTTTATATTTCTGTTTTTATATTTCAGATTATATATATACATAGGCCTATATATTTATAACAGTATTATTTCTATATTAAAATATAAATATATTAATTATATTAAATATATTTATTGTTATCCTTTTAATATTATTATTGCAACAAAAGGTCAAATTATTATTATAACTAGAGCTCACTAAAATAATCATTTAGAATATCTAATAGTAGTATTCTTTTTCCGTTTTTAATAGTATTTTAATAGTGGATAATTAACAGAAGACTTTTGGACCTTTCCTGGCGGCAACACTCGTTTTTTTAATTCATTATTTATTGAAGGGAATTATTAATTATTAAGACTTAATAGTTTGGTGTTCAGCTCATACTCAGTAGACTGGAGCTCAGTGGCAGCAGGGCGCCCCTCTGTCTCTAACGTTGTCACAGCGTGGTCAGTGTTGAATTCAACCAATCAGGAACCAGAGGTCATGAAATAAAGTACGACAGGAACCTCGAATGATTCGAGCATGAAGTTTATATTTCTTGTCATATTATCAACGTGGGAAACAGTGAGTCATGTTCCCATAAGTTTATAAGTTACTTCCCAATGATGATGTAGGTTTAACTTCAAAGGCCATGTGTTGTTCTCATAGGGAGTTCAACATTTTTTGTATTTATTTTATTATTATAACGAAATTAACCCTTAGTTATATTTTTGTCATTTACCATAGGATAATTAACCTAACTGTTTACAATAATATCCAGGAAGGTTTAGTGTCATTAGTATATTAAACAGCTCACTTTATATAAATATATATATACGTAGTTAAAATAGTCTAATAAGGATTTCTCTGACTAATTTCTGGCCTCTGGCTTCAGTGAACTTTCCTCCACTTCAGCCTAAAGATAAATATTCTTTACTGAGCAAAATCATAATGTATAAAACATCCTATGGGGATAATAATAAATGTGTTGCTTACTAAAGCAGACATAGAATATGAATATCCTAAAATCAACTACTATTTCATGGTAATATTATATTTCAGCCACTTCTAAGTGTCAGAGTGCAGCTCTAAGGAAGACAACCATGAGAGGAAATGTGTGCTAGTCCCTGTTGGTGAGGCCCATCACTCTGTAAGAGAGCTGGAACAATCCACTAATAACACACTGATGATGCTGTGGATAAGGAACTGAGAGGAGCTGTTCATCAGCAGCTCTTATTGGGCAGCAGAGAGGTGAGACCAGAGGTAATGAGGACAAACAGCTGTTGAGCTCTAATGGTTTTTATTGCTTGAGAACTGCATCACCTACAGTAGAGGCCAGGTCGTCCAGAAGGGGTATAGAATAAAATCTCTATCTGCTTTTATAATATGGAGTGAAGAAAAACTGCAGCTTATACTTCCTACGGTTTACTCACAATGACCAGCAGGAACAAAAACAAGCAGGGATTTGTCTTTTTTTTCTTTTTTTTTTAACTTTTTGCCTACAAACCAAGTCACACAAGACAACATAAATTCTGCAGCAGGCACAAAACCATTTCTACTTGCAGTGATTTAGATGAAAAAAAAAAAATCACGGAAGATCAATCTGACAGCTTCACACAGTCTAAATTCTGTAGTGTAGTAAATGAAATCAATAAAAAGAAACAGTGGCGGCTCCTATCACCCCTGTAATGCTCAAATTATTTGCAGTGAAGGCTGCTGAGGGCTACATACAAAACAAATCAAAAGCAAGTCTCCCTGCTCTTTCCCCACATTTAGAGTTTCTCTTTACACATGTCATAATCAACACCTATATACCATCTGACTTAAGTATTTTATAACTCTTACACACTTCATCTCTGTGTAGGATACTTGGCACCATAATGCAGTAACAAAAATAGACAAAAAAGTTTACATTTTAAAGATACCCAAGCCTATCTAAAATATCACATTCAGAACCATAATATTATAGAAATAAGTTAGAGTAAGAATAATAATGTGAGAGTGCTATATATGAAACATTATCTTATATACTTGCATGGTCTATGGCACTGCTTAAAACATTCTTGGATAGGCAATAAATCACTGAAGAGTTGTCTCTGTTTCTCCTCTTGTACTGACTCAAAGGTCACTGTTGCTGCGGGAACCAACTCCCCGTCTCTGCACTTCAGCATAAACATTTTGGTAAGAATTATAAATTATCTCTTTAAAAATTACAGTATATAAAATGAGACTCAACTGATGTGTCAGGCATGGCAGTGTGTTGTGCACACGACAACAACAACAACAACAACAACAACAACAACAACAACTCAAAAACAAAACAAAATATATATATATTTATATAGAAACTGCCGAAATAAACTGAAAAGATTCTATCTATTCCAACAAAGGGACCACAATGTTTGGTCAGAAAAGAGAACGGCACTAAAACCATCAACAACTCTATGTTATACTGTCCAATGTACAAATAAACCTAACAATATAGATATACAACTTTTTTTGCATTGCACTTTTCTTTTTTTTAAAACACCTTACATACTGTATGGAAAGTAGCTCCTATACATAGAGGCATACCTAAAAATGGCGAGTACGGTGTCTAAAAGTATGTAGTAGGGTTGATTTCAATTAGAGTTTTGGCAACAAGGCTGTGGCATGGAAAAGAGTCGTCCGTCCTTCCTTTTCTTTTCTTGGGGAATGGGGTTGCATGGCAACGATGAGGTCAGCGATGTGTGTCTTGTCTGGAGCCGGGCCCTCGGGTGCTCGTCCACATCTCAACAAGTGTTTTATGGAGAGAAAACGGCCGGTTTTCATATGAATGAGGTGTCAGGACAACTGCAACTGGTCAGCACTGCTGAAAAAAGTTTGTCTAGGCTCTTCAGTGTACGCTGTGCAAAGTGTGTGTGCATATACGTGTTTGTGTGCATGTATATGCCTGTGTGTCTCTGTGTGTGTGTGTGTGTGTGTGTGTTGGTGTCCTGTTTGTTTCTCTGGTGTTCTCACAGAGGCGCTTCGCGAAATATGTTCTCCCCCCTTTGGCAACACTTCCCTGTGGAGGAGAAGAAGGAGAGGGTTGATTCATAAATACACAGCAGTGGTGTCAACCAGAGAAAAACAACATGCCCTCTAGGCCACTCTTCTCTGCTATGTTAAAG
Organism: Trachurus japonicus; assembly: GCF_045865225.1. Taxonomy (NCBI): domain Eukaryota; kingdom Metazoa; phylum Chordata; class Actinopteri; order Carangiformes; family Carangidae; genus Trachurus; species Trachurus japonicus. The sequence continues at coordinate 27,112,768 of NC_140921.1, read as the reverse complement.
GGATATTTCAACATTTTGGCAAATTGGCCTATTGCCATAATACATATAGTTTTAGGAGTAGGTTCATTGCCTTTAATTGTCGGTGCAAGCTGTTTTTAGATCGGCAGGGCAGAGACGTGAGCTGCTCAGCTAACGCAACAGAGGCTCACGGTATTTCTACATTTCCCTCATCAAACTAAATACACAATCCAACAATAATTATGTAACATTATAACACATGAAGCAAATACTCAGAACTACTTTGATGCCCAGCAGCCGGGTCTGGAATGTAGTTCCAGCTGCATTTGCCAAAACAACTCTGTCTCATAATGTTACATTATTATTTCATAGCGTGGTGAATGTGCAGGTCACAACTTGTCCACCAGAGCGTTTTGGAGTTGTTGAATTGTGTATTTAGTTTGATGAGGGAAGGGAGGAAATACCGCAGCTCACGACTCTGCCCCGCCGATCTAGAAACAGCTTGCACCGACAATTAAAGGTAACGAACCTACTCCTAAGACTATATAGCAATAGGCGAATTTGCCAAAATGTTGAAATATCTTTCAAAATATGAAATGAAGCTTTAGTCTGTCAGTACATGTCTTAAAATGTCTGGAGCATTTTAAGCAGCACCCATGCATCATTTTTTTCCACTGATGATGTTTTATTCTGGAATAAAACTCTTCAAAAAGGGGCAAAGCCGCCTCTAGAAAAATCTGTGCAAAGTCATGAAAAATCAAGCAAAACAAAGCAAAACATAGCAACAATGAGAAGAATTATAATAAAGAAAAATTAATATTTACCACGACATCACTGCACCACACAACACTTGTGCTTATTTGCATTAGGTTTACCTGCCCCCGCTGTTATTCGGAAGGACAGGAAGACAGGCTGGAGGGGGGACAAAGACAAAAACCACAGTTAGAAACAAGGAGCTGGAGACTGTGCTGACGCTCCGTGGGACGAGCGTCGGCTCTCTGGCTCCCTCAGCACCTATGACACGCAGGTTAAACTCACATACCAGGCCCCGTGCGTTTTGGGGCCAGGGTGCTAACTACATCGGACATTTTTTAAACATAGCCTGCTGTGATTTTAGCAGCAGTGTGTGGTTCGGAGGTGACGGCCGCCGCGCTTCTCCGTCGGTGTGCTCGGGTCACCTCGCACACACACACCACTGTCTATATCACACTAAGTAATGATGAAAGACCTGACTTGAGGCGCCTCTCTTTTAGCATAACCCTCTGTCTGACACGGCCGCCTCTGAGGGAGCTGTGTGAAACGCTCTCTATACACTCAGCTCCACACACAGAATAACACTCGGCTCTGCAGCTTCATCCTTCACACTCTTTATGCTTCTTCCTGAAAATGTTGATGTGAAATTGAGTTATTTTGGTTGAAATATATTTGTTTCTCCACGTGACATTTTTCTTAAAAACTAGAGCTGCAACAATTAATCGAACAATAATCGATTATCAACTATTGTCAACTATTTCGATAATTGAATAATCAGTTTAAGTAGTTTTTTAAGAAAAAAAAGTCATAATTCTCATGCATTCAAATGACTCTGCCTCATTCAACTGCTACTTATAGACTTGCTTTACCTTTAGAAGTCCAAAACTCTTACCTATCAGGACATTTAAATATTGTATCATCTGAGTTAGAGCTGCAACAATTAATCGCATAGTCGATTATTAAAGTAATCGTTAACTATTTTGATAATCTAATAATCAGTTTGAGTAGTTTTTATTAAGAAAGAAAGTCCAAATTCTCTGATTTCAGCTTCTTAAATGTGAATATTTCTGGTTTCTTTGTTCCTGTATGACAATAAACTGAGTCTCTCTTTGGTTTGTGGTTTGGGAAACACTGATTGACATTTTTCAACAACTAATCAACTAATCGTTTAAAAAATAGACAGAATAATCAATAGTGAAAATAATGGTTAGTTGCAGCCCTATTAAAAACTCAAGAGGGATTGTTTAGGCATCAGAATGTTCATCTGCATTGACATTACTGGAAACTAAAACTTAAAACTTGAAGTCAGAAGAATAGCAAATTAAGATGCAATATTGAGATATCATTGATAAGTGTTACAAAAACAAAACAATTAAATAAAATACAGTAAAACTAAATCATATCCTTATTTCTAATGACATTATGAATTCCACATACAAGTAGCTGATTCCCCCAGTGAGGTGCAGATGTGCTGAGAGTTGGTCCACCCTCTCCAGCTGCACGCTCAGACTCACACACTTTACTCACAACAGCACGACACAATCACACAGAGTGAGTGAGGGTTCCGTCGTTACCTTGTGGTCCCCCATGCAGACATTGGGCCCAATGTTATCATAGACTATAGACTTCTCTTCATTTTCAGGCTGCAAGAGACACAAAACCACAACGTTTGTGATGTGAACAGGTGATAAACAAGAGTTGTATTCATGATGTGAAGGGGCTGCCCCCCCCCCCCCCCCCTCGCTGCTGCTGCTGCTGCTGCTACACAGTAAATACACACAGGATGCAGAGTCAGCAGCACCGTGTTGGTGTTTACACAGGCTACTCATTACAGGCTTTTATCACGTTTTATGACATATTCATGGATGAGCAATCAATGTACCAGCTTCATTAGACACAATTAGCAGGATTATGTTGTTCCTTCCTTTCAAAGTAAAAGTCACCTGGGGGGTTTGCTGAATAAATCCAAGGTTCAGGCACAGGAGAGGTGAAATAACACAAAGTACAGTTTATTGCGCTGCCACTGAGATTCTTATTGTGTCGCCCATATGCGGTGAGGATCCCTGGGTAATATTCCCATTTAAAATGAACACCCACTGGACCTGATAAATAGCTGTGGTTTTCTCATATGCAGACACCAGAGAACCGTGGTAGCCATTAGTGGAATGAAGCCAATTTACAGGCACAAAGAATGAATCAGTGACCAACAGAGAGTCAAAAGCATATCTATCTATCTACAGGACATGTGCAACGCTTTATGATGATAGATTTAAGGCCAGACATTAAAGGTGAATAGGGTAAAATTTTTAAACTAAGAGATATCACCATGGAACTTCCCAAGTTTATCACTTATCAAGACAATTATTTTCTTGTATTACAAGTTTTGTCAAATGTTATGTTTAAATATGTAAATTAGGCAATACCTAATTAAATATGCGCTAATTTGCATACATTTCCAGAACAGAAACCTGAACATCGAATAAAGCTACTTTTACATTTTTTGTTTTATTTTGTTGACACAATAAAAAAAAAAAATATATATATATAGAAAGGGATAAAAGAGGAGGGTTTGGTGTCTGTAAGTGCTGCTGAAGTTGAGATTATGTGTGAGGTGTGTGTTGAGAAAATAGCCTTTACAGATTTGTATCGTATAAATTCCATAGATTGTTATTGTCAATTGTACTTTTACAATTAGTTGCAGATACAGGGAAAATGACAATGTTTGGAACCTAAAGACAAGAGCATTACAATGATACATGACATGGCTCAGACAGTTTGCCCACTAGCATGTTAACTTTTGGTGAATTTAGGAGAAATGAGACAAAATGAAGTAAAATAACCATCTTAATGTGGATTTTCTACCATTTCTTTCCCCTAGTCTGGAAGAAGACATATTAAGGAAGCAAAGTTGCCCAAAGCCTCAAAATTGACCAGTGTGTGAAAAAATAATGTGAGAAACCTCCTGAGAAACTCAGGAAACATCACACATTATATACATTGTTTTGTTGAATTCCTTCTAATGAAGGTCTTTTCCTCTCACACAGCGGCAGCATGGGGTCTGATTTATGGGAAACACACGGCTCAACTGAACTGAAGTGAACACACCTTCAGAAACTCAGCACAGTCTTTACTTTGAAACTTGTTCAGGGAAAAGAGAAATGAAAAGCGGGAGTGATTTACAAAGTGGACATTTGCCTCTGGGCCAGATTCACTTCCCTGTGTAATCTAAGAGCTCATTCCAGAGAATCGTGTTTCAATATCACTCTCTGCAACACAAAGAAGCTGTTACCCACTCACACATGAATCTGCAGACTGGAGAATAAATCACACTTGTCTGGTTGAACTAAAGACTTTTTAAACAGCCGCCACAACGCCCCCAACACACACACACACACACACACACACACACACAGAGGCTGCTGGGTGCTACCAGTTGTGACTCGGTGAGCTGCGCTATGGCACTTCAAGATGAGAAGAGACAGAGAGCATGAGAATGAACCATAAAGCGAAATCCAAATTAACTTCAGACCAATCCAGCGGCGGAGCAGGGTCAGCTCACCGTCTGCCTCCACCTCACTACCTTTCCTAGCGGGCCACGCACTGCCACCTTCTCTATTTGTCTGGCAGCCGGGGCCCCGAGCCGCCGCCGCCCGCTGCCTGCCACAGCCGCGGATACATTCATCAAACACACACTTGATAATTTACAAAGGCAGCATAAAATTGTGGATTTTCGGGCTGCATAATCTTTAGACAGATAAACAAATTACCCGGGGCCCCTACGGCAGAGAGGGAGCGCTCGCTCGGCTAAACATTCATTACCGGCGTTCCCAGAGCTGGTGCCGCGCCGCATGGCCGGCGGGCAACCTTTGGCGTGTTAGGGCTCGGCAAGCAGAAAAAAACATGATGGCGAGTTAACCGACCGTGCCATGATAGATGACGCCACACACCGGGCTGTTTACGGGCCCATGTCTCAACAATCTGTAACGCTGTGAGGCGGAGAAGCGTGTGCTCAGTGAATCATCAGCCAATCTGCGAAACACACTTACTGTTCCACTCCGTCCCCGCATTACAAGCAATTAGCCGCGTGCTTGAGGGGAAGAAAAGCAAACAACCCAGCTGTGGGTGTAAAAGTGGGTGAATCACTTCTGTTTTTTATATACAGCTCTGGAAAAAACTAAGAGACCACTTCAAAATGTTCAGTTCCTCTGGTTTTACTATTCATAGCTATGTGTTTGAGTAAAATGAACACTTTTGTTTCATTCTATAACCTACTGACAATTTTTCTCCCAAATTGGAAATAAAAATATTGTCATTTAGAGCATTTATTTGCAGAAAATGGCAACAGGTCAAAATAACCAAAAAAATTCTGGTGTTTTCAGACCTTGTATAATGCAAAGAAAACAAGTTCATATTCATTTTAAAACAACACAACACTACTTTTTAAACTTAGGAGGAGTTAAGAAATCAACTTTGGTGGAATAATCCCAATTTTTAATCGTAGCAGTGTTTTTTTTATTTATTTATAATCTTTCTTCCTCATTAACTATGATTTGGTTCAGGTGTTCAGCTAAGTAGAGTGAGGTGTGCTTGTGTTGGAGTTCAATAGACACTGGAATCGATGGTTGCCATAGCTACATGTAGAGAAGCTGATTTATTTTTTCCAACTGCTCCAACATTTTGGACTTGGTCTCTTAATTTTTTCCAGAGCTGTATATACTGTATATATCATTGAGACTAATGAAATGGGTGAAACAAAGCAGGTGTTATCAGGTTGAAATGCTCCACAGCTAACTGTACCACAGTCAGAGTTATTGTTCTGCTCCTTGTGATGCTTCAGTCAAGTGAAGATGAAAGCTCAGGAAGGAATTTCTCATTTGTGGCAGACAAAAGAAAGCCAAACTTCCTGAGCAGCCCCCCTGCTGCAGCGCGCTACTGTACAATACACTTTCACACACATTAACAGATGAAAGCCACTGGAAACACTCAGGCCTCAAAGCTTCAGCTTAATGGTTTAAGAAGCCAGAGTTTAGGGATCTAAAACATACAAACTGATCTTTGGGTTGTCATAGCAGCCTGATTTCTAAATCAAGAGGCGAGGGCTCTGCGGAGTAATCCAGCAAACAACACAATCAGTCAGTCAGTCAGTCAGTCAGTCTAAGAGGAGAGGTGGCAGATTGTCTGGGACGGGTCCTGCAGGGTCCCACTCTCTGAGGAAGGAGACAGATCCGTGGTTTTATGAAGAAAATATAATAGGGCCCACTGGAACTCTATAAGCGCAGGGACATATACACTGTCTGGGTGGACCCACGGCTTAGTGCTCCAAATTAATATTTACATACACTTCATCCTCCCATCTGTGAGGCGGCAGAGGAGGGGAGGGTGATGAGGATCAAGGACGATGGAGTTGTAGAAATAATTAGCAAGGTGTTAATAAAGAGCGTGTATATTAGCTGAGTGAGTGGGTGTGACATTTAGGTCAAAATATGAACAAATCTGACATTTAAAGTTAGCTTTTCTTCTCTTGGTTACATTGTTAGGCTTCCTTATCCATGAAAATGTTAGTTTTAATATTTTTTGGTGTGGGCCACTGGGCTTCTTTTTTGTCAGTATACCGCTTGACTTCAATGTAACCTTCCTGTGGCAGCTTTCTGCTACCATCTCTTGTGTTAGGGTCTTAAATCAGCTGTAAAACACATTAAAAACAATTATTCATCATTCCATTTGTTTCTCATCTCTTGGATTACGTTGCTAGGCTTCCTGATCCATGAAAAGGTTGGTTTTACACTTATGATTTCAGTTTTAACTCTCATTATTGTTCTTATCGTTATAACCAGGACCCTAACAACACACATTTTAGAATTTTGTGAAATTCTGTCATTTTATTTTGTTTAAATATAAGTTCCATCCTGACAAAGTCCAAAAGCCGTGACGCAATAAATAAACTTATGAGCTGGTCCAGCAGTGGGAGGTTGATGCTCACCTTTAAGACCAGCTCTCTGGCAGAGGAAGACATGAGGATTCGGTCACACCAGGCGGGGCATCTGGTGTTCATGTACTGCTTCCCCTGGCTGCTGTCTTCACTGTACGGGTAGCTGTGAAAACACAAGGAAAAAAAACACCACCAATAAATGCAAAAGTACAGACACGTGTTGGTGTTGCGCATCAATAGGCGTTTAGAAAGGTTTAGGTGGTGTCCAGGCAATAAGGAAACTTTGTACAGTATTCTAAAGGAACAAGACACCAAAGGAAAGCCAATAAGGAAAGCAGTAAATATGATGCATATGAATCAGAGTAATAAATATGAGACGTCACGTCATCTGCCTTATCTCAGAGATTGAGATCAAAATGTTTTCCTCAGAAAACAGGAGGTCCATTAGTATGACCAATCATCTGAGTAATCTCCTGAATCAACACACATGGATGGCTCAATCAAAGCAATCTTTCTCTGCCAACTGTGCAGGTTGTGAGTGTGTGTTTGCGAGCAAGACGGAGACAGTGTGAGAGAGAAAATAATAAAAAAAAAAGAGGCAGAATGAGAGCAATTTAAGCGGAGTGGGCCAGAGGGAGATTCAGTTGCCCATATGTATAGCTACATCCCTACATGGTCATCAAAAACAGATTAGGTGCCACGGCAAATGGCCAAGAGAGATTGTGTCTTGGAACAGCATGGAACAATTGCATGATTTAAGCGGCGGCGGGGGCTGCAGTCGGGTGGGGAGCCATTGAGCTGATACAGATTTACATTGTTGAGAATTCAATTTGCTCCTTCGGCTCATCAAAGTGCTTCAGATTTACACGCCACCAATCCAATTTGTTTGTCGGCATTCATCAGGATGTAAGAGCCGGGCTTACATACTGTAATACCAATCCAATTTGCTCCTGCAGCGCCACATGTGCTAACTGTAGCACAACACATAGTACATCTTCTCCGAGGACGGCCAATCCTAATGATAAAATAAACACACGCGCCGGGCCCTCCATTCATCACACTACCCAGGCTCTCACAGCTTAATTGGTCTTTGTGCTCACACAGAATATGTTTAATAAGCATTTGGTTGCAGTCGTTCTCTGTGTGTTTGCATGCATTCAAATGACTCTGCCTGATTCAGCTGCTAGTTATAGACTTGCTTTACCTTTAGAAGTCCAAAACTCTTACCTATCAGGACATTTAACTATTGTATCATCAGAGTTAGGGCTGCAACAATTAATCAATTATCAGTCAATTATTAAATTAATCGTCAACTATTTTGATAATCTAATAATCAGTTTGAGTAGTTTCAAGTAGTTTTTAAGAAAAAAAGTCCAAATTCTCTGATTTCAGCATCTAAAATGTGAATATTTCTGGTTTATGACGATAAACTGAGTCTCTCTTTGGTTTGTGGACAAAACAAGACATTTGAGGACGTCATCTTGTGGTTTGGGAAACACTGATTGACATTTTTCAACATTTTTTAAACATTTTATTGACCAAACAACTAATCGATTAATCGTTTAAATAATCGACAGATTAATCGATAATGAAAATGATCGTTAGTTGCAGCCCTAATCAGAGTGGTTACAAAATGACAGTTGTTGAGGCAAATACGTTTTGACAGATAGAGTCTCTTGACTGTGATGGAACCATAGAAGAATTTAGAACTCGATCATTTTATCATGAATCCAAAGGAATTCAAAGCTCAGAGCAAATGTCATTTATTTCAGATCGGTCCGTGACATGAGGTTCAAAACCAGGTTTTCACATATTGAAGAAAAGACTGAAGATTTTTAGTAGCTGTGCAACTCAAATCCAGTCCATCACTGGCAACTTCAATACTGAACATTAAGATACTTGCAGTGCTGTTATCTTTTATATAACCATCTGTTATGGTGTTGCATTATTTCTTGTTTCTCTTTTTCTGCTGATCAGTTATAATCTTTGTCAAATAAACTAATAGATAAAAGTAAATATTCATCATCAGATGAAGTGAGGATTGGCCAACAGAAGATAGGTTCTCCTGTGATACACTGCACCGGTGCCGACATGACACACTGACACTGTTCTGCCTATGATGAAGTCACACACACACACACACACACACACACACACACACACAAACACAGATATGTGCTGACACGATGACCATACATAATGACCATGTGCTATCTGTGAGTATGTTTTCTCACAGCCTCTGTGTTGGTTTGGGGTTAAAGCTAGGGCATGAAGGAGCTCATCAGCACACCACACACACTCACACAGTCACACAGTCACACACACACAGCCCCCCCACTAGGTGTACAAATAGACCTGCAGAGAGCTACTTAGAGAAGTTCCCTGCCTCCAATTAGCATTAATAGCACTTAAGCCGTGGGGGGGAAATGCCTGGGGTTTTGCTATGCTAATCAAAGTGATCCTGGGATAAAAGGGAGCATGAAGAATGGATGAGTGACACAGATAGACAGGGAGGCAGAGGAGAGGGGATAAAGATGGATCAGACAGAAAGAGGCAGCGTGAGGGTGAAAAAGAGCAGAGTCTTCAAAGGGCTGCTGGAGCGGCTCCACTCCCGGGTGGCCCCGCCGCTTCCTGAGGGACCGTCCCCGTCCTGCTGGACACTCCTCCTATCAGAGACCCTCTTATAGCTTTATTGACTAACAAGCTGAGGTCATTTTGGTGTTAAACAGATTGAGAGAGAGTAAAGTTTCCCCCCCTCCCTCTTCACCTCCTTCAAACAATGAACTCCTTCCTGATAGGAAACTTCCCAAAGCACTTCAGCAACAAACCTCTGCTATCGTTCAGTCATTTTTGATGACAGGCGGCCATTGTAAAAAACTGATTAAAAATACTCAGCGCGGCCATTAAAGGGCCATTCTGCGTCCCGGTGTGTGTGGGTATAGGTTGTTTCCCTTGTCTGTTACACCGCACACTCCTTTGGCCCCAGTGGAGATAACAGGTCTTAATGCAACAGCAAACAGTTGAATGGCGCGCTGGGGCCGCGTGATTAATGCGTCCGATTAGCGAGCGCACAAACTTATCAGCGAAGGTAAACGGTCCGAGAGGGCGTGTGGGCTGGAGGCCGTCAGCACATATCAGACCCTTATTGCCCGCAGCAAGACTAATTACACTAATTAATGGGCCGAGCTGATAACTCCAACAATCGTGTATCTGTATAAGGAGGGGGAGCTGCACTTACAAGGTATCCACACACACACACACACACACACACACACACCGCTTACTCCGAGTCAAGACGTAAAATAAGAGGAAGTGAGAGGCTTTATTATAGGTTCAAACGCTAAGGGACAGATGTTAGAATGAAGGATCCATATGTTTCCAAGACAAATACATTGTTGACGGTTACAGTCACCCACATATCAACACTTGTTTTAGAGACAAATATGTTCTTTCATATACTCAGTTCGGCTGAAGGTTTCCCACAAACACCTGGGAATTCTCGAATAGATAGACAAATTTGTTGACCGAAACTAGATTTGAAAAATTAAAGAACGAAAACACAGATTTGGATTTGCCATCCTTCTAAAATTAAATCTAAAAGGGGGTGGGGGGATGGGGGGGCTGTTATTTTATTTAGTAATCTATCAAATCCCAAAAACTTTGAATCCAATTTTGAGCTGGTTTTCAGTGTGTACAAACTGTAACCAAATCAGGAGCTGAAGATAACAGTCAGAATGCAGGAAAAAAAAAAAATCATAATTCATAACGAAAAAGGAAGCAAGTGTTCATTTTGCTGTCTCTCTAACTGCTAGACTGAGATGATTAAAGGTTGATTTATTATACACTGAATGCAAAGTCCAATATATTAAAAAGATTAGGATGCTTATATCATATTGTATTACATTGTATTGTATTGCACTGTATTGTATTGTACTGTATTGTATTTTATCGCACTGTATCATATTACATTACAGTATTAAACTGGAACACAACATCTGTTTCATCATCCTTCCTTGTTCCCAGTGACATGTAAAAGGATCTGCACTGTGCTTTAAACAGATTGCACAGGTCCAACAGGTCAAGTTTATATATAAAATGATACTTCACTTAGATGCTACTAAAGTATAGAAGTGACGTTTCTGACTCTCATCAGTAATAATAATGACGCTGAGATTTCATGTGATTGTTGTTTCACCACCCGTCTTTGTCCTGTTCACTGGTGGTTCTAATCTTTTACGACTCTCACCTGCTTGTTCCTCCATTGTTTCGTGTTGCTGACCACATACGGTCAAATATCGAGACCCCCCCCCACCCTCCCCTCCCACCAGCACCCATCCAGGGCCCATTCATTCATGCTTGGTTTGGGGTTTAATGTTTGACTTGGCTGCTGACACATTACTCACATGTGTTCCGGTCGCTGTCAGCTTGTTTATCTTGCAACAGTAAAAAAAAAAAAAAAACTGGCGAAGTGGGAACAGGCCCTACCTATAGTGTGTCACCAAGCCTCACCCAGCAGACACAGAGGCTACTGTCACATACAAGCTGCCGCAGATACACACTGGATTTCAATAGCCCTGTTTTCTAAACATTAAAACAATGAACAATTTAAAGGGATATTTCAACATTTTGGCAAATTGGCTTATTGCCATAATCACTATAGTCTTAGGAGTAGGTTCATTACTTTTAAGTGTCGGTGCAAGCTGTTTTTAGATCAGTGGGGCAGAGATGTGAGCTGCACAGTGCACGGTTCACCTTTCCCTCATCAAATACACATTCCAACAACTCCAAAACACTCTGGTGGACAAGTTGTGACCTGCACATTCACCACACTATGAAATAATAATGGAACGTTATGAGCCAGAGTTGCTTTTGAGGCAAATGCATAGCCGGAACTACATCCCAGACACGGCTACTGAGCAACTTACAAAATTATATGTTATTATTTCATAGCCTGGTGAATGTGCAGGTCACAACTTGTCCACGAGACAGTTTTGGAGTTGTTGGATTGTGTATTTGATGAGTTTGATGAGGAAAACATGGAAATACCGTGCAGCTCGCGTCTCAGCTCCGCCGATCTCAAACAGTTTGCACCGACAATTAAAGGTAATGAACCTACTCCTAAAGCTACAGGGATTATGGCAATAGGCCAATAGGAAAATTTGCCAAAATGTTGAAATATCCCTTTAAAGATTTAATAAAATGTGTAGATGTGAAGAGTTTGCTGTAAGACAGACTACCAACCTGCATCAGTCAGGAAAGGCCCAGAGCAGAGCTTCCTGTCCCACATTCTCCTGTCTTCTGAACAAAAGCTGTTACTGTGTCCTACATTATGACAAATAAGTGACAGGCCAAACAGTGGACTATTCACTTGCCTAGTATTTAATGAGGGCAATATAAACTTGGATACACAGGCAGGGCAAGAAACTACAGATAAGAGTCATAGGATTGGCAACATGGGGTCAAGGGTCATCATGGGATGTCGGAGTGGCTGGTGGAGGGCCGGCATTGGCTAAAAAAATCAGAAACAGTGGGTTTCAAATGACTAGCTGTCCCTACAGCTATGTTTGTTTGCCGTTGTCAGGGGAGGCTTGGCAAAACACACACACAGGCGCACACACACACACACATACACAGATTCAAAAAGATCAGCCAAATGCTATCAATAAAGCTGAATGTTTGCTTCAGTTTGCAGAGCTGGGAGGCTCGCAGGCACAACATTGGCATAGTGCAGTACAAACAGAGTGAAATGCCATCAATAGCTCATGGCTCGCAGCCTGCCGGGGGTTCAGCTATGACACGTTCTGCCTTTAACTGCTCTAAATGAAGACAAGAAGACACAGATGGCGTCCGTTTCGTTCTCTCCATGTAAGATTGTGGAAACAAAGCCTCCCTCTCAGTGGCATCATCTCAGACAAGAGGCAGTGACACACGACAGTGAACAATCTTCAGCTATTATCACCACAATGGGCTCTCATCATTTTCACGGGCTCTCCAGTAGTTAGAATGATGGATGTGCTGATGGTTGTAAAACAATGTTCCTGTTCAGTAGATCAGCCTGTGAACCCTGGGATGGTGTGCCACACGCTTACAGCGGCTCAGACACACTCCTAGGACCAAACCCGCTCCTCTGCTGCACCACGGCACCACTGTTCACAGTGCAGAGAACAAAAAGCCTCCTTCATACAGGACGCACACAGCACTGTTACAGGACTAATGTATTCACAGTGAAATACACATGGAGAGAGGGTGACATCACTCGTACAGGCCCTCTGAACGCAGCACAAACATCTGTGTGAGCACTTCCTATGAGCTCCAAGGACTCTTGAGGAATTCTCCATCGCTCCGTTAACTCACTCATGTGCACTTATTAGTGTAGCAGATTCACCAAAACCTTGTCTCACTTGAGGGGTAAAGTCATTCCGGAGTTTATACACAACTGTAGAAGCAGCAATGCACATCTCAAACAAATAGAACTGGGTACTAGACAAAAAATTTATCAAAATAGTAAAACACAAGGTCTGCACACCAGAAGTATGTGATGTTTCAGGTACTTATCACAGAAACACATGAGGTGATAATGAATATCAGCTTTGGGGCTACTTCTGTTGTGCAGACCTTCTACTTTGCTAATGTTGTAGATCAGGGGTCACCATCACCAACCTTTTTTCCTCTGAGAACTACTTTTACAAAATGACAATGGCCGAGAGCTACTCATGTTTTGTAACATTAATTCTTTACATTCGTAAAACAAAACGTTTCCCTCTCTTCATGGAAATAGTCTGTCTTTAGCCTCTATATACTGATAACTGAAATGATCACTGTCAGGTATTGTCCCTCATCTATTAAACATGAAAGGAGGCTGAAAATCACATGACATGTCTGCTCTGATGATACAAGTCAGTGGTTTTGAAATGTGTGTTTCTCTTCGATAATACACATTCTACATCCCGGGGCAGACAGGGAACTGGGATTTGACACTACACCGACAAGCACTGAGGGCCGGGTAGCATGTCGCTGTAGGAGAAACAGGTCCGTGGAGCTGATTGGTCGATTCTTATCACATGACATGCAGTGCCCTTGCTGCCTCCCAAAAAGTTGAGATCTTTCCACGCCGCGGACATGCACGAAAAAACGTTACACTTTAGTTGTGAGTGAGCATGGCGCACATCTACACGTTACATCTGAATGGCTCCATGCACATACACACAGGGAAAATCCTGGATATAAGGTGCAGGTTTGCTGAGTGACCAATCCAATTTTCTAATTTATGTATGATCCATTAATCCTTTGGCAAGCTACTGGGAAAGGGGCTGTGAGCTACTGATAGCTATTGAGCAATGTGTTGGAGACCCCTGTTGTAGAGTTTCCCAGCATCCTCATGGATCCTCAGCTGTGGAAAATGCATACTAACGTGCTAAGGCTGGTCGCAGGATGCATCTCACACAGTGAAGACACAACTGTTTATATTTCTGGCTCCTCACTGCTTCACCTCCTGACCTCTGGGCCGTACCCTAGTGCTCCTGCTTCTACCAAAGTCTAGACTACACCAACACTGGAGCCATCCTGTCAGGTCTGAGGCCTCCCCATCATTCTATATGCTGAGAGAGACAGCTTCACCTACACAATGAAATACATAGAAGTCAGAGAAGTATGTGTATTTAGGGGATGCCCAAAATGCAGCATTTTATGTTTTTGGCAACCAAACCTTTAGAAATGTCCATCTTGATCCCAGTAGGGGATTTTAAACTCATTTTAAGGGCACTGAAAAAAGCACTATTGGAAACTTGTTCGTGTTTTTAGTAACTAGCGAAACTATCTGTGATGCTAACCCTCCTCTCCTCCATGTGCATTTGTTTTCAATGAAGCCAGTGAGAAATCAATCCACGGAGCGGTGGATAACGTTATTTATCATCTACCATGTTACCATGTGTATATTTGTGTAGTTTAATCTGTCATAAACAAGAGATTACGGGTTACGGGGCGCGTTAAGTTTGTGTGGCGGTGCTGCAGAGACGAGAGCTGGGACACCGGGTCGGAGGCTCTGATCTTACAAGGTTGGTTTTCAGCCAAGAGATGCTAGGTGGAAGGCAGAGAGCCTCCATTCTCCCTGGAACTAGTTATAAGTCATTGATTTAACCAGCACTAGTACTCTGAAGCTGTTTAATTAAGGTAAAAATGTAATATTGTTCTTCTTTAAATCTGCTTCTATTTGGCATTTTTATGTAAATGTTATATATTGTATTGTAAGTCTGTCTGTAACTAATTGCTATCCATCTGAAACAGGTCTCTCTTAGAAATGGGACCCCCTGCCTCAAAGAGATTACCTGTATAAATAAAGCTTTCCTGCCTCCAGTGACACTAACTAGTACCCTGATCTTGGCTCCTCTTCCTCACTTCTCCTTTACAGTTCCAGACATGGCACAGATGCCTTTTTACTTTTCTTCTTCTTGCCACTGCACAACTCCCACACCATCTTCCTACCCTGAAATCACTCAGGATTTGTCCATCGATGGAGTTGTTCCTCCGCTCTGATGTCACTCAAAATCTCCCTCAAAGCCCACTACCAGTAACCACGTTACAGGCAGAATACATTCTTCCACTGCTCCCTCATTGTCCACTGCATTTCCTCCTGCAGCCGGGGTCCCGATTCAATTTTTGCATCGATCTTGTGCAAAAAAAGGGCAAAGAAATCAGATCAGAGGAGTACTAAAAGCTTTCCCTTAAATCAATCAAAATACATGAATAAGTTACAAGGGCCTTAGTATGTTTTAGGGGATATTACCTTTGTTATGCCATTTCAAATATGAAATCAAAGCACCATAATGTATAGTATCATTATTTTTAGTCAAATGGCCATGCTGTAGCATGTGCAAAGATAACCACATAATGGCTGAATGGAGTATCATACATTACGCCCCATGGAGAAACTCTGTCTAAATAAATGATTGGTTTCTGATTATTTCTCTCCCAGAACGCCGGCTACGAAAAACCCGTAACCGTACATGTGTGTGTATATAAGTCGTGCTGCGGCCAATCAGAGCGCAGCAGCCAACTGGCTCCAGATCCAACTGTGACAAGGCCCGGGCAAATTCCTCACCCCGGTGCCCAAGTACTTAGACTTGTCACGGCCAACTTTGACAGACACCTTCTTGAAAGTAAAGAAATGCATTTTACAGCCTGAAGCCTCTGCAGCAGCAGCGTTGAGAGAAGAATTCATGTGTCTATGTTCGGGGGACAGAGATGTATGTCTGCCAGGAGTGGATGTGCATTCCACAAAAAAATGAAACAAACTGCTGGCCAGGGACGCTTCAGCTGTAGAAACATGGTCAAAAATAGAAAGCAGTGGACATTACATTTTTTACACTGTCACTTTGTCACCCACCTCGGCTCAGCCCTGACCACTCCGACCCAGCGGGCAGAATTAACTTGCAGATTAAATGTTTGCGACGACTATTGATTTGCAGATTTGAACAAAAGTAAGCCGTGTGCTCGCATGAGTGTGTGTGTGTGTGTGTGTCGGTGAGGGTGTGTTCTGATGGCCTGCATTAAAAAAGAGTAATAACCTCACAGATGGCGAGGGGCTGGTCCGGCGCAGGCTATGAGATGGAGAACAATCCTTGAGGCTTGATTGCTCAAGGAGCACAAGGCAGACCTGACAGGGGGAGGGGAAGTGGTATATGTATGTGTGTGTGTGTGTGTGTGTGTGTGTGTGTGTGGAGGGTGTGTGCGTGTGGGAAGTGGGAGGAGGGGGTTGTTTAAGTTTAACTAGGCCACTGCTAGCCATTACAAGGCAGACAATGTAATATGACGCACACACACAGTAGATCAAATCAAATTTCTTATGCTGCTCCCGAGTTTCATCTATTTGATTCATCATCGCCTCAAGTATGTGGAAATCATTTGTATTCTCCCACAGCCGCGCATTCATCCCTCCCTGTGGAGAGATGATTCAGTATTATATGGATAGGTGCAAAAGTCAGCTAGTGTAAAAGGACAATAAATCCACCTGTCACTTATGCAAAGTGATGTAAATGGGGTCTCTGATTAAGACACAGAGTCATTTAAAAAACAGGGACTGGCAGAACCTTGACACACATACTCTCACACACACCGTTTCCCCGGCTGGTGCTACACATGTATGCACACACTCAATTTGAAAATCGCACTCAAAGCCATACACACACACACACACACACACACTAAAATCCCCCGCCGCCCTGCGCCTGCCACTAGAGCAGTTTATCAAGTAATTATTGTTTGATTACAGCGTTTCATTATCTGCACTGATTGAGTCACAACCGACGGCAAAGGTCAAGCACCATTAACGCGCTGCTCCCGAAACATATTTCCACGCCGGCCGCATGTTTGCCCTCCCTCTCCTCTGAAAGGGCTAATTGCAAATGCATTTGTTTGAGGAAGAGGAGAGGAGACTACCCCGCTCCAATCTCCCATAAGTCCCACTGAGACAGAATACCAATGCAGGCAAAAGACAACGCACAGTGACAAACACTACGCACATATACGCATAATACACATGGGAGCAGTTTGGGACCTTATCCAGTTATATTTAACAAGTGATAGCCATCAAACACAGATCCAGCAGAGTAGCATTTTGAACAATAAGGGAGGTGGGGGGGGGGGGGGACTGACTCCTGGTTTTACATATTAATAATGACTCCTCATCTCATGGCTAAGATCACTGCGGTTACCAACATTAGATGGTGCCTGTGTAGAGAAACCTGCAGCTCAGGGTCTGCTCTAATGAGGTCATTTCATCCAATCAAGACCCTGCATCTTCAAATTAAAGGTGTTCAGAAACGGTTGATGTGGCTGATGAATCGTGAGCAGCGAAACGCAAAAAAACCCCGCAAAATCTACCCCACTTTCATCCCGGATTTACTTGAAAACAGAATTTTGCATAAAGTTTGGGCTACATCGTCCAATAGATGAGTTATTACACTAATTTTATGGCCCAGAGTGGAATCGAATTCATTTTTCTTTTCTGTACACCTTCAAAAACATAATGATGTGTTTGTGTTTCAAATAGACTGAAGGATTAAGAAGGAAACCTCTATGAATTATTTCATTGCACAAAACAGACTGTACCAAAGTAAAAAAAAAAAGTTGAGATCAACACATGTTAAGAAATTCAGTTATCCATTCAGCATTGGTTTTCAGTCACAAGGAAAGAGTTGGACAGAAAGGCTAATATCACACCAACTAACACCATGCTGGATGAGTGGCTCCCACATCCAGGACCTGATACTGTATCATTACAAGGATTTCAGAAAGAAAAAGAAAAGAAAAAAAATATGAAGCAAACGTCTCCATACCTGGGTGGGAAGGCGATCTCCAGTTCGTGCAGTCGATCCTTGAAGACAGACAGCTCTTTGTCAAACTCTAAAAGCTGCAGAGAAAAAGAGACACAACAGGAATAGTCAGAGAGGTTCTTCACTATTGTTGATAGGAGGGGAATCAAACACGAGCTGGTTTCCACAGCAGACCTCTGGCATTTGAAGGTCCTGATGAAAAGTCAGTGAGCAGAAATGTTTTTTTTATTCATAGGTTTCAGAGACAAAGATAAACCTAAACAGATCAAAGACAACTTCCATCTCCTTCTGACTCAGACATCTTCATATGATGTCTCATCTCAACTGAGAGCAGATATCAATATCCCTGCGTCACCAGGCCTCAGCGTGGATAAGGCTGAACCAGAGTCAGACGATATTGAGGCCTATATAGTTCTACATCAACACAGCCCAACTTTGACAGCCACTGCCTAGTTGTTGGGAGTGTTCCCCGTCCCGTCCCATCCACACACTCTTCATCAATCATGTCTCCTCACCCAGCTGTACTCCCTCACCAGAGTCTACACACATCCTTCCCCCAATTTCCCCCCTTTCACAAAACCCATAAATCATTAGTGAAATGTGCAATTAGCGGCTTCTTGTACACATTAATTATCTGGGAGATGAACAGGTAGCTCGGGCACCTGCATGACTACCTCCCTGAGAGACTGACGGCGACGTTTCCCGGCAACCCCCGGAGGAAACCCCCCCTCCTCCTCCACGGTAGCCCCGCCCCCTTTCCTTTCAACCAGGAAAGGTGTCAGGACGGAGCTGCGACGTGTTAGTTTAGTAGTAAATTGGTCTGTTGTCCATGTTTCAAACACAAGGCGACAATTATGTCCTGATGAAGACGCTGCCAGCCTGACAGCAGCTGTAAGGAAGCCTGACATTAATGACATTACATTGGTGTATTACATGCAGCGATATGTTGACGGATACATGATGAAATATCAGTGTTGTGCACACAGGGGGGGGGATCTGGAAGGACATCCTCACAAGGTGGAGACATGGGAGGAAGGTATTATTACTACGCCGCACTGACATCTTTATGTTGTGCATATGTGAGCATCTGAACAGCGTTTGTCTTCACACGACTGCCGAGTACACGTGTAAATAAGACAAAGCCGGGTATGTGCTCTCTCTGTGTGTGTGTGTATGTGTGTGTGTGATTATGTGTCAGTGGTGTAGAACAGTGGCCATTACTTGCAGGCGGAGGGGCCTCCCAGACGGAGTCTCGGTGGTTCAGGAGGGCAGATGTGGCGCATTCATCAAACTCACACTGCCGGGGTCACAGGAGAGACTCACACACTGTGGATGAGGGATGGCAGAGCAGGGGATGCAACCCCATGCACACTCCACTGTACACCCTCTATCTCACCATCTATCCACTGAGAGCTTTCACTGCTCTGTGTGTGTTAGAGTCTGACTGACGGTGGATTTTACAACAGTCGATAACAATATTGTTCATATCAACATGATAACATGTTTGGAGGGAGTTACTGGAGTGTTATATTCTTAACCTTCATCTTGTGTCAGCTTTCTGCTGCCATCTCTTGTGTTAGGGTCAGGGATCAGCTGTAAAATACACTAAAAACATTTTTTTCATCCAATTAGTTTTTCATCTCTTGGTTACATTGTTAGGCTTCTTTATCCATGGAAATGTTGGTTTTAATATTTTTGGTGTGGGCCCCTGGGCCTTTTTTGTCAGTATACCGCTTGACTTCAATGTAACCTTCCTCTTGTCAGCTTTCTGCTTCCATCTCTTGTGTTATGGGATTGATTTTGACCCGAGTCTTAAAGGTATAATATGTAGGAATTCCCCCCATCTAGCGGTGTGGTTGCATACTGGAACGTATTCTTGATGTTGCATTCACGTGAAATCGGGCAGACGTCGGGCAGACGTCAGACAGACAACAGACGTTGCATGTAACAGGATAAACAAGCGTCTATGTAAACAAGTGGTCCGCCAGCACGAGGCAAAACAATACAGGCCTGACAATATGTTGTCATGGTGATGTGGTATTGTTTACCTGACCCACGTTTTACCGTCTTTCTCTCGTCGAGTAAAATGACATCCGGTTGGTTTGCTGACGGCCGTCTGCCTGACTGCACCTGAATGCAACATCAGTGCCTCCGTCCTTCCTCACACTACACAGTGGTGACAGTTTTAACAGGAGCTACCTGGAAACCTTTTTCCCCGAGCCGACAGCTCCGTGAGTTTCCGTGGTTACCTACGGTTACGCTGCCACTCAACGTAAAAATTGGCGATGCAACATGGCAGCCTTGGTTCGGTGCGTCGCCCACTTATGTATTTGTAACAACTTGTAACAACTCATTCTAGGTACGAGAAAACTTTCATTTGTATGTGGGTGTGATTCACCTTCAGTGAAATACGTATTTATGAAAGAAATATTTGATTTTTGCTAATAAAAAGCCAAATAAGTTACATACTGGGGCTTTAAATCAGCTGTAAAACACACAAAAACAATTATTTATCATCTAATTTTTTTCTCATCTCTTGGTTACATTGTTAGGCTTCCTTATCCATGAAAAGCTTGGTTTTACACTTATGATTTCAGTTTGAACTCTCATTGTATTTATCCTTATAACCTGGTCATAACCGACCCTAACAACACAAACGTCATAATTTTAACCAGAGCATTTTAGAAGTTTGTGAGAAAAAATGAGTTTTGTTTTATTTGTTTAAATAGAGGTTCCTTACAAAGTCAAAAAGTCTTGATGCAATAAACAAATTTATGTGGTACTTTTATGCATTAAAAACCTAAAAACGGGTCAGTGGTGACCCGAACACAAGAGGAAGGTTTTAAACCCATTAAAAATCAGAATAGCACCGCTGAGGCCAGACTACACTCTGACCTTTGACCAACAAAAATAAGACTGTGGATACAACTCCACACCACAAATTTAAATGAAAAGCTGAGTTGGAAGTGGAGAAAATGCATCAGGAGCTCTAACGGACCAAACTTGAGATGGAGCAGTGGATGTTACAACTGGTTAAGAAGGAAGTAGTGTAGGGAAGGACGTGACTGACGTTTTTTTTAGGAAAGATCCTGTAAAGGTTAAGGAAACCAGACTCATCTTGAGTTTGCGCATTATCTTGGTGCTGGGCCACATGCGAATAGTTTGTGAGAATTAATGGCGCTTGAACAATGCAAACATTCTGTACCAGTGTGTATAGCTATACTACATCTGTGAACAAAAGGCAACATGGATATCACTTGGTTGGTCAGTGCTCTGAGTCCAGTTTGACCTAGATTCACTTTTCATGACCTGGATGAGTAAGAACCTTCACAGAGTTCAGTTGAATAAATGCATTAGTTGGTGTCTCCCTCCTTCTCTGCCCTGGCTCTGAGCCGGGTCCTGACACTGTGGCAGTCAGAAGTCAGAGGTGCAGTTGTGTTTCACTGAAGCTTCACTTCACCCCTTCTTCAACCCACAACACTCCCTGCTAACCCTCAACACTGCTTATTTATAACGTAACACTGTAAAAACTATGCATGCACTGTAATTAAAGACAATTAAAGCTACCGTTACACTACTCAACTATTTAAAGTATTATATAACTTCAGTTCTGTATTTTCTTCATGAATGAAAACTTTACAAACAAAACAACTTATAAAACTTAACTTATCAATTATTCTACATACATATAGTCACAAGGACCATTTGTCTACATTCTTAGATAATTAAATCAATATTGTGCTCATATTTTCATGCAAACAGAATATTTTTATATTGCAGCTCTGCAGCCTGCAAACTGAAGACTTCCACCAGCACTAAACACACTGACCCTTTAAAGAAGATACAAGGTAAACCCCACTGTCTATGGATGAAACTTCATATGGAAACACTATGTAGCGGATGTGCTCGTCACGCTCTGAGCTGTGTGCTTGCAGTTCAGTTGGAGAGATTCAGCAGTTTTCACTTTTTCAACATTTAAATAACAATATTTTTTATTCATATCTTAATGAATTGCTGCAATAATGTCTAAAGAGAAGGATGTAAACATGCTCTCTAGTGGACAACCTATAAAATGACATTTTTCGGCTTCCTGCTACATTTAGGGTGTGTGCATGTGATATATTATGATGCAATATGGTGAAAAGTTTATGTAAGAGTTTATTTAACGATGCAGGGCTCAAATCAATAACTACCAATCACATGTATCAATGTACGTGGTCAGAGGTGTGTGTCTGTTTGAGGTGAAGTGCGTGACACAGTTTAAACAGCACGAGCATGAGCAACATATGGCTGTGTGTATCTACAGCATGCGGGGTTTTAACTGAATATTGAGTAAGCTGCAAATTTCACACTACATTTCCTCCCAGGTCAATTAAGCAGAACGCTCTGCTGCTCCGCTAGGTGAGAAAAAAACAGCTTGTATTGGTTCGAGGTGTCATGACTTGATAAAGCCGGGAGGGGGGGGGTTTGGGGGTAGTCTGTCAAGCAGAAGTGACCTTGGGAGTTGTGTCGATGATGCAGCTCAGAGGGAAAAAGATGAAGAAGTGTCTGAGTAAAAACTAGCCTGTCATTGGGCTCAAATTTCTGCCTCTGCTTGGGCGATCAGCACACTCCTAAATCAGAGCGCCGGTGATAGTTAAGAGGCAGGAATTTGAGGGAGGTAAGAAGAGAGGGACGCGAGGGCCGTGGCCCCCGACCGTCCCCCTCAGCGTGCCGGCTCACTGTCCACCACCTGTAATTGTGCTTTGATTTACGCATTGTCAAATAGGGCCTGTGACAACACCTGCTGCCATTAAAAACCATCAATAAATGTTGGGGTGAAAGGTCATTTAATTTGATTTTTACACCGCACACTTGGCTTTCATTGCGGGGGCTGTATTTTCATGGGCTCTTCATTATTATGTGTGGAATAAACTGTCTCTGACAGGGCTGGGCTGGTGGATGGGAGGGGGGGTCCACCCAAAATAAACCCAACACCACGGTGAACTGCAATAGAGTCTGCCAGTAAACCTGGAACTCGTTCTCTCAACATGTTTTCTGAATGGGATTTTGGTAAAAAAAAACCTCAAATCAGGTCTGTGGATAACAAAAGCTTAAGCGAGTTTCAGGTTTTGTTCTACAACATAAAACATGTCAGTGATTACACTACTGGTGAATTTTGAAACTTTTAAATGTGGTAAAAAAAGCGGTTGCTCAATACAATTACAAACCCTGTCAGGGACATTAAACGTCATCCTCCCCAACAGGCCAGAGTGTTCTTATGGAGGTTATTTGATGTTATTTATGGCTTTTCAACAAGTAAAAACATTCGCATTTCCCCATTAGACAATGTTTTTAAAATAAAGCGTCCGAAATCAGTGGAAAGCTTAGTGGTGGTGACATCAGTCATGTGACCATGTAGTAGTCCGTTAAAGCCTAACGTTAACTTTTTACTTCTGTGTACATGTCATGCCCGTGGGATTCTGCACCACTGCACATTTTGCATTATGCACTTTTTACACTATGTAAGTTGTATGCTCCAACGGGATTTTGTTGTTATTTATGACAATGACAAATAAACGATTGATTGGCCATGGCATTAAGCTTCAGATACGGTAGAAAAGGTTCATATGTGAAGATTATCTCGCTGAACAAAACTTGTATCATAAACTTGTGTTAATTTCTGACATAATCCAAAACGCAATGCAAAAATCCCATTCACTTCCTTTTTTTGCTGGAACCAGCGCCGTGATAAACTTCCGGGTTCTGACGTCAGCATTGGCAACACTCCATACAGTATAATGTTAGTTTCAAGTCTGTTAAAATGTGTAAGTGGGGAGGAAGGAAGGAGAACTTTACATAGGGAGGAGTGAAATTAGATGAGGAGCTCTGATACAGATGGAGGAAGTGATTTCATTAAGGACACCAGAGGAACAGGCTGTCGTAGTGAGACATAAAACTATTCATTCTCATAAAGCTATGTAAATTGACTGCTCGGAATGAAGTCCAGCTAAAGTAAAAGATAAAACACAAGGCAGGATTAGTTTATAGAAATCCCTTCAGGTCAGATTTCATTTAGCACGGCCCCTGTTCGGAGCTCTGACAGGTAAAATATGAAGCAGCGGCATTTGTTCTGGAGTTTTTTATGTTCCTCTCATGTTTAAAGTGTTTGTGGGCTTGAGTAACGCTGAGGGCTACGCCGCCCGCATGACAAGGAGAGGCAGGCCAGACAGAAAGGTTCATCACTTACTACAGCTAGTACACAAACACACCCTCCTCTCCCAGCCCCCCCCACCCCCCCCTCCACCCCATCTGCCGACACCACACTGATAAAGTTACAATAAAGAGATACTGAAACAAAATCAATGGGGACGGCCCTGTGGGTGTGTGTGATCCTGGAGAGGGAGAGATGGTGCAGATCTATGGATGCACGGCGCAAACATGCACTGTATGCATGCACACACACACACACACGCACACACACACACCTCCCATCTCTCCACCGGAGCAAAGCCCCGCGCTGCCCCTTGACGCCACGAGCGCCCAGAAAATTTAATCTTCCCAAATACTCATCAGGGCTCTCCATCGTCCTGCTGTGACAGCTCTGGGGATAATTAATTATACAATTTCGATGGGAATATCGACTAAACAAACCTATTAATCATAGCAAAAGTCAATAGGCATGGACACATTCAATCATGTCCTGGCCAATGATTACTCCTCTCAAAATACTATAATTATTTTCAAGAGCTGCCTCGAATTAAATTTCTGTCAAGCTGGTACAAGTCTTAGAGTTGATGAAGGATGCAATGGATTTTTTCTCCCCCTTCCCCAGTGGAGGAGTGTGAGGAGGAACATTTATCCTTTTGGAAAGGTAGTTTGTTTTATAAGGATCATAACATGGTGTGTTTAACTAGACCATGACCATCAGATTATCTCTGATGCCCCATTATGTCATCCATCTTGTCTGGCTTGGTGGGGAGGGAGGATGGGAGGGAGGAGGGGAGGAGGGAGGGAGGGAGGAGGAAATGAGGGGGCACCTCAGCCTCCTACAGCTTCTGTTACATCCATGACTCCTACATATTTCTGCTGATCAAATTCTATGATGTCTTATGGCACAATGTGAAGTGCCAGCATCTGTGTCCTCCAGCCTCCACCTCTGGTTAATCAGCTGAGTGATTAAACGTCCCCGCCTGCTGCTTTGGGGAGGGAGGAGCCTGTTGGTGTGCTTTCACAGAGGAAACAGAAAACCACAAAATCACATTCATTCAGGATAAGCCTTGATTATTTTGCTTTTAAGAAATGAGGCTGTCTCCTATTGGTGGAGCCTGGAGGCTGGATCAGAGTCAAACTGCAATGATGTGACTAATCATTATTTAACCTACAGACAAAATAAATAAAGTCTCTCAGCTTCCTTCAAGAGCTGGAAAAGCTGATAATGCCCATGAAACATTATATAATAAGAAACACCCGCCCACTCCAAAAGGTAAAGAAAGTTTAGTTAGTACACAGGTGAATGAGTCTTGTCAGATAAATGAAGAACAGAGACGTAAACTAAACATTTCAGCAGAGCAAAGTGACTGAAGCCTGATCTTTGCATTTTTTTGTGATTTTGAATGTAGTTGAAAGTCCTGATGCAGTAAAATTCAAACAAATACAGATTATTCTAATCTATATACATGACTGACTACAGTACAAACATACTCTAATAGGCTATGTGTCAAATCACACACAAAAATACACAGTGACAGAACATCGGGTGTAAATGATACACCCATTTTAGACCGTGTTGGACAAAACTGTGACAGGTTGACACGGATATAAATACCAATATATGATATATTTTATGTTGTTCCACTGTTATAAACTATAAGCATTTTGTTGCAATTTCCTTGAACCTCTTTTTTTTCAGAATGGAACAAAATTTTCATCATTTCACTTCATTTTCAAATTAAAATTCATCATCAAATTCTTTATGAACTACTGAACTATCCCCGTGAACATACACTTTTACATTAAGTGAAAGTGCAGATTGGGTGTCCATTTAGATGAGACTAGGGCGTTCACACATCTGTATCTGTATACAATATGTAGGTGCGTGTGGAAGGTTGCAGATTTCATCAGGATTCTTTTTAATGAGGTCCAACTTTGAACTACTTTATACACAGCTATATAAAAGTGTGTTGCAATGCTTTCCCTCTGCAGAAGCTTGAAACTTCCCTTATTAACACTCCATTATTCTCAAGTTAATTTGGTCATTTACAAAGAGAGTGTTTGTGATCATGCTAGAGTCATATGAGAAATCTAGTACGACAGCCACTGATACTAAAGGGACAAAGAAAGATCAGTCAGGATAAAATAATTGTAATGAATAACTACAAGATAAGAGATAAAAGACTAGATGAATAAAGGTTAGGAAGCACAGATGTGACTTACTGAGGTCCCATTGTTTTCCCGGAAAACATCCTGGTTGACATAACTAAAAAGCTTCTTTTCAAGCTGAAGAACAACCTGAATCAGAGGAGAGAGAGAAACAGAGCCGTGATTAATACTGATAATGATGTGAACTGCACTTTGTAATTAGAGCACTAATGAACAGCAGAGCGCTGAATCAAGTTCAACACTGGTGAACTCTGACACAAGAATTTTGAACTACTGACCAATAGCCCATGTTGCACTCACATCTAAGAGTATGGGGTCTAATTAGGGGTGGGCCAACTTTTTGGCTCAGGGGCCACAGTGAGGTTTAAAGGGGACATATTATGAAAATATCACTTTTTTTATTTACATACAAAGAACATGAGATCATCATGGGTGTTACAGTTATCACTTCTTGAAGGCTCTTTAACATTTATTTGGGTGTTTGTCTTCCCTTCCGGTCCCCAAAATGTGAGAATTGACCAAAAAATCTGTAATTCATTTGCATTTCATTTGCATTTAAAGGGACAGGCACTGAACCCAGCCATTCTGAACAGGTCTGTTTTGAGAGGATGAAAAGAGCTTTGATGTTTGATCCTTGGGGT
Organism: Trachurus japonicus; assembly: GCF_045865225.1. Lineage (NCBI taxonomy): Eukaryota > Metazoa > Chordata > Actinopteri > Carangiformes > Carangidae > Trachurus > Trachurus japonicus. The sequence goes on along the minus strand of NC_140921.1, from coordinate 27,085,796 downwards.
ATTTTGACCAAAGCATGTCACAGACATGTCTTTAAGACACCTGAGGACTGTTTTAATTTGTGGAAAAGGGGCATAATATGTCTCCTTTAAAATTTGATGGCCGGGAACTAATATAAATGACATGTAAAAGCCATTACATAACAGTAAAAGAAAACTTACGCTCAAATGACATTCAGTTTCAGTGGGATAGGAGCAATGTTGTTGCTCAGCCCTCACAATTTTGACCGGCTGGAATAAAAAGCCCAACAGGCCGTAGTTTGTCTTGTCTAAGTGAAGGAAGCTAATTCAGCTGATTAGCCTAGCACTGCCTGGTTTGCTAACATATATGAGACATGAGCCATTGGTCCAAATCTCTGTGAAGTGAGTGAACTTATTGAGCCAAGTCTATGCTTGCTAACAAACCATTAGCAGGCTAGCTAGTTGTATCAAACACTTTGCCCACTGAATAAAATAATGAATATGAAAATTATTTAAAAAGGGTGTTGAGATGACAATATTATTCAAGTGAAGCTTTAACGTTTCTATTAATTTAAACAGGGTGGCCGCTGAGTGTTGTGACAGGCAGCGTTAGCTCAGCGGAGCTTACCTTTCGGTCATTATCACTTTCTCGGAATATTAGCTTGTCCACTTCATTGGTGTCGGCGGCTCTGACTGTCTGCATGGTGGCAGTGGAGCAGAGACTCTGGAGGAGAGAGGAGAACGGGTGATCAGACAGATGAAAAGAAGACGTGTCAGATGTGACGTTAGCTGTGTGTTCATTAGAACAGGGGATCCCAAACTTTTCCATGGCAAGGCCCCCGAATAGCATCGGGGACCCCCTTTGCAAACCCACTGAGTTTTGATACAGGCAATTAGAAAGATGAGCATGGCAAATAAGTTTCAATATGTTATATTATCATGAATTAGATTTTATAATAATGCCCAAAATACAATAATTTGTTTGTTCTCATCTTCCCTCCAATTTGCTGAGGACCCCCGAGGAACCCCTGGTGGCCTCCCAGGGGCCCTGGCCCCCACTTTGAAAACCACTGCATTAGAATAAAGAAAAATGATTTTAATAAATTACTAATATTAGATTCTAATTTACATTTATTTTATTGTGTTACCCAGGTGTTATGTAAAGTCTTCTTCCCTCACACCTTCAAGCACATGCACATCATTCAGGAGTTTATAATGCTCTTAGAACAAACTGCTGCAGCCCTTGTAGCCAACACTGTGCAGTACACTGTGCTCCATTTGAATGATTTTTAAAGAACATCCCACAAACTACCACCTCACTGTCCCTGCTCTTTATCTGGGTCTATGTACTGACCCCACGGACTGTGTGCATGGTTAAATTCCCCTTTGTGGACTCTTTTAACAATTAGTTAAACATTCGACCATCTGTGTTTGAAGACAGTTGAATGAGATAATCCCTCAGCCAGTGGTTCCCATACCACACGGCAGAGACTGGCTGACCTGATTGAAATTCAAAACACAGATTAGATAATCGGGTCAAGCCAATATAGCGAGCAGAAAAAAAAAAAAAAGAAGCCCTTTAGACCGAAATGTCACAAACCGGCGCTGCTTCGGCCGCGAAGAAACTGCACAGCAGATTAGAACAAACACCGTGCCCTGAGAGAAAGTGGAACAACTCTCTGCTGTCTCCCCCTCACTGCCTCAACACCATTCCTTCAACCCCCCACCCCCCACCCCCCCTCACCCCCCCCCCTCCCCAAAAGCAACTTTCTAAAGCCCTAACAAATCGCTCCATCTTTCACTCATTTAGGCCATCCAAATGCAGGGTCAATATGGTCCCCTGGCAGCCAAATGCTAATGCGCTTAAGTGCGCTTAAGCAGCTTTGTGCAATGAATAGGCCAAAGAAGGAGCTAGTGAGAAGGGCAAGAGATACTTTCCCTGTCAAAAAGTCATTGTAGCCACAGCTAGCAAAGACAACCACAGAGTCATTTTTTTGCCATCTCTGATTAATCAAATACACCACATGTATATAATACGCATTTCTTTGCAAAAGCTGCAACATTTTCAAAAGGTTTGCAAAGTTTTGTTTTGTAATAAGATATTCCTCAAAAGGACTTTCGTAGCATCTGGATTCTGTAATTCTGTTAAAGTGAATTCCCCTCTGTCATTTGTTTTGCAAATCCAAGACGAGTCACTGACCACCTCACTGCTGCTCCTGATGCTCACACTCCCACTGGTATCAATACACATCAATATCTAAAGCACAGAAACAGCTCTTTCATTCAGGTTCCAGTGATTCAGAGAATCTGCCAACAGAACCTTTGATTTTTAAAAAAAAAGGTCAAACATGAACATGGACACACACTCACATACAGTACACATGGATGTGAGCAGAGAGAAGACCATGGAGAACATTTGGTTTTTGCACCTTGAGCCGATGGTGAAAAAAAACGAGAAGATAATTATCTAATGTTGCCTTTTCTTGAAGGAAAATGTCTGATGAGACTAAATCAACCTGCTCTATCGTCAAGGAAACTAATGAATCCAACTGCAGATTTGCACATCACTACTCATCCAGCCCGGTCTTAAAGGTGTCGGCTGCTTTGCCTACCGCTGTATGTGCCGACGTGACCGATCCATTCATAAGTTTGCTGATTGATCAATCAGTGTGTCATTGCAGCTGGTGGTTCATTGATCACATCTCTCCTACTGTCATCCTGGCTGAAAAACATCCTCCTCTTCAAACACACACATATAACCTCAGCACTTTGCTCATCCCAGCATCTCTGTCATAAGCTCGGCCCGGCAGACACTTAGATGGGGGGGAAAATGAGAACCTCATGCTGTCACTTAAGGCTATATCAGAGTAGTGATGTCTCTTTTGCTATTGCCAGCAGAGCCCAGGTGCTTGTGCCGAATCTCCGAACAGATCTCTCCCTTCAAAGTTCCTGCCTCCTAAATGCATTACATGTAGACACGCTCTCACTGACCGTCCTAAATGATATTACCATAATTCATTTGACTGCAATTGGCCCCTTATTTGATACATGCCAATTAGTCTGAGAAAGGGAGCGGGAAGGGAAGGGAAGGGAAGGCGAAGGCAGGCAATGGGAAAATATTAACCAGCAGCTGTCATGGAAAGTAGCTGTGGTGGAGGAGACAGTAGGGATGTCTTCACTCCTTTAGGGGGAGATAAGAGTGATCCTTGTCAGTCTTGGAAACACATCTCTGCAATATGGGTCACAGGTCAACACCGGGTGTTTGCAGAGGGCCAGAGGCCGGGCGGCGGGATGAGGGGTTGCCGAGGAAGGCGCTGTGCTTTGTGCATCAATGGAGGATAATCTCGTGACTGTCAAAGGAGGAAGCGGCTGTTTAAAGGAGCTCTCTATTCCAGCTGCTCTCCTTAGAAGAGAGGTTAAAGCAATCTGTCCCACTTCAAAGAGCAAAAGACATACACACATTCAGGGCCTTCTGTCCCCGGTCCAGTCAACAGATGGAGGCGGATTCGCTGTGCCCAACTTAAACACTAAGACACCCACATACAGCACCAGGGCGTTCCTCACAATCTATATTGAAACACATGGGAGTTTCATTCAGTCACAAATGCAACACATGTTAGATTAAATTTGGCATGAACATAAATATTCAATTTATTTAACCCTAAAACCTTCTCAGGTTCACACTCACTTCGCCCAATACAAATGAAAACAAGGAGGAATATTCTATATGTAACTTATTCTTAATAAATCACAGAAGCCCATCTCCTCCCATTAGCATAAACCCTTAAAAACTGGTCACTAATCAAATTTCGGAATTTTTGGAATCTCTTTTCATTTGCTTAAAATAGCAGGCCAAATTAATTGTGTACACTCAAGGCATTGTAGTTCATGGTAAATGTTGTGCATCAACACACAAGTGGTGGATTTTCTGGCAGCAGGACACCAAAATAAAGAACCATGTATGTGTCCAGGGTAACGAAGGAACAGGTCCAGTTCTGCTGCTGGTTTTTTAATTGTTTTTTGATAGTAATGAAGCTCTATAGCACGGATGGTGCAAAACAGCCAAGCACATTTACTTAAGTGTTGTACTGAAAAACTAGGGAACCTTTTACTTTACTTGAGCATTTCCACTAGCTATTAATTACTATTGTGATGAGGATTTTTACACAATAATTAACATACAACACATTGTTGAAGAATCAACCAGTGGCTTCCTATGTTTCTGGCTTCTGACCTCCTACAAAGAGCTGTATCTGTATATAGAGTCACATTTTAATGTTAACAGCTCCAAAAGTCAAAGATTAGAGAAAAAGCCTGATAACAGAGAGACGCTTTTGTGAATCAGAACTTTGTTTTTTCTTATATCCTCTCAGGTTTATCTGGTAATCATATATAAAACCATATTTGAGGTCCTTCTTATTAATTATTTAAAGCAGAAGTAAGCGATCCGGTCGTTTTGGCTAACTTCTTGTCAGCCGATGGAGTTAGCAGTCTCCGCCCTCGTCCCTACGTCATCACATTCACGCGCATCCCTTGGCTGCACACACAGAGAGGACCGCCCCTTTATGCCGTTCTCTCTCCTCATTGGATAAAGGTTGTAGGATACAACAAAAGTTTTCTCCTCGGCTTACAGCAGAGCAGAGTGACTGACAGACCCGTGTTTCAGACCAAACACTCTATAGAAGTGATTGCTGTCGGAAGATAGAACTATTTAAGACTTTTAATAACACAAACATTCCGCTTACTTCTGCTTTAATTGTGTCATATATCATGATATATCAAGAGTGGGACCGGTCCACACTTTCACTTTAATCCATTAATACTACATTTTGATTATACTTGTATTTGTAACTTATATTATGCTAAAGGAACAAAACTGAAAACTTCTCATAGCAGTGTCCAGCACAGAAAACCCATGCAAGATGAATCCTTTTAATATATATTTGTAGTAGTATATTATTGGTATCATATAGTATAGTAATATAGTATTATTAGTATTAGTATAGTATATTATAGATTTTATTACAGCATATGATTTGCACTCTTGGATCCAGCCAGGATTCATATGCAAGTTTAAATAAAAGTTGAAAATCTATACTTGAGTGTATGTGTATTAGTTTTATGCACCTGTCTGCTTGAGTGCATGTGAAGTCTCTCTCCTCTGGTCAGTAGAGGTCAGCTGACCTGAGATTTTTCAGTACAATCAGAATCCCAGATTCACTGAGTGTCCCAGCCAAAGCCCCATTCATTCATCCTAACTGCTCTGGAGTTTATATTTATTCCCCCTGCCCTCACCCCCCCACTCCCGCACAATGATTCACACCGTTCACTTAACACTCATACCAGCGATATAATAAGGCATGGAGTACATTTAGAACACAGTGATTAAAGCTCAATTAGGTAGAGAGAGAGTGTGGGCCTGTGGGCCGAGGGACACGGAGGATGAAAAGACAATAAGCTAACTATTCATTCTTCATTACCAGAGCAGGGGACAGGGGCTTCCCTTTGTGTCAGCGGGGCCAGCGGCATTGTCAGAATGCACCATTATTCTCTCATTGCCACGCAGAGCGCCTCTGCCAGCTGAGTTAAGGTGTGCCAACAGGAGCTGGCAGGTTCAGCACCAATGGCTTTCTGCGCTCCGATCACTTTTCCTGCCGCTCGCCACCGTTCATCACGCCCCATCCCATCCCCATCCCCGCCGCCGGCATGCGTGATTGCAACATCTGCCCCCCGGTGGCTAAGGTAGACGGCGGAGGTGGCAATCCAAAGCAGGCGACAACAAATTTGGCCCCTTCTCTTTGCGATCCATGCCACGCTATTACACAGGGAAGCCAGTAAATCAGCTGTGACCCTCCCCGCCCCGATCTGACTGGACAGCAGCCAGAGTTATCCACTCCTCTCTCCCCAAGTGGCCGACCAATTTAATGCCTCCAAACACAGGGGATTCATCACTGACACATACACACACACACACGGCCAGGAATCAAGATTGTGGAGAGAGGTACAAGAGTGGACACATTATCAGCCGCAAAGTTAGCCTCTGTGTGACCCACTGGTCAACGCTTGACCCTTGTAAACCTGCCCTGCGTCACCCCCTATAACAGCGAGCGGCAACATAACGCAAACTCTCGCCCCTTCCCATGAACTCGCTGAGAGCCATGCAGCGGCCAGGCTCGTCGGCCAGGGCCGGCATCGTAGGAGGTCTCTCTCTGAGTCGCCACGCCCTCGTCCATGGACAGACAACTAGAGGTAAGAGGTAGTGAGGTAGTGATAATGTGCCCTATTTATCTTGTGCATTATAACATCTGGGAAACGTCTCTAAAAAGCAAATGGCACGCATTGAGGGCTGCCATTCTTGTTGCTTTACCTTCACAAACCGGTCCCAAAAAAAAAAGCATTTGTCCCCTCGGAATGGATAATGGACAGGCCACAAATCATTCAGGACAACAGAACGGAGGGGTGTGTGCATGCGAGAGAGAAACTGAATGTATGTGTATGTTTTGTGTGAGTGTGTGTGTGTGAGTGTGTGTGTGTGTGTGTGTGTGTTCCCCCCCTGGTATTTAACTTCTCTGCTGGCTCCATTCTGCAGGGCCCCGCAGGACAAATTGCCCTGCATGGTTGTCTTTGAGAGGCAGTGCAGCACGCAGAGAAAGGGACAGGGCTGAAACACAGGGAACAGGCCTATAAAAATTCATCACTTTGACCCTGGTGACCTCCCACTACTTGGGGGTGGGGGGGGGGGGTTACACACATACACTCACACACACCCACCCACCCACCCACCACACACAAATGCACAAGCACACACTTGCCCACCCACCAGCCCGAACCCCCTAAGAGTCTCAGCTGTGGAGCTTCTCTTCAGAACTGATCTCTAAACATTTTTAGGTAAAAGAAATCAAACACACAGCGACTTAAACAAGACCAGTGGAGCTCCAGATATCAACTAAGCCTCCTCTCTGTTTCTCTCTCTCTCTGTCTCACACACACTCACACACACACATGCACACGCATAGTCACAATGGCCATGGAAAAGCCTTCCACACAGGAAAAGGCCACCAGATGCTTCATTGTGACCGTGTCTCTGTGTAAAGTAGTGGCAGTAAAAGGAGGGTGGGTTCTCCTGAGGCATATTAGTCCCAGTAAGAGGAGGGCATTGTCTCAGCCCGGGCTTTTGACACATTACTGCCACCTGTACAAAGAAAACCTAATGAGAGATTTAATCTGAGAAACCTCCCCTACCACTTTTAGTCAGCACTTTGAAACCAACTGCAGCAGATGTCTGGAAGACTGTTTAACGCAGCAGTTTCTCTTAACCTCTCAATAAAGCAATGCATGCTTAAATGGCTCAATAGCCATCTTAATGTGGCATTCATTTGAATGTTGTTAGCTGCAGTTGTTATGTTTTGAAAGGGGAGCTTTGTGATCTGAAGGAGTAGCCAGCAGGGCGACGGGCATTCATGCCTTCTCTTTTTCCTCTTCTTTTTCTTTTTAACGCTGCATGCAGACTTAAAAAGAACATTTATCCTACTAATGAGGAAACAAATTCTCATCCAACCGTGAAGCAATAATTGTAGCACATTTAAACATAGGCCAAAGTAGTGCTATAGATAGGTATAAACACTTAGCGAGCAGCCAAAAGCACTGAACTCTCATTTAATTCACCTATTCCATCACGGCTCAAGCTGGGAATCAATTAAAGGAAACAGACAGTGAGGTAATTTGTCGTTGCTGAGTCAATTACAGAGTATCGAAGAGCCATTCAGTGACTGGTGATTAGTGACGGCCCGATAGGAACGCAGCCCGTTGAGTTCATTACACTGGTATTCGATAAACATCAGGACTGAACAATTAATGAAAGTCTAATTCTGCACCTTTTAGGAGAGTTTGGTTAGCACTGTGCACAACATGCACCACATGCAACAGAGTCTTGTGTCAGCTTTCTGCTACCATCTCTTGTGTTAAGGTCGTGTCTTAAATCAGCTGTACATTAGCCTATAAACTATGCACTAAAAACATTTTTTTCATCTCTTGGTTACATTGTTAGGCTTCCTTATCCATGAAAATGTTGGTTTTAATATTTTTTGGTGTGGAATCCTGGGCCTTTTTTGTCAGTATACCGCTTGACTTCAATGTAACCTTCCTCTTGTCAGCTTTCTGCTACCATCTCTTGTGTTAGGGTCGGTTCTGACCCGAGTCTTAAGTTAGCTGTAAAACACATTAAAAACAATTATTTATCATCCCATTTGTTTCTCATCTCTTGGTTACGTTGTTAGGCTTCCTTATCCATGAAAAGGTTGGTTTTACACTTATGATTTCAGTTTTAACTCTCATTATTGTTCTTATCGTTATAACCGGGTCAAAACCGACCCTAAAAACACAAATGTCATAATTCTAACCAGAGCATTTTAGAAGTTTGTGAAAAAAATAAAAAAAGTTGTATTTTGATTAAATAGAGATTCCTGACAAAGTCAAAAAGCCTTGATGCAATAAACTAATTTTTGTGGTACTTTCATGCATTAAAAACCTAAAAACGGGTCAGTGGCGATCCTAACACAAGAGGAAGGTTAATCAGATCAAGATTCATTCATACACACAAATCAATGATTGTTTTTCTCTTTTTTTTTCTTCAACAGAAATGGAAAACTTCCATAAAACTGTTTTTTGTATTCACTATAGCAACAGTTGATGGCTTTTTCAGGCAGGTGACCAGATATCCTCCTTCCACGGAGAAGCACAAAACCCTCCTGACACACAAAGAACATTGATTCATTTGGAGCACCACCCTTTAATTTGTTTGCACCATTTCATCTAAATGATGCACTTGTCCACAAGGGTGAGAGAGAGAGGTGTAATTCAGCCAAGGAAAAAGAGGAAAGGGGAAGGTACACGGGGGGGGAGGAGGGGTTTTGACACCCCACCACAGGGCGCTAGGCAACCGTTTAGTGGGTGGGCTTTGTGATACATTTTACCAATTTTTCATGCCCATCCCTCTTGATGTGACCCCACTCAGGGCCTTTTATGCCCCTGACAGCTCTGCGCAGGAAAACATGCTGCCACTCTGATAGCATGAAATCGGGAACAAAGACCCCCGGGGAAAGGAGAAGGGGGCCACCGAGGCACGCTGTGCTCCGGTCCCGCCTGGCTCTGGACACAAACAGATGTTAGGCCAGCCCTGGCTCTCTCTGCAGCCTGAAAGAGAAGGCCCCGTAGGAGAAATGGGCCTGAAATGTATTGTTTCGGGCCTCCTCTAAGACAAAAAGTGTAGCCACTCCTTCTGAAAGAGCACAGCAATATGGCCATCACAGATAAATCACACAAGGAAGGGGGCTGAGAGAAAGGCTCATGAATTCTCTGGCCTTTAATGGGCCCTCTTAAATATGATGGGATATTTGTGTGTGAATGGAGCCCACTGACTTTTAATGTCAGGTTGCAGAGTTGTTTAAAAGCCCATGGTGCCAACAGTGGGTTTACAGCTGTGTTATAATAAGCCATTCTGTAGGAACATCACTCTGCCGCTGACAGTAAAGATTCAAACTGGGGAAACCTGTGAGCCAAGTTGTTTAAATAATGCAAGCACCTCTGGCTTCCTCAACAACACCATCACTCTTCCTTTTTAATTGTGCAAAGGCATGAGCAGGACAAGCAAATACCATGAGTTAAAGATGTCACCTGCTTTGAATAAGGACTTGTTGAATGGTGAGCGTATTCAGCCATGTGCAGCCATTCTCATGCAGACGGCTGTTTTGCATATGCATTAGAAACAAACTATAATGAATATAATGATGGAAACGGCTAAGGGAGATGGTGTGTTTGCCCCCCCTCCCCCTTCGGAAAAAAAAAGACAACATGCATTACCCTGGCATCCACTCTATCCTTCAGATGGAAAAACAAAAAAAAAACATGATACAATTATTGTGTTGTGCTTTACAAAGGCTGAGGACTGCATTAGTCAAAAATGGACTGACATCATACAAGTCGGACACTATGTGCCAGGCACAAAGAGATCCCTATCCTTCACAGTTTATGCCACATTTCATCTGGACTAAATAATAGCATCACTGTTGTTGCTGCTGCTGTTCCTGCTTGGGATTTCAAAGGCAGGGGTCAATTCCGACTAACAGAGGACAAGACAAACCATCAATAAAGCAGGAGATAAAGAAAGAGTGAGCTGGGAGCCAAAGTTGATTATTCATGATTTATAGAGAGATTACACTGTTTAGAAAAAGAGGCGTATTAAATAAGAAGGACATAGATTCAGTATTAAGTCTACTTGAATTCACAGACTGATGGAATTATTCACTAACTAGATTTGGAATAATTATTATGGATAATCCTGGCTGCTGTTACTAATACATATAACACGAGAATATCATTTTATTTTAAACAAGATGTCAATAGTAGACTGCATTAGACTCCTTATACAGAGAGATGGCTCAGGGACGTTTAAGGATGCATCATCTTACAATATGCGTTTACTGCTTTGGTGTCTGTATGCAGCACAGTGCTGGGTTAGGGTGAGAGGGCTCTGGGTTCAATTCCCAGGCCTGGGGTCTTTCTGGGTGGAGGCTGCTTGGGTTCTCTCTGGGAACTCGGTGGACTGGGGACCCATTAGGGTTCTCCATAGTGATTTTTGTCTGATATACTACATATCGTTAGCCTCATAGCATTAATGCCCAAGTCTTATTTTGGCCAAATCATGAAATATGCCTAGCTCTCTCCTAAGACTGCTGATTCACTGTGCGTTATCATGCAAAAAAAATTAAAATATGATTTAGGCAACTATGCTATAAGGCGAACGATATAATCTGATAAAAATATTTTACATTTTAGATCAATCTCTTAAAAAATCTCTTTTGTCTTCTGACACGTGGACATTTGGACACCACTCTGAGCAGATTATGACAACTCAAATTCATTTTCAAATCTTCAGTTAAAGGTCCAGTGTGTAAAATGGGGGGAAAACCGAATCAGCTCTCACTCACTCGCACTCACCTCTCCTGTCTGCAAAGTGACGGTGTCCTCCGAGGACAAAAAAACTTGTTTACCACGACTGAGACGACTAGGAGCATGGAGCGATGAGGTGAAGATCTAAACCATTTTACAATATGACTCCTCCTCCTTCTTCGTTTGTTCATCTATGAATGCGAAAGTTGTGAAACGCGCTCTCTGGCTGGCTGGATTTTCCGTTCGGGCTGCCATACAAACACTCTAAAGCAAGACCCTTGTTATATGTATATATACTGTTTATAAAAGAATAATTATAAGGCGAAAACCAAACCAATTTTGTTTTATAGCAATTATACACTTATACGAATATATTCATGGGTAGTATATTCAGATTTTGCCAATAAACCTTGTTAATTATTACACACTGAACCTTTAATTGAGAAAATGTGTGTGCAAGAGAAGATACAGTAAGTGGATGAAAGAATGAGTGAGTGGATGTTTTGGGGAGAGTGACGGTGTATAATGTATAGTGAGGAGCTTCTACTTCTAGAGTCACTTTTATGAGCAGTTATAAAACTATTCTGGGAGAAGTACGTCTCCGTCTCAGCTTTGGTTCCATCTGGAGGAGACAGCAGCGGTTGGAGGATTTAGGGGGGAACTCAGGCTACATCCCTGACCAGGGCCAACCCCGAGGGCCTTCGAGGCAACGTGCCCTCCCAGGCCCTGTTAGTGCCAGGCTCTGCGCTCATCCTCAGCTTGGTTTGTCACGCCATCCCACCGTTGGCATGGTGTTCCCAGCTGCCAGTCACAGTGCCCTCCCCCTCGCCCTCCCTCCCTCCCCCCCCAAGTACACAGTGGCAATAGCATGGCTGGCGCCGGACTCAAACGGCCTGTTGTTAATGAGCAGGACCAACAGAAGCCATTGCTTGTTCTTCATTTGCCAGCATTTTAATTATATGGACAGCACTCCCATTAAAGCTGCATCGCTCAAGTTACGCCCTCATAGCTGAACTCCTTTTTTCCTCTGTGTCTTCAGTGCTGTATTCATTAGCATCGAAAGCAAACAGAGAGACGAGAGAGAACAGACGCTGTTGTCTAGTGGGAATAGTCTCCCTCTATATCCAGATGGGTTATCTCTGATATAATGGGCCCTCATTGTGATAGATTGGGCTCTTCTAGACCGATAATATGCTTTTATTGTATTGTAAAGAAACATCTCCATCACAGGCTTCGACTGTGAAGCCATAAACAGGCGTGGGTCAAATAGTAGGTGTTAATAACTCTGTTTTAACTTTCACGGTGCAGTAAATGGGAGGAGTTTACTGCATCAGGACAATCTAAACAGTGTCAGGTTGGTTGTCTTTCACAGAAAAGTATATTGATTTAGGAGGCTATGACAAACCATTTAGAGGATCTGTAAATACAATTTGGCTTAGCAATAAAATAGTCAAATACATCCCTCCTCATGCCTCCTGCCAGTGAGCGGAGTCTCGCTAATTCTTTATGTTTGGGAATAAATTAAAGAACATTCCAGATCATTGGAGCGCTGTTCTCAAATAATACTGCATGAAACAGTTCCTTTTCATATAATAAACCTCTTAATTCATTGATATACTACTTAATTCAAAGTCTGATTAACTACAGGTCAGTTGGTGCGTGCGTATATATACATGTGTGTATCTTTGACTCTAAATGTAAATGTATGAGTGTATCTGGGAAGCTGAGGGCAGCCAAGGAGGGTTGCAGTCCCTAGTGTCAGAGGTGGCACAGAACAGAGGCCCAATCAGTGCTGGCCCACTGGTTAATGGATGGATGGCTCCCAAAATTAATTAGCCTGACTAATGTAGTGTACACTTAATTACACTGGCCTCCTTTTGATTTATAGCTGGCCAGATACACACATGATAGTCAAAGTCACATTAAAAAGGGAAAAATTGTTTAGCCTTTACTTGTGCAAATTATTTAGCCAGACTGGGTTCAGTGGCCAGGACAATGGCCGTCACAGATTTGATGAACAGCTGTAGGTTTCTGCAGGTTACATGCACAGACATGCTTTGTTTTTTTTCAATAATTAAAGATAGATAATTATTATTTTTTGATTACAAATAAAATAATTGATTATAGAACTAGATAAAGCTCCTAGAATGTCCTTAAAATCCTTTTTTCCCCCTCTATTATATGTGTACAGAACTAGAGAAGCGGCCCATTCAGAGGTTATAGTATGAAATTCTGCATATATGTGTAATAATGAATAAATAAAAAGAAGGCATTCACAATAAGATTTTTCCTGGATGTGTCTCTCACAAATTGCTGGCTTGTATTTCTATCTCCATTGTCATGGTCGTGCACACTGAGTGACTCCACAGTGTGAAAAAAGAATGATCTATCATGTTGGCCTGTCATTACTGAGCATTTTACAGCATTCATTAGTTGTGGGCCTAGTCTGGGGCCCCACCTATAATTTCATGCTGCTCAAGCGAGAGAAAAGGACACGGGACAAAGGAAGGAAGATTGATGCCCGGTCCGGCCCCCTCTGCGCTTCCTGCAGCTGCAGAGAGGGGGCGCTGGTCCGGTAGCGCTCTCCAGTCAGCGAGAGGCCAGCTAACCTAATGAAATCTGTCCATGTAGCAGCAGATCAGGCCCAATTAAAGCAGCCCCACGCCATGTCACGGGGACAGTAGATCAAGTCAGCAATTAACCTTCCCGCTGGCCTCTATCAATCCTTAAATTGGAGCGGTCCGGCCAGAAGCACACAATCTCTGCAGATATTAAATTTACATTCTATTAAGTTTAATTAGGAGGGATTTTAAATATACTAGGAGTCCAGGCATGGAGCCCTGAGCCTGTCATCCACACCGTTGATTCACAGCTACCAGCCACCACGAGGGACATACACACACACACACACACCAGTATACCTTGTACCACCTTCTGACTAGAGCATGGAAACAAGAAAAAATACTGTTTGCTGATGGTGTGATTGGGTGAACAAAGGTTATGTGACCTGGTGTGATGACTGACATCCCAGCGGGGGAGCTGGCACCAGACATGGTTTCCAATTCCATCAGAAGATTTTTAGGGAAGGCTACAGGATAACTACTGTAGCTTTATTAGATGACATCATCTTTATGATAATAAAGATGACATTGGAAGTTATCAATAGTTATGGATCTCCATCCCACCTTCTCACACTGAGATCCTCATGAGTGGTACCTGCAGCGATAGCAATCACATCGGTGTAGTGACAGTACACCTGAAGACGTGAACTAGAATCTTATCCAACACTTCTCTATCACAACTGCAGTGTAGCGTTTTAGGAGATATTATAACTGATGATCAATAATAAGAACAAACTCTCAACTATGTACTCAGGATTCTTTCCTCCTTCAACAAATTGTCCCATTTCCAATGTAGCAGTGACTTCCATCTTCTGATTCTGAAATGTAAATATGATTTAAGAGAAGTAACATGGCAAACAAATTTCATGAGGTGGGAATAAAGGAAGGATAAAGCTTAACTAAACTTTAAATTAAAACCCTCCAAGTCAGAATCCAGCTGCTGGAGATCTAACCCAGGTCTCTGGATGCTCCTAAAAAAAAGGTCTTACACACGGGCTGTGCAGCTCTGATTTGAATGCAACAGGTCTCCATGCAGGTCCAGAGCAACATGCGCTGTGTCTTTAGTCAGTTAATCACCAGAGGCTTGAATGTGCCTCAAGCACAAGTGCTTGATAAGGGATTATAAGGAACTGAGGGAAGCGCATCAGCAAATGGACTGTGAAATATCAGATTCTCCAGACAAAACCTTTTCCTTTTGCGGTTTCCTGTTTTATCAGCACTGATGCAAAGCGTGATCACACCCATGGGAGAGAGGACAGAGATGGTTGGTGGGGACTGGACCACCTCCAGGCTGCTCAGCCCTAGCATTAGTCTCCACGTGGCTGTGTCCTTTGTCTGCCAGTCAAAGGGCTGCTGAATGAGGGTCAATTGAAACCAATTCCCTCTGTCGGACACAATTAATGGGGTTGCCCGGGCTGGGCCTAAAGCGGAGGGAGGGGGGGCGAGCCTTTGGTTACTGATCCTGCCGCACAAGCATGCCAGGAATTTGCCACCTGGAATTTGCCCTGCGACAATAACAACCACCCCACACACACACACAACCAAAACCCACCTCCTTTTTCTGTACACACATGGATACATCCTAAAATACCCCCCCTTGTCCCATCCACCCACCCACAAGGGAGGATGGGTGACAGGGGAGTGGTTGGAGGTTGTCCACAGTCTAGTCAGCCACAAAGGAGCAGAGACGGAGAAGAAGAGAAGAGGTGTAGAGTACAGCTGTAGAGAAATGTACTGCAGGACTCTGACTCAAGGTGGGGTCTGGGGAGCCTCCCGGCTGGTTGAGGCTTCACTATGGTTTTCAGCAAATTCAAAAAGACAAGCAATTTAATTTTGTAAATATTTCATCAACATGAAATATATGTATTTATCCGTGTGTTATTTGTACGGAAGAGGATTAGGGCCACTGTGAAAAAAAAGTGAATTCTGACTGTTTTTCTCAGAATTCTGACCTTTTTCTCAGAATTCTGACTTCAATCTCAGAAATCTGATTTTAAACTCAGAATTCTTACTCAGAATTCCGACTTTAATCTCAGAATTCTGATTTTAAACTCAGAATCCTGACTTTCTTTCTCAGAATTCTGACTCTAAACCCGGAATTCTGACTTTAATCTCAGATTCTGACTTTAAACTCAGAATCCTGACTTTTTTTCTCAGAATTCTTACTCAGAATTCCGGCTTTAATCTCAGAATCCTGATTTTTTTTCCTCAGAATTCTGACTTTAAACCCAGAATTCTGACTTCAATCTCAGAATTCTGACTTTAAACTCAGAATCCTGACTTTCTTTCTCAGAATTCTGACTCTAAACCCGGAATTCTGACTTTAATCTCAGATTCTGACTTTAAACTCAGAATCCTGACTTTTTTTCCTCAGAATTCTTACTCAGACTTCCGGCTTTAATCTCAGAATTCTGATTTTAAACTCAGAATCCTGACTTTTTTTCCTCAGAATTCTGACTTTAAACCCAGAATTTTGACTTCAATCTCAGATTTCTTACTTTAAACTCAGAATCCTGACTTTTTTTCTCAGAATTCTGAGTTTAAAGTCGGAATACTGAGAGAAAAAAGTCAGAATTCACTCTTTTTTTTCCCAAAGGCCCTAATCTTCCGCAATTTTGGGCCCATCCTGCCAATGGGACACAGAGGCTGGATTGTGCAGGAAGCAAAACAAGCCAGACAGTGAGAATGAAAGCTGAATCTGCCTTCTTCTTCCACTAATTGCTCTGTTGACTTTAATTGTCATTAAAGTGGCTGCAGCAACCTCTGGGCTGAGCTCCATCCTGCACCAAGGTTGCATCTCATCTGTTTATTGGTGATGTTACAGCCCGCTGTGCTGCTAACACACAGCTTACTGTTAAATCAGACAGGTTGACCACTGTGTGAAACAGCTTTATGTGATGCAGCGCTGCCCATTTCATGGCACGTTTCTCACCGATGACATCATCGGTCTTTTCTGTTGTCCCCATTAAATGGTCAGTGTGTTTGAAGAGCCTTCATTAAAGCAGAGGGTAAATGTCCAGGTGTGTGTGGTTTATGCCGTGGCCCGAGCAGAAGCCTGGAGAGGATGTTTTTCATTTATCTTAATGGAACCATGATGCATCAAAACGCATCAGAAGCTAAAACTATTTCACATATCTAAATGTGAAGAACACCGTGTCTTTTATAACGGAAAATGCTGATAAGACAGAGATCAGTTTCTCGCTGCTATAAATCACCGTGGCGACCTAAATGTATGCCAGGTGACATTTAATTGCGATAGCTGACTTCTGAATGGCCTCAGTGTTTGCACATCTGCTGTTGTGGATTTCTGTACTTGGGATTTATTATCTCCGCAGCAATGCATGTTCACATGATCAGTGGGTGACCCAATTACAAGACCAAAATCAAATGTACTGCACAAACTTTGAGGCAATCAATCCATGCCCCTGATAGATTGCTGAGTAAAAACATGTGACCAGCAGCATCCCCGTTCAGCCGGGGTGGTGGGGTGGTGGGGTGGTGGGTGTTTCTCCAGGAGGGGTGGCGATCTACACGACTGCTCCTCTAGTGGCCGGATGACTAAACTACAAAAGGTCTGGGCTCCTCAGTGCCACACAGAGGGAAGTCCTTCCTAATTCATTTGAGCAAAACCTGCCATTCAGAAAGCTTTCCCTCCTCTTCCCTCCCGCCATGAATGGGAGTCTGATTAAAACGAACAATGCCCACACCTTGAACAGGACCACTGATTCGAGGGCCCATTGTGCTGGGGAAGAGGGAGAGTCCTATGATAACAGACTGGGAGAGCCAACAGTCTGTTATCATAGGACCCTTGGTGTCTGTGGTGGGCCCTTTATGACTTGTTGTGCCACTAACCCCCCCTCTCTCCTCTCTCTCCTTCACATCATGGAGAATCCTGAATGACTGCACTACCTTAGCTCTCCCTGGCCTCATTTGCACCAAGAGAAGGAGGGGAGGAGAAGGAAGGGAGAGGAAGAAAGTAGGGGGGAGGGAGGGAGCAGGAGAGGAAGGCCGAGAGAAAGAGCAGTGAATGGCACCATAACATAACAATGCACTTGGAGGCTCGGTGGGCAAACACAGCTGGAGCAGCCACAGTGAAGCATTTAATGAGTCATAACTCTAAAGAGACAGGGGGCTCCTAAAGCCACTTTTACTATATTGCAGTCTCTCTCTAATGCACACAAATACAAGCACACTAACAATTTATTTTACTATGAGTTTGATAGTACTCAACCACATATACGCGTATAATATATTTGCATACAGTTGCACACATAATCTATATAATTAGACTTCCATCTAATTCACCAGGTGGATGTAATACAAAGCACTCACCTCAATAACCTGCTTGGAGTCCAACCTGAAGTTAAAGTCCCCAAAGACGAAATATGGCACCTTTTCAAACCGCTGGTCTGTGATCCTGTAAAAAAAAAGAAAAGAGAGAGAGAGAGAGAGAGAGAGAGAAGCACAGAGTGAGAATGTTATTAAACGGTCATCATAACCTCTGTGACGGCTGCTGAGTGCACAAGACGACACATCACAACCCTAATGATCCTCCATAATGACCCGTCGTGTTAAATAACAGGAGATTCTGCAAACCGCCGGGTGAAAAACATCACCATTAGCAGGCAAAGGCTGTTAAAGCGGCCATTTTATGATCCCCTTGACCTCAGGATGCTCAGTTCACCAGGGCCACAGTACCACCTAGTGGTCTGCTCACTGTGATTGGAGGGTTTCCACCTGTGCACAGCTCAGACCGTGCACGTTGAGTGAAGCTGCTTTTGCCTTCTGGTCAGCTGGCCCCACATAGTATAGATGTAATGATGGAGCAAAGAGGGAAAACAAGAGATTACATATATGAATATAGTCTACAATTAACTATTCATGTGGAGGCGAGTTGATCCATTGCAGCACAGTGTGTTAGGTTCTGCTCCATGTTTTGGGAGTGGGCTCTGATGCTCATTTCTTTGAAAACATGCTAGAGGTTCACACAGAAACAAACGGTCCGCTCGGCATCAAACCCCATACTAAACCCAATAATAAATCCTGATCATTTCCTTAATAATCGGCTTAGAAGTCGAGGAAAATTCAATTTGCTGGACTGATCAAAGGAAGAGTGAGGCATCCCGAGCCCTCTGAACACGTAGATCTGTGGGTTTAGACCCCGAGTTATAAACCGACCCATGATGCCACAGGTTCCGCCTCAGGAGACTGAACTTGTTTTGTTGTTTGTGCTCTTTTGATGCCTCATGAATCCTTTTTTTTTAATGTTACCTGCATTAAGCGTGTTTTAAAGGGACAGTTCAACATTTTGGCAAATTCTCCGATTGCCATAATCCCTATAGTTTAGACAATTAAAGGTTCATTACCTTTAATTGTCGGTGCAAGCTGTTTTTAGATCATCGGGGCAGAGACGTGAGCTCTGTGCAGCGTACGGTACTTTCGCCTCATCAAACTCATCAAATACACAATCCAACAACTCCAAAACGCTCTGGTGGACAAGTTGTGACCTGCACATTCACCACACTATGAGATAATAATGGAATATTCCAAGACGGAGTTGTTTTCGAGGCAAATGCATAGCCGGAACTACATTCCAGACACGGCTGCTGGGGGGAGTGATTTCAAAAGCGCAAGTAGTTCCGAGTATTTGCTTCATGTGTCGTAATGTTACATAATTATACGTTATTATTTCATAGCGTGATGAATGTGCAGGTCACAACTTGTCCACCAGAATGTTTTGGAGTTGTTGGATTGTGTATTTAGTTTGATGCGGGAAAAGTAGAAATACCATGAGCCTCCGTAGCGTTAGCTGAGCAGCTCACGTCTCTGCCCTGCTGATCTAAAAACAGCTTGCACCGACAATTAAAGGTAATGAACCTACTGCTAAAACTATAGGGATTATAGCAATAGGAGAATTTACCTTTAATGAACTGAACGCAGAGTCTGGTGTCAGAGGAGATCTGTGAGTGCTGATCTTCTCCGTCATGAACTAATTCCAAATCTTTAATACCTCATCACAGTGCCAGCATCCCAGTTCTTAAAAAAAAAAAACACACACACAGAGACACACACACACACACACAGCTAAGTGACATATAATTAACTCTTATGCCTCATCACTTACTTAGAAGTGGCTCTTCTACAGAGCAGAGACAGGAAATTAAGGTGGACGTAGCGCAGCCTCTTGTGTAATTAATGATTCAGGATGCTTGGCTCGCTATCTCCACTAATCGCACGGATAAATCTCACCATGGACTTCCCAGGCCCAGATAACAATATATTTATGGGGCTGTAAAGAGAGAAGAAGGTCCTTCTTAGTGGTGGGTCTCGGTTTTGGCCGGCTGTCGTAAAGCACGGCCACTTCTTCTCTGGGAGGGAGGGAGGAAGGAGGAAGGGGAGGGAGGGAGAGAGGCGAAGGTGACTGGAGTAAGAGGCGGGGAACGTTGCTGTGATATTAAAAAGAGAGTATGTCATTTTGACCTCTCATTATATTAAACAGAAACTGGATCGTCTTTCTATTCCAGAGACTTTTCAGGAGGGGTCAAAAATAAAAGATGTTGACATTGAGAATTTCATTTCTCAAATAACAATCCAAATGTTTTTCCTTCCAAGACTGTCCCATCAATCTGATAGACAACTTCATTTAATCCTGTGGTAAACAAACAGTAGAAAATAAGATCTCATGTTTACTTGTCTTTTTTTAATTATTTAAATGATACAGGTTCTATATAATTGTTGTTGCAATTTCAGCTGGAACTAACAATTATTCCTCCATTATTTAAGGGTTTGCTCTACAGTGAATCAGAAATAAAGATGTGTGAAAGTTTTCCAAATTGGACTTTGAGCTCTTCAAGTGTTTGCCCGTCAAGCTGAATGATTTTCACTCGACTGTCTCTGAAAAACAAAAATAGTGTTTGTTGCTGAATCTTGGACCATTGACTGAATAATGACTTGTATTTGTGGCTGATCTGGAAACAGAGTCACAAGGCCAAACAGCCAAACAACCAAACAGAGTTCTTAGATGGACTCAGTTACTTGAGGACATGACCCTCAGACTCCACAAACACATTACCTCCAATATACCTAAAGGGCCCTGATCACCTAAAACTCTATCACAGCTAAACTTTACTTCATTTACCTGAGTGCAATTGTTCTTCTCAGAGCAGAGACACTGGCTCCAGTGTTTTCTTAAAAACAAGGACAATGTGTCTCCTGCATTAAAGACACTGGTTTATATACAGCAGGTAGATCTTAAAGTTACTTATAATGGAGCCAGAGAGTCAGTATCCAGTGGCAACATGAATCCACATCATCAGCCAAAGATGGAACACTCACAATGACTATTTTTTCAGGATTCCCACTCTTTTCTTGAAATCGTTTTCCAGCACATTTTCAGCTGACGGACATTCGTTTTTATGCCATACACTGATTCATCCCCTGTCCCATTCATGCTTTGGAGAAGTGTTCTTTTCGACAATGGTACCCTATTTTGTAAATTTAATCAGTTTGTTTCTATGCTTATTCCTCTCTCTCATTCTCTCCCAGAAATCTGATTTGAAAATGTGCAGTCTATGGCTCTAATTTATGAAATAATCTCTTAAATGCTTAGAAATGATGACAAATTTATCATAGAACAGCATACATGTTTTTTTTTGGAAACAAAATCCTTAGAAGGGTCTGAAAAAGTCAAATAGAGCTCTGGTAGCTGTGATAAATCATTTTCCAGGACAACTCAAGCTTTTCCAGGACATTTGACTTTTTTTCTCATTTTCCATGTGTTTTCCATGACTGGAAAATTGGTGAACCATTTTCCAGGTTTTCCAGATTTCCCAGGACGTGTAGGAACCCTGTTTTTTAATATTTTAGTAAAAAAACTAATCACAGCCTGATGAAGACTGTGTATGTGTGTGCGTGTGAGAGAGAGAGCAGGCGTGAGTGTGTGCTCGTTAATACACTCAAACTGGCAGTGATGTCATTAATGACTTCACATTCTGGTGCTAAGAGACTCAGCTCTATTTAAACAGGGTTAGCAGGCAGTTTATTCTCTGGTCCTGAACAGAGGGACCCGGCGTACACGTCAGCGTGGGGCCGTAACAACTTGTTCCAGACGTGGGAACTCACTTTGTCCTCGTGCTGATAGACAATTCACTGTGTCTGCTTTTGTGAGTGCAGAAAGTAAACTGAATAAGGTATTCACTTTGTGGTAACATGAGACACACATGTATGCACTCTGCTTTTTACTTTTTACCTTAGTGTCATTGGCTATTTATTGTCACTCTCCTTCTTACCAGTTACTTTTTATTATCTATTACTTGATCATCATTTTAATTATCCTTTTCTTTCTATCTATCTATCTATCTATCTATCTATCTATCTATCTATCTATCTATCTATCTATCTATCTATCTATCTATCATAATAATAAATTGTATTTATAGAGTGCACCTGAAGAACAAGTCTCAAAGCGCTTACAATAATCTATCTATCTATCTATCTATCTATCTATCTATCTATCTATCTATCTATCTATCTATCTATCTATCTATCTATCTATCTATCTATCTATCTATCTATCTATCTATCTATCTATCTATCTATCTATCTATCTATCTATCTATCTATCTGACAAAGATTACACCAAATGATGTAAAAGCAAAGGAGTTCTGATAATAAACAGGAGAGAAGAAAAGAGTGTGAAAGTCCCTGAGAAGAAAGAGGAGTTGAAAAGCAAGGGAGGAAGGAAACGTGTGTGTGTGTTTCTCCTGAGCCTGGAGGTGTCTGTAGCTTTATCCCTCTAATAGCCATGTCTAATACCCGCAGCCTGGCTGTTTTGTCTGCCACTCCAAGATATCGGCCACAGGTCAGAAGGTAACACTGTGTTTACATGATCATTTCCTAAAGCACTCATGGTGACCCACTGGTGTGAAAGGTGACTTTTTTTCCGCTTGGCCTTTGAAGGAAGGAGGGGGCGACGAAGAATTGCAACATTACCTACAGCTACTGGGCGTGAATAGAGGGCCTGAGGGTGGGGGGTCCCAGAGCGTGGGGGGCCCACCCTCGGTGACGCTCACCCCTGAGAGGGACCTCCATTAGCCTCGTCGTGACACTTCATTCATGCGAACTGTTACAGTGTCAGTGACATTCTCCCACAAAGACGCACTCCTTTACACAGTCTATAAACGGGCATTCTCCCGGGCCAATTCATCGTGCGCTGACACCCCTGAAAAAAAAAAACTTCTTCACAAGAGGCCGTTCTCACTGAGGCTTGGGCTGGAGCCTCCACCAGGCCTTTTCCTAGGGGCCACCCAAAGACAGAGGTCAGACACTAATTTATAACACGGCCCTGACTCTGCTCCCAGGATCCTTAAACCAGCAGCACAAAGCCACTACGGCGCATTCTCTCTGCCTGATTCTGCTGGTCTCCCACAGGCAAACGCGCTGTCATCATCAGAACAAACATGCAGGAAGGAAAAAGAAGGAAGAAGGAAAGGAAAGATGAAGGGGAAAAAAAGAACGTTTTTGCGCCACAGACACATCTAAACCTCACAGACAACACTCGATGTACTTCAATAATTCCCGTTTGCCTTTAAATCGTTCTCGCTCCCAGCAGCCTCAGCTCTCTCACTGACTCCTCAGCAGATTATACTCTGTGATTGACAGCTAAACTGAGCCATAATAGACAGTCCATATAGGATTATGAGGGTGAAACCGGGGGCCATGTCATCATTATATTGACAAGATGACTTACCGTAAGTTGGCCGGTCAGATTGGACTTTTCACACAATAGCTGGGCTGAGCTCAGTCTCCCATTGTAAGTAAATGTTGAGAATTTGGGAGAATGTTAACATTGTGAAGAATGTTCTGGGTGACGTCTCCGTGAATGGGCCAGGGGTGGCGCCTGACAGGACCTTTGACACGGCAGGACGGCCTTCCCCTTCGTCCCCCCTGGTAGCACCCCGGCTCCTCGGCAACGCCCCATCCCAACCAGAACACCAAACAGGAAAAGATGTGGTGCTGAGGAGGGGGAGGTAGCGGGGTGGGGAGGGGTGCAAGGATGCTGCAGCGGTCACACAGAGGTTAACCAATAAGTTGGGTCAAACTAACAGATCTGTCTGCACAGACTCAAGATGGAGAGGACACCTTTGAGACAAAGTGGAGCTGACTTATGGGATAATGAGCGGAGCAGGTTTCTGGAACTGTCAGTGAAAAGTGTTTGTTGTCTCCTGGTCATTTATCTATAATGGACTGAATTGGACAATTGTGAAAATGACATAGTTTATCATTTCTGGGACACCTGTGGTCAGGGCTGGCTAAAGCT
This sequence comes from Trachurus japonicus, assembly GCF_045865225.1. Classification (NCBI taxonomy): domain Eukaryota; kingdom Metazoa; phylum Chordata; class Actinopteri; order Carangiformes; family Carangidae; genus Trachurus; species Trachurus japonicus. The sequence goes on along the minus strand of NC_140921.1, from coordinate 27,061,952 downwards.
GGCAACGGCCTCACTGTCCCAGACCTCCACTGTTCCTTGTGTGGAAAATGGCTTTTTTTTGTCATTTGATTACCTGCAAATCTGTTTTGAATTATTTACACTACAATGTCCAGTATCAGCTGGATTCGGATCTTCAACGTTTTTCAGGCCAAAGACCCCCAAACTGACGGAGGGATGGAGCAGGGACCCCCTATTATATTTATCTTATAAAATTGTGTTTTATATTAAACTGGACCTATAGTGCCATGTATGAATGTACCTTGTTATTGTGCATTCAATACTAAGCTATTCAATAATACACATATATTCATATATTCATGTCTTTATTCTAAATTATTCATACATTATTTATATCAATAAGGTATATTATAACTTTTATTTACTTTTTATTATTCTAACTAAAATTGAGACATTCCCTGTATTAGAAAGCCCAGATGAAGAACCCAGACTTATTCTGGATGTCTGAATATGATATGCTGTGTTGGTTTTTTAAAGAGGAGATTTATGCTCTAGCTAGATTCATTGATGGAGCTTTGTTTTGTTGTGGTTCTTTTTTTTCTTTTTTTTTTTGTAATTCTCTTTTTCTCTCCTCTAAAACATGTCTATTCTTGAATGTTTGTATTTAAATGCTGAGTGTCTTGTAAGCCCATGTGGGCTGGGCACAAAAAATGTGCATGACACTGAAATAAAAAATAATCAATCAATCAATCAACCAATCAATCATATAACACTTGTTAATTGATACCAATGCAAACATCAACAACGTCTGTCTTTTGCATGATAATCATGTATACAAGTTATTCAAATTGTTCTTATACTTTTTTTTTTAAATCATGAATGTGGAAACAGAAAAATATTAAACATTTTCTAACCAACCCAAAAATTTTTGACCCCCTGTTGAAGACCTCTGCTTCACACCTTTGATATTTCTAATATATATTGTGCACATGTTAATGCATTAACATGAAACATCAAAAATGGACCCTGATGATGCTGTGGACATGGACGGGACGGGAGTAGAGGTTTTGGTCCTGGTCTTCCAGACAGGTTACCTCAGGAGAGTCTGTAGCAGCTGATTAGATGATGAGCAGCCAACCAACATCAAAACCTGTCTCCTAAGGAATCATGGGAAACACTCCACTTGATTACTCCAGCTGCGTGCCACCATACTCCGTTACTCAATTTGGCTTCATAATGTGAATATTCGATTTCTTATTAAGTTACATGTCGCAATTCTGGCAACACTGATAAATACGAACGGTGGGAACATGAGCTCTCTCTCTCTCTCTGTCTCTCTGTGTGTGTGTGTGTGTGTGTGATAAACAGGTCTATGGGCAGAGACACTGAGGCAGATTAACCTCTGCTCCTGAAGGCCTCCCAGGGAAGCCAGCTCAGCATCACACAGTGACACCACCAATACACACAGACACCTGTACACACACACACACACACACACAAGCAGAACACTGTTGTGTAACTCCTGTACATCTAGACACGTCTTAAACAAATGAGAATAAACCGACTAAATCTTGTATTGTACATGTTAAGCTGCACAAGAATACTTGAATTGTACCGGCACATATCCTTGCGCGGACACACACACACGCACACTAGTCTCCTTAATACATTTATTCAGGCTTTATGGAGGATCTCCCTGTGATTATCCAGTCCTCCCTCTTGCAGCTCAACATGTCTATTGGCTGGAAACTAGCCGGCCTCTTTCAGCCTGTTGTTCTGGGAAAAGCCTAAAGGGAAACATTTAGATTGGAGGGCTCTTTGAGACGCTCTGACAGCTGACTGATGACCGTCCATAAAATGACAAAGCATTGCTGTGTGGTGGCCAGTGCGGCCCACTGCCTCCCCATGGGAAACTAATTGCTTTGAATTGTTAACGGCAACATTATTTTTCTGCCAATCATTGCTTTTCAATGCCTCGAAAATGAGCATGAAACAAGTCTTTTCAGCGAACAAAACAGTTAAATGTCCCCAATGTTGATCAAATTAACTTCAGCAGTGTGACAATGGACTATATTTGTGTGAAAATAATGGCGTGCCACAAAGGACGCCTTTATGCCAGGATTTCACAGTTGTAATGTAAAACTGTTCTCCCCTGAACCGGACCAGGCACTCTGAATGGGGGTTGGAAAAAAGAAACAAATGCAATAGACAAAAGGGATTTTTTTTTTTCCAAGAGGAAGAAAAAAAATGTTGATTTTATCTCATGCTATCATTTCACAGGCTCATTTAGCAGCCATGTTTTCCATCCCCAGGGTTTTCACCATCACTCTCATTACACCGGCCGTCTCGGGAATGAATTAAACAAATTTGAATAATTTTCAAAAGCACACTCATCTCCAGTATCTAGTCCCCTCAGGTTGTGTCAGATCCTAATTACCCTATTGAATATCATTAAATACTTTTTTTTTTACACGTGTTCACACAGACTCTCTTCAACCTCGACATAATAATCAAACAATGATTTCTGTACATCAAGGCCTAGCTGAGTCAACAAGGTGAATAATGCCTGATGTGATGCAGCCCTGGCTGGGCAGCATATGTGAAGGACAGGAACTCAGGCGGAGGGAAAGCGTTTCAAACGGAGCCATGGAAGTGGCCCACACATCAGTGCAAGCTTCAGAGCAGAGCAGTGCTTTTTTGATGTGACTCAATAGTGCAGGTCTGGCCCCGGCTAAACGCTGTTCCTTCTCAGCATTGTTCCCCCGAGGCCTTGAAGCACTTTGGAGATAAACAGCGTTTAGCAGTTAAAAGGGCCACAGAGGAAAAGGCTTATCAAATGTCTTCTCAATGGGCTGAGAGCGAGCTGCATTATTAGTGGCCCGGGCCTCAGATAAGGTGGAAAGCTGCAGGTTTGATGCTCGGGTCCCCGCCGGCACCGCCGTGTGATCATGCTCCTGTGCCGGCCGGCCGCCCCGCGGATCTCGGCCGGTGGTGTGTTCAGCGGCACCCCCCCCCCCGCTCCTTCCCCTCCTCTCCCATTCCGCAATGAGAGATTAGAGCTCAGAGAGGGAGAGAGAGGAGAGAAGGAGGAGGAGGAGGGGGGGAGTTTGGCTTTAGATATTCCCCCTGTCCCTTTTCCTGCTCTGTTTTCAGGGGGTAGGAGTCAGAGTTAGGACAATGGCCAAAAAGATGGTTCCCAACCAGCCGCTGAATGGGAACACTGTTGGTGGTAGCGCTTCATTCAAAGCCCGGCCTGGGCACATTGTCCTCCCAGATCGGTGGAGGAGAATGGAGTTTGCTGGTGGCTGCCAAAAGGTTAGCAGCCTCTGTGAAAGGACCGACCCATTATTCACTGCCCTTTACAGAGCCCGAGCACCCTTTGTGCTCCACCTTCCCTTCCCTCTGCACCGCCAGCTTTTTCTCACTTCGGTGCTCCGGATCCGCGCCCGACAGTTTCCCCCAAAGTGAGCGACTGAGGCGCGATGCCCCCCACTATCCCACCCCCTAGCAAGGAGAAACCAGGGTAGCTGGAACATATAACGACCTCCCTACCACCACCGCCACCTTCCCTCACGCCGCTTACCCCCCTCCCCTCCCCTCCATCTCACCCCCTGTCAAAAAAGAAACCTTTAAATGATATGGCCCAGAAGTAACAACAGCGTTACCATCCCAACACAAGGGGATTTAGAGAGCGCGAGCAGGAAACTGCAACTCAGCCAGCACTATTCCAATTCAATCCCCTCGGCCGGCCATCAGAAACTGAGGGACTCTGCTATTAGGTGCGTTTACAAGGCAACCTTTAAAAATAAATCAACTTGCAAAAAGCGTGATGAAAGCAGAGGAAACACAATGAAAACACTTGAATGTAAGCGACAAGCGAGGTGCTTTTCAAACTTCACCACGCCTGTAAATCCAGCTTAAGTTACAGCGTAATAAAAATTGCAAAAGCTGCCATATTCTTGAGAAACACTCCCACTTCCCAGTCCATTAAAGGTGGACCATTCTTTCATCAAATCAAGAATGAAGCATAGGTAAAATATGGCCTCGGAGAGGATACTTTAAAAAGTACCTCATAATTCATGCACATCAGAAAGCCTGGAGATAATGTATGCCACCCATATATGCATGTAGTTATTCAAAGCTGAAGTGGTGCGGAGCCACGTCGTGCATTCTGATGCTGTTTGAATGGCAGCTCTCCCGCTGCGAGGCCGGCGCCAGGCTTCTACTCTGTGACATGGCCAGGTGGAGCAGGAGCTGCACCAGGCGCTGGCTCTTAATACACACCATTTATTTCAAGGGTTGAGCCTCTGGGGAGCGCACATGTGCCAATGGCATAAACTGCTCATTAAACAACAACACATGCAGAGTAGAACTACAGTTGTTTTCCTGTTGCTACTGAAACAGAGCAACAACAAATTTAAGGGATCATCCTCTGTAGATGATGAACACCTGCAGCAAATCTAATTCATGGGAAAATAACACAAATATAGGGAAAATATTTTCATATATACTAAAGTACAAAGCTGAGACTTGTGGAGTTGTCAAAGTGGACAGAGTTCCTCCTCCAGGAGAGCAAGGACATGCCGGACATGGTAATGAAATAAAGAGTGATTAATCAATATCTGAGGTACATTTAACATAGACCCACAACACTGTGGATATCTTCTTGCAAATCAAAGAGTTTCTGACTAGATTTTGTACAAGACGTGAGTATATATATTTATGTGTATATATATCCTGGACAGTCAGTGGAATTCATACATTGTATGTACTGTAAATGAACATGAAATATCTCCCAAAATCAGACCAAAATGTTATGGATGAAGCGTGGTGAACAAATCAATCTACAAATATTGTCTTTCTTCAGTTGCCAGTAGGGAGACAAAACTGAGGAGGAATATAGAGTTAGACCACAAAAACAAAAAGAGGTGAAAATGAAAAAGGGTTGGAAGGAGAGGCAGTAAATAAGAGTTAAAGAGACTGGAGAGTTCTCCTGTTCTTTTTTCTTGTCTGACAAAACTAGGCTTGGTGTCTTGCTACTCCTACTTTTTTGGTAATATGCAATTCACATTCTTTACATACTTTGTCTTATGTTTGTAACACATACATGTGTCTATACATTTTATTTTACCTGATAAAGACATGACAACCAAAACCTCATAAATAAAGTGAGATCAAGTGGTCAAGCTGTTCCTTTTGGTTCTTTCTCAGTGGATTTTGGATTGAATTAAATTGTCTATTACTAACTGACCTGCTCAAGTTATTATTGTAATCATTTATTAGACATTATCATCTTCCAAATATATCGACAATATTAAACAGGTCATCTAAACATGCATACAGGCTGAACATGAAAACAGAGGTGTGGACAGTACCTGTCTAAGACGTAGCCCAGGGCCTTCTGCCTGGTCCCAGAGTAGACGGAGGGGCTTTTCTCCCAGGCCACCAGGTTGGAAGCATCATGGAACAGGTGGATGTTGACCAGATCAAAGGCACTGGGATGAAAGAATACACAGTGAGTGAGCTTCTTCTTCCAGACCCTCATATATATATACACTACTACATACTACAACTGCACTGGGACGCATGTGAAGTTTAATTTCAGGTGAGAAAACTGTTTAATGCCTTAATAAAGTAATGCTTATTCTTACTTTTCTTAATGCTTGTTTTACTGTGATTTGCTGCTTGTGTTACTGCTATGCATGCCTCAATGCATGCTTAAATATTTGTGTGTCTGGTCCGTTGCTTTATATTGCTGTTGTATGTACTTTTTATAGTATTATTTTAGGGATATGCAATATGTATACAGAATATATAGTATGTAATGTTGTTTTGTTACAGGTTGGCAGTTATCTTGCCCAGGGACTGCAGTTGAAAACTAGCTACTTAGCTAATAACAGGCACATTTACAGAAATGTCCATTAATGCGCACAGTCCCTGCAAAATAAAATAAAATAAATAAAAGTGGTAGATTTCTTACTGAACATTAAATATTATATTATCTATCCGGACAGAGTAACAAATATTTTCTATCAAATAAACATTGTAAAAATAAAATGTGAAAGCACTTTAAACACATCTGAACCCATCTGAACACACACATACACACACTGTAAACACCACTCTGCTTCCTTTCAGTTTGTCCTGTCAGGCAAAGGCAAGATAGCTCAATGTTGGGTGATGAACACCGCCCGGCTCATCCTATCAATCTGGCCTGTTTTGTTAGTATAATGTCGGGCAGGGTGACCCAGAGGAATAGCTCTTATCTCAATGGGGTTTATTCTGCAGTGACATCCTGAACAAATGAATACATGCACGCTCTCCCCTATCTCTGTCTGTCCCATCTCTGATCTGATCTCCCTATTCTTCACCAGCATCTCTCTCCCTGCCGCTCTTGTCAAACGTCATGCCCCTATTAAATGCTTACCGTTTCAACTCTTTAGTTCTCATGTCATCCCTCTATTAGATTACAATCCCCGTCTTGCCCCCCCCCTCCCTCCCCCGGCTGGCTCACTCCCTCCCTTACTCCCCGTTCTGACCACTGGAAGCAAGTGTTTTTTATTCAGCTCATACAGGTTCAATTGCATGTAATGTTTTTTGTCATCTGTCATATGCAGCTGTTTGACTAATGTGAGCATGTGTAATCAAATCGCTGCCTGCTGCTGTGGGACACCATCCACGAGGACTCGGCTATGTAACCTGTCCCTTCCTGTGTGTGTGTGTGTGTGTGTGTGTGTCTTGTGCTGTCTGTGATGACTGCAACACAAGCAGCCCAGACAGGACTCACACGGTTAGACGTGTTCCCGTCTAATCTCAATGATACAGTCGTAATGATTCAAGGTTGAACAAAGATGAGGTGGGAAGCGTCATTGAAGGGACTTCTTAATAAAACTCACCAGTCAGCCAGGGCCCATCGAGTTCTGATGAATCCCTTTCTGGACCACTTGCACTGCAGAACAGGAAGAGACTCAATTCAGCATGACAGCAGTAGACTTTGACATCACTGAGGCTTCAACTGTCATCATGAGGCAAATTAAAGGTACAGGAATGAATGATTTATGGAGAAACAGTAACGGTGTCCACTACCTGAGAGCACTGATGCATATCTGGCATTTTCCTGCATTATCAGAGAGTTTTTACTGTAATTTACATCCTTTAAAGGAGACATATTCTGTCCCTTTTCCACAAATTAAAATAGTTCCCAGGTGTCTTAAAGACATGTCTGTGACATGCTTTGGTCAAAATACCCCAAGGATCAAACATCACAGCTCTTTTCATCCTCTCAAAACAGCCCTGTTCAGAACGGCTGGTTTCAGTGCCTGTCCCTTTAAATGCAAATGAACCACTACTTGCCCCGCCCCTTCTACTGGTACCAGGTAGGGGTGGGGTTAAAAACTAGTTACATCATTGTCAGACACCTGAGGGAACAGCTTGTAAAACTGAAAATTAGTGAGTTTTTTGTCAATTCTCACATTTTGGGGACCGGAATGCAAAACAAACACTCAAATATACAGTATATTAAAGAGCCTTCAACAGTGATATTTCCATAATATGTCCCCTTTAAATTTGGAATAAATTACTTCAGAAAGTAATTAGTTACTGAGTTAATACATTTACTCAAACACTTCACCAGAGTACAGTTTGGAAGCTCTCCTGTTCTACTGAAACAGGTCTGATGATATTTGATATTCACTCCATTTTCACCTTTAACAGCACCACATTTATAGTATGTGACAGTTACAGCTGTAATTTACTGCACACATTAAGATTTGCTGGCACACAAAATGTTTTACATTCTTGTTGGTAAAATGAGCCAAAGGAATAAAAACTAGGAAAACAACATTAAGGCGCTGTTTATCTGTTCATATATAAAGAGGGGTGTGCTGCTTTCCTGTTTTATTTGTTAATAAATATAATTTTGTTTTTTATTTTAGATTCATAACAGGGATTTTTAATTATTTTATAGACTCAAAGAATAACAGCTTAATTCAGAAAGAAATATCCAAATTCATTTATAATGGAAATAATCATGAGTTGCAGCCACACACAAGAATGCATTGAATGAAAAATACAGGCAGGAGGCCTTAAGATAAAACTGCATCAACACATTTGGTGTTTCAGACGCTTGTAAAGTTGGCTAGAAATTTCTTCTTTTTTTATTTTTGAAGGACAATAAAAAAGTTATGATAGATAATGTAGAGAAGTGTGTCATGAAACTGTCGCCTGCTTAGGTGAAAGCCTCACAAAATATAAAAAGCATAGCATGTAGACATCTTGTATGCAGCTGTTTGATCAGATCCCACCAGCCTCCAGTTAATTATCCAATCACAAGTCCAAAGCTCTTACTCAAACAGCACATGATTCACCATGAAGCTGGTTATTAAATGAGAGACAAATTGATGTTGTGAGTGTTCTCATTCTGAATAGATAAATAAGTCTCTTTCCTTCAGCCTCTCTCTTTTTCTGTCTATCTCTCTCCAATACGCCTGATGGGGAGTTAACTGCAGTGATGAATAAACTAATTATGGGCCAGGTCACAAAATTACAAATTGCCTAATTTTATTTAAAAATCTCAGATGCAAATTAAAGGGCTAAGAGGTATTTGATTGCGCCTCACATCCTTCAATCTGCATTAGTACAAGATTAACTGTATCAAATTGAATTACATTAGCATACTTGAATTAATCCATACTGCCTCTGCAGGATGTATGGGCCCAATTTTAACTTGCTGTCCCAATATTGTGTCTTTGAAAAGAGCAAATGGAATTAGATGCGAGTGTCACACTGCATCAAAACTGATTGACCTTACACTTGAAGAAATATGTTTTTTAAACTAACTCAATATATTTAAGTGATAAACACAAGCAATGAGGATTGAGTAAGTAAGTGTGGTAATCACAGTCATGTGTTTACGTATATGCACAAAATGTATACGCAGACCGACTTTGTAGCATGGAATATCCATTACTGTGTGTTTGTTGAAGTAAGTTGAAGGGGGGAGAAAGTCTTAGAGAGGGGAGGGTGAGGCGGGAGAAGATGGGGAAGGGGGGGGGGGGTGGGGGGGCAGGTGGACTTGCTCAGTGTACATACAAGCTCTGACTGCAGCCAGAGACATTTAATCTCGATTTAATTTAAAGAGCCATTAACTACAATCGCAGCATTAAAATCCATCACTTCCCTGACACCCGGCCCCAGATTGCCCCATTTCCTCCTCCTATGACTGATTGACCCCCTGCTTCATCGCTTGCTTATAAACACACACACATATACACACACACACACGGTATCACGTGGCCGACCATTGAAGGTAAGTCAAACATACATCCACATATCAGGAAGTTTAAAAATATACACTCTTCAACCTTTTTATTTCCCTTCTTTACCAAATTGTCGTGCTTTTATTTTGCAGTAGCAGTGGAGCTCACGTGATTTTATCTCTCACAATAAATCAAAGTGCAGCACAAGACGAGTGTCCCTCTCTACTGGTTGACATGATGACATCATGATTTGGTTGCTGCAGCTGATATTGCAGCAGAGATGATGACACAGATGCTGTCCAGCCCCATTTAATCTCCTGCTGAAACATCATCATCGCCCCCCCCCCCCCATACATACACATACACACAAAAAAAAGATGTATTTAGCCAATTTGCTTTTTAAATATGCTATTCTGAATAGAGGATGTAGCAGGATGGGATGGATAGTGAGCTGTAATCATATCATATATCATGTTTGGTGGCTATAAAGAGTCAGTGAGCGGCGACGGGGGCGGGGGGGCGGAGTCAAAGGACGACGGTAAAAGGTCACACGGGGCTCAGGTTGACTTTGGCTGACCTTCCACAGGTCAGCGATGGCGTCTCCGTCCGTGACAGTGATGAACGGCTGCTACACAGTGTGGGTCACATCCAAGGGTGTGGGCCAATACATATACGGGGCTGACCACAACAAACACACACACACACACACAAACACCCTTGTAATGCTATCTTTGTGAGGACACTCATTGACATAATGTTTCCCTAGCCCCTTACCCTAACCTTAACCATCCAAACCAAATGCCTAACCTTAACCATTACTCTTGACCTAATATAAACCTAATTATAAGCTAAAGTCTTAACCCTCAAACAGTGAGGACCAGCCAAAATGTCCTCACTTCCCAAAAATGTCCTCACTATGTTGGTTAAAAACTTCCGGTCCTCACAATGTAGTAAGTACAAGAACACACACACACACACACACACACACACACACACACACACAAACACACACGTGCACGCCAAAGATGAGAGACATGAGCCAGAGTAAAAAAAGAAAAAATGAGAAAAAATCAAGGAGACTAGGAACCATCAGATTCACTTGAAAACTGCAACCACTACATAAAACTCCCCAATTGTGACCAATGGAAACGCTTCTATAAAATGTCAGAAGTGACAGTCTGGACACACACACACACACACACACACCTCTTCCCCTCACCATTTCCCGGTCCATCCCGTTTTGATTCTTTGACCTTTCTTATATTTCAGCTCAAAGTCCGACCCCCATAAATAATATTATGGCTGGGTGATGTTTGGTGGGGGTGATAGAAGAGTGCAGGACCATGAGGGGGCGAGGGGGGCGAGGGGGGGGCCGGGGGTGTGAGGAGAGGGGTTACACAAAAGCCCTGTGACAGAAATGCACTGTGAGTAATAAGTAATACACACAAACGCTGATTGATTTGAGCCCTGGTAGACAGTCACATTTATCTTTATTCCATCATCCAGAGGGGGGGCGAGGGGGCGGCGGAGGGGGGTATCAAATAAGAGAGGGCCTCACATAGAGTTTATATAACTGGACAGCAGACGTGTGTGTGTGCGCTGTAACACAAACACAAGGGCACTCTCTTTCATCGTCCTCACTGCCAGATTGCAGTAAACACGACGTGAAGAGTTCTGAAATTCACCTGCTGAGAGGCTGAGGCAGAACGACCTCAAGCGGGAAGAAAACACCAGGAAACAGGAGTTGTGATGTAAACTGAGGAGGATGTTTCTGATCCTTGTGTTCACTAAAAAAAAATGAGTGAAGAAAGCCTTCATTTGGCTTTCATTTCAACATTATCTCCACGTTTATGAGCCGCTGGGCCGTCCTCATGGATCACAACCTGTCACTGACAACAGCATCATGTGTCGCAGGTGTCTTGTCTGGTGATAAATGCAGAGAGCATTTTACAGGCAATGCCAGTTTAAATGACTTCATCTGCCTGACGTCCGCGTCGCACCTATGAATCACATGCCGGGGGCTTAAATCAAAGGGGAAAAATGTGAAGGAAGTTAACTTTCATCAGGGGGCAGAACTTGAAAGTAATCACAGGCCCGTAGCGCGGCTTACTACAGAGGGCACTAAAAGGCTATGAAAAGTCAATGCTTTTATGGACACGCTCATGGTGCCAAACAACAAATAGAAACTCATACGGATGTTGATCTACAGCCTGTCGCCTATTTTCCTCCTTTCTCTTTTTTCTACGGCTGTGTAAAACAATCAATAGCAAGGGCACATTAAGGTCTGGGTCGTATACTTAATTTATATAAGGCAATGACAAATCCTTATGATGCAATGGTTTTTTGGAGGCATGTATTACCGCGCCAAACAAATAAATATATTAATGTCCGACCGGGGAGATGGAGAGATTGACGGAACAACAGGAAATGACAAGCCGCCCAAATCCATCATGGCGACCTTTCAAAAGAAATGCGCCCACAATTTTGTCCACTTCAGTTCTTATTCAGCATTTCAATTAATGTCCCCGCTTCACTCCCCTTCACTAACAGCTATAACTCACCGCGGGATTACGGGAAGTAATCTCATCTGTTGTTTTGCATACGGAGGGGTTGTCGCTTAAATCAGAATCAAAACCAGGAGAAGAGAAAGGCCGCGAGCACAAAGTGAGAATCTGAAGTGATTTCAACTGAGTTTGGACACTTTGAAATCTGCATGAGTCTGATTTAGCTTCATTGCAAACTGAGATTTTCAACACGTTTTACTATAAAAGATGTGTGTCGATTAATTTTCTATTCATTTTTGGAGGAAGATCAAGAGCTGAAAGATGATCAATTTATGAATAATTCATCTCTTCCGATCAGAAATTATTAATCTGAGCCAAAATTCAAGTAATTTAAAAATTTGAAGAAAAAAATTTAAAAATAGTTTCTTAAATTTTGAACTGTTTTTCTCAGTTTATATATATAAAATAATAAATCAAAACACATTCATCAAAAATTTAAATAATAGTTAGTTGCAGCTTTAAGAATGTCACACCATGACCACTCAAGTTCTCTGAAATGTTTCTGTTTTGAACACACACACACACACCACACACCACACACACACACACACACACACACACACACCACACACACACACACACACACACACACACACACCAAGTGTCCTGCCCACCACCATGATGTCATCAGCATCTCACTCATTGTCACTTTATTAATGGGGGACAGTAAAGATAAGACACAAGCAGGGAAACACACCATCCATCTGAGCTGTCTGCTGTCACTCTGATCTTCCTGGATTACTTTCAAACACTTGTTTTATTTTTTATTTGCACTTGAATGGAGTCATATCATGAGCACAGTAAATAAGATACCTGCCCCGCCCCCTCCCCACATGCTGCGTTAACTTAAACCTTTTAGTTCACGTATAGCGGGACCCCGGAAACCTCCCAGATATAGGCGGGCACTAGACTGGAGCACCTGGTTCTGGACTCTTGTGCTGCGTCCCGTCTGGTCCAAGATCCCTGTGTAATAGGATTCCTCAAAGCTGCAGATGGATGGCAAATCTAGGCAGTTTCATCTACTAAAAGAGGGCATAAATCACCAGCGGAGGAAGCAGAGACGAGGCAGGGGTTATCACCAGTCTGCCTCCCTCATGAGAGCTTTGCATTAAAGCATTAGTGAAATTAATTCATCTTTCATAAGAGGTTTGAGCAGTATCTGTGATCTATGATAACAACCAATTTCTCACTACGGAGGGGAGTATCAGGAGGAGGGAGGGAGACAGGAGAGGAAAAAAAAAATACTCGGCGACCCTGATAGACTACACAAATCTGCTCTTTTTAAATGGGCTAACATTATCTGGAGTGCTGCTCTCTGGAGCATCATCCCAGATTCATACCCCAGCCGGGAAAGAAGCATAAATCACCAGGCAAAACTTTTCTCATCTGCACCCCCACCCCCCCTCCAACACACACACACACACACCTCCTTTCTCTCTACATCACTCCCTTCATCCATTTCACAGCCACACTGTGCCAGGTTTGTTTTGTGGTTTTCTTTGCTTGTCCTGTTAAACGCAGAACAATGCTGCGCTGTAATCATTTTAAATGGCTTTGCGCCTCAAACGGCGTAATTAGTTTTAGATCATCTCTGGAATGGGAAAATGAGGGGAAAAAAAACAGAGACGTGAGGCTTTATGTTTGTGTGTATGTCTAGGGTGGCTCAGGGTGGGCAGAGAGGAGGTGGTGGTGGTGGTGTGTGTGTGGTGGGGGGGGATCCTGCAGTGTGTGAAAGAGACGGAAATTGGGGGGAAGTGTGTGAAGGGGCCGTATCCATCTGTTTTGCATATATTTGCTGTGGGGGGGCGGCCGTCGGAGCATGGTTGACAGATGAGTGGGGAGTGCGGGGATGACACACGGGCGGTCGTGCTCTTTATTACTATATCAGCACTGCTATGCTCAGCGCTCAGCTCAGCTCAGCCCCCCCACCCCACACACACACACACACACACACACCCTCTCTCCTCAAACCCCCCCGATGGTACACACCGCACCAAAAAACTATAGGAAAGTGAAACACAGCACAGTGAGCAGACACAGCGAGGACTTCCTCTGGTTTACCGTCCCGTTTGATTTGTTTTCAAATCAGCCGAATGTAGGCGGAAATCAAATGGGATGGTAAACCAGGAGCAGAACTAACACTAACACTGAACTGGACGGTTACGCAACAGAGGAACGACACTTTCCATGAATCAGTGAAAAGTTGGTAAAAAAGGAAATCTTTTGTTATGGATGAATTATTTTTTTCCCTGTTAAAAGTTGATCCTAAATACCATCACTTTGTGGAAAAAAGATTATTGGAACCATATCTATCTATCTATCTATCTATCTATCTATCTATCTATCTATCTATCTATCTATCTATCTATCTATCTATCTATCTATCTATCTATCTATCTATCTATCTATCTATCTATCTATCTATCCATCCATCCATCCATCCATCCATCCATCCATCCATCCATCCATCCATCCATCTTATCTTAACACTGAATTGGTAGGAATTTACTGTAAATGTGTCATTTGTATTGTAAAAAAATGATTAAAATGAACTTAAAAATTTGGTATAGATGACAATGAATTACTTAAATATTTCAAACACTTCCCCCGGGGGATTAATAACTGGTCCTATATTACGTAAGAGATTAGTAATGTAATTATATTTTGACTATATTTGATTTCACACATTCATAGTGTTGTGAAATGTATTGATGCATAATAACCGTGATAATCGTAATACCATGATTATTTCTCTGACAATAGAAAATCTATAATCATGACATCCCTAGTGGAGACGGATCCAGCTGTCGGTCAACAACAGGAAGCTGTCACAGCATCACCAGCATCACAACCCACCTCAGGGAAGTAGTCCTGGGGAAACTTCTCCTTCTCCAGTGACGGTGTGCTTTCTAGTGTCTCCGAGCAGGTTTCCTTTCCCACCACCTTCTTGAATTTCTTGGCTGAAGGGCAGAAGAAGAGACAGAGGGAGGGGGGAGGGGGGAGGGGACAGGAAGACACTTTGCTGTTATAAACATAGCAGGTTAATTTCTGGAGACCCCATGTGTGGTTGAGAATCTCCATCAGAGCCACCTGCAGCCTTCCTCAGACAAACTGCCCCACCTGCTGGTCACAATGTGGAACATCCACATCCAGCTGAACCCTCCTGTTGTCCTGCTGGGTCAAACTGACCCAATCTGTTCCCTTCTTCCATCCTTCCTTCTTTCCTTCCTTTCTCCCTTCCTTCTTTCCACAATCCTTTTCCTCTCCCTTCCTCCTTTGATCCAATTGACCTGATCTGTTTCCTCCCTCCATCTTTCTTTCCTTCCTTTTTCCCTTCCTTCTTTCGTCCCTTCTTTCCCTTCTTCCTTCCTTCTCCTTCCTTCCTTGAATGAATCTGTTCCCTCCCTTCATCTTTCTTTCCTTCCCTTTTCACTCCCCTCCTTCCTTCTTTCCCTTCGTCCTTACTTCTTCCTTCCTTTTTGACTCAATCTGTTCCCTCTCTCCTTCTATCTTTCCTTCCTTTTTCCCTTCCTTCTTTCCTCCCTTCCCTTTGTCCTTACTTCTTCCTTCCTTTTTGACCCAATCTGTTCCCTCTCACCTTCTATCTTTCCTTCCTTTATTCCTCCCATCTTTCCCTTTGTCCTTCCTTCCTTCCCTTCCTTCTTTCCCTTCGTCCTTCCTTCCCTGACCCAGGAGGACAACAGGAGGGTTTTAAAGAGGGGGGGAGTGGGAAAGGTCACAACGTGGGGAACATTTAAAATACAGATACAGATACAGATACGTCTCTCTCTTTTTTTTATCTCAGAGGAAGACTGCTGCGGTGTGTGAACACACACCCCAGTCGATCAAGAACATACACAGAGCTGAGTTCAGACTGAGGTAACTGTGTTGGGTGAAAGACAGGGCAGCAGACGTGTGTGTGAGGACACTGCGTTTGTTAGGTAGTTAGTTTATTGTCCCTTTGTAATGTCAGATACATGTGTTCAGATTAAACTAAGAACATGATCATATAATAACAAGGTTAGCATTTGAATTGTGGCTGTCTAAGGCCAGAGTGTGTTGTATGTTGTACTGCAGTGTTTTTCAACCTTGGGGTCGGGACACCACGTGGGGTCACCTGAAATGGCCTAACTGCTTAAAAAAAATTCTGATAGAAATATTTTTTTTAACTAATCATTACTCTTTTCAAAATTATGTTTAAAAACATCACACACAATCTTAAACAACTATATTCGATACTTCCACTTTCTCGAATATGAATTAGGAAATACTATGGAATAGTGCACTGTCCAAACGGGTGTAGTTGGTTTAGTTTTCTAAAGGGTTGGTGACCTGATGTGAGTTCATGTTCTATTGAACATTTCACCACAAAACTTGTCGACATACGTCCTGGGAGGAAAAGCAGGTGT
Source organism: Trachurus japonicus (assembly GCF_045865225.1). Taxonomy (NCBI): domain Eukaryota; kingdom Metazoa; phylum Chordata; class Actinopteri; order Carangiformes; family Carangidae; genus Trachurus; species Trachurus japonicus. Next base: position 27,045,764 of record NC_140921.1, on the reverse strand, counting down.
ATCTAATAATAATAATAATGACACCACGACATGCTCTCTGTCATGGTTTACACAGACACTTGACGTGGTTTCTACAGGTTTCACCAACTCAAATTTAAGACCTTTTTAAGACCATTGTGGATGAAATTTAAGACTAATATTATATCATAACAAGTAAAAAATGTACAAAAGAAATGCAGAGTCAGCTCTACATGGGCATAAGAAAAGAGGTAACACTTGACAGGTGGGTGCATAGCACATTCATATGACCTTTCATACTGTAATGTGTTTGTAATGCATCACAATGGCTTCATAAGGCATGACTCAGTATTCATATCTGGTTACATTACTATGGAATAACAAACTGAGATTTTTTTTCAAAATAAAAGTCCCCTAATCGCACCTTCAGCATTCTACTGTAATGGTTCACGACAGCTTTTAACATTGGTTGTAAGCCTATATCAACTAGACTGCATTGCATTTCAGAATTGGCACCCTGGAAGGGAAGTTGGAAGTTCAGTTTTTATGATTATTTCATAAATACCATGCATGTTATTTTGTATGTCACTTTACAATACAGTCAGTGAAGGCTCCATAAGGGCTACATAGGAGTTATTTGTAAATCTTTTATGAATGTTACTTTGCATGTCACTTTACTATCCAGGTGGTGAAGGATTCATAATTACCACTAGTTTCCAGGCGTAAATAGGGGACTTTTATTTTGAAAGAAATTCCCAGTTTATTATTCCATAGCAATGTAACCCGGTGTACTGAGTCATGTCTTAGAAGCTGTCATGAATGCATTAAGAACACATTATTAAATACACCCACCCATCAAGTAAAGTGTTACCGAAAAGGGTGACCTGTCTAAAATGATTTTAGACTTGAACTTCAATGAATTTAAGACCTTTTAAGGCCTAAAATTTTGATTTTCAATTTTTTTTTTACTCTTTCTAGGCTTTTAGGACCCCGCAGAAACCCTGCTTGAACAGAACAGAGCCACTGCTGGTTCTGTCTGTGACACCTGTGCTCTCCTCACTGTACCAGGTCCAAACGTCGTCTGTGAAAAAAGCCCTGTTAAGCAAAGCTGCCCTGCTGTGTGGGGTAGTTTATGTCATTCTGATTTTAAATCAAATCTTGTGTGTACAAGGGGAGTGGTCTTCTCCCCCCCCCCCGACCCCCCTGCCTTCGCCCTGTCCTTCACTGGGGTAACTGGTGCTAATGCTGACTTGGGTCTAATAGGAAGCGAGGTGCCTCCACATCTATATCCCTTCTTTAATTAGCCCAGCGGCGAGCCCCCGGGGCCCTCTGACACCGCAGGCTGATGAGACCGCTGTAACTGTCCAATAACCCGCCACACACCATTACTGTAGGCCCGAAATCTTATGAATTAAATCCTAATATTAATAAGCATTACCATTCTGTCGCTTCCCCCCTTTACATTATCCTCAAAGCCAATCTTAGCTGGCTGCTTTTGATGGAAGTGGGAATAGCCTGCAAAATGGTTGTGTGTGATATACAGGGGTGGGATGAGGGGGGCAAAGAGGTGATGATGTATCAGAGGAGGTGGGTGGGCACTCACCTTTGAAATCAAACTGGTGGACGTTTTTCAAAGACTCGTGGATAAAGTAGAAACTTCCCAGAGCCTGCAAGAAGAAAAAAAAAGAAGGAATGAGTGATTCTGTATTTTAAGACTTTCATTTTCTGACCGGATCTGGATTCAGTCCAGATTTATCAAATCCTTTCACAGATGAAGATTTTCCACATGAAGCAAAGGGGGGGTTAAAACAATTCCCAGTCTCCAACCTGTTCAGGAGTGACTCTCATTGTCTCCCTGCTCATAACCTTCTGTGTACAAAGGAGCTGATGTGAGAAAGCGCCACTAATAAACTGGGCTGAGAGTAAAGAGCCCCGACTCTTTACCACACTCCACAGCTCACTTCCCACAGCTCGGCTCTCAATGGGACGCCGCAAACACTACACACCATCAACTACACAACAACAGGTGCAATGTGCTCTCAGTACAGTACACTCATACACCCTATTCTCCGGCTAAGAGTCTTCTAATGTGGCGAGTCAACAATTTGAGCTTTCAAAGGACACATTCAGATGGACTTTTGAATGAGCAGAGATCGACTTCAATAGGCTTAAAATCTTAATTTTCCCTCTGAACAATCAAGAAACTTTCCCAGTCGCTGGACAAGCCAATCAAAGTCTGTGGGAAGAAGTAAGAGTTGTGCAGAGAGGGGATTTGATGCGGTTCACAGTCCACTACACTGCTTTCTGTTGCCCTCTTTACATTTAGGGCAAATGGAGGCAAAGCTCAAGCTCAATCCTCTGTGTCTTTGAGATAGCAGACCTTTTGGCTCAGGATAATTCCGAGTCTCCTTTTCCCCCCCGTCCTAAAAGAAAGGCAGAGGGTGGCGAGGAACTTTCACTATGAAGACGGCAGCCACCAAATTAAAACATAAGTGAGTAGAGTGAGAAAACACGGCGAAAGACAAAGAGTGGGATAGAAACGCAAAAGACGGAGCGAGAAGGAAGCAGATCAGACGGCTCAGGTAGAACAGGTGGAAGGGACCAGGGTTTAGTGTTTTCCTATGGAGGCTCAGGATAATTCAGAGTAACCCACCCCCTCAAGGAAAGGCAGAGGGTGGCGAGGAACTTTCACTATGAAGACGGCAGCCACCAAATTAAAATATATTGTGAGCAGAGTGAGAAAACACGGTGAAAGACAAAGAGTGGGATAGAAACGTATGTCTTGTATGTCTTGTATCTTGGCTTGTAACTCGACGGCATTGAAAATGAGGGTAACCTCAATGTCTCTCGAGAATACTGTAAATAGGTGTAAAAAGGTTAAATAATTTTTTTTTTAAAAACGCAAAAGACGGAGTGAGAAGGAAGCAGATCAGACGGCTCAGGTAGAACAGTGTTTTCCTATGGAGGCTCAGGATAATTCTGAGTCTCCTTCCCCGACCCCCCCCACCTCAAAGAAAGGCAGAGGGTGGCGAGGAACTTTCACTATGAAGACAGCAGCCACCAAATTAAAATACGTATAAGTGAGTAGAGTGAAAAAACACGGTGAAAGAGAAAGAGTGGGATAGAAACACAAAAGACGGAGCGAGAAGGAAGCAGATCAGACAGCTCAGGTACAGTAGAACAGGTGGAAGGGACCAGGGTTTAGTGTTTTCCTGTGTTTTCCTATGGAGGGGGGGGGGGGGTGAGGTGGTGGCGGTGGGGGGTGGACACGCTCGGAGAGAGTTTGGGCCCCGGCCCCGGCCTCTGAATTATTTATGAGCGGCCGGCGCATCTTGAGATTAAACATTTGCTGATTTGTCAAAAGCACAAACATGAGGTCCTGCCCATCTCCTTGACATATAAGTTCAGCCGACGGAAAAAAACACTGTCGCACATTTAATTGATGAGAACAGGCGGCTGGTGACCAGAACCTCCGCCATGCCCCCCCCTCTTCCCCTCTCCTCTCCCTTCCCCTCCGTCATCCCTTCTCCTGCTCTGATGGAGGACAGAGAAAAAGAGGTGTGTGTGAGGGAAGGGAAGGGGGGGGGGGCATATGAGAGGGGTGTCGGGCTACCGCGGCGACTCAAGGTCACAGCTTCCCATTGCGAGAGGACAGGCTTCCAGGAAGCCCCCCCCCCCCTTCCTTTACATTTATTTGTGCTCACTTGTCTTTATGTTCTCTTTCACCTTAAAGTGCCGACAACAGACTTGGAGACAGAGATGGATAGGAAACAGGGCGACGGAGGAAAAACTCTGCTATTTGTCAAAACGCTGCCACTATGCTAACTGCTGCTGTTTGTGTAAATATTTCAGTGGGTTAGTGAAATAAAAATGACCGTGTTGAAATATGACACGTGGAGGGAAAATTATGTGGAAGGGGGGAGAAAAAAAAAGAAGAAAAAGAAGATATACTCTCTTTCTACTACAAATTAAATTGCAGTGCTGTGTTATCTCTGCAGAGAAGCCCCAGCACACCTGCTGCTTCATCAACAGAAAATGAATAGACAAACACTTCAGTTATTGATTAATGGTTTCAGCAGTCAAATATTCATTGATCTGAGGTTGTTCAGATTGTCTCTGTTTTACAGTTTTGTACTCTTTTGGTTTTTGTTTGGCATTTTCGGACTTTTATCAACTCAAGTGATCAATCACTTTATTAAAACACACTCAAATGATGAGTGGGAGGACGGCTGAATAATGATGCTCTGCGCAAAATCAAAAACATATAAACAAGTGATGGATTGAAGCCACTGTGCGGTCCGGCGGTGGGAGCTGATCCCTCCATACGCCCTCCATGCTGCACGCTACTAAAAATAAAATTAATATGACATCAAACAAATCGGCATGAATCAATTTTCAAATAAATGATAAACAACTATGCTTTAAGTGGCTATCCGTGTAATCGCAAAAATCTACTTAACCCTCAACCCTAATAAATATTTATTTGACATGGGGGTTCAGAGCCTCGCAGCTGCTCCGCTCCCTCTCCTCTGCCTCCCTCCCTGTACTCTTCATGAAGAAGCTATTATATTAGCAGGGTGCAATTAATCCATTTGTCTCCTTCCATGACAGGCTCAAAATATTCATTAGGGCCGGACTGCGCTGACAGGCCATGCTTATCTTTTACCAGTAGCTTTACAATGGCCTGTGTCAAACGTATGTTTGTCACGTCCCTCTTTATTGATTAGCTGCCAGATTCACTTGAAATAATTAAAAGTATATTTTACATATTTATAAACCCCACTGCCACGGCGGCTACTTAATTTTCCATTAGTAAAATGCAGTCTATTAAGTGCACCATGAGGGCCATGGGGGGGAGGTAAAGGGGGAAATGAGTAATCACCATAATTGTAGACAGAAAGACAATAACTGCACCATAAAAGCCTGGGTTTTATGACTCGTTCTGGCAATGTTATCTCTTATCACGAGTCATATTGGGTATACTGCTCTCAGATAAGGGCACAATGACACAACAGCAACTGCTTTCCATGTGTATGTGTGTGTGTGTGTGTGTGTGTGTGTGTGTGTGGGGTTGACATTTCCAAACCCCCTGCAGATATGGGCTGAACAAGCCCCAATAGACTTGCTTGGTGGAAAATAGAGACTTGAGAGCTGCAGTACATAGCCTGCATACTTTGCGGCCGCTGAATGCTTTATCAATACCGAGGGCTGCAAGAATTAGTTCTGGCCGACGAGGAGAAGCAGGAATTCCGTGACCTCTGAATAGATTTTCTGCGTATAATGTGAAAAATGAGCCATAAAGCAAACATAAAAGTAATAATTTTTCTTCAAGGTCTCACCTCTAAACTGTGCAGAGGGAGAGTGGCCAGTCCCAGGAGGGCTGACACATACTCCAGTGTCATCCCAGTGTCACTGTACAACTTCAGAGGGTAATGTTCTGCTGTCCCCAGACACTAGCAAAGTGCTGGATTATGGCTTTCTGGAGCACAGCGATGAGAACATGTGTCTGATGAGTGCTTTAATGGGAAAAGATGTCCTAAAGGTAAACCCAACATGTTCCTGTTGGGTTTAATCAGGGTGCCATGTGTTTCAGCTGTGTTTAGCTTGTAAACTGTGTTCATCATTACACGTTATTAGGTTTTGTCAGTAGTGTGCATTGTGCAGCACCTACCCATTTTACCCACAGCTGTAACATCAATTTTTAATCTTTGTTTTTTTTGGGGTTTTGGTCTGTAAAATAAAGTTAAGCCTAAAGTTGGTTATAATCTCTCATCGCTCAGTGCATGTGTGTGTATTAGGGCTGAATTTATTAGTTTTTGTCAATTAATCAATTAGTCAAATCAATAGATCAATAGAAAACAAGGTATCAACAATTTCAAGACTGATTTTTTTAAAAATTAATATTATTTTTGTTTAAAGAAAAAGGGCAAAAAGCTCTCTCTTCAGTGTGAACATCTGTCGGTTTTCTACAGAATTTGAAACTCTCCCTTTTCGGAGCATTGATTTGCCAAAAAAACAACAAAAAAACAATAAACATGTCAAGGAAGTATAATCCTGGAGTCTGGGATGATGTGGTGGTGAATTTTATAACTATTTTATGACATTTCATATACCAAAGTATCAACAAATGAAATTTAATAAGTTAACTTATTTAGATAAAATTAAACATTTAAAATGTAAAATTGATGAAATTGACTTATCTGATAAGTTTGGCTAACTTGTTTGTTTACAACCTGCCTGAGAGTCTTCATGTTGGGTGTGTTGGAGACCGACAACTTGGTGGGTGAAGTCTTTTTTTTTTTTTAGCGCAGATAAGTGGGATGGTCAAAGCTACAAACATTACACTCAAGTTGTCGTTAATTATCCATGAACAGCAGTTCTTTTTAAAGTGAGCCTTGCACTGTAATCACACAGAGACGTTTCCCCTCTGGTTCTACAGCAGAGACTAAATGGGCTGTTTTCCCAGTTTATATCTCATTGCTCAGAAATCCCCTGGAGTCCCCTCATCTGTCAAATCACAGGTGATGCCGCACACTTCCACATAAACCTGACCTCAGACACATCACCGCAAAAAAACAACTCACAATTGTCCACACACACACACACACACACAGTCTTATTGGAAAGGTCAATCTGATGTGCTGTCTGTCATGAAGAAATGGTGTTGTGATGTATCAGAAACACATGCTCCGTCCTGACAGCTTAGAGCAGGAGGCAGAGAGACTAATAGCTACATAACATCCTCATTAGTCACTTAATATCTGCATTCATACATGGCCAAACTCTAAACATACTCTAAATCAAAGTGTGAAGGGTGAATCCTTTCGGCACACAATGGAGCGGCTCACCGTGCGCTCTGACGACAGCTGCTGAATGCAAGAATCCGCGTATCTATTTCGAGATCGGCCCTCTGCGTCCCAGCGAGGGGGGGGGGGTCCATTCATATGCAGGATCCGGGGGCTAAAAGAGCACCTTCACAGGAGCCTCTCTGCACAAATCTCCAATACTGCACAAACAGCCTGTTTGTCATCCCCGGCAAAGGAAAACACCCCAGCACAAAAGTGAGCGGCATCAATAGAGATGGCTTGCTTTTTTCAGCCAAGAGATGGAGAAGCCTTAGTATTTTCTACCCCTCCTGAGTCCACTGCCCACCCCCGCGGGCTGCCATATGTGTTTGCCAAGGCCCTCTCTCCCAGTGCCATTGATTGAGTATTCAGAGTATTGAGCCACAGTGTCTATTATTCATCGGCTGCCTGGAAGGCCTGACTGGATACACAGACAAAACTCTCATTAAAACTTCCTCTGTCACTTCCTGTGATTTGAAAGTGGCCTGTGTGTCGGAGCCATCCGTCACGTCCTGAAGGAGCTCTTGTCTCTGGGGTGTATGTTTCTGTGTGTGTTGAGGTGGGGGTGTAGGTAAGGTCGGGACAGAGGGACAGAATTAGACTCTTCGAGGATATAAGGAAACATGTTCACATAAATGTTCTTAACGGGATATTTCAACATTTTGGCAAATTCTCCTATTGCCACAATCCAGTGGTTCCCAGTATTTCCACCTTTCCCTCATCAAACTCAAAACAACCACAATCCAACAGCTCCAAAACGCTCTGGTGGACAAGTTGTGACCTGCTATGAGAAAATAATGGAATGTTATGAGACAGAGTTGTTTTCAAGGAAAATGTATAGCCGGAACTACTTTCCAGACACGGCTGCTGGGCGGAGTGATTTCAAAAGCAAGTAGTTCCGAGTATTTGCTTCATGTGTCGTAATGTTACATAAATATACATTATTATTCATTATGGGTGAATGTGCAGGTCACAACATGTTGTTGGATTGTGTATTTAGTTTGATGAGGGAAACGTGGAAATACAGTGCGCCTCTGTTGCGTTAGCCGAGCAGCTCACGTCTCTGCCCCGCCGATCTAAAAACAGCTTCCACCAATATTTAAAGGTGATGAACCTAAGACTATAGGGATTATGGCAATAGGAGAATTTACCAAAATGTTGAAAAATCCCTTTAATCATATCCTACTGATGAAGATTTACATTAAACTGACTCTCCCTGGTGCTCCTCCATGTGGCCCTGGGGGGCCCTCAGCAGCAAACCTCACAGGAAAATTGGTTTACATGGCAAAGCAGGACTAGTATTGATCTCTGGCAATTAATACAGGAGGAGCAGATCCTCCATTTGCTTTCAGTGACAGGCCACCTGAACCTCATTGTGACTGGTGGCGTGTCTGTGGACAGATGAGGCCTTCCACACTGACATAACTGCTTCTCTAATGATTACGATACCTGCAAGATGTGCAAGACAAGTTAGATAAAATGAAAAATAAAAACGAACAAACTGAAATGACTGAAGCAAAATGAAACGTGTGGGGATCACCAGAGGTAACCGAGAGCGTCTGCATGGTCATCCATCAAAACAACATTTCACCCTGGACCAGAAACGTCAAGCTGCCTGTGGTCTCCGCAACATTACATGTCAGTCCATCTAATGTTTTCTGAGACATTCCAAATGGACAGATCAACCTCCATTGTCTTTCCTGGATCCATAATAGGAAACCACTGTATTTGCTACATTTCCCCAAAGCCGTGCTGCATCCATTCACTTATGCTCCATTTCAAGTAAACCCCCCCTCCATCCCATCGCTGTATGGATCATTTATGATGCCGTATTTTATTTAGCTTTACCGAGTGTTTCCGGACTTCCACTTCATTATTCTAAAATCTCCCAGAATGCAGAGCGACATGCGCTCATGATTGATCTCAAAACCACTGATTTTATTTTCTTTTGAGGAAAATATTATGGATGGGTCTAAACAAGGCATAATTGGCCAAACCCACGGCAGCGCCTGACCTGCCAACAATCCAGACCTACTCCCAAGGTTGGCTGCCTCCCTGGGAAATATTGTGCATTAATTTCATTTAGTCTCCCCTCCAACATTCAATGGTAGAAGTTAATTAAATTGCTTGTCCATTGTGTTCATCCACTTACAAAGTTAATGATATTGTGCCTGAGAATTAAAGAGCGTTTTATAAAGCGCACAGGATGGGAGCTGGCAGGCACTACATTGCCCAGTTGAACCCTGTCAGTCGGCGGGCTTCTGAATCCCCTAATTAGCGGTGAAATGGATGCTTCCATCTGCCAATTTCCTGCCACGCTCATCAGTCGTGCAGTCGCTCCCCTAACCTGCCCGGCAGAGGGGTCTAAAGCAATAAAACCATCACGGCAATGACATTCAACAACAAAAAAAATAAATAAATTAAAGTGAATACGCGTATACATGATATGACTCAGACTTTAAAAGAGCTTCGCTATAATGCCGGGGGCTTTCTTTTCGCTGTAGACCACATCATTGGCTCCTTCGGCATAATTCAGATGGAAGACTTTGATAACTTTGTTAAAGATATTCCGCGCACACAGTAATAGCACCTCGTTTCTGTTTTCAGACGGGGCGGTTTACAGAAACGGCTTCAGACAAAGCAGAGAAAGAACGCACACTTTGTTGTATAATCGGGTAAACAAAAGGTACATCACTCCAGACCTAATTAAAGAATAACAATCTAAACTCAGCTCAATGCATGGTTTCTATAAAGTGCACAATTTCAATTAAGGTAGCAGTGGCCCATTCTGAGAGAATGATTAATGCTCATATATATTTCAGCTGTGTATTTACTAATACCATGTTGCTGCCCCAGCAGTTTTTAACGAGGACATAAAACCTGAGGATCAAAGTAAATGGGATTACACCTGTGGGGCTTGTGCTGCTGTTGACCTCTTAATGAGGCTGGGCAAAACGCTGCTTTGCATCTCAGAACACTCTGTATGAATTAATGGTTCAAATAAATGAAATGGAGGCACAGTGACAGCATTTGGTTTGGAACTTCACACACTTCCACCTTCCATCACACGACCTGCAGGCTCAAAACGTGGAGAGCAAATCATACCAGATCAGTGAGTTTTACATTTTGACTGGGCCCGTATCAGATTGATGTTGAGTGTTTGTGAACTTATATAAATAACATGCGAAAGCCATTAGCTTAAAGCAGATATCAGTGGCACGGCCATTTCGGCTAATGCTGTGTTCAAGGCAGGCTTTTGAAACCGTAAGTTACAGCTTCAATTCACAACGACGACTTGGTAGCGTTCCAGGTAACCCGTAGCTCGTGTTTTTACCGTCCTGTTGTCTGTGAAAGTTCCCTATAACGGCCACTCGTAACTTCCGACCCGTGAAGTCATACCAGTTCGATCTGGTACGAGTTCACGGGAAGGAAAAACACAAAGTACGAGTTTCCTTGAACGCACCATGAGTTAGCAGCCCCCGCCCTTGTCAGGCATCAATTGGTCCTCGTGCTACGTCACCACATTCACGCGCATCCCTTGGCTGCACACACAGCCCTTCATGCCGTTCTCTCCCCTCATTGGATAACACTTGTATCCCACAAGGAAAATTTTCTCCTCGGGTTACAGCAGAGCAGAGTGACGGAGAGACTCGTGTTTAGGCTGAAATACTTCATGTAAGTGATTGCTGACGGAAAATAGGACTATTTAGGACTTATATTAACAAAAACATTCCACTGATATCTGCTTTAAGGTAAAAGAAAACTTCCATTCAGATTCCATTCAGTTTCAGTGGAGCAATGTTGTTGCTCACCCTTTTTATCAGCGCATCAAAGTTTATGGGCTTTGATATAATTTGGACAATTCTGTACCAATATTGGACAGGCTGGATTAAAAAGCCCAACAGTAGTTTGCCCATGCCTGCTAAAGTCAGTGGTGATAATGGTTAGTCAGATCAGATCAGATCAGATCAGATCAGTTTGGTGTTTATTCTGTCAATAAACTATCAAGGTAACAAAACTCTAAAAACTGAATCTTAAAGACGTACATCCCAGGTGATGTTGTCATCTTGTAGTAATGGACAGCCTAAATGAGCAACTTGTGCAGAGTTATGAGTGTCAGGCAGTAAAACCTGCTGGTGATGGATCACTTAACAGCCACTGCTCACAGTCTGTTGACATGTGTGTAGTTTGTTTCCCCATGTATGAGGTTATCACTGGTGTTAATGCAAGCAGAACAGTCATTATTAAGTTGCCTTTCTATTTCTACAGCTACTGCTGAAAAAGAGAGAGTGCAGGAGTTTCTTCTCAGTCACCTTTAGCTCCATGTAAGCACAGTACTAAATCACCTGGCTGGCTGGCTTTGACTTCTGATCTTGACCACAATCTTTTATCAGAGTCTTCAACCCCAGTCACATTCTGAATTGAAACCACAGTTTGAAGGGCCCCACTGGTCAGACACCCATTCACTGTTTTAAAGGTCCAGTGTGTAATAATTGGCAAGGTTTATTGGCAAAATCTGATTATACTACCCATTAATATATATTTTTATAAGTGTCTAATCGCTATAAAATAAATTTGTTTGGTTTTCGTAACTGTGTCGCCATCTTGCGCCGCCATGTTTGTACGACAACCCGAACGGAAAATCCAGCCAGTCAGAGAAGTTTTGTGAGTGTGAGCGTTCATAAATAGACCAAAGAAGAAGAAGGAGAAAATAAAGAAGAAGGAGTAGGAAACAGCAGACATATTGTAAAATCGCTCCATGCTCCTGAAATACTCCCAGTCGTTGTGGTAAACATTTTTTTTGTCCTCTGAGGCCACCGTCACTTCGCCGATGGGAGGAGTGAATGCGAGCGAGCGAGTGCTGCGATCTAGAATCTGAACGATAGATGTCACGGTTTTTACACACTGGACCTTTAACCTGTCAGGCTAACACACAGTACCATACTGATCATTTGTCAGTTAATATAAAGTATATTTTTTCAAAACCCAAACAATCTAATATTTGACATGACTAGTGTATGATGCTTATGTGGAAACACATCATAAGGGCAGTGAAGTGAGTATTGTTTTTGTCTATTTAAACCTTCCACATCTGATATGAGATGTGAACAAATACCAAAAAGGCCCAGACAAAGCTTTTACAAGCTGTTGCTAATCCTACCTCATCTACTTTTTAATGCCTAAACATGTCATCTGAACCTTGTATGCATATGTGTATATACGTATGTATGCATGTATTATCTCCAGAACTGAAGAGTCTTTTAACCTAATTAGAGAGCAATGTCAAAGACGACCATTGTGTCTCATGCGCTGGTGAATTGCTGTCAACTACAGCACTTAACAAAGCAAGCAGAGCACCTTTAAGGTCACTCAGGCTCAGGATTTACACACAGCTTTGCTGACATGGTTCTCTAATTTCATAATAAAGCTCAGGAAAACAGGATGTGATACCCATTCAGTCACAAACAGTGAGGGACAATATGTGGGACAATTATAGCTCTGCAGGGAGGTCTGACCTTGTCTGTCCCTTCTAACAAGGTCAGCAACTGAACCCTTTGGGGTTGGACATGAAAAATATCTTTCCTCTTTTTCCACAGGAAAAGAATCTTTGAAAGTAATCTTCAAATACACCATTGATCCTGGAGTGTGGGCTTTCTTTAAAGAGCTACGCTGGCTCTGCTTGACACGATCATTGCTTTAAAAGGGGATATGAGGATGATGAATATTTACCTCATTAGATTGTCCCTAAAGATGAAAAATCAAAGTTTGAACAATTGAGGTATCCATTAGTAATTAAAGTGACATTACCTCCTCTGTGTTTTCTCGCCGCTGCTTAGTTGCCAGAGCCATTATTCAATTGTATCGGATGCTGGGGGATAAAATGCCTTTAATATACTTATGCTCATTAATGTAAATCATATTTGGCTATGGATGTCCAATAATCAAAAAGAATATTTCAGCTGGTAATTCCCTGTCTGCAGGAGTATTCCCATTAGGGGAAGAGGCTCATGCAAATGACAGGTCTTTGAGCTCATTGATTTTTTTCCATTTCTGCATTTTGGAGAGGCTGCTAATGTTGTCATGGACTGTTCATCAATCTATATTATTATCTGATTTAATATTGCGCCTATTCATGTGGCCTCATTTGTGAAAGAACTGATTGAATTAGGATCAAGCAGGCTGTAGGGAAAATGGAAGCAATATAATATTATCTGATCACTGTGGTCGAATGAAGACTGTAAAGAAGTTTGAAAAGTTTTTTTTTTTCATATATTGACTGAATGCACAACTTGTTTACCAGCCTTTAATGAAAGCTTTTGTTTTTATTATTTCTAACATGGATGGAGCACATGTGCGCAAAGACCCATCAACATCAATGAGCTGTGACACGAGCAACTTTCTATGTCAAATAACTTGTATTGAGCAACTCCACTGTCCCTAAGGACGCTGATGGCCATCAGAGCAGTGATGTCAGCTGGAAAAGTAATCAGCCAGCCTCTGTCCCTGTCCCATGCTGCCTGTGGCCAGCACATGTGGCCTTGTAGTGACAAAGTGGCATCCTTGGCTGCCCAATGAGATACAGCTCTATTGCAGAGTGCCGTAATGAAAAATATTAGTTTGCTGCATCTTAGTGGCATTACTTTGTCACATGTGAGAATAATTTATCAGGAAGGTCTCCATTTCTCTGTATCAAGAGCCCTTCCTCCTCCCTTACTACAAACACAACTCTTCCCAAATGAAGGCAACATCGTCTAGATCATGAACCATCTCGTAAAACATGTAGAAAATATGACAGCTTCCTACGGCACAACCAGACAATCGATGGCGGTCTGCTGCTCCGGCCTGCAGAGCCCCGCGGGGAGGAACTGCCCCCGAAGATCAGGACGGGAAGTGAAGTCGCCCCGTCGGAGGGGGGAACGCTGAGTTTTTTCGAGGTTACACTCAGAAAAATCAAAAAATTTTCCCCCTCGATGTATAAAAAAAATAAGCAGCTTTCTGTCTGTGTGCTGTCTGGGTATGAGCAGAGGCGTTCTTGGAACACAACAGTGACCACAGGACCGTGAAGCTTTAGAGGAGTCTGCAAAAACACGCACAGCGGCTCGTCTCAGGCTAAGACGCCCGTCCGGTGGCTCTTTGTGGCCTTCTTTGTCTTTATGTAAAAACCGATGCTCGCCAATGATGTGTTATGTAAAAGTCCCAGAGGCTTGATTTAAATGGTTGGATATCCTCCATGCTAGCTTAGTTATACTCCAGTGCATCGCCCCTGAGAGCACATGGACGCTGCATGAAAAGCAAATGTAAATGCAGCCTCAGCTTCTTAGATAACAAGAAATTATGTCATGGGTTTTTTCCCTCTTATTGTATTATTATAATAATAAATAAAAAAAGAGCGAACAACGGAGGACTTTTCTTACGCAGATGTTTCTTTTTATCCGTTCAAATCGCAGCATCCGGCCTTTTCCAGTGGCCCCTCTTAAAAGCCAGCTTTAAGATGTTGAGTGAGCAGAGGTCCTGGTGCCAGGGGCAAGAGTGGCAGCAAACCCACGTCTGCTCTCCTGTAAATATATCACACCCTCAGAAATGTGGGAAGAAAAGAGGATTTGGAGGGGCCCATGCAGGTCTGCAACAAGTCTCCTGGGCCCGCCTCTTTTCAGAGCTTGACAGATGACCAGGTGGCACCGGACCGCGTGTCATTGAGTCATGTGTGAGCAGAGGAGAATACACAATGTACAGTACATCTGTTACATCTGAGAGCAAATCAAACTCAACGCTATAGACATAACTGGGCTGTGCACAAGTAACAATATCTGCAGCAGAGCTCGTCTGGTTTCACCTCCCACCGCTCAATCTTTCTGAGGTGAGATGCAGTTGAAATGGTTTATTATATCAACGGTGGCTCTATGGTTAATTGGGAAGTCCTTTTTTAGAAAGCTGGATTTATATATGGAGTAAATGTTTTGAAGAGGGGCAGTGACATTACAGCTGCATCTCAATAAAGTAGAATATGATGGAGGTCAGCAGTCTTGTCCATGACAGTGTGGCAGGTTTAGGAAACCTTTGCAGGTGTTTGGAGTACATTAGCTATTAGAGTGTGGCACCATTAAGTTACAATAGTGAAGTTTTTCACTATACTCAGTTTTTTTTAATTTATTTTTTTAGATTTGGGGTTTTCGTTGAATGTAAGCTGCAATCATTACAATCAAAAGAAATAAAGACATGAGCTATTTCAGTCTGTGTGTAATGAATTTATATAATATATGATTTCGCTATTTGAATTGAACTACTGAAATACATGAACTTTTCCATGATATTCTCATTTACTGAGATGTAATTCATGCATTAATGTGTAAATGGTGTACATTTTTGTATTTACTGTTACTTTTGTTACCACGAAATATGAACAAGCTGAAGGAACACATCCATCTCATATCGAGATTAACCGTTTGCAGTGCAGCTAAAATATAGTTGGTGCCAGTTAGCCAGCATGACACTAATTAAAGGTCCAGTGTGTAATAATTTGCAAAATCTGAATATGAATATATTTGAATTAGTGTACAATCGCTATAAAATAAAATTTGTTTGGTTCTTGTAGCCTTATCATTCTTCTTTTATATATACATATAGCAAGGGTCTTGCTTTAGAGAGTGTCACCATCTTGCGCCGCCATGTTTGTACAGCAGCCTGAAGGGAAAATCCAGTCAGCCAGAGAGCACGTTGCGCAAGTATCGCATTCATAAATAAACCAATGAAGAAGAAGGTAGAAGAAAAGAAGAAGGAGGAGGAAACAGAAGACACATCGTAAAAGGTTTAGATCTTCACCTCATCGCTCCATGCTCCTGAAATACTCCCAGTCGTGGTAAACAGGATTTTTTGTCCTCGGAGGCCACCGTCACTTTGCTGACGGGAGGAGTGAGTGTGAACGAGTGAGCGCTGCAAACTAGAATCTGAACGCTGAATGTCACGGTTTCTCCCCATTTTACACACTGGACCTTTGATGTATTCTCACATTCAAATAAATACGTGAAAAAAGGTTTTTATTTTGTTTTATTTTGAAAATCACATATTCTAGCTGTATTAATAGAAGTTCCTGCTCAGAAACAGTTCAACCCTGATTTGTCCCTTCTGTGGAAGCTCTAAAACAGGTTTTGTTTTCTTAAGATCTATCTGATAAATCTTGCTACATGTATGCTAACTCAACGGCCCTGCTAGCAGAAGCTCTCTCTGGCTAATTGTTTCTTAAATCAGTCACATTTCCAGAGTTTGACTTGTTCTAACAGGAAACGCACAGGTGGAAGTCAGGATGTTAACGAGGTCCACATCCATGCAATTAGCCACAGTGCAGCAGTGTGCCATCAGTGTGATTAGCTACACCTGTGTCTGACAAAGCCAAAACATCCAAATGCAGTTTAGTGTCGGGCTACATGTCTACCCACATGTCTACCCCGGTCATGTGAGAAACCCTGCTGCAGATCCTCCATCAGCTGTTTGGGGCTCCAGATGTTCCACTCCATCAGCCCCCCGTTTGATCCCGGCGTAGATAAACAATTAGCCGTACATTTCTTTAAGCTCTCCTCACAGATTGATACTTGTGAAGTCGTAAAGATACAGACACAATAAACAGACACAAGATGATTCAGGTCTGTGCAGCTCAGCGTTCACAAAAAAAAAAAAAAAGGAAAAAGAACTTCCATTTCCAGTAGGCCACAGGATTCTTTGAAAAGTGCCTTTTTCTTTTCAGAAATGCAATTAGGCTGTTAAAATTAAGAGCTTGAATTTAACTGAAAGAGCATAACATCCAATCTAATTAGAGGGCTCTTTAATGAGTTGGTAATTAGCTACAGCATGGTGCACACAGGGTGCCATTGTGGTTTGAACTTGTGCAGGGACCCTGCTGACTGGAGCACCCTTTGTGTTAGATTGGTTCCCACTTGGGAAGCATTACTCTCTGAAATATGGTTATGTTTTACTTTATACCTTTATAAGACACCGCTTGGATATATGCTCAGGGTCAGGCAGAGGTTCGTACTGCTCATCCGGTTTGCTGGTGGAACTTGAGAGAAAAAACAGCAAAGTTTCAAGTGTTACAGGAGGTGAAAGGTTTGTGCGGAGCTCTGAATCCGGTTAAGTCTAAAATTAATTCTTATGAAGAGCAAATCCATCTCATGCTTTCAAGCTGCTGTCAGGACGGCAAACGGAACACGCGACATAAAACAAGGGGGGAACAAACGCGGGTGACATCGGGGTGAATGAGTGTAGTCCATAAATGGGCCTATATATTTGCTTGGTCAATCATAGCAGATGCATTTCAGTGTGTGCATGAAACATGGACAATACATAATAAGCTATTGAAAACTCCGCCCCTCCGACAAACACACAGCAAGTTTCATCAGGCGACGCTCCGACGGTCCCGTAGCCGCACGTTGCTTTCACTTTGCCAGCACCGCCCCTCATCTGCTGGGGCCCGTCTACCTCTGACCTCCAGAACCTCACGGCAACTACATTAATTTTCCTTACAAAAATCAATCAGCCGAGGAATGGGAGAAGGAGGGAAGGCCCCGGTTATTACACAGGGCAGGACACACCCTTTGACTGGGAGTGTATGGCTGTTTTTATAGGTAATAGTTTAACAGGGGGTGGCGGCTAGGGGACAAAGGGATTGCTCATTTCCCCTGACCCCGGAGATGACTCATTCCAAATAAACTTACATGTGCCCCTTTTAATATCATTAGAAAATGAGGCCTTAAGACAATTTTGAGGTTATTTGATGTGAATTTGTTCTCTGTTAATCACAAGTTGGGGAAGCATATGAGACTAATTTGTTTGAAAAGATGGCATTGGAGTGTTGAGGTTTGCAAAGCAAAATAATGCATCCAGTCAAGGGCAAGAGAGCGCATATGACTGCAAATTTCCAGACATGTGGCCGTTTCATTTTTTGTGTCTATTTATATTCTGGCCGACCGAACAGACTCCCAAACATTCCCCAAAATCAGATTAGGAAATTATGAGCCCTATCATTAACCAGCTGTGTCAGTCTAGAGCTTCGGCTTCCTCTCTCCTAATGAATAGCAAGTAAAAAATGATTTAATAATGCAACAAATGTGCTTTATGAGCCATTAATATGTAGTACATAACATAAACATGACAACAATATTGGCTAGACATTTAAATATGTGAATAAACTGTCCCCGGTAGGCAGAGTATAGAGTTATGACAGTTAAAGAGGAAAGGCAGGCGCTGCATGGAAGCCTTGTGATGCCATTACTCTGACAGCGAGCGGGGGATCATCGGCCCAGCCAGGGAGGTGCAGTGACTGAGTGTGTGTGTGTGTGTTTAAAATGGCCCTATGTGTTTAAAATGTGCTGCACAATACCTGCTAATTCTATTAAGTGCTTCTGTGGTGTGGCTGTGTGGTTACGGGTTGATGTAAATGGACGTCTGGTTGACTAAACAATGCAACAGCATTAGAATAAGGTGATTGGATAACAGAGTGGAGTAGAAGGCCCGAGCCCAGCCACCCCGGGCTCTGCCAAGTCCATTACGCGTATTGGAGACATCTCGATATCCGTCATGCGGCGTCGGCCGGGCAAGAGCGAGAGGAGCTTGTTGTTTTGTTTAGCTTTCATTGTCAAGATGGCTTCCACCTCCCGACATGTCCAGGTGTAGCTAATGCAATCAAATGAGGACCTCACAAACAACCCCCCCACCCCACCCACCCACCTCCCGCCTCTTTCAATCTACTCTGCCACTTTTAGGCCAGTTTAAGGAAACACACAGCTAGTCAACGGGCTCAAGGACAAGAAGAGGCTCCCAGATCTGTTGTGACTTTGCTGCAAATCATTCAACCCGTCTGATTTCATCATGAGCGCGAGGTCGCTTTTTATGATTCACGTATTTATTTGAATGTGAGAAAACATTAAAGGTGCAGTGTGTAAAATGGAGGGAAAACCGTGACATCCAACGTTCAGACTCTAGTTTGCAGCGCTCACTCGCCCGCACTCACCCCTCCTGTCTGCAAAGTGACGGTGGCCTCCGAGGACAAAAAACGTGTTTAGGAGTATTTCAGGAGCATGGAGCGATGAGGTGAAGATCTAAATCATTTTACGATATGTCTGCTGTTTCCTCCTCCTTCTTCGTTCCTTCCTCCTTCTTCTCCGATGGTTTATTTTAACGCGAAACTCGCGAATCATTCTCGCTGGCTGGATTTTCTGTTCGGGCTGCCGTACAAACATGGCGGCGCAAGATGGCGACACTCTCTAAGCAAGACCCTTATCTTGCTATATGTATAAAAGAAGAATTATAAGGCTACGAAAACCAAACAAATTTTATTTTATAGCGAATATATACTAATACAAATAAATTCATGGGTAGTATATTCACATTTTGCCAATAAACCTTGACAATTATTACACATTGGACCTTTAAATATCTTGTTTGAATTGAAAAGTCACGGTCACTTTGTGCTTCAGCGGCAAAGCACCGTCAGCCTGATTCCACCTCCTATCAACCAATCAGCACGCTGAGCTTTTCAGGAAATAATACAGCAGGAAACATAAGAAGAATTTTGGAATCCTCAGCACAGATGGTAAAATGACCAACTATACACAGGTTCACTGACACAAAGACAGTGCTAATGTGCATCTACAGTAGGAGTCGGTCCAACAAGGCCTTTGAGTTCACCTGTAGTAACACATTAATGACTCTTAATGCACGTTTGACAGCTGATGAAGTTACCAGCACAATTGCACATCAGTTATGGCTTGTCCGGTGTATATAGATGCATTTTCTTTGTTCATTTTGTCGATTGTCTCCATTTTTGCACTCTGAGAAATTGCACCACTGTATTTACATTATGTGCTGTCCTGCTACAACAGGTCTGGGTAATATGATGATTTATATTGCGAGTGGGAGACTGCTTTATGGCAGTATTGGATTTTTAGCTGATAAACGGATTTTTAACTTGGTGTGATGAAGTATCCACATTTGTCAAGTATATGAGCTTTTTTTAACCCCAGGCAAAATAACACTTTCTTTGCATCACAATAATTATTGATACCATGATTTTGAAACATTACATATACCATGATAAAAGACTGCACTCATATTATCCATCCCTGCGCTCCAGCATCTCAGGTCCAATGATGTTGGGTCGGTCACTGACCCTGTTGACAAGACAAATACTACTGCTGCTCCATTCTTGCATTTCATTTTAAATGCAGAATATGAACTGTATTTATCACTGGTCCAAACAGGCACACAACTAAATGATGCTGTCCAACTGTGCTCAAAGAAAATCTCTATATACTGTATTTTATTTTAACACTGCTCTGTGAATTTATTTCTCCTGATCAACATCTTTAAAATTCAACACAGCTAAAAAAATAAATAAAAAAAAAACAGCTGAAGAAATAAAACGTCATAATTCAGGGGGAAAAAAGACAATCATTGGCTATGTTTTCATCCACTTGTCAATCAGCTGGGGTAGGCAGGATTTGTTTAAAAAACTAAATATTAACTTTTTCAAGAAAATTGTGTTTTCCCATTCAGCTATCAGGGAGGAAAGGCCCGTGTATTTGGGCCGATCACACTGTTTGTCTATGTCTCTGTATGCAGCAGCCTGACAAGCCTACAGATCCCAGTATCTTTGAGCAATTAAAGCAGATAACAGCGGCACGGCCGTTTCGGCTAATGCTGTGTTCAAGGCAGGCTTTTGAAACCGTAAGTTACAGCTTCAAGTCACAACTACGACTTGGTAGCGTTCCAGGTAACCCGTAGCTCGTGTTTTTACCGTCCTGTTGTCTGTGAAAGTTCCCTATAACGGCCACTCGTAACTTCCGACCCGTGAACTCAATCAAAGATACCAGGAGCTGTAGGATTGTTTACAAAACAGATCCTGCCTAGCCCAGCTTTAATGCAAATAAAGTGTGTTTCCATCTAAGAGCTTTAAATCCAGTAGAATCCCATGTTAGAAAATACATTTCTTGGAATTTAAGGTGTTTCTATTAATGTTTGCATTTTTACAGACGAAATCAAATCGCAAAACCAAATGTGCACAGGCCAAAAGTGTGACGAACTGCTGGAGCCGTTGCCTGGAAACCACTGAGCGCTACGAACACCAGCCAAGTTACGTTAGCTTTTTAGCAAACATGGATCGCATCTACTAATAAATGGTAAATATCGCGCAAGTTATAAAGTGGTTATGTGCCAAAGACACTTCAGGGAAAGCCACTTGACTCTTTCTTTGTTTACGTAGAGAACTGATGTAAAACGTGATCGCAATTCACATTCATCCAGCAAAAATCTGTTTCCATCAGCATTTATCGCATTTAAGCCTTTTATCCACAAGGAGAAAATCTGATGAGATGGACAGTACAGACCTTTTGTCGATATTCATGACATTAAATTGAATTTTACTGTTTCTCCATAAGGCATTTTTAATTCCATACAACTAAATGCGCATAAAAACATGTGGATGGAAACACTGAGCTATTGACGTTCCTCACTGCACCTGATGAGATTGAGATCTTTGATAACTGCTGCTCCATTCACACGCAAAAAAAAAAGAGCATTCTGTCTGCTCTCAGCTCCAGCTTATTCTGCCGGGGCCCACCACCACCACCACCTCACTCTAGGAGCCAGTCATTAAAGGCACTTGTGTGGAGTGTGACTGTTTGAGTGTGTTCATTGGAGACAGGTGTCAAGAGGTTGTTTCTACTGGTGTAATTACTCGGCGGCACGGCAGTTAACCAGCGCAGCCGGCGGCTTTTCTTCAAACTGAGGAGAAATTGCTTGGATTAAATGTAACGATCCCCCTCCCCTGATATTAAGCAGCTGTGCGTGACACCAAGCCCGAGCGAGGAGATCCATTCCCCGGGAAACTGTTGTCTTCCCTCAGACAGGCCAGTGAGCCAGATTGAGGGGGGGGGGTCATGGGGCAGCATTTCCACCACTGGAGGACGTGTTTAGATTAGAAGCTGCTACACTGCAAAAACTCCAAATCTTTCCAAGAATATTTGTCTTATTTCTTGTCAAAATGTCTCATTTCTAGTCAAAACTAATCTCTTTCCACTTAAAATAAGACTCATCACCTAAAAATTAACTTGTTTTTAGATCATTTTCACTTGTTTCAAGCTATTTTTCACTTGAAATAAGTAGAAAAATCTGCCAGTGAATCTGCAAGTTTTAAGAAAAACTTGCTCCACTATCAGATTTTTCTACTTATTTCAACTGAAAATATGCTTGAAAGAAGTAAAAAGTGTCTGAAAACAAGCTTCTTTTTAAATGTGATGTTTCTTATTTTAAGTATAATGAGATTTGTTTTGACTAGAAATGACATTTTGAGAAATTGGTACCTATGCACATATGTTTTGGAAATGCTCGAAGATACAAGTGTTTTGGAATGAGGTTAAGAAAGAACTGGACACTTTGATTGGACATAACTTGGACCTATCACCTCTTCAGTGTATTCTGGCGGCCAAGGTCTCGAGCGCATGGAACAACCACAACGCAAAACTCATCGGAATACTCTTGTATATGACACGAAAAACTATTCTTAAGTTTTGGATTCATAAAGACACTCCTACATTGGACGATTGGTACAAAGAGGTAATGAGTATAATCCCTTTGGAAAAATTGACTTATAGCCTTCATGATAACTTGGAGGGTTTTACAAAGGTATGGCAACCCGTTTTTGATGCTGTGGATCAGCTTCAATATCCCTCACTAACTGACATAACATGGATGACTCTGGTGGTGTATTTATGTGTTTATGTATATGTATGTTTGTAAGCTGTTACTTGCTTTGTTATGTTTATTCATAACTGTTGAGTAGCTTATGCTACAGAAAAATGCATGGTTCTGTGGAAACCATGTAAAGGACAATATGTGCCCTGATTGAACCTTAATAAAAATAAATTTTAAAAAAAGAAAGAAAAAAAGAAATTACATTTTGACTAGAAATAAGACAAATATTCTTGGTAAGATATTTGAGTTTTTGCAGTGTACTCCCTGCAGGTGTCTCCCCCCTCCTCCTCCTCCTCCTCCTCTTCCTCCTCCATGCTCCTCTCTGTACATGATACCTGCAATGGGGGGGCAAGGTGCTCCCAGAGGAGGGAGGGGGGGAGGGAGGGGATATATATATGTACACTTAGGCAGGAGAAAGGTCAGGCGGTGCTGAATGTGGCAGGCAAACATGGCGGTGGTGGTCTGGGGGGGCCTGGGGATGAATCACAGGAGAATTGGTGCATGGCAGTGAATGAATAACCCGCCATGGCTCCCCAAACCCCATTATTTCCCTCCTTCTCCAGTGGGGCCTGAAATTCATGTCTGCGCATGCTGCCAGTTCATTAGGGGGAGGATGTCATTCCTCTTCTAGCTGCAGCAGGACAGGCCAGCCAGGCCCCAGGAGGACCGGGCCCTGTTTAATTCCACATCAACCGCTCCACTGAGGGCCTTAATCTCTGCCTGTGTGATCAATACTATATCAGTGTAAATTAAAATGACAATTTTAAAGTAATTAAGCCTGTTAATGCTCGATTCAAATGTCATTATTCGCCAGAGGAGAAGCAGAGGGTGAGTGGATGTGTATAGAATGAGGATGGGGATTTTTTTTTTTTGTTTAGTTTTTTTTTCTCACCGTTGTTGTTTTTTGTATAGAGGGGGGGTGAAATTACGAGCCATGTCCACAGTGACAGGTAAAAAACGCTTTAACTGGCACAGCCTCATGTTGCCACTGCAGCCACTAAAAGGAGGGCTTAACAAAAGCAGATTAACTCTCCACCCCTGCCGGCCCACAGACCTCTCCAATTTCAGAGGAGGATAACCCAATTGCTGAAATCTGATTTGTACAACCAAACCCAATTATGGCCATATTAGATGAGAAGTGGCAGGGAGAGAACGCTTTGCCGAGGGGAGGCAGGAAAAATAGAGCGGGTGGAAAGGGGTGGGAGAGGGGTGCTGGGGAAAAAGAAACGTTACACAATAAAAATGCACTTAACTATAGAATGAAGCCCAGCAGTAATTGTGTGATTTGATTATTTTTGTCTCCCTCCTCACTCGGCTTTTG
The DNA here is from genome assembly GCF_045865225.1 of Trachurus japonicus. NCBI lineage: Eukaryota > Metazoa > Chordata > Actinopteri > Carangiformes > Carangidae > Trachurus > Trachurus japonicus. The sequence goes on along the minus strand of NC_140921.1, from coordinate 27,021,899 downwards.
AAAGGCTATTTAGAGTCATTGTTAGAGTGAAATAAATGAGGCCCTGCGTTAACCTTGTCCCCTTGTGTGTGGGTGTATGTGTGTGTGTGCGCATGTGTGTCTGTCGTGTCTCATGTGAAGCGAGGTGATGTGTAAGTGAAAAGGAAATGAAATGATCACATTGTTGGTTGTTATTATGACAGGCTTACAGCCCATACCCGGCGACCCTCCACTCCTTTAAGACCAAGATTCACCAATTACAGCCAGGCACTAGGCACAGCAGCAGCAGCGAGGGGCCGCACAGGGCCGCACGGGGCCGCAGGACAGACCAGGCTCGAGTCCTCCTAAAAAACGGAGGCCCTCGCATGCACAGACAGGAAAACTAACATCATTATAAGGATCGGCCGCGGCGGCGTCTGTATCTTCGTTTTCTCAATTTCCCGACAAGTCCAAACGACAAAGAAACACAAGACGATTCTATTAACTGTCACCGGTGTCTCCGTGTCTCCGTCCTGTGAGGCTAATGAAGCAGCTAACTGAATTTCCCTCTGCGGAAAATGCCCCATCTCTCAGAATTAGCAGCTAATGTGTCGACAAAACAAAAGAGGAAGTGTAATGATTAAAAGCGAGCCATTAGCACAGCGGTGTACATCAGTCATGGATGTGCCAGCAAAAAAAAAAAAAAACCACCGCTGTCAGTCACTCCACAGGATAATTCTGTGACGCTGCCTCAGAGGAAACGGGGCCGGAGCTGTAGTTATTTTGCAGCTGCACAGCAAATGTCCCACAGTGGTGCAACCTCCTCAGAAAGAACGTTAAGAATAATCCGAGAGCTAATTATTATTAATGTGCGCCGTCTTTATCGAGCGCCGTCGGCATTTAGGACGTGGGTGCGGGGGTTCGGGAACGGAGAAAATAGCGAAACGTCCTTTTTTTTGCTGGAGTGAGCTGCGGCTGAGAGTGTTGTGTGTTGTGTGAGCTGTTAAATCTATGAAACCTAACTGACCTCCTCACACAGTCTGCAACACCAAACCTGAGCCGCGTTCCTTAGCGATGCAGCTGCAAGCTCCATGAATTATTAAATACATGCCAATAGTGAACAGATAGAAAGCATCCCTGCTGAAAAACAAGGGCAACCAGTGGGTATTTAATTAGCAGGGTGGTGTGCTCCTAGGCATGCCTGATGGTGCGGGGTAAAGGACGCCCAGGGGGCTTTCAGACGGCTGTTGAAAAGCTTGTCATTGTATTGGTTTGCATCCAAAGCTGTCCGATCCATCATGCTGTCTGTTGGACTTGCTGTTTGTGGAGCTAGCCCTTATTAATTATCAGCTCATTTGGAGAGGTCGGGGTGGTAAGGGTGGATGGTGGTGGGCGGTAGGCGGTAGGTCTTCTTTGATCAATGAAAGCTATCGCTCTGACAGCGCTCTGCTGAGAGTGATTAAGGTCAATTTGTCCTGGCACACGTGGAACGTTCCCTCCAAGGAAAAGGATGAGTGGATATTCCTGGGATGGAGGTGTGGGAGACGAGTGTGTTAGCCGCAGACAGCTGATCCACTTTACTGTATCCTATTGGCAAGCACTGGTGATAGCATTGGTCATTAGTTTTCAACCTAGAGGGTTTAACAGAAGCACTATAATCCCTTCTCAACCATGTAACTAGACAATAATATACAAATTATACAGTCCATATTTTGTGTTTTTCTTGAATGAGGTACAACACAAAGCAGCAGCTGGATGCTAAAAGGTTTGGAAATGAATGTGACTATGTAGCGTCACTGGACTGAGACAGGCATAATTAAAACCTGAATGTGACTGACTGTGTCATGAATCAGCTCCTGTTTATAGTGTAAACTCTAATGCAAGAACGCTGGGAGACTTCAGAGAACAGGACTGTTAGCATCTTCTCTCCATACGGAATTAAGTGAAGATCTGATTCCTCAGAGGAGAAGCAACTCTCAAGGAAACTGTCTTCTACATGACTGCGCCACTTTGAAAGATCAAAACGCTGAATTGTATCTTTGCTGTTGCTATATAATAAAAGGCAGAACTGACCAGACAGTGGACCCAAGTACAGCTTCAAAGTACACTTGATTATTCATTTATTAGGGCAACTTCATGTGTTTACTTTAAGGTCCAGTGTGTAAAATGCATTCAGCATTCAGATTCTAGACTGCAACGCTCACTCACTCCTTCGGGCTGCCGTACAAACATGGCGGAGCAAGATGGCGACACTCTCTACAGCAAGAGCCTGCTATATGTAGATATAAAAGAAGAACTATAAGGCTACGAAAACCAGAGAAATTTTATTTTATAGCGATTATACACGTATACAAATATATTCATATTCAGATTTTTGCCAATAAACCTTTAAAATTATTACACACTGGACCTTTAACTGCATTTCAGAGAAATGTAGCGTTTGTTTTTTTCAAACTCCACTACATTTATTCTACAAAAATTGATTATTTGATTATTATTTTAACAACTAAACATTTTAATCGTGGGAAAGTTGCAATATCTTTTGAGAGCAAGAGAGAATATATTGAAGAGGAGCTGGGGAAACAAATTAGCTTTTACCAGAGACAATAAAGTCTCAATGAATGCCTCATTAAAATAAGTAGATGATGATCTTTAAATATCTGCCGGATACTGTTTAATTTCATATTTGGTTCTGTAACTGTTGTTGTTTTGTGTGTACATGTATACTGTACCTGTGAAAACTTTGTGCTCTTATGTTTATTCACCATTAGAGATAAAATATGTGTTATTCAAGTAAACCTCTACATGCAGGATTTTTATCCGTGAGCTTTGTTGTTGCTGCTACATGAGTAAAACATCTGAATACTGACATCACCAGCTGTAAACAACAATATAAAACACTAATATGACACTGCAGTGTTTAAATCTACATGCACATGTGTGTGTGTGGTTTTTGAGAGTTTGGTGACTGGCGTGGGGGGAGTGGGGCTCTTCTTTTCCTTCATTGGAGAGTGGGGCTGTGAGAGTTGTGAGGGCTCTCAATAGACAGAGGATTATGGAAATCAAAGCTCAGAGATTAGCTAATGGGGATATAATGGCCACTGACTGCCTGGGTCAGCTAGGCCATGCAAATGAAGAGGCTCTAGCCGTTGGTGGAGGAAGAATCAATACGTATGGACAAAGTGTTGGCTGGAGATGGCCCCATATCACTAATGCTACACAGGCATGAGCACACACAGATATGAACAAGCACACACACACACCAGGGTTATTATAGTAAACTAAAACTAAAACTGGCTGTGAAAAAATAATTTAGTAAATTTAAATAATAATAAACGAACAGGAACTAAATAAAAATTACAATGAACAATGTAAAACTAACTAATGTAAAACTAAACTGAATGACAGATAACATCAGTTTAGTTGTAGTTTTCTTAGAGATGTCTAAAGCTGCAGGAAGAAAACACCACAGCTCAGTATGGGACGATTTGGAGTACGACCCACAGGTAGATAAGAGTGAATAGAACCTGATGAGGACTGATAGGAATATTATGGGATGCAAGAGAAAAATCCCACAAATGTGAAAGTTCATCTTAAGAGGTCTGACAGAGGCTTTCTACTGAAACCTGAAAAACTAAAACTAAGACTAAATAAAACAGTGTTTTTCAGGACCCCACGTGGGGTCGCCCGGAATTCAAATGGGGTCACCTGAAATGTCAAGTAATTGATAAGAAAAAATATTAATAAATATATATATTTAACTGATTATTATTCTTTTAAACCTTATGAATAAAAACACCACACACACGACAACTGCATTTTATACTTTCGCAAAGAAATTTGTGATTGTCAAAATGGGGTCACAAGCCAAAAAAGGTCGGGAACCACTGAAATAAAAACTAAAACTAGTCAAACTAAACTGAAATGAAAAAAAGCAAACTGAAAAACTAAATAAAAATAAAAACTAATGAAAATTTTAAAACTATAATAACCTTGACATACACAGAGAGAGAGAGCGAGGGCCTGAAGCCAGCAGACAGGAGTGAGCTTTCAGCAGGAGGACCGGGCTCAAGTGGAGGACCAGGGATACGGCCAGGCCACACAGCCTCTCACTGATGTCAACAGGCAGCGTGTGATTCTGCCCCGACGCCTGGCACTCATCCCCACTGACACAGCACCCAGATGCAGATGCTGGTCCGGTCCAGCCCCGCTCTCCACGCTCCATCAAATATCTATTCATCGCGCCTTGGCCTCAAAACACAGCAAACGTCCTTGTGGACAATCAATAGCGCCGCATCCAGGACGGCCAAGTATTACGACAGCATTTAGATACACTAAGTAGTTTATTTTCCTACAGACTCTGGACAATCTGACATCCGCCATTTAGGATGAGCAGATATTAACCTTCTTCAGATGTCTGAGGTAAAGTGGGTGTCGTAAACGCAATTGACTGGGACACATGACGGCTCTCATCATCAAACTAAATGGAACATCGCCCTCTCTTATATATCAGAATACCAATTTTGAGCATGTCAGAAAAATTTCAATTTCAGGTGGGAGCGGCGGGGACGCCGTGCTTCCTGCGCCTGGCCTCTCCCCTCTCATTTTCATTCCTGAGCACTCGGCGCGGCCATTCATCAGGACCCGGGCAGAGGACACCTCCCGCCTGCTCACAAATGCATGGAACAGGCAATAAAATTAACCTTGTGGCAATTGTTTTCCCACTCGTTTGATGGCCCCGTGTCAGCTCATCCGTTACGGCGAGAAGGAATAAAAAAGTCAAGCTTGGATGTGCAAAAAATTATGACTCAGGAGGAGGAGGTGGTGGCCGAGAGCGTGGAGGGGTAGGGGTGGTGGTGGTGGGGGGGGTTACCTGAATAGAGCCGGGCTAATGCCAGATTATGAAGTCAAAACTCGATCAATCAGTGTTGGAGAGTAGATGAAAAGATGGTTGCTTGTTGATTTGTGTGTGTATGTGTGTGAACAACAAAGAGCATCAAGAGGCTCAGTGGGTACTACACACTAAAAACTACTGGGTTATTTCTTTAACCTAATTTCTGGGTTACTTGTGTTGGGTTAAAATTATCGGTTATTTTACGCAGAGTAACATGTTTTCTGGGTTAAAGAGCTTATAATTTAACCTAATTCTTGGGTTGTTTGAAGGATTGAATCCTGCTGTGGGTACAATACATTTTAACCCAAATGTTGGGATAAAATAACCCCACATTGTAGTCAATATAATCTAACATTTGGGTCAAGTAATTTCCCCAAAAGTTGGGTTAAAAAGAAAACCCAATTTTCTGTGTTGAAATAACCCAGAAAGTAGTTGGTTCCTTTTTTAACCCAGGAGTTGGGTCAAAAAATAACGCATTATGGGTTATTTTTGACCCTGTAGTTTATCTAGTGTATGAAGTCACTGAGCAACAAGATGGTGGGATATTTTTTATATATATACAGTTCAGCCTGCTACCAGCCCTGACCTGGCCCCTTTCACTGGGCGGGAGGGAACAGGACGAGGAGGGGGTGGGGTGGGATAAAAATCCTTCAGAGGGTGTTTATTTGCTCTCAACACCTCCTAAGCGATCAATATTTTTAATTTGGGTCCGAGTTATTATTTTTCACATCACCGCGCCGGGGAGCAGAGTAAAGTGGCTCATATTTTAGCACTAAAAAGATCGATATGACAGGCTCACCTTCACTCTGCCCCCTCGGTGGCTGGGGCCCGCACATCATAATGGACGGTGTGCGAGGTACACCCGGCCCGCCTCATGCTGGAACCACATCATTATCTGTGCACCCCCCCCACACACACACACACACACACACCTCACCTCCCACCCCTCCAACCCTGCACCCAACACACACACACACAACAACAGGACCACCTCTAACACAACTGATTTACTTCCCTCGGCTACATCCCATCAAAACACACACACACACAAACACACACTCAGACAGGTAAACACTTTATCAGAGCGTGTTTATGAGGAGGAGCTTGCTGTGAGTTTGTGGCAGTGTGTCTGTGTGTGTGTGTGTGTGTGTGTGTCGTGCAGGGATGATCCAGCGGGGGGCAGAAGGCTCGGTTCTACAGATCTGACTCCCTGTAATAAATGCATCAATTTTTGCCACCTCTTTACACAATCCATTAATTATAACTACATTTTCGGTCAAAATATTTTCACACGGGGGGGAATGCCCACTCTCTCTGCCTCATAACTCAGCTCTGATGGCAGTTTCATTGATTGTCGCTCAACACATGTCCAGAGTGTGTGTTTGTGTACGCGCGTTCTTCACCGTGGGTGTTTGTTGGGCCTTGACACTGTGTGCATATGCACTTATGTCTGCCCTGAAAGTATGAGTGATGGCCGAGGAGAGTTATGGCCCGGCCATATTACCGGGCTGACATCTACTCCATTCAAGTGGCCTCAGTCAGTGCCGTACTTCTCGCCATATTGAAATAGGAGCTCTCTTAGATTTAGTTTGCAATATTTTAACCTGCTTTATATGCCTGCTGCAGTCTTTTTAAACACAGCACACCGAGGAGGAGGAGGAGGAGGAGGAGGTGGAGGAGGAGGAGAAGCTGCTCCTGCTAGTTACCCCCCTGTGTGTAAAAACCAACAGAGACCCCTCCTCTGTGACCCCACTTTCTCTGGAAAGTATATATAATCTCTATATGCAACCTGGTTTTGTTTTGTCATAAAAAAAGGTGGAACAGGGGGGTGATATAAGATGGAGTTATAAAGAAAAAAAAAACAAGGCGATAAATGCGAGTGACACGCATTTCTGGGCAATACCATAAACACAGTGGCGCTGAGGCCCTGTCAGCACAGAGGGACACTAAGTGTTCATAAATTCCTGGCCGAGCAGAGTGGTAGCGATGATTGCATTACAGCATGCCGCCTGCTTGAGAATGAAGGACTCACCTCTGAGGCGGAGCGAGGCTGAGCACTGCCGGGAGCTCTACTGACAGGGCCACTCTGCTGACCAGAGATCAGCAGGCAGGGGAAGGCAAAAACAATTAGACACCGATGCTGCTGATCATTCCATCAGGAAATGTTTTCACTTCAGGCGAGACGCTACAGGCAAAAACACTGTTTTTCATGCACTGATCAATTTTGAGATTTTGGGCTATTTTTCTTCCTTAACATGTCTTCTTTCAGAAAAGTCGAAAGAAATGGTAGAAAATCCACATTAAGGTGGTTATTTTACTTCATTTTATCTCTTTTGTTGGTAGATTTCTCCTAAATTCGCCAAAAGTGAACATGCTACTGTGACAGACTGTGCTGTGTTTGTTGTCTGACCCATGTCATGTCAGGTATCATTGTAAAGCTCTCTCTCTCCTGAACAATTATGTAGGCTCCAAAAATTGTCATCTCATCCATATCTGCAACCAATCGTAAAAGTATGGTTTACATTAACAATCTATGGAATTTTACAGTACATGTCTTTAAAGGCCGTTTTCTCAAAATGAGTTTTTCCTCAGACTCTGAACCCAAAATCTCCACTTCATCAGCACCTACAGAATCCAAACCTTCCAGTTTTATTCCTGTCTATATTCTGAAGGTTTTTACAGAGGGGATTGTTGATATATCATTCAAAACCTGATTTATACAACATTTTATTCCTAAAAACATAGCGAAATTGGATTTCTTTGGGCTGGTGACAGTATTTTCTCAATTACAAAGTGAAAATCCAAAATCCCCTCTGTAAAAATGTCTGACTCTAATATGTCAACAAAATAAAACATTTTTGAAAGGGGCTTTATCCATTTTTCAGATTTTGGTTCTGGAGATGTATGCAAATTAGTGCATATTTTACCAGATATTGGCTCATTTACATATTTAAACATAAAATTTGACAAAAATTGTAATACAAAACAATATTTGTCTTAATGTAAGTGATAAAGTTGGGAAGTTTCATGGTGATATCTGTTTTTTTACCCTATTCGCCTGTAGTGTCTCCCCTTCAGAGTTAGAGAGTAGAGATAAGATCTCTGTGACTCATTAACATGTGGCTGCTGCTGATGGGTCAAATTAGCAGCCTCCCTTCTGAAAGACAACCTGAATGATGACTTGTTTTCTGTATTTGTGTGTGTCTCATGTTTAACCTGCTCTACACTGTCCCTGCTGATTTATGATCCACGTCTGAAAGGAAAGGAAACTCCTCTGTTTTCCTCCAGTGCCTCAAACAAAATAACCGTAAGGGCGAACTCTGATCAGACTACATCACTATTCATGCATAAAAGAGTGTGGAATTAATATTAAGTTTAGAATTCTTATCATTTATTTGTGTCTTAATCATTACTGTTCTCAAGTAGTTTCTTGGTTTGTATTGGTATGTCCTGTATACTGTAAACCAAATTGAACACTTAAGTAAGAAAATAATGTAATGTATTAACACTTGACAAATATTTATGTGAGGCAATTTAAACCACTTGTGCAGCAAAAAGATGAATTTTTTTTTTCCTCAGAGGAATTGAGGATTCACCTGTAAATTGTCTTTGCATTAGAAAACCTTTATCATCATTGTAAACTCTGCATACAACACACAGTATTGAGAGTTTCCCTGTAGGATCTACAGTAGCTATGTCTTTATTCTGTTTTTGATACGTCTTACTTTGCTCCCTTTCATTTACCCTGCTGCTCCTCAAATGCATTTTTTATGAAATCAGATTATACACAAATTAGGATTTTGACTCCCCCTGTATGTCACCCTGTGCTCCTCCAATTATCTGATCATCCTGCAGCAGCTTTCTCACTGTAAATGTATTGTTGCTAATTTTCTTCAGAGGACACAGCACCTCGGTCATTTAAAATGCAATATACTTCACATTACATTAATTTCATGTGAAATTAAATTAAGCTCACATGCAGCCTAACAGGTACACATCCTTATTCACCGCACAATCACTTCACTATGCCACACAATCACCACACAATCCATTCAGATCCATACAAGTCAGGATTCACACCTGCTTTAGGGCTGGATGGTATACATGTAGACTAGAATTTATGTCTCAGTGTAATTTAACATCACGATTTATTAATCCATCTTAAAGGGACATTTCAACATTTTGGCAAATTTGCCTATTGCCATAATCCCTATAGTTTTAGGAGTAGGATCATTACCTTTAATTGTCGGTGCAAGCTATTTTTAGATCGGCGGGGTCGAGACGCAAGCTTTTCACGGCGCACGGTATTTCCACCTTTCCCTCATCAAACTCATCAAATACACAATCCAACAACTCCAAAACGCTCTGGTGGACAAGTTGTGACCTGCACATTCACCACACTATGAAATAGTAATTAGTTGTTTTCGAGGCAAATACGTAGCCGGAACTACATTCCAGACATGGCTGCTCGGCAGAATGACTTCAAAAGTGCAAGTAGTTCTGAGTATTTGCTTCATGTGTTGTAATGTTACATAATGTTACATTATTATTACATAGCTTGGTGAATGTGCAGGTCACAACTTGTCCACCAGAGTGTTATGGAGTTGTTGGATTGTGTATTTAGTTTGATGAGGGAAACGTGGAAATACCATGCAGAGCTCATGTCTCTGCCCCACCGATCTAAAAACAGCTTGCACCTACAATTATGAACCTACTCCTACAACTATAGGGATTATTATGGCAATATGCAAATTTGCCAAAATGTTTAAATATCCCTTGAAATTTTTGTATATGCTTCTATGGCAGTACTGGTATGGCAACACTGGTGGAAAACTGCAATAATTATAATAATAATAATAATAAAAATGTCTTCTCAAGTTACTTCCATCTCTACTACACCAGCACTTTTTCATGACATACAATAAAACCAAGCTGCACGATCTGAAAATAAAAACTTCCACTGCAGTTACATTATCACAAATCAGGATCTAACTCCATAGTCCACAACATGTTTCTGGTTATGTTGTGATTCACTTGTCAGTGACTCTGAACTACAGTAGTTAGTGATAACACTGGCTGCTGGTCTGTGTCTCACTGCAGTAAGATCTGGTAGCCTGTTGGTACATCCATCCATCAGCTGCACTGCACATACACATTCACACCTATGGGCAGTTTACAGTCCCCAATAAAAGTCTCAGAAATATAAGAGAAACTTAAATGTACGTCACTGTATCAAAATAAGGCGTCTCAATAAAATATGTTAATGTGTATGTATATAACCATCGAACTCTGTTGATATGAATGAGCGTGTGTATTTTAACGGAGGTTGACTATCTAGTGACAAAGCCTCCTGTTTACACCGTCCACTCCTGGTGTCATGTGTGTTCACCGTCTGACTCTGCTACATGTGAATTAGCCTGAATCAGAAACTGTAAACATGTACAAGAGCCTGATGTGAACTGAACTCCCAGAGCGACTGCCACCAGATCCATGACACAAATTAGACACGACAGTGCCGGCCTACTATAACTCTGTCTCCAAGGGTGAAAACAAACATACAGACGCACACAGACACACACACAGACACAGACACACACACACTGGGTAAAAGGAGACAGCGGTGTCCTGTCAAGCCACAGAGCCTGATTTATCCTCTGTCGCTGCTCTCGTTCCTGTCCTGCAGACCACAGACATGAGGGATGCCTTTAATTTCCCATTAAAATGCCCTGGAACAACTGAGGGCTGAGGAGGCAGTGTGTGTCACTGTCTTGTGTGTGTGTGTGTGTGTGTGTGTGTGTGTGTGTGTGTGTGTGTGTGTGTGTGTGTGTGTGTGTGTGCATTGCGTGATTAGTAACAATGGTTTGTGCGTGTGTATGTGCGTGTTTGTGCATGAGGGTTTTTTCTTTTCTTTTTTTTGCAGGCGTTTCTTGTCTGAACTGCACGGACACCCGAGCACGAGCGTGTGTCAGGAAGCGGTAACATAAGCACACATCATTCCAGATGACACGGGGCTGCAGCTCCTGGGCCGGGCCCACCATAAATATTAATGGCCAAGAACAAGTGGATTGGGAGTTCAGTTATCAGGGCGGGCCTTCCTAATTGACATTTTACCTGCTGTATACCTTAACAGGGCTGTAAAACACCAGGCACCGCACTCAGCCATAGGGGGAAGTGTCAGTCAAGCTCTTCCTCCCCCCCGTCACGGCCTTCCTTCCTCTGGGATGAGAGGAGGAGCTCCGGCTCGCCGCCGCCTGCACTTCTCATTGTTCAGATTCAGCAGCAAGGTGCAACATGTAGCGTTTCAGCATGAAGAAATGATAAGCAGGTCTGATCTGAAGGAATTAAGACTGCAGCAAAGATTGGAGTATGTATCAACAGGTTGGATCTATCAGGTGGTTTTCCTTTTTCTGACTGAGTCACTGATTTATTTATTTATATATTTTTAATTTATTTATCTATTTTTTTAAATTGTGCAATATAGAACAAACATAAAGACACGACACAGCACAAGACAAGAAAACCCAAAACACAGCCAAAAAAAAGTAAATGAATTGAGAAATTGTGATGAGAGAGAACAAAACAAGAGAAAAAAAAATACATCAGCAGCCAATCCATCAATCAATCAATCAATTTTTCCCTTTTCCCTTCCCTTTCCTTTCCCCCCACTGATTTACTTTAACTGGCTGTTGAATTTCAAACTTCCAGTATTTTTAGTATTTGATATGCTCCCATTCAAAGAGACCCAGCTCCACTTGTTAAATAGATATTTTTTTCCACTTAAACAGTCAGGGGCTTCCACAAATGATTCATTTACCACCAATGATGTGATGATTATTTTCTCAATTAGTCTTTGGTCTTTAAAGTGGAAGCAAATTTCCCCAGATCCTCATTTTTTTTTCACAAATCAATGCTCCGAAACCCGAGGAAATTAAATTCATTGCGAGAGAAAAGCATCAAATATTCATTTTGGCATTTTTGTTTAAAAAAAAAAAAAGGAAAGAAAGTTGTTTACATTCGTGTCTATCTCCTAATTGATCAACTAAATCTTCAGCTGTGATAAACAAAGGGTCTCTCATAACTGCAGTTCACACTGTCATTTATCAATCACATTCCTGTCTGTCACTGACACAGTTCAAACACACTCCCACAGCGGCCAGAGGCATGTAAATAATGTGACTGGCCTTTAGCATACACTCGCTACATTACTACACTCCTCATCCAAAACATCCACTTGTCTACATGCAAAGAAACTACACACAAAACTGCATACAAAAAAAAACAACACAACACACACTCCACAGCAGAAAAGTGTTCCCACTTACATTATCTGAAAATTGACAGGTGGGGGGCAGACAACAAACAATTATCCCCGGAGCAAGGGAGAGAGGGGGGTTGGGGTGGGGGGGATCGAAGACTGAGAAAACAAATACGGGTGATGTCATCAAAGCTAAATGGCAAGCCCTGTGTGAGAAAGACTGGAGAGTCTATTCATATTTACCACTGCCAGGATTTCAATATCAACATCATAGAAAGCACATCAGATGTTTCTCTTTCCTCCGACCGCTGCACAAAGAGAAGCCCAGACTGCAATCTCTACTTGATGAAAATGTGAACGGAACAAAAAGGTTAATCTATAGACAAACACCATTAAATAAACAAGCTCATGATGCTGCTGGGATATTAGCGGGCGCTTATATGAAATGGCAGATGATTCTACTTTCTAAAGGCCAATGTTTGTAATATTTTTTTGAAAAGAGCAAATGTGACTCAGCGGGTGCTGTGATTTATGAGCGTTTGTGGAGGTGCAGCGTAGCATGGTGATAAGGCCCCCCAAAAAAAACATGGAGGAGAAGAACCACCACGGGCTCGTCACGGCTCGGCGATCACAGAAAAAAACTGCCAAAAAAAAAACCGGCTCGGTATCCGAACGAGGCCCGCAGCATCGGTGTGTGCCGCCCTGCACTCCATTTCTCCACATAATCACCCAGGAATGCAGAGATAATCATCTGACAAACCCACAGGCTGTCAATTAAAGCTGCAGACATAAAACTACACTTGAATCAATGCTTGTTGTACTCCTCAGGACAATCACAGAGCACAGGGTTTCAATCTGCTGCTGCTCTTAACACTGCTGAGGATCTGGCTCCACCAAAAGGCCACACTCATCACAGCTGATGGTCTGAGGGGAAATCGATGAATGACCAACATTAAGAGCTTCTGTCATAAGGACTCACTATTTCATACATGGCCATATTACTGTAGGTTCATAGGGGGTTGCCATGTTCATTATTTACCACTTTAACAGGAAACATTTTATACTAAGATTATGCTATCTTATATGCATCATGCATCTTCACACGTGTTTACAAAACTAGATAAGTTTAGATATTTACATCTCAATTCAGGCAAAAAATACCTCCTTTATTGATTGGTTTAAATGTCTATCTATTGTTAACTAAAGGTAACTGTAACTGAGCAATAAGGAATGTATCAATGCAAACAAAAAAAACAAAAGCAGTCACAAAACATTTTACAAGTTTTAACCTGATGGCTGATGACTGCATTATTTCCAGGTGTCTACTGCCATCCTGTGGCCATGTGGTGTTACTACACCTCTAAGAGACTACATTCAGTCCTGAGTAGACTATCATGTACTCAAAGCAATGCTTCTTTGTGTCTTACGACTCTTGATGACTTGATCTCATAGAGCAGGGGTGTCAAACTCATTGTAGTTCAGGGGCCATGCACATTCAGCGCGATTTGATCTCAAGTGGGCCAGACCAGGTAAAATAAGAGCATAATAACCTATAAATAACAAGAACTCTAAACTTTTCTTTTTGTTCTAGTGCAAACAAGTACATTATTAAGATATTTACAGTATATTATTTATCCTTTGACAAAAAATATTATAAACAAACTAATTTCCTGAGAAAAACATGTGCAGTTTCGGCGATTATGCCTCTTCTGTCTTTAAAATGATTTTCATACTTGGCAAATTCATCCCGCGGGCCGGATTGGACCCTCTGGCGGGCCGGTTTTGGCCCACGGGCCGCATGTTTGTATCTACATACAGTAGATACTCAGCCACCAGCTGCAGGTCAGTGCAGCTCTTGTGTTTTGTTAGTGGGTCTAAGTTATAAAGTCACAGCTTGTTATGGCTCGACAGTCCACACACTCTTGAATCTGAACTCACATGTTTACTGTTCAGAGCCGAGCACTAAATAAAATTGTTTGCGACAAGGGATTTGACCTTTTCACACCGAACATGCACTTGTTTGTGTTTTATCTCCTTCAATCTGACCACATCCAGATTCCACAGCAGCTGCCTGATTTAAGAGCTGTGATCACAGAGTGACCGGAGTGGTGACACATGTTCACTGTCACTGTCAGAGACACTTCCCTGCAGTGACATCAGACAGACGGCTTGCCTGTTCAAACCAAACACAATATTCATAATTCAATTGTCTTGATTGATGAAACTGGTTCTGTTACTACTGATGGCAACATCACTGCTACTGCTGCAGTTACATTGTTCAGAGTTAGACAAGTTGGAAAATGTTCTGCTATACAGGATTTTCATTGCTTTATCTTATCTGGTTTGATGTAGGCTAACTACTCTGTGGTCTTCAGGTTTAAGTGAAATAAGGGAAAACTTAATTTTGAACATAAAGAAAATGTTTGGGATGTTCTAAGTATATTTTACTGTATGTGTAGTCCCGACTAAAATAAAAATGATACGATGATGACAGAATTATTTCTGAAACTGAAAAGTAATGATGCTTGTTAACATAATTAAAAACCTATAGATCAAGTCAAACCAGATGACTGAAGCCATCCATCCATATATCTCCCTTATCATCCATGCAGGGTCACTAAACTTCACATTCACGTGTTGCATCTCAACGTGGTACACCAGCTGCACTGATGCAGACAGGAAGAGGCTGCAGAGAGTCACTAAGACGGTATAGAGAATCATCAGCCGCCCCCCCCCCTTTCACCTCCCTGGATGACATCCACAACTCTCACTGTCTAAACTAAACAGGGTGAGAAACATTGCAAAGCACAGCTCACATCATGTGTTTGACCTGCTGCCCTCTGCGAGGCGGCGGCGCTGCAGGTGCATCACATCAAGGACAAACACACTCAAAAACTGTTTTTTTTCCCCCCAGAGCCACGGTCAAGCTGAATGCAAACATCCACTAACCCCCAAAACTTTACTTTACTGTGAGTCTGGTTATCTTATATAGAATCTGTGCAATATACATTGACTTTATGTAGTTTTGCACCGTGCATGTTCTTGAAGGGATATTTCAACATTTTAGCAAATTCTCCTACTGCCATAATCCCTATAGTCTTAGTAGTAGGTTCAGTACCTTTAATTGTCGGTGCAAGCTGTTTTTAGATCAGCGGGGCAGAGACATGAGCTCTGCACAGCGCAAGGTTATTTACACCTTTCCCTCATCAAACTCATCAAATACACAATCCAACAACTCCAAAACACTCTGGTGGACAAGTTGTGACCTGCACATTCACCACGCTATGAGATAATAACGGAACGTTACGAGACAGAGTTGTTTCAGAGGTTAATACATAACCGGAACTACATTCCACCCCAGAGTGATTTCAAAAGCGCAAGTAGTTCTGAGTATTTGCTTCATATGTCATACTGTTACAAAATTATATTTTATTATTTCATAGCGTGGTGAATGTGCAGGTCACAACCTGTCCACAAGAGTTGTTGGATTGTGTATTTAGTTTGATGAGGGAAACGTAGAAATACCATGCATCCGTTGCGTTAGCTGAGCAGCTCACGTCTCTGCCCCACCGATCTAAAAACAGCTTGCACCGACAATTAAAGGTAATGAACCTACTCTAATTGGCAATAAGCCAATTTGCCAAAATGTTGAAATATCCCTTTAAGTAGCCTATGCATGTTGTGATGTGAAGTGATGTTGTCTTGCACTTTAGGATTGACCTTTTAGGGCCACCGTACAACTCAGTAGGTTGTGCAGGTGCCCCATGTGCAGAGGCTACAGTCCTGTCTGCAGTCAGCCCCGGTTCGAATCCTACATGGGGCGGCCCTTTGCTGCATGTCATTCCCCCTCTCTCTGCCTCCCCATTTCCTGTCTCTCTCAACTATCCTGTCAATTAAAGGCAAAAAACCCCAAAATACACTTTACTCATTTACTGATTCTGATTCTGCACCTTTAATAATATAAAAAAATGTGACTTACTGTGAAATGCTCCTGGGATTTGTAGTTCTCATCGAGGTAGACACGGGCTCTGCTGTACTCCTTCATGGCATCACTGGACAGCAGCTCCCTGATGGACGAAACACACACACACAAATACATATATCAGAAACATCAATCCAATGCAAGTGACTGAAGTGTTTGTCAAGTTGAATTAGTTTGATCAAAGTGATATGAATCTAGATTTGGACTAGAAGGCATCTTGACGTACAGCCTGGATGTGACCAGTGGGGGGAGCAGTCCACTCAGTTTACCACAGCCTGCTACCTGCAGCTAACGGCTGCTTCCTTATCAGAGAGGCTGCTCGGCAATTACCACTTCACTCACAGCAATTACTACCAACAGCCACATTAGGAGCCCGGTACTTACTTGACAAAGCTGTCCACATGTGACATGGACTCCTCATAATTCTTCCCGCCCACCTCTTGACAGTGCACTGCCAAGAAGTGAGGCTTCTGTGACTGTACTGTCTGTAAGGGAGAGAGAGAGAGAAACAGGTCAGACAGGAGGGAAAGGGACAAACACATGTTTCACTGCAGGTCCATCCATAACAGCTGGAGCAACGATACACTCAGTCCCATCTGCTGGTGATGAACTTAACTTAAAGCGATAGTTCACCCAAGATTGAAATTTCACTCATTATCTCTACTCACCCTCATGTAGACTAAGGGCTGGGAGAAGTTTCAGAGTTATCCGTGGCTTCTCTGAGTTACAGGGGGTCTCGGCATAGCAGTGCATGTCCATACAGTATAATGGTTGCAAAAAATTAAATAAGTCTATATTTCAAGCTTGTTTTGTAGCGGAAGCTCCTCTTCCCGGTTCGTCAAATTAGGACGAACCAGGGTCTGTCCTCTTCCCGGTTCGTCCAAATTTGACGAACCGGGAAGAGGAGCTTTGAGAAGCTTCCGCTACAAAACAAACTTGAAATATAGACTTATTTAATTTTTTTCGGGACAATTTCGCATTTCGGGGCTTCAATACAAGACGGACATTACATACGAGCAGCATGGAGGTATTTGGATGTTTTTTGGTGTGTCTTTTTGTTATGAAGACAGTTGGAACCGTTATATGGACATGCACTTCTATGCCGAAACTCTGAAACTTCTCACAGCCCTTAGTCAACATGAGGGTGAGTAGATAATGAGTGAAATTTCAATTTTGGGTGAACTATCCCTTTAACTTAAGCTGAATTATTCAGCCGAGCGACTGTGACACCTCAGGCTCCACAATTCCTCCTGACTCCACTGTGTGACACGCTACTATATTTACACAAGACAAAGTGCCATGCTAATGTAGGCAGAAGGCACTTAGCGAGCTTGTTCCACAAGCATAATGTCGGCCCCTTTTCATCCAGCAGCAGGGATGTGCTGTATGTACTGTACAGCAGGGTGTGACAGATGCTCACACGTCACCACTTGTGCTGACATATCATTCACAATAACAGCTCCTCTGCTCCAGGAATATGTCAGCAGGGCTTATTAGAGCGTGGGCAAAACTCCAGCAAACACAGTCTGAAATGATATAAACCTGCTGCGCGTGGTGTGTCGTTTCACTGGAATTAGTGATTCCATCGGAATCACACGGCATCACGTGACCCGGTGTGGCTTTCCTTTAAAGGAGACGTATTCTGCCCCCTTTTCCACAAATTAAAATAGTTCCCAGGTGTCTTAAAGACATGTCTGTGACATGCTTCGGTCAAAATCCCCCAAGGATCAAACATCACAGCTCTTTTCATCCTCTCTAAACAGCCCTGTTCAGAACGGCTGGTTTCAGTGCCTGTCCCTTTAAATGCCAAATGGTACCAGGTAGGGGTGGGGTTATGCAAATTCAAATCCTAGTTACATCACTGGAAGACATCTGTGGGAACAGCTCGTAAAACCACATGGATTTTAATCTCAGGAGCCTGAAAATTCATGATTTTTTTGTCAATTCTCACATTTTGGA
Organism: Trachurus japonicus; assembly: GCF_045865225.1. NCBI lineage: Eukaryota > Metazoa > Chordata > Actinopteri > Carangiformes > Carangidae > Trachurus > Trachurus japonicus. The sequence goes on along the minus strand of NC_140921.1, from coordinate 27,003,851 downwards.
GGCCAAAAGGCAAAACAAACACCTAAATCTATGTTAAAGAGCCTTCAAAAAGTGATATTTCCATAATATAATAATAAAACGTGGTGAACAAACCAATCTACAAACATTGTCTTTCTTCAGTTGCCAGTAGGGAGACAAAACTGAAGAGGAATATAGAGTTAGACCACAAAAACTAAAAGAGGTGAAAATAAGAACTAGTTGGAAAGAGAGGCACATACAATATATAGTGCTATTTCCATAATATGTCCCCTTTAACATTCCCTCTTACACATGACGAGGTGTTTGTGATCGCCCTGTCAGAGGTGTTCAGAGCGGCTGACCTCTAATGGAGAATCAATACCGCTGAGTGATTTACAGCACTCACAAGCACTCACAGGCTCCGGCCTATGGATGGCAGTCAGGGGCCATACATCAGTGTCACTGGGTATTGGGAGGGGGGGAGGCTACAAATGGTCCTTGGACCCTCTGCTACTTCACCGGCACCCACCTGCTCACTACAGGCCCAATCAAATAAAAGTAATGTATGGCAATAACAGTATGGATTTTCCATCAACCTATGGCTTGTCACTTAGCTGGGTGACCCGGCAGTGGAGACCTACAGCAGCTCAAACCCGGGAAAGATTAGTGGACCTATCAACTAAAGGGTCACACTCTCAAGGAGGTTGCGACTGAAATGTGATGTGCAGGACATGTATATGTGTGAACACATTACCATGCACATGCTTGGTGTTAATGGGCCACGTTCTATTTATCTTTCCAGGCTGTAAAGTCAGGTCTGTGTTGGCAAACAGACAGGTGGTAATTTCATTACCAGAATAACCTGCACTATCAGTTCAAATTCAAACAGCGCACAACCACTGACTTACTACTATTTAGAGAAAACATGTGAACACTTCAATCCAATCAACCGCTGTTAACATAACACCCTGTTGACATTTGAGGTGAGACATTAACATGCCAAATATTGCGTTTTTACAACAGATGGTTTTATGATGAAAAGCAAGCAGAGCGGCCCTCGGACAGTGACAGCTGCCGTGGTGGTGAGACAGACAGAAGCCTGTCCGGCCGCGCTGACATGACGGACAGAGCGAGCGACACCATATGGAACCCATTCTCGACCTCGCAAAGATGTCAGACGCTGACGAGCTTGTGAGCGGTCTAATGTGTGAGCGCTTCGTGTGGCTGGAGTAACAGCTTCAGGATGACTGCAGAGCACAGAGTCAGTTACAGAGGGAGGTGTGGACGTGTCAGTGGAAGCTCAGTGTCGGTGATGAACAGGCTGAGGTGTGTGAGCTGCTGAAGCCAGGTGTGTTTCAACAGTAGAGTTTGTTGGACACGATCATCACAGCTCATACTCCTCTATATGTGTCATCTTCCTGCACTGGGGGAGCATCTGGACTTAGAGTAGTAGCCTATAGGTTGTGACATTTGAAGTTATTCTTTTATGTTTAGTGTTATACAGTTACATTAAAATGACTTTTAAAGAATAATTACCGTTTTTTACAACCTGGACCTTATTTCTAGCATAAAATACGATCATTTACTCACCCAGATAACTTTGGTGTCATTATAAGTCGTTCTAACGAAATTAGATCCAGCCGAGAGCCGCGTATATCCGTATAATGCGAGTACACGGGGCAGCGCAATGCAGCCTCCCGGAACGACTTGTAATGACACCAAAGTTATCTGGGTGAGTAAATGATCGTATTTTATGCTAGAAATAAGGTCCAGATTGTAAAATGATCCTTTAATACATAGAGGTATTTTAGGGGTGTAAGAAATTATCAGTACACAGAAATATTGTGTTATTCCGTTTCACAATACTGTATCCATATTCAAAAGCACTGTATCAATTTTTAATTTTTAGTTTAAATATTTAGTTATAGTACCATATTTAATTAAGAAAGCTTTCTGCTAAATTTTAGCACACTTTTTATTGCCTCTTAATTCATTCTGTCTTGTGTCTCTTTTTAATTAAGTTTGCATTGTAGCACTTTGAGATTGTTTAAATGTAAAGTGCATTATAAATAAAATGTATTATTATTATTAGTTTACACGCAAACATTCAGAGCCATGGTTGATCTGACTGCGGGTTGGCAGCATTGACTCCTCCAACAAAAGGACAGCTCTGTGGATCAATGTATGCTCAAGCGGTAGCTAACTTAGCACTGATGGCTGAAGACAAATGGATACAACCGGCTCCTGTGCGCACACTGCACATATTTGGCCTTAAAACTATGGAAGGCAGTGGGGGAGACTAGGGTAAGGTGAGCATAGGGGGCAAGTTGAGCCACTGCTTGTTGCCAGGAAACCATATGAAAAACCTGAGCACATGACCAAAACATTTGGGAGGAAGGCTTCATTACATGGAGTCTGTGAAGGTACAGTAAGAACCACATGGGTAAAGTGGTTTGACATTTATGTCCAAAAAAATGTTTTTCACTCTCAAAAGTGAATGTAGTCGATCATAAGTTTCATGAGAAACGTGTTTAGACCAAAAGAGATCATTATGAATGTGTTTCATACATGAGTTGTGGTATCTAATGAGCTACAACATGAAGTAGTTAAACCCAGCATGAAAGTGAACCATTTTGTGGTGAATAATAAAGTCAATGTGGTAGCTGTGGGGCAAGTTGAGCCCTAACCTGTCCTATTCACTTGATGAGTGTATTTTATCTGTGTATGTCCTAATTATTAAATCAAGATTCTGGATCTTTATGATTACAGTAAGTTCCTGAGAAGAGGTGAAGCTGTTTATGGTAAGGCAAAGCTTTACTGTCAAAGAGAAAGATGAGGGAGTCTTCCTAAGATGTGATGTCATCACAAAACTCCCCAAACCTCAGTAAGTTGGTGTCTCAGCAGCAGGAGTAAAGGGGGAGGTGGGAGATTGAGGGAAGGAAAGGAGGGGGGAGGATCAACCTCCACCGCTCCTATGCTGATGACATGCTATATGATCAACACAGTTATGTTTACACTCATTCTGTTTGTTTGTCAGGATGCACAACATCCTGAAATCTATGCAGTTAGGCTACGTTCACACTGCAGGTCTTAATGCACAATTCCCATTTATTGCTCAAATCCGATTTTTTGTTTGGCTGTTCACATTACGTCTTTAAATGTGGCCTGTCAACGGATAGCTGTGTGAACAGCTCACGCTCCTGAAGTGACCCGCATGCGCAGTTGATCATTGATGACATCACGCCACAACAGTGTTTACGGAAGCGCCCATGGCAACCGGTATTGTAGGACTTTATGGCTTAATGCTAAAAAAAAAAAATCACGTTGGATTCAAACCCTAGAGTAGCGTCTCTCCCCACTACGCTATAACCATTGCTCTGATATCCGTGTTTTGATTCTGTTCCTGGCTCAACTTTATTTGGCATTCATTTACAAAACAGTGCAGCACGGGTCAGAATGATGTCAAAGTCGCGTTAAATGCGACCTGGCTGTTCAGATTGCGGTCGCATTCAAAAAAATTGTATCCAATTCAGTACCACGTTTAAAAGTGGCCTAATTCTGATTCGAAAATGTCAGATTCAATGCGACTTGTGCTGTTCACACTGTCAAAAGCAAATCGGAGTCAGGTCACTGCGGTGTGAACGTAGCCTTTTATTAGTTAGAGACAAAACTATAATTGCCTTGATGTAGTGATCCTGAATATGAGAAGTGGCTCTTACCTCACTCTCCACTAAAGACTGCGTCAAGAGCCATGCAGTCTGTTTACACCTCTAATGTGAGCTGGGATGTAGTTTTCTACAGAGTTGAGGAGCCATGGCGCGATAAGAGTTTGTCTGTTTTGTTTTGAGAATGAATCTCCAGTTGTGCATCTGTGCAGTTTACAGATGACAAGAGTGCACATCGGCACCTGACACAATCACTGGCCTCAGACTGTCCAGAGAAGTTTCCAATGCAAATCAGCTGCGGGATTATCCAATTCAGTGCGGTGTGATGCAAAGCACTGTTTATACTGCCATGCCAGATTCCCATTTAACTCAGTCTACTGCACACGTGGAACAGGCAAATGACCCTGCTTTGCTTATGTGTAAAAAGACTGGGATATCCTGAGACCGGGTGAAAGCCATAAAACACTATTTGATTGGAGTCACTGGCATGAGAAATAAGGAAACGAGAACCAAGGGCTTTGAGAAAAGCATTTATCATCACATGTGTCCCAGCCTTCATAATAAGAATGGTTCATAGTTTTATCTTTAACTTTACTTTCCCCTTATTGAACTTCTTTCAGTCCAGTGAAATCCTACCGAGGGCTGAATTTAAGACAAAAGAATTTGCCCACAGCTCGTTTACTGAGGTGACTTGTGATCCCAGAGTCAGAGTAAAATATCTGTAATGAATCCTGATGGATGTCTCCTGCACTCTGTCCTGTAATTTACTGTCTCTACTGTTCAGACCAGTTAAAGAGATAGTTCACCCAAAATTCAAATTTCACTCATTATCTACTCACCCTCATGTCGACTAAGAGCTGTGAGAATTTTCAGAGTCCTCCGTGCGTTCTCTGAGTTACGAGGGGGGGGGGGGGGGGGTCCGCGCATCAGTATTTGTCCATATAATGGTTGTCAATGGATACCAACTTTCTTCGCCCAAAAAGAGACACCAAAAAACATCCAAATACCTCCATACTGCTTGTCTGTAATGTCCCTCTTGTATTGAAGCCCCGACATGAGAAATTGTTCCGCCGGTCAGTGCAAATCGACACAGGAAGAGCAGTGAACCGAGACACTGGGAGCTTCCGCTACAAACAAGCTTAAAATATATACTTATTTAATTTTTTTCAGAACAATTTCTCATGTCGGGGCTTCAATACAAGAGGGACATTACAGACGAGCAGTATGGAGGTATTTGGATGGTTTTTGGTTTGTCTTTTTGGACGAAGAAAGTTGGTATCCATTGACAACCATTATATGGACAAATACTGCTGCGAGGACCCCCCCCCCCCGTAACTCAGAGAAGGAACGGAGGACTCTGAAAATTCTCACAGCTCTTAGTCGACATGAGGGTGAGTAGATAATGAGTGAAATTTGAATTTTGGGTGAACTATCCCTTTAAGAACAAAAGGTTGAATGAGTAACGGCACAAACTTTGTTTCATTTCATTACAACCAGCTGTACAGGAGACTCAGTAAAGTGTTGCTCTGCAGCCTTACAGTATTACAGCCTCACAATCAGATTCCTGTAAATCTGTTTGGATTACAGTCTGTCTGCTGCAGTAATGTTGTGCTGCGGGGTCACTCAGAGAAGAGAGCCAGACATGTTGGTGTGAATCAGCCCGCAGTCTGCCGACACCTTCCTAAACGAGTTAAAATAAACAAGTTAACATTCAAGATTGTCTAAAACTGCTTCAAACATGCTTGGTATGAGGAAAACACCCCCTCTGCAAAATAAGGAGCCGGTTGCATGTGGAGAGAGAGAGAGCCAGATCATACAAGGTCAAAGAGAGAGCGCTGTGGAAACATCCTGGTGAACGATGACCGAGGTGTATCGTGAAATAAATACAGATTTTTCATGAAGGAATTCCCTCCAGCAGCAGCAGTTATAGGCTCTGAGGCAGAGGTATGCAGGTAACCAGTAGGTTGCACAACCTCGCTGTAATTGCAGATCTATAAAAGCCAGTTTTACAGCTTCTATTGTTTATTTTCCAGGATGTTGCAGAAGGAGCCGTGTTTCAATTTGTTTTGATGCGTAGAAAAAAATGCGGCACTTCTTCAGTTAAAAGCCTTCAAGTCGTCAGCGGCGGTCGACAGGGTGTGAAATGCATACAGTCGCCTTAGGGCGGTGATGCGTGCAGCGTTTAGGGCGGTGTTACAGAGTGAATTGGTGACATCTGCAAATACGTCCTTATGACAGGACGTTCCAACACGATTAAAGTGCAAATTCAATTTATTGAGTGCGAGACCAAAGTCTTCCTTTGTGAAACACCCTTTGGATTCTTTCCAAGTCGAGTGAAAAGCCCAGTGCATGACACAGAATGTACTTTCTGTTTTCACACACACTCAAGGCTGTTCAATGAGATTCAAAACTCATCTCAGATCAAGATGAAAGCAGAGTCTATCATTTGGAACACAATTTAGCCAATCAGATTATTCATTATAAATTCACACATAAATTTTATTTCACTCCAGAGCGCAGACTTAAAATGAAAATAACTGACAGCGACTGTTGCACTAAATGCACTGAGGCTGTGAAAGGAGATTTTCTACATGTTTTGGTTCTGTTCAGTTGTCAAACCTCTTTGGAAATATAAATGACACTATTAACACTATTATTATAGATAAAGTTCTTCCCTTATGTCCCATTCTATATCTTATTGGATCTAATCCCAACATTTTAGTTTCATTTCAGCAGGAAAGAATAATACTAGCAGCTTCTACGGCTGCCAAGAAAACCATTATTAAGAATTGGTTTGAACCTATCATGGATTTTAAGAAAACCTGGCTCTTATTGTTTTTTGATGTCTGTCTTCTTGAGAGGTCAACAGCCAGGATTAATAATGCTAGACCTGAAACTATACTCAATTGGTCTAAAGCTGTTGCTGTGGTCCAAGGGTTACTCTGAATTTAGTTGACTTGTCATATGATTCTCTTTTTATCCTGCAATCTGTGTATATTACCAGTCTCTATATATTTCTGTTTGGGCTAAATTCATGTTTTTTTTGTTTTTTTGTTTGTTTGATTGTTTTCTTTGTGTGGCTTTGTATTGTGGTATCGTCGTCTTTCTTGTTGTTGTTGTCCTTTATATTATTGTATGTATGTTATTGGTGTATACACTATGTCTAATTTGTAATTATGTTTCTGAGTCTTTGTTGTCTAGAATTGTAAGTGATTTAGTGTTTTGTATTCATATTGTTTTGTGGCTTCTAATAAGTAATCCATTGTTCTTTTTTTGGAAAAAAAGAATAAAAAAAAGAAGATGAAAGCAGAGGCGAGCGGAGGGATCAGAGGCCGCAGCGGGAGCACAGAGGAGGGGGGGGGTCACGATCTGCCAGCGCAGCACGGCTGATTGTAGTCAACACCAGCGACCGCTGTGGGTCGTTCCCAGCCGTGCCCGAGTTCAGAGTCTGATGCTTGTTTCCATGACGTCAGCTGTCGGCAGCGCAGCGTTGGCATGAGGCTACAGGCCAGGGGCACACCTCTCCCTGCCTGTCTCTCCACACACACACACACTTTTCTGTCCCTCTTTCTCACTACACACACATTAGCGGACGTGATACCTTCCTCTCAAAGTGTGCGAGGCGAGCCTGCGGCGCAATGCAAACAGAATTCCTCAATAGCTGCAACCAGGACGTGCTTTTCCACACACACACACTCTACAGCCATGATACCCAACAAAAGACAAACAAAGGAAAGACTGGGTGTTAAAGTGTAGAGTAGAAGTTGATTTGTGGAGGCCGTGTTTGTTTATGTGTTTCCCACCGTCTGTAACTAGCTGGTTAATATCTTACCAGTGGAATTCCCTTTTAATAGTTGGTCTGATCATTAGAACTGATACAAACCACTTCAAACATCAGAATCTCAGCCAACTACAGTAAGGCATGTTCTTTTATTTACTGGCATTGCTTAGATTAAGCCTGGGGGCAATCCAGATTTGTTTATTGTAGCCAATCAGGTTCAAGGAATGCAATACATCAACTGTGTCCATGGAAACCACGGGGAGACATGAACAAATACATTGCCGTAAGCTGTTTCTGTAAAGTCATAAATACTTTCTTACTTTTCATCACCTCCTCATCTTCCATACTGTCAGACTTCCCTCAATCAACTGCACTGTCATTGTTCAAACAAATATTATTGGATCTGTTCATCTTTATCTATCATTTTGTATGTAAATTGCTTTTTTATGCAATGTATTATCATGTTTTCCTGACTCTGAAGACAACCATTGTTGTTTTTACATAGGAGAGGTATTTTCATAAGCTTTCTTTGGCTTCCACCTCTGCTGCACAATGTTTAACTTCACTGTTTTCATTGTTTTACTAACTAAACTCAATTATTACTGCATCACTGTTTTTTATTAGGGCCCCAGCACGTCAAAGGGTGCAGGGACCCTGTTGTAGTTCAGATGTACAGGTCCATCTCAATAAAGTAGAACATGATGGAGGTCAGCAGTCTTCTCCATGACAGTGGAGCTACTGAACCAGGCTCAGGAAACCTCTGCAGGTGTTAATGAGTTCATTACAGTGACACCGTTAGGTTACAATAGTTAACTTATTCTAATTTGGTGAGATACCAATGTCTGGGTTTTCATTAAACGTAAGACATAATCATTACAATTAAAATAAAGACATGAAATGGATATAAATAATATATGAGTTTCAGTATTTGAATTAAACAATTTAAACAAATCAACCTTTCCATGATGTGCAATTTAATGAGCAGGCCTTCACAGCTCAGAGCACACCACTTAAAAGCAGCCGCCAGACTCTGCACTCAGCCCTTTATAATATAGGACTGTTCTTTCCCTGTCACTTTTAATAGTTGTTAGTCCCCTTTTTACATCATCACATAATATCCAGTATATTCCGGCTGATGCAATACTCTATTTCTATTTCATTTACAAGTACAAGTAGATCTGAAGAATTGGAAGAAGAGAGTGAGGACCTGCTGGGGCCGATAAATTACATGATGTTTTCATTGGCCATTAGGTGGCGCTCCGCGGGCAAGCAAATACAGTGATGGGCTGTTTTCGAAACCGCAGGCATACTACCATATTGCCTACTACATACTATGTACTGAATGTGGGATTCAATATGCTACTTCAGCAGACCGACACAGTCCACATCGCAGTATGCAGTATACAAGTTTTCAAGAATGCATTTCGCGGCAACCAGCAGTGGTAGCTGTAAAACAGGGGAAAAGCAGTTTTATTTTATTTAGTGCTGTCACTTTATTAAGTTTTAATATTTTTTCATGCGAGAAAGTAACTGTTAAGATCCCAAATATACGGCCAGTTTATCCAAATGACGGCTGTTTAGAAGTTTGCTCTGATGTTTTTCGGAGAAGTGAAGCTCTGCAACGACCCCATCTTCACAGAGGCAGTAGCCGCTCTGAAGAGCTGGTCAGCCGGCCAACCTTCATCGTCATCACGGGGGGAGAACAGGATCGCTAATTAACTTACCCGCAGGTTTTTAGAGCTTTACCACCGGCTGGTTAAATTATCTTTAGGAGATAAATGTTGATTTAATTGATGAAATCTTACAATTGTGGCAGTAGCATTAGTTTGTTTGAATGAAAAGTGAAGCTTCCTGTGTATATTGGACAGAAGAGCAACGCTACCTCGGAGCTCTGTATGTACAGAAATCACCACATTTACAAAAATAAATAAATATTTTACAATGAACACATCAGTCTGCATTAAGTTTTACTTTATTAAGCTACTGTATATAACATGGTTACGGTACACGGCATAAATAATAGACGTCAAGGGCGCATTGCATTGTGGGATACAGTACACAATGTAGACTGGTCAGATGCATACTGGAGATATCTTCCGAATCAGTACGACATCCGGGAATTTTTCGCATACTGTAGATTTTGCTTTTGTTTGCATACTGCATACTGCATTTTGGCCAAATCAGTACATACTAGCAGTATAGTATGCGGTTTCGAATACAGCCATGTGTTCAAGAGTGGAGTCACACCACCACGGGTGTTTTAGAACACTTCCAAGGAGCGCTAATGAGGCGTTTTGGTTAAAGTATGAGAATAAGAATTGGGCCAAGTTGCAAGTCAGAATGGCTGACTTCCTGTTTGTTTTAGACAATGGCTGCCAGAGGCCTTTTGGTGCGTCTGGACAGGTTCTATGTTGCTGTCTGGCAGTGACCAGGAACCCTATAGTATAGTCACTAACTCCATATGAGCTTCTAGTCTTATGTCATATTCAATCGGTAAAATGTTAATTGAGTTTTATGATGAATGAGGCAATCAATTATTGTTATCATTTGACTGCAGATGCACTACAAGAAGTGTGAGTGAGCAATAGGATAAGATAAGATTTATGTGTCACATACACAGTTATACATAATACAATGTGCAGTGAAATGTTTTATTGTACCTGCTTCCGTAAATAATAAAATAAAAAGATACAGTGTAAAATAAGAATATAATGTGAAAATAGCACATATAGTGGGTTTACATGATTGCAGTTGGAATTAGAAGTTTAAATGTTTTAATAACTTGAGTTACCAACCACCCAATCATCTGAATATCATGTTTTTACATTACAACTATATTGTTATGTCTGTGTCAGATTAGATTGTGACAGACAGAATTCTTGCATGAGGCTTGAGGCTAAATAGAATATCACCTGAGTGTGTGTGAATGTGTGTGTGTGTGTTCAGGGTGAGTCTGGAATATTTTCTGTCACAACCAATGGACCATTGCTTCCTGGGAATGGTAAATAAGACTGTGTGTTTTTCTCAGCAGTGTTTGAGTTGCCGTTTATTTACTTGGTTTACATACTGGTCTCAAGTCAGCTAATCCCCAACCACTACTGCACAGTGCTCGGAGGAGGAGCAGCAGAGGAGAGGCTGCTCAGAGCAAAACATACTGAAAAAATATACTTCAAAAAATATTATCTAACTTGTATATGAAAATGAAATAGCTGAGATAATCCTAAACATGAAGCCTGATAAAATGTCCTTCTATCCCCATAGTGAAATGCTCCTGTACTTACATTTACACTTGAACAAAACTGTTTTTGTACATTCCTCCAATAAGTGCAATATTATGAATGAAGTGTAGAACAATTTCATATAGAGGTCTACATTGAGTCTTTGGGCCGTCCAGTCATGTTAATGTGCCAATTATGTCCTGCACACATCTCCAGAACAGAACACAATCAGTTTGGAGAACACCTTTCTGAGTGTTTTCTGCCAGGTGCTGCCACATTTTTCTTTCTTTGACAGCATTGTATCAACTTCTATGCAGAATGTGATACTGGTGAAGTGTTTAAGGGGAAAGCATTTCAGTGTTAGAGAGAATTCACCTCACATAACAGAGGATGGTATCTAGCTAGTGTTAGCTCTCTTTCCTGCAAATGTTGTGAATGAATCACCAATAAAAATCAGAAAGGTGTTTCAACATGGAAAATGAGACTTGATCATTAGAGCCCTGGATCAACCTATAACTAGTTCTCAAGTGAGTCACCGGCTGCAAGCTTTGTTTACGACACTGTGCAGAAAAGGGGAGAGAGTGTGATATCTGTTTATCGTTTTGCTTTTCCTTATGGAAGCTAAGTCTGGAGGCCGAAAACACTATTTTTTGGAAACAGGTTTTTTTGTGTAGACAACTAAACCAATGATGTCATAGCCCCGACCTCTCTAACATGTAACCTGAGCCACACCTCTAGACATCACACAACAATAACAACAACGGCGGACTACTGTCAGATCCCTCCATTACTGCACTGAAACGCAGTCATTACATTGTCATATTTGGACTGGAACGAACACTGGTTTGAGTCATTTTCAGTGGTTGTTTGTGTACGCTGACTTTTCTTCAAACTTTGCTCCCGTTTTTTTTCTTTCTTTTTTTTTCTTTTTTTTAAAGTATATTTTGGGGCATTTTATTGCCTTTAATCGATAGCACAGTAGAGAGAAAGACAGGATATGGGGAGGCAGAGAGGGGGAATGACATGCAGGAAAGGGCTGCCCGATGCGTTATTCGAACCAGGGCCACCTGCAGTAAGGACTGTAGCCTCAACATGGGGCGGCAGCTCTGCCAAGTGAACTAAATGCCACCCCAACTATGCTCCTGTTTTAACAAAAAACTTCTTTTTTACAACAAACAAGAAAAAGATTGTTTTGGGAAAGCTTGGTTTCTGTGTGGACAAGGCCTGAGAGTGACACTGGCAATACTGAAGACACAATCAGCTCCATGGCACCTGTCAAAGACATGATCAGGTGCAAGGATGAGCAGTACACAGTCTCAATGACCGTCCCCTTCAAACTTCAAAGGCTCTTTAAAGCATATGATGAAGACAAGGCCTTTAACACTCAGCTGACATAATACACACCATGATACACACCATGGTACACACCCTGCAGCTGCTCTAGACTTTCACTTCAAAACTTCACTTTATTCTCTCAGCATCACGCTCACTTTGGAGTATTTACTTTATTTATGTTAAAGGGATAGTTCAACATTTTGGCAAATTGGCCCATTGCCATAATCCCTATAGTCATAGCAGTAGGTTTGTTACCTTTATTTGTCAGTGCAAGCTATTTTTAGAACGGCAGAGCAGAGCCGCGAGCTGCTCAGAGCTACGCTACAGAGGCTCATGGGATTTCTTGGTTTCCCTCATCAAACTCATCAAATACACAATCCAACAACTCCAAAACGCTCTGGTGGACAAGTTGTGACCTGCACATATGAAATAATAACGGAACGTTATAAGACAAGAGTTGTTTTTGGGGTAAATTCATGCAAAACTGCTGATGTGCGTTCCTGTCGAGGACAGTTTTTCAGCAAGCAGTCTCTGCATTTGACTCGAAAATGGGTCTGTCTGTTCCGTTATTATCTCATCGCGTGGTGAATGTGCAGGTCACAACTTCTCCAGCAGAGTGCTTTGGAGTTATTGGATTGTGTATTTGATGAGTTTAATGAGGGAAAGCAAGAAATCCCATTAGCCTCTGTAGCTTCTGAGCAGCTCACGGCTCTGCTCCGCCGTTCTAAAAACAGCTTGCACCGACAATTAAAGGTAACAAACCTACTCGACTATAGGGGTTATGGCAATGGGCCAATTTGCCAAAATCCCTTCAAGGGGTTAAATGTGCATTGTGTAGCCAATATAATGCACATATAACTACATCACATAGGAAACAGATACTATGTATTGCGCTGAATGAAAAAGTAAACACAATCTGATAAGTCTATAATGAATTTGTTTTCCTTCCTTTCCTTACAAAACTACTCATGGATTATTGATTAGATTTATTTTTGTTTATATTCCACCGAGTGTTTCCATATTAGTTATCCCAGAGTGTGACAGCCTGTGGAACTTCATATGTTCTGAATCAGCTTCAGAAGACAGCTGCTAACCTCTGGAGTTGGTCAAAACTCAGAGCATCAGGCGATCACTTATCAGTCAAATGTAAACCTGCTGCAGCCTGCGGTAGACTAATGCAGGGGCTGCTCTCACAGCAGGAAGAGAAGAAAAGTGACATTTTTACCAAAAAAGCTCACAAGTCAAAACAAACACAGGATATCAAGACAACGTTTGTCAGATAGGATGAATTTCAAATTTCATTTCCGACTCGACCTTCTTCAATTTGCTTAACAACAAAATAGCAACCGCACACTCAAAGTGGCTTTTAAATGAAAATATTTTGCACAGTATGTTTGTTTCACAAGAAAACCAGACCTGTGACAAGAAAAAAACCTCCTGGTTACGTCACTAAACTATCAGTGTCTCTTTCTCTTCTCTGTGCCTGTGACTTTCAGACAGTGAAAGCAGCTTGACTTGTAGCTGCCTCACTTCCCTCGCCCCAGTGGAAAGAGTTGCGGTTAGTCAGAGGTTCCTATGCAGATGAAAAGATATGAAACATGACTGAGCTCAAGCTCTGCATGGCTGAAAAAAAACAGTGCATGAAACAGGTTGAAAGTGAGGTGAGTGGCATTAGTCTGCAAGATAAACTGAATGGGCTGATTAAAAAGGAAAAGACAGAATTAAAGCAGCAGTTTTAAAGCATGCATTGAAGCTTAATAAGCAGCATGCTGCAGAGGCCTCAGCTGGATGATTGAGATTCTCCTTTCAGAGAGGATGTTGCAACCACATGTTTTCATCTTGATCATTTTCTACACAACTTCCAACTAAAAAGATGATTAGGTGAAGTAGCCTGAAGGGTTTGTTTTGGTCACAGTCCCATGACAGCACTTGAAGCTGTATGGTAAGCTCTACTATGTCAACAGCACATCATGTACTACGCTACTGAAGACGGATGATGGGGAAAATTATGATTATGATTCTTCTTCAGTCGTGAATGCAAAAGGGTGAAACATGGTGTCAACGATGTAAACACAACCTTTTCAATCGAGACGACTTATGAGGTGACGTGTTTTAGCAGTAATCAACAAACATGGTTTGCGTCAGCGCATTAAAAGACATTACGATACAAACTGCAGCCAAGAGCCGAGACGTCACTCCGTCCTGCCTCTTCATAACACATTACTGCACGTGCATCACTCCAGCACTTACAGCATGGGGATGACCTACATTGTGAGGCTGAACAGTAACATGTTAGTTGCTGTGTGTGTGTGTGTGATGCTGGACTTACCTGGTAAAACTCCCTCAGCCAGGTTTTCTGTAGATTGTCAGGCTGCAGGAGAAAAGAGAAGAAAAAACAGGAAAAATCTGTGAGTGACTTCATCAATATTTCCTGACAGTATCACAAACCCAGTGCGTGTTTTAACTTGATCGAATAAATACACAACTCTCACTTTGTCTGATAGTGCCAGTTGGAGGGAAACATACCAAAGTGACATCTGGACAGCCACTCTGATATCTGACTCATTTCTTGTAAAACTTATCTTGATCTACACAAAACATCTTGGTATTGGAGTAATAGAACGAATCGCCTTGTTGTTTACAACTACTTCTGGGTAGAAAACCAGCATGAGAACAATAGTGACGGATGAGAGTTTCGCTTTAGCCTACGTATATACACATCTACTTTTTCATGTCACTATATCGCCGTTTAGACTAATCTGATGTTTGTTAAGTTTATAAAACCAATGATTAGACAAACATTACTATTTATGTGTGCACATTTTTGGAATTAGTCATGGTTATCATAGATTAGCCGGGCTAACAGTTAGCTGTTTAACTTTAATAGCTCAGTGACTCATGAAAAAATATTTTTTCCAGTGGATATCTTAGTTACAACATGACTGAGCTAACTGGAGTAGCCTAGTTTCATGTTGTGTCTAACAGTTGACGTCCTGATGTTAGCTTTGCTGCTGCCGTTAGCGTTGCTACCGCCGTTAGCTGTCCCTGTCAGCTGCAGCCACTGATGCTTTCTGGACACTGTGATTCCCCCAAACTGAATAAATACCACACATAGCAACACAAAACACACACACACACACACATTAATGTTTCTTCAATCACTTCAGATTTGTCTAAACTGTGATAGGGCGTGAAAAATATGGTATATATTATAGCTAAACTCTCGTTCGTTACTACTGTTCTCATTCAAATTACGTGCTGGTTCTCTACCCGGAAGAAGCTGTAAACAACAAGGTGATTCGGTCTATAGACTGATGGGGTGTTTATACAAGTTTTATCTACACTGTAAATATAACCATGTGTTGCCTCTCCCCCGTTACAATATCCCATACTCAACTTCTCCATTTGCCATCTCTGTTTTCCTCTCACCTGCTTTTACTCTGCCTGTATCCATTCTTCTCTCTCTCTCTCACTCTCTCTCTCTCTCTCTCTCTCTCTCTCTCTCTGATTCTTTCCATCTCTCTCTCTGTTCGTCTCTTCTCTCTCCTCCACTTTAAAAGGCTATTCCCAGATCTGGACTTCATTTGGTTTGCTCTGTGGAAACAGGGCCATGGGCAGTCTACCATTTAAGGAGAGATCTCCTTATGTCGATAACTAGGTCTGGTGAACAGGTCCGTGTGTGTGTGTGTGTGTGTGTGTGTGTGTCCTAACAAGACAAGTCTATAATAAGAATACACAAGGGATCAGCAGGCTCCGTTGGTATCTGTAACAAAGCCCAAGTATATTACAGACGTGGATGCAGTTCCCGTGGATGGCATCGGGGCACGGAGCGCACACCAAATACCTGATCACCACGACAACCCTATCTGAAAACATTCCTATTGTTGTTTTTACTCTGAAATCCTGTCTTTACATGGAAATCTCTGCGAATGGCTGGATTTGAATCACTTCTACTGTCAAACACTAACAGATGAGTCCAAGCTCTGATGTTCATGTTTCTTAAAGCAACAGTTCCACATTATGGGATGTATGCTGTTTGCTTTTTTGGATATTGATTTGAGAAGATGGATGCTGGGGTGCAGTGGCGCAGCTAGCCTTCCCTCCCCCACGTTTCAAATTCCTCTAAATTCACTCCTGTAATCTGTGTAGCCTACAATCTGTACACTGTAAAACAGCAATCTGTGGTTTTAGGGAGGCTACAAACCATTTCTATATATATGATATCTGTACCACTTTGACCATCAGAAGACTCTTGACATTAACACACCCACAATCTACAAACAAGCACAGGTGTTAAACAGTGGAGGTTTAGAGGTGCATGTAGCATCGAGGCTAGTGGTTTCCTACACTTCCGGTCCCTACGCTTTAGGTGAAACAGGTTGCTGGGCTCCGGCTCAGTTGTTCATGCACAGTCATGAATGAGTAATATCAATCTCAACCATAAGTTTCAGAGAGAAGTGTACTTCCCAACATGCTGAACTATTTTTACTTTAAAGAAACATCCATCCATCCATCCGTTGTTTATACAGCTTATCTATGTAGGATCACAGGGGGGGGCTGGGGCCAATCCCAGCTGACATGGGGCGAGGGCGTGGTGCACCAGTCTACAGTGAGGGAAATAGCAGAGTTATAAAATAACGAGTAATCAAAAAAGTCACTGTTTCCCCGCTGTTACCGTTACTGACAATAAAAGGTAACACTTTATAATAAGTAGACACTATTAAGCATTAGTTAAGCATTAAATACTCAATTCACCATTTATAACACATGAATAAATAAAGAATTCAGTATTTATTAATGCTGAACTAATGCTTAATAGTGTGTACTTATTATAAAGTGTTACCCAATAAAATGCAACGTTACTTGACTCAAGAAGACCCGACATAAAATAATACATCCGTTAAGTGTTTGTTATATACACTTTTTTTTTCAGCCCATCAACTGGTCGGAAAAAAGCTGTTTATCAAGAACTAACCAACTCAAAGCGCTCATCGTAGGAATACTGAGTGAGTTGGTTAGTTCCAGATAAATGGGGGTTAGACGGGCTAAGTAATTTCACAAATTTTGCTCTTTTTTTTTTAAACTCAATAGTTACTTTTCCTGGTAATAAGTTACTTTTATAATGTAGCAATTCAGTTCCTGACTCAGTTTTTTTTGAGGGGGGGGGTAACTAGTAACTTTAACTAATTACTTTTTAAAAGTAACGTGCCCCACACTGCTAGTCTATCACAAGGCATACATATAGAGACAAACACACACACACACACACACACATACACACATACTGTACACCAGAACCCACGCAGGCACATCAGTTTAAATGTGTTTTAGAGAAATGTGTTACCGGGGTATAAGTCATTCCTCTAATGCATGAGCTAAAAATAGTGCACCTGCAGTTTGCACAGCTGTGACTCCAACATACTCACAGTTTCATAAATGTGGTCAAAAGTTTATGTCTGATGTACATTGACATTTTCAGGGGCATCTTAATGTGAGACCCAGTGTGTGTGTGTGTGTGTGTGTATGTGAGAGAGAGCACAGCATCGTCCCGGCCTCAGCTCGATCAGACAGAGCATAGGTCTATATAAGGACATAAGCACTGGACGTTGTCATTAGTCACATGGATGAAGGAAGAGAAAAAGCGAGTGAGACGGAGACAGAGACATTAAGGAACAGAAAGCTTCATGGTACAAAGTTGCCACCTGATCATTGTGGTGAAAAACACACACACCCACACACACGCAAGTTCACACGTACAGCAGGTCAGACAGATAAGTCCCTGCTGCTTCACTGTCAGACCTAATTTTACGTCGTTGCCAGCGTACGTACACAGTGCGTTGCGTGTGAGTTAGTGGAAGCAATACCACATTAAAAAGACGCCTGTGTGTGTGCGTGAAGTTTAGACCCTGAACCATGTGAACATTGGATTCTTCTGATGGTACCATTCAGTAACCTGACAGCCCTTGACAAATCATTCAGATATTTTTAGCTCTTTTCCTTTGGTGGTTTCTCCCAGGATCACTGTTAGCCACGCTCACTGCTATTTCGCACACACACACACACACACAGCGCTGAGGCTGCAGGAGCAATGAATTCAATCTCTCAAAAATCACCTGCAAGTAGTACCTGCGGTCTTTGCAGAAAAAAAGGGGGGGATGACCATGGTAATGCGGCAATAAAACCATACTGTGGACAGTTTTATGAACAAGTCTTAAAGCAATGTTTCTCAACCTCTGGGTCGAGACCCCACGTGAGGTCGCCTGGAATTCAAATGGGGTCGCCTGAAATGTCTAGTAATTGATTAAAAAAAAAATTACTGATAAAAATATTTTTAACTAATTATTATTCTTTTTAAAATTATGATTATGATTTAAAACACCACACACAATCTTAAACAACTGTATACTTTCACTTCACTATACTTTCACTTTCAAATAAAATGCAGTGATGTGATGTTAAAATGGGGTCACGAGCCAAAAAAGGGCTGGGAACCACTGTCTTAAAGTATCTCATCTGGAGAATTCATGTCCTAGATCAAGCTGACATGGAGCAGTGAGTGGAAAGAAAACAGCCACGGCAGCTTGGTCATCCAGGGCTTTTCTAGAGCGCTCAGATTTAGGCTGACCCGGCTCTGATGCGCAGCGGAGACGCGTGATGATTCCGGGGGACCAGATGTTGGCCCTGCCTGGCCGGATCCCAGGGGGGGCCCGTGGAGGCCTGAACCCTGGAGAGAAAGTGGGCTAATAGTGGAAGGGAAGGGAGGATGAACCGAGGCTATATCTGTCACTGTGGCGCTCTGCCACCGGCCCCTAGCTTATCACAAGTTAATTGGCACTTAATTAGAAAGTGGAGCTATACTGCCGCAAAAGGTAAAAATAAACCCACTCACTCACTCACTCAGTTCTCTCCACCTCCTCCGTCCTCAAACCTCTGTTTCCTCAGTCGATGGCCTACTTCTCAGACAGAACAGGAAGCTCAACTAAGAGGTTACCGCTCATTAGTGTCCTTGTGTTTCTGATGAGTACGACACAAAGCCTCAGTTATGTAAATTTACACCTGAATTGCATCGGTATTCTTTCTTTGACTTCCTTTGGAGGTATCATCACCGCTGGCTCAGGTTTTGAATTTAACAAATACCATGCAAAGGACCTTGGCCGCACTGCCTCGTTTATCACACTGAAATTCTACTGTGTCAATGACCTTGGACTGATTTTCAAAACATAATGGTTGCATTTTAATTGGTGTAAGTATTGTTCCCCAAATAGTGTAGGGAAGGGCAGGTATTTCCTGTTTCAGTTTTATTCTTTATACAAAGTAGCTTCTAGTCTATGGATATTCCCATTCATCCAGGTCATCGTTTCAGTTTGCCCAGAAAAGTAGCTTCTACTTGAGCATGTGATGAGCAACAGTTGTGAACTCTCTGAGATCTCATTGTTCCATTGGAGTCGATGGCTGAATGACACTGAATGACTACTGCCAACCAGCAGTCAGAATTGCAACACAGAAATGAACCACCGCCATGAAATAAATTGTTAATTAAAAATAGATACAGAGCTTTTGAAAAGCAATACAGTATTGCAAAAGGAAATATCAATATTACTTACACCCCCAGTGCGTTCCATTTACATTGGAAGTCAGAACTTGGAGCTCAGAATGATGTCACCTCCGAGTTGGGTGTTATTCAGTTAATAAAACCAATGTGAAACACTTGTTAAAAGGCAGTAGAAAATTAAAACAAAAACATGTAATGAGCCGTTAACCACTGCTAGCCATTGCTACCAAAACCATTTTGATAACAATGCTAGGCGGTTTTTAAACATACAAAAAGCGTTGCAAAATGTCCCGGGATAAGAACACAGTGCTATCATGCACATGGCTGACTTTAATGTGAGACAATTACAAGAGAAGGAAAATAAACAGCAAAATTGCAGGGTGTTCACCACTGTTTACGTGAGTAGCAGCCATCATTAATCATCGTGTCGGTGCTGGTTGCATTTGTCTGACTTTCAGAGTTGGAGATCTGACTTCAGGGGACATTCCAGATTAAAATTCCAACACGGCATTTAGAATTCCTGACTCCCAAGTACAACTGGAACGCACAACAATACCTGTTTCTATCCACCTTCTTCCGAACTCCACAAACAGAAGCGGGTTTTGCTCTTCCATTGGAATTTTATGTTTATGTTTCCATGGTTTGATTAGCTGTCAAAGTCGCATGGAAAACGCACGGACCTATTAACACTGGCTTTTAACTATGGATTTCACACCGTCCTCACAGCTGATACGCACTTTGTTTGTCTAATGAGCTTCTCTCACTGGGATCACGCTGCCGAACTGGCACACACTGTAAGTCCTCACAGAACTGTCCAAATGACTTTTTAAAACATCTGTACTGTGTATCCCCCTCAGGTTTTTGTCCATTTGTGTGATATCCATTGTTAAAAGCTGGCGTTAATAGATCCATGCATTTACCGCAACTATGACAGCTACTGAAACCATGGAAATGTATGCATTACAATTCCACTGGAAGAGCAAAACAGGCTTCCGTTTAAGGATTTTGGAAAAAGGTGGATATATGAGTAAAATCTGAACTGTATCTCTTCTATACCACCAGTTTCTTAAAAGATTAACAAAGTCAGCCACTCTACTCCTGCTTCTCCTGCTGACAGAACCAGTAAGATGACACGCTGGCCTGGGTAAAGCCGAGGTCACAACCTTGAGGCTGCCACTGGGTCTCAGAGGTCATGGCCTCCAGTCTTCTTCCCCTTGTGGCTCTTTACTGGGGAATTCTTCAGCGAACAGAGTAGAAACACGTCCCGGCCCAGCTCAGGATTGCAGCAGGCTGTTTGAACTGAGACTGTGGGGGGCATTACGTCAAGGCCGCTCCCGTCGAAGCCTCCTGTGGTGATTCTTCTGAGAACACATGGCCACCACATGAGGTTCCTCCCTCTTCCCCTACTTTTTCAACTAATCCTCACCCTGTTTTCTCTTAGCCTCCGGTTCAGCTACAATATTATTATTATTTTCACTGGGTTCTGCTGATCTCTAAGTTTGTCCGTTCTCTCCTCCCATTTTCCTTGATCCTTTTTCAGAAAACGTTCAGAGAAGTCTCCTTCACCCCCCACAAGTCTGCTCAGCTCCCGCTTTCTCAGACCACGACGACATGGGGCTGGAAAAATGCTGCTATAAAAAAATCTGCTCTGCAACGAGCCACCTCCATAATTGAAAAGAAGTGGAGTGGAGATGAGGAGACTTAAAAAAGCAACGGTTGCTTGGTTACACCTGACACTAATACCAGACAAACACAGGTCCAGCACAAAAACAGCTGCATGAGGCAGAACTTAGAAACCAAATAATGTAGTTGTGTCCTTCCATCTCCATCTGACAGAAAAGTAGAGCTGTCATTACAGCTCCCTAAAGGGATAGTTCAACATTTTGGTAAATTTGCCTATTGCCATAATCCCTATAGTCATAGCAGTAGGTTCATTGTTGGTGCATGTTGTTTTGAGATCAGCAGGGCAGAGACTTGAGCTGCTCAGTGAACACAATGGAGGTGAATGGTACAGGATCCCTGTCCCTCATCAAACTCATCAAATACATAGATGTTGTGACCTGCACATTCACCACGCTATGAAAAATTAACGTATAATTATGTAACATACAACACATGAAGTAAACACTCAGAACTACTTTCGCTTTTGAAATCACTCCGCCCAGCAGCCGTATCTGGAATGTAGTTCCGGCTACGCATTTGCCCCGAAAACAACTGTAATGTTACATGATTATCTCATAGCGTGGTGAATGTGCAGGTCACAACTTGTCCACCAGAGTGTTTTGGAGTTGTTGGATTGTGTATTTGATGAGTTTTAAGGGACAGGGAACCTGTACCGTTCACCTCCATTGTGTTAGCTGAGCAGCTTGCGTCTCTGCCCTGCTGATCTCAAAACAACATGCACCGATGATGAAAGGTAATGAACCTACTGCTATGACTATAGGGATTATGGCAATAGGAGAATTTGCCAAATTGTTGAACTGTCCCTTTAAGTTTCCCTGAATCATGTACAATGTACAAGTGTGAAAGGTGTGTTGGATGCTTTTTCAGGAATGCCTCACATGCTGGTTTCAATGATGTGGGCTGATGAGCAGCATTTCTGAATGGAAGCTGCTGAAGGTTGAGATCCACTGCCAATACTCATCTGCAGACCCTTCAAGCAGCATGTTTATTTACTATTTAACAAAGATGATACATCATCAGATTAAAGAGGCATGGCACCAGTGTTGTAAACGTTGCACCAAGTTGTGTCAGGTGCTACTTCCCCATATGAGCTTTGTCAAATCTGATAAAATTAATTTTAATGACGTCATTAGGGCTTAACTGAAATTCATCTGATGAGAAATGTTGAAAGATTTCAAACAGTGGGTATAGAGTTACATAAAGAAATACTAGCCTGTGTGAAATGTGGTGCGGGATGGAGTTGAACTCATATTATGGACTGGGAGTCAGTGCTTCAGTTGTTCTTCTTTAATCTGGAATAACCTTGTACAGATCTCCCACGGCTAATGATAAATTCTAAAATTCCATCAACAGTGGGTAAATCCCTGACCAAAAATACACATGTCTGTCACACAGTGTCCCCAAATGACTCTGATTTGACACAGTCATGTGATCCATTGTCCCTGACCAGGTCTACACCTACATAAATAGCTAGACTGTGTGTAGTCAGTGTAGAAACTCAAAGTCATAGTTGAAACTGTTGTGGACCGCACTGTAAAACCACTATTGTGCTTTTTAAGCTAAAGCTGCTGGAAAAACCACTAAATGTCACTGGATGGCATAATATTAGCACATCTATGACATGACATCAGCGTTTCATATTTGTGTTTTCATCCAGCTGAAGCTCTTTTTCTTCCTCTCTGTGATCACAGTAGAGAGAGACACATCCAAGCTGCGTCCAAACAAAAAAAAGACAAAGACTCAGAACAGAGTAAACTCATCCTTCATTACAAATTCAATACTGAGGACAGCAGCTCTAGACTTTTGGTATGTGTGGCCAAGCAGTAACCAGATACAGTGCAGGGCATGGTGACACAGTGGCATCATGCTCTGCATTCATCTCATAGTGTGTCTCATCTCCGACACTGTAATGATCTAAGACCAGAATGAGAACCAAATAGAAATGGCACTTTCAAACAAATACTCCACTGCTGTGATTTGAGCAGACCAGACCAAACCAGGAGTGATGGGAGGAAGTGAAGTGACCCCGATGTGCTCCAACTCCTGACCACCTCATTTGCTGTGCAAAATGAGAGCATAAATAAGTGACAGCTTTTACTCCCAGTAAGGCTTGGAATGGTTCCCCAGACAACCACAGCTCACAACATCTTCTCACTCTTTTGACTGTTCCAAACTCAGCTGATTTATGGGACCACTTCTTTTTAGAACAAGACTTCATTTTGTCATATTCAACACAAACAACCACATAAGAACTCCATTCTGTTCGATCCCATACCATATAATAATCTAGATGTAGTGCAGAGGCAGCGGCCATGCAACAGATGGTTTTCATGTCTAGAGCTGCAACAATTAATCAATTAATGGAACAATAATTAACTTAAGTAAACTATTTTGATAATTGAATAATCGGTTTGGGTAGTTTTTTAAGAAAAAAAGTCCAAATTCTCTGATTTCAGCTTCTTAAATGTGAATATTTCTGGTTTCTTTGTTCCTTTATGACAATAAACTGAGTCTCTCCTTGGTTTGTGAACAAAACAAGACATTTGAGGACGTCATCTTGTGGTTTGGGAAACACTGATTGACATTTTTCAACATTTTTTATTATTTTATGACCAAAAAACTAATCGATTAATCTTTTAAATAATCAACAGATTAATCGATAAAGAAAATAATCTTTAGTTGTAGCCCTATTCTTGTCAGAGCCTTGTCTTTTTTGCCAACCCTCATGGTACAGCTACTAATGCAAGGGCAGCTTACACAGTGTACGTGTGCGTGTGTTGACACACTGTTAGAAAGGAGGTTACTGGTTTCAGGGGAGCGGGCAACTGACTAAAAATACCCTGCTTAGATGGAGGCCATTGAGTGAGGGCGGGGATGTGAGGAAGGAGAGCAGCTGGAGAATCAGCAGGGGAATCAGTTGATTGGTCTTCAACAGGTTGCTGCCCATGTCACTTTCCCTAACAACCTTCCTCCGCAGCTGCTAAGAGGAGGCTCCGCGATGCCGAGGCGTGTCCCCTCAGTGTTTTATGTAACTTCACATCAAACAGGCTCATTATGGAATTAATTAGAGCAAACCCAGAGTGAGAAAACACCGAATTAAACCTGGGCTGGCTCCTGAGAGATGTCCTCATCCTGGCGGATGCAGCTGTGGAGGACGTGTGGAGGAGGACTGAGGCACTGGTGCGCTTCAGACTAAGTGACAGTCAGATGATGAAACACCTGAAAGCCCACTTGGGTTTTCAAGATCAGACTCGGGAGGGGGGCATTTTGACTATTCTTATAACTGTCAGACACAAACCGTGAAACCTCCACTTCATACATCTTCTTTGGTGACTTTTTCTCTGCAGAAACAGGTTCGACATCATGAGGGGAGACTGATAAACGGTGCACTGTCTACTCATTCAAACAAACTAACAATTATTGACATTATCGATTAATCTGTCGATTATGTTAATGATTAATCGATTAGTTGTTTGGTCAAAAAATGTTGAAAAAATGTTGAAAAATGTCAGTCAGTGTTTCCCAAACCACAAGATGACGTCCTCAAATGTCTTGTTTTGTCCACAAACCAAAGAGAGACTCAGTTTATTGTCATAAAGGAACAAAGAAACCAGAAATATTCACATTTAAGAAGCTGAAATCAGAGAATTTTGACTTTTTTTCTTTAAAAAAAAACTACTCAAACCAGTTGACGATTAATTGATTATTGATCAGTTCATCGATTCATTGTTGCGGCTCTACAAACAAGTATCATATCTGCCCATTCACACCATCCAGAAAATCCACAAAGTAAAGTGCTGAATTCTTTTGAGTTTCCATCTTGTGTGGGGATATTAGGATGTGGATCATGGAGACAGATGCTGGGGATAATCCCCCATCACCATAGAAGCAGAAACTGTTAAAGGATGGCAAGGGGCTGCAGACATGATTGAAATGTGTCATTTTTGATATGATGTCTTTTAATGTGATGCCATTGCCATGCATTTTTTACAGTGAGATTACAGTCTCCTTGTGACTCTGTGTGAGTCACTTTCTTCACATCTGTCATGATTCATCCACAAAGCTGTTTTTTCTCCACACTTTGTCACATTTTACTTTGTGCAATACAAAACGCTCTCACCTCTGGAGCGTAATAAAAAATTGTATAACTTGTCAATTCTGTTTTGTCTCCAGGCATCTTTATCTTTTATGATCAACCTGCTGCAGTGATGCTCAAGTGTCCTCCAGTGTGACTCCACTATGACATCAGAGCCACAACAGTGTGTGTATTAAGCAACTAACTCAACATTTACAGAAGAGACTGGTTTGAGTTTAGTCTCAGGTCAAAATCCCAGAATAAACATTTGGGGAAAAGGAGATCAGTGCCCCTCAGTCACACCTAACCATACCATGCCTCTGTTTACCCGAGCACAAAGATAAAGACTGGATGATGCCGCCTTGGGCTCTTATTCAAAAAACATCTAAGATAGTGTATAGATTCACAAAAGATTACGTATATTGTATTTAGTCATTTATCCATATTGACAACTAGACATGGACCAGGATGAGATTCTGACGCTATGATAACCTTGAGCAAAAATATCACGGTTTGACGGTATTGCAGCTAGAAATGTCTTTTGAAATGAAAAAAATGTTCCAATGGAACAAAGTCTTTTATTTTTACAACAGCATAACAACATATAGAACATCTGGATCATTAGTAAATGTCTATCGAGGTGGTGTCTGTGAAAAGTCACCGCGGTAACGCAGTGAAAAGGAATGGAGCGTTACAATGATGCTGCATTCACCTGCAGTCGGGCAGACGGCCGTCGGTAACAAACCAGATGTTTTTTAGTCACAGAAGTCGAGAGAAAGCCGGTAAAACGTGGGTCAGGTAAACAACACGTGTTTATATAGAGGCTTGTTTATGCCATTATTGTCGTCGGCTGTCGTCCGTCTGCCGTCTGCCCAATTTCACATGAATGCAGCATGAAAAATACGATTGAGTTGCTTGCGATATACAACCGCAACGCTAGATGGGAGTAATTCCTACACAATGTACCTTTAAGGGAGGCTATTTTTTGGAATCGGGCCCCAGAGTGGGTAAATCTCAAGATGTATCTTTTGTGAATCATCGGCATCGATCAAGTCGACATTTAGTTGATAATGTTTGTAGTTTGAATCCAGCGCACAGCTTCACGTCTTCTTCTCTGTTGGTGTGTGATAGTCTGTGCTGCAGCTGCAAACGACCTGAGGGAATTCTGACCTGCACTTTCTCTCTTTCATGAGAAATTAAAAAAAGAAAAAAAAACAGCACATACCACAGGAATGATATGACGGAAAATGTTTTTGAGGTTTTGAAACTGTGACTTCTTCATACCTTGAAACCGGTAATCGGCCCATGCATGCAATTTTTCGTTTCACAATACCGTATCCATATTTAAAAGCACTATATTGATTTTTTATTAACAACTGACATGCAAGGAGATCCAGCAGAGCACTGAGGATGCCTAGTAACAGTTTGCTGGGCATGTCAGGCTGGAAAGGAGACGAGTCTTCATGAGGTTCTTGACAACAGAGGGACGCCCCATCCTCATCATATGAAGAACCAACAACATAGAGGAGACATCACAACACTGTTTACTGTTGTTTCACTCACAAATGCTTTATGAGAAGTAACAAAACAAACTGTACACACACACACACACAGAATGGTACAGTAGCTGCAGTGTGAATGTAGTAATGAAGAAACAAAAAAGAAAAGAAAAAGAAAACTAGCATTCACACACACACACACACACACCCTCTTTTGGTGAGAAACTATGTTGCAATCAACTGGGATTTGTATAGATTAAGTGTCATCAGAAAACAGGAAATTACACCACTCAAAACACACCGCAACTGTGTGGTTCAAGAGCCTGAGACTGCAGCGCACAATGCGCCATTCAAGAGCTCACAGTCTCACACATCCTTGGATGGATGTGTACAGTGTCCGCGGAGGGAGATGCTGCATGTGCACTTAAGGCTCAGATGCTGCCGTGTAACACTGCAGCAGAACACACACCGAAGCCCTGGCCTATCAGGAACTCAAACAGTCCTGCTGATAAAATACATCACAAATGTCTTCACAGCAAACGATTCCCATCGAAGATTCAGAATGCACAGTCACCTTGGAAAAAAAAGCTCAGTATTGAAGGATTGTGTAATACACACTAGGTGTAGAGGGAGAACCAGCATTGCTACTATCTGAATAGTGTGAGCTCTCCCACTCACACCTCTGCCATGTTACTCAACAGACGGCAAACTCCCGATGACGATGCGATGCACACAGCCACTGCATTGCACTCTAATACCTCTTAGTGAGAACTCATAAACAGGAACCTCTAACACAAGATTATTTCCACTGAAAGAACAAACAAAACGCATGTGTGACTAAGCATTCTTGTGTGTGTCTCTAAGACTTACACAGAACTAGTCAGTGGTATTTACTTATAATTCAGTGGCTGGGTGGAGACGGGTGACGTCCTAATTCTATATGGTTTTGATTTAGGCCTAAAGGGACATTGTGTAACTTCTCCTGTTATCTATTCACGAAAATCGATTATTTTGTTCAAAAGTATCTTTTTCACTAATCAGTAATCATGCCCCCCATCAACAAACTGAAGTGTTCCTTTCAGCTCTGAATTTGCCGTTCATATCATTCATATCTACATGGAGCGGGTAAGCTCGGTGCTGGCTGCCATGTGGTGTCGCCATGTTTTTACGTTCAGTGGCAGCGTGACGGTAGGAAACCACGGAAACTCACCGGAGACACCGGAGCTGTCAGCTCAGGTGGAGGTGGTGTCTGTGAAAAGTCACCGCGGTAATGCAGTGAGGAGGAATGGAGCGTTACACTGACGCTGCATTCACGCCAGTAAAACGTGGGTCAGGTAAACAATACGACATCGCCATGACAACATATTGTCACATGTATTGTTTTGCCTTGTGCTAACGGACCACTTGTTTACATAGAGGCTTGTTTATGCCGTTACGTGCAGCGGTTGACGTCCGTCTGCCGTCTGCCCAATTTCACGTGAATGCAGCATGAAAAATACGATTGAGTTGCACATCTTTCATGTCACAGCATTTATAGTCACTGGTGTTATATGATAGTGAATAGAATCAAGCAGACCTCTTAGCAGGAATGTACAAGATTAAGGCATCACCAGGGTTTCCCCCGGTGGTAGGGTGGCCCAAATGGAGCAGTAGAATTTAGAAGGAGTGATTCCATAAGGCCTTAGAAGTTGACTGGAAATTTGAAAATATTACCATTATCATGTCTTATTATAAGACATCTATGTAACATATTTAAACACCAGCTATAGCAGAGCCTCACAGATTGCACTCTTGAAATGTTGTTCAACCAACCACAAAAATGAATAAATAATAAAATTACTATTTAAATAAGTAATATCAACTGTATGCACTAAAAACTAAAAAAACAACTGCTGGGTGTCTCCATTGTTTAAGTGTAGCGTTACTTTCTCAGAGATTTGACGTACCACGCGTCTTTTTCCGGTCAGTCGTCATGGAAATGTGACACTCACGGATCTACCAAAGATACTCTATCTACTGTTTGGACTAGAGTGAAAACAAACATGTAGCATTCACATTTAAGAAGCTGAAATCAGATAATTTGGACTTTTTGTCTTAAAAAACTACCCAAACACATTATTTGATTATCAAAATAGTTGACGATTAATTTAATAATTGATTATTGTTCAAATAATCAATTAATTGTTGCGGCTCTGAAATGGATTTTGCAAATGATGATACAATTCTAATGCATCTTTAAACTTCTGAACTAGCTGAGACTGGATAGGTAGAGGCTGAAGTCTGGTCGACTCCCAGTGTGTGGTGGTTGTGATTCTCACTGACAATGCCACAGCAGATTCCAAGATTCACCATTAAAAACCTGATCTTCACTCTCAATCTTAATAATAGAGGAGGAGTGATTGTGATTAAGAATGGAACAAAACAGTTTTGTTCACAATGTGACACACTGGTTGATTTGTGATGAGCTGCATCTTGAATCTCATTATCCAGTCTCTGGGATTCCCTCCAGCCTTTCTCCATGTATGGCAGTACAAAGCTATTATGTTCTACCAAGTTCTGTCTATGTACATAAGGTTATATTATTTTACTGTTATCTGGGAATCCCAGCAAAGAGTGCTTTGGCACAATATTTACGATGTGGGCAATCTTGCCCGAGGGTTTTCCAAAATCACTGTGGAAAGAAAGCACTACCAGGGAATCCATGAATCACTGAATGCTTCCTGCAAAAACACTGCACCCCATTAAAGACAGAGTACAGGGGGAAATAAAGAACACCACAGCAAGAGGAAGGGTGTGTCCGTTTCAGATGCCACCCCGACCTATCACACTCTAATTACAAGTGACAAACCAAGAAAAGATAAAGACTACCCATACAGTGAAGGCCTGCTGCGTCAGAGGCTTGTTCACGGTCAGCTGCTTGTTGCATCTCTGTTATTATTCATGTGCATCTTTTAGTGACCATGAAACAGTAGGAATGACAAACCAGTGCTGTTATATACAGTATATATGTGTATGTTTGCCAGGCATTCATTTCTCGACTGATTTAATCTTGGGTGGTGTCTTCCGTAGCTTTTTATGGTGGTTATAAAAAACCAAGAATTGCTGCTGCTCGTGGAGATAAGAAGCTTTTCGCATCAGTAACTTTTTCAAATGGTGCAAAGAGGGCTCACTCAAGCCTGCCTGTTACAGAGGTTGGTCTTGTTGGCTCAGACATATTCAGAGAAACAAGGAACAGCATGCTCACTTAAAACAAGGCCCAGTCCATTCTTGGAAAAAAAAAAACTTAGTGTGTATTTATTGTTCTGGCTAAATTTCTGGAAAAGTTTACGGCAGCTTCAAGAGAACGGCATCATTCATTAACAGTCATTTATGATAAACAACATCACAGTGGGCTGGACAACGGACTGAATGACACCACTCGACATTTCGTGCTTCCAGTGAAGCAGCACGTTAAAAGATGGAGTTGTAATAAAAACTGAGTGAAACGAGCTCAGACATGTTCCTGAAAAATCTAATAAGTGAACTGAACCTACCCAAAGATCCAACTCAGTCCTCAGGTCTGTCCTCCACTCTGCACTTTGCACTGCTGTGAATACTACTTGTTTTTTACTGTGTGTCTATTTCTATCATGTTTTATCATTATAGGGTCTATCTTTTAAATGTTAAATGTTATTCATCCTGTGCGAGTGATGTATTTTTTTTTCCTTCATGCTTTTAACATGTTGAAAAACAATAAACTTCACTGAAGTGAACTAAGGTGAAATAAATGCAGCACAGGTACACAGATACTCTGACTGTTAACACAATATGTTATTCACTTGACTAAGTATTTCATGCAAAAGCAGCATGAGAGCATCAGGTTTTACTGAAAAAATGCTCTAGGCTGAGGTTTTCTACAAACATTAACAGCTCACTCAGGCATCTGCTGAGAAAAAACATGATTTCTTATTGTCCAGAGGAGGAAAAATAGATTAAATCTGCAACTTGAAAGCTGTGTCAGATCCAGAGCTGAAAGTTAATCCTTGTGTTTACTTCGCTCCCAACAGGGTAATTCCACAGGAGTGGAGGCGGTAGCTTTGCTGCAGTGTGTGTCACGTTATCAAGGATCCCAATAAAGAGCTGTATAGTATCTGCACTGGATTTGTCATGCACAGAATCTGGCCGACGGTTTCCCCAAAAGTAACATTTTCCCTCACTCTCCCAAGATCTGTTGTGACTTTCATAAAAAGTTACATGCTAAACAGATTTACTTCTCTGGCTGCTGGATACACTCATTTTCTACTACACTGACATCATGTATCTATGTTCAAAGTGAAGTACAAAGAAGTCACAGCTGGGGTTATTTCAGCAGACAAGGTCAAAGTTTCTGCACAACTTTACATGCTGTATACTTAAATTTTTTAAGATCAGAATCTCAACATCTGTAGCAACAGAATCTGAGGCTTTCATCGAGTGATTGTAATGAAGACACTGCTATCACCATGTCCCAACCACTGCAGCACTGCTCCACTGCCATCGCACTGTCCCTCAACCAACCTGAACTACTGACCTGGACTGTCACAATTATGACATAATAGCCTGATCCCAATCATTTCAGCTGACCGCAATCTTTTTTGCATAATGGTTCAAATGGTTTCCACTCATTTGTATAAGAACAGCAGGATGAAATGTAGGGCTGCCCCCAAATAGTCGACCAAGCACTGGCTTGACATTGACATTAGCATCATGAGGAACTTTTTGCTTTCTGTCATTTTGGTTTTATACCAAATGACAAAGGAGAGTCCAATAACTTGGAAGAGGTGATTGTATTTGCAGCAAAAAAGGTGGAGCTCAAAGATGCTAACACCACAAATTAAAAAAAAAACTTCTACAGATCAACCGCTCCACTCAGTCTGCTGAACTTGGAAAGACAACAGCATCCGCAAAACATATCATTTCTAACTATATGTTCCAATGTATAACAATAAATGATTCTTCATCATAAGGTGTAGGCTATATCAAACTATGTTTGGGCTTGTACTATAATAGTGGCACAAAACGAAAAGAAGAAAAAGACAACTGAACCATTAATTGCAATTATCTGTTTGACAATTCAGGGTTTCCCGCAGCGCTTTCCTGTTAAGACAACAAAGAGCTGCCGCCTAAACTAGCGCCTAAAAATAAATAAATAAAGTAGTGATATTCGCCGCCGCCGCCTCTCACACACATACACACCACAGAGAAGCGCGCATGCATAACCCCCCCCGAAGATCGATCCGCTCGCACCCCCCCCCCCCCTGGCGACAGGACAGACACCACCTTAACTAACAAATTTTCTGGGGGAAACACTGCAATTAACCATCAACTAAAATGTCATGATCATGACAGATCCTGGACCATTACTGTTCACTATTGATTATTCCAGTTAACATGTATTTATCTGTCTACATCTATTATCTAGCATGCTACATGGGTTTCCTTCAACAGCAGGTGTCATCTGGTGTAACGACGGTCTGTACTGACAATGAACAGATTATTAACATGGGACTTGATGCTTGATGACCATTATGATTCTCACGACTGAGATGCATCATTTCATAACGTTCATCTACTACAGATTTTTTAAATTCCTCCATACCGTTAATGTTGTATGTCTATGAACTGTAGCTTCTACAAAAAGTCTCTCTCACTGCGCAACAATGGCAGATCCAGTGACAAATTACTGAATGGAACAATTAACATGACAACGCTGCATAGGTAAACAGCTAATGAATAATTCTGTCAACACAGCCTCCAAGGTGCCTGGGCTACCTTAGTGACGGCCAGAGGACAGGACACCCTGAGGGACATGACCACCACACTGGTTCTACTTTGAAAAAGGAGGATTCAATCTGCAAAAAAAAAAAAAGGACATGCTCAGAAACGTATGCATAATTTATCGACGGAAGAAAGAGAGAAGGAGAGAGAATTAGGCTGTGACAGATTCAACATAAAAAGCCTGCTCCACTTTCTCCAGCTTTGAAAAAGTCTCTCAGATTCTTGTCATCTCCAGAGGCATCAGCACGGAAAGGTTGGATGTGGATAGAGAGATAGAGCGCTTCTTTAGTTGTGTCTCTGTGTCCGCATCTTAACGGGAAGGACATTGATTCTTGTATTGATTGTGTAGGTTGTGTCTTTGTATCAGGGACCATTACTTGTACAGATTCAACACAATAAGCGACACAACGGTCTTTCAGTGTTAATCTTTAAAGCTTCCTGCCACCGCAAAACCCAAACACAACACGGCAAGGCTTTGTGAAAAACCAACTATTCACATGCCTGTTTACTATTTTATTGTCTGAACATGTCAATCATGCCATCTCCCTCCTTATATAAACTGAACGTGGCTTTCACTGCAGTTTTCTTTCTTCTGGGTCGTGTGTGTGTTGCCCAAAGGACGGGCCTGGAGATGAAAGGTCTGCAGATAAATCTCAATATTTAAACATCCATAAATCAATGTGTGTGACAGGTGCAGTGTGGTTATTTGGTTTAAAAATAGTCCACTAACTTACTCTAATGACCGTCTTAATCATGCAAGATCATTAAAGTTGGATGGAGAATGCATGGAGATTAAAGGGATAGTTCACCCAAAATTCAAATTTCACTCATCTACTCACCCTCATGTCGACTAAGGTCTGGGAGAATTTTCAGAGTCCTCCGAGTCCACACAGCAGTATTTGTCCATATAATGGTTGTGAATGGTGCTCACTTTTCTTCGTTCAAAAAGACACACCAAAAAACATCCAAATACCTCCATACTGCTCGTCTGTAATGTCCCTCTTGTACTGAAGCCCCCACATGAGAAATTGTTCTGAAAAAAGTCTATATTTTAAGCTTGTTTGTACCGGAAGCTCCCAGTGTCTCAGTTCACTGCTCTTCCTTCTCATGTCGGAGCTTCAATATTAGAGAGACATTACAGACGAGCAGTATGGAGGTATTTGGATGTTTTTTGGTGTGTCTTTTTGGACAAAGAAAAGTGAGCACCATTCACAACCATTATATGCTGCTGTGCGGAACCCCCCCCCCCCGTAACTCCGAGAAGGCACGGAGGACTCTGAAAATTCTCCCAGCCCTTAGTCGACATGAGGCTGAGTAGATAATGAGTGAAAATTGAATTTTGGGTGAACTATCCCTTTAAAAAGGACGGAAAAAAAACCTATTTTGAGGGTTTGTGTTCTTGGAAATAGAAACTTCGTTGCAGTACAATAACTCCTTTGTGAGGGGAAATAAATTAAATGTGACATGACCCACATTTTACAGCTGAATTAGTGTCTTAACGGCTACGGGTAAGTCCAGTGGAAAGTGAAAATACGCTAATCTTTGGCTTAGTGGAAACGAGGAGAAAATCATCCTGTAATCCATTTCTGTGGGAGAACAACATCATCACACCTATAATACAATTATTCCCTGTCGCCGGCGCCTGTGTGTGTGCGACACGTGCATTTCCGAGCCGCTTGTCACACAAATCAACCTGTAGTTTCCTTGGTGAGTAAAAGTCGGTGTGAACTGCTGTCGAACAAGGAAGAGACAGGAAACGGTTGAGAGCAGGAGGAGGAGCAGAGTGTTTCTTCCACTTTCTGTACAAGAATAGAACGAGTGACACTGTAACTGTACTACTGCTGCTTGTCTGTCTCTCTTGGAGTCACAAGATCATTTATGCATCATCAGCCCACCCCCCCTCCTCTGTGTCCATGTTGTCCTCTGCCCCCTGGTTACCCATTCTTTTGGTCTTTCCCTCTCGCCGTTGTCTGTTCTTATCTCACGCCGCTCTCCTGCACACGGCATCCTGTTTGCACTGGGGCAGGACAAACATTGTCTCTGTGTGACGCCGAAGACATTTCACAGGCTATCACGTTTTCAGCATGGGCCCGATATCTCTATAATTGTATTCTTCCTGCTGTGGGAGCGCTTCAGAGAGTGAGAGCGGAAAAGAAAAGAAAAAGCGGAGGAGGAGGGAAGACTGAGCGACGGCGGTGGGAGGAGGAGAAGGAGGAGGGGGGGTCGGGGGGGGGCAACAGAAGGGTCAGTTTCCACCCGGACCCCATTAAAAGCCCCGCGAAGACTCTCTCCGTCACTGTGCACTATGTGGAGCAGAAAGATCAACAGATCTGTGTCGTACTAAAATAGTTGGAATCCATCATACTTGGTGGAGTAAGCCCAAAACGGGACAAACCAAGCTCTCTCCTGCTCTTCCAATGTCCAAAATATGTCCAAATCAAGCACATGTCTCCCATGTAGAGCTCTTGTTTAATGGTTCCCTTCGGTACTGACCTTCACAAAGTGCCAGAAAACTGGACTTTCAAAAATAAACAGCGGAGAGGGTGCTGAGTTTCCACAATACTCAGACCCAGAGTGGAGCCATGGCCTCCACAAACACCCCAACACAACTCAGTGGTTAAAACCTAAGACACAGGGACACACATCAGAGTTGTCCCAAGTGTCTATCTGGAGCCTTTTGGACACGTCCAAGTCTTGGCATTAAGATGACAGAGCATTTGACTGTGACCCAGCCCTGCAGCTGAACTTCTGACTCCTTCTCCTCCTTCCACATTCACATCTTCTCCTTTCCTGCAGAAAATATTCTCCATGGCTCCTCCCTATAGATATTTTAAGAAAATTCCCATTTTGCTTTCACAGACATCAGAACACAAACCGTTCGTGGTGGGATCCCCCTTAAAAGGACGATGATTACATAAACCCCCCCGTCTGCAAAAAGTTACTCATAATTTGCTGTTTATTTGAGCTCGGGCCTGGCAGCGTTCTCACAAGCAGGAGAACCAGATTCCCTTTCTCATTTACCCTTTTTGGCCATCGGAGTTCACACTTCAGATGACACACTTGAATCGTTTCACAATCCAGTTTCACAACTTTCTCATGAACTGACATCACACGGCAGCAGTTGGGAAAGTATGGTTAGCCTACATTTCAGAGGACGCCCTAACTGTGTCATACACTTTATCATATGTGTCATGAGTGACGAGTTAATAACTTATTTTAGTTTGAAAAACTCCCCCTGAGGGCATTTGTGGGTCATTTGAAAGACAGAAGGAGAAGGAGGGAGGATGAGGTCTCAAGAGTTCTATAACATGGACAAGTGTGATGTCAGACATGTAACCTGTCACTCACTTCAGCTTTTCACACTGTTTCTTCTGCATAGTGAAGTCACATGGAAAGTTGTTTGGTTTAAGCACATGGTTCACCATGACAACACAACGTTGTGTGTGTGAAAAGCAAAAAACTTGGAGGAGTGGTTGCCTGCTCAGGTGAAGAGCGGAGGAGCCGTTGGAAATGTAAAAAGAGCATCTACTTAGGACGTTGATCGCGTGCAGACGAAATCAGGAAATACTCTGAAGGCTAGACCATCCCGTTGACCAGCGGTTGACGAAGCCGTCGGAGGTGCCTTCAAAGACGTTAAAAGTGGAGTAGAGCACGCACATCCAAACACACTACAGGTGCAGGACCAACAAAGTAAACTTAGAGAAAAAGAAGTGAAGTCCACACTCTGTATCAAGCTCCTCTATTGTTTATTGTGGAACGATCAACGTTTCGATCCCTGTGGACCTTCATCAGGAAGACTAAGATCCACAGGGATCGAAACATTGATCGTTCCACAATGAGCTGCGAATTATGACTGAGAGCACGCATGGAAGTCTGCATGTGTCAACACGCCCCCAAGAGTTGACGACATATAAAAAAAAATAATAATAACCATAGGTCAAAGTTACTGCTATTGGTTAAATGGAGAGGAGGTTTTCTTTGTTATAAAAGAGTCTCATATTAATGTGGATGAATCTACATTACCCGCACTTGTTAACTCATTGAGTGCCAACCACGTAATTTCTCGTTTTTCGTTCCCATGCGTTGAGTGCCAAAAACGAAATTTTTCGTTTTTTGCTTTTTTTTTAAATGATGAAAATAGACACTTTAATACACATTATATGTAAATTTGGGGACTCTACGACGAGGAGAACTGAAATAGATGACGATCAAAGTCACATGACAGCTCATGATCTGGAAGTTTTTATCATGAACTCAGTTCTGCAAACGGAGTTCTGCTTTGCAGATGCAGCGCAGCTGCGCGCAGCTGCTCCGCTCTCACCGCGCGAGGCTGCAGCAGCTGGGAGCTGAAACCAGGTTTAAGCTCTCAGCCGACAGTCCCGCCCGGTCTTCATCTGGAGCAACACCGTGTCCTCCCCAAAGTCCTCCCGCGGTAAAAGTTACTGATGGTCTCTGGGTACAAAGCAGACCGGCACCACCGACCCGTACCACAGAAGGACCACGACCCACGGCGGGACCGGTGTTCGCGAGCCGCTGTGGCCGGCAGAGCCTCACGTTCCGCGGCGAGAGGCTGTGACACGGCACGGTGCGTCTGTGTTATTGTTGTTTAGTGGCGCCCCCCCCGCCCCGATCGTGGTTTTGTGAATAGAACTACAATTGTTGTGTATATTTATCTTATACGAGCCCTTTGATCCCAGAACATGCGTGTGTGAGAAGAGCGACAGGCACAAACAGCGCACCTTTCATAAAAAGGCCGCTCTATCTCCTTTTCTAGAAAAAAAAGGAGGGATTTTGGTGAAACCCAGCCATGTTTAGCTTGACTTTTCTCAGGAACGGAGGCACGTAGAAACAAACGGTTTGTGGCCATTTGAAGGATAAAGTTAAACCTTTCAAATGAGCCACAGTATGTGTTGGTGGCAATAATATAGAATACACTATGGCTCTAAAATAAAAAGTCAAATATGGTCTAATTTGCCGGTACACTTGACTAAAACTTTGGAAAGGAGCGCGGCACTCAATGAGTTAATGGGTCCATTTTCGATAAATATATAGTTTTGTCTTTATCGTTATTTTGTTATTATTATTTAGTGGTCGGCTCGCCCAGCATTTCCTACTTTCAGTTTCCTGGACGCCGTTTATGGTCGGAACTACGGCGGTATCTGATCGCCTTCGAACCTCCAACTTTAATTCTTGAATTGAAAACATTCTTGGCAAATGTTTTCGCTTTTGTCCGTCTTGCGCTGGTCCAAGAATTTCACCGTGCGCGCGGAGGCTCGTGGGAAATGTAGTGTGAAAAAAACGGTTAATTGTGTGCATCCCTACCTGGAGCCATGCTGCAAACACATATCCACTCTCAAAACCATGAAACAATTCAAACTGAAAAGTTACATATTATATGTTCTGTACAAACCTACATGTGTCTCAGGTAGTCCAAGACACGTACGGCTGATTCGGGCCTGCAATGCGAGCAGGCACTGAAAGCAGCAACTTTCATCTGAACTATTCTGGAAACAGCTAAACCTGATTCCAGGTCTGCCAAACTTCTATTCCTACCCTCCAGAATCCAGATGATTCACTGGTTTCAGGTATTAACGCTCTGCAGGAGTGTCCTTGCTGTGTCAGGCTACATCAGCACAGCGGGCTTCACCAAACACCTCATCGCTTTTACAGATGCACCCACCCACATTCCTATTTACTTGAGCCTGCTCCCATACATCATCTGAGACATCCCATCGTGTCTCCCGGGGCTGTCCTGACAATCTCTGATGACCTTACAGCCGAATACAGACACACAATAAGACAGGATGAAATGGGGAAACTGCACGCAGTCAGGCTGCTACACACACACACACACACACACACACACACAGGATAAGGAGTGTTGACTGGTCATCATGAGAGATGCGTAAACAGGAATTGAGGGACAAAGTTGTATGTAATCTTGCTGTTCCAGATGCAAACCTCATCCAAACTCACAAACACCCTTTGTATAGATACACACATTGTTGTCTCTAAATAAAACTGAACCATTTGGGCTCAACTCAAACACCCCGTGGCAAAGAAACTCCACTGACTCACACAGGCAAATGCAAAACACTGTGTGCCTAAACTCACCTCCACTTCCCCTGAGGGGAAATGGATGTGTGTTTAAGGCAACATACGCACAAGCGCACACTTGGCCTGCCCATACACACAAACGCATGCACGCGTACAATGACTGGACACAAATAATGAATCACAATAGGTGTGACAAGAATGAAAAAGTAAAGGCAGCCCCTGGAATACTGAGCTAGCTCACAGAGGTGAAGTCAGCTCGGTGCATCCACTTCACACTGTGACTGTGTTTGGTGAGTGAATCCACTCTGATGGCCAGCACTGGGCCGGCTGAGCTGTGTTGACCTTTAAGTAACCGTAGAGCTAAATGAAGGAAGCTATTGTAACTTATTATGCACATTTTGAATAAACTTCATCAACGTAACACCCAGTTAGCTGCATGTGAGACATTACCTAATCAGATACTGTATAGGCCTAGTAGTTCATTGGCTTGTCACCACACCAGAAGTTCAGTAGTCAATACAGTGGATTTCCACTATTCTTGATACTCATTTCATATCATGATAAAAATCAAACAACAGAACCCATGGATTTCTAAATTCACGACTTCATTAAAAAAAACTGTTTCACACCAAACTTTCTTGTATTTCAGCTCCACTGTGCTTCAACAACTTCTCAAAGAATTTAAAGTGCAGGCAGCAACATGAAGTTAACAACAGTCATTTACATGACAGTTAGGGTTATAAAAAAAACAAATTATTGCCTTAAACCAACTATAAGTGGACAGCTGAAGTGCATACACATTAGTCCGACTAATACCGGATTTTTCCAAAACCAAACATCCAAATAATGTGATTGGAAACCGATTTTCTCCATACGCCTTAATCTGCCTGAAACTGGACAATGCATGTGCGCATGCTTCACAACAGTAGAGACGGTATAAGTGCGGCATAGAAGCCGGCCCAGCACCTGGGTTGATGCGTCAATGCATTTCACACAGTGAAAAGATGTGATGTTTTTTTTTTTTAAGTTAAGTCCGAGGTCTGACCTGACCCGAGTTGGCAACTGTAGCTGAGAACTATTTATTTCCAGTTATTTACTACATGACAGAAGAGTCAATTATTCGATTTTCCCCGTTGCATGTAAACCACAGGGACAGAACTCCAACAAGACGCCCAAATCAGGCTGTGAGCATTATAGCTGAATTAGTTATGCATGTAAACGCAATGAATGTTCAAATGGTAAATCAACACAAACTGAAAGTCATGTCATTACTGTCAGGAATCAACACCAACAGTTGTATATCCAGTACCAAAAAAAACAGGTATCGACTGGATAAAATTCAAAAACAGTTCAATGTACTGTGCAAATCGAACCTTTTCATCCCTCAACGTGTTTGGACATATGGTGTATTTCTGCCAATGGGAATAATATGTTTAGCTCAACAATGGCGTTTAGTACAAGGAGTAAAGAAGATCATTTTTGCATTCCTGTACTCAATATGCCATCAATTATCTTTTTCACCACTGATGCCCATGTCCACATAACTCTTATTTCTGGCATGCATTAACAGATGGCATATGTTTCATTTTGGTGGTTTGTTGCTGGCCAACACAGTGAACGAGGTGGGAGGTGGGAGTATTACACAGCACACAGCGCTTCTCTCTGCC
Source organism: Trachurus japonicus (assembly GCF_045865225.1). Taxonomy (NCBI): domain Eukaryota; kingdom Metazoa; phylum Chordata; class Actinopteri; order Carangiformes; family Carangidae; genus Trachurus; species Trachurus japonicus. Next base: position 26,963,565 of record NC_140921.1, on the reverse strand, counting down.
ACAGACACCACAGTATTACCCACAGGTGATCGGTGTCTAGCCTCATTAATTCCAGTCTACCTATCATTAGTTTTTATTGATCACTGGCTGATAACGTTCAGTTGGCCCATCACTAATGAAAGGCTAATAGTTCATTCCTACAACTGCATCTGATAGTGTCATAGTCATCAGAGTTAATGTAACACAAATAGCATTATCTCATCATCTCATTAGGATGGGACCTCAACAGAAATTAATCATTAAATCAAATACAAACATGTTTAGTTCAAATATTAATGTTGAGTGCCACTGGCTACAGTGACAGTGACAGTTCCCAGCACCTGGAAAAATGCCCAGTGTTAATTTGCCAGATCAGATGTTGGAACAGTTTCAGTGTCACCAAAGTGTGCAGAGTCCTGTACTCGTTTTTCCAGCTGCGAAGAGGGAAGTAGGAAAATGACAGACAGGAAACGCGAGACCCATACCAGCATCCCCAGCCACCCATCTCCTTAAGTGTCTGCCAGCAGCCAATCAGATAAGACACGCACTCTGCCTCTCATGTCGCACCGTCGCTGTGTTTGAACCAGTGTGTGCAAAGAGGAAAGACATAGGTTCTCCAGTCAAGGCCAACATCCAGAGTGCTGAATATTAATCGCAGAACGAAATATCGCGATATTTCAGTGTATGGGTATTTTCTTACAACCCCTAACATCTAGCTGTCACTTCACTTAAAGGTTGGGTCTGGAGTTTTGTGTCCAAAAATAAACACTAGACTTATACAAATGAAATCCGTCTTAATCATCACCTATGGGCTTCTAGTCCTGTGTGGTGGTGGCTGTGTCTGCAGCACCCCCTCCCCTGCCTGTATTTTGGTCTTTTGCTTTGTTTTGTTATGCACGTGGACGTTTCTGGGTGGAGAGCCAGAGTTGGTGTTTTCTTTCCAGCCAATGACGGAGCTCAGGTGAAGCTACGTGCAGCAGAGTAGGAGGGATCAGGGCTGCTAGCCACACTAGCTGTCCCTGATGCTAGCACGTCTTTCTCTCTCAGCAGCAGCAGTCAGGACTACAAAGAAAAAGAAATACAGTCTGAGTGAAGCGCTGGAGCCGCGGACCGATTCCTGACCGTCACTGACAACTAAAGCCTCAAGTGGTAACAAGTACGGGGCAGTTGTGGGGAGCTAGCTCGATGCTAACTTCGGCTAGCGGTAGAGGTTAGCATCCGCCGCCACGGCTCCAGCGCTTCACTCAGACTTTCCGGGCCTGACAACTGCTGTTGGCAGGGGCAGGAGGCTACACCGTTGAGCCTGAGAGGAGCATACTTGCCAACATTGGGTTGTAAAAAATAGGGAGATTTTTTTCATCGGTGTATCAGAGTTCATTCGCCAGGTGTGCCTATAAATTGTCATTTCTTGCCTTGTATTTTAAACCTAATGAAAGAACCTTGTTCTGAAACTGTTGTTTCTTTGATATTCAATAAATGATTCTGTTTACCATTGAGGACAATGAAAAAATTAGCCGTTTTAATAGTTGAAATGAGTAGCCTACCAGAAGGCTGACCAAAGGTGACCCTGTAGGTGTGCATACCTGAAGATGCATATCTGCAAACTGAGAAGGGGTGAAAAAGGTGAGTCACTAGACTGGGTGGTCTGGGGGCATTCCCCCCCAGAAAAATGTTGTGATTTTAACACATAAATGAAGCATTCTGGTGTACTCTGAGAATAAATAATAAAATAAAGGGAACAGACAACATTTGCTTCAGATTTTTAAAAAAAGAAGCACATTTAGTACTGACTGAGGTTCAAGGCAAGAATGGCTGGAGTGAATGAAACTTTAAATGAACTCAGAACTGGTCTAGTAGGGAGCAGTGGCTGGTGGGCCAGAGTTGCCAGATACTGCAACAAATATCCCCCACAATCTTACTTGTTTCCTTCACTGTAAAATCAGGAGATTAGCGGGAGAAATTACTGACCGGGAGCATCGCGGGAGATAGGGTTAAAAATCGGGAGTCTCCCACGTGAATCGGGAGAGTTGGCGAGTAGCCTATGCAGGAGGGGCGCAGTTGGAATGTTTTGTTTACAAACTGCAACGAACAAAACTCCAGACTCTACCTTTAACTTTTGTTTCTTCAAAGAAAGACAACTGACTACACATTTTTCAGTATATCCAAACATGCACTGCAACAGTCTTCAACATCACTGAGAGATTCCCCTGGAGGAGCTTTCATCAAAACTTAAAATAAAACAAATGGATTAACACATGTCAGTGCAAATGGACTAACAGTATGCAGAGTGATGGCTGCAGGGACATGGTGAACAAACACAGAGTGCCATAGCTACAGTGTAGTCACTAGTAGGCTAACAGGGTCAGTGGCACTCAATATGAACGTACCTGTTATCTATATCTCACATGTATCTGTGCATATAGAAACAACAAAACGTGCCACATGAAGAGACATCCAGCCAATGGCTTTAAATTTCATTTTACAAGACAAGAGCACAAACCCGATGCCAGCCCTCGTAAACCCTTGTACTGTTTTGTGTCTGACACTTTTATGTCTTATAGACTTCAAATGGCTCTAAGTACATGACTTTTTTTTTCTGCCACCAGTAAAGCTGGCATGTTTCTATATGACATGCCCAACACACTGAGCAGGAGCATGCATTTAAAATTCGACTTCCACGGTTTAACAAGGCTTCCATCTGTCATGCAGACTGAGCAAATACCTATAAAAGCTAAATCATGTTCATTAGCAGTGAGATGAATATAGACTTTTTTGCAGCAGATAATTGCTGTCGTTCTCTAAGTGACCTGTCAGCGGCCAGGTCTGGGGTAATAAAAGCCTATAAAGCAGGAAAGGTAGAGCCGGTGCCATCTGTTCAGCTGGTATGTCAGCTGGCATCTTGGGGCTGGTCTGTCCCACAGAGCCCGCCAGACCAATGGACACTTGTCTGCCCGAGTGCTTGACAGGCTGCAGGCAAAGGGCCAGGGCTGCCCTTTAGACATGCATGTGTGCGTGTTTGTGTGTTTGTGTTTGTGTGTGTGCGTGCCAAGTGTGAAGTCTCCTCCCTTTCATCTACCGACCAACAGTCCAATGACCTCTTCAATCGCTGCTTGACTCTTCACCTTTCTCTTCAAATCCGCATTGTAAATGGCTGTTTACTGTTCCCCTGGCAGACCCCCGGTGCAGCACAGGTGTCACTGCTAAAACCATCGGTAATGAAAGAAAGTCAACAGTGAAATCTGGAGAAGGTCCCAGAGGAAACTTGGCCACAAAAAGGACCAGGAAGAGAGTACGTTATAGACAAGTCAAATCACAACTTAACCCTCAAAATACATTTGCTGCTTGATTTATTGTTTCCTTTGCCAACTTTGTCAGTGGAAGAGGAAGCTGTGCGAGGCTCCATGCTCAACTCTTTCTCAGGCCATGGACCATGAGGCCTTTTCCCAGCAGCACTATAAAGAAATACGATGTCTAAGGCCGGGTACACAAGTTTTTTGTCTTTCACAATGGTCACCATGTCAGATTAAATGATCATAAGCATAAACTAAGAAGCAGTGTGTGATGCCAGCGGTCTTTAGCTCAGACACGAAAAAGTAAAGGAAGAAAAAATGATCGTGGAGCCGTTCCTGGGTCTGGTGAAGAGGACAGTATGAGGAGATGTCTGACTAGGTGAAGAAACACAACAAGTTCTAACATGCTAGACTTTCAGCTGGGGCGTCATGAAGCATCGCAGAGCGCCCTAAACGCAAAATCACTGTTCATCAGTTATGTTACACTACACGTCAGTTCGTTGTTCACGACGTTGAAAATCTGTCCCGATGCCGGAAATTTGTCAGCCACGTAAAAATTGTGTGAAAATCGGCCTGAATTTGTGTCGTCTGATCCTACCTTAAAGGAATATTTCAACATTTTGGCAAGCTGTTTTTTAATCGGCTGGGCAGAGATACAAGCTGCTCAGCTAACGCTACGGAGACTTGTGGTATTTCCGGGTTTCCCCCATCAAACTCAGTGTGACTTCAAAACCACAAGTAGTTCCAAGTATTTGCTTCATGTGTCATAATGTTACATAATTACACGTTATTATTTGATAGCGTGGTGAATGTGCAGGTTACAGCTTGTCCAGCAGAATGTTGTTGGAGTTGTTGGATTGTGTATTTGATGACTTTGATGAGGGAAACCTAGAAATACCATGAGCCTCAATAGCGTTAGCTGAGCAGCTTACATCTCTGCCCCGCCAATCGAAAAACAGCTTGCACCAACAATAAAGGTGATGAACCTACTGCTAAGACTATAGGGATTATGGCAATGAGCAAGTTTGTTAAAAAGAGAATAGAACGGCTCGCACACGTTTGCAACTTTCCGGCTAAGCATCTGCCCAAAAAATTTTGGCACGGATGTGCATGTGGTTTTTTCTTTTTCTTTTTAATGGGCGAATTTGCCAAATTGTTGAACTATCCCTTTAAGACAAGTGGTGGAGCAATGAAGGAGGGTCTGCATTGCTGGAGCTGTGGACAGCACAGTGGAAATTTCAGTGTCGGCAGTGGGAGACCTGGAGATAACCCTCTGTACAGGTCAGAGGGGATAGAGCAGTGAGAGGGACCACACACATATCAACACACAACAACACGCCATGTGGAAAATCCGGCAAAGACACAGTGGCAATTTCAGAAACAAAGGAAATCAGTGAGGAGTGGCTGGACCCTGACCCTGCAGTTCACAGCTCAGGACCCTCCACAGTCAACTGCAGTCCAGAGGGACCACAGCAGACTCCACACTAGGGTTGCAAAGGGGCGGAAAATTTCCAGTAAATTTCCAGAAACTTTCCATGGGAAGTTAAGCTTGGGAATTTTGGAAATATTCCAAATTGGAAACTTTCCATGGGACCACAGCATGGGAATTTGTGGGAATTTATGGGACTTAACTGGAAATTGGGGGTAAAAAACAAACTGTATCATATCCTAAATATTTTGTTTTGTCCTAAGCAGACATCCATGCAAAATAGTACAATTAAAAAACATGACATTCCAAAAGTTTTAATTCTTGTTTACATTTTTGACCATCGGAATAAGGACGGTGGATAGATAGCATAGATATTCAAGTGTACTTGCATTAAATCTGGTTGTTTTAGCCAAGATTATGCTACAATATATTTCCCCCAACTATATTTAAGTTCCCTGTTAAGGGCCATCCTTTTATTTTCTGATTTATTCCCGTTAATTCCCATATATTCCCTTTCATTCCCATATATTCCTGTTAATTCCCATGGAAAGTTTCCAACTTTGAAAATTCCCGGAATTTTGCAACCCTATACTCCACACCCATCAACATGATGACATCCAAACTCACAAGTGCTCCAATAATCAGCCATGACAGCAGAGATACTAGTGTATAGTCTGTGTGTGTGTGTGTGCGTGCATGTGTGTCATCATAATGTCGTCGTGGAGACACCTGCTGAAGCAGGAACTCCCACAGTGGTTTTGGGTACTTGAGGCAGGTATGTATAGATTCTATCGCTGCTGCAGTGTCACAACCTGAAAGATACAGTCACACAGATCACAGATACCGACGGGTCTGAACCTCAACACGACGATGATGGCTGTTGTGGTTTCCACGGGTTGGACCCACACCCACTGAGATCATTCTGATTGCTGCAGCTACACACTTTTATTGTGATAACGATCACACTGATAACATCTGTAAACAGGCAGGAAGACAAACACCTGGGAAAGTCCTCAAAACCGGCCCTTTACTGTAGTTCCTGTTACATGAGGAGTCTCCTCCACCAGAGGCTGCCATGGTCACTCACACACGATGCAGTCCACGTGCTCCTTTTGCACAAATAAAAGACTGCAATCATTTTTCAAAGCTACCTAATGTCAATGTCATGGTCTATGAATGCGGTGCACACAGTGACGAGCATTCTCACCACATTCTGAACACTGAATGAATGTTTTCTATAAGACCAGAGCTCAGCAGATGAAGAACTGTGGATTTCCTGCTCCAGTGTCAAACTGTTTGTCGCTTTGCCTGCACTGATAACTACATTACAATGAGTTTCAAGCAGAATGCACTTTGTTTATACACTACTTCTAGTGCTAAATGGGTGTCCAGTGTCTGATGGTCTAATGTCCAGTGTTTTGAAAGAATAATACATTCAAGGTTGTTCTCTTCTCTTCATTCTCTCCAGAAGTGAGGCTGAGAGTGGGAGGACTAATGATACAGTAATTAAAGCAGGCAGTGGGGCTCTAACATCACAGCAGCTTGCTGAGGAGTAACACTCCACACTCGCTGCCCCCCTCCCTCCCTCCGCCCAGTCTGCAGCTGGCCCCTCTATTTGCATCCAAGGGAAACAAGCAACATGTGCGCTCTGGGTGCAGCACGACAACTGACCGGCAACAGCAGCACAACAAATATTTCCATGTACTGTGAATACACAACTCCGGTTTGCGTTCAACACTCTGCTTTTCTTTTTCCTTCAAGGATGAAGGCCACGTGACATATACCAGGAGCTAGCGATGAAGTGTCAGTAGTGAGTGTGTATTAATGTGTGCATGTGTGTGTATTATGCGTTTCTCTATCAGGGCACATCTTGACTTTAATGGAAACCATGCTGATCAAGCAGTCAAACCCTGACGCTGGTTGGAGAGGAGCACTCGTGTGAAGTTGTTGACAGAAACCAGACCTCGCTGCGAGGGACTTTTGATACTGGTGGACATGTGAATACTGTTTTTAATGTGTTTGTGACCACATCACACTTTGTATAGGAGGCACTAGGGGTGGGAGAAAAAATCGATTCACATAAATATCGCGATATCTTTTTGGACAATTTTTAAATCGATTTTTTTTTTCAAAAATCAATTTTTGATTTTTTTTTAAATATTATGCAATGTGCATTTGTTAGCCTTTTTTACATACAGAGAGTACAGGTTTTGAAAAGGGTTTAAGTTCACTTTATAATGGAGTTTGTTAATTTATAGGCTCCTACAGTATTTGTGTGCAGATAAATGTTAAAAATGCAGACAAAAGGGGCGGTGCGTGGCGCAGTGGTTAAGGCAGCCGCCCCATGTAGAGGCTACGGTCCTCAACGCAGGCGTCCCCGGTACGAATCCCGCGTCGGGCAGACCTTTCCTGCGATCATTCCCCCTCTCTCTGCCTCCCCCTTTCCTGTCTATCTGTACTATGGCTATCAAATAAAGGCATAAAAAAAAGCCAAAAAATATAATTTAAAAAAAAAATGCTGACAAAAAATCGAGAGAATCGGCAATATCGTAGAATCGCAATTTAAATCGAATCGCCATCCAAAAAATTATAGAAGAATCGAATCGGGAGAAAAGCATATCGTCCCAGCCCTAGGAGGCACAACGTACAGTAATATCATCCAGGTGCAGCTGACCCACAGTCTGACTCCAACAGAAGAACCAGGGGGGTTAGAGGTTAGAAGAAAAACATAGTCAGAAGCAGATCCGGCTTAATGACTTGGCCAGACCAGCTCCTACTTTCTCAGGCTGAGGCTCTGGTGGAAAAAAAAACATTGGCCTGTAACTGGGAAACATTCACCCACCGACTGGACGTGGACCACAGACAATAAGCATCCTCCATCAAAGGCTTAGGGTTAAATAAACAGCCGTCCTGCTGGAGCTGTGTTCTTCTGAGTGTTCCTCCACAGCTCTCTTTGGCTTTTACAAATTGAGAGCTTTGTGTCTTATTGCCACAGCCATACTGTAAACATCACACACAGACAGACACAGGAATAACTGGTAATGTAGATGAGGTGCAATAAGGCCAAACATCCCTTAAAGAGGAACTACGTAAGTCTGGTTGCTCTTTTCCTCTGTGTTGCTAACCCTCCTCCTGGCCATGTGCATTTGTTTACAACAAAGCCGACGAGGAAATCAATCAATAGAGCGGTACATAACGTTATATATCCTATATAATCTGTCATACACAAGAGATTACGGGTTACAGGGCGCGTTTGTGTGGCGGTGCTGAAGAGACGAGAGCTGGGACAGCGGGTCGGAGGCTCTGATCCAACATTTTTGGAGAAGTGCAGAGCTAATGTGGTAGCCGCGAGCAGGAGCAGCGGAGCTTCCCAGAGGCAGCAACCGGTCTGCTGAGCTCATGGGCCGGTCAACCTCCGTCGTCATCCCGGGGGAGAAAACGAGACGAGTAACTTAGTATCTCAGCTCGCTGGGAACCTTGCCTGAGTTGATACCAAAAAAATAATAATGCTGCATGTCCACTAGCACTACTCGACTCGATTTGACCCTACTAGACTTTAATTTTCCACTAGGGATACCTTAGTGGAAACTCAAAGTCTAGTAGTAGTGCTCGAGTAGTGCTAGTGGACACGCGGGATTAGTCAGATGATATCAGTCAGATGATTGATATCACCAGTACAGCTGTTAACTAAATATAAAAACATACATCTTTCTTTTAGGTTTCTTTTAGGGGATGAGGGGGACAATGCAAAAAGTTACATGTACTGAGTGGTATCAATCCTCTCACCCAGTTTTTACCAAGAAAGTGAATGAACCGACTCCCTGAAGTGTGAATAAATACATCCTTCATCAGAATAAACTCAACTCCTCCAATATCTGGCTGTTAATTAGCCACATTCATGATTTCTTCTTTACACATCAGTATAAATTCCCTTCAGAGTGTCACTCTCTGCTGTACAATAAAACAATAAAAAAAATCAAAGTTTTTTTCTATGACTCCTCAGCTTTTGCCAGACAACAGCCTCTCCTCTCAATCCAATTACGATGAACACCACCTAATAGTTTACTTATCACTGGTGCAAGTGCAACAGGCAGCCAATCATTCACTGCTAGACTCTGATTTTATTTTATTGCAGTAAGTTTATATTGCAGTGGCTGATAAATAACGACGTGCTCAAATTCTACTGTCGCGAAAAAGATGGTAACTCAACATCATTCGGACAAGGGAGGAAACCATTCTAAATTTTGTATGTAAATTTGAAGTCAAGGTCGTTTTACTTTCGACACAGCGCTATCAAATTCCAAATAGGAAGCACGGCACAGTTGCATCAACATCGCTCTGCAACGCTCTCCCTTGCGTTGATCCGATGTGTTAAAACATGTGATCTCTGTGACCAATTTACAATTTTATGGATCACTTTGTTTTTTGATAACAGCCTGCAGCTGTCTGTGATATGAAGAGTCTCAGTATAATGTGCAGCAGAGCAGAGAGGACGGACTGTCTTCTGACAGTTCAGCTGCTGCTGTGAGCCACTGCGCTCTTATTCAAGAAGTTTGGCTTCTGTGGAGATAAAAAGAAGTACCAGCACTTGTGCAATTATTCAGTTGGTGTCTCTCCCCGGCAGACTCAGCAGCTCAAGACAAAACACAGCATGACAGAGGAAACCCATGTCCACGCGCTCATGGGAGTGTGTGACTCTTAACAAACACAGTACGAGCCGAGGTTTAAAAATGGCATCATGACAACGGATCCGACGTAGGTGCGATTATTGTAGATCGCCGATGAAAACACAAGGAGACAGGCGGCCTGCTGTTGCTAAGCGCGCTCTGTAAAACACACACTTTGGGTTTACAAGATGAAAGAGAGCCAAATTCCTGTGATAAACAGCTCTGACAGAAGCTTAGATACAGCACATGAGCTGCGCAGGTCTCCAGGTATAAATACCGAGTTTCATGACACGCTGTTAAAAACATAAAAACATAAATCTCCTTCTGCAAACTTCACAACAGTCTCCACCTCCAGATCATTATCCGAGTCCCACTACGCAGTTGTTCCTAGAGAAGACCAGAGCTCAGCTCAGCACGCAGCAGACTGTCTAACGTCAGTGTGGTGTCACTATATCACTAGTTTTGATTTCACTAAATAATAGCCTAGAACATGACTGTTTGGTAAAAGTCACATCACCACTATCATTCTTACGTCTTTTACATGTAAGTAAACCACAAACAATCACACAAGCTGAAATTATGGTTCACATTAGAATGGAAGTATCTGCCAAAATAATAGCAATAGGACATGGGGGGTTATTTTAAAGGTCCAGTGTGTAATAATTATCAAGGTTTATTGGCAAAATCTGAATATACTACCCATGAATATATTTGTATAAGTGTGTAATCGCTATAAAATAAAATCGGTTTGGTTTTCGTAGCCTTATTATTATTATTATACAGTAATAGCAAGGGTCTTCCTTTAGGAAGTGTCGCCATCTTGCAGCGCCGTCTTCAGCGCTCCATGCTCCTGAAATACTCCAAGTCGTCTCAGTCGTGGTAAACCAGTTTTTTAGTCCTCGAAGTGCCACCGTCACTTTGCCACCTGGAGAGGTCAGTGCGAGCGAGTGAGTGCTGCAAACTAGAATCTGAATGCTGGATATCACGGTTTTCCCCCCATTTTACACACTGGACCTTTAATGTAAAATAAAACATAATGCCAATGGTTTTGGTCTTTGTGAGGAGATTTTGAGATATCTACCTCTAAAACTGTCATCCTGGTTGTTGTGAGGCAGCAGCAGATATCTCTCAGGTGCTGTAGATAATCTCAAAACCTAAGCAGATCAAAACACAGCTGTCCGTTTACACAACAATGTGGTGTCACTTTGTTTGTGAGGACTGAGCCCTTAAGGTTAATATCACATGTACTGCTGAAGCCAGACTTGGTGCAAAACAAGAAACTACATTAAGCATGTATAATATAAAATGACTCTTTAAAGACCTTTGAAAAGAATCAGCTTCAAGAATAACCTTTGCTTTTCATCCATTCTCTCTCATTTTTGCTATTAGTTAAATATGGAACAAGAGGCAAGAATGACTGGAAAATGCAGTCATTACACTTTACATTATGCCTCACCTCCTGAAACACAAAGCAGTAACAACTTAGCAGCCAGACGTGTCTGGACATGAAGGTGTAGCTTGAAAAATCCAGTGTGTAGTGTGGCTGCTGACAGAGACAGGGAGACCTCCTTCAGGTAGCTCCTCTGTAGGCCTACATACTGTAACGCCACAAAAAACTATTATTGATCAATCTCAGATTATTTTGCAGGTCGATTACATATTTTGTCTTCATACAGCCCAGTCTGAGATCTGATGTTCCACTGACAGATCTAGTTTACTCTCATATATGTCAAAGAACAAATAACAGAACATTTTTCAGTTAAAAACACACAGGCAGGTATACGATTCAGCATGTGGCTGTGGGTCTGACATATTACCACCTTATCACCACTAGATGTTTCCACTCTGCCTTTAACCAGGTCATGTAACCTGGTTTTTGTGTCTGTGCATGGACTGTACATGTTGTAAACAGGTTAGAATAACCCAGTTAGAGCTAATTTACTCCAATATTCAGCAAGTTGTTATTGGCTCGGAAACTTTTGACCTTTTCTGTGGTTGTCAGTTTGTGTTCAAATCAGACTCCACACACACCACACAACATTTTTGATGTCAACAGAAAGTGGCAGCGAGCACTGCGAATCAAATAATACACTTGATAATTAGTTTAAAGGCGTTAAACATCTCCTGTCTATTGGGTGGGACTTTAATGAACCTTGCTAATGCTAATTAGTATAGCTGCAGTGCAACAGTCCCCAGAGGTGACTATTACCTCTCGCACTGAAAGGAGTGGACATATGCAAAGAGACTAAAATAAACATTCCAGTCCATCAAACTTGAGCAGAAATTCAATTCTGATTAGCTTCCACTGCATGTCCTCCTGTATATGGGGCTTTATGGGGACTGAGCGTCCACTGCCGTCTCTTCTGGGAGTCTTATGAATGAGTGCTGACTCCTGGGCCTAATCTGCAGGATGGGAAAGCCAGCGAGGGGGGTGTCCCCCTCTCTGGCTTTCCCATCCTGGATAATTATGGCTCTTGAACTGAACCCAAGCTTCCCCGGGCCGGCGTGGACACTCCCACCCTTATCCTGGTTCCTTATCTGGATCCAGTGGGGCCGGGCTGTTCATTGTCCAGCTCCGCTCACACACAAACTATCAAACCCTCCTGAGGTGGGTCAATGAACTCTTGACAAACTCCTCTGTGTCCCTGTCTCATGTTATGTATTACAGAGTGCGTATGTCTGTGAAGGAGCCGTTTCCCCTGATAGACCCCCACTGTAAACTCTCCTGTCCGCTTCAGTGGCTGCTTATTTTGCCTGCTAAGATCAACAGCTCAGGCCAGCCGTGGAGACATGATTATCTCCACACCTCTTGCTGTTTGGGCCTGACCAGACTCTTGTGTTCTGGGGCATGGCGACCTGACTCGGTACCTAGGAGATAGAGCTCAGAGAATATACAGCCTGATAAGATCTGTGGATTCAGATGAGCCACACAAACAGGAGATGCTCTAGCTTCAATCATTCTGAACATCTGCCTTAATCTTTCATTTTTAACACGCTACATGAAGACATTGTTACTGATGGACACTATGTAATGTCGTGATGTGGACAAGAGTGATGGTTAAATTACATAAATCATCTTTAATATGATTGTGACCAAAGTGACAGAAACATGTTAGACATCATGTTCTCACAGATCTGAGAGCAGCCAAAAGAGCTCTAAGTTGACAATACAATGAACAGTCATGCTATAGAAGGGCAGGCAGGGCCATTAATCTAGTTTTACTTTCCCTTATCATGTTGGCTGTCCAACTATTATGAAAACAAGATAATGGAGATAAAACAATCATTGTGCCCCATTTTTTTCCAACAACAAATTTCATCCCTATAAAAACCATCCACCCATCCTCTCTGGGCCATGCACGCAGACAAGTGGAAAAGTTTACTCAAAATAATCAGTTACAAGTTAATTTAACGCACCTAGCCAAAATTAATGTTGTTTTTTAAAATTAGAGAGAACAGAATTATTACCTTCATGTAGGTTAGAATGTCTCATTTTGTAAAAATTTTGTTTTTGGGAGGTACAGTTTCACCTTAATAGAGTGGAAAAAATAACAGAGACACCACTCCTGGTAGAATGCAACACAATTCAAAATGAGACTGAAACACTTGAACTAACACCTCCCTGACATAGTGTGAACAGAAATGAAACGTCAGGTCAGACCTTCCATGACAGCAGAGTGCAATGCAGTCCTCTTCTATTAGACTGAGTTCATGTGCATAAAGTGATGGGCAACCATCTTTGTGTTGCTGACTGCTGTCTCAGAGCTGTTTGCAAACCACACATAATTTATAAGGCTTCCGGTGTGTGTGGAATTACAAGAAATTGAAAATCTATTAACATAACATGTTATGGAAATATCACTCTTGTTTGTCTTGCCTTCAGGCCCCAAAATGTGAGAACTGACAAAACAATCTGTAATTTTCAGGCTCTCTAGGTTGAAATGCATGTGGTTTTACGAGCTGTTCCCTCAGTTGTCTTCCAGTGATGTAACTAGTTTTCGAATCTGCATAACCCAGTAGTACCAGTAGAAGGGGCGGGGCAAGCAGTGGTTCATTTGCATTTAAAGGGACAGGCACTGAAACCAGCCGTTCTGAACAGGGCTGTTTTGAGAGGATGAAAAGAGCTGTGATGTTTGATCCTTTGGGTATTTTGACCGAAGCATGTCACAGACATGTCTTTAAGACACCTGGGAACTATTTTAATTTGTGGATAAGGCACATAATATGTCTCCTTTAAACAATTCCCATAATCACCACTCGGACTGAATCTTTAACCAAATTAATCCTCATCAAAAACACTTATGGAGGAACTAAGTCAATGCAAAATAGCTGGTAATGAGTGTTACATTCAAATGACAACAAAACATTACACTATATTTGTGCATAATACATCGTTCTGTGGAAGTGATGTCCAGCTGTCACAGGCTGTAACCATCAGTAAGTCTGGCACACATTCCATCATGGCAGCCACCCAGCACTGAGCGATGCAGACAGCGGGGCTCACCTCTCCAAACAGCAGATAAATGATCCTAGAGTGTTGTCAACTTTCACCTTAGTAACAGGCTGGAGTGCTTGTGTGAGGCTGGAGGCTGAGGCAGAGACCTACAGCTGCAGGGCTTTCCTTAAAGACCTCGCACAACATCACACAGCAACTTCACAGACAAATATAATAGCATTCACGCTGCATTCATGGAACCATTCTTAAATCCGCCTTTTCCACCTCACAGTCATGTATAAATGATACAAACAGCACCAGCAGTGGCTCTCTCCGCTCCACACCTACATCTGTGTAAAACGGTAAAAAGCAGAGCAGGCATGGCGAGTACACATGCCGACACTGTTGTGTTACATATCACATCTGCATGCCATCTAAACATCACATCACACACTGGGTCCATCCTTATCCCAGCATTGTTTGGTTCACTGAAAACTAGAGAACCCAGTATAATGACGGATCTTGATATAGCAGCTATCTGTAGAAAAGGGACTACTGTCATTTCCGTAGAGGTGTTATTTTAAAATGAAAACACACTTGTAACACATAAAGTGTCATACAAGGTGATAAAAATTCTGTAACACTTTTTTTTAAGTGTGGTAATACACAATTTTAACAAATAGAGAAGAGAATATAAAACTGTAATGTAGGGAACAGTTCATATGAACACTTAATAAGACAATTGGTGTAACACAATGAGAAACCAGATACTGCTGATTAATTACACTGAATAAATTGTGTTTATCAGACATATAAAAGCTCGTATTGGCTATTAGACACTGATAGGGAACCTGCTGCACTTCCAGCTCCGACTCCTCGTTGTCTGCTGGTGGCAACTTCCAGCTCTTTCCAACATCTTTCCCTTGTGAAATTCTAAGTCCGTGTTATGACAGGATGGAGGAGGGCAGAGCAGGGAGAACACCAAAATAGCATCATCTGATCTTTCTTTCATAAACTTTTCCACTCCTGCAGCAACACTCTGGAACAGACTTTGGACGAGGAAGAAACACAAAATCAAGCTGTCAGATGAAGTATTTAGTCACAGTCCTCTGCTGCTGAGCCTCTGCTCATAAAAGCGGAGCTAAAACATGAGGAGACAGACACAAGAGTGAGGATGTGACATTCAGAATGAAACATGTTCACGTTCCCTCCGCCTGAACACAGCATCACTTGTGGAATCACACATTTTGCACTAGCATTGCCAACACTATGAATACACACCCTGAATGCTCAATTACATTATTCAGTTAGGGGATTCACTACCATGCACCATGTGACTAAAGGCTAAATATAGTTTCCAGGGTTTATGCTGCCTGCAGTAACATCTTCACATGCTCACAAGGAAAACTGTGTTCCACCACTAATGCAATGCAGGAGGATAAGCCTGCTACACTTCCCAACCACACACACTTACACTGTATAGGCCACTGATAAATAAAAAAAATGAACTGAAGAGTTTGAGGAAACACTGGGGTATGTTTTCCTGCTCTGTTCTATCTTTAGTGGTGTAAATATGCCAGCTCAGTGGTGTCCAGGCCGTGACAGCCTGAGCTAATGAGCTGTCAGTGGACAGGAGAGGGGGAGAGAGAGCAAGCCAGAGGTTTTATAGACAATAAGTTGAAACACAGGACCCTCCAGAGGGAGCATTTCTACTAATGCATTGCATCACAGTGTCGTCATTTCGGCTTGGCAAACAATAGATGTATGGAATCAAAACCTGTGGTAGTAATTAGGGATGTCACGATTACTTGTTTTCACAATTATTTAATCGTAAAGGTTCCTAAATACCGTCACTTTCCAAAAGAGATGAACCATGTCGGCAGATCAGCGGAACACGCACGGAACGAAAACAAAAGTTACACAACAACCGCGTGTGTAACTTTGTTTACGTTCCATGTCAGTTCCCGAGTGGTAAAGGATTCGATTCCCTCCAAACAAACGTATTAAGTTGATGACGCTCTCCAGTAGGGATGTCACGATTACTTGTTTTCAAGATTAATCGCGGTATTTAACGCCACAATTAATTAATCGTAAAGGTTCCTAAATACCGTCACTTCCTAAAAAAAGATTATGTCAGAACCATATTGGCAGATATGCGCCAAAATTAAGGTAAATGCTCAGATACTGGTCCATTTACCTAACGTAACATTAGGAATTTAAAAGTTAGCGTGTCATTTGTATTTTAAAGAAACAACAAAACAAAACAAAAAACAACTAAAATAAACGTAAACATTTCGTATAGATGACAATTTATGACCTGAATATTTCAAACACTTCCACTGGGGGATTAATAATTAGTCATATATTAATAGATGCTTGAAATATTTTGTGTAAACAATTAGTAATGTAATTATATTTTGACTATATTTGATTTTACACATTCATAGTGTTGTGAAATTAATTAGCCTAATGCATAATAATCATGATAATCATAACACCGTGATTATTTATCTGACAATAATCGTACCAAGAAATGACTCTCCAGCCTGTCATACATGCTGCAATGAAGTAGCGGCCAAAACAGGAAAGACGTCTGATATGAATCATCACCTGAGGGATACCCACAGACTTTGTACACCAAAGTAAAGGTAAAACTGGGTTATATATATTACGTTAATGCCAATGTACCTAACTGAATTGGTAGGAATTTAAATGTTAACGCGTCATTTTTAAGAAAAAAAAACTTCACACATTTGAATACTTCAAACATTTCCTCTGAAGGATTAATAATTGGTCCTATATAAATAGATAGTGTTGTACAATTATTGAATATAATAATCTTGATTATGTCTCTGACAATAATCGTACCAAGAAAATCTATAATTGTGACTACAATTAGAAGTAATGAAATGAAAACCACAGCTGGTGACCAATGGCAGTGCAGAAGACGGTGAGAGCACTTGAGGACAATGTAATAAGCATCAATATGATAATATCACCAGACTGGACAGACAGACATACCTCTGTCCTATCTCAGAACCAAACGTCATGCTGCAGTTATTTGATGACAGCCAGCCGCCCCGGTGTCCACCTGTTTAAATAAACCAATACTAAAAGGAAAACACTCGGCTCTCGTCGTGTGTTTGGCATACCTCTCCAACCTGCGTCCTACACAGAATAAGGGAACCACCAACCATCCATTTCTGGCAGGTTGGTGCAACAACTGATGCATTTATTCAGTTATTTATTCATTCTTCTTTAGCTTTCTACCTTCAATGTAGTATCTAGGGCCAAACCGATATGGATTTTTTGGGGCTGATGTCATTATCGTGGAAAAAAAATGTTCCAATAACCGATATATCGGCCAATTCAATTTAGCATTTTCAAAAAATTAAAACAAATAGCTGCTTTTGATCCCTTAACTGCAGTTCAAACACTTGTTACAAAGACAGAAATTGAAGGGAGAACATATGACTATTTTCAAATACTTTATTGTCAAAGGTTCTGTGGGGCGAGCAGCATTTGAACAATTCATTTGAAATATGCCTGCTATATTATTCATTTACTTCAGGCCAGCAATGCATTTCACATTTAATGGATACATAATAGCACAAGGACATCATTTTTAAGTAAAACTAAGTCATATTCCGTGCACTTTATGAATGAAAATATAAGTATTAACATTGGTGGCTATTAACCATTATTCTCAAAGGGCTAAAACCAGCCGGCCCATTAATCGGCTGGGCTCTAGTAGTATTTATTACTGGCATGTGTCAGTTTATGGTTAAGCAGGATAATTAACTGGCTTTGCCTATGCTGAACTATGTATTACAGGGTGACTTTGGATCAGGAATAGAGCAGGACCCATGGGAATCATGCAGCATCCTCTATGGGAACAGATTACAGGAGAGATACCACATAAAATGTTTTTAGAGCCACTTCGCAAATAAGTTTAGCATGCACAGGGTTATCATGTTTTGTTTTGTTTTATTGGCTCTGGATAAAATAAGAACAGTGTTGCTCCGGAGGCCAGTTTTTAAACTAAAAGTACAGTCCAGTAAAACCTCTGCAAAGCTAGACGTGGAAACTAGTTCAGTGAAAAGGACTAAAAGTGATGAATTCAGAGCACAAATTAATGGAAAAAAATAAGTCAGACTTGGTGTGTAAGGTGATTCACATGTCCCCTTTCATGAATCTGAGTGGCTGTGTGCTGCTGTATAATCAGGTTAGGCTTTAAGAACGGGATCTCTGCTTTGCTTAGACTCGCTACTAGTTCACTCACAACAAGAGGAAATGAGCAAACAGACAGCTCTCGTCTCTTAAACGTGAAGCTAACTTGTGAAACTCGTCAAAAAAGCAAACAAAAGGTTGGGACTTGATGGCCACATTACACTCAGGAGAAACCGGTGTCTTCTGTCACTATTAAATGGGCCAGGGATGGCTCAGAGGGCTGACAGTGGAGAAGGACTTCAGCTTGAGGACGGCTGTTCGTCCTCTGCTGCACAGCCAGCAAAACGCTCCTCAATGAAACAATAAAGCTGACCCACAAGACTGACAAGCTGTTTTAATGTCAAGGATTTGGTTTTAACAGACCACAATAGAATAACCCTGAACACCAAAGATAGTAGTTATAGTAGTTATCTGACACGCGTCCATTCCCTCCCCCAAACGTCCCGATAGGCTGCTCTATAACAGCTGATATCAAGCACATTGTGCCGTTGCAGTTGACAGTAAATCTTGTGAAATCTTGCGCGTGTAGCAGAAGTAAAACATGTTTAAAGGGATAGTTCACCCAAAATTGAAATTTCACTCATTATCTACTCACCCTCATCTCGACTAAGGGCTGGGAGAAGTTTCAGAGTTATCCGTGGCTTCTCTGAGTTACAGGGGGTCTCGGCGTAGCAGCGCATCCATATAACGGTTGCAAATGGATAATTGTCCCGAAAAAAAACAAATAAGTCTATATTTCAAGCTTGTTTGTTGCGGAAGCTCCTCTTCCCGGTTCGTCAAATTTGGACGAACCAGGGTCTGTCCTTTTCTTCCCAGTTCGTCCAAATTTGATGAACCGGGAAGAGGAGCTTCGAGAAGCTTCCACTACAAAACAAGCTTGAAATATAGACTTATTTAATTTTTTTCGGGACAATTTCGCATTTCGGGGCTTCAATACAAGACGGACATTACATACGAGCAGCATGGAGGTATTTGGATGTTTTTTGGTGTGTCTTTTTGTTACGAAGACAGTTGGTATCCATTTGCCACCATTATATGGACATGCACTGCTACGCCAAGACCCCCTGTAACTCAGAGAAGCCACGGATAACTCTGAAATTTCAATTTTGGGTGAACTATCCCTTTAAATGAGGCATTTCAAACTCTATTTATAGACAAATTAGCTAAAAAGCCCAAAAATATACTTTAAAAAAAAACAAAAAAAACTCTGGTGGGGTCCATTTGTGAACGAGGCCGGACCTCGATCCACTCCAACCTACACCATAAGATTGATCGAGTCATGTAAACATGACGTATCATGCGTTTTTCCAGTCAGTCGCCATGGAAACATAACGCTCTGCCAGTGGTGCAGCGATTGGACCAAAACAAACTTGTGTGAACGTGAACGTACGAGCTGAAGAATGAAACAATGGATCATTTTCACCCTGGGTCCACAGCAGAATGTGTGAAAACACCCTAACAGTTCATTAATGAGAACAACACTATGGTTTAACCACATGAAGGACACAGTAATGACTACATGACTTTCTGTTTGTGTTGAGCCTATAGGGATTCACATTTATTTATGGCAGATATCCAGCGCTCCTTAACCGATAATTAACCGTTAACCGATAAGATTAAAACGCTCGCGGGGGCGATTGACGATGTTTTTGCCGTTATAAAAGACACACATATGCACTGCAACAGCTGATTAGTGCCTGATCCACTGTGCTCTGTCTGGGATGGAGGTCAGATCGTCCAATGATGAACTGTTTTTATACAAAGTGCAGCCAAACACCTGGAGAGAGAGGAACAGCAGAGCTGCAGGTGAACCGGCTGGAGAGCAGCAACGTCCTTTTTTTTTTTTTTTTTTCTAGCAGCACCGTTGTTACAGATGATGCACATCCACGTCCGTGAAGGCTACATTTATTGTCTGACGTGGAAGTCTGCACATGTTGACACCCCCCCATGAGTTAACGACGTAAGGAGCTAATAAATGTACTAATCAAAGTTCTTGTTATCGGTTAAACGTTTAATCGTGTGCATTCCTAGTTGAGCCATAATTACCATTTTAACACTGTTGTTAACTTTGTTGCTGCCTGCACAATAAATACTTTGAGTGCATGTTGTTTTTGAAGCACAATGGAGCTTAAATACAAGAATGTTTTTTACGACTGCATGTTTGATTTTTATTGTGGTACCGAATGAATGTCAAGAATCGTGGGAATTCACTGTATGGTATTGGCTACTGGCAAGGCAATTTTATTTGTATAGCCCAGTTTTACAAACAGTTTGTCTCAAAGGGCTTTACATGGCATCATAACAACATTCTGGTATTGTGATAAGCCCACTTTGTAATAGTTATGGTTCTCTCACTAATACCTTTACAAAGGTCGGGTCTTTTAACACTGTAAAGCACTTTGTGTTGCATTTTTGTATGAAAGGTGCTATACAAATAAATAAAGTTTGAAGTTTGAAAGGTGTTTTTTTAAGTGTTTACGCATTTGACATGTGGGCATGAGTGACGAAATGGCAGAAACTAATAAGACTCACATAACATACTGTTACCTTTACGCTCTTTCTACAGTTCCTTTTAGGTGGAGACATCTGGAATTCACACAGAGACTGCAGCATTACACCAAGCCCATAGAACTTTACACAACAGCGAGCAGCGCTGTTATAATAATAATCATGCTTGAAGTTTTAAATTGCTGAAGTGAAACAGTACAGTCAGTTATACAGTAGTATTTATCTATCATTACAAGTACCAGCTATAAGCCTCGGCTCACACAAGACAGGGACCGGCTGGAACACCCTGAGTATACTGAACAGAGTGAGAGCCTGTTAGAGGTTTTCATTTGTAAACTAATGAATATGCAAATTCTGTTTTCAAGAACGTTCACGTAATTAGTGTAAACATATAAGTACGCCGCAGCAATGTCACCTGAGCAGTAGGAAAAAGAACTTTTCAAAAAAATATATTGTCACTCAAGAAATCAAGCTCTATGACTGATGATGACATGTGGAACTTTACAAAGGGTGCCGGTCAGACGATGCTGCCATAACAGAGAGTCTTCTCATCCACAACAGACCTGATAGTGGAAGCAGTTGACAAAGCCTTCATTCAACCCATGTATGCATCATAAGGGGTGCCACACTGCAAACTATAAATAGCCTCATATATGAACAACACACACCCAGTCATAGAAGGAAACATGCTCTAATGTGCACGTTGGCCCGGTCTGTTAGACGTCTTGTGGAGGAAAAAAAAAAAAAAAATCCACAAAACACCCATAGAGTGGTGCTTGCAAAGAGACGGGCTATTTATAGGCTTACTCCAGCGAGGGAGACGGCTCTTCCCTCATGTTTTGGATCAGCACTTCACACGGGTGAGAGGAGGGGGAGGGAGGAAGAGAGGGGGGGGACTCTATTTACACAACACTGAAACTGACACAAAGTGTTTCAGCTTGAAGCATTTAATTGGAACAGTTATACTTCCCCGCTACAATCTAGTGTCATTAGGTACCAAGCTGCAGCCTCAACATAGAAAGAGGGTAAGGAGTCCAAAATGCATGATAACAGCTACAGATATCATTCAACAACCTGCACCGACACTCCTTATAGGAGGCCTGGCTGGCACACCTATTTCTACACAGCGCATGATGCTTTTGCAGCAAAAAAAAGTGGCTTTATCTGAACCAAGTCCTGTTTGTTCTCCGCAATTAAAGTGTTTGTGAGTCTTATAATCTGAGCTGGCAGTGGTGTGTTATCCATATGATTGTCTACTTTAGGAAACACCCTACTCCTTAGTCAGCAAAATACTGCATTGAAGACCTGAGGTGAAGAAAAAAAAGAAAGAAAGATAGGCTACAGCTGCTCCACTACTGATGCAGCTCTGAATAAAAAATAAAATTAAAAAAAAAAAAAGCCTCTTTCTGGTAAGTGATCATCTCTAACAACCAACTCTAATATGGCTGTGCGTCCTACAAAAAAATGAATGTCCCATATGACTCACATAAGTTTGGTTTGACGTGTTGTGATGCACAGCAGCATTTTCACATCAGCCATCTCTACCTGGAGTTCCATGTTGGGCTAACAGACCAGTAACTCTCATATGTACATTGTTATTCAAACAGAACAGACAGGAAAGAAAAAGTGGGTCACTATATGTAGCAGATAAACACACACACATAGGCTACACACACAGCAGCACAGAAACCATGTGTCTTTATGGTTATGAGAGGGCCCATGTGTTTATAGCGTGAGGGTATATAGGTGTTCACGCTGCTGCACGCGACCTGACTTGATACACAAGAGTCGTGACCAACTGACGTTAAACGGCACAACACGAAGATGAAGTTGAGTGTGTGATGAGGAGACAGACGGTGTATGTACCGGTGGACAAACTCACATCTTCGAACAGGGATCCAACGTTGGCTGTCACCAGCAGTATTCCTGTGCCTTGCGCTGCTGTCAGCTTCCCTGCCATAATTCTTTTCTCGCAGGTAGGTCAGGGACTCGAACAACCGGGGACTTTGAAGGTTTGAGAGACGCTAACAAAAAAAAAAACCGAACAGAAGCCGGGGGGGAATGTCTCACGGGGAACTGGGTTAAAACGCGGAGATTCTGCGACTGAAGCCGGGGTTGCGGCGGCTCGGCTGGAGCATATTTTTTCAGCAGGGGCCGTGCATCTAACCAGGAGTTGCTCTGCAGTGGAGGGGTCTGTTGTTGGCGGCGGTTAGCGTTGTCGCTTTCTCCTGCTACTTTTTCATCTTCAGAGCCATCGCAAAAGTTTCCGTTTTTTTTAATCCACGGCGAGTGCCCGAGGGCTCTGGGTCATTTCAGTTGCGAGTGTTTGCCTTAGCTTTTGAGCAGTGTAAAAGTCTCCCTCCTAGAGCCGGACTCGCTGCCAGGACCATTGCCTTCACTGTTTAGAGAGGATAGGCTGGAGCCCTTCGCTGCTCTGACGTCACGGTGCCAATGGAAACACGGGGCTGTCTTAAAGGGCCAGCGCACCGTAAACACGACTGCTCTGCCCCTGTGTCCGTTATCGGACACAACTGGGCTACCCCATAGTGAGTGTTATGTCCTTCTCTGTTTGTCCATCTGTGCATTGTAAAAGCTGCGACCCGCTTTACCTGTTACCTGCTTTATGTCATTGACAGTATTACATTTATTTATTATTTTTGGCACAAAATGATGGACTGTTTTGCATGAAAGCAATAGTAAGCACACCTTCTCCCTTATGGTACTAGTGTAGGCCCACTGGCTATGGCAGTTTCAGACCTAGGAATTTACTACTGTAGGATGATGAAAGATTACTTAAACTTATTTTATGCTACTTTTGTTGTTCTTGTTCTTCTCTTTCTTCTTCCTCTTGTTCTTCTCCTTCTTCCTTTTCTTCTTTGCTTGGATACATACTATCTAATTTGTGAAAGGATTTCTTTCAAAAAGGGGTAAACAACATTCTTTCTGTCCGCTTTCAGTCAGGAGTTGCATTATTGTTATTTTTCTGGTTGTTTCTTTTTCTTTTTTCAATGAATGAAACAAAGAAATAAACCAAACTAAACTAAACAGTCTGTCAGGTGAACCACTGATGGATTTCTGTTTTCAAGTGGATAGACCTGCAGCTACTACAAACGGGGGAATGAGTTTAGGCATGTCGGTCCAATCATAAAGCATGAACCAGGTGTGATTAAGTTGTAAGACAAGTTTGGTGGCAGAGCCTCTTATGATAACATACATAGCTTACTGTTAAGGTTTTCTTTCTTGTTTTGTTATTTTGCTATTTTGTTTTTTACAAAAATGTGTCAGAGAGTAAGAATTTGGGGAGCGGCCCTGCACTGGGATAAAAACCCTGTGTCTGTGATGTGTTCAGATATATCACCAGGAGTATGTTTCAAAACAACATGGACACCTTGATAGTCATTTGAGATGCATAGACTATATTCATGCCACTGCAGGTAACAGCAACGTTAGCCAAGTGTCACGCCATCGATTAAAAAGCCCACAGAACGTTAAAGATTTTACCTGGTCGCCATGGTGGAAGAGATGCAAAATATTTTGTGTTTTTATATAACATAGTAATGATACGTTAAAGGCCATGCTTTACTTATTCAGACAAGAAACTGTGCTGGGATCATAGGCGTCTTAGTGTCTAGATGTTCTACATTATTTATAAACCACACCACACTGCGCAGGAAGTGTCAAATTGAGTTGGTTATACTTTAATCAAGAAAATAGTGAGGTGAAAGGGGCTGATGTGACCTGAGGTGTTGTTGATCTATAGTTTTCAGAAACTCAAATCAAATCTAAGTAATTTAAAGAGTAAATTACAGCATATTTGTTTAATGCACATTAGACCTATGAGCTACTGCTCTTTATGAGTATGCATTAACAGTTTAAAGCAGTTTTTCCACAAGCTGAAGATCAAACCATGACACATTGCTTCTTATTACCATACTGTCTTGTGTATTACTGTCACAGCTTACAGGCATACTTGAATACAATGGAGCCACTGATACTAGAAACACTTCTGCTTGTTTGACACATCTTTCCTAAGTGACTGTTGTGAATATAGTCAGCTGTTAGAAGGTGTCATTTTCTCCACTGCGTTAACAATTAAGAAATGAGGGCTTAAGAGAAAAAAAAGTGCAGTTTTGTTGTCATGAATAAACATCAGCAGCATCATATGTTCAGATTAGTCTTGACAAGAAGAGCTGCAATCTAGTGGATGCCTCACAGCAGATGGCTATCTCTCTAATCTAACTAAACTGGGTTCAGTCAGCAGCCATTAGCAGACAGCTAAAATCGTCCAGATCTGACACATGCCCTTACATGTTGTGCTGCAGAATTTAGGCTATAATTGTCTTTTCCGTTACGTGTGTGAGATCCTTGCTTAGCTCCAAGCTCACTTTGCCAGAGGTGAACACACTCTTTGATATGAAGAATTCCTGTTCAGGTTTGGCACAAAGATCGAGGAAAACTTCATATTAAAAGCCTGGAAACCAAATCAGCATGCATGAGCACAGCCAAGCCCATGTGTAGCGGATTATTGTTACTGAGAATATCTTATATTGGCCTTTTCCCTGGCATTACAAAACCTGTTTGTTGACATCGTATTGCTCATCCAGCATTAGCTCACCTGTTTACTGGCAAAAGGCTTATAACTGAGCAGCGGAAACCTGAAAAAAGCCACTTCATCTGAAAATTAACTGTTGAACACTAGCTTAGACTGGAAAGTACCCCTGATTACAGTGAGCAGAGATCAAATTGACACATAGCTGTCAACTACGATTGTCATGTAAGTTTTAGAAATGGTCTGTGGTGTTGCTTTCTGTCAACTTTTAGCATCTGAAACCAAACATCTGGCCCAAACACAGTGTGACTCTTCTGCATCATTCACAGATCATGATGTATTAATTACAGACATGCCTTTCACACAGCATGATGCGATCTCCCTTGATGGTTTTGAGGGAGCTGGGGACCATAAATAGCCCACTCTAGTTAAAGGTAGTTTGAGGTCAACAGCTTAGGGCAGGCATATGACGCGCTGGATAACAGCGCTATGAGCTCCTGTTCCTAAAAGGAATCAGAGTGAGAACTAACTAAAGTAGCTCAAAAAATACTTTCGGCACTGTCAGTGCTGTTATTTGCATTATAAGTGTGAATTTTACTATTTTCGACACTTTCAGCGAGTGTCCTGCTGTGTACTGATAAAAGGACAGAAGGGTGGTAGCCTCAAACGGCTAAAGAATGGCTCATGGAGCTATTATGTTAACAGCTTCAGGTTTGTGTGTGTGTGTGTATGTGTGTGTTTAGGGAGGGGGCCCATGGTCATGGCTCACTGCGAGTCTTTGAAGAGAGCTGAGAGATTATCGCCAAAACGAGAGTGCTCACAGCTGTGCCTGGCATGGGAGTGCGTGCGTGTGTGTGTGTGTGTGTGTGTGTGTCTGGGGGGGGCATGCATCTTTGTGACTCCCATGTTATGATTTTGTTTGCATATGTTTATTTATGTGGTGTTTATTCATGTTCTGTATGTGTGAACATTATATTCCTCAGAATAACTCTAATCCGTCATTCAGATGCATGAAGAGGATAATGATAACATTCAAAGGGAAGAAATTAGAGCTTTTGTGCGTGCAATTTTTTGTGCACCCGGCATGTACAGAGCATTAATTAAAAATGGATCAGACTCCCCTGGAAAACCAGAGATAATATCTCTCTTCTGCAGAATATTATACTCACCATCGTCACAGTGAACTAAGCACATTAGAGCTGTGGAAACTGTGGAGAGGGCTGGAACATAGTGACTGACTAATCTTTATCATAGAGTGAACTTCGGAAGGCATGCTTAGTTTGGATGGTGGAGTTTCCAGTTTAGGTCATGAGGAGGCTGACAGAAAACAATGCTAAAGAAACAAACAAAAAAAACATTAGTGTTGTCCTGAAGTGTCCTTAAGAGGCACAAGACGGAAGGAAAAGGAGAGGAGGAAGGCAGAGGAGAAAGGGGTGGAAAATGAAGTTAATGCCCCTTCACTACAAGTGGAGCTCAGCAACTTAAGCTGCATGAAATAACAAATAAAGCTTATCTTTAGAGGATTCTGTGTGACATTTTAGGGAAATAAAGAGGGACATTGAAATTAATCCGTCTCAAAATGTTCAGTTTGAGAAATCTTGTTTATTTAATGACTTTTTGTAAGACTAGCTTGATCTGGTAAGCTCTTCACATGCTAACCAGCTGGGACATGCTGGTGCTAGTGACAATAATGCCTTCTTGCTATTTCAGCTACTGACTGCGTATCATTTTTTTCTATAAAGATTTTTTAGTGAACTGAGGGAAAGGCTCTCTGAGCTACCAATCTTAGCTATCACTTATTTTACCGTCTCCATTCTCATACCTGTTTGCAAATAATGCCCCTTGGATGAAAGCGGATGCAGGAAGTAACGTCGCCATGGGACCTCAACTCGGAAAAAGTAAAAGTTTTATTTCGTGATCCGATTGAATTGTGCCATGAGAAAAAAATATGACCTCTACCTGTTTAAAACATCACGTTTCATGACAAAAAAAATCAGCAGTTTATCGTAAAATGGCAACGGAAGAATGTATTTTGTGTGAAGACTGCTCTACAGACTACAGATCTGGTGTCCCACAAAAAATACATCACCAAGTGACACGGGAAAGGGCGGCATTTGGTGTGTGACGCCACCTACGCAACTTGTAGTCTTTCTGGTTACGGATTCTTCGGAATTTTATTTTACAATAGTTTTACAACAAACTGCTGATTTCTCGGCATGAAACGTGATGTTTTAAACAGGTAGAGGTCACATAGTTTTATCATGGTACAATTCAATCGGATCACGAAATAAAACTTTGACTCCCGTTCACTTACTGTACATGGAGACGTTTTCCGAATTGAGGTCCCATGGCGACCGTTACTTCCTGCTTCCACTTAGACACTCTATAGTGAAAGTTGAGAGGATTGACCCAGCTCTCATGTCAGTACAATAACTTCATAACTGGAGGTAGGTAGTTTAGTTTCACAGATTGCAGGCAGATTAGAACAGACATCCTTGAATTGTCCAAAAATAAAGTCAGTTAATATGCTCTCTTCATGAACTTCACAACCATATGTATCTTCATACTGAATGTAAATTGCCAAGAGACCAGAATAGATAGCAGCAGCATGTTTCCTCAAAATGAAGTACTTTTCCCTGAAAGCTACAGTACATACGTACAAGACAAACCATCGATATCCATGAAACTGTATCCCAGCTGTCATCTCACTTTCTGCTAAGATTTTCCTACTTCCTACTTTTCTTTCTATTAATCAAACTTGAAGGAACGGCAAGTGGAAATGGCCCTAAATGTGACAGGACAAATGAATGTGGAAGTCTGTATGCACAAAGATAACAACACGGGTAATGTGTTCCATGAGGGTCAGTAAATACTACACCGTTCTAGGCAGATATCCCACAGTGGGAACATAAGGAGGGTAATGAAATTTTTGTGTGTGTGCATGTGTGTGTGTCGGCTGCTGATAAAGAAGTTCTACACACTGGCCAGAAGCCCCTCCTTCTGCACTCTGGGTAATGGAAAAAATTATGTTGGAATTCCAGACTGCAAGCAAGTATGTGCACTTTGACCCCGATCTCTCTACTGCTTAAATTCGCTTATCTAAAAATAGGCAAACCTGGAAACAATCTGGCTTTCTCATGTCTCCTAAGGAGCAGGGATTCAGCCATGTTATGATGTATTAAGACTCCCTGACATGAAGTTCTGTCTCCAGCTACACTCAGGACTCAGTCATGTAAAGCTGATATATGTATTCTAGATACACTGATGTGTGTCTTATGTCACACATCAGACACACTGTAGAACACACTGTATACCTATTCCATCTCTAGAGTAAATTGATTAAAGTTTTTATAGGGGTAGAGCACATGCCCGGTGCAAAACGATAGTTGCAATGATTTGCCACAAAAAATCGAATCGCTCTTATACCACCATACATTGTATTGTATTTGTATTTATTTATTTGCACCATAATAAAAGACAATTGCAAAAAAACTGAAATTAAACAAGAACAGTAAGTGCGGGAGAGGTTAAAAAAACCTATATGGGCTTATAAAAAGCACCTCCCCAAGAAATATACATACATTCAGAAGATAAATCAACAACAACAATAGGAGAAAGCAACAACAAAAAAGAAAGTAATACAAGTGCCATTTTATAGCACACACTCAAAGAAATCAGAAATAAAAACATGAGTATGTATAAATAGAAAATAATTGTATTTGACTGAGTGAGTGTATGAGCATGTAAAGAGATAATGATCCAATGACAAATATACTGGAAAAGAAACTATTAGGAGTCTTGATTTAACAGGTAAGATTTCAGTCTTAACGGAATGAAGATAATTTAACTACATGAAGATGTCGTACTCGAAATGCCGAAAACTTAAATCAGTCCAAGGTCTTCCTTTTTTCACTGTGTGAAATGCGGAAACTGCACTGACGCCACTTTTTAAAAAGAATTTCTTTGACGGGTTCAGGCCGGCGTCTGTGCTGCACTTTACTGTTGCGCACATGCATTGTCCAGTTTCAGTCCGATTTAGGCATATACATGCAGATGAAATTCGATTTCCAGTCACATTGTCTGGGTGTCTTAGTCAGATTTGGAGAACTCCGGTATTAGTCAGACTAACGCATGTAGGCCTACACTTAAGTTGTCAAGTTATAGTCAGATTAAGGCCATAATTCGTTTTTTTCAACTGTCATGTAAACGTACTGATTGTTTCAACCTAACTGTGTCTCTCTGACAAGAGTCCTGAGGGACGGCTCATTCTTTGCAACCTTTAGCTTTAATTTTTTTCTCTCTTTTTTATTTTCCAAACTCATGTTGCAGTGGATAGATTAAAAAAAAAGTTTAAGATCCCTTATAGTATGCATTGTGTAGCTGTAATTTACCAGTCAGAAGAAATGTTTTGAGTTCAGTTCAGTATCACCATTCACACCATTACTTTTTATTCACAGCAGTCTCCAGCAGTGGAAAGCAACCTTCATGTTTTGTGTCTGTCTATTATTTTCACCTACTTATCTTGAAATGCTAACTAGCTAGCCCTGAGTGAGCCGAAATGTCTCATCACTCTTCAGTACTGAGTCATTGTAGTATCCAGTCTGAAGAAGCAGTGCTGATCAAAGGCTGTATTAACCTCTTGTCTTGTAAAAGCAATGATGACTGATGCTTGGCCAGATTGGTAATTGAGTAGCCTACCTGTTAATGCTAATGCTGGTTATGTAGTGTTAGCAAAACAAAACAAAACAAAACAAAAATAGCCCCTGTAATGAATGTAAGCCCTTAAGACTCTCATATATTCCCATGCTTTTAGAATTAGGCTACCACAATTCCTAAATTCTCTATTTGTGATAGAGATGTCAGATCATAACAGCTGTGTGAATGTACTACTGTAGCCTATGGGAAAAAAATTGTGTCCACCACACAAAAACACAAGGACACAAAGCAGATGCATATAGTCATGTAGGCTAGATTCTATTTTCCCAAGCTGAGGGCATCAGTTAACCCTGTCACATTATTTCAGTTGGGTCAGTTCACAAAGTTAGCCTGGACTGTACCCTTAAATCTCTGGCATGTTTCTCCACCTCCCTCTCTTGGCCAGAGTGGCTCCCACTGCGAGGAAGCCTATTTTGGAGCTCCCAAGGGGTGCTTTATAATATCGCCCCATACTAATTTATCCTCCCTTACCAATTAATTTGGATCACGTTATTCTACTGGGACAAAGGTCAGTTATTTTCTGAAAATGGCTGCTGATGGCCTAAATCATTTTTAGTTTAAGGGAGACTGACTGCTTTAACTCATTGTTCATACTATTTCCAGGAGAAAGAAAGAAAGAAAGAAAGAAAGAAAGAAAGAAAGAAAGAAAGAAAGAAAGAAAGAAAGAAAGAAAGATTAACCTCAGATCTAATGAACTGTACACCCAATGACTAAAGAAAATATTGTGAATGTACTGGAAAAAAGGAGACGCTGATTATAGCAACATTAAAGCCACACTGTTCAATTTTCTTTATACTAAAGATTCTGTAAACCATTGTTACTGCCACTAGGTGTCATCAAGACATTCAGCCACAACACTGGCTTACTGTGATGTGTTCCATAGCAACATTGCCAGAAAACTAGCTAGTAATAAGCTGACAGCATGTTAGCAAATGTTATTATGCATACTGTAGGTTGTCAGTGATGAAAACAACATATAACATTACACAGTTGTAGTATTGTAGCTAGGGATGTGTAGCTACCTTTCACATTTGAACCGATTCGGTACTGATACTCGGTTCCTGGGAACCAGTATTTGGTACTTTTTGTGGGTGGTAATTAAAATTATTCTGTCTATAAAAAATTGTCAAAACTTCTGAATTTTGAATATTTATTTCTCAACAACATCACAACTCCACTGCCTTTAAAGAGTAACTAAACACCCAGACCACTTTTTTCTACTGAAAACAAATATATTTGGGTATGAAGTAGTGTTGTTGATTGATTGTGGTCAAACTCTTGACATTTTAGTCAAAATATATTATTTTATATTAAAATCGTTTTCAGCCACCAGATTTATCAACACTACGCTACTTATACACCGAAATCGGCAACATACACACATTTTGTAATCACACGTGACGTGGCATACACTGATTTCCACACCAGGATCTACACCAGATTCTAGGCAAGTTTGATAAATGAGGGCCAGTAGGAATAATGACCTAGGCATAAAACAGTGAACCAGTTCTTTTTACTTGCAGTGCTGAGGGCATGGGAGGTTGACCAGCAAGTCTAAATGTGTTTTGTGGACTTGGAGAAGGTTTATGACTGTGTCACCCGGGAGGGTTGATGTACAGGATCTCAAGGTGCAAGGAGTGTGACAGGGCAGAGACAAAGAAAAAAAATCAGTAGTAGAGTGGAGACACAAGTCAAACAAGTCATACACTTACTGGCAACACTCGGAAAAACACCTTGGGAATGCTTTGGGATCCCCCGGGAAGTGATAGAAAGCGATGGGGCGACGGACATCTGTAACATCTGCTTAACCTGTCCTGCTGCCACTGTTACCCAGACTGAATACACAAGAAGGTTGATCGATGGAGGATGGATACTGATTTAGAATTATGCATGTGAGTGAGTCTGCATATTCACAACTTTTAGCTTTACTAACAGAGAAGACGGTTACGTAGGGGAGCTGCGTTGCATCTCTGTTTGTGTGTAAACCTCCGACTCATTTGCAGTGCTGTGTTGTAGGGTTGTGGAGTCTGTTGAGGCTGCCTTATGTGGGACTTGCTGGTTTCGGATGTATTATCAATGAATCTGTAGTTTCAGTAAAGAGTTGTTTCTGTTAACAAAGGTGGTGGAAGCTTTATGTTCATTTTAATACATTATTTCATTATATATTTGTGTTAATATAAGTCTTAAATAGTTATATCTTCCGACAGCAATCACTTACATAGAGTGTTTGGACTGAAACACGGGTCTGTCAGTCACTCTGCTCTGTTCTGAGCCGAGGAGAAAACATTTATCGTATCCTACAGTTTTTATCCAATGAGGAGAGAGAACGGCATGCAGGGCTGTGTGTGCAGCCAAGGGACGCCGTGAATGCGGTGACGTAGGGACAAGGACTGTTATGGTGCGTTCAAGGCAACTCGTAACTCGTGTTTTTCCGACCTGTGAAGTCGTACCAGTTCGATCTGGTACAAGTTCACGGGTCGGAAGTTAGGAGTGGCCGTTATAGTGACTTTCACAGGTAAAACAGGTCGGAAAAACACGAGTGGGTTGCCTGGAACGCTACAAAGTCGTAAGTTGTGACTTGAAGCTGTAATTTACGGTTTCAAAAGCCTGCCTGGAACGCAGCATTAGCCAAAACGACCGGATCGCTTACTTCTGCTTTAAGTTAAACATGTAACTGAACCTCTTTTCTTTTCTCTTCTCTTCTTTTCACTTTTTCATTTTCTTTCATGATGCCAGACACTGATATAACACATAAAGGCCCATGTGCTAGTACTAGAAGTGGCATGAGACAAAATGATTCCTCCAATATTAATACCATGTAGAGGTGATACATTGAGCACACACACAGTGCCTATAGTCTACAGCATGTCAGGCCAGGATCATCTCTTCCAACCACTCACCATCATTCACCCACCATGACTGGCAATATGTCAACCGGATGGCCCCGTGATCCAGACTTCTTGTAATGAGAGGACTGTGCTAAATATAAACGGAGGGGATTAGGCCTTTTTTGCCGCTTGTCAAACACAAAGCTCCTGAAGGTGCTGAAAACAGGCCTGTGTGTATCTAGGAAACGGCTGCTGCCAAAATGGGAAACAAACCGCACTCTGTGCTGCTCTCCAGTGCCTTATGTAAATGTCCCGGCAGAGTGGGGCTTAATTGACTTCAACTGGTGGCCTGGGCCTATGGAGGTTTAAAACTGCCATAATTAGAAATAAATAAGTACATGAGAAAATATGACATGTTATAAATAAATGCTGAAATAAAAAGCCTATTTATGTCAATAATCTTGTTTTGTTTTATGTTTATAGTAATTTGTATGCTTATTTATTTGCTCATTTATGTATTTCTGTTGTTTTCCTTATTCATTTGTTTCTGTATTTTCTCAACCATATGTTACCATGATACTGTGGTGCTGGTTACAGGAGTCACTTCTCTGTAGATATCTGATGTGAGATCAGGAGTAAGGGGCAGCTGGGACACAATACAGTACCGTACAGAGAGTCACTCTGTTCCAGTTAGGACTAGTGTACACTTTACCTGTAGAAAAATCCTGTGATAGAACTGTCAGAATCATATTGTGGCCATGTTGACTCACTCTGAACAGTGTGGGAGGGGAATCCGACCTGTCCCTCCCTGGACAACAGGTCCACACCTGTGTTCAGGACTCCTGAGACCTGCATCTCTGTCATGGAAAGATGACGCCTGCTGCTGCAGAGTATCAGTTTTCTTGCCAAAATGGGAGTGACGATTGATATACGCCACTGTCGTCCTGTTGTCCATCCTCACTAAGACGTAATAACCCATAATATAAGTGACAGAAGGCAGAACACACTCCAACCAACTCTCCACACACCATGACGCTCAGGGTCCAGTCAGTAAGCTACCCAACGCTGGAACTCCCTCATGTGGAGGTGAACAAGACTGTTCACAAGGACGGCAGACACCATCAGACAGACAGAGTTTTCTACAACACAATATGAATTGAACAGATCCGTGTGGATGAACGGGTGTGAGACAAGTTCTGAAGTATCAGAATATAGAATATAGATACGGCTTATATTTGAGACAGGCGTAAAAAATTCAAATTTAATTTTGAACAAATCTTCTGCTCAGCAAAGTTTGGAAAACACTAAAAGTTGTTCTATTCTTCCTGTTTAAAGGAGTAAGAATAGAAGGAAAAAGTCAGATCCAGAACAGCATTCATTTAGAAGTTGGGCGGGCCCTTGGAACGGAAAGAGGTTAAACTTCTTGTAAATAATTGTGTGTTCTGGCCATGGACTGTATATAGGCTCCGGCTCTTTCATTGGTCAGTTAAGCCACGTTTCGATGACATGGTACTGGCTTGGCTCGACTCGACTCGGCCTTTTTGCGTTTCCATTACGTAAAAGTACCTGGAACCTGGTACCTGGTACTATTTTTTTAGTACCTGCTCGGCCGCGGTTCCAAAACGGGTGAAGCGGTACTAAAATGTGACGTGTAAAGATTACAGACCACTGATTGGTCAGAGAGTGGTCACCAGCGGCCGCGGGTCATCAAATATCACCACATTTCAATAAATGAATGTTTTTAAAATGAACAAACTGTCGCTTTTCCGCTGTTTTGCTACCTCCGGGTTCAGGTCGAAAACATGGGGGGTCGGACAGGGTCGGGTCTTAATTTTCAGGCCCATTGAGAGAAGCAGCTTAGAAACTGTTCAAATGGACGATTGAGTGCTTTGAGAGGTTTTGTACATTCACAAAAACTTGTAGAATAGAGAAAAAGACCGGCTTCTAATTGAGACCGGCTTTTATTTGAGAATTTTCGGTATATTACAAACATACAGTATATTTCTGCTTTGACTGTGCCAACAGGAACCACTCATCCAAATAGTATGTTGCCAAGCGGTGATGGCTGGCCCTGTCCACTGTACCTACACCCTCAGACTGACAGACAGGGCAATGGGCAGAACGAGGTCCTCCCTATACTCACACTGTATCTTCTCAGAAGTAAGTCTGAGATACCTTCTGTGGCAGCTGTATCATACCAGAGAACTGGGGAGGGACGATGGTGAACTGAGGCCTGTATCTCCATGATACTGTGAGAAGACCTTAGGTGACACTGTGAGCACGCTCCATCCGTCCAGTCTGAGGAAAAGACCACACACACACACACACACACACACACACACACACACACACACACACACACACACACACACACACACTCACACTCACAGAGTGCCTCTGTTCATTTATTGTTAGTGAAATGTTTTGGTGAGTTTGTACAGAAGCTCACAGACAGAGCTGTGGTTAAACTGTTAAGTAACTCATGTTTGTATTCAGATTCGTCTTCTACAGCTACAAATGTTTCACCTCAGATCAGATTTTGTCTTCCAATGGGAATTTTGATCAGACATTACAACACCACATACTCAGAGCCAACAATAAATTAACACAAGTCTGCAAATATAAAAGACAGACACTACTAGAGCTGCAACTGCAGCTGCTGATATTCCCCTGCTGAGTCTTCCCCTCTGACTCACATCACTGAGAACACCCCAGCAAATATCCAAGCAGACATTGTTTGAATAAACTGACACCATATTTGGAGTCTTAACAGTCACTTTCTCTAATGAAGAAACACCAAGACTTTATGAAAGGAAACAAAATGAGCAGGCTCCAGTGCAGGTGCTGCACTGCTGATAGACATGTTGTAGCTAGATAAAGTTTGGTAACAGTTTATTTGAATAGGTATTCATAAGATTGACTTCAGTGAATACTTATGACAGCTGTCGTTAAGTGTCATTTGGTAAGTTATGTCACTTTTGATGCAAAGTTGACATTATTTGAGATGTCCTTGTTATGAGAACTTTACATAATTTTTAAAGTTTGGCAATTAGGTCTGCTATGACAGTTTAAATTGTCTTTATGTCAAGTTGTCAGAACAAAAACAGCTCAAACAATGTCAACTTTGCATTAAAAGTGACACAACTTACCAAATGACACTTAACGACAGCTGTCATAAGTATTCATTGATGTTTATGACAGCTGTTATGTCATGGTTATGACAGTGTTATGTCAATCTTATGAATACCTATTCAAGTAAAGTGTTACCTAAAGGTTTTTGTTTTGGCATTTCTATAGCTGCACCACTGCTGTCAACCTGTGCTGCAACAGCAGGACTTCATTTATTGTGGACATGAGGAAGGGGCAACAGCTATAGCCTCTGCAGCAGTGTCCCTTTGTCTCACTCTCACCCACTCTGGTACAGTCCATGGAGGCCGGGCGGGGCCCCTGGGGAAGCCCACTGAAAAGCCACACAGGTGGGGCCCAGGAGCGGGGGAACAGCCAGATGCCTCAGCAGCAGTGAGAGAGCCTGTCTGACCACTCTCTCCTTCTTTTGACAGCTGCAGCAGCTGCAGCAGCAGAGCTTCAGCAGGGCTTTCCTGGGCCAGCTGGACCTGTTCTCCTGCTCAGAGGAGATTTGGAGGAACATAAAAGAATAAATTGTGAAAAAAGCTGAGAAGAAAATAGATTGCAAAAGAAACGATTACAGCATTTTTAAAAAAAAATTATTATTATCACATTTATTATTCGTGTTAGTATTTATTTATTCATTAAGTAGTTTCTTGTTAAGGCAGCTTTGGTCCTCCATACCAGCCAAGCTGAAAATTATGAAATTGTTCCATCTTGTGACCAACAGATGTTTACCTTCAAGATCACAACTGAGCGTCCCTGTCTGACCTGTTTACATAGGGTTTGGCAGTTGAGTAATTTTAGTATGTAAACTATTTACCAGAAATTTCAGTTTTTTGTTGTTGTTTGTCGCTGTACAAACTGAATTATATAACATGCTGCTCCTTATTACACAAGTAAGGAGAAGCTGCGACTTTTAAATCCTCTTTTTCAGCACAGGATCATGGGACTGTGATCATAGAACTACGCTGCACAACCAATAACTGTAACAAATGTGACACTGTGTTCTAGCTTTTTTCCAGGAGGTGGCAGTAAAGATACAAATTCAAGATAGATACAATAAATGTTTTCAGCATTAATATACTTCCAAAGTAGTCTTTGACTCACTTGCATCATTAACTTAGACAGACATGGCAATAAGAGAGTCTTATTGTCTACAGTCTACTGCTCACTCTGTTATTTTATTTACAAAGGGACTTCTGTCTTTTCTATCTAGCTCTTCTTGCAGCCTTTTTTCCTCTAGCACTGTATTATGGTGCAGTTTAAGGTGGGACGTTTTTGTTTTTTTTCATTGTTGTATAGATCATTTTACATTAAAACATTTAAAGAATCACCAGTGTTTACAGACTGGGACCCACAGCTCCATAGAGTTAAAAGTTCTAGATGTTTTTTGCATTCAAATACAGTCTTAATTTTTAATTTATATCTTTTTAATTATTGTTTTTAACATTTTTGATTTCTTTTTATTTATTATTGGTGTGTAGTCCCTGAGATAGTCACACACATTTTCATTGTACTGCTTGTATATTGACAAAGTTCATTCATTCATTAAAACATACTATTTACGTAAAACACAGATTTAAAAATACCAAGACTGGGTGTGGACTTGTGGGCTATGGTTAGTATTAGGGTTAGATGGTGTGGGATTGTATTTAAGTTCCTAAAAGAATCCACAATGTACCCTACTAAAATCATCTTCTTTAATACAGATATTTAAAATGAAGCTCAATCAATCAATCAATCAATCAAAAGCAGGTTGCAAGAAAAAACAACAATAATTATATGACAACTGACTATGATATTGTCACGTTATGACAGTAGAAGAGGAAAAATCACATAGATAAAAATTACTATAGCCAATGAAGATCACACAGATACTGTAACCAGGGCTGTTGTATAAGGGAGAAAGGTGATGATAATTCTAGGGGCCCAGCGCCCAGTAGGGCCCACAAAAAAACCCAGTAGTCTCATCTTTGTATGACTGAATTATTCTGCTTAGACCCTGACTAATACTCATAGTAATGCTGCATTAGCATCAAAACAAAGTAGGCTAAATAAAAAATGATAATACATATGTAGTCTAAGAAAAAAAAAACAGGAAAAGTTAGGGGGTAGGGGCCCACTTTAGTATTCTTTCAGGGGCCCCAGAATTCCTAGCAACGGCCCTGACTGTAACATATATAACATACTGAGATTTAATAACAAGAATGAATATCTTTATTCATAATACTGAAAAACTACATGACATATTTTCCATTCCCATAACTCCACCTGTTTTGTGCGACTATATTCAATTCATGATTTGAACTCATTGTTATTAATGAGCATTTAATAAAGTTCCATAACAGTGTCAGAATCCAGTCATTTGCAGGTCATTGTCAGTTGCCTCTAAAGTACCACTTGGTGGCAGTGTAGCCTTGATTGAAAAATAAAGGACCATCAGTCAGATTTGTGAAGACACTGATTACATTTAATTGAAAGCCATTGGGCCAGTTGTGTGTAAGCTGTATAGGTAATTTAGTAATAGTATCATTGAATCACATTACCCCTGTCTGACCTTGTCATCCTACAGTCAATACAGACACATCCTTACATGACTGAATATTGAAAATCATCCACTTGTCATTTAACATGAATTATCCCAGAGAAAATGTCAGAGTGTGTACTGGTAATTCATTTTTGGTTTATTCTGACTCAGCTCAGCTCTTGGAGGTTGTGGCTATGGTATCCAGGGGTCAGTGTGGGGGGTGGTTGTCCACTGCCCTCATCTTCCAGCCAGATGAGGGGGCAACACATTGAGTGACAGGTCTGTGGCAGCTGTGTGGTGAAGGAGTAAACACAAGTGTGAACAATAACAGACTCCAACAAAACAAATTGAAAAAAAGAAGGAAAAAAAACCCATACAAAAGCTCAAACCTTTTCAACAGAAATTCCACAAAACAAGATGTTACATTGCACACACACTTTGTGTAATGCACAAATGGCACTTGGGGAGCGGAGAATAAACTGAAAAGCATGGAGGTCTCTGGAATACCAGCTCAAATGAGTAGACATTATTCTGCTTCACAAAGACCTATAGACGCTGGAGTAATCAACATGTTTACACAATGACAATGCTAATATGTTAACCATGATCTTAGTTTTGGCAAACTTCATTTATCCTGGTTGTGAATGTTTGCACCAAATTGCAGCCACTAGTGCTGTAGGTTTTTGTTATCCAGTCAAACAGCTTTCGACAGCTGTAATGGTTAAATACTGTAGCAAAGCAACATGAAGGTCTTTTTATCTGAAGGTGGTTGGATTAAAGTGGTTCCATGTGTAGGTATGTGATGTGAAGGTTGTGTTGAGGAAGCACCGAGCACATGTGGCTTTTTATTACAGGATGAGTCATAGACTCATCAGTTCTTCTGCATACATTGTAAATCAGGGTGATATCAGGGTTAGGGCAATATGGGCCTTGGCTTTTTATTAAAGACTGAATGTCATCTTGTTGTCATCATACATCAGTGTGATGACTACAGTGTGACACAACTGGTTTTTACAACACCGGAACAACTTTGGGTTAGTCAGGGCTAGTAATGTTCATAATAAACTAATGTAAACATACTGCACAGAATAAACATCCCCACCCATTACAGTAAACTAGGGGTTCCTTCTCAGTATACAGTGATTTTCTGAACTTATATATTAACGTTATTCAGTCAAATCTGAAGATTTTAAATGATTTTGTTTGGTGTTACATTTCCATTAGGGGTCAGTCCTGACTGTTACTGTGTGTTAGGTGAGTCACAGATTGAGCCACTAATTCAGGGAGGAGGTTAATCCAATGAAGGTAAGGACACAGTCCTTCCTGCACACACCACCATCCTGTTGATTCTTGGCCTGTTTAGCCATGAATAACTTGGTGAGTCATCACTAAATCACACTAAACTCTACATGTTATCTAATTGGACTGGAATCAACTTTGGGAAAAATAAGCACTGATTCACAACCTTCTGTCAAATACTGCACCTGCATGTGCACAAGAGGTGGAGCAAACACAACTCACAGATGTAGCTTGGCTAAGGCTAACCAACCTGGGTTGGCATTCTTACTTAAAGGAAATGTACACAAAGGCAGTCTATTTTGAAAAAAAATCTATTTTATTTCAGCACAATGAAATAAAACGACAGTGGGACCGGTGGAATGTTGTTATTGCTCACCATTAAGCTAGCAGAAGCTTATTATTGTGCAAAATGCCACTAAAATGCTCTTTCCTGATGTTTTTTATACTTGGGGACATTACTTACAAACTAAAAAATAATCACACATGCGCAAATACACAGTGATAGATGAAGTGTTTATATGTAGGTTTTCATTTAGAACAAGATTAATACATGTAGTTTAGCTGACAGCAGCCAAGAGGCCATATACCAAACAACTTAACCTGCTTCTATTTTGTCATGGTCAATTTATGAATACGAATACGAATTACTTTATTTATTATCCCCAAAGGGAAATTAATTTGCCTGTCAGCTCATTGTACATTTGCAGAAGAAGTAAAAAGGTGACAAAATATGACAAAAACACAACAAAAATAATGCAAAGTTTGAGTAAAAAGTCAGCCTTACCAGACTTTACTGTTCCCAGTTGAAGTGCGTGTTCTGGAAAATAATTAGTTGGTCAATTTAGTTTGTAAACCTAACTGAGACATATGAATATGAATACGAATACCTACACAAATTACTTTATTAATCCCCAAAAGGAAATTCATTTGTCTGTCAGCTCATCACCATTTGAAGAAGAATCAAAAAGCCTGATGGCTAAAGGTACAAAGGATCTTCTATATTTCTCACATGACATTTACATTAAAGTTGAACTTTCTTTGCAGATGATGCATTTTAAATCCACACAACTAAATATAGCTACTCACTGGTAAAGTAACTGTTAGTTGCATTGCATAGCAAAACACCAACAGGCCCCTTTCCTGTTTTATACTTTTGAGGAGGACATGATTGACTTGAATTACATCCACTGATGACAATAGCAACCAGGAACCTCCTTTAGGATGGTTGTAATGAAGGTGTTCATTCAGTCCACGATCCTCCTCTACATGAAATCACATCCAATGGGTCCAGTCTGAACTATGCCTCACCTAGAGGCCAGTGAGTGTTGCAAGTGGATTCATTCATTCCTTATTGAGTAAAACCACTGGCCAAAATACCAGCACAGACAGGAGCAATAAGAGGCTTGAGTCGGTGACTGGATTTTCTGGATGTTTTGCCCAGTCAGTTTCTCTGCTCGGTTCACTGTGTCTTCATCCTGTATAATTCCACCCTGCATGACTCACTGCTGCTGTCAAAGTAGTCTGGCTCAGATTCTGTCCAAAAGGTTACACTGTTGTGATTCAGACCCTGAATCATTTATGAGCTTGTGATCTCTGGTGCATATGGTGTGTGCATGTGATTGAGCACGCACCGTATTGTGGGTATTGCGCCGGTAATGGCAGGGGCACTCCATTTAAATATTATGTTTCAGCAGCGGAGGGAAACATGGATAATTATATATGAGATGTGATATCAAATTAAACACAGATTGTGTGACATTTAATTAAGGGGTAATTAATTGCTACTCTGATTAAGGGTGTATCACAGATATTTTCATTTGAACGTAGAGCACGGTGGATAACATTTGATAGGACCTATTGGATGGCTTTAGTAGAGATACAATGCAGTGCTCTTTTCTTTCAAAGAAAGCCATTGATTTTTTACCCTGCTGAGAACTCTGCAGTGTGTGTGTGTGTGTGTCTGTGTGTATGAGTCACTCTGAGCTGGAGCTGGGAGTTGTCGATGAGATGAGCGGAAAACCTGTCAGAGAGAGAGGTGGCAGTTACACACCACCACCAATGGTGAGAGAGGAATGTGTTGCCTCTCTGTAGGATTATACCATCCCCCTGTGCTGGCATTCAACCACTGAAGCTCCTTAACTAACTCCATGGGCACGCTGTCAGAGGCTCAACTCAGTGGAGGCTGTTGAATGCTACTGTAATAATCATTATCATATTTCAGCTTATTGGCTGATGAAAAGAATACACAGACACAAACACAAAGTGGAACAGAAAGTAACTTATCTTAAAGTGATTTTACACCTTTTTTTGTTATTCCACTTGTAATGTTGATGAAAATACAGCGTGTTCAAAGTGTGAATGAAACTGATATATCCAATCATGCCATAGAATGTGACCAGAGAAGCTAGACTTATATTCACCAAGCAATTAAGTCAAATCTGGAACCTTTAAAGGTGGTGGTGATTGTTGACTGAAGAGCTTCAGTCCTTGTTCTGAATAAATATGTGCTCTCCCAGTGGTTCCCAACCCTTTTTGGCTCGTGACCCCATTTTGGCGACCCTGATCATGTGACTGTATGGCTTTTCTGTCAATCAAAATCTGATATTTTTATATGCTGCATTTTATTTGAACTCGATTAATATTCAAGAAAGTGAAAGTATAGAATACAGTTGTTTAAGATTGTGTGTGGTGTTTTCAATCATACTTTTTTTTAACCATAATAATTGGTTAAAAATATATTTTTATCAGTATTTTTTTTTC
The DNA here is from genome assembly GCF_045865225.1 of Trachurus japonicus. Lineage (NCBI taxonomy): Eukaryota > Metazoa > Chordata > Actinopteri > Carangiformes > Carangidae > Trachurus > Trachurus japonicus. Next base: position 26,921,219 of record NC_140921.1, on the reverse strand, counting down.
TCTTACTATTTTAGGTGACCCCATTTGAATTCCAGGTGACCCCACGTGGGGTCCTGACCCCGAGGTTGAAAAACACTGCCCTAACCATAACCTTAAGTTCCTGTTTATCTGGAACTAACCAACTCACTAAGGCTTCCTCTGCAGAGGAATCCTGGTCAGTGGTTACTGTCAGAGTTCACCCAAGTGCAAGGCAACATATTCTTCACCTCTGTAAGTGAGTCCATTGACCAGCTTCAATAGTTCAACATTTTGGCAAATTGGCCCATTGCCATATAGCAGTCATTGTCGGTGCAAGCTATTTTTCCTCTGCAGAGGAATCCTGAGTTGGTTAGTTCCAGATAAACAGCTTTTTCCGACTAGTTGATGGACTGAAGAAAAATGTGTATATAATGCAAATGTACACTTCAACTGTGTATTATTTTGTGATGGGACTTCTTCAGTCAAGTAACGGCACATTTTATTGTCAGCAACTGTACATTTTAACATAAAGTAACTTTTTTGATTACTTGTTACTGAAAACAGTTATTTCCATCACTGATGCTAACATCAGTGGAAGAAAAGAAGTGATAGAAATGGAAGAGAATAAAATATATCATTTTGTTGCTTTCCACCATTGGAGACAGTTCATGGTGAGAAAAGCAGTGAGGTTTGATACTGAATTTACAGTTGTCCTTCCTGATTGGTCAGTGGGCAGCTGTTGTTTGCTATAGCAACAGCAGAAGTTCTCATTATTTGAGTCATGGGGAAAAAAGGATCATATTTAAAGATTTACAAAGAACCTGGTTGTCAGCGTTTTGCAATGAAAATGAACTGTTGGAGTTTCATAAAATATTGTAAACACACACTAACATGTTTGTAATGCTATCTTTGTGAGGACACTATGTTTCCCTAGCCCCTTACCCTAACCTTAAAGGGATAGTTCACCCAAAATTCAAATTTCACTCATCATCTACTCACCCTCATGTCGACTAAGGGCTGGGAGAAGTTTCAGAGTCCTGAAACTTCGGTTGTGAACGGGGCTCACTTTTCTTCATCCAAAAAGACACACCAAAAAGCATCCAAATACCTCCACACAGCTCGTCTGTAATGTCCGCCTTGTATTGAAGCCCCAACATGAGAAATTGTTCCAAAAAAAATTAAATAAGTCTATATTTAAAGCTTGTTTGTATAGCGGAAGCTCCTCTTCCTGGTCCGTCCAAATCTTGTGCGATTTGCGCCGGCGTCAGTGACATGCAGTGCTGCACGGAGCCCCGCTGTAACTCAGAGAAGGCACGGAGGACTCTGAAACTTCTCCCAGCCCTTAGTCGACATGAGGGTGAGTAGATAATGAGTGAAATTTGAATTTTGGGTGAACTATCCCTTTAAGGTTAGGGTAAGGGGCTAGGGAAACATAGTGTTTCCCTAACCCTAACCCCTAACCCTAACTATCCCTTAAACCATCCAAAACAAATGCCTAACCTTAACCATTACTCTTAACCTAACTTAAACCTGATTATAATAAGTTATTATACAGTCTTAACCCTCAAACAGCCCTCGGAAGGGCCGGCCAAAATGTCCTCCCTTTCCCAAAATGTCCTCACTCTGATGGTTCAAAACTCAAACCGGTCCTCACATGTATAGCTGTACAAGTACACATACACACACACGTGTCACACTTACCCTGATATCTATCTAGGCTTTCCTGTGTGTTTGAAGGCCATAACAAAGCAAGAATTAAATGAAGCTGTAAAAGTGATTTGTTGATTTATCTGTTGAGTTTTATTTCTCCAGGGTTTCCTCTAGTTTGTGAGATTGCCTCACAGATGTTTTTATGATATCTGATCTGCACCCAAAATGACTGTAAACATTTCCTAGAAGGCTCCGGAGGGAACTGAAACCCCGGAGCGATCTTGATCCGACGCCCTGAGGTGCATAGCAGCAATTACAGAGGAAGACATTACACTTGTTATCTCAAAAGTACACTTCTCCTTTCCTTTGCCTGAAATCATGTGGATGATTCATACAAGAGAGAGAGTCCTTGATCAGACAGTGATACTCGGCCCTCTTTAAAATGCCTGTGCATGTCACATGGAGAAGCAGTGATAATGACTGTGCAGCTTTGGGTAACTATGAACACACACATTGGCATTTCCTCCCGACAGTCTGCAATCAAGATCTCAAAAAGTGACTCATGAGGACACGCGCTGTAGGGACGCACGAAGACAGAGGAGGAGAAGAAAGAAGCAGAGAAGCAGAACTTGTAATTTGTTCTGCACATCTATCATTTTTTTGTGTCAGCTGTTACCTCAATGAGATGATGGAGGGTGTTTTCAAAGAATTGAACGTGGTCCCTGGTGCACATATCAGCAAGTTTTTCCAGCTGTGGGGCTGAATATGAAGTGAGAGTTGTGGAATGACCTGAGCAGCCTCTTTTTTTACCCACTGCGGAGAGGGCGGTGGCGTGCAGAAGACTTAGCAAACTGTGGTTATTATTCTCCTCTGGAGCACCATCTGATGCTGATCTGCCATACAAGGCCAAAGAATGTTAAATATGAGGGAGGGCAGGGAGTGTATTAAGCAAGCACGCTCGCTTTTGCATCTCAGGACGCGCACATTTACTTTACGTGCACGTTTGTGAGCTTGCGTGGAGAGCAGTCACACACACACACACACACACACACATACACACAGAATTATTGAAGAATCAACAGTTCCCAGGCCTCGGGAGGTGGAAGCTGTGCGAACTCAGCTGCTCTGACTTACAGTAAGCAAGTAAGCTCCTCAGCTTAACCACAACCTGAGCACAGATCTGTTTTCTTTCCTTCCACAGAACCAGGCCCCCAAGCACTGGAGGTAAACTCACTCGTGCTTGTCCCATGTCTTTTAATGTGATTTTTATCTACATGAACTATATTTGTGTCCGCACCAAGGCTGCAGGCCGAGCCTACAGGGAGAGCTGTTCAAACCAAGATTTAAGATTTAAAGAGGCCTTTATTGTCACTACATTAAAATACAATAAAATTGCAACTGCCCATCACAGTGGTGGCATACATACTTCAAATCATACACATCATAAGAGCAGGAAAACAGAAAAAAATACATAGAGCACGGAGAGTGAAGGCTCAGTCGCAACAGCAAAGTTTAAGACAGAAACAACTGACTTAAAGGGGTAGTTCAACATTTTGGCAAATTGGCCTATTGCCATAATCCCTATAGTCATAGCAGTAGGTTCGTTACATTTGTTGGTGCAAGCTATTTTTAGAACGGCGGAGCGGAGCCGCGAGCTGCTCAGAGCTACGCTATGGAGGATAATGGGATTTCCCATTCACCACGCTATGAGATAATAACGGAACGTTACGAGACAAAGTTGTTTTCAAAGTAAATTCATGCAAAACCGCTGATGTGTGTTCCTGTCAGGGTCAGTTTTCCAGCAAGCAGTCTCTGTATTTACCTCTAAAACAACTCTATCTCATAACGTTCCGTTATTATCTCATGGCGTGGTGAATGTGCAGGTCACAACTTGTCCACCAGAGCGTTTTGGAGTTGTTGCATTGTGTATTTGATGAGTTTGATGAGGGAAACCAAGAAATCCCATTAGCCTCCGTAGCATAGCTCAGCCGTTCTAAAAATAGCTCGCACCGACAAATAAAGGTAACGAACCTACTGCTACTAGGGATTATGGCAATGGGCCAAAATGTTGAACTATCCCTTTAAGAAGCTGGTCAGTGGACTCACTTACAGAGGTGAAGAATATGTTGCCTTGCACTTGGTTGAACTCTTGACAGTAACCACTGACCATATGCAAACTGCTTCGGAAGTGCTGACCTTTGATGAAACCATCAAAATAGGCGGAAGCAGCCACATTAGCTGCGTTATGCAATCCACCTCTATGAACTTACTTTACTATTACTTCTTACTGATTTCTTCTTCTTTTTCCCACTCAATCATACTAAGGTACTTCTGACTCCTTCTGTTTTAATGAGATCCTTTCCTCTTTAAACATGGAATACAACATTGCTGGCTTCATCTATCTGTTAGTGTGGTGATGACATTTTGGGATTTACAGAATGAGCTGTGACATTTGGCATCTGGCGCACAAGAGCAGAGCAGAGCAGAGATATGCCAGCAATGAATTAACGAAGGTGTGCTGGAAAAGGAAGAGTCTCTCTCTCTCTCTCTCAGGCTCCATCGCTGATGGATTTTTAAACTTATTTGGTCAGTGAAGTTTTAATGACCATCGTCAGTCGAAGAGCTGCCAACTCTGACTATAACAGAGGAGCCACTGATACATTTTCACATGAGTTTTATTATGTAACATCAGCTAATTGCAAAATCAATAGGAAGCACAAGACCTTCATTTAATATATTGCTCTTCCTTCATATTTTAAATTGAGCTATGTTGCTGCCTTTATATTAATTAAGTTGTTTGCAGTGCATGTTCACAGTGCTGTGGAAATGTTGCTATGTCTGACCGCTGCTACGTTCACATTAGTTGATCTTAGGGATCTTATTCAGACGAGAGGTGAGCATGTTTTGCCATCAGATGAAGCTGATAGTGAAGTCAGTATCACTTATAATGAGCACCCATATTATGATTATTAAGGTTGATTTCCTGTCATTCTAAGACATGCCTTGAGAATTACATTTGAGGTAATTTGAGTGCAATAAAGTGTCAGTAAAAAACAAGTGAATAAGAAGAAGCATAAAGTCCACAGCAGCAGGAGGGGGCAGAGGGTTCAGTTAATGAAGCAGGATGAAAGCATGGGTGTAACTGTTTCAGGCCAGCCAGACCACAAGGCAACCCTGGAGTTTTCGAACCAAAACATTTCCAAAAGTCTCTGTTTCAGTGTTTTGAGTAGTCTTTTTTGAAACAAATGTGTATGTAGGCTATGTATGTCTATCCCCAGTCACTTACAGTGTAATGAGAGAACAGCAGGGTGCCACAGTGACCAGAAAGTTTACTGTAAAGTTAAGCAACCGGGACAGTGATCAATGTGTCACAACACCCTGGACCGCCTGTTTCTCAAGATCAAGTAAATAACTTTGTGCCTTTCTGGTGCAATAGCAAAACATGTGGGTCTGTCGGTTCATGGGTTTTCTAGGGCCAAGTGTGACAGTGGTCTTGTAAGAGGAACTTCAGATCTGCTCTTCACAAACTCACCAACACTGCAGCTGTATCAGAATTAAAGAAGACACTGATATGAATGGATAATCTAATTCTGACCAGATCAAAGCAAAAATTAGAAGTTAATTTGGTTATTTTATCTAATCAAATCCAATCAGAACAAAGATCAAACCAGCATTTGACCTGAGTGAGATTGGGGTTATTTGTTGCCTGTTCACACTATTGTTATCCAGTTCTTTATCATTATTATCCTTTTTCTTCTTTCCTTTTTTGGTCACTAACTAGTTGTGTGCTACAAAAACCATTCAAATATCAAAACGTGCTGCTATTTCAGGACATGAATGCTGATATTCAACTTTTTGATATTATTTGTAATTTAAAAAATATTGAACTTTTGCAATTTTCTCCTCTTCAGACTTCAGCTACTTCAGCATACCTTAATCTACAGACTTCATTCAACCTTTCCATTCAGCCTTTTTTTCCACAAAACTTTTATCTTTGACTCAGCTTGTTGATATTTTCAAAGGTTATTGATTCATGACAGTTTCAAAAACATTCACATTTTCAAAAAGATTTGATTTTACAATGGGTGTGAAATGCACAGAATGTCCAGGGCTGATTTTGACAACCTTTTTGCTTTCAGAAAGCAGAGACTTACAGAATTTAAACTGAGGTTGGCCTGTCTCATCCAGCTATCCATTAACTCCAATACTCCCCCTCTAACTAACTAAAACATAGCATAATATCAGCCATCAACAAAATGTAGTCAGTTTGGAAACATCTTGCTTTTCATTGTTAATCTACTTGGTAGATAAAGTTATGAGTATTGTTATTATGTAACACTAGGAAGGGTACAGTATGTAACCTATGGAGTGAAACCTATAGAACAAACCTGCTCCACCAGGTCACATACCAGGCACACCTACACTCAGGTACAGTATGTCCTCTATCTATCTATCTACAGTATCTATCTATCTATCTATCTATCTATCTATCTATCTATCTATCTATCTATCTATCTATCTATCTATCTATCTATCTATCTATCTATCTATCTATCTATCTATCTGTCATCCACACATTAGTCATTGTGATTAGAGTCACACACACACACACACACACACACACACACACACACACACACACACACACACACACACACACACACACACACACACGTTGACAGCTCCTTATGTAATGTCAGTACTCAGTGAGAGATAGATGATCATGTGTCTGTCTGAGTAGCTCTGGGTTTGATTCCCATGTTGACAGAGACTCTGTATCTATGCTGGAGCCACAGATTATGTAAAGCCTTGGTTTTTGCTCTCTGCTTCTTGATGTGTTCCTGCATAGCCCATATGAAGCTGCCCCTCCATGATTTCATATCTTTGGGAGGAATTACTAAATCACATCCAACAATGTCTTTCTATTCAAATTGTTCATTCACATTTACAGTAATTATTTAATATGGGGTCTCACCGTACATGGGTTACAAATGAATAGTTCATTTGCAAAAGCAGATAATATATAATATAAGTGCCATTTTGAAAAAAATGAGCTGAGGCTTGAGGATTCTAGAATTTTTTTAAAACGGAGTTATCTGCTTTTGCAAATGAACTCTTCAAATATTCCACTTACTATCAGACATGGAGGAGGCTGGAGGGGATAAATACGTTGCAAGTTATTAGCATCGATCCATTTCAGATAACACCTGTTCCTCTATTGTCTGAGCTGCCCAACACACATCACATACAGTATTTTCCAGGCACAGGTTGTTGTTTTTGTTTTTTTACTTCACAAGTCACAAGCTTTTACACTATGTGGTAAACTAACTAACAACTGGCCAAATTGATTTCAAGTGAAAATCTGCTAGCTACCTAATGTCGCCAGCCTTAACCTTGGATTACAGTAATATCAATATGTTGTTGGATGCACAAATATAGTTTGATTTTCCTCTTTTCATAGTAATTTTGAATTTCGTCTGTCACTGTGTGTAGTTTTTAACCAACACTGAGATCAATTTACGCCCTTGCATTACCCCATTATCAAAAGGTGCTAATCCACTGGATCCTGCTAACCTCACACAGACATGCACACACACTCTCGCACACACTGGCCCCCTTCAGCCCCTCCTCCTCCCTTTTCAAGTTAATTAGATTGCAGTCTGTTCAGAGGAGAGATTTTTGGGAGCCATCCGGGCTCCCTGCTGCAGTGTTAATAGTCCTGGATTAGTGAGACAATAGAGGTGATGCTGGGATCAAGCTGTGAGGAGGCAGGGTTCACAGATGGGATCAGCATAGCTGTAGGGCCGGGCTACACACAAACACATATACAGTACAGGGAAGTCAACACCAGGGAGGTGCAATAAAAAAAGTAATCTCTAGATATTTTGGGGGGATTTTGCTGATAAGAGAGGTAGTCTAGTGTGGTCTGGGGGCAGAAAAATGTTGTGCAATGTCCCCTTTAGCACTAAGCAGGAAATTCAGAGCTCAGCTGGTGAACTTGTTGATGCGGAAACGGAGCTTCTCCCAAAACTATCTTTTTCTTGTTTGTTTTGAAAAGGTCAGAACAGAGGTCGGCCGTTGTTGTTATTGTCCATCGACTGTATATATCTAGCTCCGTGACTCAAGGTACAGGTTCGAGCGATGGGAGCTATGACATCATCGTTTCACAAAAGATCCGACACGAAAACGCTGCGTTTTGAGATTTTCTAACTCTGAGATCTGTTTCCAAAAAATACCATTTTCACCCCACCAAAACACTGTTTCTGTCTGGAAGGAACGCTGGAATGATAAAAAATTTATGCTGATTCACTGAAACCCGTATCTGTGTGGATGAGCTCCGAGTTTCCCTTAATGTTCCCCTTAACTGCCAAATCTAAAGCTGCAAACCAGAAGCTTCAGCATCTTCCGAATGACTCTGCCAAAGTTTGCAGGGTGTTTTTTTTCCCACAGGTAGCTTAGCTGTTCTGTTTTGAATATTTTTGTCTCTCAAAGGTTTTCATATTGTCCATTCTGTGTGGTAGTTAATTCACAGTAAGGCCTTGTTTTTGAGCAGCTTTGACGGCAGCCGTTCTCCAACATAGTTTACAGATGCAGTGCATTTTGAGCAACATCTGTCTTTTCAAAGTGAAACTACCTCCATGTGAGTGAGGTAATGATGTAGATTCAGAGATAACTGAGACTAAGAAGTGGTCAAGAGCTTTAATACCATGCTGGTGAAACAGAAGGTCTGACGGAGACAGGATGAAGAGCCAGGATTTAAATACAGAAACCAAAAGTTGAGACATCAAAAGCAGTTTCCCTTTTAAGATGAGGTTCCAAATCCTTTTGGATCAGATAAAATGGTGTTTGGTCAGTCATTAAAGGAATAGTTCACCAAAAAATGAAATTCACGCGGACATGACCGGACTTTCCTAAATGACATTGTTTCGAATAAACTCTGGACTATATGCTTTCAGGACACTTGGATTGCAGTGGATGAGCAGTAAGGAGGAATATTAGAGGGTTTTTGTGTAGTTTGGACGTTTTTGTGTTGGGTCCTATTACTCTCACATGGCCTAAAGTTTTTGTTGGACTACAAACCGGCCTCCCGGGTCTCCAGATGCACTTTGAGGAATAGAAAACTACTGAGTATTCACCATCATAAGAGTGAGTCACTAATAACTGAATTTCATTTTTTTGTGAACTATTCCTTTAAGAATGGGTTCCACCTCACACATAGGTGTGGAGTCCATTATCTTCCAGTATCTGCCGATGCACGAATGTTTTCAGTTTTTCAGTTTTACTCTGTCACCATGATGAGGTCCAACTGGTGGATTGGAAATCCATTCACCTCCATCTGAAACAAGAGTTCATTGAATCTTCTTGTGCTTCAGTGCAGCAAAAGCCTCTCTCAGCTTCCTTTCTGCACCAACACACTGTAGTAGTTGGTTCCAGTATTGTACCTGATATGGACATCCTTACCTCCTGCTGAAGAACATAAAACTGTACACATGCATCAGTCTCCAGAGAATTCCCGACCTCCAAATAAACTGCTTTATTTGCCAAGCGTAAGTATCACTCCATAAAACTTGCAAATTTGTCTGCCCTTTTTATTTCTTCCATTATAGCATCTGCAAATGGTGTATTCATGAGCCTCTTCAGTCTGCACATCTGAGTTGCCAAAAGTAATCCAGTACTTCCTCCTCAGAGTTGACCATGTATGATTTTGGACCAAACAAGCCCAACAGCTAGTGAAAGTGCCAGACAATAAGCATGAAATATGCTGGTCTTTAAAGAGGATTATAGGTGTCCTTCCAAACCAAAATCAGACTGTTGATGGAATTTTGCCTGCTTACTTGCCTCTGACAATAGCCAATGATAACCACCTGTGAGTCCAACAGGTCTTTTAGCCTCAAGATGCTGCTCTCTGCTGCAATTATGGCCTTTAATTTTTCCAATGGAGCGGCTCTTTCATGTCAGAAGCTGCTTCCACAACTGAGCTCCAGCAAAATGCCTTTTGCTTGAATTTTATCAGCAGAAAAGTCTGATTTGCTGTCATCTGCAACTGATATTATGCACTTCAATTCTCCAGTGCCCCCTGAGCTTAAAGCAGAAGTAAGTGGTCCGGTCGTTTTCGCTAATGCTGCGTTCCAGGCAGGCTTTTGAAATCGTAAATTACAGCTTCAAGTCACAACTTACGACTTTGTAGCGTTCCAGGCAACCCACTCGTGTTTTTCCGACCTGTTTTACCGGTGAAAGTCACTATAACGGCCACTCGTAACTTCCGACCGGTGAACTCGTACCAGATCGAACTGGTACCACTTCACGGTCGGAAAAATACGAGTTTCCTTGAACGCACCATAACAGTCCTCGTCCCTACGTCGCCACATTCACGGCGTCCCTTGGCTGCACACACAGCCCTGCATGCCGTTCTCTCTCCTCATTGGATAAAAACTGTAGGATACGATAAATATTTTCTCCTCGGCTCAGAGCAGAGCAGAGGGACTGAGAGACCCGTGTTTCAGACCAAACACTCTATGTAAGTGATTGCTGTTGGAAGATATAACTATTTAAGACTTATATTAACACAAATATATCACTTACTTCTGCTTTAAATGGTAATTTTAAAACAACCATTTTCATATTGGCGGGCATATCCAACTCCATGTAATGCAGTTCCTCCATTACATTATAACATCTGCACAGGAATAAATGATGGGCCTATAAGGCTTTGGCATCTTCAGATGTTATTATCAGCCATGTGAAAGCCTGTTCATATAAACAGCAGCAATTTTGTACTTGTTTCCAAAATGTTCCCCTTTACCACAATGTAGCCACACTTAGGGGCCATGTGCTGGCAACTATGGTCCAGTTCCTTTGGCTGTCCTCTTGTGAACTGTTCCTGCTGGCTTTATTCTCCGTTCTTTGTTTGGATGCTTAATGAATGTGTTATACAGCAATGGAACTCAATCGAGTATGGGAGTTTTACGTTCTGGCAAAGAAAATAAATACTGCTGATGACCAAACGCTGCTGTTTTATCATTTTGCGTGAGCAGAAGAGCAACATTACCCCGGATTGACCTTGGTCATAGTGTTCCTGATTTGAACATTGCCCTAAGGAGCTCTCTGGATGCTTTGATGCAACTGAAACCTGCTTTTCAACTTGGTTTGGTGTGGTGTCCATTTCTGTTTTATTGAGGGATATATAATCCCTCCAGCAAGTTCTGGGTCTGTCCCAGGGTCTCCTCCCAGTTGGACATGCCCAGAACACTTCCAAAGGGGGGCAGCCAGGAGGCATCCTTATTACAAGGCTGAACCACCCCAACTAAACCGACTCCTGAAGGAGCAGCGTCTATACTCCAAGCTCTGTCCTGAAGTCTGAGCTCCTCAGCCCATCTCCAAGGCTGAACTCAGCCATCCTATGGAGGAATCCCATTTCAGCTTGTAGCCGCAATCTCACTTTACCACAGCTCATGACTATGAAGGTTGGAATGAAAAGTGTTTTGCCCTTCAGCTCAACTCCCTCCTCACCACAATGGATTGGTACAGCGTCCATATTAGCCTACTGTGGACGCTGCCCTGGTCCATCTGTTGCTCCATCCTCCAATAACTCATAAACAAGACCCTGAAATGCTTAAACTCCTTCACTTGAGGCAGCAACTGGGACTGTGTTTCATTGTACCCATGGGGCAAAATCCCAGTTTTTTGGAAAACAGACACGGAGCATTGTAAAAGGTTTTTGACACCAGAAATTATATCTAGGACCTTCAAGTACCTTCAATAGGCTTTCTATCTCAAAAGCCCCACTTGCTGTGGCCAACGGTCTTCTCTATCTATCTGTTCACTTTGGGGAGACCAGAAATGGAATGTTTTCTGATCATGCCAGTTAACATGTAGTTTTTCACAATAGGTGTTGCATTGTTTGGAGACAGCCTGTAGCTTTCCAGTATTAGAAAGGCTATCTTGGACTCAAATGGAAGCTTATGAATTAAGGAAGTTTTCTATATACATGTTAGGCATAGATATTCTCCATAAAGTGCTGAAAAATAATAATTTTTATGAGAATTTGTCAGGCGAACAGTACTTTTTTTTGTCTTTTTTGGGATGTTGAGGGTGATATCTTAAAATCGAGTTGCAACAAACCCCAGAATTCTTTTTTTCATGCCTCCCCCTATGTGTCAAGATACTCTCTGCCAAATTTTATAGTTGTATGACTACTTATGCCATTGTAATACCTAAATATTTGCATTTACATAATTTTGCCAGCAAAACTACCCAAGAAGAGGGGTTTTGGCCCCCTGTAGCTTTCCAGCAGCTAGTTGACCGGGTTGTCCACCCAGGTTTTAATACTTGAAGTTCCTAGATATCATTTCTGGTGTCAAACCTTTTACAGCGCTCAGTGTCCGTTTTTTTTGCTTTGCCCCCTGGGTATTGTCTGTTTTTACAGTTTGACTCTGCAGTGTTTGGTTTAATTGTGTTAGTTTAAGCTAGCTAAATGACACATGTAACTTTGACAATGACTGCAGGGACAGGAGATATTAATATGTTAATGTGTTATTTTATTATGCAAGATAAGATTGAGAGAGACTGTTAGAGATTATCATAAATTAAAGAAACAGTTTAAAAAATGGCAATAATTCACAAGTTATTTAATTTATAGAATATGTAGGAATTAAAGACACTGCTTCATGGACTGACCCCCCAGTTCTTGAACACCCTTCCTCATACATTGACAAAACAGTGGACATGGTTCAAGTAATGTCTTATCTTGATATGATATGATGTGACGTCTTGAAAACCTTTGGATAGATGCAGATGAGTTGATGCAAACCGGCCATCAATTCTCAGAACTTATTCTACCAGCAATTTGACTGATGACACAACAGCCAATCAAGATGATGTTCTCCAGTTCAGTGACTGGCTACTGTACAACGCTGAGTGGGTGTGATTGACTGTGTGGAAAAAAAGAAAATGGGGAAATACATTCATTGAGCACAGAACAAATTTTTGTTTGCTCAGGCAGTTATTCTTTGCGCAAGAAGAATTCTCTGAAAAATATTTTTCCATGTTCAGAAAGTTCCACTTCACACTTAGGAATGAGGCACAAATGTAACACTATAGAGAACATCTGTGTGTGTGTGTGTGTGTGTGTGTGTGTGTGTGTGTGTGTATGAGAGAGGGAGAGGGAGTGAGTGGATGATCTTGGAATGTCCTTTTCCATTGTGCCTGATGCTTTTGATGTTGGCAACATGCTGTGGTTCAGAATAATAGACAGATAAAGAAGGACCAAAGCAGCCAGAGGGCACGCACAGACTGGAGGATGAATTTTAAAAGCTAAACCAGAGAGACAGCAACAGATAAGCAAAGCACTAAATACCACCACATGTACAGAATTTGTGTGTGTGTGTGTGTGTGTGTGTGTGTGTGTGTGTGTGTGTGTGTGTGTGTGTGTGTGTGTGTGATTGAAGACTGGGAAGATACCAGCAATAAGAAGGTGAAGTATGGTATGATAGGTGATCTATTAAGATGTTAACACTGTGATCAGGGTGACCATCCAGCCCTCATGTAGACCCGCCCTCACATTCCTGGTTAATATGAGTCCACCTGTTCTGATGCTGATACAGCTCTCCAGAGAATAATTTGATTGGCACACACACACACACACACACACACACACACACACACACACACACACACACACACACACACACACACACACACACACACACACACACACACACACACTTCCAAAGAGGGATGGGGGAAATTAAATATCACACTGTTAGTGTGTGAATACATAATCAACTGCAGACGTGGGTTAAAACGTGTTTACAAATGAGCTTCCGGGGTTTTATCTGGGCACTTTACCATCTGTGTTGGGCCACAGGTATTGACTGAGAGTTGCAGGTTTTATTAAAGGAATTGATCTCACACTTCTGTTATTAGCAGCTCATGTAAGATGTCGAGGAGAGCTTGACAATCAGTAAAACCAGCAAAGTGGTCACAGTAACAAATGTAGCAAACATACCATGCATGACACTTGAGATTAGCATTTAGCTTTAGTACAAGTGAGACTGCTGTACAGTCATAGATGTTTTCCAGCTGTGGTGAGACTCATTTTGCCACATCTCTGTGGCTCAGTGTGTCATGGGAGTTTGGAACCCACAGAGGTGTGGTAGCGCCAGCGTTTCCCGGATTTTCTTGTTTCACCAAGACATTGTTGCGCTGTACATCCCATACTACCAGTGATCCACAGTTATGTTTTGAATGATTACAGCAGGGAGCAACTAACGGAGGTCGTTCAAAACAAGATGGACACAATCAGATCACATGATAACGCTCTAAGCATCACACTCACAATGAATGACTATACACAATCTACATATCATGTTTTAAAATAACAGCATTCTAAACTTATGAGTGGCTGCTGGAAACATTAGTCATGAGAGATGTTGTTAGAAACATAGAGGCAGTTGTTGTTGGAGTGTAAATCTTTAGATCACTGCCCACAGTGATTACCCTACAGTGTAAATCTGTTATGTGTACGGGTTAAATACTGACCGGCCCCTACAGGAGGTGACAGCTGTCTGGGGAATAAGGTGGTGACACATTAGCATTCAGGTGGGATTTTGGCACTTAATGAGATGACACTCAATTCAATTAATATACATTACAGACAGAGGACCAACAGTCTTTATCCATTTAAATTCCCTCACATGACCTAAACAACTGTTGTATTTAGTCTTCATTTTAGTGCAGTGGTTCTCAAACGTACTCACATCAAGAACTCATAAGGACAGCGATTAAACATAAGATCTTTGACTAAAAAAAAATCATATATTCTGTGATCATACATCCATTGTTTTATTTAATCTGAGATTAAAGTGAAAATACAGGAGAACCACTGCATCATAGCTACAACAACACCCCAGGCTTATTCTAATGTCAGTGTAATATTTTCTTTGATTAATAGCATTTTCATTGCACTAGCACTGCTATACTCCTTATTAATTTTCCTACTAGGTATTCTCTCATTTTAGAAATACTATTTGATCATTTTCTCCTACGTACTATTTACATTTCACATGGCCTCTGTCCATGTGCCTATACACAGTATATTGTCCTGTGGAGGGTTGCAATCTAAAGGGTTGATTTGCCTTTAGTTCAAATATGACACATAGTCACCACTGCATCTCGCCACGTCTTCTCACATTGTCTTCAAACAAAGCAAGTATGATGTGAAATGAAAGACATTGTGCAGAGACAGATCCACAAAGAAAAGTTGAGACTGGCAAACAGAAAGGACTGACAGGACATAAAGCTCCAGCTCCTCTGTTTTAGGTTTCATACGCCAGTCGCAGCCTCGTTGCTGCTTCCTTCTGTTCAAGGCCAAACATCGCTCGTGCAGTTGAACATTTCAGATGACCTTTACTGGATTTTATCTGCTCCATTCTGGATGCATGCAGCTGCCACAACAGGCTGTTATGCCATCATTAGTCAGCCTTGTCGGCATTATTCTGTCATTTTGTTTTTCACTCTGACACCGCTCTCGTCTCTCTTCCTTCCTTCCTTCCTTCCTTCCTTCCTACGGTGACACTGGCACTCTGGTTCTAGAAGAAAACCCTGGAGGATGTTTCGCCTGGCTGTGGTTTCATCACACAACACCAGTGCAGTCAAAGAGACAATGGAGGAGGTGGTAAACAGGAGGCTGAGAAAGAGAAGAAAGAGAAGGCCAGATGGGAAGGTATACAGGACTGAGACAAAGGCCAACTGTTAGTAAATCCATTTGGGGAAAGGACGAATAAATCAACATGATGGGTGCGATTTACCGGAGCTTTAAAAACTGATTTCATAAAGAGATGCTGAGAAATTGCACATGATTTCCCCCATGTTTTATCTCTGTGTATGAGTGTGCCCATCCCCCTTTTTGTCCCTGCAGTGAGAGCAGGCAGGCTGGTGAAGTTGGGGGCAGGGAAACTCTCTCTCTCCCTCTTTCTCTGTGTCTCTGGAGTCGGCTGACAGCTGCTTGGGGAGGCCTGGGGCTGCTGCTCATGGTTGGGCTGAGCTGCTGCCACATCCTGGAAGATTCAAGTGAAGAGCTCACGCATGCTCACGGCCAAAACTGGAGCAACCTGAAATAAAGAGCGCCCTTGACAAAGAAGTCCTAATGTTTACTCAGTCTTTCCACTTGTGTTAATATTTGAGGAATCCCTGCATGGCTGCATGGGGGCTGGAGAACGGCATGACACACAAACACAGTGTTTAAAAAGTCCATCATAACTGACGGCTGCTTCCTGTCGTGGGCCCAAACTGTGATTACCCAGGTCGCATGGTTTGACCCTCAGACTGTCATGTAAATTGTCAAGCAGTGCTGCACCCAAATCCTTGAGATATATATATCATCTCTTCCTGGAATTGTTTGTGATAGTTTGGGAAAGGCTGCATATTTTGTAAGAGAAATTCAAAAAGAGGAACATCTCAGTACTGTGATATCCTTTACAGCACAGGCTTCAGTTATCTTTTTCACCTTGAAACAAGAAAAACAAAGTTTCACTCAAAGCAAATGAGCCGTATATCAGATATTTATTCTACTAATGGCGTTCTAACGGCAGAGGGAGGGAGACAAGCTGCTCTGTGCTGAATGCAAATGAGAGCGGAGTGATCACACCCCAAATGATTAACCTGGATCAATACAACGACCCAATTTTAAAAGCCTGGTCAGCACACCCACGCTGTCAATACAGATGACAGGGATGAGAAATGACTCTGAGGCATCAAGGACAAAGGAGACAGCTCACTGACACTCTGGCTCTGGACACGCGCCAAGGCCTGTTTTTGAAGCCACCATGCCATTTTCCCCGGCAACTCCGGGTACAGGTGGAACACGTCAGATAAACACAAACACATCAGGCTGCTTCTCATTTCCTTCATGACGGTGAAGCTAAGGGATCCTCTGAGGCTAAAACTACATCCTCATTAGTTTGGCTTAAAAGCTATGTGTTAGTAATGACTGAAATAAAATGTAAGTAGTAGCCTATGTTTTTACTGACATGAATCAACATCCAGTTGCAGACCTCCTGTTTAACTGATCTGTGTCACCACACCCTCTTGTGTAAACTCAAGTTCTCGCAAAATTCCACAGGACAATCCCGTTACCATTCGCATGGTGTTGCTCCTAACCAGGGGCGGTCTTCCATGGTGGCACGGGGGGCACCCACGCCCCCTGCAATCTGATTGGCCACCCTGTGTGCCCCTCATTGACTTGTGGAAATGCCAATCACTGTGTAAAGCTCTTAACCACTTCTATGTTCACTGTACAGAGCTACAAGCACTTCTGACTAAGGCTCTTAATCAACTTTGCCTAGTAAATAAAGAAAAGTTGAGCTCTAATACTGGCTAAGAGGATAAGATATTTCTGTTCACTGTGAGAATTTTTTGTGTTATGCTAAGACTTCCTATTTGCAAGATAGAGTTGATTACTATAATTTTAATATTGACAAGTGAAGAGTTCATTTGCAAAAGCAGATAAGTGCCATTTTGAAAAAAATGAGCTGAGGGTTTGCAATTATTCTTTGCAAAGTGTTGTTTTCAATAAAACTTTTTTTTTTTGAGATATGTCTGTTTTGTTACAATCATGAAGATTCTAGAATTTTTTAAAAACGGAGTTATCTGCTGAAATGAAATGAAAATGTCAAAGGCATCTTCCGTACAATGTGAAAGATTCAATATAGCCAATAAAAGCAAAATGAAGACATAGACAAGACAAGACTGTAAACAGTGTGTAACTGTACAATATAAATATTCAAGACAGCGATCATTTTGTTACTTTTAGGTGCCCCCCCCCAAATTCACTCTTGTTACCCCCTGTGCCCCCCACCAGAAAATACTCTGGACCCGCCCCTGCTCCTAACATGGAACCACTCAACATGTCTGATCCGGGGGCAGCAGACATGTGGCCTGAACAATGTCCAGGTAGGTTTGCTTTCTTTTTTTTTTAAGTATATTTTTTTTGGCGTTTTTGCCTTTATTTGATAGCACACAGTATAGATAGACAGGAAAGGGGGAGGCAGAGAGAGGGGGAATGACATGCAGGAAAGGTCTGCCCGACGCGGGACCCGAACCGGGGACGCCTGCCTTGAGGACTGTAGCCTCTACATGGGACGGCCGCCTTAACCACTGCGCCACGCACCGCCCAGGTTTGCTTTCTTAGCCTTGACTTTAAAGTGCTCTGCCTGTTCCTGGCCAGCATCCCCTCACACAGAGCTCAGACAGGCCGGGCTTCCTCCACACTTAATTATGGCCACAGCTTGCATGGAGGCATATCATTAGCAGTAATTGCACACAGCATCCCACTGCCATGTGCCTCCTTTTTTTTGTCCCAGATTTACGCTGCATTGATCCATGACGGTCGGACCAGCGCACCGCTGCACATGCTGGACGGAGGTGATGAAGGAGTGATGCAACAAGCGAGCATGTGTTGACATCTATCAATAGGAGGAAATCGGGGTCTGAATCTGAGACTGGGTTTGAAGGGAGAGGCAGAGTGTGTTTGTTGTGAAAGCATGTTCATGTGTGCAGGTCTGTTTTCACATCAACAGTGGGAGAGTTGTTCCCTCCTGCTCGGTTGTGGAACCGGCTGTTACACGCTGATCCATGAACTGTAGATTTTCACATCCAAATTAGATTAGTCTGTTTCCACATGCAGGAGAAGAAGAACACACTGTGACTTCAACGTTGCATATTTCACACTTCTCTCTTTTCCCATACTCCCCTCTGGAGCCGAGAAAGAAGAGGTTGCTTTGTGTCCGTCTCAAAGCCTCTCATTGATTGGCTGACTCATTTGCGGTACATGGTGAGCCAAACCACAGTTAAGGACTGTAGCCTACTACATGTTGGGCTTCGATGAGAACAAACAGTATAAATCAATATTCATTTGAATAATATGACACTGATGCATGAAATCCTTTTTATATAGAGCATATAGCTTAAAGTATGTGCCCTGTTCTTTTACTGGACAAAAGAAAAGCCATGAGCAAGATAACGAGAGGACAACCTCCCTCCCTTTTCTTTTTTGAGTTGTTATCTGCACAACCAAAAGGTCACCTTGAATAAAAAGCACATTCTAACTACTTAAGGCACCGTTCATAATATAAACATTGGAATCTGTAACAATATAGACATGATTTACAGCATTAGTCCTCTGCTTCATATCCAAATAACCCTGGTGAATTAACATTGAATCGAATTGGGAATCTCATTGAATCAGGACTGTGTGAAATGAATCAACTAGTGGCAGTACCCGGCCCTACTGCTGTAGCTAAGTGAACCTCTCTGGTAAATGCAAATGCAAGTGACTCAAGTCTAAAATGCTCCAGTAGATGCTGCAGTAGAAAAAAAACATTACCCATTGTTCTTTAACATCACTATCCTTGGGAAGGTATGTGCAATGATACATTCAAACGCTACGTCTCACAGCTTGTTAGCTTACTGTTTATAAAATCAATACAACAACACAGTGATACAGAAGTCCTGATGGCTTGTTTTAAAGGGATAGTTCACCCAAAATTCAAATTTCACTCATTATCTACTCACCCTCATGTCGTCTAATGGTGCAGACACACCAACTCCGGCGGCGACGGATCCCGACGCAGCTAATCGCCGACCGCACCGGCGAGTGGGCGGGTCTGTGTGACGTGGTGCCGAGCATGAGTTTCGCTCTGCCGTTTCCAACATGGCGGCCGGGTCACAAACGATCTCATTTTACAGTTAAACAACACACTAAAGTATGTTTCTGAAAACATTTGAGGCGGGAAATGTGTAGTGCAGTAACAGAATCTTGATTCACATTTGATCAACACTGCCTAGTTTGATAGTTTGAACGAAGTTTCTGGAGCCGGCTGCATCCGTCAGACGGACCCAATTTGCATAAAGTAGAAGTGGAGTCGTGATTATGGAAATTCACATACGGCGACTGGACCGCCAACTGGATGTGTCGGATCCATCATGCACCGCGCGACCGGAGCTCTTGCTCTGCATAGACAATGAATGGGATCCGTTGACTTGACGTCCGTTGCCGGAGTTGGTGTGTCTGCACCATAAGAGCTGTGAGAATTTTCAGAGTCCTCTGTGCCTTCTCTGAGTTACGAGGGGGGGGGGTCCGCGCAGCAGTATTTGTCCATGGTTGTGAATGGATACCACTTTTCTTCGTCCAAAAAGACACACCAAAAAACATCCAAATACCTCCATACTGCTCGTCTGTAATGTCCGTCTTGTATTGAAGCCCCGACATGAGAAATTGTTCCGCCAGTCAATGCAAATCACGAGAGATTTGCACTGACACAGGAAGAGCAGTGAACTGAGACACTGGGAGCTTCCGCTACAAACAATCTTAAAATATATACTTATTTAATTTTTTTTGGAACAATATCTCATGTCGGGGCTTCAATACAAGAGGGACATTACAGACGAGCAGTATGGAGGTATTTGGATGTATTTTGGTGTGTCTTTTTGTACGAAGAAAATTGGTATCCATTCACAACCATTATATGGACAAATACTGCTGCGCGGACCCCCCCGTAACTCAGAGAAGGCACGGAGGACTCTGAAAATTCTCACAGCTCTTTGTCGACATGAGGGTGAGTAGATAATGAGTGAAATTTGAATTTTGGGTGAACTATCCCTTTAAGGCTCAGTCTCTGAATACAGCTGAGCCGTATTTCTCTGTGGCCTGAGGCTTTGATACCTCTGCAGAATTAAACATAGAATCTGAAAATGAAGAACTCATCTTCACCAATTTGACAACACACACATGTACAATAAATAAATCCACTGCTCACTTCCCACTGCAGCTTCTTGTTTCTATTCTGCTTACTAATCTGTTGGATGGAGAATTTGCATGCATGTGCATTCATGAATATCCAAATAGAAAAGAATGAATTTTATCACAGAATCTCCACTTGAATGCAGATCACAAAAAGCCCATGGTGAATAAACTGGAGGAGGCATTTCATCCTTGATGTTGGCTCCGCTTCAATAAAAGCCTCTCCCAGCATCACCAATCTCTCCACAGTGGTCACTGCTGATTTGCCTGCAGCTACATTGTTTCTCACTTTGCGTGCATAAATGTGTTTATTTCTCCGTGTGTGGCTCCTTAGCTAGATTTAGAAGATGGGGTGTGCCTGCCTGCCCTGCACGCATTCCTCTCTCTCCCTTCAGCCTCACCTGCAGAGTGGCAGATCGGCGCTAAGCAACAGCCACGGAGCCAAACACACAGCCTCAGATGGAAAGGACTCGCCTGTGGGAAGAACAGACTTAAAACAAACTAGAAAAACCAACTCAGACACCGCACCTGTTATGAATATGAAGACAGAAGCAGATGGGTTTATCTAAACTGTAAATCAGGGTTGTATTGCCCCTGGGCTCGCACTGACCTTTCATATGTGAATGTGAAACATGAAGAGCAGACAGACAGCAATAGGAATGAATGTAAATGCCCTCTACAGACACACACAAGTTGTGACTTCACTGAGCCTCAGCCACCTGCGATGTTCAATCATTGACTTATTTTCTGTAAAACAATGGAAGTCTGTTAGGTGCAGGAAGACAGCAGACCTTCAAAGGCCAAGAAGAAAATAATGGATCATCTTTTTCAATGTGATGTAAAAGGCTGACTGTTTGAGGAGCAGCTCAAGGTGACTTCACCTTGGAACACAGGAAGTATTGTTAATCAATAACCCTGTCAACCCACAGGCTCAACTCTACAATATGATGAAAGTCAAGGCATTTACTGTTTCTGAAAACATTAACATGTTTCTACTGTTATTATTATCAGCTACTGCTGTATAAAGTGCAACTGCAACTGTCCATGATACCGCACATGATTTAAAACCGTGGCAAATGTCATTTCTAATAGTCAGGCATGCATCTAAGCTGAACTCAAATCAGATTTTCCAAGGACATATCCATAAGGCACAAGGTGAATACAGCCTGATGCTTTCTTGATCAGAAAGTAGAGGCATGAGGCATGCTGGGTAATCGTGTAAAGACTTGACTTGTGAACTGCCCTGTTAGAAACAATGACCTACACTGCTCTCTGTCTATCTGTTTAATACCACACACCCTTTTTCAGGCCTATCCGTTCTGTCAGTTCATTTGCTATGGAGAGGCTTTGGCGCAGGCGGAACAGAGTGGAGTTATGAAATGTCTGGCAGCAGACACAGTCAGGTCAGAGGTATGAAACAGGAGCAGGCGTGGGGGGAAGGGAGAGCTGCAGCTGAGCCTCGACGGTAAAATGATCTGAGCGGGAGAAAGGGTCATCTCACCTTGACCAAACTCTCCGAGCGTGCAGCAGTTATGCAACAGACATGCTCAACCGCTCCTATTTATGACATGGAGGCTACAAATTAGCACACACCACATGGCCACGGTGAGGAAGAGTGAAGAGGAAGGAAGATAGAGGGAGAGACAGAGGGAGTAACCTGGCTACATTAAACTCTAATTTCTACCAGTCATTGCAGAGGATATGAGGCTACCTCAGACTTTCTAATGTTTCCTGTGTTGACTGAGAACATTTTAGCTACTCTAAAACACGCAGCATCAAGCTGTTGAGCAGATGCAGCTGAATGGCTGAACATCTTAGCACAACTCCAACAAGAAATCCTGTTCTGCTCTTTGCATTGTTGCACCTCCATCCCATTTATCCACCTCTGCCAGTTCATCTCTCCCAATCTAATTTATTCTAATTTAATCAAAATGTAACTTTTACAGTGACAACTGTTATGAGCACTGCAGCACTTTATAACTTTACTCATCATATTTATATTAAACATTATGCCAATGATCATGGATTTGTATTGGTTCATTTACATACCATCCATAGCCTCTCGTTCAATAATCTTCCACTGTATGTATTGGTTTCGTTGTGTATTATTGTCTACTAGTTATTGTTTTGTAGTGTTGTAGCCTATGGATGTCTCTCATTTAGTGTCATTGTCTGATGGATTCTGTTTTCTGTTTCAATGGATGTCTCGAACTTTGTGTCCCCTGTGTCCTTGTTTTATGCATTATGACCTTTGTGTCCTTGTTTTGTGTATTTTAATGGCCTGAGGTCTTTTTAACATCATGCTGGAGGACTACAGTTGTAAACTAGCCTTTGGCTAACACTGGCACATTTACAGAACTGTTAATTAATGTGCACTAGGCCCTAAATAAATAAATAAATAAATGTGACTGGAGAACTCAGAAGGCCAGAGGCCATGTATACAGGTGGAGGCTGTGGAGCCTGGGTAGACTGGCTGTTCTTTCATTCTTGCCAGGTCAGATAAGAACTGATAGGCCTACCCAGGGCCGTTGTATAGGGGAGAAAGGTGATGATAATTCTGGGGGCCCAACGCCGAGTAGGGCCCACAAAAAACCCCAGTCTAATCTTTGTATGACTAAATTATTCTGCATAAGACCCTGACTAATACTCATAGCAATGCTACATTAGCATCAAAACAAAGTAGGCTAAATAAAAAATGATAATACATACGTAGTCTAAGAAAAAAAGTGGAAAAGTCAGGGGCCCACTTTAGTATTCTTTCAGGGGCCCCAGAATTCCTAGCAACTGCCCTGGGCCTACCACTGTCAGAGCCGGCCAGTAAAGCTACAGGTGGAGGCAGCTACCAGTTCACCTGAGACTGGATAAAGACTGGCAGGAAGGGACAACAGCGGAGGTAGTTCAGGTACAGACACCTCTCGAGTTTTAAAGCATTTAAACTGAGGTGAAAACCAACAAACAGCTGAGTCAGGCTAGCTTGTTATCCTGCTACGCTAGGATAAATTCAGCTAGGTGCTCCAGCTGGCTCTGACTGTATCGACCAGACAGGCAAGAGAATAGAGTCTGAATCTCTCACCTAACTGCCCACAAGAAGGGATAATAACATATAGTATATCCCAATGTGTCAACCTCCTTCTGTAAATAAGCAAAACATTTCCACTCTTCACAAGTAAATGGTAAGCTTATTGGCCAGGTAAATGGGATCTGGGGTCTAAATGAGACAGTCCTGATAAGTAGAAGACAATTCAAACATACTAGCCTACAAAATAACTAGAGAATCTGAATTAAAATTTAAGTTTAACAATTAAATGATAATCTGAGATACTCATAAAACCCTGGATGTTACATTTCCTTTAATGTGTATGTATCTTTAATAATGCTCGTCTCCATTGTAAAGACCTCTTTTATACAGTCCATGGTAAAGACCCTCATTTTCTAATAGCAACATTTTAAAGGCCCAGTGTGTAGTAATTGAAGGTTTATTGGCAAAATCTGAATATACTACCCATAAATATATTTGCACAAGTGTAAAATCGCTATAAAATAAAACTGTTGTGGTTTTCGTAGCCTTATCATTATTTTTTTATAAATACATAGTTGCCATCTTGCGCCGCCATGTTTGTACGGCAGCCCATACGGAAAATCCAGCCAGCCAGAGAGCACGTTTAGTGAGTTTCGCCTGAATAAATAAACCAATGAAGAAGGCAGAAGGAAAGGAGGAGGAAACAGCAGATACAGTATATCATAAAATGGTTTAGAAATTTCACCTCATTGCTCCACGCTCCTGAAATACTCCTATAGTCATCCCAGATATTTTTTTGTCCTCAGAGGCCACCGTCACTTTGCCTACGAGCGCTGCAATCTAGAATCTCTAAACGCTGGATATCACGGTTTTACCCCCATTTTACACACTGGACCTTTAAGCTTCATATTGAGAAGCCCAAGATACAAGCTGAAATGGTGATGACATAACAAGGCCAGAACCCATCAGACAGACCACAACTGTTAAAGGGATAGTAGCAATTTTAAAAAAGTGGGGTTGTATGATCTACAAATAGCCCCTAAGTACTTTAATTGCAGTATAAGACTCTATCTAATCTACCAACTCACGTATCCCTCCGGCCCAGGGTTAGCGCCCGCCGATCAGCAGTTGGTTAGGTCCAAATAAAAACTGCGTTTTTCCGGCACTTTGAGGGAACAAGTGAACAATGGAACGGTGTTTTTTTTTTTCAGATAAAACCTCTTTTAGGCCGCGAAAATAGGCCGTTTCTTTGGGTCTGTTCACAACAATGTATGTTGTAAATCTCTGGGCAGGGCTATGGGCTGGCTTTGCTAACGGGAGGAGTGCAGAGAGTCTTCTACTGCAATTAAAGTACTTAGGGGCTATTTGTAGATCATACAACCCCACTTTTTAAAAAATGCTACTATCCCTTTAACAGTTCATCATAAGTAAACTATACATAATGTGTACATTTGGTGAGGTGGCCCTGAGAAAAAAGGAACATCAAAGGCCGAGCAACAACAGCACAGGTATTGCTTGTATATTTTATTTTATGTACAGTACATGTAAAAAAGAAAACAAAAAAAGTAGCCAATAACATTGACCGACGTGGGCAACAGTAGATAGCCATGTTGCTCATAACATGGGAAAAATCCTGACGACCAGTTCCCCTCTCAGGCATACGTAGATGTAGACTCTCTCGCTTGTCGTTGTGTAAGGCTGCCTGGAAACTAGCTGGCCTTGATAGCGAATGGTCAAACCGCAGATTATCAAAAATGGGAGGAGTGCATTATCTCCATCTCCTGTGGTAAACACACTTCTCTCATCGACAATCAGTGGGAGTCCAGTTTTCTGAACAAAAGGTTCCCAGACAGGCAGAAAGGAGACGGGCTGGTTGGCTGAGCGTGACTGTGTGCAATCTTCGGTTAGGTTTCTTTTTTACTTCTTTTTTTTTTTAATACAGACGGGGCTCCGCTTGACAGCCGTGGTCTCTTGCCTTCCCTGCCTCCCTCCCCCTATTCCAACAATGCTGCTTTCAACACAAAGGTCACTAAAGGTCAGCGTTGCAGTCTGCTTTTGCTGGATGACTCAATATAACTGCAGGCTCCAACTAGTAGAGAGCTTTTCCTCAGCACACTCAGCAGTTGAATTCACAGTATTCTTACAGCGTGTTATTTGTTTTTCTCCCAAAGTCACTCATAAAGCTTTAACTGATAATGCATAGGGGGGCGTTGACACGTTTGTTCACCCATGTTTCTCCAGTGGAAAAGTTTTAAAAAATGGATTTCTAGTGTGTTTGTGTGTGTACTGTATGTGTGTGGTGATTAAGCTGAGAGAGGAACACACCCAAGTCCAATGCGAGAATACAGTGTACACAACCATCTGTGTCTGCTGTCCTCAGAAATCGTACAATAAAATAAAAAATAATGACACAAAAAAAAAAAAAAAAAAAAAAAAAATCTCGTATCTCAAAGGCCATGGATAGTCAACCACAAAGACTTCTGAACTCCCCTGCTGCCTATCAGGGCTGTATCTCGCAATAGTGTTTCAGATAGTGAGCTTACAGCAGGCCACCAAGGTACAGATAAAGTGCTTTTTTTTTTCTTTAACATGACGCTTTAAATAATTGAAGTGATGTGAAAATGGTTCTCAGGAAAATAAAAAAGATGAAATAAAGTTGGAGGGGTAAGTATGCCGATGTGACACTCCTTAAGTTAAAAAAAAATAAAAATAAAAGATGAAATGTAAGAGAAACACAACCAACATCATGATTCTGGAGAGGAATAAAGAGTTCAGTATAAATACATCCACAAACCCAACTAATGTCGCAAAAAAAGGCTACGAGGATGGAACACTGAGATCACTAGAAGAGCTGGAACAGTTCACTACTGTTTCTGGATGGAGCCATTCACATTTTCAGAGGTCCGACGATTCAGGGTAAGACTTTTCAAATCATGGGAAAAATGTCTGGTGGCTGAAGAGGAGGAGGGTGGGGTGAGGGGAGGGGGTATCGCAAGACGCCACTGGCTTCCTCTGGCTGGATGAGCTGGACCTCATAGTAAACACATTGGCGGTGAGGGCCGTGATGATGATGATGATGATGATAAAGATGATGATGACAGTAGCAGACTGGGTGAGGGGGCTCTGTAGTGGACTGGTGTACTTCATGGGTCATAATAAACCATTAGAGATCATTAATACATTCGGATCCTTGTAGTGTCGTTATTTAGCTCTATTGAAATATGTTTTACATCTAGGGGAAAACAAAGAGAGGAATAGTTTGGTTCATGGGGGGGGGGGGGACCATGAGATGCCCGGCCCTTTATTTGCTCCCTTATCCAGTCTCAACAACACTCCACCTTGGCGGCCATTTTCCACCAGCCTTGTGAAAAAGAAAAAAAGGGGAGAGGAGGAGGAGGAGGAGGAGGAAAACAAAAAACAAAACAAAAACCAAAAAAAAAAAAAGAAAAAAAAAAAACGGCATTATAAATAGTAGCCGTGGCAACCGCACGTATTCCCTCCCTCCTGGGTCTTGATGACAGAGTCTGAGAATTCAGGCAGACCTTGAAGACCTCTCTTCAGTCCTCAGCTTCTGCACAAGAGAGAAAGAACAGGAGTGAGAACAGAGTCAGAGTGGAGACAACAAGCTAACGAGGCCGGTCGGATCTCAACTGTTGACTGTGTAAAGACTGTTTTCACCACAGCAGGTTTGTCAGCGGAGCGCCGCGAAGTGAACATCAGCGACTTTGTAGCCCGACTAAAACCTCTGTGTGGCTGACAGAGCAAGAAAAACACTTCCTTTATGAGCGCTTGGAAAAAGTACCAAATATAGCCTCGTCTTAACCCCTTACTATGTTTATTCTCAACTACAACCGCCGGCTCCTCTGGCTGCTGAGCCCAGAACAGAGTCAACAGGAGCTTCGAGAGCTGCCTGTCTGGGCCTCATCTCACTGACTCACAGACAATCTCTACTGTACTGTAGGCTCCGAGTGTGTGTCGAGGGCCGGCTGCCTGGCTGCACGGGGTTAATGAACAGGGAAAAACTCTGCAGAGCCATAGCATGACTTGACTTGACCTACTTTAGACACAATCGAAAAAGTAAACATACACAGCATATAAATGAGTGAGAAATCAATAGAAAGAAACAGGATTAGGTGTCTTAATATGGTGCTGTTCCACCTCGAGCCTCCAAAACAGCTTCACTGCAGAGTCTCAGAGCTCTGGTGCAGGGGAGGACGACATCTTGCTAAAACATCTATTCTATTCTATTCTATTCTATTCTATTCTATTCTATTCTATTCTATTCTATCAAACTCTTCTATCTATTTGTAGAGGGCAACCTCCATCTCCCATAGATGTTCTGGAAAGCTGAGGTCTGGAGACATTCTCAATGGCTTCATTTGAAGTGGGCTTTAAGTGCTCACTAAATAAAAAAGACAAATAGAAAGTATGGAGGAGCTTGTGGAGACAATGTATTTAACATTGTCTCCACAAGCTCCTCCATAACTTAGCTGTGAACATTTAAAAGTCAAAATATTTAAGCTACAGGACACAATATGAGCAGCCTCATCTCAACACAAAGATATATACGGCCACTTCTCATCTGAGCAGTCACTGAGCCCTTGTCCCCGAGCACTGGCATCTGCATCTGTTATAATGCACTCATTTATTCAGACTCTTCCTTTAATGTATCATCTGTCTCTATATGAAACAGCACCTCCAGTTCCTGTTATTGTGTTGAGGCTGTTCTAGGGTTGGGCGGTATGAGCAAAATCTTATATCACGGTATGAGTAATTTCACATCACGGTAACGGTATATATCACGGTATGTTTTTTTCCCCCTGTAAATTCAATTAATGGCTTAAAATAACCATACTGTCGCATTTGATCATTTTCCTCTTTTATTTTTTAACTTGGATTTCTACATATAAAAAAAGACAGGAAAAATGCCAGAGCAGTCTGGCTCCAGTTAGTGCAATTATATATAAAAAAAAGAAATCACAGAATCACAAATTTGCCATTTTACAAAAATGGCTACGGTCTGTGCTGTCTATGGCTGTTCAAACAGGTCAAACCGGGAAAATCAAAGAAGTTACTTTGAGTTCCTAAGTAACCTTTACAGTCTATGGTAGTATATAAAGGGCTCAAATTTCAACAACTGACGGAAAAACGGTGTGTGGGAGGGACGGAAGTGACCATAATAAACAAAGAGTGTCCTAGCCTGTCCTACAGTAAAAATGGCACATAGAAAGAGGAGTAAAGCAATAGCCTATGTTAAGCAGCAATATATATTTAAGCATCAAAGATGTTCAATCAAACCCACATAGTTTGAAACAACGTTTAAAACACACACAGCCAGTGTCACAACTAAGCATAAAAAGCCCGCTAGCTTAATGCTAACGTATAATGTAAAACACCATAGACGGGCTAACAGAAATTAGCATCGCTTATAACCTGACTTACTCCTCTTCTGAAAAACTCTGACAAGTCAAACTTTAGGATGTGTTAGAGGTCTAATTCATCTGTCTAACCATCAGAACTATGACACATGAAACGGCAAACACAGCTGATCGATCGAAAAAAATTACGGCTGGAGTGAATTACTTTCACTTTTCACTTTTTCGTCTTGTTGGGCGGGTCGGGCTGCCTCCGTTTCCTCGTGACTCCCACTCATGGATGCTCCCACTCCTGCTTTCACTCTCCGCCTCCGCCATGGTTGTTATCACTCTGCACTCCGGTAACCGGTAAAGTTGTTTCTTCTTCGTCGTGCTCATGCAACCACGCCAAGCAGTCTGCTGCAGTGCCGGCTCCCCCGTGTGTCGAGGCGGTCTAACTACAGTGACTCAGAGAGATGCCGCAGACATCTGCTCTTTCTCCGGTATAAACGGTATTGCAAAATCTCTACCGGTAGACATTTTATACCGTCACACGGTATAATACCGTCATACCGCCCAACCCTAGGCTGTTCTCTCTACAGCGATCTGCGCTCAGCCTGTGCCTTCATTACAGCTGCTGTTCATGCTGTGGCCATGTATGAAGGTAGAGTCGTGGTTCAATAGCAGGTTGCTGCTCAGCTCAGAGTTTCATATGAACGTCATCAAAGGTGATGTTAAGGGTTGCCTGGGTGACATGGTATTTATATCAGTAATGACAGTAACACCTTCACAATTACACTTGTACACAACCAGTTCTAACAAGACTGTGGCAGACTGACTCTGGAGAATGACATGTCAAGCTGCTCTGAAAAACACAGTGACTTATCCTCCCGTTCATTCTGAGGGATATTTTAGGGTTCACGGTGCTATTGGCTAATCAGACAGTAACCATGTGTCCATCCACTTGATTGATAAACATATTAATGTGAATGTGATTTCCATCTCAGACCTTAAATGGAAAAAAAAGCCGTGCCTAATAACGTCATGTGCTGTTTTGTGATCATATTGGTGTATCAAATTGTTTTCTTGCAATTTAAAGGGGAATTGCGTTTTTTTTTACAATCTGGACCATATTTCTAGCATAAAATACGATAAATTAGATCCAGCCGAGAGCCGCGTATATCCGTATAATGTGAGTCTACAGGGCAGCGCAATGCAGCCTCTAAATAACACATTATCTGCATCGAAACTTGTTCATTTTACCAATATTTTGTCATGATACGCTAGTGCTATTCCCCTCTGAGTCCGGGCTGACCTGTTATCAACATCTGTGGTCTGTAGGTTGACCTACTAACCTCTGACCTGGATGAAATCATCTCTGAGCGCTGCACGGCTCATTCTGATAATAATCATTCCACTTGGGCATTCAGGTCCATTTTTAGCGCAACTAGCCAGAGCTTTAGTGAGTCCAGGTTGCAGAGAGGAAGCCTGTGGAAGCTGAACTTCGTCCAGCTGCTCATTTTGTTCTGACAAGTCAGAAACACGCAAAAATGAACCATAGCATTAGCGGTAGCAACAAGCTGCGCCGCACCACAGTCGGAGATGACATCATCCAGGTCAGAGGTTAGTAGGTCAACCTCCGGGGTTACCTGACTCAGAGGGGAATAGCACTAGCGTATCATAACAAAATATTGGTGAAATGAAGGAGCAGATGAAGTTTCGTGGCAGATAATGTGTTATATAGAGGCTGCATTCCGCTGCCCTGTAGACTCACATTATACGGATATACGCAGCTCTCGGCTGGATCTAATTTCGTCGGAACGACTTGTAATGACACCAAAGTTATCTGGGTGAGTAAATGATCATATTTTATGCTAGAAATAAGGTCCAGATAAAAGCCTGGCAATTCCCCTTTAAAGTGTTTCCATTCATTTTTGTACTAAATCACAAAATAGAAGGACGTCCATCCTTCATCTTTAACCGACTGTTCGAGGTCGGGCTGCGCACACTTTGAACAGCTGGGAATATGTAGCAGAATTGACATAAAACATGATCGCAAGTCACATTTATCCGGCAAAGACCTGTTTCTATCAGCATTTGTCGCATAAACTTGTATGGATCAAGAGAAAACCCGATGAGATAAGGCATTTTTAATTTGATATTGCTTAATGCAAATAAAAACAACTGTAGTTTTTATTGCCATGTGACATGGTGTATAGTGTGTATAGTGCACAGAACATGCATGAAGAGCTGTGTTATTTTAAGCCGCCCACTGTCAATGGCCTGACCACAGAGACAGGTCATATTATCTGCTGCTAATCGATGCTAATTCTGTCAGTCACTAGATAACAACCACCTTAAATCCCAGCATGGTGTTGGTGCGCTGCGTGTGGAAGATCAGATGTGTTGAAACCCCACTTACCGCTGCACAGTCAAAATATGTGTAGCTCAGATAACTTGAGAGTAACACAGTGTTAAATCCTCTCATAAAAACACCAACTCATCAGTTTCAAAAGTCTGAATCTCCCCGTTAACTTCACTCAGATCAGATCAATAATTGAAGCTGATCAGCCTCATGTTTTTAACCCAAGCCCTCCATTTTTCATGAAGCTCATGAAAAATACGGCGTGTGAGTCTGAAGGCTCGGCCTGATATTTCAAAGTGTCAGATGAATATTTCATCAACACTTCATATTTCCTCCTTGCTATACATTTAGTCTGTTTT
This sequence comes from Trachurus japonicus, assembly GCF_045865225.1. Classification (NCBI taxonomy): domain Eukaryota; kingdom Metazoa; phylum Chordata; class Actinopteri; order Carangiformes; family Carangidae; genus Trachurus; species Trachurus japonicus. Next base: position 26,889,715 of record NC_140921.1, on the reverse strand, counting down.
ACTCTCAGATTTGGCACATGAGATGACTCCAGCAGGAATCCCACTGCATTCCCAGGTTGGAACAATTATTCTGCTACTGAATCTTCTCTTGGTTGTTTAGAACTGTCATCTGTCTTCATTTGATCACAGGGTCTTATGCAAACTGTGCAATCAACAGCAGAAAGAGGCGTTTCTTCTGGAGTTAAGTCTTTACTTTGCTCGTGTCATTGAAAATAAACACATATGGAGCTTCGCAAATGCTCCTGTAATGACACGCTTCGGATTTTGTGGTTTGCATATTGTTAAAGTGGTGGAGCATCTACCTTTTGTGACAGCTCTGCGCCTGTGTGTGCACCTGTGCTCAGAAGCAACTATCCCATCTGACCTAGTATTAACCTGCACCTTATATGCATGTGCGTCTTGATTAACCCCTTGTGACTGGACCTCACTTCACTGCTTAATACGCCAGAGACAGAGAGGGAGTGGGGGGGAACCGGGGGAATTCATTTGCTGCAAACAGCTCTTTATCCATTTGAACTAGGGCTGTCAGAACAAACCTCCATATTTGAACAGAATTCTGATTATTTTATGTATGAGAACATTTGAAGGAGGAAACGTGTGCCTTCTGCAACTACGCAAATTAACGTCATGCGTTGCGACGTGGGGTTCAGGGTGGAAAACATGTTGATAAAACTAACAATTCTGTTGTTGTTGTCCGCGACGTAGAGCTGCAGCTTCAAATTCACAAGCAGAGTTTTTTTTAAATTGCCTGTTTATTCGGCTGGAGCGATGGCCTACGTGTTCCCACTCTACACGGACATATTCTTTTTTTTTTCCCGATCGATCCACGATCAAATGTGATCCGTTGCACTTGCACCACTACTTATAATACTTCCATTTCTCTTCTCTAAGTTTAAAACCAGGTTAAAACTTATGCACACCGGCACGGACGGACAGGTGCGTTGGAGTAGACCTGCATGGTTGAGAAACATAAGAAAAAGCTCCCGCACACTGTCATCACTTGCATAGATTTATTGAGCTGACCAACGTTTCGGTCCCGAGACCTTCGTCGGGTTCGGGAAATCTATGCAAGTGATGACAGTGTGCGGGAGCTTTTTCTTATCCTTCTATAAGTTTGAATTATCGGGGGAAAAAAAAAAAAAGAGTTGGTAAAACTTAAAGGGATACTTCACCCAAAATCGACAATTCACCATTTCTACTCACCGTCATGCCAAGGAAGGGTTTGGAGAACTTCTGGAGTTATCAAAACACTTTTGGAGTTTCGGGGGGGTCCGGCTGGCAACGGATTTTCATATAATGGCGGTGGATCCTACTATCCACCGCCATGAAAAACGTTGCCAGGACCCCTCCTGGAACTCCAAAAGCGTTTTGATAACTCCAAAAGTTCTCCAAACCCTTCCTTGGCATGACGGTGAGTAGAAAGTTGCTGAATTATCGATTTGGGGTGAAGTATCTCTTTAAGTGTGTTACAAATGTTAGTGGACGCAGGATGTGTTAATAAGCTGGTGTAGTATATAATGAGCTAAACATTGAAAACTCGAATATTTAACATAAGAAGCATTAGAAATTTGAATCTGACTTGGGGGGAAGATTGACAGCCCTAATGTGAACCAGTAATATATTGTTGAGGTCAATAAAACATACGTGCACAGCCTCCCACAGAGCCAGGTGCTGGTAGGCAGCAGGGACATATAACATTAACCTGAAATGGAAAAACCACCGCACACTGACAGACTTTACTATTTATTGAGGGGGAAAACATCATTGAGAGCGTCACTGATGCTGAAAGTGGAACGAACTGTTCGCTCTCAATAAATAGTGAAGTCAGCCAGTGTGCAGTAAGATATTTCTGCTTCATTATAAAACCATACTGGTAACAATGATTCTGTGGCTGGGGGACATGAGTGGAGAAGACAGTCCTTCATTGTGGCCAGGGATGCATTTGCACAAACTATCAAAAGGCGTGATGCACCCTCAGAGATGCACAAAATATTAGAAAACATGTTTCATATGAAAATACCATATCATTTTAAAACTTTTAATCTGGGAGAAATTAACTTTCTCACAGGGCATCTCAACAAATCTGATTTCTGCTGGCAAGAAAACCATCACACGACACTGGCTGCATCCTGACTCACAATAGAGAATGGACTGATATTGTTAATGAAATATATATAATGGAAAAGATTACTTTCTCAATTTGCCTACAAATGGACAAATTCACAAAGTCATGGTCAAAATGGGTCTCCTATGTACAAATGTCACAGTCACATCCTAGAAACTAAATCACTTGTCTCCGCCCACTTAGTTTCTTTGTTCATCTCTCTGTTGGTTTGAAGGATTGCCTGGTTTTATACGTCTTATACACACATATCAAAACTCAGACAATATTGTTGTTTGGTCTCCCTACAAGTGAAAGCAAGCCCATACATCCCGTTTTGATTCATCATTGTTTTTTTTTGTTATCCCACCTTCTGTCTGTCTTTAGTTAGTGTTGTTTTTTTCTTATATATATACAAATATATGCAGATTTTATTTCTTTTAACATTACACAATAGGCTGTATGCCGAGCCCCACTACTTCCTGAACTTAAACAGGCTCCTTTATTTCCTGTCTTACATTATTGGACAAACTGATTAATCCAGGTGTGTCTGACCATTGTTGTGACTACTGAGGGCAGGATTAATCAGTTTGTCCAATAATGTAAGACAGGAAGTAAAGGAGCCTGTTTAGGTTCAGGAAGTAGTGGGGCTCGGCATAAAGCCTATTATAATACTGTAACACCTATGTTTTCCTCTTTTTTTTTCTTGACAATAATTGTGAACCAAGAAATCAATACCAGCTGTGTAATGTATTCTGTGAGGATGACAATAATAAAGAAAAAACTGCAAAGACGTGATGCACCCATGTGTAAATGCTGTGGACTGACCTACGTGTCGCAGTGGGAAAGCAGCGATGTAATTTCCGGGCTCATGTGACCCACGGCCTTGGCCGCCTCCAGGATGGCTCTCCGGTACATCCCTTTCTTCTTGCGGTTGAAGCGGGACCTGAAGAGCTCTCTGAAGGGCGACAGTTTGGCGACGGACAGCTGGGAGGTGGTGGGCGACCCGAACCACGCCACCTTGGCCTGGGGCCACTGCGCCTCGCAGCTGGCCGTCTCCTGCTTGCGGGTGCCGCTGATGCTGAGGACGCGCGCCGGCCACCAGGGGAAGCCGTGGATCTTCCCCCACACGATGTCGCCCACCGCCACGGCGTGACCCTCCTCCGTCACGCACTTGGTCATGCTGCGCGTGTGCAGCCGCACCGTGAGCGGCGGCACCGTCTTGCAGTCCTCCTCCCGCGACGGTACGGACGACGAGGTCACCGAGAGGTCTTCGCCCGGCGCCAGGTCGCACAGCTCCGGCGAGGTGCCGTCCGAGCTGAAGGACTTGGACTCGTCCAGGCTGTCGCTGCTGCAGACCGACAGGCTGGAAGAATCCGCTTTGCGCTTACGGAAATTGATGAGGAGGGTGAGGTCGCTGTGGCCGCGCTCGGCCTCCTCCCCGGAACTCCCCGACCACAACTCCAGAGAGTTCTTGCCCTCCCCCGAGTCGTCGGAGTGGGGGAGGCAGGGCCCGGGGACTCGGGGGCTGCGTCTCCTACTGCCCTCTACCAGTTCCGCCTCGTACTCCACCACGCTCTCCTCCCCCTCCCTCTGAGGGGGTCTCAAGCGGATCTTTGGAGAAGGCAAGTCCTGACCCACCGTTGTGAAAGGCCTGGTTAGTTTGAGTTTGGGAATGGACACAGTGAGGCCAGACCGTGTGGCATCTAGAATATGCCTTTGTTCCTTAGTGGGATCGGAGGGAACTTTGCCGTTCTCTCCCACGCCGTTCTGCGCCAGGTGTTTGGGGCAGAACGGTTTTACCGAACCGTGGACTCGCGAGGGGATCTTCATGACCTCCCCCTTGCCCTGTGGAGTGCTGTATGAGATCTTGATGACAGGACTGTGGGGGATAATGACATCGCCTCCGGGGAACTTCTCCCCGTCGGCCTCCCCCCTTCCTTTGTCCTTCCTAAGTCGCTTGCTGTCGAGGCCGGTGCCATTTTCCCGCCTTTTAGTGTCCTTAGAAGCGACTACGTCCTCTTTTCTCGACAGCTTGGAGGGGACGTCCTTGTCGTCCTTGTCGTCCCCGTCGTCGTCGCTCTGTAGTGCATTTTCTTTCCTGGACGCCTTGCTGTTGCTCATGCCGTCCTTGCTGTCTTCGTCGCTGTTCAGTGTGTTCTTGCATTTTTCACATAGCACCTGCCGCGGCCGCAGACGGATGGTGCTCATGGTCATGCGGCCGGGCTCTCGTGTCCGTCTCTTCTTCCTTTTGATTGGTCGCGGAGGGGGCTGAGGTACCCATTGGCTGTAGCTGTGGCGCACCCATAAGGGCTGAGGGAAGGGGGCTCCTTCAAAATAAGGAGGGTAAGGAGTCTGTCCGGCCGGCACTGGTGTGGGGACGGGGCAGGCCGGAGGTATGCTGCTTTCAGGGAGAGTGTTTTCATCCTTTGGTTTGTCTGAAGCCTGGCTGGGAGAACTGCAAACCGGCTCCTCACTCAGAACTTCTGGGATTTCACAACTTGGTTTTGATAATGGACAGTCCCCTGGTTTTGCTGTGAATTCCGGTAGACAGAAGAGCCCAGTCCTAGGATGAAAAGGGAGAAAAGAACACAAAACAGTATATTAATAACTGTCCAGTCCGATGCTGCTTTGTTCGCAGGTCTCTGTGAAGTCCATTCAAGCCAAAACAAACACAAGAAATCCTTGAATTTTTTTGTTAGTTGAGCAATTTCCTCCACAAGAATGACACTATAATGCTGTGCTTGTATTTCTACATGTTAGATAACTAGGCCAGAGTGACAGCACTAATCAAACACCCAACTGTTTCAATTAGGCCAGATGAGAAATGAACACTCAGAGCTGAGCCCAGTCTTTCCGTCAAGTGGACCACTTCAGGCCACAGGGAGGGAAACGCAGCTTACCACTTTGTCTTAATTTTTTTTTTTTTAAAGTATATATTTTTTGGCTTTTCATGCCTTTATTCGATAGGACAGTTGAGAGTGTGACAGGAAATGGGAGGCAGAGATGGGGGGAATGACATGCAGGATAGGGCCGTCCGACGCGGGACTCGAACCGGGGCCGCCTGCAGCGAGGACTATAGCCTCAACACATGGGGCGGGTGCTCTACCAACTGAGCTAAACACCGCCCCACTTTGTCTTAATTTAAAGGGATAGTTCAACATTTTGGCAAATTCATCCATTGTCATAATCCCTATAGCCATAGCAGTAGATTTGTTACCTTTAATTGTCAGTGCAAGCTGTTTTGAGATCTGCGGGGCAGAGATGCGAGCTGCTGGTAACATGGAATGTTATGAGACAGAGTTGTTTTCGAGGTAAATGCATAGCCGCCAATCCTGCCCCCGTTTTTTGGCAAGCAGTCTCTTTTCAGCTCTGCAATTTACCTCGAAAACAACTCTGTCTTGTAATGTTCCATGATTATCTCATAGCGTGGTGAATGTGCAGGTCACAACTTGTCCATGAGGGTGTTTTGGAGTTGTTGGATTGTGTATTTATTTGATGAGGGAAAGCAGGAAATACCATGAGCCTCCGTAGCGTAGCTCTGAGCAGCTCGCATCTCTGCCCCGCAGATCTCAAAACAGCTTACGCCGACAATGACAGGTAACGAACCTATACCGCTATGACTGTTTGCAAATTTGCCTAAAAATGTTGAAATATCCCTTTAACTGGACACACCGACGCCACTCTCCCCTGTCACCTGTATGCTGAAAATTCTTTTTGTGTGGGGGTTGGGAGTGGGAGTACACAGGCAGCCAGACATCCTGCTGCTTCAGGCCACAAAAATGAAGCAACAGTATCACTCAGCGCCTTTGAGTGATTTTTAGATGAGGGTTTTTTCATACTCTGGGATCAGCAAACGCGTCCCAAGAAGGCCCAACTGCTGAGGAGTCTTTGAGAGGAGGCTAGCAGGCAACAGTAACATGGCTGTGCTGCTTTAGTCAGGAGACAGCAGACAAAGAAACAACTCCCCCCCCAAAAAACACACACACACACACAAAAAACAATCCCATGAATCACTTGGGACTCTCTGAGGTATGGTAGGAGCCAGGAGATTTCAGTTTGTTTTTGCTTCCGCGTCTACTCAGGGATTATGTGTGGTGAGATTATTAATTAGTGCACATTTGAGGAGTCTGTTTTCCTCCCCAGGAGAAGCAACTGGCAGCCACCTCCAAAATAATATTCTCTTGGTGATCCTTGTCCCTCTCACCTTCTTCTTTTTTTTTTTTTTTCCCTCTAAGTGCCTCTAAAGCAGCTGAATGTCGGCCTTCAGAGAGATTGACACGGCACAAACAGTTCAGCCTGTGACAGGGAACACACAGTGCCAGTTAGGCACAGCAGAAGGGTGCAGCGTATGACTAGCAATGATTCACCACACTGTTGCCATTTCATAATGTGTACAGTGTAACTAGATGTAAAGATCTACCAGTGTGATAGGCCTAAAAAAAAAAACCTGAGAGAGAGAGAGAGGGGGGGGGACAATGACAGGAACTGAATTTCCATGAGCTGAACAGGAAGAATTAGTCCAATTTTGTTAGTGACAAGGCCTGAAATATGGGCCTATTTTAGTTATTCCAAGGACTGTCTTTTCAGGACAGTGTGAGCTCTGGCATGAAAAACCATCTAAGCACACTAAGGGGCAAAGCTGGTCAGATTCTGATTCTGCTACACTATAAATAGACTAAAGCCACTGGCTTTTAAGGTGTACAACACTAAGAGCAACACAAGACTTACACATGTGACACACACTAACAAGGGAAGATAAAGACATGATACAGTTATGTGATATAATCACTCTCATATGGTGTTCTCATTTATATCTGGTTTGATTTCTTCAAAGAAGAAGGGACATGTCCCTGATCAACAGAGACTAGCATGGTGACAGGATTTTCACCAGAGAGAGGTTTTCAGTAAAACCTTTAGAATTGTGATTCATCAGATGCCCCATGTGTCTTTATTGTCATGTGCTATTGTTTCTGTGGATTAAAAGTGACTGGCAATCAAAGGCATCTGTTAAAATACCAGCTGTAATACTGACCATTTCAATTAGAACATCACTTCAGGTTTTTGCACACAATGCTCTGCCATCAGCATGTATTCACACCAAAATATATCTGATTTGCAGAGTGCTCTTCAGCCAAGGCCTGTCCCTTTTTTTCTCTGAATACGTTTTAGCTGCTCTGTATTTGATTAGGCTAACAATAAGCTAGAGATGAACCCAGTGACATTAGCTATTGTTCAAAAAGAGTCATCCACAATCTGTGTAGACAGGGCTTTACCTGGCTCTGTCTGCACATACTGTTTTGTACAACAGTGAAACAACACACTTAATAATCTTAAAATGGGCTAAAATGACACCAGTTTGCTATTAGCCACCAGGCTAACAGATAGCTACCTTGTCACCTATAAGTCTTTTGTAGGGAGGCCCAGTTAGCTACCATGTAGCTCAGCAGCTAGCTCTGACTTGTTAGCATCAAAGGTAGATTAGCCGTTAGCAGTGTTTAGCAAATGAATTTCAGAGATAAATGTACACAAGAAATAAAAGAAACGCGACTCACTTTTTGTTGCAATCAAGTAATATCCCCGTGTAGCTCCTTTCTCGGTAGGTCAGCGTCACCACCAGTGTATCGTTAACTATTTGATCGATAGTGACAGGTACCCGAGAGCCGGCCCGCAGCTCCTCGGCCACAGCCTCCATGTTTCCCGGGGTGAAGTGTCCGGCTCGGCGGTACTCGATCCCGGCCAAGGGAGCCACGGTCGCGTCGGCCAAAGATCCGTCTCCCCTTCGCTATTAGAGCAGGAGGCTACACCAGGGCATAAAATGACGCCATCACCCCCACCAAGTCAATTACAACAGCACTGCTACCGCTGACATCACGCTCTCTAGTGCTAGAGGAGCAAAAATCCTCCAAGACAAGGCCTACCCTTTCCCTGTCTCACTTTGATTTGTTTGATGCCGGTTATTACCAAGGACTTATATGTCGGAAATGCCCGTTTTCCCAGCGAGCGCCTAATGGCGTTTTGTTCTACATGTACGCTATTATTACACTGGAAAAGGAATAACATATGGATGCATTCTCTCTGATGTAGTGAACGATACGGTTGTAAATAAACTACAAAAGTAATATAATTTTGACATGTTTTAGATAATCTTAAAGATGTATAGCTACAATTATTAATAGTTTCATATGAGAATCAGACTTGCAGATCAGTACATTTCCCTTTGATTTCTTCAATTTGGCACTGTACCCACCTTTGTCTTACCAATCCTCAGTCATTCCCCTTAGTGATCCTTCTACATGAATTTACAGTGTGAGGTGAACTCAGTTTTTATGAATGGATGTTAGTCTTGCAGAATTCCTCAGACAAAAAAAGGAATAAAAGAGACGCCCGCCTTAAAAGAAGCGTAACAAACAAAGTAAAACACTCAAAACATCCACTCATTCAACTGCCATTATTTAAAGATTTGAACACTACTGTGGTCATTCATAAAAGGCTAAATCTATACAGCTTTTGATCAGAAGGAGACAATGACACAAAACTCTGGCAGAAGGAAGGTTTAATCCCTGTCACTTGTAAAGGTAACTGGGCCAGGTATCTCCAGTGAAGATAGTAAAACAATTTTCAGAATCTCTCCCTGGGTTTCTCTTCCGCTCTAGAAGACGCCTCTGTAACTTCCCCATCTGTCATTAAAAATAAGAATCAAAACAACAAAAACAAAATCAGGTCAGTATTAGTAGGGGTTCAGTATGGATCAGCTGTGAATAATGAAGAATAGGTTTGACCTCTTCCACATCTTGCTCTGCTGCTGCCATCTGCTCGCTGGACGTTCCCCTGAGGTACCTGCGTCTCTGCATTTTCTCAACATGGGCACGGATCTGCCGCTCTAGCTCACGGGCGGATCTGGGAAATTTTAAATCAAAAGACTTAAATATTTGGATGCTTAGGTAGGGCCACTTGTATAACCACCTTAATGGAAGGCAGTCAACTGGTTGAAAAACACAAGTCTAGGACTTGAGTTTTTCCTAAGTTAAGATTTATCCTGTCAGTGAAAACAGAAAAGACTTTAGGAGCGCTGTCTTCTCTGGTTTATCTGTTTTATCAAAGGCATAATGTTGTTGAAGAAGAACAAAGGAAACTGCTGATGATCTATGATGGGTGTATTCCCCTCTCTGTCCACTAGATGTCTCTAGCTCTCTCTCTTACAATTGCATCTCAATTGTAAACCATGAAAAATTCTGTTTGGATGATAGTTCATCAATATGTTCAGCACAATTTTCATGAATTAAATGATGAGATAACATACACTGCACCCCCATTACCCTTCAAAGATGAGAACATTGAGAAAACATAAAGACAAGACAAACTAAAGCAAACATCATCACTTCTGATTCTGAAACTGTTTCAGGTTTGAGAATGTTTTGAGAAGGTTGTGGTTCTGGTTGGTAGCTAACAGTATGAGTTTTAAAACGTGTACCTGGTCTCCTCACAGTCTGTGATGGACATGGTGGATGTCTGCCTATGCAGAGTATCATGGGCTTCCTCCACGTCATGTTTGACATCTGCCTCTTCCTCTGCCTCCTGTAACAGATTATAAGATTGTTTGTTATCATGTACAACAACACCTTGTTCCTGAGCGCACAGCTTGTGTGAATATACCAAGACACAACTGTTGTGACACATCCTCCAAACACAGCCTACAGCTGCATTTGCAACAAAGCAACCCCCTTCAAGTGGGTTGTTTAAAAAAATACATTTTCAGTGAATGTTTACTTTGATGTTGCTGGTTGAATGCAAACATTATGAGCTCCTCTCCAGCTCCTTAGTAGCTGAGAAGCAAATGACTGAAAAGCATTCATCTGCATATATGCACAGTGTGGGCATGTGTTGCTGCTGGGTTCCAACTGATGCAGCATGCTCCTACACAGGCTCTGATGGCTCTGTGGCTGCCTTTAACAGCACAAACACCACGATTAAGGAGAACTCACACAGATTCTTATCATGCCACTACCTGAAAACCCATTCACAAGCATAGAAGGGTTGATCTTATGCCTACAGTCCTCCATGCAGTATTACAGAGGTGGTGCTCTACTGCCTCCCTGTGGTTGACCAGTTAGCAGGTGGAAAATGATGATTTATTCCACACATACCTCTGATTTACTTTGTCTCTCTTTCTTCCTTTGCTTGTGCACTGACATTTTCTTCTCCTGTGTGATCTTGGCCTGTGTGCGCCAGTTCCGGAGAGCCTCGTGGCTTCTGAGAAAGAGCCAGACAACAATGCACGGTTAATAGATTTATGTTAAGGACAATGGCTCTTGGGCAGTTGTTTCTAAATGGTTGCAAAAAGGTCTGTAAACATCGATTGTCCCTCTGTCTTTATATAGCAGACGTAATATCGACCCTATGCTTTTGGTCACTTGAACAAATGCCAGTTAGATAGAGTGTACCCATTTATGAAACAGTATTCTGTCTTCCATGTGAAATGCTCTGTGTAATTCAATTGTTCAGTGTAGCAGGGAACAAGATGTTAACAATAGAGCACACTGAGCTAAACATCTTTCTGCTTACTTTCTCCTCTGCTCAAGAATAGTCTGTTTCTCCTGTAGCTCTTTCATGGCAGCCGGTGTCCTCTCTTCTGGCTTCTTCCAGTGTTGAGTGTCAAACAGGAGAACGCCGGGTATTTCGCTGGCCTTGGTTGTTGCCTTTTTCCTTGACAAACACGTTGAAACAAAATACTTTATTTTATTGCTTTCCTGAACTCTGAGTCATAGCCTGGGGAGATTTTTATCACTTGGTTCCCTCCGTGGAGAATATTATTTAAGTGTTTTGTGTCCTTTTCCAAGGGACCGTGCCATATCCTTTACCCTCCACCACAACTCAGCTCTTAAGTTACCCACTGAAACAAAACAAATTCAACTCCTCTGTCTTACTATTAGACAGCCGATAAGACTTCCACTGCATTAGAGATCTGATCTGAACAGGTCCAAAAGATTTATGTCCAACGGCCTGGATTTATTGTACAAAAACAATGGTAGAGGCGAGTAGATAATAAGCTGCTCTGACCTCTCTGAGCCCAGTAAATGTCTACAGCTTATACCCGAATATTTACTTTCTTCAAGAAATAGTTTTTCACCTGGGGAATATGTTTATTTGCCTCCTTGCAGAGAGTGAGATGAGAAGAGCACTCCTTACTTTTCCCAGCAAATAAATAGTCTGAAACATAACCCCAATAAAATGTAGAATTATTGTTTTGTTACTTGCGTATGTGCACAATTAATGAGTTGTGTGAGGTTTAGAGGTGCTGGTAGGCAGTCTTTATGCTAAACCAAACATCTCCTGGCTGTGACTTTTTATAGACAGCAGAGTGAATCAGTCCTCTCCCCAAACTCTTGCAAAGGAAGCAAATAAACACGTATCCCAAAATGTCACTGTTTTATATTACAGATTCTCACTTTTTAAAAAAAATCTCTCATTCCCTTCGCTCTAATATTGCTACCTTCTTTACCTTTTGATAATAGGAAGAAGACAGGACTTCGGGTTTCTGTCACCCTCTGTAGCTGAACCCAGCTCAGCTTTGTCCAGCAGGATCATCTTTTGCTTGAGCTCGTTGAACTTCTGCAGCTCGTCCTCATCCACCGACTCATCCTGCTCCTCCACACTGGACCCCATCAGCTCTGACAGCTGGAGCTTCTCCACCACTGGCGCCTCTACAAATGACACTGCCATAGCACATACAAGTGTGATGTCAGGGCAGCCAACACTAAAGCCTACAGCTACATGACATGTCTTGTGTTGATTTATAAGCTTTTTACAGGCAACTTCACACAACCAATTACAGCAGGTAGAGCTTTTTTCCCCCCTAGACACATACAGTACAGTGGGGAAAATAAATATTTGATCCCCTGCTGATTTTGTAAGTTTGCTCCCTGACAAAGAACTGGACTGTTTATAGTTTTTATGGTATGTTTATTTTCACAGAGAGAGACAGAATATCAACAAAACATCCAGAAATAAGATTATCATATTAAGGTTATAAATTAATTACATTTGATCAAGTTAAGTAAACCAGCAGGGGATCAGATACTTATTTTACCCTAGAGCCGCAACAATTAATCGATTAATCACACAATAATCGATTATTAAAATTAATCGTCAACTATTATGATAACCTAATAATCAGTTTGAGTAGTTTTTTAAGAAAAAAGTTCAAATTCTCTGATTTCAGCTTCTTAAATGTGAATATTTCTTGTTTCTTTGCTCCTTTATGACAATAAACTGAGTATATCTTTGGTTTGTGGAGAAAAAAAGACATTTGAGGACGTCATCTTGTGGTTTGTGACTGTGACATTTTTCAACATTTTTTAACATGTTATTGACCAAACAATTAATCAATTAACTGTTTACATAATAGACAAATAATCGTTAGTTGCAGGCAGCCCCATTTTCCCCACTGGATACAGTATATAGACTGCAGAACAGAATATGTGGTCAATACGTTTTGAGTGAATGAAGCAAATGGCCAAGTGGCTGAATGTATCACAATTATTCTCATTTACTGTAATTAGTCTCAAACAGGCAACATATTCCATGTTATCACAGCTAAGCTGGAAAGGGTTGATGACAATGCAGTATGTAAATGAGTGGTGTGCATTCAAATCTGCTTCACAAATACTCTGAGCCAGTTAAAAGGAAGGAAGTTTCCCTCCCATGGAGACCAGAGCCCTATCTTTGTTAATAACATTGTGGGCAGGGAGATAAATGGTTTGATTGAGGGGTTTGGCTGTGTTCATTGTGCAGCAGCAGCCTCTCCTGTGGAGGGCTGTCTTGGGCTTCTCACAGTGATTACCTCTAGACAGTGCTAAGTGACACAGAGCTCCAGTTTTAAGCCCACAGGTTATTGATCACTTTCATCTGGCTAAAAATATTGCAGAGCTGGAACAAGGGTGCGAAAAAAAAAAGAAGAGTCAGCTGCATGGCACACGCCGTCTCCAAGGGAACAGGAGTCACACCACTGAATCCGCACCAGTGCTAGGAGCTATTTTTGTGACCAGCCGTCCTATCTTTGACAAAAAAAAAAAAAAAGCAGATGGCTAGGATGCACATGCATACAGAACACCTTGTTCAAAGTTAAGGTGCCTTTGATTCACCTGGAGGGGCCCTCCTTGTGCTAAGTTCTCGCTCAGCCAGGTTACGCCTCAGGAACTGGAGGATGCCCTGGACACCTTGGTGCACAATGTCTTGTGGAGGGAAAGTGATGGGGCAATATCTCAAATTCAGGCCTTTGAGGGTAATCACATATCCTGAAAACAAGACAAATGACAGAATTAAAACCACATTCTAATAGTAAATACTAGTTATTCATCACAGGTAAGGTGGATCTGAATTTGCTGCCAGTGAAGCTCATTGAAACTGATGAGACATTTAGTTATTTCAACAAGAAGAGACACCAATTACTGGCAGAGGCGACTGATCTCAACTCACCCAACTCCTCTGGAAGTTCTGAGATAGGGTTCCCTTCTAGCAGTAAGGTTTTCAGAGACCTATGAACCAAATACTAGTTCAATCATCAGATGATTGTGAGAGTGATACAATGATCAAGACACATACCACATCCTAAAATGAACTAGGGAAAACGGAACAAGATATATCTGAGGGAAACATGCTCATAACCTGAATCTCATCTGACATATTTTTCAGAGGATATGCTGCTTGACAGATCAAAGAAATAGAAACATTCTCAATAAAAATGATGAACTGAAATGTGACAAATAAACATACTGTAATTCATTGGTGGCCTAGGGGTTTGTAATCCATCAATTGACTACAAAGAGCTGTTGTGTAAGTGGCCTACCTTTGCAAGCCAATCTCAGCAGGGAGTGACACAATTTGGTTATTTCTGAGGTCCAGCCACTGCAGGTTGGGCAACCTGATGAACAATGAACCTGGGACACTGGACAGCTGGTTGCCTTGAAGATATAAATACTGAATATGATAAAATGAGCAATTAGAATGAATAGATAAAGCAGGAGAATAAATGAATTTACAACAGTGTGTTGGCATGATGCTGTGGTAGTATGCCGTACATACACAGTGTGTAGTAGACAAGTGCACAATAAAGTTGAAACTCACCTTTAGTGTGTTATTTTTCAAAACACACTCTGAAACATGCTTTAACCCAGTCCTGCTTAGACACAGCGTCTCCTCTGCATAATGCTCAGCAGGCTCCTGTGGCTCTGCATCCTCCGGCAGAAAGCTGGGAGTCTGCGGTTTAACAACAATGTTGTTGCCAAAGACGTATCTCTGCTGCAGGTCTGCGATCTGCTCCTTCTCCCTCTCCTCAGGGGAACTCATTGTAGAAGTGATGCAGAGATGTGGTCGAGGGCGTTAAGTCTTTTTCAATGACATTTTCTTCCCTGAGTTTGAAAACACAAAAGTTTGAGTAAAGAGTTTTCGTCACAGCTGCTTTAAACTTGCCCGGACTGCAGATGCTCGGCTAGTCCTTCTCTGGTGCTTAGCTTCTCCTAACGTTAGCAAACACTAGTTTTACTGCTGCTGACCCCACTTTACCTGCTGACCAACCACCGTGTGAACTCACCTGCTGTTCCAGTAAAACAACACTGTGTCCCCTTAAAAGGAAACGTCATAAAACATAAGGAAAGAAAAGATGAAACAGGAAAACGTCATGCTAGGTTTTAGCTACTGCCTCACGAGTGAGACGGCGTAACCATAGCAACGCGTTCAACACTATGGTAACTGTCCACGTGCAAACAAGGCGGACTGCATTTATAATCAACCGCGGATTTTATTGTATTTTATTTGATAGATATTTTATTTTATCTTACAAATTTAATTTATGAATCGCATTAATACTTTGTAGGTGTGAATTTTGTAAACAAAAAGCTACACTGAACAACATCAAAGAGATGCCATACTTTACAATGATGTGCAGTGAATGAGTGCATCAATAAGTGAAGCTCGTGTACAGGCTCGGCACCACCCATCCATCTTTTAATGAGACTGTGGAACACTTTGTCAGCTTCATTTGGCAGCAGTTGCCTTCAGGTACCATGAGATGACGACCGTTTCCACTGAGACACTGAGCCATCCTGGCTTCACCTACTGAAGCTGCTCTTATATGTTGACATGCATGGCAGTCTGTGATACAGAGCTACGTCGACAACAGTCACTGGCCAACAGCCGTCACACTACTATCACAAGCGTCAAGTTAGTCGCCAGACTCGCCACACATAGGAAGAGCGTCCTGTGATGACTTTCAACATAAAAGTCTCTTTAACGAAACGCCTAGTTGAAAGGAGGGTAAGAGGAACACTGAAATGTTGGCCAAATGTTTTTTTTTTGTCCCACGAAAAGCTACTTAAGCTCTACTTTGCCCTACAAGCTAGAGGTGATTTAAAAAATAATAATAATAATAATAAATGTAACAGACATTCTCATTTCCTTACATCAAAATAGTTGTCAAGATGGCATTTATTCACTGTTAAAATACACGGCTTAATCAGTGATCAGAATCAGAATCAGAACAGTTTTTTATTTATTGCCAAGAGCAATGAAGGTCACTTAACAGGAACTTGACGTGGTATCAGGTGCAGACCATGGTGCAGACAGGAAAGGTACAACAAAATGTAAAAAGTAGCGATTAGCCTACATAAAAATGAAGATAATAATAATACAAATATTAATAAAATGGAATAAAATACAATTTAGGATTTGTATACAATAGAATAAAATAGAATAGAGTAAAGATAGATGATGATTTATGATGCTACACTTGAAACTGTAACTTGAAACTCCTACTCAAAGTTGAAACCTGACCATCGAACATGGTTCTTCATTTATCCATTAATGAGTTCATTCTCCAACTCAAATCCATGCTGCCGCTGCATCTTGTTTGCATGCTTTTATTTTCCATACCAAATCTATTGACTTCCGGTTTCCTCCTCGCTAACTGTCGGAAGCTCGACGCAGCTCGTACCCAGCCCGGACAAACAGAAGTCTGTCGGTTAGTGCTGGTAGACTACGGAAGACAACCGAACAACACCAGTACCGAGTGAATCCACCTAACAGCAGCTGGAACTCAATGAAGTCAGTGAGTGAAGAGAAGACATCTGTCAGCCCGTCACTTCCCGCTACGCTCGCTCTCCCCCGCTGTTGTTTTACGACTCCAACTCGCGGTGCTCAAATTTTCGGCAGAATTAAATACCGGAGAAGTGAACCGAAATAACGGACAGAGTTCGGGTGAAATGTGTGGTTATTATTCCTACTGTCTTCTGAGGAGCGTGTCCAACACAGAGCTGTAGTTTCTCTCCAAGAAGCAAGGAATGCAATCTGAGCATCAATGTTTCACTGGGGCAAGTGGAAGAAGAGGATGGGAGCCAATAGTTCTTCAAAGAGACCAGTTTTCGATGAGAAGGAGGATGGTAAGTGATGCAAAGTAACGTTATTTCCCTCGCTAAACACATCACACGTGAGTTACAGCTGACACTTTGTTAGTCTGCCTCTTTATCACCGTGTAGTTTTAGTTTCTAGTGTTGTTGATTTACACTAGCACTAGCATGTGATACCAAAGCTAACAAAGTTGTGAAAGTTCCCACTCGGACTGAGGCACATTTGCTGTTCAGGCTGTTGCAAGTTCATTCTAAAACAAGTAGGCTTTGTTATAGCTATTTTTTTTTTTTAACAAAGCCGGCTTTTTGGGGAAACTTGGGAAAAATGTAGTGGGCGTGAAGTCCAACTTCCTCCGAGCTGACGGCTGTGCTGTCTGTCAGCTTTATTATCCAGAGGCCAAGCGTGCTCATAATTAGTATTTCCATCATTCTCACTGACGCCTACATAACGAACACTGACAGAATATAAAGTTCCTGCTCCAGATGAGCTCGTGTGCAGATAAAGTGAAAATCACTCTCACAAAACAGAGAGCATTGTCAAAAAAAAAAAAAAAAAAACTGTGAGAAAATACTTGAAAGCCTGAATGAACTGTTTGAAATACGGGCTATTTGAAGACAGAGAGTTAATGGCGTAATTAAGACAAGATTAGTGTCATGCATGGAAGTAATGTTAATTCATGGTATCTTGTCAGCGTATAGGAAATAAGCCTCTTGTGAAGTGAAACCCGCCAGCTCAGCACTGAATCACAGAATCTGTGTGATAGACTATATGCAGAAACCCTCTGTTGCTGTCTGTCATCAGTGTGCCTGGCAAGTTACAGGCGAAACTTAAGTAAATGAGGTCATTTCTCTGCAGGGATATGGTCATATGCTCTCTCCTCTCTCCCCCTTTTCTTTCCCTCCTCTCTCTATGTGTGTGGGTTTGCTTTTGCTTTGTATTATAAAACCAATAATCAAGATCACAATTTTTTTGTCAGCAACCTTTCTCAAGAAAGTCTCTGATGCCAACTGAGATTATTATCAAGGGGAGTGGTTATGGAAGAGAATAGCAGTGGTTGTCCACTCTTAGATCAAGGCCAAATGATCAAAGGCCAAATTCATGAAGGGTTGGAGAACTGATCTTGGCTGTAGTGTGACACTTTCTTGCCTCTGCCTTTTGTAAGAAAAAAAAAAAAACAGTATCAGGATAGGCTGAGCTTTGGTGCAAAGGTTCATTTGATGTCATTACGTAAGGTTGTAGTGTGGAGTGTGTGTCCCTTCACGCAGCTCTTCAGATGAACATACAGGGAACAGTAGGTATGTGCTCTGCATTTGTAAAAAGAAACATCTGTTAATCTTAGTCTGATCACCTTGTGAAGCACAGACTCTGCACAGCTTTTGTAAACCAGCTGCTTCTCTCTCACCCTACTCATCTTTCAAGGAGTTGCCTAGCGCTGATAACAGTCTGAGAAAACCATGGTGCGCTGTGTGCTGTTGCTGTTGCTGTTGCGGATGCTAACGTAGACTATAGATGTCAGCAGCCTGTCAGGGTCTCTTAGAAACAGTATCTCTTGGCTTCTTAGAAAACAGCATATGGCCCATATTCACCAGTAATATTAGAGCAGCGTTTGGCTGAAAAGGCTGCAAACATAATCATAGCGGTCAGGATGATGTCCAAGCGTAGCTGCCAAAAGGGCTTTTTTGGCAGATAGTTTGATTAGCAAAGGAAGGCTGTGGAATTGATTGAGGTGCACATCCTGATTATCGGCCCATTAACGTTTCTCACTGGAACTCTTCGACCGCGGCGTTCAGGGTGAGAGATTAAGGGAAATCAGTGGTAGTTAATGGCAGCGAGGGTGAAGTCTCTTTTTGTTTCTCTTTTACTCAATTAGTGAACAGAACCCAGTACTTTTCTTCACCAGTGGTTTCCCAGCTTGTGCTCCTTTAAAGGAATAGATGTTTCATTTCCTGCCAAGCAATAGCTGAGAGTATTTCTATTCTCATGTGTGCTACACAGCTATCAGCACTGAAAGGGGAAAGGTAGCCTTGGTCGTTCCATAGGTAACACAATCTCCAGCACAAAAGCTCTCACAAACTAGTTGTGGTTTTCTGGTTTGTGGAGAAGCTGTCGGCCACAGAATGACACGTGACTTTGTGTTGTTTTTGTCAAACTGACACAACGTAACATGTCAGTCTTTAGGTGCTGAAAAGCAGCATGATGTGCTATCAGGCTCTGTCGCTCTGTTTCCTGTCGTAATGCAAAGTTTAAGGCCACCAAGTGCTGAAAATCTAACTGTTCCCTTTAAATGAAGCAGTAGCTGTAATAAGTGGGTCGGTCCTCTTGTAACTGGTTGTGTAAGCTACTCAAAAGTGAAAATTCTCATCCTTCAAAATGTTTTATGTCTGAAGTCACTTTCTTTTCTCATAACTACATATCCCTGATTAAGCCCATAACTCTGGGCTTTAAAACCTCATTCAGTCAGCGCCTATAGAAAGTCATCATCCCTGCTGCCACAACCTTTAGCCTACCTTTTCTCACATCACACCCTAGAAATTCAAATGAATTCCATCTACCTTTTTGGAGCTGTACACAATAAAACCCTCCACATCGTAACATTTTAAAACATTCTGGTCAATTGTTGAAAAGATATTAGTGAAATAGCTTTTTTAGTAAGTCATCAGCAGCCTCTTAGACCATTATAAACTTGCTCAGGCTCAATCATAGACTGAATATAAAAAAAATCAACTTTTTCATCAAACAGCAGGTTAACTGAGCCCCACCTGGCATCATGTCCTGGATCAATGACTTCAGAATAAAACCAGCAGTTTCCTGAGGATTCCACTACTAGTATGTGGTGCTGCAAAGAATTCAACATGGTTGGAAAAGTGTTTTCAAAAGAAAAGTAGTAAAAAGGCACAAGTTAGATGAAGGCTACAAAAACACTTCCAAGGCTTAGCTATCGCTACGAGGACCATTCAGAGCATCATTACAGTAAGAAGTGGAAAGCGTATGACCAACACCAACACTACCAACACCTGGCCTGGATCAGGTCATTTTATTTATTTTTTTTTACCTCGAACAATTCTGTAAAGAAGAATGTGCAATTATTCCCTAATCCAGGTGCATCTAGAGACACAACCAAAGAGAGTGATTAAAGCAAAAGGTGACTCTACAAATGATTAAATCAGGGAACTGATGACTTTTTCAACCCTGTTATTCCATTATTTTTATTCATTTTCAAAACTGTCATTGTCTTTTATTTTTCATTAGTTTGATGTTGTAAGGAACATTTTTTATTTAATTAAGATGGAAAAAGTTTATGCTTAATGTGATGTGTATGACAAATAATCTAGCTATTTCAAGGGAGTATGATGATTTTCTATAGGCACTCTGTCAGTATTTTTTTTTAATATTATGAAAAAAAACAAACATTAAGTCATCCAATGCAATAAAGGAAACAATCAGCATTTTCATTCAGTCCTATAAGTGGATGAAATGACTCCACAGTTGGAGGTGAATGAATGAGTGTGTAGATTGTTATGTTTAACTATTGGCTCCAGACAAATGAGCACGACTCTGCCACGTCCTCATCTGCACCAGTCACAGGCCTGTTGCTTTCTGAAAGAGGACACATGTTGTGAATGTGCAACAGTATTCAAGAGAGAGTGCAAAAATTGGCAAATTCCCTCTCTAATCCAATATGGGTGTGGACTTGGCACACTTGTTATTTTTTGCTCCAAAGGATTTACAGAGTATGCAAAATGTGTGCATGATTGTGCATGCATGTCTGTGTATTGTGTCGAGATATTGTTGAATCCATTTGATCCTCCTTGTTAACCCAAAGGCAAATTTCCACTTCTGTGGACAATAAACTTCTGTTCTTTGTGTGGGTGCATGTGTGTGTGTGTGTGTGTGTGTGTGTGAGAGAGAGAGAGCCTGAATGCCTGCGTGTGCGTGACTGCTTTTCCCATTAAGGATGAGTATATGAGGCAACCAGAGCAGATTTGGTTGAGGATAAAGATAGATGCAGAGTGAGATGGCTGATTACTTGCACTGAGTACTGAGGCGCATTTTCTTTCATCTCTGTTATAGACTCTCAATTTCTCTCACTCTTCTTTATTCAACTCAACTTCATGGCAGCCTGCAGCTACTGGCCGTTTGCCACAGCCGAGGTCCACGGAGGTCTGATGGCAGTAACACAATAGGTGGGGAATACCGCCTTGGCTATATTGCGGTATCGTCTGAATGCAGTGTGGCCACTGCTGAGACTGTTGAGTATAATTCCCTTGTGGAAATGTCACATTTGTAATGATCAAAGTCACAGCTCATTTACCAAACCTTCATCAACCTCAGAAGTAAATTGAGCTCGCTGATTTGAAGATAATATAAAATGATGTAATTCTTCATCAGTTGAAAACGGCCTCTATATGTGACATCTATAGGATCCTCACTAATTTATTCTGATGTTACATGAATAGAATAACGTTACACTCGATAAGGCTTACATTTCTGTCATATAATGTAAGCAAAAGTTTGATTGGTTATGTATTTGTAAAGAGAAGACGGCATTGTGGGTGAAAATTGCCTCCAGCTGCAAAACACCTGAATGAGGGCAGCAGTGGAGAAATACAGAGTGTAACTTTTTATTATAAAATCAGAGCAAAAACAGGAGGCAAAGGTTTGTGAGCTGAACAGAGTTAGTGAAAAAGACAACCCAATGGACACTACAGAGCTTCACCTGTAGACATTCAGTCCGAGCCCGGTCCGACCCATTACTGTATTTATGGGCCTGAGCCTGATTTTAATACGTATTGTTAGAAGTTAAAGGTTAGGCTATACTGTAGCTACAACTTTTTCATCAAAACGATTAATTAAGAAAAAAACATCCACAGAATGTCTAGAGGGGTGCAGAACAAAAGTATTAATTTTACAGAATTTTTTATAGTATAGAAATAATTGTTTAATACATTTTGACGGGTCCAAAATATATAAATATTTACATCTGGTTATGTTGGCCACATCAGCATGAATGATCTCTGCACCAACAGCATTAGTACGTTGACGCACGTGAGGCAGAACTCAGAGGGAGCCAGATCCTGATAGCTCTGTGGAGAAAATGGCATTGTGCTAATGCTAATGCTAACTAACGGTCAGCCGGTACTGTAACGTTTCCTGTGCAGGCGCGATGCTGCGGGTTTGTCAGGTTCATCTGCAGGTGAGTTAGTGTGAAATGATTCAGATGTGTTTCCAGTCCGCTGTCAACACCGGAGCTGCTGGTTAGCGTTAGCTTAGCTTTAGCTACTAGCCGCTCCATATAGGCGTACCTGGCAACCAGTACAATTGAAGGTTGGAGCGAGAACGGGGGAGTGTGAGTGCGACATCTACTGGCCGGGAGGAATTTAACTTGTGGCTACCACCTTTAAGTTTCAAATTACAATTCTAAGTTGTTTGAATGACAGAAATCTGTTCAGATGAGCTCTAGATGACAGCAAATACCAATTTTATCTGACCTCAACACCGGCCTGACCCGGCCTGGGCCCAAGAGGAGGGAGGAAGGGCTGGTTGTGTGTGGGCTCTGACTGGCAGAATATCCAACTGGACACAGCTCAAAGTGTAGAAGACAAGGACATCGTCACCACAGTCTGTAGCAGGGTAATGTGTGGTCCAAAAGACAGCAGTGAGAGACAGTACTGGTTTATTCTGCCTTAATTATTTTGCCGTGGATCTGATCACAATCGAGTGACCATGTCTTATTTTGATGCTGTATTCTTCTTCATTTACTTCTTCTTCAAATACAGTTGTATACTGTATTGCGGTGTATTTGTCATGTTCAACTATTGAGAAAAGTAGATAAAATTCTAACGAAAATGAACGTTATAGTATGATATAGGTGTCACTGGTCATGTGATCACAAATTCAACTAAATCCATAGACGTTTTCACACCAGGAACATCCGTTAGTTCACTTTCTGCAAGACAGCTGCATAGGGAGAGCGTGTTCTCATATGCGCCTAACATGGCATAATTGTTACAATAATAATCATACATTTTTCCCAAAATTCCTGACTACGAAACCTGTTGACTATCGAGATCGAGGTCGGGCTGCATTCAGGCATCTGACGAAGCGCATCAGGGTTCCAGTCATGATAAAATTACCTGAAAAAAGTTGAATCATGTCAACTCAGTACGGATGGAACAGCTGAAAGTTTTAGTTCAAGTGTGAGCAGCAGTAGACACAGTACACTTGACATTTGTCAAAAATATTCAGTGTCATCATCATATCATTTCTATGTAACAGCACAGTTGGCCACTTCATGGTAGCAATGACAAACTGCTGGCAGGTCACGTCTGACAGTGTTTTTACGTCCGACTGACTGCATCCACTTTTCACAGCGAGCGTCCCAGTGAGTCATGACAGCGAGCCAGCCCTCAACGGTGCCAGCACCCTGGAAAACAAACAAGCCAAATGGAATTTAGCCACCTTTAATTTCATTATTTACACCTGTGCTTTCCTACCGCGACCTGTCAAAACGTGTTGTCCTGAAGCAGAGGCCCTGTCTGCACTTAATAACACCGTTAGGGTCACTCTTCCCCCCCCGACCCCCCTCGCTTTTTCATTTTGACACAATTCTAATAAAAGTAAGTCCACAGTGCCTTGTGCCTGCTTTTTGTCCATCACTTGAGTCTTGTGAAACCTTGTTTGCTTCAGGTGATGCGCAGGTGATGACAGTCGCGGCAGCTCCGGTGCCAGAGGGAAGCCGTCTTCAAAGAGACGGGCTCAGCTTGATGTTGACGTGACAACAGAGGGAGGAAAGGGCGGCTGTTGCTTGTTGAGGCGTTTGTGCCTGTGCCTGTTTCTGTGCGGGGAGGAAGGGATTAGGATGAGGGGAATACAATTGATGTGGCCTGGTAGGGTGGAGGAGTGGATTCTCTCACACCTGCTCATTGTTTTGTCGTCTAATTCTGCTGTTTTCGCGAGTGCTGAGCTGGTCGAAGGCAGGCGAGCACACAGAGCTTCGTTGTTGACCGTAAATCCATGTGTTTTGTCGTTTTGTAAATGCAAGGCTGGAAGCGTCCAATAAAACCAGCGTGGTGTCACCCCGGCCATAGGTGTCCTTGTAGCAGCTGGGAGGTTAGTTCAATGTTTGCCTCTCTGCCTGTACAGTTCTTTTATGGAGAAAATGCATTACTGCTTTCAGCCCGCCCTCAGCTTATCCCCACCACTTCGATTACTGAACTAGATTTCATGATGGAGAGAAGAGAGGCAGCACTCTGGCTGAGACAATTCCTGGGGGAAGCCCGAATGAAACTGTAAGTACATTTCCACTGTGCCCAATGCACAGGCAACCTCGCAGCAAATAAGGAGGATTGGAGAGAATAAAACCTGGGATTGCAAATCACAATGTCAACGCAAGTAGCTTGACAGACTGACAGATGTAAACTCACTAGTTTATAAACCTGTTCATTATGCAGGGGCTGTGTGTGTGTGTGTAGTGTGTGTATTTGTGTGCAGTGTAGTGAGACAAACCCTGGGCTTCTATATTTCACTTGGCAGCAGCCCAGATATTATTGCCCATTGAAACTAATTAAAACCAGTTTTCTGATCATCTCAGTGTCCCTGCAATGGTTCTATGTCAAATGTGTTTCCATTTTCCTTCAGTAGAGCAGTCTCACTGGTTCTGCGATGGATACTCAAGTGTATAGGCTTCACCTTTTTTGGTCATGTACTTATAGAACTTAAGTTTAAAAAAAAGTTGCAGGGGGATTATTGAGTTCTTGCCAAGGAAGTCTTCCCAGTTATTGTTGCTATGCTGGTCAGGCTTTTCTTTGTTACAGTTCCCAGTGACAGCAGAGTCTATACTGCTGACCTGTAGGTACACCCTGGACAGTAGGGTTTGGCGGTAATAAGGTATCCCACTGCATCTTAAAATAGCAGCATTATCAGTTTTATTACATCATTGAAAAAAAAAATGCAGTGCACTTATAGATGGGTTTCTGTGCAACGTCATCGCAGATGTGCGTGCACAGCCAGGGGGCAGTAAGTGGGACATTTCTCATTGCTTACAAGCGGAGTCAAGCAGCAAACGAAAAGGACAAGGAGTCGGCAAAAGGATGGATAGAAATTGTATAATATCCCGAGGGGATCTCATCCGTTTTACCAAAAAAAAAGAAGATTATGGCTCCAGGCCATTGAAAGGGCGGATTGGGGTCCCAAAGGTCCTAAAGGCGGCGAGAGTCTGTGCAGCAACGGTGTCATAAAACTAAAAATAATATAAATTAAAAAAAAAAAAAATTAAGTTTTGCACATACAGACTTAAATGCACGCAAACTGTCGTTTCTGTACACACTGGGCTTCTCTATGAGATAACTGCAAATATCGGGCCATATGATAGCTGGCCATTTGGACATATCTGAAATCCATTAGTCACTGGGAATATTATATGTCTGATAAAAATGAAACTTATCAACCAGCGCATCCAGCGTTTCCCATTAATAAACGAGTCTGTGGCGACCGCAACTCTCTCTCTCTCGCACTGGTGCACACGGGCAGACGGGCAGATCGCGTTGTGACGGTAACATGCTATTGCTAGGCTAGCTATCCGAGTAGTGAAATTGCACCTGTATGTCAAGCACCTACATGTGTGTGGTTGAGTTTCCAGTTTTAGCATCATGTTTTCCTTTGGGAGATGTTTGATAAAGTTGATGGACGTGATGTCGTCACATGACGGCTCACCAACTCGTATAGTGAGTTGGTCCTCAAGAAAAACACAACTTCTACAAAAACCTTGGTAGATTTGAAGCACTATTCTGCCATAGTTACCATGTGTCTTGTAGGCTTGTGCCGATGTTATTAAAACACAGAGAGACAGACATCCGCTGTGATATGGCTCAGCTGATCAGCTGATCGTTGCTCCGATGGAGGTCAGATCTTCTAATGTTAAACTCATGTTATAAATACAAAGAGCAGCCAAACACCAGGCTGAAGACAGGAACAGCAGAGCTCTTCTGCAGGCTGAGAGGCAGCGCTGTCCTTTTTCCTTTTTTTTAGCAGCACCATCCACATTTTGTTAGAAGCTATTTGTTGTTAATGTTGGTAATGTACATGTTTTGTTATTGTTTCAGTATTCTTATGTGGTGTTTGGTAGCTGTTCCCTTTCCGACCGACATGTTGGTGACTCCGTCTGAGCTGTACAACATGATGTTTAATTGGCTACAGTAATACCGTATACCGCTGTAAAATGTGGAGGAGGTTTAACGATATCAACATTTGGATACCGCCCAACTCTACAGGACTGGTCGCCAGTCTATCACAGGACGGACATACAGAGATGAACACACACTTACAATTTAGAGTCTCCAGTCCACCTATTGTGCGTCTGTGGCAGAGAACCCAGAGAGAACCCATGCAGGGCAGGCGCATGGAGAACATGCAGACCTCAGTGCCTGTTCTTAAGAGGGGAAAGAGCTGAAATGAAATGACGACTGTTGCTGACAGATCTCATCAGCTGCAGCCAAGTAATTAGTCTGTGAGCTTCATCAGCTTTGTGCCAGTGCCATCCTAGACTTTAAGTTTTGAGTTTGTTTTGAAACCCAGTGAAAGAGCTATGTATGGATTAAGGGTTTGCAAAGCAAAAAACATTATGATCAACAGATACTGAGAATAAAGAAACAACATGAAACACTGCAGTGAGAAGCTGCTTATTCTCGAAGTAGCATACATATGTAAGGGAAAAGATCACAGTCCTACATGGACTCGCTCCACCGAGCGGATAACACCATATACACCAGCACGTCCTCTTTGCTCACTCAATGCTGGTCTCCTGGCCCTTCCTGCTGCTAAAACCATGACAGCTGGCGATAGAGCATTCGCCTACTGTGTCCCTTTTCTTTGGAATGGCCTCCCATCACATGTTGAAGAAGCTCTTACAGTAAATCAAAACTGAAGACCCACCTTTATTCATTTTATTACAACCAATCTTTGGTCACTTTTCTTCTTTTAATATCTATTATCATCATCATTTGTTATTTTCTCTGCATTGTGATGCTTTAAACATGTTTGTTTTAATTTATAGTTTATTGTCTTGTTATTCCTGGTATGTTTGCACTATTTCTTATTTATTCACTTTACGTGTTGAGTAAAAGCCTTTGGGACAAGGACTAACCAATGAGTTTGGTAGCATTTCTGAGCAGCTCTTTTGATGTTAGCAGCTGTTACTGTTAAAGCGGTAGTTCAACATTTTGGCACATTTGCCTATTGCCATAATCCCTATTCACAGGAGTAGATTCATTAACTTTAATTGTCGGTGCAAGCTGTTTTTAGATGGTTGGGGGAGAGACATGAGCTCTGCACAGTATTTTCACCCTTCCCTCGTCTAACTCATCAAATACAGAATTCAACAACTCCAAAACACTCTGAAATAATAATGGAACATTACGAGAGGGAGTTGTTTTCGAGGCAAATACGTAGCCGGAACTGCATTCCAACAGTGACTTCAAAAGTGCAAGTAGTTCCGAGTGCTTCATGTGTCGTAATGTTACACAATTATACGTTATTATTATCTCATAGCGTGGTGAATGTGCAGGTCACAACTTGTCCACGGAAGTGTTTTGGAGTTGTTGGATTGTGTATTAGTTTGATGAGGGAAACGCAAAAGTACTGTGCGCCTCCATTGCGTTAGCTGAGCAGCTCACGCCTCTGCCCCGCTGATCTAAAAACAGCTTGCACGGACAATTAAAGGTAATGAACCTACTCCTAAAACTATAGGGATTATGGCAATAGGTGAATTTTCCAAAATGTTGAACTATTCATTTAAGAGACTATTGTTACTGTAGCTTAACCTCTGCTAGCATATTATAATACACATGGGATGTGGGTTTATTTTAACCAAGAACGTTCTCATTCAGTGTAACTCTTGGTCATTTTAGTTACGGTAGCTAAAAATGTTAAAGACTGCAGCTTATATTAGAGATAAACACAGTTAAATGTTTTTTTAGACTGTTGCTGTGGTATTGCCTCATAAATATTATACAACCCTATGCCTTAGCTAAACCTTTACAATGCTCTGCACTTGTGATGCTTAGTGATGGTTAGTAAATTATGACCAGATTTATTTGATAGGATGCAGTAATAAGTAAGTAGTAATAAAATATCATTAAATATAATAAATATGACTTTAGTTTGATCTAAAAGCTTACAGTGCAGTATTTCCAGAACCCAAACTTGAAACCATCCCTGTTAAATTAGTGTTTGTCAGTGTTTTTACAGCCATCCGGCAGCAATGGGATTTTTTTATAAAGGGGTCTATTTGTAACTGAGAGAATGAGGTCAGAGGAAGGTGACTCTGTTCTTCATATTACTGCTGGAGGACAGGGCAGGACTGCCAGCCTGTTGGTCAGCCTCTTTGATGTCAGAATACTGCACCACCCACTACCACGCAGCCTCTTAATGTGGAGCACACAGCTCCCTTGTGTTGCCAGAGAGCTTGTCACACACATTATGTCTACATGCACACAAGAACTTATTGAGAGAAATCGGGTTAAAGCAGGAAATCTGAAAATGTGATTACATCCATGTCAGGGTGGAGGCCGTGTTTACATGCAGTCCATCAGTAATCAGATTTCTCCTCCACCTCTTAACATTTTGTTGTCCAAGAGCTTTGGATTTAATTATTTGGGACATTAGGATGCACCGCTACTCGTGAGACTCTTCCCTTTCATCGCACTGCACAAAGCAACACTTTCCTTGTTTTTGTCGAAATCCAGAAAGAAAAGCAAGATAAGATGCTAATCGTTTTAGAGTGGTATCCTGGTTAACATCCATGTTAAACAGGATACTCTCTGTCTCCGCGCCCTGCCCCCCCATCACAAATACCGATTTTCCTGTTTACATGACATTTAAGAAATCAGATTACTGCAGACAGTCAGTAGTTATCAGGTTATTTATGCACATGCAGGGGGAGTGTGGACGCATCCTTTCACAAACCATAGCTGTATTGGACACATTCACACTTCTACAGTACTTATCAGTTGTTGAAAGTAGAGATGTCACGATTATACATTTTCTTGGTACGATTATTGTCAAAGAAATAATCACGATACTATGGCCCAATTCCGATTCTATTTTTCATCCCTACCCCTACCCCTACCCCTAGCCCTACCCCTAGTCCTTAACCCTTGCCCTTGAAACGGAGCTACAAGGAGTAGGGTTGAAAGTCAACCCCTACGAATTGGGACACCACTTCAACAATCACATGCGTCATCAGTCGTCTCTGCTGGCTTTCACATAAGCAGACGTGACGAGCTTTTGCCACAAATCCTCTATTCAGAACCACGTTAACTTAATAAAATAAAATAAAATTTAATGAAGAATGATCGGTTCATTGTAAAACATTTATTTATTGATGTAAATGTGGTGATTTCTGTATAGGCTACAGATCCCCCAGGCAGTGCTGCTTCTGTGTCCAAAACACATGAAGCTTCACTTTTAATTCAAACAAATGAATGCGACAATTGTTACATTTCATCAATGAGACGAGCATTTATCTCCTAAAAAGAATGTAACTACGCGGCAGTAAACCTTTAAAACCCTGCGGGTAAGTTAATTAGCGTCCGTCTTTTCTACCGGGACGAGGTCGGGAGGTTGG
Organism: Trachurus japonicus; assembly: GCF_045865225.1. NCBI lineage: Eukaryota > Metazoa > Chordata > Actinopteri > Carangiformes > Carangidae > Trachurus > Trachurus japonicus. The sequence continues at coordinate 26,860,589 of NC_140921.1, read as the reverse complement.
CCGGCTGACAAGCTCTCCGGACGGGGTGGTGTCTCCGTGACGAGCCGCTGATCTGCTCCACAGGTGGAGGCTCCAACGTGGAGCTTCACTTCTCCGAAAAACATCGGAGCAAACGTCTAAACAGCCTCATGTGGATAAACCGACCGCACATTGGGGATCTAAACAGCTACTTTCTCGCATGAAAAAATATTAAAACTTAACAAAATGACGTAATAACAGCGCTACAGTGAGAAATAAATCAGCTGCCGGTTGCCGCAAGATGCATTCTGGGAAACTTGCCATAGCCCTCGGTCCGTAGTGTGCCCCTGAAAAATCTCCGTTTCGAGGGCGAGATAGCCCTACCACTTCCCCCTAACCCTCGTCTGAACCAGAATTGGGACACCCCTACCACTTCACGTGAACGCGCAAAACGAAGGGTTAGGGCCAAGGGCTAGGGCTAAGGGGAGAATCGGAATTCGGCCTATGATTATCACGATTATTATGCATTCATTCATTTCACAACACTATGAACGTGTAAAATGCTCAAATACAGTCAAAATATAATTACATTACTCATTGTTTAGACAAGACATTTACAGTATTTATTAATATGACCAATTATTAATCCCTCAGGGGAAATGTTTGAAATATTCAGGTCATAAATTGTCATCTACACCAAATCTTTACGTTTATTTTAATCTTTTATGTTTGGTTTTGTTTTGCTTTTTTATAACAAATGACACACTAACATCTAAATTCCTACCAATTCAATGTTATGTTAGTTAAATGGACCAGTATCTGAGCATTTACCTTTATTTTACCGATATGGTTCCAACATAATCTTTTTTGGAAAATAACAGTATTCAGGAATCTTTACGATTAATTAATTGTGGCGTTTAATACCACGGTTAATTGTGGAAACAAGTAATCGTGACATCCCTAGTTGAAAGCAATGTGACTCACAGACAGACAAAAAAAAAAAGTTCAGTAATGTTCAGGATTTTGAAAATTGGGTCTGGGTTGAGGCATCATGTGAGTGCGCACCTGACCTGAACTGAATATATAGCTCTGCCCTAAATACCTGTGAGGACTAACAGAAGTCAGGTGTATCTGGGCCAGAACACATAGTATTGCTGCCTCAAATCACAAGTGTTGAGGGGGAAAAGAACTAGGCCACAGTGTCCATTCCCTCAACCTTAAGCATACGCTGAAATACAGTGTCATGCACGCTGTGCTTGAGCACCAGCACCACATTTAGCAGTGTTAGAATATTACATCTCATCATGGTGCAGCGCTACGGTGTTGCCTAACTGACGCAATCCTCTTTCTTCTGCTTGGTGCACACAGGATATGTTTGCACAGTTAACATTTACTGATGATATTGTGACTAATTGTGTGTATCAACATCCCGCTGGAGCACATAGTACTGTAGTATTTTGTGTGTGTGTCCCGTGATCCATTACTCAGCCCTCAATGTGTTTTATTATCTGCCCCTGCCCCTTCTTTATCATTATTTTATATAAATCAATATCTAAGACTTGTTGTTGTGTTTTGTTTTTAGTGACTTGACAGTATAGAACTCTATTTTCAGTACAGCATCACTATTTTTTCCTAAGAGACTCTGTGTGACTGCTCTTCCTCTTACTATCCCTCTACCACGATCTCTCCCACCACCTCCTACCAGGCTCTAAATAGATCCATAATGTATCCCTCTGTGAACAGTGGAAAGGTTAATATGGCATTTTAACCCCGGAGCGTGGTCCATTTCTTCAGCGTGATGTCGCAGCCCAGTGGTTTGTGAAACCAGGTTGTGCTGGAGATGCACAGGGATGGTGGGAACATGGAGGATTTGGAGATAGAGACAGTTTTTAATTGGAAGAACTTGTTCCAAATCTGTAGGCTGCAGGGAGTTTGGACCCACTCAGCAGATGTCTACATGTTTGATTATGCCTGAGTCAATGCTTGTGTTGGGTGTTAACAATATGGTGAATGATCTCTTGGTGTTGCCAAAAGGCCACAGCATACAGCTCATGTTAGCATGTCTGAAATGATGAACGATGAACATTCAACTTCTGCAAGGAAAGACACAGAATCTAGAATTTTTTTTTATATTCCCTTCAAATTTACTAGAAAGGAGTCACAAAACAGTCCACCATGAATAATAAACGATGCTTTAACAGAGTTGAGTTTCTTATGTGTAAAGCAAAGAACCATTTTTATCATTGTCAAAAGTGTTAAAGTTACATCACAAACTGTATCACAGAACTATTTGTGGAAATGTGTAAAATAAAACAAGTAGCCCAGAACTCTGTGGTCCTGAGTTGTGGAATTTGAACTGAATGATGTGGGTTGTTTTTGGCAGGTTATTGGTGATGCTGCTGGTACTCACACCCCTCCTGGAACAGTTGCATGCTGTCATTCTGACATCCCACCATTTAGACATACCACCATTCCAACATACCGCTATTCCGACATGCGAACGTCCCACCATTCCAACAAGGCTTTCAATATAAGGAAATGTGCATTACTCAACAGGTGACTCCCTTCTTTAAAGTTGTACAGAAAAGAAAATTGAATTTGAGCCCACTGTGGGTCTTAACATTAGTGTAATAACTCATCTATCAGACGATGTAGCCCAAACTCTGTGCAAAATTCTATTTTCGGGTAAATCCGTGATGAAAGTGTGGTATTTTTTTTCGCATTGGATAATGCAGGCGCACAAATTATGCGTCACGCTGCACACAATGCATCAGCCACTGATATTGGATCCGTTATCCGTCAGTCAAACATCTGAGACACACACACACACAGCGAGCTCGGTCTCGCCCCAAACATTGAATATTCCGCCCGCTCGATAATGACAATCAAATTCATTTTCCTTACTCGGCGCGACAAACAGGACAAACGGCCATTTCTGAACACCTTTAAAGGAATTGTCGGAAAGACAGGATGTTTAAAAAAAGAAAACAATACCGTCATTCCAACCATAGGAGGCAAAAATTGTCGAAATGATGGGACGTTTGATAGAAAATTAACTGTTGCCATTTAGATAATTAGAGACCTGTATGTCAGACTGGGGGGATGTCGGAATGGCGGTTGCCCTCCTCCTGGAACAATATAACGTTATAGAAATAATAGGTTATACAGCTTAGCATCAGTGGTTTTCCTGCTTGTTCTTGAGTTACTTCTGGTCAGATTGTCAAATCAATTGTCAGCTCTTCCTTCTCTTCCCTGGAGGTGACAGGACCATTGGTGATGTGTCGTTATTCAAATGTCTGAGAGATAATGAAAAGGGGAAGAAGCGGACTGTATGTGTAAAATGCGAAAATTGAACGAAAAGTGAAGCTCTCCAACCGACAGCTGCCTCTGCGGTCGTGTGTTTTTTAAAACGGCTCCAAAAGCACCTGGGATTCACTGATAATAGGCTGAAGAACGGAGCCAAACTGACCTGCTGCACTGCAAAAAAAGAAAAGTTGAGTGAACTCAAAATTTCAAGGCAACAAACTTCGATAAAATTTTAAGTTTGGAAATTAAACTAAATATTTTAAGTTTTGCTTCTGAGTTTGCTCAACTCCGAATTCTGAGTTTTGACAACGCAACTGTAAGTTGTCCCAACTTATAATTTTACATTGTAATAACTTTCAATCCTTACTTCTGCTAACTCTCCTGTAAGTTGTACTAACTTACAAATTTACATTGTAATAACTTTTAATCCTTACTTCTGTCAACTCTCCCATAAATTGTACTAACTTGGAAATGTACATTGTAATAACTTTCAATCCTTACTTCTGCTAACTCTCCTGTAAGTACTAACTTACACATTTACATTGTAATAACTTTCAATCCTTACTTCTGCTAACTCTCCTGTAAGTTGTACTAACTTACAAATTTACATTGTAATAACTTTTAATCCTTACTTCTGCCAACTCTCCCATAAATTATACCAATTTATACATTTACATTGTATTAACTTTTAATCGTTACTTCTGCTAACTCTCCTGTAAATTATACTAACTTACCATTATCATTTTTATATTGTAATAACTCTGATTTATTACACATAATCCACTTAACTTTGGGTAAGACAGTATAACGGAATAATTTTAGAGGAATTTAAAATTGCACAATGCAATAGTTTATAATGTAACTCACCTTTATAACTTAATAGAACTAACAACAACTTCTACTCAAATGTATAAATAATTATACAGATGCAACATGTACATTCAAAACATTTGTTTTATTTAAAACTGCACCTGCATGCATCAAATCCCTTCCAACAGGTCCAAGTATGTGCAAACTAATGAGACCCATTTGTCCCTGTCCTGGCAGTGAACTTGCACTACATTGCATACTTGTAAACTTTGAGATATAAAATATCAAACATGCGTATTCCAAGACCATACAGAACCAGTATGAATAAAAGTTCAAATATAAGTCATATATCCAAGACCATACAGAACCAGTATGAATAAAAGTTCAAATATAAGTCATATATCCAAGACCATACAGAACCAGTATGAATAAAAGTTCAAATATAAGTCATATATCCAAGACCATACAGAACCAGTATGAATAAAAGATCAAATATTAGTATGAATCTAACAAATGTGTTAACAAGGTTACTGAGTGCCATGACTTCAGTTTTCAAAATCTCAAAAATGAGTCATGTATACAAAGCCATACATGACCAGTATGATACAACTATGACTCTCAAATCTGTTTAAGGTTACCGAGCGCTAGAACTTCAGATCTCAAAATAATCAGCAAATTCTTTCTTGTGACACTGCTCAGTACCATGACAATTTTCAAACACTGAATCTTAACATATAATATGTATAAAGAAAACCTAATAAAGTGCAAACCAAGTAAAACTGTAAGACAGTGGGAGTTCGAGGTACATCAGATTTGACGGTGAGTAACAGGAAGACTAAATTAGCATGGTGTTCAGAGGTCAACAATGCCAGATCTGGCATTATCAGTTAACTTGTGGATTCACTGAAGGAGTTTGTTTTTGAGGGATCTGACCCTTGCAGAGAGGTCTGTACCAAGTTCCATGAACACCTTCTGAACGGTTTCAAATGTGTACCTGAGATCTTTGGGGTACTTAAGGTTTAGAGCATAGATCAGTCCAAAGAGGTAAGCAAAAGCAGTTGGCAGGTCAGGGAGATCTTGGAGGACAATCTCTTCTTCCACAACAACAGCAACACCCACGACATGTTGAGAAGCTGCATTGCCATCATCCTCCAACACAGTGAGGATACCCAAAGTGAGGCCCTTCGTTTGCTCCACTTCCGGGTCAGTGTCCTTATGTTGACAGACATAGGAAAAGAACAACACATAAGGTGCAAGACATTTGTCATTAAAATCCTATGAATCAGAATAAGCAATTAGCCTAACATAATTCCAAATCATTGAATAAATATATTTTTCCAAATAGAGTTAATTATAGTTTTGACATTAACTATTTCCATCCCATACCCCACAATCAAAAATTGAAAGCCCCATACACAAATTAACTGACATTAATTAGGTTACATAAACTCATAGCCAGGACAGTACAACTATTGAAGACACCCATGACATTGGGAAAGGGAACAATGAGGATAGAGAGGTAGTGGTTTAAGTCAACATTAAATACAGTATAATAACTATTTATAACCACTCACAAGACAGTTCCTGAAGAGCTTCTCCTGACTGTCACGGAGATACAAGGGAAGGCCCTTCAATGCTGCAGTTTGTCGATGTGCAGTGATGTCAGATGTCTGAAACAAAGAGTTGCATGAAACATTACAAGTAGCTGAAACTGAAATACTGTAGAAAGTAGAGTAAACAGCTGTAAACATACAGAACCACTGTATCTCAGTAATTTGCTCTATAATTGTGTCAGTCACTTAGATACCCTTGCATTTGCAGCTCTGGAAAAAAATGAAGAGACCACTCCCGAAATAGGTATGTGTTTGAGTAAAATTATTATTACTTTTTGTTTTATTCCATCAACGACTGACAACATTTCTCCCAAAATTGAAATAAAAATATTGTCATTTAGAGCTTTTATTGACTAAAAATTAGTAAACTAGTCTAAATAACAAATTAAGTCTTTTCAGACCTTGAATAATAATAATAATAATAATGATGCAAAGAAAACATGTTCATATTTATTCTTAAACACCACAGCAAGAATATTTTAATTCAGGCAGAGTTTATAAATCTGTTTTTGTGGAATAATGTCAATGTTTAATCCCAGCAGTGTTTTTTATAATCTTCCTAATCAGATGTGGTTCAGGGGATGACCTCATCAGTGTCTCATCAAGTACAATGAGTTGTGCTTAAAGAAAAGAATGACTGTCATTCATGTAGAGATGCTTTTAAGAAACATTTGTGAAAGTGGTCTCTTGTTTTTTTTCCAGAGCTGTATTTTGAGGGTTTGTCACTATAAGGGTCACTTAACATTGCACCAACTGCAACCAATATTAATACAGCTTCAAAGAAAAGGCAAAATTCCTTTTATAGAGAATGTGAAGCTGACGTTATGTCGCCGCCATCTTTGGAGGATCGTGGGTGTAAACACTCGCTTGCACACAGCAGAACTGTCCCACCATGATTACTTTTAAGCAACTTGGGGGACTTTTTTTTTTTTTTTTTTTTTTTTTTAGGGAGACAAGCGAGTGTTTACACCCGCGATCCTCCAAAGATGGCGCTGGCGTGACGTAACTTCACATTCTCTATATCCAGAATGTTATGAATTCACCTCTTGATCTAAGCCGTTGAGGATCTGATCCATCTCAGATGAAAAAGCTGTCCTCCTCGCCCGATAGAGTCTCAGGAGCCTCCAAGTGTGCTGATGAAGGGCTGCTCTGAAGTTGTCCAATAGGTTCTTGTTTGTGATGCGATAAAACTCTTCCATTATCTGTTGAAAAGTGTGAAAAGGAAATTCAAATCCTCAATGATGACAAAAATCCTCAAAGTCAATACAATCTCAACACAATCTTCATGTTAAAATATGCATTGTAATCAACACACACAACTCTTCTACTCACTTTAAAAAAAAAGACTAAATCATAAACACAACATAATATATTCTTGGTTCACCTGCTTACCTCTGCCTCACAAAACAGACCAGGCCACCGTTCCAGAACCTCTGACACCATAGGCTGCAGCTCCACGATCTCCTTGCGCCTCAAGGAGAAAGTCAGCTCCATCTTTTGTCTGATCAGTGCATCATTCTTATTCTTCTTCTTTAACTCCTCAACCAGGGCTAGTCTTTCATCATCCAGTGAGTCATTATTGTGGTTTTCTGGATGGTCAGGGACATGGTTGATCTCACCTCGCTTTGCTCTCTTCAGAGAAGGACTCGCACCATCATCTTCACAGCTCCTTTTTTTCTGGTTAATGCTAACCTCAATACAGCCCGCCTGACGCAGCTTGGACCTGTAATTGCCAAGCTTATATTTTATGCTCATTTTCCATCCATCACACCCTGTTTCACTACCTGGCTCACGAAGGCAGGGGTGTCTACTGATGAGAGCAGAAGCAACTGATTCAATCTGGTCTTGATCAGGATATGCTTTTACATCAAAAACTGCCTGAGCAATCTTGTCCAAAATCTCTATCTTCATGTCTCTTGTTAGGTTGATACCCTTCTTGGTCTGTTCATATGCCTCATTGCCTTTGCGCAACTTCAGCTCCACATCATAGGAGAAGGACGGGATGGGAAAAGGTGAAGGCCACTCCGAGACACTTCGCAGATGGTTCTTAATAAAAGTTGAGGGACTCTGGACTGACTCTCTGCTGGATAAACTGGCTGTGTCCAGGGAAGACAATGAATCAACAGAGTCTGACTCTTGCTGAACATGTGCAGACTCCTCCCAAAGGATGTGCAAGATAGCACGCTGTGGTGGCAACTCATGTATGTCAATTAAATTACAAAGAGCATTGTTGAAGTCTGGATCTTCATACTGTAGTGTGAAGCTGCCTTGAAGTTGAAGATTCTCTTGAAGAATGTTTTGCAACTGCTCAACCGATTCAGGTACTTCAGAAAGTGCCACTTTACGGGACATCCTTGGGGAGATTTTCACCAGCAGCAGTAATCCATCCTGTGTCACAACAAACAGGGACAAAACACAGAGGGGTAAGGTTGCATTGACTTTCAAGACAATTACTTGAAAAGTTAAATTCATAAACAATGTAGCAACGTCTTGCACTGTGTTCTACCTGCAAATCATCATTATAATAAATTAGATATGTGCTTCAAAATCAGATACTGACAAAAAAAAAAGATGTCTCCTTAGGCAGAGCAAGCTGGTGCAGCCCAAAAACACACAACCTACAAAAGAATCCAACAAAAACTGCACTGACAACCAAACCTAAACACATAGATAAAGGGTGATTGCAAACAGGAAACAGGTGAATGAAACAAGACACAGGTGAAACAAATCAGGAAATCAACTCAGGAGGGAAAACGAGAAAACACAGGAAGTAAAACTAACAGAAACACATACAGAAAATCTTTCAAAATAAAATGACAGACAGCATCTTGTTTGAATGAGAGAAAGAGAGAAAATGTGTGTAAGAGCAACACAGTTTTGTCTATAATGTGTAATCAGAGTTCACTCACCATTCTGTGTCACTTCAGTGGAGCAGGCACACTTTTGGAGTCACCAGCACCTTCCCTCCCACTGTGTATGCAACCAATGGATAATAGTCATTGAGAGCCTGAGGTTCAAAAATGTCAATGTCTGCATAGATGCTCTCCACAAGCTCAAAAGACCTAAAATGTTCAAGGTACCATGATGTGAGCTTTTTGCCAACAAAGGCTACTTTTTCAGAGTCAACTACTATAGTCACGATTTTGTAGAATTCTGGCAGTCCACTGCAATGTCCAGATGAAAGAATCATACCCTCCACATATCGGGTCCCATGAAAATAAATGTCTTTAGAAAGGGACACAGATTCAAGATGTGGATACTTTCTCTTAATCACTGTGCGCAGGGCAGCGTCCAAAGAAGTTGTTTTGATGTCAGTTACTTTCTCCACATGTAACATTGGCTTGAAAAGGCTCTGACTATCAAACTGACATGCCATCATCTGTTGGTGTTTTAATGACAGAGTGAGGAGTACATTTTTAAAGTTTTGAACATCATGCATAGTCTTCTTAAAGAAACTATGTTTTGATTCAAACCTCATCGTCCATAATTCCACCAATGGCCCAAAGCAGCGTAGAAGGTAAGGATAATGGTCAGCAAAGTGGTGCTTTGGGCGCAAGCTAAAGTCAGGAAAAGTGTCTGTGAGCAGCCTTCTGTGATCAGACAACTTGATCTCCAAGTAGTGCAATATTTCCTCTGAAAAAACAGGTGAGACCACAATCTCAACAATTTCTTTAAGGTCCATCAGAATTTCCCATGCAGGTTCTTGTTCGGGTATGCTCTTTCCAATGAGAAGAGGGAGGAATCGTAACAGGGACCAATTTTCGTGTCCATTGCCTCCTATGCTGCCTTTTTCAACATTTGATTTAGAAACTGCCTTTGGTTTATTCACCCTGTCTGAATATTTGTAAGGAAATGAAGTGATTAGGCTATTCAGTCTGTCCAAAGTAATATAGCCTTTTGAAATAAACTTTTTCAGACACAAAGACAGTTCAACAGGAATAACACCCTCAAAAAAATCATGCAATATATCTGGCGGAAAACCAGTGACAGGGTGAAAATATGACAGATGCTTACTTAATACACATTCACTTTTAACACCATTTACATGTGGAACATGTTCATTATTAAGTTGTAGCAGAAATGTATTGTGCTGCTCTCTGGAGCGTAACTGAAAATCAGATATTGCAGTAGTTGCTATTTCACCTCGATTTGTTACACAAAATCTACAGAAATTCTTCACATTGAAACTTTCCTGAAAGCCGGCAAGTGCGTGAGCTCCTAAATTGTCCGCACAGACGCAAAATACTGAACCTTTTACATAGTTATTAAGAGTTTGCACAAAGACCCCTGTTTGTTCCAGTGACTTTAAATCCTTAATTAAAGGACTGAGAAACTTTTCGAAACCAAACTGCTTAACATCACAAGTCTTTCCAAGAAGAGCTAAATGAATTGAGTGTAAAGTTGAACGAAACTTTGAGGGCAGATTAAGAATAACCCAATAAAGAGCAGTAATCTTATGAATTTTCTTTGATGTGCCTAATGGGTTGCACAATTCAAAATCGTCTATATAGAGAGCTAATGAAATTGACAGCTCCTCTTCTCCAAAATGTTCATTTTGTTTGAAGTAAGAACCATCTTGGAAAGTCTTGTAAAACCCTGGAGTAGACTCTTCACTGAAATTAAGTTTTTCTAGAAACTCTGCTCTGTTCAATAAAAGCTCAACGACCTGATTCACAGAAACATAAACAAAGGCTTTTTTTGAAGTCCTGTCGTACAATAACTCAGTTGGTTCAATGATAGAGAAATGCTCCCTGAAATATTTGTTTCTCCTATAATCAGTTGATAATGTACCTTTTTCTGATGTAGAAACAAGTACAGGGTTTTTGTCAAACACACTGTTACTTATCTCTTGAATAATTTCTTCCTCAACTTCAATATTATGTTTTGCAAAAACCTCTTTTAGAATTTCTGTTGTATGACACTTGGAAAGGGACAAAATATCATTAAATTCTTCTATAATTGCCTGTATTGCATGTTTCGACACATGTAGCAGACATTGCATACGAAGAAAAAGGGAAGCTAATTTGTGCTGAAGTATTTCAGAGTCTACATTCTGTACACGATCGGGTTCACCTTCTTCTGTGGAATCCAATCTAGGACAACTTGTCAAAGAAAGCCCAACTTCAGGATCTGCATTACATGGCTGGGTTGTGTCATTAGACTGAAAATCACTAACTGCTCTGACTGGTGTCAGAAAATCTCTCAGATTATGGTTTTTATGATTCCGTGATGTATGTCCAGTAAAACTATTAAGGCGGTTGGTTTTAAAGCTGCACCCCACAAATGGGCAACACACTGTCTCTCTGCGTCTAAGGTGATGATGCAAATGAATTAATATTTTCTTTTTACAGCAAATATCCTTGTATTCACATAACCAGCACTGAAATGATGAGTTCTCTTGCCTGGGGACAGTCCTGTGATTTCTTGAAAGATGCGATTTCAAAGAACTAATGGTTCTGAAATTGCAAAAGCAGTCCTGGTGGATGCAAGGCCAGGATGCACTTCTGTGATGCAGTCGGTAGTGTTTCACCAAAACAGCTTCAACGGCGTGGGTGAATTTGCAGAGCTTGCACTGCATTAATTTCAATCTGAAAAACAAAGATACAACAACATAGAATTTGCTGCGTATTAGTAAAGCAGTCAGTAGAAATTAACATTTTACCAATTCAATTCATTTTATTCATTTACTGATAATGTAAACAACAGACTGGACTAGGGATGACAAGACTGACAATATAATATTCTGTCCCATTGAATAACAATTAAAATATATTAAGGACACTACTTGGATAGCGACCGGGAAAAACACGGAGGACACGCTAAAAAATAACTGTGACCCATTTCACACACGCACACACTGCGAGACTGTAACCCCAAAACTCTTTTTAGAAAATTAACCTAGCAACCAGCTAAAACACGGAGGACAGGGTGAAAATAACTGTAGCCTAACGTTAGTACATGCACCCACTGTAGGACTGTAACCCAAACACTTAAAAAAAATAATAAAACCTCCGGTGACGTTAGCGACCAGCTATGGAGGACGAGCTAAAATAACTGTAGCCTACTTCACCACATCCATGTACTTCTCACACGCGCACACTGGTTCTCCGAATTCCTCACTGTCTCAACACACAGCCATTTACTGAGACCAGCAGACAGTAAACTACCCGCATGGCAAACCAAGCCGCAGCCTGTAGCCGGCTCAATCTCCGGTTCCACTCGTTCCACTCAGGCCCCGCTCTCTCTGTCCCTACTGTCAAACTACCCTGCTGCACAGTGCTCACCTGTGTTACACTGCCATTAAATGTTAGCTCATTTTGCGACCACATTCTGAATTGGCATTAACCCTGATGGTTACTAGCTGTAACATATCGAACATGAATTGACATAATACCAACCAGTCAGAAGATAAACCGGTATTTGCCCAGGCAAGTTACAGCGCCGCTAGCATCAGTTAGCCGCTAACGTTAGCTATCGCTAATGACTGAAAAACTGTTTTGCGTACTAGCCTAAATGCTGAAAATGTGTAGGTCGCCTTCTCCATCAAACAACGTATAGCGCGGCACAACACAACTGGGAATAAAATCAAATCCCCTTATCATTTTAACTTAATTGAATGAAAGGTTGCTTACCTGTGTGGAGCAGCTCCAGGCAGCACGGCCACAGCTAGAGTGAGTCTTCAGTGTGCCAACTCGGAAAGTTGGCTTTCCCGCATTTCACAACAAATAATTAAGAGTTGGCAGAACTGTTGTCCCTTATATTGAACTCCAACTTAAAGATATAAGTATGACCAACCAACCAAATCGTTTTGAAGCACACAACTGGCTTGCTTTGTTGTGCTAACTAATATTATTGCCTAAACTGTCAATAATTTATATCTTCAAGTTTAACCAACTTAAATGACTGTTTTAGGCCAAAAAATGCAAGTTGGCTTTTTTGCAGTGTGCTCGGCCAGGAAAAAAAACAGACCAATCTGTTGCAGAGTCAGAGGGATGAGGTTGCCATGATGTTTTATGGTCCATTCTGTACAGTACCTTAAAAATATTTTTCTGCTTTACAGAATGTTTGTACCTTTTTTGGCAGTAAAGTCTTTCAAAGGATGGAGCTTGTTTTGTCCCCACTCTCTTCCAGAACCTAATTATGTTCAGTTTACAGTGAGGTAGAGCAGAACTGAACACACATTCATTATAACTAGATGGCATCAACAAATGTTTAGCAACGTGTGCTTGTAAATTGGCCATCAGAATAGTTTTCAGTTAAAGGGATAGTTCACCCAAAATTCAAATTTCACTCATTATCTACTCACCCTCATGTCGACTAGCTGTGAGAATTTTCAGAGTCCTCCGTGCCTTCTCTGAGTTACGAGGGGGGGGGTCCGCGCAGCAGTATTTGTCCATATAATGGTTGTGAATGGATACCAACTTTCTTCATCCAAAATGACACACCAAAAAACATCCAAATACCTCCATACTGCTCGTCTGTAATGTCCCTCTTGTATTGAAGCCCCAACATGAGAAATTGTTCCGCCAGTCAGTGCAAATCTCGCTTTGCACTGTCACAGGAAGAGCAGTGAACCGAGACACTAGGAGCTTCCGCTACAAACAAGCTTAGAATATAGACTTATTTAATTTTTTTCGGAACAATTTCTCATGTCGGGGCTTCAATACAAGAGGGACATTACAGACGAGCAGTATGGAGGTATTTGGATGTTTTTTGGTGTGTCATTTTGGACGAAGAAAGTTGGTATCCATTCACAACCATTATATGGACAAATACTGCTGCACGGACCCCCCCCGTAACTCAGAGAAGGCACAGCGGACTCTGAAAATTCTCCCAGCTCTTAGTTGACATGAAGGTGAGTAGATAATGAGTGAAATTTGAATTTTGGGTGAACTATCCCTTTAATTTTCTGTTGATCAATGTATTTAATCATGAATTTGCTGGAGATATAAAGATACCCAGCCAGGGCAGCAGTGGTGATGGTGATGGTGATGGAGCTTCACTGTAATTGTAGCACAGGAACTGACCTGGTTTCACAGTGCTGGCTTGGGATGATGACCTTTTGAGGAATCGTTAGGGCGGACCAATAAATCCATAGATTTCTCACAGAGGAAACTTAACTCTGCGCTGTAGGAGTAACTTACACGGACTGCAGACTGCAGACGGTCTACGCGGGTTGTCTGACCCCGTATTTTCAGCAGAAGTCCAGCAGCACAGTGCCCTCCTCCTCCTCCTCCCCGTGTTTAATTAATGAGTCGCATCATAATGAATACACAATGTGCCGATGCTGGGCCAGCAGTTGTAAATCACTGTGAATTAATAATATGCCAGAGCGGGGACCAGGAGGAGACGATGTGGCAGCGCTGTAACACAACGTACACAGAACAGAACAGAACAGATACACAAAGGGACACATTACCATGGTAACGTCAGAAGTTTTCACACAGTCCAGATGATGTTTCTTCGTGACAATGCTGTGGATGCAAGAGTCCCCTCCTGCTGCAGTGCAGAATCGTCCTCTGAAGTGCTCTCGCTTTTGGTCTTAACAGTCTTTAGATGTGCAATACAGCCTCTCATAATGACTTGACTGTGCACAGGTCCAATTTCACATCTCCTCTTTCATTCTCTGCAGCAGGGCTTCCTGTTTGTGAGGATTTACCTGACATCTGTGTGGATTTTTCATACCTCATTCAACCGTGCAACCACACAATTCTGGTCTCACACACACACACATAAACAAACACACACAAACACACACTGTGTGGATGGGGAGTTCATCTCCTTGTGGTTTTCCTCTATCAAAATGTAACGCCTCGGGAGAAATGCTTTGCCGGTCACAGCGTTTAATCCACATCGGTTCTCTGATACTGAAGTTGTTGAAGAAGTCAAGCTTTCAGTTCATTTTCAGCTGGATGTTTCGCATTCAAGTTACCACTGATACTGTGCCACGTCCTGAATGTGCCTCACAGTAAATGCATTGGAATGTGACGGCTGCATCTTTTGGAGAAAGAAGGCCCTGTTTACACGATAACGCTTGCGGGTGAAAATGACATTGGACGTGCCTTTCGTTTAGACGGCGACTGCATTTTTGGCTTAAAAATGCAAAGTGAAACTAGGGATGCACCGATCCACATTTTTTCACTTCCGATCCGATCCCGATACAAGAGTCTGATATCTGCAATACCGATACTATTCCGATACCAGAGCTTTTTTTTCTTGATAAAAATACACGTGCAATTTCAACAATAATATGCCTGTTCTGCCTACTATGTAATTTTCACACTTGGCAAATTCATTCTGAGGGCCAGATTCCAAGTAAACATAGCCGAAGTCTATGAACACCTACGTCCATCTGAAGGTTTACAAAGTTTGACAAATGGAAAGTATAAGTGGTGTCATCTAGTGCCTTTTGTTCTGCAAATGGAATTGATTTTGACCAAGAAATACTGTAGTTTGATTGGTGTATTCCTTATGCTAAACAGTGGATGTTTCTCTACCTCTGACAGTAGAGAAAAAACTGAAAGAAGCATACTGGATAATCAGGGTTGCCAGGTCTGTGAGGCAAAAGAAGTCAGACAGCATCTCAAAACCAGCCCAAAACCCAGAACTGAAAATGGGCCCATAAAAATCCATATGTTGCTTGTAAAGTTTAACATTGCTATAATATCTGTAAGATTACACCATAAACATTAAAGGCAAATTTCCCCCCAAATTCTTTCACCTATAGATCCTAAATAGGCTATGGAATACCTTACGTCAGCTCAGACATCCAATATTTTATTCATATGCTTACATTAATACATAATATAAGTAGTCTATGTATTTACTGTTATACCTTATTTCAGGCAGGTGGGGGGCTGATGCTGTGGTTGGTTACTGTATGTGCTGCAGTGACATCATATAACGTGTCCGTTGGGCATGCAGGTGACATACTGTATGTAGGTCTTTACTGATCTGGCCTGGAGTCAGTTTGACAAGATTTGGGTATGAACATTTGTCATTCAAAATATGAATCATAATTGGACATAATTTACCCGCACAAAATATAGCCCAGTTACACGGGAAATGACAGACCTGGCAACCCTGTGGATAATATAGGTCTTTACTTATTGCTAGAAGTTAAAATAAAGATGTCTGAACAGAAATATCAAACCGTCACATGTTCTTGTGCAAAGCCCTTGTTGGGGAAATGGGTAGAAATATAAAAAGTAAGGCTGTAGAATTCAGAGAACAGAAAAAGAGATGGATAGTTCTAAAGAGGTGGGTAGTGGAAACCAGTTTGCTGGCCAGTGTCTCCATCCATAAAAGTCTAGGGAGTAGAGAGTAGGATGTGAGTGAAATGAACAGACCTGATTGCTCAGAGAGAAAATCAGTTATTTCTATCTGCTGGCAAAGAAACACCCAATAAAACTTTGACAGCTGATGTGTACATCCCTGATATATGCCTCCTTATTGATCTTAAAGGCATCAGCAGTTCAACTTCACACTTGAGTAACCTTAGCAACAAGGTACAGTGTTGTATAAATCACACGCCCCGCTTGTTGTTTTTTAAATAGAGGTTCATCACATTAGCGAGGCGTACAAACAGGCCAGGGGAAAAAAAAACAGCCAGATCAAGCCTTAATGGCTGCTTTAATTTTCCAGCAGTATGACTCTTTTGTGTCATCATGAAAGCCGTTCAGCAGATGAAGATCAAAAAAACACTCTCAGGGCAATTAACATGCAAGGACACTCAAAGACAGTAGAAGCAAACGGCAGTCTGCCCACGGGGAGCGTCAACTCACCACAGGAATTGAATATAGACTTGCACCATCACACCCTCTTTGTGCATCTCCCTATCCTTGTCCAATTATTGGTTGAGATCCATAGCTGGAATTGTCAGGCCTGTGAGGACAATGAGCTCTGTAGTGCTCATGAATATTCATTAGGTGTTCTGTTTAGAGAGCCTGCAATTAGGAAGTATTAGCGCTGTAGTGTACAAGGAGAAAATGATGATGATGGCTGTTCAGTGATGATAGTGATTTAAGTAAACAGATTCATCAAATGTGCCCTTAAGCGCGCTGCAGAGGCACTTTCCCTCCATGTCAGTTTGAAATATTAGATACCAGCGTTTGTTTTTTGTCAGCAGTTGTGGAATTCATTTGGGTAAATGGGAACACAATGGTTGGTTAGCGTCTTTCAGAGCCAGTGGTTATGTATGTATACAGGGGCGGGGCTTCAGGGGGGACTGGGAGTGCGGTACTACCCTGGATACTGTGACAAGGAATTTTATTCATTTATTTTCTGGGTTTTTATGACTTTATTTCGACAGGACAGCTTGAGAAAGACATGGGGAGAGAGAGAGAGGGGGAATGACACGCAGCAAAGGGCTGCCAGGTGGAATCGGTCAAGTGGTACGACAAATTCAGTTTGATAACAGAATAACTGATCGCCAATGCTTTGAATTGTGTGTTTAAAAAATGTAGTAATGCTTGTAAACCCTAATGCTGTGGGCATGTGTACATTGTAAAGCTATTTAAAGGGATACGCCAAAAATTTTTTTTTCGTGTCTTGCCTCACTCCCGAGTCCATTACCAGCAGATAGACACCATCCTTTCGACTGTGCGTGCAGTAACAAGAGAGATACGGGCAGAGCTGGTGCACCGCTAATTAGCTTAGCTCAAAAGCTGGAAGTGCATAGGTAGTGTTAGCCTGCCTCCTACCCGAGCCGAAATCAGCAGTCAGAAGCTGATTTCATTTTAGCTCTAAACTCTGTAAATATATCACTTTATCAACATTTCAAACATTTTTAGGCGAGAAAGTAGCCGTTTAGATCAGCAGTGTGTTGTTAATTTGTCTAAATACCAGCTGTTTACAACTTTGTTCGGACAAATTCGGCGCTACTCAAGCTAGCTGTTGTGACCAATGCACTTCCGGTTACTTTCACAAAATAAAACACTCGTTGCCCTTTACATACAGAAAACCATGACGATAGAATTTGTGCTTTTCCTTTGAAATAGGAAGCTAACCTACCCTCGATGTAGCTAGCTTGAACCAAAATAAACCGTCTCTGCTTGAACCCTCCGTTCTGACCGATCTCGTCCTGTTACCGGTATTTGACCGCTCAAGATGCCTTGGGGAAAAAAATGAGCGGCTTTGATTTGCTCCGTTGGTATATCTGTGGTACTTCAGACTCTTCACTCTTATTTCTAATGTCCTCATGTCTTCAGCAAGTACTTCTATTTGTACAAGAAGCACTCACAAGAGCATCTTAAAACTTCATCTACTTGAAACGAAGCTCACTGCTAACGATGATTCCAGCCACCATATTCCTCTTCATCGCCGGCCAAGGCACATGCAGCTTCTCCTTTGCTGATCAAAGAACATGCGAGTCTTTTTTCCCCCTAAGACAAAATGAGAGACCCATCAATAAAGATTAAAGAAGAGCAGTGCAAGGTCAAGATCAAGATTGCCGATGCAGCACCGAGATAGCTTTAGAAATTTAGATGGCCAGTCGCTAAATGTCTGGGAATCGCAGCCAGTTCAGTTGTGAAGTAAGTCTTCCAGCGTCTGCCTCTCGATGCACTTGATTGGATGCTCAATATGAAAGACCATAATGTGTCCCAGCAGCAGCAGCGTGACTACGACGGAGACCATAAAATATGGCTTAATACTGTGATTAAATATTCAGTAATCACGTGGGAGAGGAAGCTGCTGTAAAGCAAACAGGTTTTAAAGAGCAGCTCTTACTGTGATCTTAGTCACACTCTGTACTGTCACATGAATGCAGACTCTGATCCCTCTGCCAGTGTTGGTGGAGAGACACTTAGAAGAGCTTGAAGAAAGCACATAGCCCTCATCATATACAGTTCTGCCTGCTGCTGATGCTCTAAAGCTGCCGAGCATGCAGCAGAGTGGTTACGTGCACTACTGTGTATGCAAATGGAAACCTGTCAGCAAAATCTGAGCAATAGCTCGTACACCGGCTGATAACATAGCACAGAGGCAGACAGCATGGGATTGGATTAGCAGCAGAGGTCTATTCTCTAAAGACAGAACAGGAAGGGATCGATGTTAGGAGGATTTTTGATCACAGTCCAATAGGCTTGTCTGCGCAGGGTGCACTCACTCACTGTGATATAATGGTGGCTCATACTATAACTGTCTCTTTACATGTTAAAAGGTTTGAGGCCTTATTTTGATAACTATTCTGCCCTACAAAGGCAAAGTGCAGTATCTGTAAAAAATGCCAAACTGAGAAAAACAGCTTTTTGTGTTTTTCATTGTCAGGTTTAAGCATCAAATTATGAATAACTACCAAGTCTACAATTGATTAGATAAAGGTGGACTGAATTGAATGTGTTTTGTAGTTTGTCTTTCTGACCAATTTTGACCGTTTTATGGCAGATACTGCACTTTTGACTTGGTTTTGGTGCAGATACTGCACTTTGGCTTGGTATTAGCTACAGATACTGCACTTTGCCTTGGATTTACTCCAATAGAGTAAATTATAGAATGTAGGGAGTACAGTACTCTTTGCAGATACTGCACTTTGCCTTGGTTTCACAGTGCTTTTTTGGTGGATAGCAAAATAAAAAGCCCAATAACTCTGGAAGTTTTTTTTTTTTCCTTTATTTGTTTGAGAGGGACAGTGTACATTTAATGAACATTTTAAAAAGATAAAATGTAAATGCACCCAATTATAGCCAAAAGGCTAATTTCCGTTGGCAGTCCCCCTGCCAGATGGAGCATGGCAATGAGACCTATAATAAAGGTAGCAGTACCAATATCAAATTCTACCAGATTGGTAGAGAGAAGAGAATATGCCACACTTTTGATCTGAAAAAAAAGAAAAAATGCAGATACTGCACTTTGTAGGGCAGTATTGATACAGTATTTGATATAACCCTCAGATCTGTGTAGTAATTTCACTGTTATTATAATAATGAGTTATTTGATGCCAGTTCTGCTTTTGCAAACAGTACAGTACATCCATCTACCACATTGTTTGGTGAACTGTCACAACAACACTGATATAATTGAATCAAAACATGAAGCATGATACGTGGTGGTGTTATCCTGCCTTCTCATATTGAGGTGATGGTACATTGATAGTGATAATACAAATAAGAAGAAGCTGAACAGTTGTTGTCAACAATATCTTATGATTGTTCTTACTAATCTGACTACTATTTTTTCAATTATTGTTTGGTCCATGAAACATTTGAAACAGTCAAAAATGAAAAAAATAAATCATCTAGCGCACACAGTGACATCATTTAACATCTTCCTTCCTCCTGTGAGAGAGCATGGATCCATTACGACATCATTTAGTATTTTGCTGTAGTAGGCCTACATCAGAATTTACTGAAACTGAATTCAGCACTACCATTTTTATATGAACATAGGGTGTTCAATGACATTAAGTTTTTTGTGAACAGTAGTACTGAGAGAAATACCGAATAAGGAAATACCTAAGGAGAAATTATGCCAAATTCCCTATAGGGACAAATAAAGTTCTTCTTCTTCTTCATACTGTGAAGCATTGGAACTGACTAGTTAGCTGGCTGTAGCAGCAGGTTGTGACAGATACATTCCATGATCATATGCCTTTCTATTACTAACAAGAAAAAAGTATATGGTAAACTCTGGGATACATAGTTGGTCCACCAGTCCAGATCCCACTGGGAGGTCTTCAACAGGAAAATGTCCTGCTCAGTACATATCTTGGTTACAATAAAATAACCACATTTCAGTGTCAAAATAATAAATACATACCAATATCTTATCATACCCTAACCCAACCTAACCCATAAATACTGGTATTGGCCTCAAAAATACATGACAGCTTGGGTTGTTACATAATATATAGTTTTAAGATAAATAAACAGTAGTTTCAGTGCTTAAAATTTGCATTTTCATAGGCCTAGCTTAAACAGGCAATTTTAGCACGGGCAGGTGTGAGTGAATAGATCATCAGATGTATTTTAACTCATTGAGTGCCGCGCTCCTTTCCAAAGTTTTAGTCAAGTGTACCGGCAATTTAGACCATTTTTGACTTTTTATGTAGAGCCATAGTGTATTCTATATTATTGCCACCAACACATACTGTAGCTCAATTGAAAGGTTTAACTTAATGCTTCAAATTACCACAAACCGTTTGTTTCTACGTGCCTCCGTTCCTGAGAAAACTCAAGCTAAACATGGCTGGATTTCACCAAAATCCCTCCTTTTTTTCTAGAAAAGGAGATAGAGCGTCTTTTATGAAAGGTGCTCTGTTTGTGTCTGTCGCTCTTCTGACACTCGCATTTCTGGATCAAAGGGCTCGTATAAGATAAATATATACAACAATTGTTGTTCTATTCACAAAACCACCATCGGGGGCGGGGGGGGCGCCACTAAACAGCAATAACACAGACGCACCGTCCCGTGGCACAGCCTCTCGCCGCGGAACGTGAGGCTCTGCCGGCCACAGCGGCTCGCGAACATCGGTCCCGCCGGTGGTCGCGGTCCTTCTGTGGTACGGGTCGATGGTGCCGGTCTGCTTTGACCCAGAGACCATCAGATTTTACCGCGGGAGGACTTTGGGGAGGACACTGTGTTGCTCCAGATGAAGACCGGGCGGGACTGTCGGCTGAGAGCTTCCTGTTTCTGCTCCGAGCAGCTCGAGCAGCTGGAGCAGCAGCGCAGGTTAGAGCAGAGCAGCTGCTGCATCTGCATGCAGAACTCCGTTTGCAGAAGCTGAGTTATGATAAAAAAACTTCCAGTTCATGAGCTTTCATGTGACTTTGATCGTCATCTATTTCAGTTCTCCTCGTCGTAGAGTCCCCAAATTTACATATAATGTGTATTAAAGTGTCTATTTTCATAATTTAAAAAAAAAGCAAAAAACGAAAAATTACGTTTTTGGCACTCAACGCATGGGAACGAAAAACGAGAAATTACGTGGTTGGCACTCAATGAGTTAAAGGGATAGTTCAACATTTTGGCAAATTGGCCCATTGCCATAATTTCTATAGTTTTAGGAGTAGGTTTGTTACCTTTAATTGTCGGTGCAAGCTATTTTTATAATGGCAGAGCAGAGCTGCGCAACAGCGGTTTTGCCTGAATTTACCTCTTAAACAACTCCGTCTCGTAACGTTCCGTTATTATCTCATAGCGTGGTGAATGTGTGGGTCACAACTTGTCCACCAGAGCGTTTTGGAGTTGTTGGATTGTGTATTTGATGAGTTTGATGAGGGAAACCAAGAAATTCCATTAGCCTCCGTAGCGTAGCTCTGAGCAGCTCACGGCTCTGCTCCGCCGTTCTAAAAACAGCTTGCACGGACAATTAAAGGTAACAAACCTACTGCTAAAACTATACGGGATTATGGCAATGGGCCAATTTGCCAAAATTGTTGAACTATCCCTTTAACATGTTACACAACATGAGCTCTCTCAGCACAGCACTATTGAGACGTGAAAGGAATGATCATGGTGAAGCATTGTACCATCACATTAAGTGGTATCACGTAGATCAATGCGCTGAAGGCCTCCTGGTTTCCTCCAGTCCCGTCCCACCAGCCGGCCCCGTAGGGCCCGCGCTCAGCCTCAGCCTCGGCCTCCTTCACATTCCATGAAAGCACTCTAGCTCAGCTTGACGCATCAATTTCAGGTGACAGTGGAACAGTATCATTGGTGCAGTTTATTGATCATGTAGTGAGTCTCTTCCAGTTAGGTATAGCCTCTGAAGGGAGCCCAGGGTGAAATTGGAGTCTTCGTAGTGGAGAATGAGATATCGTGGATGCTGTTTTGATTTACGGGGGGATGCATCAATACTTCATCTTCCCTGTCTGTGGTTTCAAATTAAACCTAAGTGAAGTTAAGCTGCTTTCCCCACTAGATTTCTGTAATGTGTTCTCAAAGGAAAACCTGTTAGATTTGATGTCCCCTACACTCAAAATTAGTCAGTAATTGATTGATTGGTTTCTTACACTTTGCAAAACCCAACCCCCTCCCCCAAAATAACCAAAACATCACAAGTCCAACTTCTCTCATTGCATATAGCAAAAACATACAATCTTGAAATATCAAGTGTGTGTTGGTGGTGAATCACTCCACAGATACCCATGCTGCAGATACTTGTATATTAGTTGAACTCATAATTCATCAGCATCTGCGCTCTTGATAAATTGCCACCCCACTTCCCCTCACACAACCCTCTTTGTGCCTGAGAGCAGTGACTGTGATGCTGATTAATAGAGAATGTCTCATGAAAATTATATTACCTTCTGATTTATAATTAATACCAAAATATGACTATAGAAACTTCTAGAAAGACTCATATTAATCCTTGCACTTCAATGTGTTGGATTATGTTTTACTCTTTTGTGTCCTTTAATTAACATTTACTCCCTTTTTTTTAAACTTTTGTCTTCAACATACAATATAAAATTGCTATTAATGTGTGAAGGACCATGCCTTTTTTGTGTGCATGTATTTTTATTGTTTTTATATCAGAGGAATCGATATATTCCAATCATGTCTATTAAAGGGGAATTGCTGTTTTTTACAATCTGGACCTTATTTCTAGCATAAAATACGATCATTTACTCACCCAGATAACTTTGGTGTCATTACAAGTCATTCCGACGAAATTAGATCCAGCCGAGAGCCGCGTATATCCATATAATGTGAGTCTACAGGGCAGCGGAATGTAGCCTCTAAATAACACATTATCTGACGTAAAATTTGTTCATTTCACCAATATTTTGTTATGATAGGCTAGTGCTATTCCCCTCTGAGTCCGGGGTTACCTGTTATCAACATCCGGGGTCTGTAGGTTGACCTACTGACCTCTGACCTGGATGATGCAGACACGAGATGACATCATCCAGGTCAGAGGTCAATCGTATTTTATGCTAGAAATAAGGTCCAGATTGTAAAAAAACTGCAATTCCCCTTTAGGTGTTTGGCGGCAGTTTGGTTTTCTTTTTTGTTAGTTTGTAAATCTTACCCAGTTAAACAGAAATACTTTTAAAGTCCATCTCTCCAGAAATACTCGAAACTCTGTGATACATTATTTCCTAGGGCAGAATTAGCCAGGTTAATGATCCTGTTGCAGAATGTATTTTTCATGATCTTGAAGGTGTCCTCACCCCGGCTCACCCTTCTAGCCCCATCTCCTCTCTCTTATCTCTGAATTGATTTTATTAATTGCAATCATCAGACATGCAGGATAGGCTAAGAGACCGACTCTGAATTACCTGTGTAGCTGCCAGTCAGTACGTTTACATGCACATCTTAATCGAGCTATGCTCAAAATTCGATTTTGGCGTCTAATCGGACTTCTGTCCTCGTCCCAGTTGACATGCAACAGAGAAAATAGAATAACTGACGGTGTCTGCCTCCTCAGGCGGCGATATGCGTCGTTTCAGCGGTTTAATACGACCTCATGTCCTGTTGAGACTTTGCAATTCAGCTTTATGATTAAATAAGACGTCTTGAGGGTTTAATTGTGACTTGGGCTCAGGTAGAGGATTAAGCGCAGGTTTGTGAATCCATACCCGCTCTCACAGATCCTCCCATGCCTCTTAACATGGGCTTCATGTCAATATCAGCTCCTCCACAGGAGCCAGTCACCTATGGACCCCTGCAGAGCCTACTCAGCATATCATCCTCAAAGTGTGTGTCGATAGCTTCCTGCCCTCACCACGGACAAGATGTTGTTTTCCCAGGATCAGATTCACTCACACCGTACGCTGCAGGTTTAGCTGTCGTCTCCACTGAAACCTGAGAATGGAGGATAGTGACTGCAAACACCTTTTATCTTCCATTCTGTCACGCCTAGGGTTGCAAAGGGGTGGAAAATTTCCAGTCAATTTACGGTCAATTTACAGAAACTTTCCATGGGAATTTAAGTTGGGGAATTTTGGAAATATTCCAAATTGGAAACTTTCCATGGGAATTATGGGAATTTATGGGAATTATTGGGAATTAACTGGAAATTTGGGGTAATTTAAACACACTTTATCATGTAAATATTTTGTTTTGTCATAAGCAGACATCCATTCAAAATAATACAATTAAAAAACATGACATTTCAACAGATTTGTGAGTAGAACTTAGAACTAACTTTTAATTATTGCGCATGTGATTGAGGAATAGCAGAAATATTCAAGTGCTTGCATTAAATCTGGTTGTTTTAGCCAAGATTATAATATATTTTACCCAACTATATTTACGTTCCCTGTTAAGGGATAACCTTGAATTTTGTAAATTTCAGATATATTCCCATATATTCCCGTTAATTCCCATGGAAAGTTTCCAATTTTGAAAATTCCCGGAATTTTGCAACCCTAGTCAAGCCCCACCATCATCGACTGGGTTCTCTGGAGTACCACTTGACTGTGAAACAGCTCAGATACCATCAGCGGTGGTCCACTGATTTCAGATCATTTTCACCAACGTTATCAGAAGGGCACATGGAGTTAATTGAAGTCTTTGTTACTCAGCCTGGATGTACTGTGAACTGTTCCCATTCGTGGATGGCAGATCAAAGAAAGGCCGCCCTCAGTCTTTCAGGCATTTGTCTCCATCTGTTAAGGACACACATTGACAGCTCTAGAAAAACAAGTCATTGAAAAGCCAGTGAATGGGCAGATTTGATAATACAGCCGTCAATGAAGGTAAAGAACTTAAGCTCTCACATGAAAACCCTCAAGGTTGGGATTGAATAGCGGACATTTGTGCTGCTGGGAACACGTTGAACGACCCGACAGAAAACACTTCACCTCTGCTGTTTCACTAGTCACGCAGTCTGCAGACGGTCTAAGGTGTGATCCAGGTCAGCACACAGCTCTCTCATCATGTGAAAACTGAAAGGCTTTTTCAGAGTCTCTAGTGGAGTTCTTCCCAGCAGCCTGTGGGAATCAGCCTGGCACACGGGGTGGGGTCTGATGCTGAAGTGGTGGTTACAGGAAACGCAGTGTCTGCTCTAATTATCCCTTTAACACGGAACAAGACCCAAATCTCCTTTAGCCGTGAATGTGAAGAGCAGCTCCTTTCACCAGGCCAGCTTTTGTTTTGCTTCCCATTACCAGATGACTCATACTCTGAGGAAGTGCTGGGATCCTGGGGACATTAACTAATGGTTCAAAGTTAAGGTGCTTGTACTATCTGTCATGGAGAATCACATTCTAAAGGCCCTGAGTCCGCACACTGCACACTGAGTCCGTTGTTTTTTTTTGTCCAAAATGGCCGCATGTTAAAAAATACATTCAGTTGTGTTGTGTCGATCATGTTTATACACCGACTTCTAAACTTTTTTTTCTGCAGCTCATTTACCCTCAGGTCTACTCGCTCTTGACGTCCTCTCAGGATTGGATGAGACCAGATTTTCTTTTTCTCTCGACAAGTGAGAGGACCACAAAGTCATCATTGACTTTTGTCTCCCTTTCCGAAGTTTGGAACAGATCATTAAAACACAGAGTAATAAAACAAGATTTTTGTCGAGTGACGGATTAGAAAAACGCACACACAAAAAAAATGGACTTGGTGTGACCTTAAGACTGGGTTTTTTTTTCTATTGGGTTTAGATTTGAACCATGATTCAGCTGTGTGGCCTCTTTGAGATGAAAGTCAGGAACGTTTTGATTTTTCTGTGCAGGGAGACAAATTATTTTTTAATTTCACACTTGTAAACTGGCATTAATCACTGATGATATACAATGACTGTTTGGCTGATGTCATTTAAAAAATCATAACTTGCTATTGAACAGAACTGGCGTTACCAGAGAGTTAATTAAAGCTGAAATAAATGTGGATCAAGCCATATAATAAAGATAATTGAAAATATATTCATATTAGAAACGTCATACACAATTCCTGTCGTGAACCACCATGCAGTATTTCCATTGGGATGTTATATTGGGCCAGGGATAATGGCAAAAGTAAAGTGGAGCTTTCTTGAAGTTTCAGTACTTCTTTATACTGCTTTCATTTTTTATGATGTCTTCCTGAATAATATAAAACTTCCTGCTTCTTTTTTTGGTAAAACCTTTAAGAAATCCCCACCTGATACTTCTATGAATTGGAGGTGTTGTTGTTGAGTAAGCTTAAAAAAGTGAATGAAGTGAAACATATCATGGGGTTACCTTCGTCTTGGTAGTCAACACTAATTTTACAGGCAAATTTCTAGATATATTCAAGGAGCAACTTTGCCTGGTGTAGCAACAATTTATACAGCTCATTATTTTTAATCAGCTCCACCTTCTCAGTCTTGTCACTGAAGACTTTGCACATCTTCATCTTGCTGCCGGTCTCGTCCACCAGCACCTGGACATAGATGAACCGAAGGCCTGGCATTTCAAATTAAATTTAGCAAGAAGCCCACCTAGGGTTGCAAAGGGGCAGAACATTTCCAGTAAATTTCCATGGGAAGTTAAGCTGGGGAATTCTGGAAATATTCCAAATTGGAAACTTTCCATGGGAATTATGGGAATTTATGGGAATTTATGGGTATTAACTGGAAATTGGGGGTAATTTTAAAGAAACTTTATCATTAAATATTTTGTTTTGTCATAAGCAGACATCCATGCAAAATAATTAGGGCCGGGACTTTAACGCGTTAATTACGATTAATTAATTACACAAAAATTGATGCGTTAAAAAAAGTAACGCATTTAATCGCACTTATTAAAAAAAAATGATTTTTTTTTTTTTCTCACGTGTGTCTACGTGCGGTGCGCCCGCACGCGAGAGAGGCGGCAGTTTGAGAGGCTGACTGGCAGAGATGAGAGCTGGTGAAACGCTAGCATGGTTATTTAAAACACCATCTCTGATCTCTGCCTGCACATAGATACACAGACACGGGCGCACGCTAAATGCGCTATATAGCGCTAATTGCTCAGCTGCAGTAGATTTAAGTAGCCTAGTTAAATACTACAGTAATCATCATAGTGTATTGGAAGGAAAGACCATTTAATCTGTATGTATCAAATATCGATTAATGAATTAATCGATAATTTGCATCCCTAGTCTGTTGGTCTTGGTTAAGTACCACCTTGAATGCTTAAGCTTATGTATTCAGTCATCCAATGGTATACTAAAATCCATGTGAAAAAAAAATGCTTCTCACTGTTCTCAGGTCAAATATTTATATGCGATTAATTGCGATTAATTAATTACAAAGCCTCTAATTAATTCGACAAATTTTTTTAATCGAGTCCCGGCCCTAAAAATAATACAATTAAAAAACATGACATTTCAACAGATTTATTTGTGAGTAGAACTTTATCAAGTTTTAATTCTTGTATGAACAATCAATTCTTTTACTGAACAACAAAAACATTGAATGTTGATGTGCATGTGTGACCGTTGGTTCAGACTTGCCCTAGGCGAGGATCGGACCCACGGTCTCCTGCACCACAGGCAACGATACTAACCGTTACACCAAGAGGTTGACAACCACTTGGCAGGTGGGTTAGCACGTCTTTTTATGGGTGAGTGAGTTTTACTTCCAGTACCACTAACCGCCACACTACCGTCACTTCACCTAACTGGTCCCTCATGACTGTGGCACACCCGCGGACATCCGTTACACATGCATGTGATGGAGGACTGCACAGTGCATGTAGGGGGCGTGGCCTCAATAGCCCTGCAGTAAGCAGTTTGCTGTGTGCATGTGATTGAGGAATAGCATAGATATTCAAGTCTACTTTAATTAAATCTGGTTGTTTTCCCCAACTATAATTAAGTTCCCTGTTAAGGGCTAACCTTCAATTTTGTACATTTCGGATTTATTCCCGTTTATTTCCATATATTCCCATTAAATCCCATGGGAAGTTTCAAACTTTGAAAATTCCCAGAATTTTGCAATCCTAAACCCACCACATTAATACTGCACCCACTTTATACGGTAAAGGTATTGCAGCATTTATCATACATTATATTTACATAATAAAACCAAAAACCATCAGGAATGTAAACTAATAGTTTGACACACCATTGTGACACAAGCTTTAAGCACCGTCCTTGTCTGCCTGAGTGAGTCCAGACTATAACACAACTGGTGTAAGCTGGCAGAGAAGCTAAAGGGGAAATACATCATTGTTCTCGTTTGGCAAGTCACCAGAACCACAAGTCTGTGAACCCACTATGCTGTACATTTTCTCACATTTCCCTTTATCCCTTTTAATACCACATACAGAGTTATGTTCATGGCACAGTGTCTCTGTGTGTTGGCACTGGGGTGCAGTCAGAGCTATGCCATATGAGAGGATTAGGTATGTACAAAAGACTGAGTGGGGACAATCCACGCTGGATTAGTCGATCTACTAGACCAACCATAAAAACCACACCTTGTCTTTTTGTGTGGAAGCCGTTAAAGGGATATGCCAACATTTTTTTTACCATGTCTTGCCTCACTCCCGAGTCCATGACCAGCAGATAGACACCATCCTTTCGACTGTGCGTGCAGTAACAAGGGAGATACGGGCAGAGCTGGTGCACCGCGAATTAGCTTAGCTCAAACGCTGGAAGTGCATAGGTAGTGTTAGCCTGCCTCCACCTAAAGTCATCAGAGAAACTCTTCAGCAACTCTAAACGGAAACCGGCGGGCCGATCTTCGTCTCAGAGCTGACAAAACACTCTGGTAAGGCATCTTGAGCGGTCAAAACGGAGGGTTCAAGCAAAGATGGTTTATTTTGGTTCAAGCTAGCTACATCGAGGGTAGGTTAGCTTCCTATTTCAAAGTAAAAGCACAAATTCTATCATCATAGTATATTCCGTATGTAAAGGGCAACGGGTGTTATTTCGTTAAAGTAACCGGAAGTGCGTTGGTCACAACAGCTAGCTTGAGTAGCGCCGAATTCGTCCGAACTACAAATTAACGACAAACTGCTGATCTAAACAGCTACTTTCTCGCCTGAAAATGTTTGAAATGCCAATAAAGTTATATATTTACAGAGTTTAGAGCTAAAATGAAATCAGCTTCTGACTGCTGATTTCGACTCGGGTAGGAGGCAGGCTAACACTACCTATGCACTTCTAGCGTTTGAGCTAAGCCAATTAGCGGTGCGCCAGCTCTGCCCGTATCTCCCTTGTTACTGCACGCACAGTGGAAAGGATGGTGTCTATCTGCTGGACATGGACTTGGGAGTGAGGCAAGACACGAAAAAAAAAAAGTTGGCATATCCCTTTAAGATGTTGGGGTTGACTTCCTGATTCAGCACAGGGGTGCGTAGGTCAGCCGGCAGTGAGTCAGCCTGGAGGAGCTCAGCATGTGCTTTCTTTTCTCATGATCAGTCCTTGTCCACACGGACAGGGGGCTGGGCAGATCAGATGTGAGCTTCAAAGGGTGACTGACTTTTAAGGAGGAGCTGAATGAGTTAGCGCCATGCCTGCTGCGCTCACATCTGCCTAGGGCACTGCTACACACACACACACACACACACACACACACACACACACACACACACACACAAAGAACAGAGGCGAGTCTCAATCAGTAGCAAATGACCAGGAGGAGGTTGTCAGTGGTAACCCATCTCATCAGTACCACATGCTCTCATTACACTACGTGGGATACATAGTAAAAAGGGCGATTTCTGAGACTTAAATCACTATCAATGAAAAAAAAAAACTTTTTAGTAGAAGTCTAAACCTTTCATACAGTATACAAGAAAAGAACATTTTAGAAACACCTAACCACCACTGCATTTCTAAGTAATCAGAAGTAGCACAACAAGCTGTAACAGGTGACAGTGTGAGCCAGGAAACTGTTGATTTCACCGACTACAATGCCAACTGTCACCAGAGGGTTTCCTCAGCTGCAGCTCATTGCAGTTACTTCTGTGAGTTGGTAAAAACAACAACAAAAGAAAATCTTGGATGCCTTCTGGTTGATATGCATCTGGCATTTGTGTTATTTACACTTGGCCAACAACGGCTTTGTCGAAGAATGAACACAGTGTTGTCTAACATTCAAAATGATACCAAATTACTGTGGTTAATTTAGCATTAGCTGTCATCAGTCTGGTATTACCATGAGTAGAGGTAGTGTTGAATGCATTTGGTTCATTAATCGGCACCATGTAGAGGTGGGAATCACCAGAGGCCCTGCCATACCATATTATCACGGTACTTTTTCGATACAATATTATTAGGATATTTAAAATGTTGCAATATGCTGCAATATTCTGGTTTATTAGCAAATTAACTGCAAATGATAACTGTGTTAACATCTGTATTTTTTTCCAGTAAGATAAACTGGTCTGTTCAGATCAATACTTGGCGTCCGTTTATCAATACAGTGTTGTCATGCAAAATATCATGATACCATGCTGTATCAGTGTTTTCCCTACATTGGCCGATAATGGCTGATGGCTGTTCACTCTCCACCGGTCGCTGTTACAGTAGCTGTTATTGTTATACTGTTATAGCTGTTATTGTGATTATAAAGTGTTTTGTCACTCTGCTTTTTTTTTTTTTTTTTTTTTTTACCAAAGGGCCATTGCTGCCCTGAATACCCAAGTCAATTTTTTATTAGTTTATTGCTGCTGTATTTATTCTTTTGCACCTGGGATTGCGACCAATTTAGTTGTGCTTGTGCAATGACAACAATAAAATCTATTCTATTCTATTCTATTAATAAATTAATATCGGCATTTCCTGCTACAAAGTATCACTGTTATATTGGCCCTAAATAATCCACTATTGGTCGACCTTTGACCTATGAGTAACCAACTGAATGTAAAGCTAGATTTGAATATAATGATAATATTTGAATATTAATGAGAAATATCCAGCATCCAAGTAATATTTTATGCAATCCTGCCCAATAGCAATAATAATTCTAATGAAGAATTGGTGCAGTTAAATCTTCCTCAGTATGTCCATCATAAATACAGGTTTGTGGTTTTATTTATCAAATTTCACTTTCAGCATTGTAGATAATCTACTGTCTTTAAACTGTTGCAGGGATGTTTTAGCCTGACATCATACACCGTATCTTCTGGCTCACTGAGAGGAATTCCTTTTTACAGTCCCTCTAACTGTTCCTGGCCCCTCCCACCCACCCCACCAGGACAATTCTATCAATCAGCAGAACACACATCTACTGAAGGAGGCAATGAGCCAAAACATCTAACTGTGCCATTACACATCTTGAGACAACATGAAATAAGATGAACGATTGTATTGCTGCGAGCCGGTTGGTTTCCTCTTCTGAAATCAGACTCCTCTGCCTTTGGCTGATCACCATGTGATCGCTTATACGTTCAGAGATGATGAGCCTTTTGATTTCTTCTTGTTAATTTTCACTAATTTAAGCACACAGCAGCTGATCTTGATAATCATTTTTGGTGGCTTTCTTAAGTGTCCAATTTACAGCGAGGAAGCTAATCTAATCATTTTCTGTGCTCTGAATGTTTTATGCTTCATTTTTATAAAGTTAATGATATGATAAGACAGAATGTAGAAAGTTTGGAAAGATGTAACTTTGTGAATGTCATTAGTTGAGCGGAGTTGAAGCCCACTGTGTATCTTGTTAATCTAATCTAAATTGTCCTCTGCATCAGGATCTGGATGTTCTCAGCTCGGCAGACTTTCCCTCAGCTAAAATATAGTTTCCCTCTCTGACGGCGTACAGATAAGCTGGCTTTCTATCGAATGGAAAACATCCTTTGTGGTATATAGATTCTTAAGGCTACACTACACCTTTACTATAACAATCACTGTACAGTCACAGTATATTAGGAGCAGGACATTGAATTTTAAATGAAACACTGACTGTTAGGTGCAAGTGCTGACTTTCACCTTGATTCTTGGTTTAAGATTGTTCAGAAGTGTACTGGATGAGAACTGTAGGGCTCATTGTTCAGATTTGTTTTATGTTTGTCCAAAAAAAAAGCTTATTGTTCCCACTTAAGATGGACTTTGTATTAAATGTTCCTCCCAACTGTTTTCACGCCAACTAATATTATGAATGTGGTGAGGCAAGACACTCTCAGTCTTGTTACCAGTTACTTGTTAATTGGACTACTACAGGCAAGCATAGAAGGAAACATACCATATTTCTGCAAAAATAGTGACCGGGGCCTTTATTAAGTTTGTTTGCTCACATTTTGATATGAAGCCTCTTTATTTTCAGTTTTCCTTCCATTTGCTCTGTTAATTTTTACACATATGCAACAATGAGCTCCTCTCAGCTCAGCACCTGTTCTCCTCGCTTCGCTGTCAGAGCTGGGTCACCCCCAGTTTCCACATAAACTCTGTCTCCGCTCTGTTCTGTCTCCGTTGTGGACGCTGGAGGAATTTGTTCCCATTCAAGTCGATAAGAGCATTTCCAGTCCCGGGTGGTTTTTGGGGCCGGCCTTTATTTATTTGTGTAAACAACAGTCATTTAAGCAGAATTGCAGTAGCAGCACTTCACGCACAATGATGCTGTTGTTATTTCCTACTCATTTCCTTCACGTCAATGCTCCAGTTTCTCCTGGAGACGGACTGCAGAGCTGGCTGTGGCTGGATGCTACAGTACGTTATCTTGACCCTGCCCTGAGCTGATGGAAACTATGCAAAGCCAGTTTGACAAGGAACCGTCACCTGACAAAGGGGAAGGGGAAGCTCAGTGAAGAATCCTGGGCTGTGCTGCCCATTGAACCTTGTTTGTGCCTACAGCATCTCACACCCACTGAGCTTGTCAATCATGTGTGCAACAACCATCCTGGTGCTGTTTTTTGGAGAGCGGTCAGGATCTGCCTGAGGAGGCAGCATGACTGGAGCTCATTATTTTTTTTAAATTTCATGGTTAGGCATTTCAGAGGGTGCCAGGTTTTACCCCACCTGCCCCCATCTGTTTGCAGAAGGACTCCACCTTGCAAAATTGGTTTTCCGCCCCCATGATAACTCTGAACACATCCATCCCCCATTTCTTTTTAAAACAAACTCGACATTAAAGTGGAGGACTGAAGATCTCATCCCAGATGATCCACTTCCTCTCTCTGATCAGTTTAGTCAGGGAGGACTTGCCTTTTGATGGCACAGACTGAATTTTCAAAGACTGAGATCAGGATTTTAAACCTAACCAAGCT
This sequence comes from Trachurus japonicus, assembly GCF_045865225.1. Taxonomy (NCBI): domain Eukaryota; kingdom Metazoa; phylum Chordata; class Actinopteri; order Carangiformes; family Carangidae; genus Trachurus; species Trachurus japonicus. Next base: position 26,826,853 of record NC_140921.1, on the reverse strand, counting down.
GCCCTACCACCACCGCCTGTCTCTGGCTGTCTTTTTCACAACACACAGCTAAAAACTGAATGAAACTTACAAAGAAGGGTGAAACGGAGAAAAAAAATAATGATCGGCGACGTTTATGAAATGATTAATAGGAATAGCTATTAATTTCTTGCGGTATATGGCAGTTACAAAGACCTATCTCAATTTGAATCCTTCCATACTTACACTAAAACCTATGCTTCTGCATCGCGGCATAGCTAGCCTGACGCACACCTCCAAAAAATCCTGACTACGCGTCGACGCGAACCGCAAGGACTGTGATTGGTCCGCTCAGAACGACAGTGTGGTAAATTCACCTGTTCAGCCTCGACTGGTCGGACAGACCACCTCCACAAACATCTTCTTCGTCGCCTGTGCTTCAACATTTGCAATAAAAGCGTTTGTTTTTCAGTTGCCATTGTTTACTGTGACCGGAAGCAACACGTTCCCTCGATGCAGAATTCCGAATGCTCAATGACGGCGTCGGGTCTACGCCGTCGGTATGCCGTAGGTACGCCGTCGACGCGACACGGAAGCATAACCTGGGCTTAACAATGTTGAATCTGTTTTCACATTTCAAACTTGTTTGATTTGAGTCATTATAGTTTTGCAGTACAGGTGAATTGGTATTTTTTATCGTCACTTTTATCGTTACCGGGATAAATGCCAGAAATTATAGTGATACATTTTTTAGTCCATATCGCCCATCCCTGGTACTCGGATGGTGCACTCATAACAGTCAAAAAGTTGAGTGTGGAACGATGGACACTTCCCACCCTCGGTGATCTCCATCTTGACTACGTACGTGAAAAATCATATGTCAATCAACAACCTGGTAGGCCATTGTTCTCCACCAGTAAGAAGCCATAATCTCCACCTGGCATTAAACAGGTGACCCACAAGTACAAGTAGGCTAAGGCCTTCATTATCGCTAATTGAAATTACAAACAAAACAAGCCGGTAGATGTGTTGATGGGCAACAATAACGGTCCAAAAAAAGAAGACGACGTTGGCAACCGTTGCGATCGTTGGTTGCTGTAAGTGCACAACAACAGTATTCAAGACAATACTGACTGTCAAAATTTGCGCACTAATGGTATACTACATGTAGGGGTGGGAGAAAAAATCGATTCATATAAATATCGCAATATCTTTTTTGACGATTTTTAAATTGATTTTTTTTTTCAAAGATCGATTTTTGTTTTGAATTTTTTAAAAATATTGTGCAATATGCATTCGTTAGCCTTTTTTTTTTTACATACAGAGAGTACAGGTTTTGAAAAGGGTTTAAATTCACTTTATAATGGAGTATGTTAATTTATAGGCTCCTACAGTATTTGTGTGCAGATAAATGTTAAAAATGCAGACTAAAAATTGAGAGAATCGGCAATATCGTAGAATCGCAATTTAAATCGAATCGCCATCCAAAAAGTCGTAGAAGAATCGAATCGGGAGAAAAGCATATCGTCCCAGCCCTAACTACATGACAGTGTACTCATGGAGGGATGCTGATTGAGACACAGCTCTGGTCAATGTGATGACAAGTTATGCATGAATGTCATTTGACAACCATACATTTTGAAAGAAAAATGCTGAGTAACCCTATGTCAAGAACATTGGAGGCGCTGAAGCCAGAGCCTCTTCATGACACAGTGTACATGCAGGAGAAAAGGAACAAAAAGACCAAACCAGGGTTACCATGGTGTCGTTTGGACGCCCTACTTAAGAAATGGGACAACTTGAAATTTTGTTCCCCCTAGCATCTTGCAATAGCAGTTACATGGACACACACACACGCACACCTCCAATTATAGTAGTAGCAGGGTAATAGCAGAAGGGCAGTGATTTTATTCTTCCAGACAGGACGACCAAGGGCTTTTTTGAGGCCGGACAGACTGTTCTTGACAGGCCTGGTCAGTCACCTGACCTCCGTCCAGCTGAGCGTCCGTTGCTAAGAACCAGAATAAACTCCAAATCAAACCAAGCCTGACATGAATATGGTTGTGTAATACAGGCCTGTCAAAGCCACACTTAAGCCTGATTTTCACCAAACTATGAAAACTGATGACTTCATATTAACTGGTCCAGTTAGTTTCCATTGAAGTGGAAACAGAGGGCTTCATGCAGGAGCTGCACTGTTCTATGTGCTCAGAGAGAAGACTTGAACCTCAGTGACCGCTTTAATTAGATTCCAATATGCTGAATATCTATGATCAGATATTATGCTAACAGCTTCTTCTCCTCTCTCTGTCTCTCCTTCCTCCTTTCTCCTCACAGTGAACTTTGACCACTTCCAGATCTTGCGGGCCATTGGGAAAGGCAGCTTTGGAAAGGTAATGTAACCTCCACCTCCCATGCAGTGGGTGTTTGTGTTCTGTTCTGTATACCTTCAATTACGCAGCACAGCAATTATCTCTTCTGAAGAATCACAGAAGGTGAGGCAGAAGGGGCTGCTGCAGTTCTCACCCCGTTACACTGCTTCCAAGATAAATAGTTTTTCTATTTTAACAATAGTTTATATAATTGTCTTAAGTCTCTCTTCACAAGGGGAGCTAATTTACTTTTTATTGCATGACAGTGAACCTTTAGCGAGTTTTGACTGCATGCCTCCATTTAATTACAGAGCAGCACAATAGTGTGGCTGCGTTTGACATCATGTTCAGTGGTTGGGCTGAATACAGCGGGGAGAGCAGCCCGCCTTGTGTCCGCACATTGTGAAACTAAATTATCGTTTTTCTCAGGTGCCAATATCACCATCAACTGATAAAACAGACAGTTTGGATTAGCTTGCGCGCCATTTGTCAGATGAAGCATCCTTTTGTGTTCCTATTGAATATCTGTATGAGACTTCAGTAATGAATTCATGGTGCGCTACGTGTGTGTGTGTGTGTGTGTGTGTGTGTGTTGTTACACAATTGGGCCCCTGAGATTGGAATAGTTTATCTTCATTTTGGATCCCAAATATCACGCCTAATATTTGTTCATTATATTTGTGCACGTCTTTGCAATTCTCTCTGCTTTGCTTCTCAAAACACAATCTTTTTTTTTTCAAATACATGTCCCTCTGTTATATGGGAAGTCATTGCCCAATGCTGCATACATTACCATGAGAATTTATGTTAATTTTTTTTACTTATTGCTTTGTTCCCTCAAGCTGCTGTCACTTCCCCTATGATACTGAAGGGAATCTGCAGTAAGGAGGGAAATACACTGTGTTCAGGCTGAGCTTCAGAGGCTGAAGCAGGCCACAACCCAGATGTTTAGATATGTAGCCTACACTCTGGCCAGACTTTTTGGAGGAAGTGTTGCATGTAAGCTTGCACACGTTATGTTTTTTTTTGTTTGTTTTTTTAAAACCCAAACTCAGAGATCTTGAAATAAGCTGATGTGGTTGTGACAGATTAGATGGAAAGTAGGGGTGTGTGAAATCGATTCAGAATAAAATGTTCCAAAATTTAAAAAAATAAAAAAAATGAAACAAATCTGCTGGCTGTTGGCCTCCATTTCCTTAGAATTTAAAAGTTAGCATGTTTAACTGCACTATTTTTTTTTTTATAAAGAGGAACTTTTAATTTTGTTACTTAAGCAACATGTGATATTGCTTTTATGCAACGGTTTCAACAATTCCATCTAAGCAATGTGAAAAAGACACTTTAGTCATTCTGTCTTACAAAGCAGACTGGAGTAGATCTGAAGCAGAAATCATTATGAATCAAATCGTTTTGAATCGAAAATCGATTTTGAATCAAATCGTAGCCCCAAAAATCAGAATTGAATCTAATCGTGAGACAGTAAAAGATTCCCACCCCTAATGGAATGGGGGTTAGGGTTATGTTAATGGTGTGACTTCCCTTGAAGCCATCTGCCTCATCCAAAAGGCAGGAGAAATAGTAATGGTTAACAGTTACACAATAGCTGCACTGCCATCATGTTCACATAACATTTTATGCAGACACGTGCATGCACATACAGGCAAGCAGATGTCCTGAGAAAATGTGTCCTTGGTGGAGGTCGTCTTGTCTGTGTTATTTGGCCCACTGTGTCCTCACTCTGGGATCCTGCTGTGTGTGAATACTTATCAGCATGAGCCCTTAACTTTAAAGTAAATCTGTGTGTATGTCAGCATGAAGATGGAAATAAATAAGATGGGTGCATGCACCACAACCTGTAGTCGGCATCAGATAATACACAAAAGAAACTATGATGTAAGACAATTTGGTGATAGTGGAAGATAAAGCATTGTGTAAGTCAGAGAACAGAAAGACACTGATGTGTCTGCAGCACTGTGAAACATGTTCTCCAAGAAAATTTGGCGGGCATGATGTGGTTATGTACTGCATGTGTGTGTGTGTTTGTGTGTTGATGTGGATTTGTGAAAGTGACAGCATGTGTGTTGGGGGTGTCGCTCTCACACAGCAGGGAGTGGTGAGGTGTAGGCTGGAGCTGGGAGAGGGGAGGCAGAGGAAACCCCCTCTTGGAAATCCCATCTGCAAAGATGGCTAACACTGGTTTTACTCTCCTTCTCTTTCCATCTCCATTTTTTTAATCTGCATGCATTTTAGTGCTGCTATCGTTCTCCACCACTCTTCTTCCTGTGTCTTGTGACAGATATTTTTCTGTCACAAGCTCTTGTCATGTTATCAGGAGGTACACAAATTATGTAACTAGGGATGTCACGATTACTTGTTTCCACAATTAACCGTGGTATTAAACGCCACAATTAATTAATCGTAAAGATTCCTGAATACTGTTACTTTCCAAAAAAAGATGATGTTGGAACCATATGGGCATATGTGCGCCAAAATAAAGGTAAATGTACAGATACTGGTCCGTTTAACGTAATGTTGAATTGGTAGGAATTTAGATGTTAGCATGACATTTGTTATAAAAAAGCAAAACAAAACCAAACATAAAAGATTAAAATAAATGTAAACATTTGGTATAGATGACAATTTATGACCTGAATATTTCAAACATTTCCCCTGGGGGATTAATAATTGGTCCTATATTAATAGATACTGTGAATGTTTTGTGTAAACAATGAGTAATGTAATTAGTGACTATATTTGAGCATTTTACACATTCATAGTGTTGTGAAATTAATGAATGCATAATAATCGTGATAATCGTAACACCGTGATTATTTCTTTGACAATAATCGTACCAAGGAAATGTATTCGTGACATCTCTATATGTAACTGATTTCATAGTTTTTTATTACATCCATTGATTGTTGCTGAACATCAACCTGCATCACATTTCTGACAATGTTAGGTATTAAAGAATATCAATATCCTCGAAATGTGAATGCTGCTGCCCACATTTACAAAAAAGGAAATGTCAGATGTGATACAAAGTGATGCCGAATACACTGGTTGGTTTCTCACTGGAAGCAGGTGGTGGTGATCGTCACTTGATGAAAAGATCTTCAGCCATTGTTGCGTAGACTAGAGGTGGTAGACCTGGGTTGAGATGCGTCTTCAGGGCAGAGAGGAGGCTGCACTGAACTGGAAAGAGATGGAAGCAAAGATGTGATAGACAACAGTTAATGTCGGCGTTGGTTTCCACCTCTGAGGAGAGAAGCTGCTGGGGGATGAAGGATCAACAGCAACAGCAAAACTGTATTTTTAAGGTGCCATTAGACAACTATAGTGTTGTTTCTTATAACACTTGTTGATAGATCTGGTTACAATCTTGTCAAGGCTCTATGATACAATATAAGTTTATAGGCATTTCAGATAGTGTGATGAATGAATCACAGTGTTGATGTAAATGAGAGAACAGGCATGTTAGCAGCTTGTGTCATCCATCTGCAGTTCCATGTGCTTTTTGTCTTAAAAGACACATACATTTTTTTTTTCCTCTTAATGCCTTCATTTTGTTTTTTTGCACAAGTCTTAGCCTTAGTCAGCCGAGTGTGTTCCCTGTGATTTGGTCGGTTGGTATATTTGACACCGTCTAGTAGGGATGCACCGATCTGGCTTCTTCAGTCCCAATGCTGATACGGAAACCTGGGAATAGTGTATCGGCCGATACCCGGCACTGTTGAATTAATAAACTGTACACCTTGCCATGTGGAAGACAGTGAAGGCATCAGGCCTTTAAAGGTATTGTTCAACATTTTGGAAAATTCTCCTATCACCATAATCCCTATAGTCATAGCAGTAGGTTCATTATCTTTAATTATCGGTGCATGTTGTTTTGAGATCCGCGGGGCAGAGACGTGAGCTAAATTTCTGACGCTGGGTTTGAGGAGTTGAACATGAGAGCAGGTTCTGCAGAGTGCAGCTTTGCAGCAAAGCCCAGTTGCAGTGTAGCCCTCACACAATGGAGGAGGCACAGAATTTGATCCATTCAGTCCGATTACGTTTGGAAAGTCTAGAAGAGTGTGAGGGACCGGAGCGGCCTCCCCACGTAAAGGGGATCAGGGCAGACCAGACTTAGGTGATGGAGGTTGGAAACAGAGCCAGCGAAGCGTCGAGTGCCAAAAGACAAGGTTTTTTATTTTACAAAAAAATCAACAATAATCAACACACCCTCTGAGGGCAAAAACAGGTCCAAAAAACGACCCTACCCTAACCTCACACCAGGTTAGAACTGACCTCATAGCCTCACACCAGGCTAGAGCACCTTTCCTCAGAGCTGCCCGGAAGCCAAATGCCACTCCCTTAAATACAGCTGCTGTGAGTTAACTTAATTGGGGCAAACCATTACTGCAGGGCAAACCAAACACTATAACGGTCCCTCAAACACATCATTTACATCAATACACACCAGAATAAACAATACATAACATATTTTAACCTTGTACAATCTTTCACATATCCACACAATACCTGTGCAACATGATCACATAAAACCATATAATACACAAAGACAAACACCCCTGAGCACCATGGGCTATGCCCACCCGGGCCCGCGCTCGTTAAAGACCGCCCCTGCAGCGGCGCGCTTCCACAGAGGAGCAGTGGAGCTGGACCGGGAGTGCAGGTGAATGTTGCGTGTAAATGAATGTATGCAGGACCAGAGTCTTTACCAGTGAACAGATGAAGAGTGGGACGAGTAGTGGGTACCTCACTACACGCCAGGATGGTAGGAAGGAGTGTAAACTGTCTCAGGTGACTTGTGGGTGTGGTGAGTGCGAGCAGCGGCGCACCGCGTTCCCAACACCGGTGAACAAAGCACGACCCCAAACACACATATTATAAACATACACAACGTCTTCATAGAGTCTGTAGAATAATATGTGGGAGTGTGTGCGGGTGTATGACTGTGCGTGTGTGTACAAATGTCCGAGAAAAGTCTCTCATCGCTCCCACGTGGGCCACGCCAACCCGTGGCGTTCAACCCAAGAGACAGTGAGAAGGGGGGGGGGTGCTCACCTTCTCACATTTCCCTCCCCCTCTGGAGTCTCGGCAACAGGGTGGCGAGACAAGACTGCTAGCGTTCTGCTTGCCCACACGCCACTGCTGCTGCTGGTTCTGGAGCTCCTGGCGATGTCGGACTGGCTGGGACTGGAGCCCCAGAGCTCCCCCTCCCCCAGTGGGAAGTGGAGACCCCCTGGTTGACGCCCGCGCAGGAGAAAAGGTGGACGTCCTCGCTCAGCCTCGACGTCATCCCCGAGCCGATTCAGCCGGAACTGGACGCCCTGCCACTGCTGCTCCTGTGTCCGCGCCTCCCTCTTCTGGGTTTGCAGGGCGTTGACAAGGAGCGGATGCAAGGTGGCCATGATCACACCCCTCCAGCTGATCTCTGCCCGATGCCTGGGCCCCGGCCTCACCGTCCGGCTGCACCTCCTCTTCCTCGGCTTCATCTCGGGTCAGCCTGGGGCAATCCATCCTTCCCCAGGCCCGTCCGTCTTGCACCACACGGCCTCGCTTCCCAGCTCGTCCTCGTGTTCCACCTCCTCTCTCCAGCTTCTCAGGTGGTGCCCCAGATCCCACCACTGCCACCAAATGTGAGGGACCGGAGCGGCCTCCCCACGTAAAGGGGATCAGGGCAGACCAGACTTAGGTGATGGAGGTTGGAAACAGAGCCAGCGAAGCGTCGAGTGCCAAAAGACAAGGTTTTTTATTTTACAAAAAAATCAATAATAATCAACACACCCTCTGAGGGCAAAAACAGGTCCAAAAAATGACCCTACCCTAACCTCACACCAGGTTAGAACTGACCTCATAGCCTCACACCAGGCTAGAGCACCTTTCCTCAGAGCCGCCCGGAAGCCAAATGCCACTCCCTTAAATACAGCTGCTGTGAGTTAACTTAATTGGGGCAAACCATTACTGCAGGGCAAACCAAACACTATAACGGTCCCTCAAACACATCATTTACATCAATACACACCAGAATAAACAATACATAACATATTTTAACCTTGTACAATCTTTCACATATCCACACAATACCTGTGCAACATGATCACATACAACCATATGATACAACAAGACAAACACCCCTGAGCACCATGGGCTATGCCCACCCGGGCCCGCGCTCGTTAAAGACCGCCCCTGCAGCGGCGCGCTTCCACAGAGGAGCAGTGGAGCTGGACCGGGAGTGCAGGTGAATGTTGCGTGTAAATGAATGTATGCAGGACCAGAGTCTTTACCAGTGAACAGATGAAGAGTGGGACGAGTAGTGGGTACCTCACTACACGCCAGGATGGTAGGAAGGAGTGTAAACTGTCTCAGGTGACTTGTGGGTGTGGTGAGTGCGAGCAGCGGCGCACCGCGTTCCCAACACCGGTGAACAAAGCACGACCCCAAACACACATATTATAAACATACACAACGTCTTCATAGAGTCTGTAGAATAATATGTGGGAGTGTGTGCGGGTGTATGACTGTGCGTGTGTGTACACATGTCCGAGAAAAGTCTCTCATCGCTCCCACGTGGGCCACGCCAACCCGTGGCGTTCAACCCAAGAGACAGTGAGAAGGGGGGGGGTGCTCACCTTCTCACAAAGAGCCACACGATTAAATTATTTTATAGTTAGCCGAGAGCTAAAGTGGAAGTTAGCCGGCTAACTCAGCGTAGCACTAGCTCGGCTGAAGTCAGTGCGCCCACTTCCGTTTTTTTCCCAAATACGAATCCGAATCCGAAGTTTTTTTTAATAGCCCGAATCTGAATACGAATACAAATAGTGCACTGGCTGTACACCTCTAGTCTTGATGTTACATAATTAAACATGATTATTTCATAGCATGGTGAATTAGCCATAGCCACAGAGCTGGCCCAGGGCAGAGGCCAGAGGTGACAGAGTGGCTCTGTGTACAGTCAGTGCTACAGACAGTTGCATTTCTAGAGGCACCATGGGAAGAACTGTCTTCTCCTCTGGGGCCACGGGCTGATGACCAACCTCATTACCTCACACAGCTTTACAAACGATCTGCAACATCCTGAATTTGTCACACCATTAAGAACTCCTTCAACTCCTTCTCTCCCATTTGACATATGAAGGCATTTCACCTTTTCCTTCCACCACCGGAGTTGAAAATAACAGAAGACCTGAAGGTTTTGAGGAAAGATTTCAGATAACTAACAGAATCATTAACAGAATAATCAGTTTTGTCAGAAAACGGATTATTGAGGAGCATGTCAACGCATCAAACGCATTATTAGCATTAACGGATTACTCCAAATAATCATTTATTAATGTGCAATTAAACGCACTCATTGACACTAAAATAATAATGGGGATTCAGACAATACAAGTGCTGCTCTTGGTGGGGCGTGCCATTAAAGGTATCAGTGGAAATGAAATCCAGGAATCCAGGAAGTCCAGCTGAAGTAACTCGTTTAATAGCTTATGATACCAGACACCAACTGTCTCCAGCTACAACAGCATCTTATGTTTGACTTCAATGAAAGTTAAAGGGGAATGCAAGTCCGGTCTCTTCTCCTCTGTGTTGCTAACCCTCCTCTCCTCCATGTGCATTTGTTTTCAATGAAGCCAGCAAGAAAGCAATCCATGGAGCAGTGGATAACGCCATATATAATGTTACGAATTTACGAATTTACACCGGGTCGGAGGCTCTGATCTTATAAGGTTGGTTTTCAGCCAAGAGACGCTAGGTGGAAGGCAGAGAGCCTCCATTCTCCCTGGAACTAGTTACAAGTCATTTATTTAACCAGCACTATAGGACTCTGAAGCTGCTTCATTAAGGTCAAATTTATGTATTTATGTTGCTCAGTGTGAAAACGAATTTCCCTATGGGACAATAAAGGCATTCTATCTTCTATCTATCTAAAGGTAGCATAGTTAAGGTCAAAATCCTGCATACTTGTTAACGTTAAATGTTAAAACTGTGGGCCCATCTGTCACAGTTTGTTGCAAGAGGTACAAGCAGACATTTCCATACCAACACAAGGGTTTAAGATCGTGAAGTGAAATCTTGACTAAGGTTGCGTAGTTTGCACTTGGTATTTAAGTTTTAATGTGTCTCTGTCCTGGGGCATCGTCCTCCTGTACCTCCTTCTGATGCAGCAGTGCTTACACCTCTCTCCTTCCCCTTCCTCTCCTTTTGTTACACCAGCGCCATAGTTTCTCTCTCACAATTTAATTCAAGTGTTTTATGGGCAGTAAAGAACCTGTGTTGGATATGTGATAAGTATTACAGGAAATAAAATATGGCATTAATGTTGTTTGAGTCTCTCTTCACTTCTAGCCCAGATGTTTTGGAGCATCCATCCTCTTGCAGTTGGGGAGGGGGGTGATGGCAGGTGAAGGATATACTCTAGCTTACTATACATGGCTGCCAGAGGGCTGGATGGCCATACACAGCACCACAGTAAGGATAACTACTGCTCCCCTGCTGTTCCCTCGCTCCTCCTTTGCCTTTTCCCCCCTAAGCATCACACACTCGCCCCCCCTTAGTCGCTCCATCTTCTCATCTCAGGCTGCATATGAGACTATGCTATTCCTGCTGCAGGCCTCATTAAGGCTTGTGCTGGAGAGCTTGAGGGATGGGCTGACACTTGAGGGGGGTTGAGGGGGGGGGTGTAGCAGTGATCGGCACTGACAAGAGTTTAGTGACAGCTCCTTAATGCCAGCAGTCAGATTGGCAGGTAAACATCTAAACAGAGGCGGTAGAGCGCAAGGGGAGGTGGATGGAGAGAGACAAGGAAGGTCAGAGGTAGGATATGAGCTCAGCTGGTGGTTTTCCACATCCTCATATACACTGCAGCGCGCACTCACACGTCAGTGGGGAGAAACCCTCATTAGGACAGACTGTAGTGAACATAGAGAAGTAGATGAACATAGACAGGTGGTAGAAATAAGTGTGACCGGAGGAGAGAAAGAGATGAGGGCAGTGAGAGTGGCTTTGACACCTTCATCATATAAGGAGGAGGGAGGGGGGGTGGGGGGCACCAGCATCTGTGAAAAAGGTCAGGAGACGATGAAGTCTTTGTTAGTGTTTTCTCTTCACCCCTGCAGGGTTCACCAGAGTCCTCCGGCCTCTGAACATTCACAGCCTCTCCTTCATCTTTACTTCTGAGCTGCAGGGGATGAAATTAGGAAAATACCTTGGGGGCAATTTTGGCCCCCAAAGTCCAAAAAAATGGGTTCATTTTCAAAATGTCTGGGGGCCATCTAAAAAAAAAAAATTATACTGCTAGCAAAAATGACTGTGGTAGTGTCTTCACTCTTCAGTTTAAACCACTAGATATAAAAAAAATGGGTTATATAAAGTTATGGTTGCTAAATATTACTCATATTTTCTATAATTCAAGCTGTTTTAATTTGATTTTAATATTTTTAGCCTTCTATGAGAATGAGAATATTGCTGGTAGGCTATTGTCAAAAATAAACGGTCAGAGATATTATAGACATTACCACTGCACTGCTCGACCGTTTATTTTTGTAAAGAAATCATCACAACAAGGATCATATCTTAACAAAATATTGAAATGAACGAGTTTTGTGGCAGACAATGTGTTATAGAGGCTGCATTCCGCTACCTTGTAGACTCGCATTATATGGATATACGCGACTCTCGGCTGGATCTAATTTCGTCGGAACGACTTGTAATGACACCAAAGTGACACTAAAGTTATCTGGGTGAGTAAATGATCGTATTTTATGTTAGAAATAAGGTCCAGATTGTAAAAAAACGGCAATTCCCCTTTAAACATAAAAGGAAGCTGCAGCACAGGACGTGTTTGTTCTGATTATATGTTTTTATATATGATTATATCAGCGCAATCTTGTTTATTTACATTATATTAAGCCTATATCAGGAGAATAATGAGATGCAATGGTAAATGAATAAAAATAAAATTATAGTTTAATAATGTACAAATATAAATATAGTATATTTGTTTCGAAAACTTGGCCCCTGGTACATGGTTTTTGGGGGCCAAATGGCTCGTGGCTAAATTTCTGACGCTGGGTTTGAGGAGTTGAACATGAGAGCAGGTTCTGCAGAGTGCAGCTTTGCAGCAAAGCCCAGTTGCAGTGTAGCCCTCAGCAACCTATTAGCCTAGAAACAGATGCTCCTCCATTACACTACTCTTCTATAGGACTCAGAACAAAGCTGCAGAGTCACTAGAAGAAGCAAGAGCCTTAATAAAGCAGCTTCAGGGGATGACGAGCATCCACAGAGCTCCGAAGTCTAAACCTCCAAACGCCCCATGCTCATTTGTTTTGTATTCATTTTATAATTTTACCCATCTATATTTTTGTTGACAAAAGCTGGGCACATTCGGTGCCCAGAAGAAATAGGCCATTTGGAGGCGTTAATATTAACATTCCTGCCAACTAAATGTAATATACATGGTGAAACACAGAGAATGGCAGCAGTGGTGTGTGCCAGAGCGTTGTCAGGACCTCAAAAAAAAAAAAATCCCCACAATGCATCGTATTTCATCAACATTCCAGTAAGCCCGGCTTTGTACTGAGAACCACACATGTTGGAGAGAAATGTATCACGAGCATTTCCATCAATAATATAGTTAATTCTTCCTGGCTGTCATTATCATTCCTACCATTCTTCCCCAGAGAATACCAGAACTCTCAGTATGAATTCATATGTACTGTATTATTTAACTTCACCGCCTGTGTTGGCCAGAAGCAAGAGAGTTTTGTTCCACCTCCACATTTTTGATATCTGTGCTGCTCCGTAGAGAATGAATTGCAAAACTGTGTCTTGGGATGAGGTTACATCTTCTGATTAGAATCTGATAGAACAATGATAAAATGACTCTCATCTGGCTTTGAAATGTCAGATAAGACTTCCATCAGCCTGCAAACTCAGCATCCTTTCATCACAAGTATTGCTGGCCTGGCCTACACATCAGGGCAGATGAAAGACTTGAAGATATTTGAAGATACTGGGAAATGACATTTTGGGTATGGGCGGCTGCATTAGTCAACTCTCCAAAATGGACATAAATTAACAATTGTTAGTGGTGTACATGGGTCTAGGGCTTGGCAATGACTTGGCAATCATTATTACAAGCTTTTAAAATGTTAGAATTTATCATCAATTAATTCATGAACTCTTTAAAGAGTCCTTAAACCAAAACTGTATGAGCAGTTTTCCTTAAAGGAGTCATCACCCGGAAATCACATTTTTCCTTGTTAAAACATGTATACTGGTGTTGGACCTCAGTGGAAACTTGCCTGAAAACCTGGGGTTTGAAAGTGGCTGAGTTTTTTCGTTTGGGCTCTTTGTTTAAGCCAGAGTAGCTCATGAGGCTGCACACCACAAAATTACGAGATTTGGATTCTGCTCCTACGGTGACGTCACCGTGGAGACTGCTTTTATAAACACACCTCTCTTCCACCACCCCGACTTCTGCCGCGCCGCCATTACTTATTGTTTTATTTCCCACTGTAGCGCTGTTATTTCGTCACTTTATTAAGTTTTAATAATTTTTCATGCAAGAAAGTAAGGGTTTAGATCCCCAATGTGCGGTTAGTTTATCCAAATGACGGCTGTTTAGAAGTTTTCTCCGCGTTGGGAGAAGTGAGGTGCAGCCAGCTGCAGCGAGCCGAGCACCTGACAGAGGAGCGCAGGAGTGACTGTCAGCAACCCACCTGCAGCGCTCGTTTAGCCGGCCGAACGACATCATCGTGCCGCCGGAGGAAACGGACGTTAATTTATTAAGTTTTAATATTTTTTCATGCGAGAAAGTAAGGGTTTAGATCCCCAATGTGCGGTTAGTTTATCCAAATGACGGCTGTTTAGAAGTTAGCTCCGCGTTGGGAGAAGTGAGGTGCAGCCAGCTGCAGTGAGCACCAGAGGAGCGGAGGAGGAGTGACTCCTCAACCCGCCTGCAGTGCTTGTTTAGCCGGCCGATAACGACGCCGTCGTGCCGCCGGAGGAAACGATCGTTACTTATTAAGTTTTAATATTTTTTCATGCGGGAAAGTAAGAGTTTAGATCCCCAATGTGTGGTTAGTTTATCCAAATGATGGCTTAGAAGTTTGCTTTGCGTTGGGAGAAGCGAAGCTCCAGCGAGGCAGAGGAGCGGAGAGTGACTCGTCAACAACCCGCCTGCAGCTGCTCGTTAACCGGTCAAACTACGTTGCCATGCCCGCGGAGGAAACGGTCGTTAATTAACTTACCCGCAGGTTAGTAGAGGTTTACCACCGACTGGTTAAATTCTGTAGCCTACGTACAGAAATCACCACATTTGTATCAATAAATACATGTTTTACAATGAACCGATTAAATTTTTTTTTATTTTATGAAGTTATAACATGGTTACGGTACACGACAGAGCAGCATAGTATGCGGTTTCCAATACAGCCTGCATGTAGCCCACTGGGCCAGCCACCATTCCGGCTCTGTCCTTCCTGCGTCCAATCAATGCGCGCCTCATTACATATTAATACAATGAACATCCGGACCAGTCAAAACCTCGCGCTTACTCTCACGAGAGAAAGTTGCCGTATGGAAAAGTGTCAGAACAAGCTCTATGTTTGAATTTAAAAAAAAAAAAAGTTTCCAATAAGTTTTAAGAACTGATTCAAAGCAATTTAAGGGGGATTGGATACATAAAAAAACAGGTGATGACTCCTTTAACTCTTTTACTGCCTTTTATATTGGCAGAAACTAAAACTAAAACCTGTGCCTCAGTGTTTGCTCTGTGTCATATCACTCCAGTCCACACAGATTAATGGTAATTGGATGGGTTTGAGGCAGATGACTGTAATATTTTCTTTTAACCCCTTTTCACTAACTCGACTGGGTTTTTGTTTTTTTTTCCACTAGAGACAGTTTTTTGGTCTGGCGAGGTTCCAAGCGAGCCGAGCCGATATTAAAATATGACGTCAACCAACTGCTGGCCACTGATTGGCCAGAGTGTCTTCACTGGAAGAGTCATGAGTCTGTCAAGTGTTTGGAGCTGAGGAGAGGATTGAAAAAAGAGAGGTAGACGGAGCAATGCATTGATAGTTTCTTCATCTCTTCATTTATTTGGATCTCCATTTGCTTTGGCAAAGCCACTGCTACTCTTCCTGGAGTCCAGGAAGAGTTCATAGTTTACACTACTCACAAAAAGTTCATGCTACAGTGATATTCTATCATGAAAGCCTTTCAAGTAGAAGGATGCAATGGTCATTTCTTTATCTCAAACAAAAGCTAACAACAGTGGTGGCTATAGCACAACAAACATCTCAATGTCTCAATAAGTCTTGTCTTGGTCTCATGATTTCAACATTTGAGCATCGTGGAGAGGAGAGGGAGAGAGAAGAGGACTGAATACAAATTGTCACTGAACCAGAACTTTTAGTGGTTCAATGACAACTGAACCACTACATCAGATGGTGCTTGTGATTTTTGTGGTTAATCACCTTGTTAGAGAACAGCATGTTATTCAATAAGGACCGAAACATTGAACAATTGGACATGTGCATTCAAAAATAAATAATAAGTTCACCTGTAAAGGTTATAGTGCATTTTAGGTGCATTCTGAAATTTAATCCAAAAGCCAAACATCCCTAACTTTTTGTGAGTAGTGTAAATGTATTGCCCTAAGATATTATAGTAAGAGCTAACCTCTTAACATTTGCAACGGTATGGACTTGATTACAAAGAGTGTTTTTTAGGCTGAAATTGTGTCTAATTATTTACGATAAAGGAACATTATTTTCTATCATACCAAATTACTACTGAGTATGTGGGGTAGACTGTTTCCAACAGATCCACTGTAGTCTGTGCAGTTCACCCTGAGTGTGTGAAAGCTGCCCTCAGATGTCAAAGACCGTTCAGGTAGCAAATCTGTCCTGGACTGGTCTTTACTGGATATGGAGAATTTTACACTCCTGCAATCCCATCCAACCTACCTTCATTCTAAAAGACAATACTGAACCAGTGCTGTTTCTTTATTCTCATGTTTCCCACATGGATGGTTAACTGCTGATGATGCTAAGGTTTTACCAGAGGCATATAACTTTTCTTTGTTAATCATGTATAGCCACCAAGCACTGTATCTAAGAGTTTTCATTTTTAATATGAGCTGCAAACTTTAAAAGTCATCTCGAGACGTTTTTAATGAATTCTAGGAGCTATCATTAGCTTAATGACCTTGGTAGCTGCACCTATTAAAATCTGCTACAGATGTCACCTCATGTGGAAAAGGTAAGATTTGCCAATTAGAAATGAAAAGGCTGCTTTTTGTCTGTCTTTAAGATCGAGGCCTCATTGTTTCAATGAATACTAATTATTCCATGTATCACTGGTGCCAGTGTTATCACTGTAAGCTGCTGATGTGCTGTATGAGAACAAAAGGAAGGGGGCAGGGTGTGAATTGAACAGTTGTGTAATCTAAAGTGTGGTGGTCGGTCTGCAGGGTATGGATGGTGAACTGAGCTCAGGGAATGAAATCACTGCTGCAGAACTCAAATACCACATCCAATCATCCATCGCTGTGGTTAACAAGAGCAGGATCAAGGTAACAGGCAGGATGCCAATCATAACGGTCAGTTTAATCCCTCAGTGCAGTGGAGTTCATAAAGTTTCTGTGAGGTCATGGCACCTCGAGGCATCAAACAGCATTCATTTCCATTTTAACGATATGGAACAAGATGTGAGATAACAGCTTTCCACATCCAGTCATGCTGATGGATATGTATGATGTTCCACCTTTAATGAAACACACAGTTATACACCTCAGTACATTAAAGTACAGTGTATTCTTGTTAGTGAGCCTAAAGACAATGTACTAAATTGAGATAAGCCCTCAGGCACCTTTGTGGATCTTTAATCTCCTTCACGTTGTGTGATGCATGTCATGCTCATTACGCTGTCCTTCTATTTCTATTTTTTTTTTTCTTTCTCTGTGTGTTATAGAAATTGAAGTTAAGTGCAGACTCCAGACAAGCCTCTTTATGCAATTTGGTGTTTTTGCGCCAAGGGCATTATAGGATTTTTACATTATAGTTAAATCATTTGTACTGTAGTGTAGAAGTTCTCAGCTCTATTGTCTCTCTTTCATCTAAGAAGTGGTTGGTCTGGGTCAGTGCCACCAGAACAACCATCAGTTAGGGCGTTTTCACACCTGCAGTTGTTCCGATTCAGCAACTAAACCGATACAACTGTTGCGTTCTTTTTTCTGGGCCGTTTGTGTTCACATTGCATGATTCTAAAGCGGTACAGCGCTTTGCTCTGTGGAACAGCGCCATAGCAACGGCCCTAACAACACCCCATCAGCTGATCAGCAACAATGGCAACAATGAACCGCGGGCTGACTTGCAGTAGTGAGGAGGTTCAATTTCTTATTAATATTTGGGCAGACGAGTATTTAGTTTAAGTTCAATTTAAAAAAAAATGCCCAAGCTGACTGGTTTATGGCTGGGGCGAGACCTTGAAGTATGCCTATAATGTGCTATAGCTACAAATGTAGTCTAATAGGCTACATTATTTATTATTATTATTATTATTATTATTATTATTATTAGCTAGTGACCAAGCGTGCTGTCCGCTGTCTCAGTGCTGACACGTGAATGAATGACAGAGCGTGTCACTGCCCGTGAGAGAGAGAGAGACAGAGAGAGAGAGAGACAGGGAGAGAGAGAGAGACAGGGAGAGGGGTGGTCAGGTTGTGTTGGTCAAGCTGTGTTTTCAGTTTCAGGTGTCATAGTTATGTCAGATGAATTGTCCTCTAACACAGCCATTCTCAACCTTGGGGTCCCTCCCGACCCCAGTTGATGTGGCTGGAGGGGGCGAATGAACGACATGTTTCTTGGCATGCATTGCTGACCTGGGCATTGTTTCTTAATAAATTAGAAAAACTTTTCTTGTCATTCCCCTTTTCCGTGCATGGTTGAAGGAGATTGGCTTGCATCCACGCTCCACTCGCTCCTGCGCCGACAGGTCCTCGCATGTCACATAAACCAGCCCGGGTGTGTGGACACCGCATCAACTCGCCACCCGCATCTATTTAAACTCCGTCACTTTGTTTTGTTCTTTTGCCCTGATGAAAACCTCCAGGTCGGAATATTGGCCATGGAGACAAAACTACAGCAGCCAATTATTTTTTTCAGTGCAGGGATCAAGAACTAAAAAGGCAAAAAAAAAAAAACCCACCGCTGACAGCGCTGCGCTTTATCCATCATGCGTTCACACCGGCGTGTGTGTGTGTGTGTGTGTTGGGGCGGGGGGTCGCGGACAGCAGTGCATGTGAAATTGGGGGTCGCGACTCAAAAAGGTTGAGAACCACTGCTCTAACACACCCTACAGTTTGACTCTTTTCTTCTAGTAAACGGGCACCGTAGCATGACTAGTTATAGGGGTTGTTTGCGGAGCTCTGCCCGGTGCTGATCGCCGCGGGTCAGCTTGGAAAGGCTGGTGGACTCGTGGCTTGAGTTTGCGTCTTTCTTTTCTTTTGGCCACCGGCTTTCCTGTTTTAAGGCCAAGACGACACGCTGCTGATGCTCCATTATGTTTTTGGGGCAGTTGCCCGTGGTCCTCCTCCTCCGGTTGCCAGGTAACCAGTCAATTTGTTCCGATACATGTGTCGGTTGCGTTCTCACTACAAACGAACCGCTCCAGGGCTCGGATGGAAACGAGCCGAGACCGCCTCTCCCAAGCGATCTCGGCCCGCTTGTTTTGTTCCGCATCGAGCGCGATTGCTGTGTTCACATCTGACCAAACGAACCGATATATGACGTAAACGCTCCCTGTTTCGGAACAAATGGTCAGGTGTGAAAGCGCCCTTAAAGGTGAGGGTCATTTGAAACAGAATATTAGTGAGGAATGTTACAGTGTATTACACTGCCTGATATTGAACGTATTAATCTATAGTATTTATGAGCCATGACCTGACCCAGTCATAGGATGTGTAATGAGTTCAATCCAGTCAGTCACAGCTGATCGAGTCTTGTTTTAATCAGAGTCATGTGAAACATTTAGTCAATCACCTGATTAGAAAGCTGATGGTAAAGGTTAATGAACAGATACTTTGATAATTGGCTACTTAAGGATTTAAGAAAAGTGTTGCAGTGAATCAAATGGTAAGTTACAGTTTTTGGTTTTTTAAGGTGAAGAATTGGTCAAAAGGAGACATTCAGTAATGTTATTCTGCCTCTGCAAACTTATACTGTTGCTGGCAAAACACTTACATGATCTCTCAAGAAATAATTCACACATTAAATGATCTGTTTGATGAGAAGTAAGAATAATTGTTTAAATTCTAGTCACTGTTCCACAAAGTGAGGCACAGTGGTTTTCATATTGGGCAACAGAGAGCACTGGTATCTGAGCTATACAGATAGAGAGAGTTGAATTAGCCTCATAGTTGCATTATTTATACATCCTTATATTAGTCTTTGTAGTTTTAACATGGAGAGTTATTCAGATGGTTTTGGCTTTTCCATGTTGCATCACAACTCTGTATGATTGTTGCAAAGTAAATTTCCAGGAGCCTTCCATGGAAGGAATTTAGAAAATATTCCAAATCAGAAATTTAGCACGAGAATTAACCCCCATTTTCATCTATTATTTGTTAGTTAAAGCAGAAGTAAGCAGAATGTTTGTGTTAATATAAGTCTTAAATAGTTATATCTTCCGACAGCAATAACTTACATAGCGTGTTTGGTCTGAAACACGGGTCTGTCAGTCACTCTGCTCTGCTCTGAGCCGAGGAGACAACTTTCCTTGTATCCTACAACCTTTATCCAATGAGGAGAGAGAACGGCATGAAGGGCTGTGTGTGCAGCCAAGGGATGCGCGTGAATGTGGTGATGTAGGGACGAGGACCAATAGATCCATGACGAGGGCGGGGGCTGCTAACTCCATCGGCTGACAGGAAGTTAGCCAAAACGACCGGATTGCTTACTTCTGCTTTAAACATTAGCCTAATACCATAAATCAAATATCCATATCAAAACTTACCTGACTTGATGTAATCTACCAGCTCAAATCTGTGGCTTCAATAGTTTTGTGCTTTAGCCTTAAAACTCCAGGGTTTTAGAACTCACCTGTGCATGTGATGGAGGACTGCACGGTGCATGTAGGGGGCGTGGCCTCAATAGCCCTGCAGTAAGCTGTGTGCTGTGTGCATGTGATTGAGGAATAGCAGAGACATTCATGCTTGTGTTCAGTCTGGTTGGTTAAATCTATTTAGCCAATATTATGGTACAATACTGTATATTCCCCCCGACTATATTTAAGTGCCCTGTTTGTGCCCAGCCTTCAATTTTGTAAATTGACAGTTTATTCCAGTATAAACTTAGAAAATTCCTGGAATTTTGCAACCCTAATTGAGAGAAGCACTCACAAACTCTGCACTGTGTGTAAGTGTAGCCTACAGAATATCATGACCTGATGTGGCTGCACTGAAAGTGTCAACACATATTGTAAAGTTATTTGTCATCCCCTCGTACAGCAGCACCTACTTCCTCTCTTTGCCCATCTCAAAGAGATGTCTGATCCGCAGGGCTGCTTATTAATGGTCATGCCTGCCATAACACTGCATCCTGGAGCTGTGCAAATGGATGGCCCGGCTCAATATAAACACTCCCATTTCCTGCAGGCTGTCAGTAGCCACTGTGGAACAGAACACATCCAGTGGAATGAACCAAATGAAAGAGCAAATTATTCCTTCTTCTCCCTGCATGACATGTTCATCAGACCCTGAAAGTGTGTTTGCCTCACTTGCCCCTCTCAAAGCACTCTTGCTAAAATGCAGCATTTGTGAGTGTGTGTGTGCATGTGAGTGAGTGTGTGCATGCTTTTTCAGTGGACGATGAGCGTTAAACCATTGTACCACCAACAAACACACGATGAAACTTAATCTGAGGGGATGATGGATGTCAGCACTTAATGAACAGTATATTTCCGCTGAACTTAAGGGGAGAAACAGAAGATGCACTCTCCTCCCTTCCTCTTCCTCTCACCTCAGGCAGTGGTCTTCTATCTGTTTGTGCTGCCCCATGTGTCTCAGTCAGAGGCTCCTGGCCGACTTGGCACTCACCTGACCTAGAAAACGGAAAATCTGCAGCTTCCTGACTGCGTCCACTAAATTTAACACCCAACCCTTTTCTCCTCTCTGCAATCCTTGTTATCCCAGGAGCTTTAGGCCTTCTGACAACAATTGATAGGACTGCTAAGTATAGCAGAACAGTGGAGGGGATGAGGAGGAGGAAGAAGGCGGATTGTAAAGGTAAACAACATGCAGCCATCCCTGGGATTTAACAGCGACACTTCGCTTTGAAGCACGACATGAAAGAGCTTTTTTTTGTGTCCAAGTGATATGTTCAGCTAATAAGTGTTTAATAAGTGCATGTGTTGAAGGGGGCGCATAATATGGAGACAAACCAGAGGGAGGTCTGAGCAGACAGAGAGGAGCTGGAGGCTGAGCCCAAAGTTTTTTAACATATGAAAGATTTAGAGCAGCAGAAAGGGAGTTTGGGCTTCTATTTTTATTTGTTGAGAATCACCTGCCAAGAGGCCGGGCGCTTGAGGACACACAGAGGGGGACTACAGGTCACTTGAGACCTTAAAGGAGACATGATAACAAAATACTGCTTATGTTAACTACTGTGACTAATGATGCTACACGTATGGTGCTGTCAATACTGTGTATAAGTAAGGCTCTTCTTTACTCCTGTTTATATTTTTATCTGCCTTAATCAAATAACTTAAGACATTTCCCATAAACCCTCAATTTTTGGTATAAAAGACAGGGTTGGTACATTTTGAAAAAACCTGGAAAAGTCTTGGAAACCTAAGAACACCCCAGAAGTTTTGTGAAAGTCATGGAATTGTTTTCTCACTTAGTAGTTACAGCCTATGTGGTTGATTTAAAATTGATAAATAAAAATTTTGTATCGACAAATCTCGCACATTGATCTGATCTAAGAGAAACACACATTTCAGCGCAGGACAGATGTGTCCTTTCCTGTAGAGGAGGGACAATACCTGACAGTATTATTCTGTCAGGTGTTGTCCCACCCCCTGATGTAAAGGGTTAAGGCTAAATATAATAGGTAGGCTACAAGAAAATGACAGCGTATGTCTGTTCTGATGATACAAGTCAGAGGTGTAAAACTCAAGAATGTGGGAGCCTCCTTTTATATCTAATAGAGGGGGGGGCGATATCTGAAAGTACAGCTGTCAAGATAATGATTTTTTTTTTTTTTACATAGTTTTATGACCTTTATGTTTGTACAGTATGTTCTCCTGTGGAACATTTATTATTCATTTATATAGTATGTTATCACTAGAGATGCACCGATCCAGTTTTTTCTAATCCAATCCGATACCGATACCTGGGCTGAGCGCATTGGCCAATACCCGATACCGATCCAATACTACTGTTGAATGAATGAACCGTATACCTTGCCATGTGAGTGAAGGCATCAGGCTTGACATAAACATTTAGCCTTGTTAAAAAAAAAGGTAACACAGATATAAATGCACTTAATATTATTTATTAACAAATAACAAAGTGTACATTAGCAATAGAAATAAATAAATAACACTAGATCACTGTAACTGTATTGTTGTGTATGATATTAATGAAAAAGAAATGACTGGATCGGAATGCTGGATCGGCCTCATTCATCCGATATCCGATCCAGCTAATTAGTCAATATCGGAGCCGATATCCAATCTGGGTATCGGATCGGTGCATCTAGTTATCACATATACATTATGACATGATGATATTGAACTGAACTTAATTCATTCAGTCTGTCTGTTAGGAGCATTTTGCAGTCAGAAACAAACCAAAGCCTTTAGGGACTGTTCTAAAAAAAACAAAAAAAAAACATACTTTGTTAAAAATATTGTGAGCTCATTTAACAGCTTACCCCAAATTGTATAGGGCCATTAGGTATAATGCATATATCATAGGATGCTTTTAGAAGATAATTTGATGCAACAAAACTTTAAGGGGCTATACTGATCAAACACATAAGAGTCAGATTCACTAAGACAGAGAGTATACTACTGTATCATGATCATAGGTATGTTAATTAACCATAGAAAAGTAATTAGTCTGTCCCAGTTCAGGGGCCCGTCCTTCAGAGGCTGTATTTCAGGACTGATTGTATCACAGCGCTGTGACTAGGCAGTCTCATTAATGCTCCTTCAGATGGAGGGCTTCAACAGGTGGATCCTCAGTGATCCAACCTACCCACACCTGTAATCAAGTTATTATGTTTTTGTAATGAAGTTGAAAGGCCACAACTCTGAAGTCATAGCATATAGCAGGATAACAGGACAGCCAAAACCATGGCCTCATATAACAGTAATAGACTGGGACGTCACCTTGCTCTCTTGTTAGAGACCATATATCACACCTCCAGTGTTGGTGCCAAGGTTTACAACCACTGCAGCACTTTAGCCTCAGTTTATTCTGTGCCATACCAACAACCTTCAACAGGCCGACCTGTGGGATCAACACAGGATACCCATACTAACGGTGGGAGAAATATCTTCAGTGTCGTTACGTATACAGCAAAACTGTGATGGTGTGTAGAATTTAATATTCCCCCTGTGATAGATGAAAGACATCATTAAAGCGGAGTAATGAACTTCCTAGGTTCCTATTTTGAGCATGGTTTGAGGCTGTTGCCTATAGGCCTGTCAGTCTGTCAGTATCTGCTCTAATATTTTCCACTCCTCTAAACCCTGCTGGCTGAATACTCAATCACTCAGTTAATAAAAGGCTGTTCAAGGAGCTGTTCATCTTCAACTCAGCCACACAACTTATCTCTGTATTGGGAGTATTGGTGCTTCAAGTCCAGATAAAGTTTTAATGGAACTGAAGGAGAAAGAATCACTTGGGTTTAATTAAACGGAGCAAATAATTATCCGTTTGACCTAATAATTGGTATTCCTATGACATGCTGGTACTTTCTTACCTCAACTAAATAGGATTCTCTTCAGTCAGGAGGATGATTTTTTATTTTTTTCATTGTGAGTCTTCCAGTGCCCTGTGGAATCATTATCCAGTGACCCCTCCAAATTAACATCATGTGCCCATCAGCCAGCGGGTAGAAAGGCTCAAGTTAGAGCTGGACAGAGCATCTCAGTGGAATATAAAATTAGTCTCATGATCTCCAGTAGATGGGTCATACGAGTAGATGGGTCACATCAAGTCTCTGTGGAAGTTTCCCACAAAATTTAGAAAGTCTTGTGTTTTACAAGAAGGAATTTAAAAAGCTGTCATTGTGTCAGATGTGATCATCGCAGTTTTATATACATTTCAAAACTCTAAACTCTATAATATTAAGCTAATCCTTTTTAGCAACATTAACTTTATATATACTTGCGATGGGAATGTGACAATAAGTGGTCTGTAATGTAACGTACGTGGTCCAGTCTGGTCCTGACATGAATGTGGATGAGTGTTGAGAAATATATGATAAACTGTGTGAAGTGATCATCTCTCAGTAGTCTGTAAGGAATCTGCATGGTTTACTGTGCAGTCTCTGATGCTCTTTAGAATATGAAGTACTCAATTATTAATGAATTACTCCTCTCCTTTTTAAAGCATTACTACTGCTTATAAATGTACAGTTTACAAGCTCTGTAATTGTAGTTCGTATTGCCTCATTAGCGATCCTCAGTGTGTTTTCTTTCAGAGCATGTGGCTGAATAAGACCGGTGGCTTTATTTAGAATGCTGGATGTTTGAATGTGTTGTTCAATTGCAGGAACGTGTCTCCGTGGCTGCCAGGTTCCCCTGGCTGCCCCTATGGAGATTAACTCCAGGAAGCAGCCCGCTGAGCTCCTCGTTATTAGTGCTGTTCTCCTCTCGTAGCGCTGATTAAATAATGATTGTGCTGCAGAAAAACAAAGTTAGTTTCATGCTCCAGAGCTCAAAACCATGAAAAGTGAGTGTGGGAGCTGTTGTGATGCTAAGGAGATTCTCTTTGTCTTTGAGGGTGAGACGGACAGGTGCCGTCATCTGTTGCCTTCCTCCACCCGCATCATCGCCTTTGAATACCTGCACATTAAATGACTGCACCTCTTAACACTGTTTATGGAGGTATCAATAGGTCCTGCCTTTATGTGTACATGGCACGCGTGTGTGTGTCTGCACGTGTGTGTGTGCCTGTCTGCCCACCTCTAAGAAGCTGTCTTTAGCAGAGATAAGCAGGTGCTCTGTGCAGCTGGTGGTCAGAGATTACAGCCAACAATGTGACAGCTTCTCACCCTGGTCCAGCGCTGTCATCCACACCGCTGCTTGGAGACATGGACTCTCAAGTCAGACAGCCTGGACTCATATGATTGGCCTTTTTTTTTGCCATTTCACTGTATTTGCTCATTAACTGCAAAGCCATTCAATTTGCCCGTTGCATTAGGGAAAAATTAATTCGCATTCTGTTGGACCATAACCCATTCAGTCACCAGCTATAAACACAGCAAGTCTAAACACTGGTGTACCTCCTCCCAATTAAAGGGATAGTTCATCCAAAATTCAAATTTCACTCATTATCTACGTCTATGTCGGGGCTTCAATACAAGAGGGACATTACAGACGAGCAGTATGGAGGTATTTGGATGTTTTTTGGTGTGTCTTTTTGGACGAAGAAAAGTGAGCACCATTCACAACCATATATGGACAAATACTGCTGCGCGGACCCCCCCCCCCCCCCTAACTCCGAGAAGGCACGGAGGACTCTGAAAATTCTCCCAGCCCTTAGTCGACATGAGTAGTGAGTTAAATTTGAATTTTGGGTGAACTATCCCTTTAAACCTTGAAAATGTTCTGTTTCACACATAAATGCCATAAAATCCATCACCTGATTTATCTTACTCCTCTCTATTAGGTTGCATATTTTATAAAATGTATATTGTATACAAAAAAAATTCTACTGTATGTCACGGCACTTAGTCCACAGAAGAGGCTCAGAGCATCTCCTCTGATTTGTAGTTGCTATGGATAATGGCTCTGGAGAGCAGTCTGGGAGAGGAGATGTAAGACTACACTGAGATAAAATATATCTTCTAATTCAACAACGCTTCAGATGTAACACAGGAAAAGTGTAAAATATGTGACCTTGATATGTGAATTCACATCAGTAAGTCACCCAACGTTCTCACTGCTCAACCAGATACACAGTAGATGAAAAATGGCAACATGGGAGTTGTGTGGAGCGGTGAACACACTATAACTTCATTTTAATTTAGATATTTGAACCATCAAAGTTCAGGTTTCCAAAGTTGGACTGAATGGTAAAGTCTTTTTTTTTGTCGTTTTCTCCTCTAATGGATTTGCAGCACATGACTGCAGAATAAGTGCCATATTAATAAATACCTACTTTTAAAAGTTAATTTCTTTTTTATTTAATTTGATTGCTTCTTTTTAGACAGACTTTTCAGTTATCATTGTTGTTGGCTGGAGGCTTGACAACCCAGAGCCCCATTCGGATACAGGGCCAATTTTATTATCCAACTCCTTCCCCAGATTTGCGGCTGGCCAGCCAGCCAGACAGAAGGGAAATTTGGCACCGTCCTCGGACTCCACCCTGCCAGTTTGAAAACAAAATGACCTTTGTCACTGACAAATATTCAAAAGCAATTTGAATAGCAGGTGCTCCTAAATTAGAATTTAACAGTGAAACCCTCGCCAGGAGACTAATAGTGGGTTGGCTCATACTGACCATTAGCATTTTGGAGATAATATTACAGAATTAATTAGAGATACTTTAGTATCCATTACTGCTTGGAGAGAATAGTCTCAGAAGCCATCACTCTATGGAGGCCTCAGTCTTAAATGGATGTCACAACCATGGGATGATTTCAATCTAGGTGAAAATGTCTCCATTCATATTTAAATAGCTCACAAAAATATCCAGCCTCACACCAATCGCTTCGAAATTGAGACTTTTTTTCTGTTCCATACTAAACTAATGCATTGAATTGCTAATATGCCCTATGAATAAATGAATAAATCCTTTTCAAAAGTCATCATTTCCCCTCTCTGTCCAGTCCCTGGGGAGTCCAGATAAGATAGGCCTGCCAGGAGATGACTGATATAATGATACCTGATTGGTTGGGGAAACTGTTTTTTCTTTTTTTTTTTTTACATTCTGTACAATCATTACAGTCTCATAATGAAGAACATCTATAAATACGTACATGTGATTCAATGAATACAGGGAGAATAGTCAGTAACAGACAAATGAGGAAAACCAGAATCCTTTCACATTGAAAATGAAAATGACAGAGTTGAATTTGAAGAAGCACGCACACTCGCACAGGAGATGTGCGAGAAATTCACAACAAAGCGATGAGAACATCGACCTGTTGGCTGCTGCTTTGAAATCAGTTTTGAAACAGGCTTTTTCCGCCTTCCTCATCTTTCCCTCTGTGCCTCCGTTAGCTCTCTCTGGAGTTACTGCAGCAGCATGCAGCACCGGTTCATTTATAAAGTTAACCTTGGGTCATCACCGCAGTCAAAAATGAGTTTTTTCAGAGTGCTAAGCAACAGGCTCTGTGCTCAAAGATACAGTAAGTAAAGCTGCATAATTAAGTCATCCATAGACAGCCTCAGGGCAAAAAGAGAGACTGAAAACATAGGAATAAAGATGGAGAACGGTTCATTCATTCACAAAGAGAAGCTTTTCTCAACTTAAGATATTTATGTTGACAGTAAAGAGAAGGACTTGTTGAAGTGGAGCCTTCATGGCAGGCTTTTCCACAAGGCTAAAAATGATTCTATTCATTTGATCCAGAGGGGCACACCAAGGGGCAAAGGGGCAGTAGCTTTAGCAATCATAAGCATACAGAGCATGTCACTGCATTTGAATGAAGCCATATGAAAAATTAAAATAAGAAGGAAGAATGATGCCCAGTGATGATTTAAGATTTTAGATTCATTCCCTATTGAATTTAATAATCCAATACAGTGGACATTTAACTTCCTACATTTATTTTTTGTTGCATTTTGTCCATGGAGTTGTGGGCAGGAACAGTTTTTAGAACACTTTACTCAGCGCTGTAAGCTTTACAGATCAAACCTCTTGGAAAAAGATTGTGCTCTGTACCAACGATATAAAGTAAATGTCATGTCCACTGAGTGCAGCCATAATTTCAAGATAAAGTTGTGATTTCTATCTGGCACCCAAGGGCCTCATATAGAAACTTCTATTTCAAATTTCACACAGCGTGACTGACACTTGCAGGACTTAGTATTTGGACTTTAAATTTAGGAGCCATAAAGAGGTTATACAAAAAAGGTAACAGGCCAATTAAAAATACACAGTGTCTCTAAAAACCAACTCGCATGACACCAACATGGAAAAACACTTTAACATAAATGGGTCAAGCTCCATGTAAAGGTTTATTTGTCTTAACAATGAAAGATATGGAAATATATATAAAAAGAACTATTGGATTGTTGTTTGTTAGATTGAAATTAGTTTATTTAGTCTACCTTCTAGCACAGTGCAGATGGTACAGACAGGCTTGGCTGAGAGCAAAGAGAAACTGGGTCTGTGTTGAGCTCAGTGAGGGAGATGGAAAAAGGGAGGGAGCTTTTATAACACTCAGGCCTGAGAAAAAAATATTTTAAAAAAAAGGATATATGGGGTATGGTTAAACCGATAGGGAGACTTTAAATCCAATATCAGCAGTTTGAGGGGTTTTCTTCTAATATTTAATGTATTAATAAAAGACTGTGTTGAATGTTCAAAATATCTTTGTTGTCCCTACAGGGAAGTTCGCAGTCAGCAAACACACATAGACAGACACACATAGCATTGAAAACTCAATCAACAGCCTCATATGATGGCCATAGTGATACGTATAAGTGTTCATTCATCAAGATCAAATTGTAAAGGTCATGTCAGCACGTGTAAGCATCTTCAGACAACAGTTAAAGGGATAGTTCAACATTTTGGCAAATTCACCTATTGATAATCCCTATAGTCATAGCAGTAGGTTCATCACCTTTAATTATCAGTGCATGTCATTCTGAGATCAGCGGGGCAGAGACGCAAGCTGCTCAGTGAACACAATGGAGGTGAACGGTACAGGTCCCCTGTCCCTCATCAACTCATCAAATACACAACTCCACAACAAGAAGTTGTGACCTGCACCTTCGCCACGCTATGAAATAATCATGTAAAATTTTGTAACATTACGACACATGAAGTAAACACTTGGAACTGCTTGCGCTTTTGAAATCACTCCGCTCAGCAGCCGTGTCTGGAATGTAGTTTCGGCTAAGCATTTGCCTCCAAAACAACTCTGTCTCGTAATGTTACATTATGATTATTTCATAGCGTGGCGAATGTGCAGGTCACAACTTGTTGTTGTGGAGTTGTTGGATTGTGTATTTGAGTATGTGAGTTTGATGAGGGACAGGGGACCTGTACCGTTCACCTCCATTGTGTTCACTGAGCAGCTCACGTCTCTGCCCCGCTGATCTTAAAACAACATGCACTGATAATTAAAGGTAGTGAACCTACTGCTATGACTATAGGCGTTATCAAAATACTAGGACTATAGGGGATTATGACAATAGGCGAATTTGCCAAAATGTTGAACAATACCTTTAAAATACCATCTGCCATTTGAAGACTGAGGAGCAGCAGAGGAACTTTCACTTCAGTCTATCAGTGATCAAACATCATCAAACTGGATGGGACTATTAAAAACTAACATTTATATAAATGCCAATGCAGATTTATGAATGGTAGTAGTAATGCATAATCTTAGCAAGGCAATTTTATTTGTATAGTCCATTTTAACAACAGTTTGTCTCAAAGGGCTTTACACAGCATCATAACAACATCCTCTGCCCTTAGACCCTCACATCCACTGAGGAAAAACTCCCTGGAAAACCCTTTCAAAGGGGAAAAAATTGTAGAAACCTCAGTGTGAGCAACATAGGAGGGATCCCTCACCCAGGACAGGGAGACGTGCAATAGATGATGTATACAGACAAGAAAACAGTTTATAACACAATATGGAAAAACATGGAAATGGTTAACAAGCAACTGTTCTGCAGGAGAGCAAAAGTGTAAGGACTCTGCTACTTAATTTACACTGGATAACCTTAGTCAGTGTTATCTAAGATAGCAGAGCATCATATTTGCAACTCCAGTCAGTGCTCATCCTCAAAGGCTTTTCTGTATCTGTTGGATATCAGAAGCCTCTGACTGTGATAGCCTTTTCACTCATCTGTTGTGGTGCTAATGCTTTAATAGTTTATTAGTTACAGCTAATTAACTCTGACAGTTGTTATTTCACCCACCGCTATCAATGTGTAGCCTTTGTCTGCCATTCTTTTATCCTTTTCCCTATACCGCTTCTGCATGCATGATAATGGTGGAGGCTGGAGCCAATCCCATCTGACGCGGGGTGAGGGGCGGGGTTCACCTGGACAGGTCACCAGTCTGTCACAGGGCCACTTATAGAGATGAACAACACACACACTCACATCCATGCATACAGGCAATTATGGAAGAGTCTCCAATCAACCTAATGGGCATGTCTGTGGACTGTGGGAGGAAGCCACCTTGAAGCTCCATGCACCCGGACAGGGAATCTGACCCAGAACCTTTTCACTGAGAGGTGACGATCCTAACCACAACCGCCCCCCCCTTTTATTTTGACTGCTTCTGAAATTAAAGGGATACGCCAACATTTTTTTTGGGTGTCTTGCCTCACTCCCGAGTCCATGACCAGCAGATAGACACCATCCTTTCAACTGTGCATGCAGTAACAAGGGAGATACGGGCAGAGCTGGCGCACCGCTAATTGGCTTAGCTCAAACTGGAAGTGCATAGGTAGTGTTAGCCTGCCTCCTACCTGAGCCGAAATCAGCAGTCAGAAGCTGATTTAATTTTAGCTCTAAACTCTGTAAATATATCACTTTATCGACATTTCAAACATTTTTAGGCGAGAAAGTAGCCGTTTAGATCAGCAGTGTGACGTTAATTTGTCTAAATACCAGCTGTTTACAATTTTGTTCTTTCACAAAATAAAACACCCGTTGCCCTTATACAGAAAGCCATGATGAAAGAATTTGTGCTTTTACTTTGAAATAGGAAGCTAACCTACTCTCGATGTAGCTAGCTTGAACCAAAGTAAACCGTCTCTGCTTGAACCCTCCGTTTTGACCGATCTCGTCCCGTTACCGGCATTTGACCGCTCAAGATGCCTTACCAGAGAGTTTTGTCAGCTCTGAGATGAAGATTGGCCCATCGGTTTCCGTTTAGAGTTGCTGAAGAATTTATCTGATGAGTTTAGGTGGAGGCAGGCTAACACTACCTATGCACTTCCAGTGTTTGAGCTAAGCTAATTAGCGGTGCGCCAGCTCCGCCCATATCTCCCTTGTTACTGCACACACAGTCGAAAGGATGGTGTCTATCTGCTGGTCATGGACTTGGGAGTGAGGCAAGACACAAAAGAAAATGTTAGCGTATCCCTTTAAAAAAGAATAAATGCAGCTTTACAGGCGTAGCAGCAGTAACACAGGTCATAGGTGGTGAATGAAGCTGGCCCATGGACGCTCTGGTGTCAGAATGAAGAGGGAGGAGGAACAGGTTTGATTAATTTCAGCTGTGAAGCGCTAATGAAAGTGACAGAAGTAGGAGAAGTCTGATGGCGTGGAGTGGATCCAGATGGAGGGAAGTGGAGAGACAGCTGATTCAGACCTGGCACCTCATTTGAGTTTTGTGTTAGAGAGGAAACCACAAGTCTAATTAAATGGATGGTGATTTACACAGTAATAGGTTCCCTCCTGTCACCAGATAGATAAAGTCCATTTTAACACCTCAGTTAGCTCGCTGTTCATTCTCCAAATGTTTTATTTTTTTGTTTTAATGTATAATCAAATGAGAGAAATCCTCATTGGAATGGAAAAAATCTACATTAGCGAAGCACTTCTACATCACTTGATCTGTCAAGTAATTAGTTTTTCCTGAGATCATTTGAATATAGGAGACACTTCATTCATGAAAGATGTGAAAGTGTGCAACTGCACAGCTGTGCAAACAAAATGCACCTGCATGGCAACAAGGGAGACTTTCTCCTGTTGGCATTTTTCTCTCTCTCCCTCAAAGACAGAACAAAAGAGCGACTGACTAGCTGAGATGGGTGATTTTACAGCGCATCAGAGACAGAGTGCAGCGTTAAAAACCATCTGAGCCATCTGTCTGGCTCAGAGTGTAATGAGGAGACCTGTGCCGTGGTGGACAGTTCAGTTCAGCTAAGGCCTTGTGTCTCTAACAGGAACAGCAGTGGTCTGTTTAGCTTTGGATGCTCCATGAGGCAGACCTGTGCTCCACTCAAGACACCAGAACAACCGCATAGATTTTTTTCCCAAAGCACTCCAGTTAACAGCATGATGGTGTGAACCCCTCTGTCTTTCTGCAAGCAGGGCCGTTGATAGGAATTCTGGGCTCCCACCCCCTGACTTTTCATCACCACTTTTTTGATTGACTGTGTATAAGAGGAATTTAGTTTTTTTTTAAAATCAGTTACCTGGGGGGTTTGTGGGTCCTACTGGGCTGTGGGCCCCTAGAATTGTCATCACCTTTCTCCCCTATGCAACAGCCCTGTCTGCAGGGGTCTCACATTCACCATGTGTGTGTATAACCAAGAAGCCATCTTATTGGGAGAAATCCAGTTACTGTAAGGAGGTAAATGGGGGACTGTGCCTTCGTGCAGGTGCTCAGTAATCAGATTGCAGCCCTGTCTCCGACCAAGTCTGGCAGATTAAGTGTATTACACAGATGAGAAACTATGTTTCCTGCTCCGCTGCTGCCACAGTGATTGTGAGTTTCTGCCTTAAAGGGATAGTTCAACATTTTGGCAAATTCGCCAATTGCCTTAATCCCAATAGTTTTAGGAGTAGGTTCATTACCTTTAATTATCGGTGCATGTTGTTTTGAGATCGGCGGGGGCAGAGACATGAGCTGCTCAGTGAACACAATGGAGGCAAACGGTATTTCCGCCTTTCCCTCATCAAACTGATCAAATACACAATCCAACAACTCCAAAACACTCTGGTGGACAAGTTGTGACCTGCACATTCACCACGCTATGGAATAATCATGTAACATTACGAGACAGAGTTGTTTTCAAGGCAAACGCGTAGCCGGAACTACATTCCAGACACGGCTGCTGGGAGGAAGGATTTCAAAAGCGCAAGTAGTTCAGAGTATTTGTATTTTTACATAACGTTACATGATTATTTCATAGCGTGGCGACTGTGCAGGTCACAACTTGTTTGGTGTTGTTGGATTGTGTATTTGATGAGGGAAAGGTACCATTTGCCTCCATTGTGTTAGCTGACCAGCTCACGTCTCTGCCCTGCCGATCTAAAAACAGCTTGCACCAATGATCAAAGGTAATGAACCTACTCTTAAGACTACTGTATAGGGATTACGGCAATAGGCGAATTTGCCAAAATGTTGGACTATCCCTTTAAGTCTTTGCTGTGCACAGTTCCTACTCAGATAAATACAGCCAATAAAAAGAAATCGGCTGTCTCCATTAGAAATCGAGTTGGCTTAACCAGATTTCTCTTAACCTCTATCTCTGCTCGAGGAAACCGTTTACGTGCACAAATCAGGTTAAACAAATAAAGGCTTAACTGAATTCTTGTTCATTTTGTTAGCCAATCTGATGGTGCTGTGAATGTGTCTTTTCCCTCTGGCCCACTCAGGCATTTCACTGGCAGCGTCGGTGGTATCCTTGCTCAACTGTCATGCAAATTAGATATTGCCAACCTTTGGAAATTGCTAAGCCATAATAAAGGAAAGATTCCGCTCTTTTCAAGTCATACAATACACACACGTCAGGTGTGCTGAATGCTGAGAAAGCCCCCTCGCTGAAACAATCCCATATGGTGTATGAGTGGTTCAGGTTATATGGCGTGGGTAATGCACAGTGTTGTTATCTGCAGTATACTGTATAGGAGAGACAGGCTGAAGCAGCAGCACAGAGGCAGAGCCATGTGCTGCTGTAACACAGGGGCCAGCACCACACAGCATTTCTGAAAGATGCCCACTGAAAAAATCCAATTATGCATTTAAATGTACGCTTTATGTAGAATATTTTAAATGCCTTATGTTCCCATCAAGACAAAGAGACGTTTATGCTCAGAATGCCGTACAACCTGTAGGTGTGCTCGTGCTTAGGGATGGATACAGTAATCCAGCAGGTTGAGAGAAGTGGAAAATTGAAAGTTCTGTTTTAACAGGAAACTTGAAACATACTGAAATCTTCTACATGAAGCATTTTTGGACTTTCCAAAAAGTGTCCCAAACACTTTTTTCTGGTGGCCCTAAGTACAGTAGCAGCTGTCACACACTGGTCTGAATTGACTGAAGCTAACACACTGACTAACTCATACAGTCCTACATCAAATAACCTACCATCACACACTAACTTTATTTACTAGCAGCACAGTGGCCCCTGACTTAAAATTTTAGGAGCGCAGGCAGAAAACTTGAGGGCGCACACCATAAATCAACTTGCAAATCAAATATTTACATTATTTTTCTAATGAGAGATTCCAGAGTCTTTGAGTCGCCTCTACCATGATTAATGTGTTCATGCTAAAAAGAAAAAAGGGGGGGGAGTAATTTACTGGGTGCACATGAGCAGATGAAAAATGTACTTGCACTGTCTCAAATTTAGGGGCAGCCCTGCATCCTAAACTAAGGGTGCACTCACACTAGGCAATCGTACAGTACCGTGCCCAAACACGTTTGCCCCATAAAGTCCGGATTCTATTGCTAGTGTGAGTGAGTGTACGGTGCTTGAGCGCGGTACAATTCCCTGGCCCGGTACAGTTAGAAGAGGTGTGCTCGGGTATGGTTCACTCGTTCAGGAATGCGTACAAGCACGTACCGTAATGCACTTTGGGTTTGTTCTCCACCACGTTTCTGCAACCGTGTGTAAACAACAGTCACTTAACGATTACGTTGCACCATGCGTATTGTCACCATCACTAGCTAACATCGCTTTGAGTAAACTTCAAGATAACCATGACAACCGGTCAAACAGTGGAAAAGCGCTGTTCTTCTGCAGTCAGGTTAAAGGGATATGCCAACATTTTTTTTTTCATGTCTTGCCTCACTCCTGAGTCCATGACAAGCAGATAGACACCATCCTTTTGACTGTGTGTGCAGTAACAAGGGAGATACGGGCAGAGCTGGCGCACCGCTAATTAGCTTAGCTCAAACGCTGGAAGTGCATAGGTAGTGTTAGCCTGCCTCCTACCCCAGCCGAAATCAGCAGTCAGAAGCTGATTTCAAAATGCATATTTGTGACCAATGGGAGAGAGAGGGGTGGGGCATGCCATGCAACTACAACTACGACAACTACAAAACAATTAAAATGCTGAATTCCATTCTAATGGAAAAAAAACACATGATAACAAACATGTGTACGTGCCTGTCCATAGCTCCTCTCTATGACACTTGTATCTTGACCAGTATTTTTTTTTTTTTTACCTTTCTGTCCTGTTTTGGTCCTGCTTTATTATGTCATCAGTTTTGTTCTGTCCTTTGTTTTCTGTTTGTCTGTTTTTGGTCAGTGTATTGTCAGTTTATAAATTGTGTATGTCATTGCCTGTTTCCATTAAATAAATAATATTAATTTTTAAAAAAAATTCTGAATTCCATTCTAATAGAAAAAAAAACACATGATAACAAACCTGATTGTCCATAGCCTGTCCATAGCTCCATCGTGGTTTTACCTGAGAGTATCTGTGACGCTCCTCTCTATGACACTTGTATCTTGACCAGTATTTTTGTTGTTTCTGTTGATTTTCTATACGATACACAACTAGCCCCCTCGTGGCACCAGGTGTGAGCCTGTCTAGCTCAGGCTCAATATTATAACTGCTGATCTCTGATGAGTCAGAATCAGGCTTCAACTCAGTCGGGTCAGGTGGGGTTTGGATTCTCAGGCCCATTGAGAACTCTACTCCATGTTATAATCCAGTGAGTATCTAGTCTTAATGTAAGATAACACAAACACAACACAGAGCTAATAAAGAAAACTAGGACCAATAGCTTTAAGAATTGAACAGTGTTTTTGCCTGCAGGACAGGACTGACCTGTTCAGTGCCTGTGGTTGGACAGTGATGTTAACGTAATGACCCTGACCTCATGGAGTCCCATCCTGCCTCTTACCTTTTTTTTTTTTAGCCGCTTCCTGACAAAACCACAAAACCTGCGATGAATAAATAATGACGTGATTCGGTTGGAAGTGGTTTTTAGCCGCAAACTTAAGTGTCTGAGTATGAAGTTCATTAGAGCTGCTCAGCGTGTCAGCGTTTATGCACCGGTGGAGGGTATCTACCCCAACAATCGCATTAATCAACGGCTGAAAGACGCTGTGGGCTATTTTGAAAACATGTTGTATTTGCATAGCAGCAAGGCTTCGTCTGTGGAGCTGAAACTTGGCTGAGGCGCTCTCTTCCCCTGCCAGTACAGATATACACGTTGTGTGGATGTGTTCATTTAAGCATGCTCATTCAGATTTTGTATACAGCCTGTCTGAATTCATTTGATCTCTTACTTGATGCTTAATTCTCTCTCTCTGTGTTTTCTCTTCTGTTCTCTCCTGCTGCAGGTATGCATTGTGCAAAAGAGGGACACGGAGAAGATGTATGCCATGAAGTACATGAACAAGCAGCAGTGCATAGAGAGAGATGAGGTCCGAAACGTCTTTAGAGAGCTTGAGATCCTACAGGAAATTGAACATGTTTTTTTAGTTAATCTCTGGTGACTATCCCATGTTTTTATACTTTCACTGTGGCCTGCTTTGCCTGTGTCGCGTCATCTGCTCTGTCTGCCTGCTC
This sequence comes from Trachurus japonicus, assembly GCF_045865225.1. NCBI lineage: Eukaryota > Metazoa > Chordata > Actinopteri > Carangiformes > Carangidae > Trachurus > Trachurus japonicus. The sequence continues at coordinate 26,789,603 of NC_140921.1, read as the reverse complement.
TGTTCCAGTCTGCTCTGTGTATTTACTTCTCAATAGAGACGTGCATGCTCACTCTGAGATCTGTTGCAGCCCCTAAAATAGATGTACTCTTTGTGGATATTATGTTCGCACTGTTGCATGCACTTTATTTTTCTGCATTTGGCACTTAGTGAAAAAGAAGTTTTATTTTCTGTGTGTCATTAAAGCTTGAAACAAGTCTTTCACTAGAAACAGCTATCAGTGTAAGAAACAATTTGAGCAGGAGCGACAATTTTCAGATATTAATTTAGACTCTGAACCCATGAAGCACACTTTTGATAATTACTGCGGTTTGAATTGACCTTCCTCTTCCCCTGAGTCTGATATGTGGCTGATTGGAGGCTGCTTTCATTATTCAACGCTCATCTCTGAGTGTGACACATTTCTAGATGTAATTGGGAACCTGGCACAGTATTCACGGCGTATTACACAAAGCACTTTGCTACTACTGTAATTGGTGGGACGATACTGCACGTGCTTACACCCTCACTCTGATGGAGTGATCGTGTGGAGATGGCAAGTAGACGATTCAAGACAACTTGTGTCTGAAGATGTGAATGATCAAGGTTGAATCTAGAGAGAGGATATTTTTTGCCTGCTAGAGAAAAGCCACACTACTAGAAGCGACCGAGGGCATTTTAATGAGCATACAGCATTAGGCCTGTGTATTTTTTATAGTATAATTCCCTGCAGGAGTATATGCCTGCCAAAGCCTTCTTTGTTCTAGTTTTTCCCTATGCTGCGCTGCTCCCGCTCTTCCTCTCAGACTCTGCACCCAGCGCTATTTCAAATGCCCATTAGTGACAAAGATGCTAAATGTTATCATTGCAGCTATGTGGGAAGGAAGAGTTTCACACTTTACATCTCCACCTCCTCTCTCTGCTTTTTAAGTCGGCTTCACAGAGACGCTCCAAAGAGGGCCCGTCCATCTCACTGAGTTCAGAGAGAGAGAGAGTGAACCTGATCTCACTCAGCCTCCCAAAGTTGTAACAGTCCCGTGCAGTTAATTAGTCTGAATCTGGATAATCCACACATGCTTGTCTGGGACCATTATCTTTGACATCTATAATTGTAAGGCTCATTTACATGTATAAAAATAACAATGAGGATAGATAATTACATCAACATTAAAAGGATAGTTCACACTAATTGCAAAACCTCCAGTGATATCCAGGCATGCAGGAGGGCCACTGAGATTTCTGCCTACCACCCTTACACACACTGGATCTAATTAAATTATGTCATTAGTGCTCATAATATTGAGGAATGACACTGGAAAGTGACTGGTGTGTTTGTGGGAAGACACAGCACTGTTTTTTTTTTTAATCTGCTGGGACACAGGTTTTTTATTAATATGAACTGAAATGAACCAACTCTTAAAGGGGACATATTATGGAAATATCACATTTTGAAGGCTCTTTAACATATATTTAGGTGTTTGTCTTGCCTTCCGGCCCTAGAATGTGAGAATTTACAAAATAATCTATAATTTTCAGGCTCTCTAGGTTGAAATCCATGTGGTTTTATGAGCTGTTCCCTCAGATGTCTTCCAGTGATAACCCCACCCCTACCTGGTACTAGTAGAAGGGGCAGGGCAAGCAGTGGTTTATTTGCATTTAAAGGGACAGGCACTGAAACCAGCCGTTCTGTTTTGAGAGAATAAAAAGAACTGTGATGTTTGATCCTTGGGGGATTTTGACCAAAGCATGTCACAGACATGTCTTTAAGACACCTGGGAACTATTTTAATTTGTGGAAAATGGACATGATATGTCTCCTTTAAAACATGAAAAGTTTGTCATCCAGATGTTTAAGAACCAGTCTGTCCCATAACACCTCTGATCTTTTTGTTTCTTGCAGAAGTGAAGACTTGTGCCTTTAAACATGAGTGTCTCCCTCCATGTCTCACTCAGTCTGTGCCTGTTTGTATCATACGGCCCTTTAAAAAAAACCAAAAAAACATAGGGAACCTGTCAAATCTGCATAACAAATCCAGCGTGGTGGTGGGTGGGTGCAGGAGGCGAAGGCACGCTGCTGTCAGAACGTATGATATACGAGAGAGAGAGAGAGAGAGAGAGAGAGAGAGAGAGAGAGAGAGAGAGAGAGAGAGAGAGAGAGAGAGGTGGCGGTGGCGTAGAAAGCCAGCTGTGTGATGGTTGCAGCTGTCTCCATACGAGTGTGTGGGTGCAGCACACACAGACCCTGAACCTGGGCAGCTGTGTTGACGGTTTAGAAAAGTTACCATCACTTGTCTCATGTACAGTAAAGACACCAGGGAGGGAAACGTTACCATTTCTCAGCTGTGTGTTGCTGCTGCAGTCCGAGGCCGGGTGAAGCTCCCGTTGATACAGGACTGCTGTACAGATCATCTGCAGTGGCTGAGGTCCTGCTGTGGAGAGCCTTCTCTGTGCACACAAATGTATAATTGATGGGAAGTTGTGATTTCTCTCGTCCAGCTGGAGAGAGAGAGGGAGAGCAGGCGCTGAGTGATAAAGGAAATCAATTTACAGCTTGAGTCTATGGTATGTTTGTTATTTCTGCCTCCAGTTTACACAGACACTTTGCTGATCCTCTGTGTTGTTACGTGTTGTATGGTACGAACTGTCTGCTGCGCTCATCTGCTGCCTCAGACGGATTCTCAGCTGGGCAGGTAATGAGATGGGACTGATGAGGAGCTCTGCTTCATCCTTCCATCATCTCCCTCGCTGTAGCACACCTAGGTTTCTAATTGGATCGCCGTGTGGATGCTGCTGAACCAGAGTTGAATCAGGCTTTTCAATCAGAGCATCGCCAATCTGGCATTAGAACATTTAACTACCTTCTAAATCGACATGAGACGGACCAGCTGTTTTTTTTTTATATTTTAGTTTGGTAACACTTTATTTGACGCCTATCTCTATAGCGGAATATAACCATACTTATAATGAGTTATAATGCAGTTATAGCACTGTTAACTATAGTCATAAACACTCATAAATGGTTTATCATAACACACTATAAAGCATTTTATCTTGACTTATAAGGTCAGGTATTATAATACGTTATAATTGTTAGTAACTCTCTGACAATGCCCACATCGGTAATGCATTATAAATATAGTTATAATTGGCTTGTGAACATGTATACCTGTCATTATAAACACTCATAAATTATCATAAGGGTTTATAACAATAAGCATAACACATTAGAGCATGATAACTCTATTATAATACTTGACCTTATAAGCCATTATAAAATTCTCTATGATGTGTTATTCTTATTGTTATAAAGCATTATGATAATTTATGAGGCGTCAAAGTGTTACCTTTAGTTTTTTTGTTTCAGTTCGGTTTTTATTCGTCACTTTCATGAGAAACCATTTGTTTAACATGGGAGCGAGAAGCCGTTCTCCCTGTCATGTTGTATGCAAAGATAAAAGAGATAAGACATGTTTAAAACAAGACACTAATTCTAAAGTTCTAAAAAGACAGCAACATTTTGTTAAGTAAAATAATTAGTTAGGAATAGATAAAATTACATTAAAAAAAATTACCATTTTCAAGCTGGTACCACCACAGCATCTTTATATATATACATGTGGCATCAAAACGGTGGTATTTATGCAAATGTCTGCAAATTTTCTAATGTTAACAAAGAATTTTGTCTTAATGTAAGTAATCAACTCAGTAATTTTCATGGAGATATCTAAAGGTTAAAAATTTTACCCTATTCACGTGAGAAAAATAATTAATAGGCGTATGAATGGGATATGTTTGGGTCTTTTTCGAAACTTTCCCCTAATGGGATTCTTCTGGGCTTTTTTCCCCTCACTCAAGACATGTTGAGGATACAAAATCAGTTGAGTTTGTTTCTGTTGCAATTTGTTCAACCTTTTTTCTTAAAGTGACTGGACTACATGTGCGTATGGGATAGTCAGTCAGTGCGTCGTCCCATGGTGTTGTTGTTGGGGGGAGATGGGGGCAACATGTGGTGGGCTTTCAAAGTTCTGATGGCTTGGGGTTTGTTTGGGAAGTGACTCTTTAAAAAAAAAAAATATACCACTCTTTATGAAGCTTTGATGAAGCTTCATCAGAGTGTTTTTATTGATGCAGTGCCAGGAGGGAGCCTCAGCTAGTCAGAGATGGAGAGAGAACACAGGAAAACACACCAAGTAGCTGTCAGAGGAAGTAATGATTCCTGCAATCATGGAGCTGGGGAGAGGAGGGGGAGGGGGGGCATCAAATAGCAAGGAATGGTGCACAAGACTGCACAAAGAAAGTATATGACATTGATTTGTTTGGTCCAAAAAAAAGAGAGAGAAAGATGTGCAGACTAAGAGGATTTGTAAGGTTTCCCTTCAGCTTTTCCCTCTCACGCTCACAGGCGCTGGTTCAGTCTCAGAGCCGGGTTCGGCTTCCACTGAGACGTCCTGGGTTCTGCCGTGCCTTTTCAGCGGTTCTGTCTGTGCTGTGTATGGCTTCAGAGGAAATTCATTAAGGAAGCAGCCTGGTGAAAGCCCACACTGAATCCCGTCAGCCAGGGGAAAGGCAAAGGCTGCTTTAAGCTGGGCGGATGTCAAGTTTGCAGCCCACAGTAATTGCTGCGACCATTCCCTTGCTGCATAGATGCGATGTGTAGGAGTCAAGGGTACACTGAATGGATTACCTTGGAGGAGGAAAAAATTAACCATCATCTGCTGCACACAACAAATCCACACAAATCCTTGTAAGGATTTGCGACACATGAGAAGACGCCGACTTCTTCTTTCCCTCATACATGTCGGAAACACCGGAGAGCAGGGGTCAGCTCTTCCCCGCTCGGAGGCAACCAATCACCATCCTCATTTGATCCCACGGTCTGCACGAAACCAGTATACGTCATTAAAAAAAAGTAAGATTTGGCCTGAGGCTTTATACCTCACAACAGATCACTCTCAAACACCATCACCCCGTCTCCCTCGGGTGCTCAGAGACACAGCAGTGAATCACAACACAGTGGACGCCGCCACAGTGCTGTTGAAAACAGACTGCTGAGGTTAGCAAGGGCTGTCGCTGCTGTCACTGTTACTATGGAGTCTGAGCTTTAAACACATTCCCTTGGGATAATCCCCGAGGATTTTAAAGGTTTCAAAACCAGAAAGAGGGGTGAGTCATCTGGAGAAGCAGGATACGGTTGCGTTTGCTCTTTACTGTCCATCCCAAGCAAGTGAGAGGAGTGGTGAGGATGGATGTGCTGTGTCCTGTTCAGCCTCCATTAGGAATATTGATTTCAGGCCTGGATGGCGCAAGGCCTTAGGAGACTGGAACAAATTAGCCTCTCCACCCCCGGTCAGCAGTTATAACAAGGCCTGCGAGGGGGCATGGCTTTAAATCATCCTCATAAAAGGTAAAATATGGGCTCATTTCCAAAAGCACCGGAGTCTGTTTCTTTAAAGCAGATATCAGTGGAATGTTTTTGTTAATATAAGTCCTAAATAGTCCTATTTTCCGTCAGCAATCACTTACATGAAGTATTTCAGCCTAAACACGAGTCTCTCCGTCACTCTGCTCTGCTGTAACCCGAGGAGAAAATTTTCCTTGTGGGATACAAGTGTTATCCAATGAGGGGAGAGAACGGCATGAAGGGCTGTGTGTGCAGCCAAGGGATGCGCGTGAATGTGGTGACGTAGCACGAGGACCAATTGATGCCTGACAAGGGCGGGGGCTGCTAACTCATGGTGCGTTCAAGGAAACTCGTACTTTGTGTTTTTCCTTCCTGTGAAGTCATACCAGTTCGATCTGGTACGAGTTCACGGGTCGGAAGTTACGAGTGGCCGTTATAGGGAACTTTCACAGACAACAGGACGGTAAAAACACGAGCTACGGGTTACCTGGAACGCTACCAAGTCGTAGTTGTGACTTGAAGCTGTAACTTACGGTTTCAAAAGCCTGCCTTGAACACAGCATTAGCCGAAACGGCCGTGCCGATGATATCTGCTTTAATACTGCATTGAGCATCTGCTGATTGTTTTGCCCTCATGAAGGACTTAAGGCTTCATACACCACTTTTAAAGGTATAATATGTAGGAATTCCCCCCATCTAGCGATGCGGTTGCATATCGGAACGTATTCTTCATTCACGTGAAATTGGGCAGACGTCAGACAGACAATAGACGCTGCATGTAACAGGATAAACAAGTGGTCCGCCAGCACGAGGCAAAACAATACAGGCGTGACAATATGTTGTCATGGTGATGATGTTGTATTGTTTACGTGACCCACGTTTTACCGTCTTTTCTCTCGTCGAGTAAAATGACATCCGGTTGGTTTGCCGACGGCCGTCTGCCTGACTGCACCTGAATGCAACATCAGTGTCTCCGTGCTTCCTCACACTACACAGTGGTGACAGTTTTAACAGGCGCTACCTGGAAAACTTTCTCCCCGAGCCGACAGCTCTGGTGGGTTTCCGTGGTTACCTACGGTCACGCTGCCACTCAACGTAAAAAATGGCGATGCAACATGGCCGCCTCGGTTCGGTGCGTTGCCCACTTATGTATTTGTAACGACTTGTAACAACTCATTCTAAGGTACGAGAAAGCTTTCATCTGTATGCGGGTGTGATTCAACTTCAGTGAAATACATATTTATGAAAGCAGTATTTGATTTTTGCTAATAAAAAGCCAAATAAGTTACACACTGGAGCTTTAAAGAACTTTCCAAGTGCACCTTGTGAAATGAGGCCAGTGGAGCTGCTGTGTCTTAAGGTGAGTGGTTACTGGCTGTGGAGGGGAGAGGCAGCGTTCACTCACTCATTGTTTGGGGAATCCTCAGAGGAACACGCCCACGTCTCGTGATTGAGTCGTTCCACCGGCTCCGGGGAGTCCGTCTCCATCATCAACTTTATGTAGGCCGTCGAAACTTTTCAGACAGACTCCAGCCAACAGAATCACATGCTCGCCTTTTTTTCCTCTCCTCATAACTGTTCTCCTCTTCCACTGTCCCTCTATTTCCCTCTCTCTCCGCCCTGCCTCCCTGGGCCCATTTGTCATTGTGGCCTGATTATTTCAGCCTGTTCCTTGTACTCCTTCCAGCCGGCTAACCTTCCTCTGTCATAGTCGCTGTGATTGTCGCAGCCCAGTCCTGTCATGGCCTTTCAGCGTGGCCTCCTCCTGCTTCTGGACACTAACAGCTCTCCCCTGGCTGCACATTACGGCCTGGAATTCATTCAAACTCAAGGATTTGACCTGCAGCTTCTTAGTGCTACATATAAACCACCACTGTGTTCATTATTTGAGTATGAAGAGCAGCAGAGGGCGCATAAGTATACAACTTCAAGGAGATTTTCAAAGAATGGAATTCACCCAAATGCCTTTCGACAGGATTTGACATCTTTCAGCTCATAAAACCAATCCACTAATTTGTAATCCAACAGAGAAGCAACAAAAACTACAGCTTCCAGTTCCCTGTTTCTTCAGTCGGCCACTTGAGGCTGGTCACCTTCATACACCAGACCCTTGCTCGTTTTTGTATTTTCTTGAAATTTGTGTGCAGAGATGGTGACGGCCCAGCAGCTCCCTCTGAGCTTCGATACCACTCCCCTGAAGCCTATGACCTGGAACCTACAGCAGACTAATGTATGTAGCTCAGAATTCTTTAACATTCATCAGTTCCAGATATTCTTCATCAGTTACACTGCTCCAGTTTCTTTTCTTCTTTCAAGATGTAGGTTATTGCTGAAAATGCTAATCTGTATCCGTTGTTTTTACTCCTGCAAAATGACAACATTCTTGACTCTAATGTGACATTAAAGGAGACATATTATGTCCCTTTTCCACAAATTAAAATAGTTCCCAGGTGTCTTAAAGACATGTCTGTGACATGCTTCGGTCGAAATACTCCAAGGATCAAACATCACAGCTCTTTTCATCCTCTCAAAACAGCCTTGTTCAGAACGGCTGGTTTCAGTGCCTGTCCCTTTAAATGCAAATGAACCACTGCTTGCCCCACCCCTTCTACTGGCACCAGGTAGAGGTGGGGTTATGCAAATTCGAAAACTAGTTACATCGGAAGACAATTGAGGGAACAGCTCATAAAACCACATTGATTTTAACCTAGGGAGCCTGAAAATGACTGATTTGTTTTGCCCATTCTTGCATTTTGGGGCTGGAAGGCAAGACAAACACCCAAATATATGTTAAAGAACCTTCAAAAAGTGATACGTCCATAATATTTCCCCTTAAGTGACTTTAAGTTTTTTGGGGGGATTTTATGTCTTTAATCAGCACCACTTTCCAACTCCTGACAGGCAGCAAGACAGCACAAGACTGCTGCTTTTGATTTTTAGGGCTTGGGAATAAAATTGTTTGTCATTCTCCTCCGTCCCATCCTTGGCAGTCTTAAAGGTGACAGGTCTTGTCAGTGCCAGAGCTTTCATATGCTCCAGTTGTCATCCTCTATCTGATATCTCCCTGTCACGTCGGTGAAATCGGGGAAGCAAGTGACGGGCGACCCCGAGCCGCTGCAGCCTCTCCCTCTCGCTCTCGCTCTCGCTCTGATATTTTGGCAGAGGCCTGGGAAGACCGTTTTGTGCAACACTGAGATAGTGAGTGGCGCCTTGGATGAAGCTCATCTGTCAACTGGATACCATGGAATCAGACTGTGACAATGAGGTGATAAAAAGGTGACAGTGAAGAAGTCCCTGCTAATGGCAGACAGTATCCTGGGGCCGGCCATCTGCTGAGGCAGCTATGTGTTTTAATAGCGTGGCTGGGGGGGTTATACCTTATCTGTTGTAGGTGCAGAGATGGACAGAGTACTCGATCCCAGTACTTGAGTAAGAGTACAAATACTACTGGTCAAAATGTACTCCGTTACAAGTAAAAGTAGCTTAGTCGACATGTTACTCGAGTAAGACTAAAAAAGTACTTGCTTCTAAATGTAGGCTACTTAAAGCAGAAGTAAGCGATCCGGTCGTTTTGGCTAATGCTGCGTTCCAGGCAGGCTTTTGAAACCGTAAATTACAGCTTCAAGTCACGACTTACGACTTTGTAGCGTTCCAGGCAACCCACTCGTGTTTTTCCGACCTTTTTTACCTGTGAAAGTCACTATAACGGCCACTCGTAACTTCCGACCCGTGAACTCGCACCAGATCGAACTGGTCTGATCGACCAGCTCGCATCAGCTCGACCACTCGCACCTGATCGACTTCACAGGTCGGTCTTGTCAGCCGATGGAGTTAGCAGCCCCCGCCCTTGTCACGGATCTATTGGTCCTCGTCCCTACGTCACCACATTCACACGCATCCCTTGGCTGCACACACAGCCCTTCATGCCGTTCTCTCTCCTCATTGGATAAAACTTGTAGGATACGAGAAAAGTTTTCTCCTCGGCTCAGAGCAGAGCAGAGTGACTGACAGACCCGTGGTTCGGTCCAAACACTCTATGTAAGTGATTGCTGTGGGAAGACTATTTAAGACTTATATTAACACAAAAATATTGCTTACTTCTGCTTTAAGTAAGAGTAAATTTCTTATTTTTCACATCAATGAATTACTATAATGTTTTCTAAATTAAATTAAGGACCTTTTAACTCTTGTTTCTGAGAATTAACTCTTTGAAACCAAGAGCAATCCTGAAAGTAACGAGTACTTTTCAGCCTTTCTCGAAATTAACTTGAGTAAAAGTAAAAATATTTGTCTTGGAAATGTATTCAAGTGAGAGTAATAAGTACCAAAGAAATCTAATACTCAAGTAAAGTACAAACAGTACTCAAGTAAATTTACTCTGTTACTGTCCACCACTGTGTAGGTGTCTCTGTCATTTCTTGGAGTGCATCCTGCACAACTGTCTTATTATAGTGATGGCAGGGTGTCTATAATGGCAGCTGATGGTAATGACGGCCCAATCTTGATGTTGTTATTGCGGTATTTGTAGCTCTATTAGCAGTAACACAATGCATTAGGGAAAATATTGTGTTACTGCATTCACTGAATGTGTAGTGTCCGCCCACTATCTACCCTATCACATAAAAGTGGAAACCATTTCATCATTGAATATACACAGCGGAGGAGAAAGAGTGAGAGGAAGAGAAAGACCCAACACTTCTGCAAATGTCTTTTTTTCCTCTCTTTTCCAATCTGTGGACGAGATGGAATGAGTTTTCACTCTGCAACAAACGTTGGGCCCATTCCTCACTTTATAGAGGATATGACACCTGAATAGAACCAATCAGAGTGTTCCCCCGAGTGTTCCACAGCAAGCCTGACGATAGAGAGAGAACCTGCAGCTGTAAGAAGAAGCACTACCCCCTCCCCAGTATCACGTTTTAAGATTGAGATATTATTTTCATTATTGTACAAAACCACTTTGATCACCCGTGTGGCTTCATGTTGTGTTCAGCGTCTGGGGCACAACTTGGGGAGTGTTATGGACTGCAGAGAGGCTGTGTTTTTAATTGGACCTGCTTGATTAGTAAGCCTGATTGACATAAACTGTTCAGCGGTCCAGGAGCAGCCTTCAGTTAAGTAACACTCGACAAAGACTGTTTCCAAACTTTAATTTGACAACCACTTTCTCTCTTCCTCTTGTTAATGTTACAATACAAGGAGCATGGTTAGAGCTACCCATACAGAAATATAAGTCAGGCCTCTGCATTATGCATGAAGGTTTCCTCATTCATGTAGGTACATGGCAGGGAAAGATGCATGAATAGAGCATTGATGGAACAGCACTGAAGAGAAGGCCTTGTGCCATGCCTGTCCTTGTTTGGGTTTCTGTAAACATGCTTGTGTTTATCTGTGGAGGCTTTGCACTGGTGATGTGTACTGTATGTGTGTATGTATGTACTGCCTGCTGCAGCAGAATTCCCTGTACAGCATGTACTGGTTGTTTGTGTGGACATGCTTAAAGGGATAGTTCAACATTTTGGCAAATTCACCCATTGCCATAATCCCTATAGTCATAGCAGTAGGTTCATTACCTTTACTTGTCGGTGCAAGCTGTTTTTAGATCGGCAGGGCAGAGATACGAGCTGCTGAGCTAATGCTACAGAGGCATATGGTATTTCCAGCTTTCCCTCAAAACTCATCCACAATCCTCCAACTACTCCAAAACGCTCTGGTGGACATGTTGTGACCTTCACCGCGCTATTAAATAATTATGTAACATTACGAGAAAGAGTTGTTTTCGAGGCAAATGCGTAACTGGAACTACATTTCAGACATGGCTGCTGGGCGGAGTGACTTCAAAAGCAAGTAGTTCTGAGTATTTGCTTCATGTGTCGTAATGTTACATACAGTAATTATACGTCATTATTTCATACTGTGGTGAATGTGCAGGTCACAACTTGTCCATGAGAGTGTTTTGGAGTTGTTAGATTATGTATTTAGTTCGAAAGTAGAAATACCATGCAGCTCACGTCTCTGCCCCGCCAATCTAAAAACAGCTTGCACCGACAATTAAAGGCGAAGAACCTACTCCTAAGACTATAGGGATTATGGCAATAGGCAAATTTTCCAAAATGTTGAAATATCCTTTTAAAGCATGTCCACTTTCCAATGGACAGTGACTGAGTGCTGTATCCTCCTCCTCCTCCTCCTCCTCCTCCTCCTCCTCCTCCCTGCCGGTCCCAGGTACTCCTTCCAGGATGAGGAGGACATGTTCATGGTGGTGGACCTCCTGCTGGGAGGAGACCTCCGCTACCACCTGCAGCAAAGTGTCCAGTTCAGTGAGGACGCCGTCAAACTCTACCTCTGTGAGATGGCACTGGCACTGGACTACCTGCAGAGCCAGCACATCATCCACAGGTATGAACACATCTCTCCTCTTCTTCATTCCAGCTCAAGGCCTCTGTCAGCCTCCAAGCCTTTTGTGAACATTTGTAAAGAAATACATTTCTCTGTCTCTTCTGCCTACACAGAATTGAAATGAAAATGTAATTTTTTTTCATTTAAAGCTCTTTTACTTGAAACGCGAAAAACTGTTTTGGACAGTGAAGATGATTCTATGTCAGAAACGGAAAGAAAATGAAAAATATCCGCACACTGCTGAATAGAGCTCCCACATTTTTATTAATAAACCACAACGTTTCGACCACCTATGGGTCTTCTTCAGGTCATCTGAAGGTGTGTTTGGGGTGGAGCCTATAAATAGGGGAGGATGGAAGCGCAGTGACCCATGATTTTCATCTGCTGCAGAACCCCATCTTAGTAAATCATATGTATAGAACAATATAGATCTCTAATTAGATCATAACAATGACAACAACTTTAAACCCCAGGTAGCAAAAAGACATATGAAAGACCTGGAGCAATGGACAAAAAGTGATCTTAAATAAGAATAGAAAATAACTAATCATCACAGAAAATATTCAAAACCCATCAAAATACGACCCTCACTATAATAGCACATAGAAATTAATTATAAATCCTTGGCTTCTATGTCAGAAACTCTCAGTCAGTGGAAGCTACTTTCAAACCAAAGATGGATTAAAACAGCTCTGAATGATTTATTCGCAGGATGTCGAACAAAAACAAATAACCTTACAACAAAAGACAAAAATATTCATTTACAGTTTTTTCCAACTGCAAAAACACAATTTTGCAAACTAGGCTGGTTAAAATACTCAACACAATTCATAAAACCACCCAATCAAACTGCAGAATACCTCATATATCTCATACCTCATACAGTATATCCAAAATGAAGCACTGCAACCAAAACTACATATGGCATTATCAAAATCAAATGTATGCACCAAACACTACACACTTCATTCGTAGTACCAGATTTTTGTCTAACCAACCAACTACACTCAATGAAAAGCACTCATCTTGCAGACACACACACATGCTGTTGAAACATTTTTTATTTTATTTTTCACCAAACAAGTCAGTGCAACATATGCACAGCAGATAATATATTTACATTGGAGTGAACAAAAATATGCTCACAAAACAGTAAACTAAAAAAAATATATGAAAACTCTCACTCTTCCTCCCCCTCTCATTCTCCCTTTCCCTCCTCCTCTTCCTCCCTGCAACATCTTCCATTGTCCAACGTCAAGACTGCCTTGGATATTCACTTAACCCTAAGACAATTATCAGTATTTCTAAAAACGCAATGGAAATTCATCTTTGATGTGGCTCTAAGAAATTATAGTTTGAACAGGTGGTTAAAAACATCCAAAACACAGTTAAACACAACACATAGAATGAAAGTTGATGGCAGTTGAAATGAATAATGTTTTCAGTAAGTTTGTCCATGCTGGAGGGAATCCTACAACAACAGCCGGGGGGAGGAATTGAACTGTGGAGTGGATGTGAAGGGTGGTGTGTGATGGTGGATGACGGTGGTGGCTTTCCATCTGACTGCCTGAGTGTGGAGATGTGAAAGTGAACACTGTGTGGTGCCTGTTATTTTGCTTGCATGCCTGATGACCCGTGACTGTCTGGATTTGTCTTTAACAGAGAGAAGGAGAAAGGTGTACCGAGATGAGATACTGTGGGAGAGGAGTGATTTGATTTTTAAAGGGATACACCAACATTTTTCAAACATCCTTTTGACTGTGCGTGCAGTAACTAATAGCTTAGCTCAAACGCTGGAAGTGCATAGGTAGTGTTAGCCTGCCTCCACCTAAAGTCATCAGAGAAACTCTTCAGCAACTCTAAACGGAAACCGACGGGCCGATCTTCGTCTCAGAGCTGACAAAACTCTCCGGTAAGGCATCTTGAGCGGTCAAATGCCGGTAACAGGACGAGATCGGTCAAAAATGTTGGCGTATCCCATTAACTTCATGGAAGTTCTTTTGCAAACGGAAGAAAGAAAACAGCAGTTACTTGAGTTTTTATAGGCGAGTGCTGGTGTCACTCCTCTGTCCATGTGATGGACATAAGGCTGATCACTCCTGTTTAATGTTTTTATTGGTCTCCAGCACCTCCTTCTACAGCAGCCGGTGACTAACGTGTGCCTGCTGTGTGCTTGCATACAGTGGCTTTATCACAGCTGCTTCTCAGGAGCTGCAAGACTGAGCATTAACAGTATAGTTACAGGATGTAAAACCAAAACAGATAACTTAACCCCATGTTGAACCAGATGTTTCTCCTGTGTTGAAAGAACTCAAGGTTCTCGAGATTTAAAATGATGTTTATATAACTTTTCTTATTCAAGAGGTTTTGGTCATGTGTGTTCAGCTTCTTCAGTAACTCATCTTTTTATGTTTCCAGTTCTGGCTGACTGCTGTATCCATAAACCCATGGTTAAGAGCGATTATCATGCAAAATAATACAACAAAAGAGTATTACATCAGAATAAGTAAAAGCAAATAGCTAGTCTCTCCCTTAGTGTGGGCTTGTGGGAACATTTTTATTTCTGTTAACTTTACATAGCTAAAGATAGCCTTCGTGTGTGTTCCAGTAATTGTTACCATCCATCATCTTCAGCCAGACTTGCTATCTGCATCTTTTTGTCCAGATATGCTGAGCATGGCGGGAAGTGTGCAATAAGTGAAAGAGCTGCGTCCCCGCAGACTACAAATATGCTGCAACAGACGGCTGAAGAACTGTTGGAACCTTGATGATTTTTCCTTTTAAACAACAGTGCGTCTCTCTGTCTGTATGTAGTATGTAGCTATGCATGTCTGTGTGTGTTTATCGTTTTGCAATCTTGAACCTGTGGACAGTAAAGTTTACCTGTGCAGCAGTGTTTGCAGAATATAACAGTAAAATAATGAAATGAGCCTTTCAGACATGTAGCACCTAAATCCACCTCTAAAATGTACGAACATGTTATAGCTGCTTTGTTTAATCCCAATAGTAATGTTAGAAAATTAAGTTACAGTTTTGCAGTGACTCAGAGCCTCACCTGGTTGCCTGGCAACCTCCCAGTGACGGTAAGAGACGAGTCACTTTCTTAATGATGATGCTCTCTCTAATGAAACACAAGTTGCACTTCAGGCATTAGTGCATAGTCTTAAAACCACATGCGCACAGTACAAATCCTAACATGTCTAGTATATAACATAACAGTGTCTGTAATTCTATGTTCCACTTACTCTCCCTTGTTTTACTACACCACCGTCAGGCTTTCTTATTCTCCAGTCCAGTCAGCAAAGTTCAACTGAAGTACACTACCATTCATAACAGGCAGAAAATGCTTTTTTTTTCTTTTTTTTTTCATTGTTTCTTCACCCTCTCCTTGACATCAACTGTTCTGCCTCTGACACTCTGCCGTAATCCAATCCCTGGGTCCATGGCCGTCCCCAGCTCTACAATTTTGTTCCACCCTGTAAGTTTTTGGCAGGAGAATACTATACAATTATTTTGTTGCACCAACTGAAGGAGGAAGGGTCTCTGGTCTCCTAGCAACAGTCAGCTGCCACCATGCCCAAGGAGGTAAAATTAGTCCTATGAGAAGAAGGGAAGTAAAAGTCTCTTCTCTTCTCTTCTCTTCTCTTCTCTTCTCTTCTCTTCTCTTCTCTTCTCTTCTCTTCTCTTCTCTTCTCTTCTCTTCTCTTCTCTTCTCTTCTCTTCTCTTCTCTTCTCTTCTCTTCTCTTCTCTTCTCTTCTCTCCTCTCCTCTCCTCTCCTATTCATCGTATACGTACTAGATCGGCTCACACAGGAGGCTTGTTCCTGTACAAAATATGAAATCACTTAACATGCAGTTTCATGTTGGATTGGTGTTTCTGCACTTGCTGCAAAATGAATGAAATGCTAAGTGAATTTTGTACTTCAAACAAAATAGCACTGTGCTGTGCTGGCAGTTGTATCAGGATTCCTCCTGTGAACATGTATGTATTTCCCTGGAGCCCTGTGCTGCCGGAGCGTTTTGGCAGATGATTTTAGCATCAGCTTGGCATTGCGGAGCCGTAGCCAACACATGTGTCCTATGAGGTGTGTCGACGCTCTCTGCGGACGGCGTGTATTCTCCGTATCAGCGTGACGTGTGGCATAATTAAATAAGCTGTGTGCGCTCTGTTAATTGCCTGTGGAGGGCTCCGAGAGGCTGAGGAAATGTTGTGATGTGTGTGTGCAAGCGTGTGTGACTGTGTGTTGCATGGGTGGCCGGTGTAAAAAAAAAAAAAAGCATGTGCAGACAGACCTGCCAGGGCCTCCGGGGGGGGGGAAAGGGGAGGGTGGGGGTGGGGATTGGTGATGCCTGTGCTCTCGTGCACTCGGGCAATGTTTGAACTGCAGGGAATGAGATTTTCTCCATGTCTCACTGACGCACACACACACACATACACAGGCATAACATGTTGCACCAACATGCAATTCACACATGCATCGGCCTACAAGCACCGCCTACAGCCTTTCACATTCACTTACTGTATAGCGTACACATCCTTTCTCAATTATGACCACAGACAGTCCCGATCTGAGACACTGTGGTTCTGTTTCACTGAGAAAAATGGAGTGAAGTCTGCACACTGTATAAAGCTCCTCTAGTGTTTATTGTGGATCAACATTTCGATCACGGTGGATCTTCGTCAGGATAACAAGGCAAGGCAAACATTTCTTTTTTTTTTCTTTTCTTTTTTTTATTATTGATGTTTATGACAGACAGATCCAAATAAATACTTGTTACCTTGTTGCAGTTACATGGAGAAGATAAACATCTTGAGCATTTATCAGTATCGGCCCAGTGCTTTTTTTTTTCTTTCTTACAAACAGCAACAAAAACAACAAAAAATAAATGCAGTCCAGCAACAATGTACAAAGCAAGCCAGACCTACAACACAAAACATAGATCGACAAAAAAAAACACCCTAGGAAGTCTACATATTACACCAACCCTGTACCTGCCTCTTATAAAATATAGATAGATGGTGACATCCTTACATATCCAGCAATTGAGCTAGGAATGGGCGCCACACCTCGTTAAATGGTAAAAGTCTTCCCTCCCAGCCACTGTATACAGTAGGTGACCCGCTTGTAGCTGGCCATTGAGCTTAAAACCTGCAAGGCAAACATTTCATTCATATAGCCAGTTGGTCCCAACCCCAAATAAAGCCCGAGATGGAACTCAGGTGAGGCACATCACTGAAAAATCTGAGGCTGTTGTATATTGTACATCTGTATTTGTCTTCTATAACTTCAAAAATTCTATAAATTCTAAATACTTTTTAAGATATTTTTCTTAGGTACCTTTGTTGAATGCTAAATACTTGTTATTTATCTATATATTTGAATTTGTGTGTTTATTGTTTTCTATTTATTGGCTCATCTCCCCTCAACAGCCTCAGATTTTTCAGTGATGTGCGTCACCTGAGTTGTATCTCGGGCTCGATTTGGGGGGTGGGACCAACTGGCTATGTGAATGAAATGTTTGCCTTGCCAATTGTTATCCTGAAGAAGATCCACTGTGATCGAAACGTTGATCCACAATAAACACTAGAGGAGCTTTATACAGTGTGCAGACTTCACTCCTTTTTTTCTAAATCAATGTTGTTTGTTGGTCCTGCACCTGTAGTGTGTTTGGATGTGCGTGCTCTACTCCACTGTTGTGTTCCCTGTTTCACTGAGAACCAGAGAAGTAGGAAGCAACTTACATTATTCTGTTGTATGGAACCACATAATAATATTTCCTCCATGCAGAAGTCAGAGTCTTGGTTACAATACACCACTGGGTTCTATATGAACACGGTGTTTTCACACTTACATTATGTTTGGTTTCTTCTCTTAGGGCTTTTCTCATTGGTTTTAAATGAGTGGGGCTCTGCTGAATAAAACATCATGTTCGATGACAGTTGTTTTTATGTCAGTGAACTCTGAAACCATAGCCATGAAGACTTTTTCGGGGTTTTTTTTGTTTTGTTTTGTTTTTTTCCAAAAGTTAAGGCAATTTATTCTTTTGTGATGAGTGTGTGTCTGTGTTTGTCTGTTTCAGAGATGTCAAACCAGACAATATCCTGCTGGATGAGCAAGGTAAGGATGTGAACTCTTCTTGACTAAAGCACAGGAGAGTGTTTGTGTGAGCTAATATAAATGTTATGTTAAAGCCATTCCATAAAAGTCAAAGAAAACTTACATTCAAATGACATTGAGTTTCAGTGGGAGTGGTGTTGCTGGTCACCCTTTTTTTTTTTTACCAGGGGATCAAAGTTTGAGATCTTTGCTAGAATTTGGACAATTTTGTACCAATATTTGATTGGCCAGATTAAAAAGCCCAACAGGCCCCATAGGCCTGCCATAGATGATGTCACACATGGTTATTGGGTTAATAGTGGGTGGATGTTCACAACATTAAAGATGGCATGTGGAAATGGATGTATCTCTGCTGCTAACACGGTTCTGTGTTGGCAGCAGGAAGTACACAAATTTATACATATAATTACAATATGAGTTTTAATGCAGATAATACACATGGCTCCTCTCCAGATCGTTAATGTTCTTCACATGTCTCTGTTTAACCTCAAACTTGTGCTGAATGTTGATAAAAATAAAATGTGTTTTATCCTCAGGAACTCATAGTTCTCTCACAGCTTTCTTTAGATCATACTCAGTCCTTATTAAAACAACTTGATCTGCAGACTGCTTAAGTCCTACTACCCCAACAGTAAATACTGAACAGGGGAACACTGGCTCCCAGTAAACTGCAGCATATACAAGGAAAAACAAAGGACTAAAGATCTTTTGTCTCACCGTCGTAGATGCAGTTAAACTTTTCCTTTTGAACATTTTTATAGATAGGCTACTTTGTACAGTGTATGTGTATTGAAGATGTTTTTTTCTGCTCAAATTAGCTTTTTGTGCAAAACAGATCTCAGTCTCTCATCAGTTAAAGTCAGTGCATGTGAATCAAAACATATTTTCAGTCTTAGAGGTTGTAGCAGCACTTAGCATCTATGCATGTCGGAAAAGTGTGAAATGTATAGTGGCAAGCAAAAGTTTGGGCACCCCTGGTCCAAATGTCTGTTAATGTGAACAGTTCATCAAGTGGAAGATGAAATTATCTCCAAAAGACATAAAGTAACAGATGACCTTTACATTTTACTGTAAACACTATAATATTTTTTTTCTATTTTCATCTTTTACATTTTCAAACTGCCAGAAAAGGAAAAAGGCAGCAAAGGTTTGAGCCCCCTGCATAGTTAGTACCTTTGGAATCTATCACAGTGTGTAAATAGTAAATATCTTGTCTGATACCTTGGTCAAAGTTATCTAAGAGCTCAAGTCTCCTGGGTTTTCCATTCTTTTGCAGGCTGCTGCTTTGTTTCCCTTTTTCACTCTAAAACTGTAGAAAACTGAAATAACACACTGATATTGATTAAACAGAGTGTTTCATGTTTAACTTTATGCCTTAACAGACATTTTGACCAGGGGTGCCCAAACCATTGCATGCCACTGTATCATAGCTAGCATGTTGAATGCACAGTATCCAGGCAGCAGTGAGATTCAGCCCATCCTGAGGAGTATGACGTACAGAAACGGCCCTGTGGGTTTGAATAAGTCACAGTAACAAGATCAAAGAGCGATGATGTGTGTCTAACACACAAAACCACAAGGACACATTAATCCAGGTTACTGAAATGTCACATTTATTTTTCCTTCATTGAAGATTAGGATCTTTCCTTTTGACGTCATTCGTGGACATTTATCTTAAAATACCAAAGTTCAGATGGATTTAGTTTTGATGGATTCATTTTGTCTCTATCTTCTTAGGTCATGCTCACTTGACCGACTTCAACATCGCCACAATAATAAAGGATGGGGAGAGAGCCACAGCCTTAGCTGGGACGAAGCCCTACATGGGTAACTTTCATCCACAGTCGCATCACAGTTATCTTCTGTATCAGCTGTATCTTTAGTCACCGGCGAAGGTCTGATTGCTTTCTACGAATTAATATCCTGACTGGAAAGATGAGGGAAGGCAAAAAGGCAAACACAAGATGTTACATTCAAAATGAGCAGTCTGAGGAGGAAGACGGGTCTCTGAATACTCAGAAGATTAGAACAAAATGAATCAGGCATTATTATGTAAATAACAAACCCAAGCAGGATGTGACAAAGCATCTAGGATGAATTGTAGGCATGTGACAAAGGAAACATGCAGCGTGTTCAGCTGCTGTAAGGTGTTAGACTAGATATCGGCTGATCTTTACCATACACACTCATCACTTGTGTGTGATTTAAATGATAGAATCTCCAGACTGGCGTTTGCTTGTGAGAAGCTGAGGCAAATAAAAAAAAAAGCCACATCTGGTCCAGTGATGACTGAGGAGAAAATGAGCCTCTTTTCTGATGACATTTCATAGAGGGAGACCAGGCAGTGGTTTTAAAAGCTTTTTCTGCTCCAGAAGTGTTTGTGTTCTGTGCTCTCAGCCCCAGAGATCTTCCAGTCCTTTGTTAGCGGAGGGACGGGCTACGCCTTTGAAGTAGACTGGTGGTCACTAGGGGTGACAGTCTTCGAAGTGCTTCGTGGATGGGTAAGACATGATGGCAATCTCGGATATTTTATGTTAGAAGGCTGCAAGAACCACACCTGCTTCCTCCCATCCACCGTATCTTTCCCCTCATCTTTCCATTTTTTCCCCTTTTTGTGACTCACCATGCTTCCTGACCAGAGGCCCTACGATATCCACGCTAATAACTCAGTGGAGTCCCTGATTCAGCTCTTCAGCACAGTCAGTGTGCAGTACAGCCCGGCCTGGCCCAAGGACCTGGTGTCCCTCATGAGGAAGGTGAGCTGCACACGGTGACATGTCCTTCACTCTCAGCTCTGTCAACCTCACAGATCTTTCACTCAGAGATAAAACCACCATGCAATCAGGGCAGTTGTAAAGGTTAACGATGCTGATGTTGTTTTGCATTAATATTACAAATTGCATGTGTCATAGATTAAAGCCCCAGTGTGTAACTTATTTGGCTTTTTATTAGCAAAAATCAAATACTGCTTTCATAAATACGTATTTCACTGAAGTGGAATCACACCCACATACAAATTAAAGTTTTCTTGTACCTTAGAATGAGTTGTTACAAGTCGTTACAAATACATAAGTGGGCGACGCACCGAACCGAGGCGGCCATGTTGCATCGCCATTATTTACGTTGAGTGGCAGCGTGACCGTAGGTAACCATGGAAACTCAGCGGAGCTGTCGGCTCGGGGAGAAAGTTTTCCAGGTAGCGCCTGTTAAAACTGTCACCACTGTGTAGTGTGAGGAAGGATGGAGACACTGGTGTTGCATTCAGGTGCAGTCAGGCAGACGGCCGTCTGCAAACCAACCGGATGTCATTTTACTCCACGAGAGAAAGATGGTAAAATGTGGGTCAGGTAAACAATACACCAGGACAACATATTGTCATATGACATCACCATGACAACATATTGTCACGCCTGTATTGTTTTGCCTCGTGCTGGCGGACCACTTGTTTACATAGACGCTTGTTTATCCTGTTACATGCAGCGTCGGATGTGTTACATGTCTGACGTCTGCCCGATTTCACGTGAATGCAACATCAAGAATTCCAATATGCAACCGCACCGCTAGATGGAGGGAATTCCTACATATTATACCTTTAAGGAGGTCTTCTTAGATTTAACTAGAATGAAATTAAGTTAAGATTATAGTCTATTTTTTTCATCCTGGTTTCTGAAAAAAAAATGTATTCTCTCTGGCGCCTGATGTTCCAAAGAACACTTTTCAGAAGTTTTATTTTCATTATAGTCAAAATATAAAATATAATGGTAGATGAGCTGACAGACAAATTATTTTTTCTTTGGGAATTAATAAAGTAATTCTTATTCTTATATAAATATAAAGGAACAATTGCAGAGCAGAATTGATTGACTGAAAAAATACTCTGCAACTCTTCTGATTATTAATTAAGCCTTTAAGTAGTTTTAAGCCAATTCCCAGACTTTCTGTAGCTCCAACTTGTTATTATTAGCAACTAATTGTTGCTTTTCATAGTCTTATGTGGTCGTGGTTGGTGTTACTATAGGCTACAGACCAGAAGATGAAGGAGGACGGGGGTGGAGGGGGGGCACAGAGATACAGTGGTGATATCAGGGAACATACTGAGGTAAAAAGCCAGTGGAGCTGCAGGAACAGAACAGATCCAGGTAGTGCAGGGGGAGAGGAGCTGGAGGGAGGGAGGGATGAGCCCAGACCCTCAGGGCAAAGGAGAAGGAAAAACGACAGATGGGAATCTGAAGGATGGAGGCACAGAAATGGAGCAAGTGGGTGAGATGAGTGTGTGTGTGTGTGCGTGCGTCTGTGTGTGTGTGTGTGTGTGTGTGTGTGTGTGCATTGCTGCTGATAATATCCATCATAATGATTAATTTAATTTGATGTAGAAGTAAAAAATCTGACACTTTGACGAGATAATTCCCTTTACATCAAATGGGAATAAATCTGCTCAGCAGTCCTCCTGAATCAGACTCATTCTCCCTCATTCTCCCTCATTCTCCTTGGTGTCAGGATGTTGTCATGTGAACAAGAGAAACGGTGGTGGAAACAAATTAGTGTATTCCCTGTGGCAGCATTCCTTTTTATCATTTTAAGACAGGATTTTGTGAGTGAGTAAGAGAACTCGGGGCTTGTTAAAAAGAATATTTCGTGGCTTGGTGCATGTGCATGTGCTGTGTGTCTGAGCGGCTGAGCTCTCTGGACCCAGCCTCGGTCTCTTCCGCTCTCCTGCTGATCGATTACCGTGTCCACTCACTCCACTGGAACGGACCTGACCGGCCCTGCAGGAGCAAACTGAATCAGCCTGTGACTAAAGCAAAGACGAGAGTTAACATGACAACAAAAGCCCGTTCCTCTTCACATTTCCAGTGTTTACCGAGGAGGTGAAAAATGAAACAGATGGCGTTCCATTAAAAACACAACTGCATCGGCTCTGGTTTTTATTTCCTCCCTGGGATAAGTGACTCCACTCATGTGTGGCATGTCATCTGTGTTGATCAGTGCAACAATTTGGATTCCAAGCTGCTGAGTGGCTGGTTTGATTAACAGTGCCCCCTGTTGGTGACTACAACAGGAAGTTGATCAGTGTTTAATAGCTTAAAAAACAGTTTCCTCACATGGAGCCTTCAAATTAGTTTTTTTTTTTAAAGCAACTTATTAGATAAATTATCAATAATAGACAAAATGTGAATTCACAAGTTAGTAGGTTTGTTTTTGATTATAGAAAGGTTTATTTAAAAATAGCTGTTAACAAAAGGCAGTTTTATTTCAAGATGGAAACAGTTTCAGTTGTGTTTCATGTGAGATTTGATTATATAATGTTGGTTTTTCTTTGACACTGTCACTCTTCCTGACAGTAGTGTTGGCCTCCCCACCTTCCTGTCCATCACATGCAGCCATGCTGACTAACTGCTTCCAGGGTCCTGGTGATGGACTTGCTGACTCACTGTCACGGCTCACAGGGAGATTTGATGGAACCTGTGGAACAAAATTTGTTTTTGTTTCATCTGTTTTTCCCAAATAATAAGCCAACAGAAAGGCCGTGGCTGTGAATAAACACAGTATGCAGACGCTGTCTCTTAGTAACATGGCTGCAAATGCTGCCTTCCTGACAGCGCCGCCAGCACGGCAACGTTGTGAGCTTTAATTGTTACTCAGTGCCAAAGTGAGAAAACAGTGTTAACTGCAGCACCTGGATACTCATCGCTCCTCATAGAAAAAAATAACACACAACTCTGTGAAAAGCTGAGAGATAGAGACTCTCCTCACTGGAGCTACAGTAACATGGCTGGCTTTGTTTAGTTTTTTAACCCTAAGTAGCTAAGCTTTGCATAGTCTTCATCTGTCTGAAACATAACTGCTTTGACATTGGCAGTGCTCTGCAAACTAATCAGAAAAACAATAGAATTATGAATTGAAAAAATATGAATCATTATTATTATGTGAACAATTAATCGATTAGTTGTTAAAAAATATTTAAAAACATCAGTCAGTGTTTCCCAAACTACAAGATGACGTCCTCAAATGTCTTGTTTTGTCCATAAACCAAAGAGAGACTCAGTTTATTGTCATAAAGGAACAAAGAAACCAGAAATATTCACATTTAAGAAGCTGAAATCAGAGAATTTGGACTTTTTTCTTAAAGGTATAATATGTAGGAATTCCCTCCATCTAGCGGTGCGGTTGCATATCGGAACGTATTCTTCATGTTGCATTCACATGAAATCGGGCAGACGTCAGACAGACAACAGACGCTGCATGTAACAGGATAAACAAGCGTCTATGTAAACAAGTGGTCCACCAGCACGAGGCAAAACAATACAGGCGTGACAATATGTTGTCATGGTGATGTTGTATTGTTTACCTGACCCACGTTTTACCGTCTTTCTCTCGTGGAGTAAAATGACATCCGGTTGGTTTGCCGACGGCCGTCTGCCTGACTGCACCTGAATGCAACATCAGTGCCTCCGTCCTTCCTCACACTACACAGTGGTGACAGTTTTAACAGGCGCTACCTGGAAAACTTTCTCCCCGAGCCGACAGCTCCGTGAGTTTCTATGGTTACCTACGGTCACGCTGCCACTCAACGTAAAAAATGGCGATGCAACATGGCAGCCTCGGTTCGGTGCGTCACCCACTTATGTATTTGTAACGACTTGTAACAACTCATTCTAAGGTACCAGAAAGCTTTCATTTGTATGCAGGTGTGATTCAACTTCAGTGAAATACGTATTTATGAAAGCAATATTTGATTTTTGCTAATAAAAAGCCAAATAGGTTACATACTGGGGCTTTAAAGAACTACCCAAACTCTATTCGATCATCAAAATAGTTTTGTACTTTTCTTGGTCCTGGAAAATCTGACATTTTAATGGCAACATAGTATCAGGGACGAGTCACTTGGCTCCTTCACTCTAACCACCCCATTGTGAAACTGCACAATCAACACCCACAATTTGCCAAGTATTTCACTTCCCAGAGAGAAGAGGCAGGCTGTCAGTGAGGAGAGAAGTTGTGAAGGTTATATTGCTACTCGGAAGGTGATATAATGTAGGTGACATTGGTGTGTGTGTGTGTGTGTGTGTGTGTGTGTGTGTGTGTGTGTGTCCATTGCTTCCAGCTACTGACAGTGAACCCAGAGCATCGTTTCTCCAGCGTGTCTGACATGCAGACATCTCCCTACCTCGCTGACGTCAACTGGGATGCTGTGTACGAGAAGAAGATGGAGGCCGGATTTGTTCCTAATGTTAGTGTGAAGAGATCAGATATCACTGCACACACACGCACACACACACTATCCACATGATAAACACTTCAGTGCATACACAGGTGCCTCTTGATGTTTGCAGATGGTAATGAGCATGTGTTGCAGCTAAATAATGCAACATTTAATGTAGCTTCTTCGTGTTATTTCACAATAGTTTGTGCATGTGCATGTGAGTGTGTTCGTGTGTGTGTTATTTGTTAGGGTGAATATGGGTTTAGTGGGACAGTTAAGCTTAATGATGTTTATCTTTACATATGTATACTTAAATTACTAAAAATCATCATTCAGCTCATCATAGGAAAGTATGAGATTAAAAAAGATTGGTTCTATGTTGATGACATCACGTCCGGGGGCGTGGCTAACCATATTCAACTACCTCTGCTGTGAATCAAGATGGTCAGTAAAATGACATAGCGTTTTTAGGTGAAAGATGTTAGTGTTCTAGAAAAAAGAAAATTGGTGGATAGTTTGTAATTGTGCTATATTTTATTAAGGGGTGTAATGGTGATTCATAATTTTATAAAATCACATCCATGTGAGTCTTACATTTGGCATTTTGGGACAGTGTGTTATTGGCAAACTGGGACAATCATTGAAGTCATTTTATTCATCCCTCATAAATGTAGTTATCTAGCTAGCTAGATATACAAACAAATGTACTTAAATTGCTGAAGCACCACAGCAATCAAGCCTACAGCAGTTAAGCACATGGCATACATTTTTAAGCCCTGTTGAGGCATTAATAAATACTGTATATAGGGTGACAATTGGCTGACTATAAAGTGAAGTCATCTGTATAACTATAGCAGGATATTTTGTCTGTGCTATTAGGAATAGCTGAGTTTCCTCTGGGAAAATTTAGATAGGACCTCTTTTTTCCTCCTTTTTTTTTCGAGGGGGTCGGTCGTGTTTTGAATATTGAATTGTGCATTGTTCTGGTTTTTGAAAATTAATATAAATATTTCAAACAGAAATTAATGTTTGTTTTTATTATTGTGTTTAAATAAAAATGGAATGTGTTGCAAGTGTCCCACTTTCCCAATAGTGCCAGGAAATTTTGGTTTTGGGTCAATGCGTTTTTGGTGAAGGGTCATCCATCCAGTGTTTAATGTTTCTTGTTTTTTAGAGATCTTAAGCTGTTTAGAATGGTATCATATGATGGGCTAAGACATTTGGTTCATAATCAAAAATTATGTTGAAGGTTAATTTTCAGAAAGTGTCCCAGTTTACCCATATTCACCCTACAGTACATTATGTTCAGTGAGCACTTTGTGTACTCTGTGGCTCTATGTATACAGCGTCAGATTTACAACCCTGTATGCGTGTGTGTGTGTGTGTGTGTGTGTGTGTTTCTGTGTCTAATTATACCATATGCATCTCCCTCCTGCAGAAAGGTCGCCTCCACTGCGACCCCACCTTCGAGCTGGAGGAAATGATCCTGGAGTCACGTCCACTTCACAAGAAGAAGAAGAGGCTGGCCAAGAACAGATCCAGAGACAACAGCAAGGATTCACAGTCGGTGAGTGACATCATCCTCTACAGTTCACTGTTCAGTGGTCATCACACAGTCTGTTCTGTCAAATCAACATCACATCAAACTAAGGAAAACAGCACATCCTCACATTAGAGAAGCCTAGAAACGGTGGCAAACCGTTTTCTAAATACTTCCAGATTGATCTTCCCATTACTGATTAAGTGCCACGTCTATGGACGTCAATCAAAATCCAACGCTTGAGTGCCAATGACGTCCATAGACGTCAAATGAAAAAACATGTGAAATTAAATTTTCAGATGTCTTACATGTTTTTGAAGCCAAAATTAAAACGGATAAATCACTGTCTTTCACAAAAATGCATAAGATATATCAAGAATGGAACAAGGTACAAACAAATGTTTTTTTCCCTAGTTAAATAGAGAGTCTCCTCTTTCCTTTGAGCTGTTTGGTGTTTTCAGAGTAGTACAAAATATTCTCTGGGTCTTGAAATATTACTCAAAATGCCCCAAAACGCTGGCACATGGCACTGACCATTTTATAAAAGGGCTGGCACTCAATGAGTTAAAGCAGAAGTAAGTGGTCCGGTCGTTTTCGCTAATTATGCGTTCCAGGCAGGCTTTTGAAATCGTAAATTACAGCTTCAAGTCACAACTTACGACTTTGTAGCGTTCCAGGCAACCCACTCGTGTTTTTCCGACCTGTTTTACCGGTGAAAGTCACTATCGGCGTTCCTTGGCTGCACACACAGCCCTGCATGCCATTCTCTCTCCTCATTGGATAAAAACTGTAGGATACGATAAATGTTTTCTCTTCGGCTCAGAGCAGAGCAGAGGGACTGACAGACCTGTGTTTCAGACCAAACACAAGATATAACTATTTAAGACTTATATTAACACAAATATATCACTTACTTCTGCTTTAATTGATCAACAGCAGGGAAAATAGAACTTACCAATAGGAAAATAAGAAGCTAACAAAGGAAGGAAAACTAAAAAAATACATATAAAAATCACATATTATTAAAGAAAACTACATATTAAATGCAGCTTGTGTTTAGGTGTGTGTGTGTCTCTCCTTAGAGAACATTTCAAGAGACAGGCTCACATAACTTAATCTGCACCATCTTTCATAGTTTATCTTTAAAGATAAAATATTAAAATGCCTCATAAGCTCAGCATTAACAGCATTATGTTGTGTTGGGGAGGAAGATTTAGGAGCTGTGAGGATGAAGGTGGAATTCAAGATGTCACTGCATCTGTTAAAGATCTGTATTCCCTTTGATGAAAGGGCTATTTATAGCTTTGCTCACATGTTAAAGGTCTGTTTTCCTGAGTAAAATGATTTGATTTGTTGTTGTTTTTCCCCCTGAATGTGTTGTGTCCTGATGCAGATCACATTGGTGTGAATTTCTGTAATGGAAACAAATTTATATTATGAAGAGGACATTGGCACACACACATAATACGTGTCTGAGCAAATTATCACCTGCTGCAGATGAAAATTACTCATAGATACTGTACACATGAAGAGGAAGGGACAGCCTGGGGTAACACTGCAACTCTCAATGCACTGTATATTTTTAGATGGTTGTGACTCAAATCCCAGCGTCCTCTTTCTCTCGGCTACAGTGAATTACCTCGGCTTGTGACAATAAAGATAGATTTACTGTTCAAGGATGTGAGCTCCAGGCGTCTTTGAAACATAGTGATTGAATCATACATCTTCCTAAGAAGACAATAATCAGTCTCTTACTGTCACACTGTACATTTTCCTCCTGCTTTAGAGTAAACTCTGAGGAAAAATAAGATTACTACAGCATGACATTACCGCTTTCATATTTTTGGTAAATTGACTTGCTGGGAGTGAGATAAAGAGGTTGATACCACCCTCATGCCTCTACATCCAGCCAGCAGCTGGTGGGCTTTACATTTGGACAGTCATTCCATCATTACATGTATTGTAAAATGTGAAAGATGTTCTCATGTAATTAATTATGGAAGTACGATGGAGTATTAGGGCCACATTGAGAAAAACAAAACAAAACACAGACAGACAGAAGTCGGAAATTACGAGAATAAAGTCGTAAATTTGGAGAATAAAGTCGTACATTTCCTACGAGAAAATAGTAATAACATTACGAGAATAAAGTCATAAATGTACAACTTTATTCTTGAAGTTTGTGATTTTTTTATTTGTCAATGTGGGAATATGATCATTCTCTTCCATATGACGGAGTATTCTCCGTCATATGGAAGAGAATGATCATATTCCCTTTTTTTCAGTAATAGTAGGAAGAGTAGTAAAAATTGCACATGTGCGATTTTAATAAAAAGAAATGAACAAAAAGCCCCCCCCCCCCCAAAAAAAAAAAAAAAAAAAGAAGAAGAAAAAAAATCCCCACATTTTCAAGCCACCTCTATAAGATACTTATTATGACCAAAACATTGTTCATTGCAACACAGTGATGTCTGGTCATTGTGATTTCAAGAACTCTCTGTCTGAGGAGAAATGTTTTTTTGAAGGCACCACCTTTGGCTCTGGGAAATGGGAAATGGGATGTGCTATTTTCTAAACCTTTTAAAATTTGTAGTCTGAAGCTTAAGCAGCCTTCACAGTATTTACTCTGTTTAAAAATAGACAAAGGAAAAGGGAATAGTACAGTAGAGCAGTACAGACACAAAGGAATTGTGAAATGAAAGACAAGTCATCACATACATGATGAAGCCCGGGCCTGTCCTGATGTGGCCCGTGTGTGTGTGTGTGTGTGTGTGTGTGTGTGTGTGTGTGTGTGTGTGTGTAGGTGTAGGTGTGTGTGTGTGTGTGTGTGTGTGTGTGTGTGTGTGTGTGTGTGTGTGTGTGTGAAACCAGGAGGAATAACTGGAGTCTCTTCCTGTCTCTGCTTTGCTGTGTTTGATGGAGACATTACTTACCACAGACTGGAGATATCCTCTCTGTATTTATGAGAAACAGCCTGTTCCCATCAGACAGTCATCATGACATCAGTGTTATTAACGTCAGCCCTGTGTATGTGTATGTGTGTGTGTGTGTTATCAGCATTCATCAGCCTGTGCAAGGAGTGTGTACCCCTAACAATAGCAGGGTTATGAGATTTGCGCGGTACCTACGTGCGCGTGTGTGTGTGTGTGTGTGTGTGTGTGTGTGTGTGTGTGTGTCTGCTTGTGTGTGTGTGCATACTGTGTTATTACCGAGATTATTAAATTATGAAGCCTTCAGTGCTATTGTCATGGCCTCAAGTGCTTTCGGAAATATGAGCTTCTATTTTTGTCTGGGGCCAAACATCCAGTTTGAGGAGGGCTCACAAACAATTCATGACTCGTCTAAAAAGAGCAACGAGGAGAGAAAGCAGTGAGGGGAAAGACATAGCCTCTGAGCTCACACTGACAGATTCATGGTCTGTCTGTAGCTTTTGATGATGATGATGATGATGATGATGATGATGATGATGATGATGATGATGATGATGATGATGATGATGAGCAAGACGTTTGGTCTGTTGAATGCCTGCAGGAGAATGACTACCTACAGGAGTGCCTTGAAGTGGTGCAGCAAGAGTTCATGATCTTCAACCGTGAGAGGTAAGAGAGCACAGCAGCAGCAGATACAGCAGATAGAGCAGCAGATACAGCAGCAGATAGAGCAGCAGATACAGCAGATACAACAGCAGATAGAGCAGCAGATAGAGCAGCAGATAGAGCAGCAGCATATAGAGCAGCAGCAGATAGAGCAGCAGCAGATAGAGCAACAGATAGAGCAGTAGCAGATACAGCAGTAGATAGAGCAGCAGCAGATAGAGCAGCACCAGATACAGCAGATAGAGCAACAGATACAGCAGCAACAGATAGACCAGATAGAGCAGCAACAGATAGAGCAGCAGATAGATAGAGCAGCAGCAGATAGAGCAGCAGCAGATACAGCAGCAGATAGATAGAGCAGCAGCAGATAGAGCAGCAGCAGATACAGCAGCAGATAGATAGAGCAGCAGCAGATAGAGCAGCAGCAGATACAGCAGCAACAGATAGACCAGATAGAGCAGCAACAGATAGAGCAGCAGCAGATAGAGCAGCAGATAGATAGAGCAGCAACAGATAGAGCAGCAACAGATAGAGCAGCAGCAGATACAGCAGCAGATACAGCAGATAGAGCAGATACTGTATAGCAGCAACAGATAGAGCAGCAACAGATACAGCAGCAGATAGAGCAGCAGCAGCAGATAGAGCAGCAACAGATAGAGCAGCAGATAGAGCAGCAGATAGAGCAGCAGCAGATAGAGCAGCAGCAGCAGACCATGTGTTTGTCTAAATTGGACCCCCTTGAAAACGAGGTGGTACATCTCAAGGGGTTTTATCCAAATAAACAAATTTCAAATGTATAACACAAGCTAAAAGCAGCATTTCCAGTTTGATCATTCAACAGTTACACAGCAGCACAGCCAGGAAATCATTATCCTGTTAGAGCAAATGTAAAGGACAACATATTACAATAATTACACCATATTTTCTCCTTTGAACAAATAAAAACAGCCTCTGCTGGCACACAATGACAGTAAATGCTAAATGTGAAGAAGTGGGCGTTCACCATGGAGCATTTGGGGAATGGTGTTATCATTTGCCTTTGTTTTCTCTTCCAAATGAGTCATCCTCACCTGAGGCTTTGATGTGCAATCATCTGACCACAGGAGCTTCTGTTATCTTGACTAATTGACTAATGTGGGCCTTAATCTAACCCAATTATTTTGTGGGGCACAATGTTATCATACCTGCTGAAAATGATGATTAAATCCACAAGAGTAAACCTCAGAGCTGCAGTCAGCGTTTCACATGCATACAGTATTCCTCCAAACCTGTGTGACAACCAAATGAATTCATGACAAGACTTGGACATGAAAATCACAGGTGACAAACGAGCCACGCTGTCACCAAATACACACTGTGGGTCATATAAACAGCATCGTATCTATATCTACTTTATCATAGAATACATGTCCTCCATGCGATGTGAGGGGAGCAGTATTGGTTCACCGCTGCCCTAAATTATTGCCTCATCTATTATTGAGCAGGTCCTGCCACTGCAACATTACTGAAATCCTTCTGTGTGGGAAATGTCTCATCATATCCTATTGCTCTAATTAATGGCAGTCGACTTCTATTTATAACAGAGGCCATAATATCTAGAATTATACAGGGCAGAGAGGAGCACTATATAATAAACTCACAGCCTCTTATTACATTCCACTACTCTCATGTTTGATTGTAAATTACTTCTGTGCTCAGAAAAAGAGACAAATCAGACAAATATCAGAAATTAGAGGGGGCTTTGCTGCCTTTATCTGTGTGTGTTGTTTTTCTGACCAATCAAAAGTGTGGCATATTCTCTTCAATCTGGTAGAATTTGATATTGGTACTGCTGAAATTTCCAGAGTTATTGGGCTTTTTATTTTGCTGTCCATCCAAAAAAGCACTGTGAAACCAGAGTACCCTACTCCCTACATTCTATAATTTACCAAGGCAAAGTGCTGTATCTGTAGCTAATACCAAGCCAATGTGCACCAAAACCAAGGCAAAAGTGCAGTATCTGCCATAAAACGGTCAAAATTGGTCAGAAAGACAAACTACAAAATACATTTAATTCAGTCCACCTTTATCTAATCAATTATAGACTTGGTAGTTATTCATAATTTGATGCTTAAACCTGACAATGAAAAACAGCTACTGCACTTTGCCTTTGTAGGGCAGATATACTGTATGAACATGTATTCATGAACAAGTTATAAGATTGTATTTGTTTCCACGTGTGTCAGGTTGAAAAGGCGTCAGGAGGAGGGTCAGTCAGAGGCCGGGGGTGACGACGCCAGTGGAGACGGAGACAGAGAGGCCGAGGCCGGGGCCACCGACGACGACGCCACCGAGCCAGACCCCGACCCCGGTACCGAGCCCGATCCCGATCCCGAGCCCGAGCCCGAGTCCTCCTCCAAGCTGAGCATGTGCGGCTCGGTCTGCTCCTCCCCTGGCAGTTGCTAGCACCGCGTGGCCTCACACTGACGATGGCAGGTCTCTCTGGGTGCTGCAGTGTTTGTGCCATGCCCCGTAGATTGGTTGTCACCCCTCTCTCTCCTGTATTGTAGCTATAGGAGCGGAGGAAAACACAGCAGGGCGATTTGAAGTGCAGGACCTAACTGTACAATGGCTCCCACTATTTCCCTTCTCCCTCCCCCCTTTTCTTTTTTTGTAGCATCTCTCCAGTAAGGCATGAATGAAGCACATCTCTAGAGAGTCCCACCTTCTGTATCTGTCCACCCTAGAGTAAGCTCTAACTTTCTATGCAACGTTACAGTATAGCATGTCAAATAAGGTATCACTTAACAGGAGGTGTTGTTCTGGAGCAGAAACCTCCTCAAGCATGATGACATCCCAAGCAATAGCAGTCCACGTTTTCTTTTCTTTCTTTTTTTTTTCGTTGGGTTGGTGGTTTTGGTGGAGGCGCCTCCCCTCTCAGCCTTCCTGTTCAAATTCTGATGGGGACGGCTGAATTATTCAGCACACGCAGGCACTCAGTTTATGTTATTGCTTGTGTCTTCAATTCACTCTTCCCCTCAGCCTCTCTCATGTAACTTGTGCCCTAATTTGGAAAAAAAGTTGTTCTTCATTCTCTCCTGGAGCGCCTTCCTCCTGTTGCAGCACCTCTCCGAGGCACTTTTACAGACAGCTCTTTTCAGTCGGGCCAAGACGGTGTGGCTGTTTCCATGTTCTAAACCTGTTCTAAGTGGTGCCTGATAATCAGTATTTGTTAATCACATTGTAGCCGTGGATGCATTAATAGGTCAGAATGCTAGTTTCTTCTTTGTCCAAGCTTAGGATGGACAAGGTATGATCATTTATGGGAAGTCAGTGCAGCAATCATACTGAAAGTGTCTGTATCGGTTACCAACATGTAGTATTTTAGCCCTGCGTCATGTTCATATTCAAGAAGCATCCAGAAACCCCGCTCTGGGGAATAAATCCCGATTAGCCACAATCCCATCCTTTAATAATCGATTAGAAAGCTTCACCCGACGCCATCGTCTCCTCAGCGCTGGGTTACTATAGACATCATCTCCCTGTAGAGTTTGTTTTGGGGCTGTACTTAAACGTGTAGCTGTGCCCTGTTGGAACTTCAAACTGTATAGATGAGCTAGTCGATAACTGTCATCGTGATAGTGGTACATTTAAGGTGGCACCATCAATCTCAGTCTGAACAACTGGGGACATGTAGCAAAAGTCCACCTTAAAACCCTAAGGCCTAATAAAAATGAAAAACTATGTAAATAGCATACAGTGTAGGGTAATTAAACTCGCCACAGTTTTATGTGGGACTGCGAACTTGACATATAAACTAAAGGAAGAGCGGTGTGAAGCTGCGTGCTGCTTCATGCTTCTCTTCTGTCCAAGTGTGCAGGCACAACTTGTAGGCAAAATATGCCAAAGCTTTTCTACCATTTGCATAACCATTTCTAAGGAACTTTGTGTGTGTGAATATATGTCTCTTTTTCCCCAGTATAACATAAATTCAATGTTCCTTCTGCTGGTGAAAAAAATACTATCATTTATACAATAATATTGTGATGATGTAAAAAAACAAAACAAAAAAAAAACGTCTAGCTTTCAGTTTAAGGGGTTAGATCTCAGAGTAAGTTTTGGGAAGTTCGCTGTCTTTACAAGAATGAAATGAGAAGGTTGACACCACCACTCTGAGCCAAGGGGCAGTTAGCCCAGCTTAGTATTTAGTCTGAAGTGTGAAGTGTGGCTCTGCACAAAGTTTTAAAAAAATCCACCTACCAGGACCCTCGAGCTCACTAATTAAAAGTTTGTATTTGTGTGTGTTTGTGTGTTTAATCCACACACTAACAGAAATGTAAAAGTGACAATTAGTTTCAGGGGAATTCAATATTTGCCAAACAACAGCCGGTAGCGGGACATTTCCAGATGTGCAGCACAGAATCAGTTCACATTTACACCAAGTCATTTACTCTAAACACACAAAGGATAGTTTTTATGTTTTTATGAAAAGCGAGTTATATAGCATATGTTAGTTTCTAGCTGAAGCGGTGTGGCTGGTGGAGCCTGAACCTGATCCTGATCCAGGAGACCATCGGGGGCTGTGAGGCCTCAGGCAGCACGGTGCTGCATTTACACACAGCGGTGAATGATTCCAGCAGCCTACTGTACATGGTACTTTATCATGTCTGATTCAAAAGTTTCACTCACATTCACAATATGAGGAGTGCCCTTTAAAATACGAGCTAAAGATCTGACACTCACAGTGGCTCAACAAGAAAACATGCACAACACACAGAACACATACACATTCAATATGACAAATACCACCAAATACAGAAACACAGAGCAGGCCACTATAGATACATTGAAAAAAAAAAATACAGATCTACAATACATGGTCATTATGACAAGACAACAGTCACTTTTAATAAGCGTCTCCCAGTTGATTGTAACCAGAGAATGAGACAGACCCCAGTGTTACCATTTATGTGTTTTAATGAAAAGTTCTAACAGCATCACAGAGTATATACAGCAAGTGGTGCTATATGTTGTACATGGTATTGTGTTGTCAGTGTGATGGAGGTGTCAGGTGAGTGGACAGCATCAGTGGTATCAACCTTCTCATCCTTCAGCCTCAGAGAGTCAACAGATGAGTGCACTTCCCAAACTGTAGAAGTATTTCTATCAAACCATCGTACGATTAGATACAGAAGCTTGTTTAAAGGGATATAAAGTGGCATCCTCCAAGTTCGCCAAAATATATGATAAATTGAATAGTATCAAGCCCTATGCTTTTATTTTTTTGCATGTTTCTTTACAGTATAAGCCTGTTTTTGCCAAAGCCTTGAGCTTGAGCCTCACCGGCTGATTTGTGCATGCACAAGCTTTTGGTAATAGCATACCTCGATACTCACCTGACTACTGACACAGTCCAGATCAAAGTATATCTGACATGCGTAACTGTTTCTAAAGTGAGTTTTGTGAACTTTAAACTGTACAAAATCCTATAATCTGCAGTGTTCTATGGACGGCATGATATTTTTAGATGATATGCAGTACCTCTCTCGGCATCTTGTAGATTGTCTTAATGCTGTGTTGGAGTAAAGAGGCTCGTACTCTTGCCGTACGAGTGGAATGAGGTCAGCGGCTGTGTGTGATGCTCTGTTGTGGGTTAAGTGTTGCAATATTGTCTGTGCAGCAAATGGAAGTAGAAATTGGAAGTGGGGCAGGTTTTCACTTCACCCCATCACTGAATTTTGCTGCATTACTAAACACTGAATGTCTCCATTTGTAGTAAAGGAAGCTTGGTTATTTCTCTAAGACTCATTCAATGGGACTACACTCCATCAGAATCAACATAGGCTTGAAGTGGATGTGTAATTATATGTTAATCATTTGTAAATGGATAAAAAAAAACTTTGAATTCAAGTGTAGCTTTTCTCTAAGTTACAAGATCTACAGAATCTACAGTTTTGGCATTTTGTTCCTTGACATCAGTGATAATTCCTAATTGGACTGTGCTTGCCTCCTGACATGTTTCTTTGTGCGTGAATGTTCTGGATGCTGTGAGGCATTGTGCTAGTGTTTGACCAGCAACAGCATGTCTTCTACTCAAGCATCTACTGATTGACGGATGCTCTCGAGGCGTACTAATACTGTAGATGTCTTACCTCTGTGGAAACAGTTTGAAACTCATTGCCCTGTGGAGAAATACGAAACAAGAAGAAGATATGTTTTATGCCACTCTTTTCCTCCTTGTGAACTTATTTTGCATAATGTTCTTGTGCTGCAGGATTTCTACAGGGAGTCAGTGAAAGCCTTGTTACTGTACCAATTGAAACTGCTCTATGTGTTTAAAACATGCTGCTTTAACTGCTTTGATAAAGAAATAAAACTCCTTCCAGTAATTTTGCTCCCCGTGTCTTTGTCATTTCCAGCGTCAAAGTCACAGTCTGTCAGCAGACAGTAGGGGGCGACGGAGAGCAGGAGTGGGAATTGACTGGGCAGAGATGTCCAAAGTGAATTAATCTCTTTGAATGGCACAGTAAACATGAACTGTGCCACCAGCGACTGCAGGGGGTTAGAATCTGGGGCTGAATCTAAAGCTGAAGAAGAGAAGAGGCTGTCACAGGATTAGTATGAATAAATAATGCAGACAGGCTCAGCTTTGTGCAAAGAGCTGCCTCCTCGTCTCAGATATATATATAAAAAAACACTACATTTGGTACACAGATACAGATACGTGTATCCAGAAATATCCTAAAAAACTGCAGAGGTCATACAAAAAGATTTAATCTTTCAAACACCAAGTTCGAGACTCTTCTCCTGTCCCTTCTTCATACGTAGGCTGGTTATAGTTCAGGACCGGCCCCTCTGCCCCGGGTCCTCCAGGATGTCCACCACAGCTGTCTGTCCTGCATTGTCCAACAGGGGGCGCCACTTGGGGGCTTCAACAGCATCCAGAAGAGACGCAAGCTCAACCTCCAGCTTCTCCACGGTCTCCTCTACCTTCTGCAGGAGACAGAGGACATCTTTGTTTGGCTGACTCATAAATAAAACATTAATAAGTTGTAGTATGCATAATAGACTCATCACTAATGCATTATGCAAAGACTTTCATATGAATATTACAGTTGCCCAAAACAGCTGGTACTAAGGTGAGGTGAGTGTGGGGTTTTGTCAGATTAAGATGAATGGAGACTTTAAAGTCATCAGTAATTTTGGGGAAAGCTGAGGGCTGTTTTGGTCGTCTCAGACGGAGCTGACATTTAATTATGAATTTGACATCAGGAGTGAAAAAACACACTCTGAATCCTGATAGACTCAAACCACGGAGGGCTCAGTTTGGAAACAGCACCTTCTCCACTACATCCAGGCGGCTGTGGAGGTTGTTGTGCTCCTGACAGGCACTTGAATGCATCGCTCGAGTCCGCACGTCAGGCTCAGGACCTGAAAGCATACAAGACACATCAGGAGACATAAATATTCTCTCCTTTGACTGTAGAACTTATTTACAGTGCTATTTAGGGTTATTAAACATGGGGTTGTGGACAGGGCCGTTGCTAGGAATTCTGGGCCCCCTGAAAGAATACTAAAGTGGCCCCCTGCCCCCTGACTTTTCCACTTTTTTTCATAGACTACGTATATATTATCTTTCTTATTTAGCCTACTTTGTTTTGATGCTAATGCAGCATTACTATGAGTATTAGTCAGGATCTTATGCAGAATAATTCAGTCATACAAAGATAGACTACTGGGGTTTTTTGTGGCCCCACTGGGCCCCTAGAATTATCATCACCTTTCTCCCCTATTCAACGGCCCTGGTTGTGGAGGTAGTCATCAGTGTGTTTCCTTCAGTAAATTCACACAGTGCACTGCAGAGGACGCTCATGGAGACTGTCCAGTATCTATTTTAATGCTCGCATCATGAAAAATATTTTCAACACTTCCTTCCTCTGCTAGTACATTTTTCTCAAATATTGAACTTCTGTGCTGCACCCAGAGTGTGCACTGTATTATGCTGCAGGTCAGCTGAGTGAATCAGAGAGAGCTCAACCTCACTTTGTTTGACAGGAGGGTATATATGCTGAATATATTCCACATTTAAACAGTTTTGGAGGCCGCATTTCAAATGTTTCTGGAACATGTTTAACTGCTGATCCTGTGAGCACAACCACATTATAACCCCAACCATCCCTCTGGATTTTGAAATAACCAGCTAAACTAGTGGTTCAAACAAATATTATCTGCAGTGCTTTTCTGCAACTGCAAAGCTGATTTAAACCATTAGTACTTGCAAACAAATTATGAAAATGGGCAACATCGGAGAATGACCACTGTTGGTCAAAATAGTGAATGCATGATACATATTGATAATCTTCTCCTCTAAGGTTTTCATACCAATAAATAATGTGGACCTATACAGGAAGAAGAAAATAGCAACAAAACTTTAAGTTGCGATGGACTACTAGGGGTCCACATATTCAAAAATTACCACTAAGCCAACAAATTGTGAACTAGAGATGGCATGTCAAAAAACAAACCGGAAATTGCCCACCCACCCTAATTTCTGGGTGTTGGCTCATGGACTAAAAAAAATGAAAAAGTCTGCACACCAAATCCGTGTGCGGATTTTTTCATTTTCTTTAGTTTCCCTCTCTTTTGATCCAGCACCCATCCCAATTGGGCTTTTGATGTGCGTGTTTTTTCTCACAGTTTTTCATGGACTAAAAACTAATTTAGGATTAGGAAACACATTAATTAATGTAGCATAAGCAGTTAATTAATGTTTACTACTCAAAGTTAGTTAATAAATTATTAAGTAATAATAAAAGTTGAATAATTAGTTGTCATTATGTATGCATTAGTCAGCATTAATTAACACATTAGTTTATGCTTAATAATGTAGGTAACATAAATTAAGGGACCCTTATTGTAAAGTGTTACCCTCTCTCACTGCTGTGGAAATTTCAAAGAGAGGAAATCAAATGCTTGGATTTTTGTTGTTGTTGCTTGTTTCCAAATCACATCATCCATCCATCAGCTGCATACTCTGCTTATTCATGTAGAGCTGTGCCAATGATGTGTTATCATTTTCCTCCCAATAGCAGGACAGTGAACGGCTTCAGTCTACATGAACTGTACAACAGTCAGCACTGTGAGGAAGGGCCCAGTGCTCTCTGTGTGAGTTCACCTCGGTGGGGGTGGGGAGGGGCCACCAGCATTGTTCCTTAAGCAGTAAAGTCTTTGGCAGCAGAGTCAGCCAGAAACGATCCCCATATCTGATTCTGCACAATGTACAGCTGTGCCCCAGCATCAGACCGCCTTCATTTTACAGCCTTATCCCATGGAAACGTTTTACAAGCTCCTTTATTCAGGCTGGAGGGGCGCCAGGCTCAGCACATGCAGGATACAGGAAAGAAGAAGGAGCCACAGATGAATGAATGAGAGTGAAGAGCATAGCTTTCATCAGACGGGGCAAGTGTCTCAATCCAAGTTTGGTGGTGAAGACGTGAATATTTCCTGCCCAGGATCTGTGTGTTCTTTTACTTTGTTGTTGTTGCATTTCACAACAACCACAATCCTTAGCTGTAGAATGTGCTGCTGGTTTCCAGATCAGAAAAAAAAACCCACAGCTGTGCTTCCACTGAAGTGTCAGTGTGTGTTTGTGTGATCAGCATGTATACCCAGCACATCCTGCTCTTCAAGAGTGGAAAAACATGCAATGGAGAGTTACAAGCTGATGTTCACAGTGAATGTCTCAGCCGCTGAGTTTTCCAGAGCTGCTGTGAAAAGACAGGAGTGAGTGTGACAAAGTACAGATGCCACTTATGTGGCTGAGATCTTATATTATCACCAGTTGGTTTCCAAACAGCTCGAAGGAATTTGTTCCTTTTTCCTGCTGGCTGTTGCTCTGATGACGGAGGTTCCAGGAGGTTGAGAAATCAGAGTGACCCCACCCTCCTACAGTACATACTCCAAGGAACACCACACACACCACAGGACAAACAAACACGGATATGAAGATGGATCACATCTGAGCTGATCTCACACATGGACTGACCGCTGACCTGCTCTGAGCTTCTGTCACCAGAGTTCACAACTCAACCCTCAGTCCACCGCAGTGACTGAAAGTTAACGGCTTTATCAATTTCCTGGTTCTACATTTCAACTCAACGGTATTTAAACCCATGCAGCATTAAAACCTGTGTTCTGACTCTCACAGCTGCAGTTTGAAGCACAGAATAAAAATGTTTGAGAAATTGTTCTTCTTTGTGCTCATCTCCATCTTCTGGGGTCATGAGATCAGTGTAGTCATTTCTTGCCTTTAAAAAAGAACTATGTAATCTACGTTAGCTTTTTTAAAGGTACATTGTGTAGGAATTACTCCCATCTAGCGTTGCGGTTGTATATCGCAAGCAACTCAATCGTATTTTTCATGCTGCATTCACGTGAAATTGGGCAGACGGCAGACAGACGACAGCAGTGGTCCGTCAGCAGGAGGCAAAACAATACACGTGACAA
Organism: Trachurus japonicus; assembly: GCF_045865225.1. Taxonomy (NCBI): domain Eukaryota; kingdom Metazoa; phylum Chordata; class Actinopteri; order Carangiformes; family Carangidae; genus Trachurus; species Trachurus japonicus. Next base: position 26,748,882 of record NC_140921.1, on the reverse strand, counting down.
TATGTTGTCATGGCGATGTCGTATTGTTTACCTGACCCACGTTTTACCGGCTTTCTCTAAACTTCTGTGACTAAAATGACATCTGGTTTGTTACCGACGGCCGTCTGCCCGACTGCAGGTGAATGCAGCATCAGTGTAAAGGCCCCCACATACTCGGGCGTACGTGACTCCGCACGTACTCGTGGCGGACTCAATGCGGACCCAAAGCGGTCGTCCGCGACTGACTCAGTGTCACGCAATAGACTGCTCGGTGGGAAACCTTCACATCGACCTGTTTTGAATGTGACACCGTACGCTCGACTATGAAACCTCACACCTCCGCGGACAGTGCACGTGGAGTCCGCGAGCGCACATTACGCCCGACTCTGTGGGGACCTTAACGCTCCATTCCTCCTCACTGCGTTACCACGGTGACTTTTCACAGACGCCACCTCGACCTGAGCCGACAGCTCCGGTGTCTCAGCTGAGTTTCCGTGGTTTCCTACCGTCACGCTGCCACTGAATGTAAAAACATGGCGACACGACATGGCAGCCAGCACCGAGCATACCCGCTCCATATATGAATGATATGAAGTATTTTCGTGAATAGATAACAGGAGAAGTTACACAATGTCACTTTAATATTTTATGTTCAACATGAAACTGGTGGAAATACAATGAAATGATGCAAAAACGCTCCGTGTGTTGGTAACCATGTGTGTACGCTGCCTGCAGTTGGCCATTCTTGCAGTATGAAGTCAGTGTAATTCATACTGGAGGCCGTCACTCACTGCTCTGGCTCAGGAGGATTGGCCCACATTTCTGTGAATTTCCACTGGATTATAGTAACGCTGGTAAACAAAGCTCCAAACACGTCTGAGGGGCAGGAAGATGAAGATGATAGATGAAGGGAAGAGCGGTTGTCTGAAACTCTGCTGACAGTATATTAGATTATGTGCAGCCAGAGCTGCAGTTAAATTAGTAACAGATGTGCTGGCAAATCCGGGAACACACAGAGATCTGTGTGTGTGTGTGTGTGTGTGTGTGTACAACCATGATGTCAGTTCAACTGTATGTATGTTCATCCACCCTCCATTAACACACAATGCAATGCAACAAAGACAAACTGTATGGAATTGACTCTGGTTGACAAACCGAACACTGACACTGTGTCCTCTGCTGTGTGTGTGTGTGTGTGTGTGTGTGTGTTCAAGTCTTGACCTATGACCCCTACCCTCCCTGCTCCAGACCCCACCCAGCTCCCTTACCTGCAGCAGCATAGCCAATCAGGAGGAGGAGAAGTCCGACGGAGGGGGTGGGCGGGCGGATCATGGCGAGGAGGTGAGACCTGCTGAGCGCCAGAGACGAAGAAAAACTAAAAGCGGGTGAGAGAACGAGGGAGAGGGGCCCAGAGCTCCTCTGATTCAGAACCAGACGTCTGTACTCGCTCTCTTGCTCTCTGATTCTTCTCTCCTTGACTTGGTTGCACCCAGTTTCCTAATGAAAACATTAGATGCAGAACAAAAAGCTCAGTGTCTGGGAAGGGGCGGGAGGAGAACTGGGGAGGGGACTCACAGACCTCAGAGCAGTCAGCGCTGCCTGTGGACGACAAGTCTGCTCCGACTCATGATGAGCTGCTGCTTTTGTCTTCTCGATTAACTTGATCAAAAAGCAGGAAAAGATGTTATTAGATGGTAAACTGGTGGTTTGGTTAAATTGACTTTGTGTTTTTCCCCTGAGCTGGAGAATAATAAAAGAACGGCGCGGGGTTGCCAAGTGTTTTCTGGAAAAATCAGCCAGTGTTTTCCGCTCAGCAGGAAGTCTGACGAATCAAAATCAATTCAGCAGCAGAGAATGGCCTTTATAATCGCATTGATTGGTTCCTGTTATTCCCACTGACCTCTCCCTCTACAGTGTCTGAGTGACTCACACCGCCCCCCCCCCCCCCCACACACACACACACACACACAGCACACCAAGAGACAGCCAAGACTCTTACGTAGTAAACATGGTCATCTTGGTTAAGCCCTGTGCTCTGCTCTGCTCTGCTCACTTGTTTGGTCTCTTAAGCAGATCGACAGGTTAAGCAGCAGAAAACGAAACTGGAGGAAAAGTGAAGACGGGATCAGCGAGGAGAGGAGAGGAGTCAGCAGACAGACACAGAGATAAATAACAGGAACAGATACAAAGAGGAGAAGGAGAATAATATACAAAACCTGTTTTTCCAGTGTGACACATTGACAGGATTTAACAAGCTGTTCACATGTGTCATATGTAACAGTTTTCTCTCTCTCAGTGGAGCCTCCTGAAGAGCAGAGAGCTATTCCACTATAACATATGTATTATGAATTATTGATATGAAACAAATGCACTTGTTATTATATCATTGCAGAGATGCAGCAATTTCTCCTCTGTAATGGCTGGATGTGAGATGACAAAATGAAGCATGTTGGAACTGTTTCCCAGCATGCAGTGCAAGAATAAAAAGAGAATAGAAATGCATCACTGTACCAAATAATGTGGCAAAAAATAAAGTGAGTTTAGTGTTGTATTTACACAACATGGCAATGGCATCCTGAGAGCATAAGATCTTAACATTTCAACTTGTCTCTATTGACATTTGTTCTCCTTTTCTTTGAGCTCTATCTTCCTCTGTCGTCATGTGAACCGCTGAACTCGGTCAAGATGAATCACAGAAATCTCTTCTCTCACCTGAAGGAGAACTAAAGGAGGCCTTTTAGAAATGTGTGTCAAAGGTCACTCAGGTATTGATTGTTAGTTCATGTGCGGCCAGCAGACACATGCTGAGACAGAGTGTCTGCACACACACACACACACACACACAGTGGGAGGATCATGGGATCCAGTGAGCCAGCGTCACGCTGATGGGTGGCGTGACAGACTGCTGGAGGCAGGGTCACCTTCTCACCATCTATTTCTGTCCAGCTGTCTGTTTGTCTGCTTGTTTTTCTTCACTCTAGTTACCATGACCAAATGTCCTCACTGCTGGCCTTCATCATCATCAGCAGCATCATCAGCATCATCACCACTATCTTCACCTCACCACTGGCAACTGTCAGTGTTTTTACCAAGACATAAGCTCAGCTCTCTGTGCCTGTCTGCCACCTGGCAAACAGCAGCTTCCTGTCCCCTTTTGAAGAGCTAGATCTAAATTAGGTGGTGTGTGTGTGTGTGTGTGTGTGTGTGTGTGTGTGTGTGTGTGTGTGTGTGTGTGTGTGTGTGTGTGTGTGTGTATGTGTGAAGTCTGTTACTACATCAAAAGAAACAAAGCTCCGCCCTCTACTTTTACGACCAGGCTTTAGTTGATTTCTGGTTTCCCTTGACTGTGTCCAAATCCTATTGTGGAGCTGTTGGACTGATCAGTTGGCTGTTATCAGCTTATTCACTATGATGCCTGAAGGCATTACAACATCATCACATATACTATGTTTGATATCAAGTATGATGATTAGGGTTGCAAAATTCCAGGAATTTTCGAAGTTGGAAACTTTCCATGGAAATTAACAGGAATATATGGGAATTAACAGGAATAAATAAAAGTCTGGAAACGACCGGTAGACCTCGGCTCAATCCAGGGGGCGGGATGAAAGCTGTCTTTCAAACTGCCTCTGCACACAATAGGGTAGAGCAGGATGACGTTAGCCTGACAAGCCAATTAAAATGTATGTCGTCATCGCGTTAAGCCCGCCCAACGACTCTCTAAACAGATAGAGCGCTGTGATTGGTGAACACAAACGGTGTTCGAGACTCAAAAAGTTCCTATGGCTCGTTTCTAGACCCACCTACGGAGCAAATTTTTTGCTGCCGCTAGGGTGCGTCTAGATTTCTAGGCTAATAAATTCCAATAATTCCTATAAATTCCAATAATTCCCATGGAAAGTTTCCAATTTGGAATATTTCCAAAATTCCAGATCTTAACTTCCCATGGAAAGTTTCTTGAAATTTTACGCACCCTAATGATGATAAACTTTTTTTTTTTGGTGCTAATTCACACCATCCCCTCTCAATGCCAAAGTTCTATTATTCAGTTATGTATTTGTCTCCATGTCTCATTTGAGTTGCCTGTGTAAAAATGCACCTCCCTGATTGGCCCAGTCGCCTTCATAGTGTGAGTTTGGCAGTAAAATGACCCCCAACCTCAATTGTAAAGGGTCCAGGGTGTTTGAAACCAATCAGCATTAATGAGCTGTGCTGAACTTACAGAAGCTACAGTGCACTGTATCCAAGGTAACGCTTGGGAATATCAGTACAAGGTGGCTCTGCAACATCAATAGTAGGAACTGTGATGTTTGAGTTTGTTGAGTGACAAACACAACAGTGAAGACACAAACGACTCACACTGTTAGTCACAGATCAGTGTTACAGTTACTGATCAGCTGGACCAGGGACCAAACTCCTGGTGAGACTGCTGGCTGAAACCTAAAGGTGACGTAGTATTAATGGGATTGTAACTGTAATGCAATTACTGTATTTTAATATCTCTCCCTTACATACGTCATTAATGAAAACACAATCACCCATACAGTAACGCTGCAACACTTTACTAACTATAATCACTATAATCAAAGCCCAGGCCATCATGACAGGGTTTACTCCATCTTAAATAGCCACTCTCAAATGTGAGGCAACAAATATGTTGGAAACCGTGGAGTGTTCCTGAAGATTTTCTTTCTTTCTTTTGCATTTAATTACAGAGATAAAGCAAAGTACATAAATATATTTAAAATGATGTATACTTTTTTTTTTCTAAATAGGCACATGGAAGATAAGGGATACAAATAAACTGCTAAACATATGGGATATAAGTTGATATGGATATTTATGTAGTATATGTGTTGATATATTTTAACGGATGTTGTATATATGTTTATTGATACGGATATGTAGTATATACTATAAATATCATATGGAAAAATATCAAGTATATATATATATATATACAGTACAGTATATATACTTAATATGTTACTATAATATTTACTATAAATATCTTATGGAAAAATATTAAGTATAATATATATATACGTATATACTGTATATATTTCCATATATATATATATATATATGCTTAAAATTTTTCCATATGATATTTATAGTATATACTACATATCCGTATATATATCATAAACCATGATGAGTAGAAAGGGGTAGGATTTTTTTTTTTCGTGCATACTTCTTGCATATTATGATTTGATGATGCTTATATCATTTTTTTTTTTTTTTGTATTTCGTTCGAAATAAAATTCATTCATTCATTTGGTCCATTGTTTACAGACAATAGGTATTTATGCTAACCAGAGATGTCAGTTCAAATAAGCTTGAACCTAACTCATATTCAGATCAGCATTGAAGATGAGATATGCTGCAGTAGGTTCCAGCATCAAATTCCCCCTCTTTTCCTGACCCTCTACCTGACAACACCTGCAGTGTGCAGAGTGTTAACTCCACCCGCTTACACTCCATTCATCACACTCAGCTTCACCTGCAAAGACTGTCTGCTGAAGGGATTATCTTTGATTAAACACACTGCTCTGATCTAAGTTGGAGCGCACATATTCTGTTGACACATCCTGCCCAGTGAACGCTGCCATGTCGCTTCGGAGTTCAGATTTGAGGGATAGATTGGTTTACCTGTTGTCCTCTTTCCCTAAAGTCTTGGTTATCTGTCTGGCTGGCAGCTTGTCTCTCTCTTTTGGAACCTGTACAGTTTGTTTGTGTTCAGATATGCCTTGTTCTTCTACAGTATAGAACTCTGCTTCACTTTTCTTGTAGATGCAGACACTGACATCTTACAGATGAGAGTGAAATCATCTGCTATCACTGTCAGTGTAGAGACAGGTGATGAGCTGGAAGAAAAAAACAGCATAAAGTGTCTCTATAAAGTGATGAGACACTTCGGGCAAACACCACTTCCTCATGGAATTCTCTCTTTTTAGGCCCTGCCCAGCATGTGGGTCCAAAACTTGTTGATTGTGAGGGTCATCATCCAGTGACTCCTCTTGTCCTGTGGATGGGGGGATGTTCATCCTGGTAGTGTCCACTCCTGTTAGGTTAGAAATGTCTCATGATATGATCAAATGTGCAGTCCACCACAATGTCTGACCCTGTCCACCAACATATGTCCCACAGATCTAACCACAGACTTTAGTCACTGTTCCTATTATAATACTCTGAGCAGTTCACCATTGTTTTGACTGAAACTCCAGCCATGTGTGCTCCAACAATGAACCCACTGTCAAAGTTACTCAGACCTTTACCTCCTACCACTTTGATCTAAATTCTGAATCAGCTGGGCCTGTTCAGCATCTTCATACCTGTCACAGAGCCAGGGCCGTTGCTAGAAATCTTGGACCCCCTTAAAGAATACTAAAGTGGGCCCCTACCCCCTGACTTTTCTTTTTTTTGTCTTAGACTACGTATGTATTACCATTTTTTATTTAGCCTACTTTGTTTTGATGTTAATGCAGCATTACTATGAGTATTAGTCAGGGTCGAAGCAGAATAAATCAGTCATACAAAGATTAGACTACTGGGTTTTTTTGTGGGCCCTACTGGGCGCTGGGCCCCTAGAATTATCATCACCTTTCTCCCCTATACAACGGCCCTGCACAGAGCACTGACTGGATCTCACTTGCTTAATTGTACTATGCACTGTATCTGTAGGTCTGTGTTTGTTATGTTAGAACTCATAGAATGGACCTGCTCCCCTACCCTCCCAACTCCCCTCTCCTCACAACCCTTCATTTCTGATCCTCCGTCCGTAGTTGTATCCTCTAGTGGTTGAGTCTCCAGATCACTGCTCCCTAGATAAACCCTAAGTCTGCATCTATCTCCTTAGAGTGTCTGATTAGCACTACGTCACAGAGAGGGGAAGTAATCCCAGTCTGGGCCCAGGAATAGAGCCCTGGGAGTGGCCTTGCCACTGGAGAGACACTCGAGAGCCGCGGCGCATGTGTCCCTAAGTAATCCCTTCTTAAATAGCCCATTGGGCAGCGAGAGAGGGAGGGAGTTAGGTCAGGGGACGTTATACCGTGGGAGCCACGCCAGTCAGTGTCCTGCTATCCCTCGGACACACCACACCAGCTGGAGCAGGAGAGGGATTCGGCCACAGAGAATCTTGGGACTGTAAGAGGACGGTGCTTCCACCAGGATGAACTTTGCTGCCCAGTTATTCTACTCAAGCTACCTGAGCGAACGACTTGAGCGTTTGTACTCGCCAAAGCTTGCGCTGAAGGACGGCGAGGAGAATGACCCCTTCTGGCAGAGGTGGGAACTTCCAACAAGTAGCCCCCAGGATCCCCCAGAGCTCCCCTCTACCTGTACCCATACCGTAGAGACTGATCTGCTCTCTGCCCAGAGTTCAGAGTTAGATCCAACCTCCACATTGACCCCTCCTTCACACCCACCTCGCTTGCAGCCTAACCTAACAGACTTATCCTCAGATCTGAAGAGTCTTCCTCTGCCACCTTCTCCTCACCCTTATCAAGAAAGGGAATCAACAAAACAAATCCCCTGTCCTCCAAATCCTTGTTTGGCTGCTGTGATCCCCAAATCTAGGGTCTACAAGTGTCCTCCTGATGATCATGTTCCCCAGACCTCTATGTCCCCAGCAGGAATGGCCTCCTCCTCTTCCTCTTCCTCCTCCTCCTCCTTGGCTCCAACCCCTTACAGAGGAGATCGACTCCCTACCTTTCAAACCCTCATAGACTTGCTCCTTCGCTTGGTCCTCTACCTTGTTCTCCTCCCAGTTGTGACAGAATTAGAGAAAGAACCAAAAAAATCAAAAGTGATCTTTGGCTTGAAGAGGTAAACTGTTTGTTCAAGAGTAATTTTAGTGAGCAGTGTCACTGCTTTGTTCTATATAGAAATAACATCTCATCCAGGGTCAAACAGGGGAGGAAAGTACTCTGTCTGTGTTTATCTTTGAATTGGATAGGTATAATGTCAAATGGTTTGTCTTCAGTTACTTCAGATGAATCTATTTATGTGGTCTTTGTAACATCCAAACGTTCAGGTGTTTGAGGTATTAAAAAATCAGACAGTCTCTGCCTCCTGGCCAGGCCTGATGACAGACAGAGTTACAGTAGTTACAGGGATGCTACAGTCATAATACTCTGGTGCAAAGAACTAAACTAAACTTACAGGATAAGAAGCCCTACAGCAGTTTTTTTAGTCTTTAAAATGACATTAAGAGGTGGTGATAACGAATGATGACAGTCTGGTGGGTTTTAACATTTTACTTTGTCCTTACTTGTTGTTTTTGTACCTCTAGCCTTTGAGAAAGATTTCTGAGGCTGGTGTGTTGTGGCCCTTGTTGTTGCTCTTGGACCAAAGCATCCTAATCACAGGTGCAGCCGGGGGAGTTTTCTATTCAGAGTCAGGTCATCTGAAAAAGCTGTGGCTGAATAACGGGCAGAGAGTAACTGATAAGTGGAGCAGAGGGCAGTAATGGAGCCAGGAGATGAGGTGAAAGGTCAGCGTATTGTTTATGGCAGATCATTGTGACATAAATAGACTGGGATGTTCTGTGCAGAGCGCCAGCTGCACTCCTATCCTGTAAATCACAAGTTGTTTGGTAATACTGCTCCACCTGGTGGCCCTTTGGAAACCACTCTCATCACTGGGCTGGTGTTACTTTACTCTTCTTAGTTAAAGAGTGAGATTATCAAACCTGCATCATGTCTAGTGGCTACAGTCTTTCTGCTCATACTGAATACAGCTGGCATGGCTCCACTGCACAACCTTATTCAAAGTTTCAAACATAGCTGTTAACCATTTGTGATCTGCTTTAGTGGCTAAGTCACAGGATTAATCTCCAATGGGTGTAATCCTATTATTATATTTCTACTGCGTAGAGGAGCTCCTCATTTACTATGTGGACAGGGAAACAATCAAAAAAGTGCAATGTTTAATTAAGTTTGTGCACTGTCACTAGAGAAATGAAAGCAGAGTTGGGAGAAATGTAACTATTAGAATACATTTCACTGATTGATTTTTATGATGCCAATATACAGAACTATTATAAATCAAACTGCTCAACCTAAATTACCACTTTAATTCTTGCCTAATATTATTTGTCTCCTAAAATGAGGAGCTGAAAGACCCAATGAATCATAAATTGATTTACAGATATAATCTGAGGGAGTTTAATGGATCTTGTCTGCCAGAGGATGCAGAAAGACATTTTACATCCTGGCTCCTGCCTGAATGGAACAGCTGAGTCTCCTCATACTCCTCAGATCTTTCCTCTGCTCTTGAATTTCCCCTCATAAATGTAAAGATCTTTTTTTTTTGCATCAAAATACACATATTCTCTCTGCACAGAAACAATGAGGATTATAGTTATTTTGCACCTTTTTTATTCTTACTTTTTTCTATTCTAATGAATCGTGCCTATATCTTTCCTCACTACCATTTAGCTACTGCAGTGCACAAACAGTATGCATTTCACCATACTAGTTTTTAATGCAGACACTGGTTTCCATGGTTTCAATGGGTTTACAGCAAAATTAAGCTGTAAAACCATTTATACTTTGTGTTTTTTCACTAAAGAACTTGAAGCTGCAAAAAACAGCCGACAACATTCACTCACAACTTCATGCTTTCTCATTTTATTGCATTAACTTGCATCAGCAACACAGGTCTAAGAAAAATTAAACTGCACTCGGTGTTCATCATGGTAAATTATTTATGTAGGAGAGTATCAATTATGCAGGTTGATTGTATCACTGCAGGTGTGTGTGCAGTGAAGATTGTAAAGTTCAGAAAGTTAGTTTAGAAGTTTAGAATTTACTTTAGAAAATAACTTAAAGGGATACGCCAACATTTTTTTTACCATGTCTTGCCTCACGCCGGAGTCCATGACAAGCAGATAGACACCATCCTTTCGACTGTGCGTGCAGTAACAAGGGAGATACACTGGCGCACTGCTAATTAGCTTAAAGGGACAACGAGGAGTTTTGGAAAAGCGAAGCGGTTTCACACTACATTTGTGAGCCTCCACGCGCACCGTGAAATTCTTTGACCGGCGCGAGACAGACTCGTGTTTTCATTCATCAAGAATTAAAGTCAGAGGTTCGAAGACGATCACATACCGTCGTAGTTCCGACCATAAACGGCGATTCGGCGGCGTTATTCTCATGACTCGCCACGAAACCGAAAGTAAAGAAACGCTGGTCGGCTCGACCAGCATTTCCGCCACCACTAACAATAACAAAATAACGACAGAGACAAAACGATATATTTATCGAAAATGGGCCCATTAACAAGATTGGGTAGCGTAGATTCATCCACATTAACGTGAGACTTTTTTATAACCAAATAGAAACTTCTCGTTGTCCCTTTAACTCAAACGCTGGAAGTGTATAGACTGTTAGCCTGCCTCCACCTAAAGTCATCAGAGAAACTCTTCAGCAACTCTAAACGGAAACCGGCGGGCCGATCTTCGTCTCAAAGCTGACAAAACTCTCCGGTAAGGCATCTTGAGCGGTCAAATGCCGGTAACGGGACGAGATCGGTCAGAACGGAGGGTTCAAGCAAAGACGGTTTATTTTGGCTCAAGCTAGCTACATCGAGGGTAGGTTAGCTTCCTATTTCAAAGTAAAAGCACAAATTCTATCGTCATGGTTTTCTGTATGTAAAGGGCAACAGGTGTTTTATTTCGTGAAAATAACTGGAAGTGCGTTGGTCACAACGGCTAGCTTGAGTAGCGCCGAATTGTAAAATTGTAAACAGCTGGTATTTAGACAAATTAACGACACACTGCTGATCTAAACGGCTACCTTATATATTTAGGCCTACAGAGTTTAGAGCTAAAATGAAATCAGCTTCTGACTGCTGATTTCGGCTCGGGTAGGAGGCAGGCTAACACTATCTATGCACTTCCAGCATTTGAGCTAAGCTAATTAGCGGTGCGCCAGCTCTGCCCGTATCTCCCTTGTTACTGCACGCACAGTCGAAAGGATGGTGTCTATCTGCTGGCCATGGACTCGGGAGTGAGGCAAGACACGAAAAAAAAAAGTTGGCGTATCCCTTTAATTTACCCTCTGTGTATTCATGTTGCTAAAGCAGAGGACAGTATTTTTGAGAACTAAACTATTTGCCTCTGACCTTCTCACCCAGAGAGGAGCTGCGTCTGGGCCCCGGTCAGCCTGGAGCCTCTTACAAATGTGGTTCCATCTGTAATGGCACGGCGGGCCGCAGACCCACCCTCATTGAACCAGAGCGGCTGAAGGACTTTGGTGAAGAGGAGCTTCTCAACGGGGATGTGAGGGTCTACGACACCAAGGTGGTGGGGGGCGCTGAGATCATGCTCATGGACCCCCCCAAAACAAGAAGAGTCAGCGAGTTCAGGATCATCCCCAGACCTCCGATCCAGTACCTCCGCTTTGAAGACATCAGCGCAGCGGCCTTCAGGATCCAGTCAGGGATACAGAAGACACCCTGCACGGTAGGCTACACTCACACACCCTCAGCTCATTATATTCAGGGACGTGGTGATCTCTGACATCACCTGAGAGCTCTGTCTGGGGTTTAGAATGTGAACAGACGGTGAATCTAATATCTTTTTTTTTTCTTAATATCTTTTTATTGAGAGTTTTTTTTTTTTGATGGGGGTATACATTTAGTTTCAAAGAGAAAAAAAAAGTGACAGAACAAGTTGAGGACAGGGAGTAGGCTATCTTATACAGCTCCAAATTCATTCAAGAAATAAATAGATAAATAAATACCTTCCCCGCCTCCACAGTTTATCATCACCCAAACATTCTCAATCTCATATGCACCCACCCGCCTCCCACAGAGCAAAAAGAGAAAACAAAGAGGAAAAACACAATCGGTTAAGTAAATACATAATAAAAATGAAAAGGCTCTTGTAAATAAATACCTTAAAAAAAAGATAAAAGCAAAGACATATCAAAATGAGCACCATAGCTTCCCCTCATAATACTTTGATACAGCATCCTACACCTTCACATAGTCAAACAATTACGACAGGGCTGGTAAATCCCAAATACACACAGTGTGGTCTACCTTGGCAGAGACCACATTTCAATCCAAATCCACGTGACTATCACTCAAACCATACCAGATAGAAAAGAACACCACATATTTTCATATTTGTCCACAGAGTTTGTGTTACAATATATGACTCTTTCCAGTTTTGCTATTTTGGTGAGTTTTTTTATTTTATTTTATTTTATTTTTTATTTATTTAAGGAAGACAGTGCACATTAATGAACATAATAAAATGTAAAGGGCCAGTGTTAGCCAACGGCTAGTTTCAGACTGTAGTCCTCCTGACAAGGTGTTAAAAGCCATTAAAAGAAAAAAGTACATTGAACCAGTCTTGGATAGTAGGAGCTGAAGTGTTTTTCCGTTGACAAAATAATAACTTTTTTGCAACTGTGAAGGCTATTGAAGTGAATCAAATATCTATGTTTGTCGGTTAGAGATGAAAGCATCTTGCTTTTGACTGGTTATGAAGAATCAGTGTCTTATTAGAAATAGAGAGGGGAGATACAATACACACACAACCTGCTACAACCAGTGACATCAGCTGCTGCTGAACATTACAAGAAAGTATAGAACATTGAAAATAATAAATGTTCTAATATCTCTAATATGCAGTACTCCAGACTGTCCAAACAGTATGGGATGGAGATCTACCTGAAGAAGGAGCATCTGCACTACACAGGCTCAGTGAAGGAGAGAGGAGTCCTCTACCTGCTCACCTCCCTCACACAGGTAAGACAAGAGAGAGGTGTGTGATCTACCCTCTGTTTGTACTGACACACATTAGCATTCGTCTTGTGTTAGCTTTCTACTAAAAACATTTTTTTCATCCAATTAGTTTTTCTTCTCTTGGTTACATTGTTAGGCTTCATTATCCAGGAAAATGTTGGTTTTAGTATTTCTGGTGTGGGCCCCTTTGTCAGTATACCCATCGTCTTCAACTTAAAATGGTAAATGGTAAATTATACCGCTTTTCTAGTCACTTGGACCACTCAAAGCGCTTTACACTGTTTTAGTCTTTCAGACACACATTCATAAAGCGCTAGGCACAGCGCGGGAATCTAACCATTCACACACATTCTTACAGTTTGTGTTAGGGTCGGTTCTGACACGAGTCTTAAATCAGCGGTAAAACACAGTAAAAACAATTATTTATCATCCCATTTGTTTTTCATATCTTGGTTACGTTGTTAGGCTTCCTTATCCATGAACAGGTTGGTTTTGCACTTATGATTTCAGTTTTAACTCTCATTATTGTTCTTATTGTTTTAACCGGGTTGTAACCGACTCACAAATGTCATAATTTTAACCAGAGCATTTTAGAAATTTTGAAAAAAAAAAAAAAGTTTAAATAGAGGTTCCTGACAAAGACAAAAAGCCTTGATGCAATTAACAAATATATGTGGTACTTTTATGCGTTAAAAACCTAAAAACATATCAGTGGTGTTTTTAGGTTTTTAACTCCAACACAAGAGGAAGGTTAACTGACCCCTTCTGACCAGTTGTGAGAAATATAGTGCCAGTGTGAGGAGCAGTAGCTTGTGAATGTGTCCGTTTGAATGTGCACTGTGTCTATGAACACGTCTGAAACTAGGAAATCAGACAAACTACCATGTAATTCCTCTTTGTCTTTGGAATTGTAAAAACCCATCATGCACTGCAGGTCTTTTTCAGTTGATGGTTTGTTGGATAAACATGAACCATCAGTGTTCCTCTGTCCACGTCCCTCCAGGAGCAGCAGAGGAAGGGTGTGATCGTGGCCACAGACTGTAACTTCTCCATGGCCGTAGCTCATCACGCGGTGGAGCTGAAGATCCCCATGTTCGTCATCATGCCGTCGTGCTGCTCCTCTCCTCGCCTTAGGATCTACAGAGACTACGGCGCCATGGTCATCTCCTACGGGAGCACGGGCCGGGATTCCCAAAACCACGCCCGCCATCTTGCCAAAGAGAACGGATACCTTTATGTGGAAGAGTCAGTCCCTCTAACATTGACCTTGACATGTGACGTAGTTTTGGTTTGCACAGAGGCCATGGTGCACGACAGTGGCTGTCGCATGATGGAGCACCATTTGAATAGTCAGAATAATAAAGTCCAAGTCTGGAACAAATCTATCTACACTATTTTTAAATTCACTACATCTTTTATAATCTGCGTTTCACCTGCGTTATACAAATGTAATTTGAAATGAGAGATTTCACTGCACATGATTGAGTTTGTCTGGAAGAAAAAGCTCAGGTGTGACTAACAACATTAGTTCCCAGCCACTTCCTGTAAGTGAGTCAGTCTGCGTCAGTTAGTGTCTCAGTAAACAATGAGACAAGTCAAAACTTCTCTCCATGAACAGGTTTATTCTCCTGTCGCTGTGGAAGCATCCCATCACTCTACAACACTGTACATGCATTAGACAGCGTTATAGCTTACAGCTTACAGAAATGTCTTCTTCAAGCAGAAACAAATGACACACACAGGTGTCATAGACGTGTTACCAGACCAAGTAAATCTGTGGCAGCAAAACCCCAAGAGGAACATTTATTTCTTATGAATCCAACTTTTCATTGGTAAAGAAAAACTAAAATGAAACAAGGATAGTAAGTGCGGGAGAGGTTAAAAACCCTCTATGGGCTTATACAAATATCTCCCCAAAAAATACGCAGATTCAAAAACAGTTCAACAAAGAAGAAAGCAATACGAGTGCCTATTCATAACAGAAAGAGTCTACATAAAACTATGAGTATGTATAAGGGTAAAATGACTGCTCATGAGTGGGTGAGCATGTATAGATGATGATGATCCAATGATAATTAAACTAGGTAAAGAAACTATTAGGAGTCTTGATATATCAGACAGGCCTTCAGTCTGGACTTAAAGTTAATCAGGGATGAAGATATTTTACTAAATGAAGATGAGAATTCCAAAGTGAAGAATCTATCTCTATATTATCTACTAGATCTATATATTTAAATAATTATGCAAGGTTACTTTTCTGTAATGTAAGCTGGGGAGAAGCTGAAATCATATTTCTGGAGTGAATGTCTTCTCTCATCTGTATCTGTGCAGAGAAACAGGGATGGGACAGGGACTTTTAGGTCTGCTGACCATCATGACGCTCTGCAGCCCTTCACATCATCTGCTCTTCTTTCTTTCTCCCTCCTCCAGAGATGAAAGTGCAGAGTATTTGGCCGGACTGGGCACCGTGGGCATGGAAATCTATGAACAAGTTCACAAACTGGATGCAGTGGTTGTTCCTGCGGCTGGACAGTACGGTCTACTGGCTGGCACCGCTGCAGCCATCAAACACCTCAACTCACAGACTCTTATCATAGTAGGTGGATGCAGAGATCCTCTGACCGATGTCCATTCAAGTCATTTTCATTCTGCTTTGAGCTCCTTAATAAGATAAATGTGTTTGAAGTATTCTGCCTTGACCCACTCTCTGCCTACAGCTGTTTGCTCTATTTACACTGGGTGAACAGATCAACCCTCTGCTTTTATTTACAATCATAAAGAATTTTCTGCCAAGCTTGGTCCAAGACTGAGCAATATTAAAATGCAACATGATGGCCGATGAAGGCTACCAGTCTTCCCTACTGTTTCACAGTCACTGATGTTGGTATGGCAGCTGGGATAGAACAGGGTAGAACTGATAAGATTTCCATCAGACTCAGATGTTTGGGACAGAGCTGTGAACATGCTGAGGTGGTGAAACAAAGGTGAACATCTAGTGTCTACACAGAGTAACATGGACTTGTAACTGAGCCCACTTCCTTCAACAGGGAGTGGAACCAGAAGGTTTCCCTCTGCTGCTACAGTCTCTGAAAACAGACAATCCAGTCAAAGACATCCACAGCAACCCTAATAAGAAACTCTATGGAGGTCAGTTCTGCACCATGTTTCCTGTGTCCTCCGGTAGCAGACCTGTACAAAGCAGTAGTATTGTGTTAAAGGAGACATATTCTGCCCCTTTTCCACAAAATACCCCAAGGATCAAACATCACAGCTCTTTTCATCCTCTCAAAACAGCCCTGTTCAGAACAGCTGGTTTCAGTGCCTGTCCCTTTAAATGCAAATGAATCACTGTTGCTCACCCTGAGGTTTCTCCAATTTTTCCCTGTTAAAAGGGTTTTCCCAGAGTTTTTCTCCAGTGGATGTGAGGGTCTAAGGGCAGAGGATGTTGTTATGATGCCATGTAAAGCCCTTTGAGACAAACTGGTTGTAAAAATGGGCTATACAAACCACCATCTACCACGCAAATTCAAAAACTAGTTACATAATTGTCAGACAATCGAGGGAACAGCTCATAAAACCAGATGGATTTCAACCTAGGGAGCCTGAAAATTACAGATTTTTTTGTCAATTCTCACGTTTTAGAGGCCAGAAGGCAAGACAAACACCCAAATATATGTTAAAGAGTCTTCAAAAAGTGATATTTCCATAATATGTCCCCTTTAACACTGGTTTGTCATCTTCCCTGTTAGAAAACCATCCGTCTTTGTTAATTCTCTCCTGTCATTACTGAACACTGTGTCTGCTCTCAGATCTCATGGAGCATTCTCTGGGTATCAACACCTTCCAACTCGCAAAGAAACTAGTAGATAAAGTCATCACTGTCAGGTGCAGCACCTTCACACCTCTCAGCTTCTCTTGATAGCTGCTGTGCAATCATCCACCTTTCCATCTTACCTTTTGAATTTCTTGGCATTTCATATCAGAAACTGACTTCCATTCAGTTTGAACTCTTTTGTATTTCTGCTGCAGTGAGGAAGACTCTCTGGTGGCAATGCTGCGGTTCCAGGAGTTCGAACGCTCCACTGTAGATACAGAGGGAGCCATGGGATTGGCTGCCATCCTGGCTGGACAACTGCCAGAGCTGAGAGGCAAAAGGTTGGTCACGTTTGTTCATGTAATACTTCCTCTGAGCTTTAGGTGAAAATTGACTTCACCTGTATCTGTTTGGAGAGGACAGAGAATGCATCTAAAGAAGAACCAACAAGTTAAAAATCCTTTATATCACCGTAAAAATGTAGAACCTCTGAGGGCTGAGATAGTTTTTCTCGCTCACAATTTGGCAATCAAGCAACATCAGCAGTGCTAATAGGTTTGGCTGCAGATCAAACCGGATTCCCTGTGTGTTTCTGCTGCAGGGTGGCTGTAGTGGTGAGCAGCGCTAACATGGAGCTGGAGCTGGTGAGGCAGTGTGTGGACCGAGCCCTGGTGTTGGACGACCGGGTCAGTAAGTTCTCCGTGCAGCTGGGAGAATGGCCAGGAGACATGGCCAGGCTGTTGGACGTCCTGTCCAGAGAGGACGTCAGGTAGGCTCAGGCAGCACCCGGCCATTTTAAAAAGCTTTGTTGTTCTCTCCACTTCCTGCGGCTCCAATCTGTTATATGTTTAATGTCTCTGCTCCCTCCGTCTATTTCCTCCCAGGTTGTTGGACATCTGCCATCGGAGACACAGTGAGAAGTCAGAACTCTTCAAGGCAAAGGTAGGCGACTAATCTGTCCTCTTCACCTCCCTCTTCCTCTTTCTCCTCTCCAATCCACTCATCTGCTTTTCCTCCATTGCCTTAGAACTCTTGGCTCGGAGTTAGCAGTGAGTTGGTGGCACGTAGAAGGTCCAAATATAGAGAGGACAAAATAAAGCCTTTATTTATGTATCCAGAGGGTACCTTGCTTACATTGCAAGAAAAAAATCTTCCACACTCTAATATTGCACCCTTCCTAAGATAAACAGGAGAAAAGAATCTATTTAACTGTTTGAAAAAAAGCTGCAAATAGTATGAACTAAAATCTATAGTAGCTATATCAGATGCTTTATTAATGACATAGGGACATTTATGATTGCAGGTGATTGTCTATTAGAACATAATAAAAACCTTGATCATTTACTGATGGATTGCCAATATTCCCAGATGCATTATTATTCTTTTCTGCATTACCTAATAGAAAACGTAAACATATTAACAGATGATTAATTATCCATTAATAATAAGATAATTACAAAGTGTTTATGTATTTTACAAAAATTTGGACCCTGTACCCAACCCCCTTTTACTTTAAACAAAACTACTTCTCCACGTTAAAGAACTATTGCTCAGTTGTATACAGCCTTGGTCTGTTTACATGGTGACTGATGTTAGCCCTACATAAAGATACATTTGAGCTTTTACCATCATCCTGTTAATGTGATTTGTGGACACATTTCCAGAGTTAGTCTCATGCATTCAAAGCGTATTTTCCTTAAACTAAATTAAATGAAAAAAAGCTATGCTATAAAATTAATGAAACTCTTAAACTGCCTTGGAAACTAATAGAATTGTCTCATTATCTCCTGCTCTGCATTATTACCTGCAATCTGACAAATTGACATTGTACTGTTAATTCACCAGTGGTGTCAAAAGGTGAAAGTTGCTGTGTAATCAACTGGCAAAATGCCATGATTCTATTGTGTGTGTTACATCAGAGGACTAACTGTGTGTGTATGTGTGTGTGCTAACAGGTGGAGTGTGTAGTGGAAACCAGGGATAAGTCACAGAGCGCTCAGCTACGCAAGACGCTGAGCGACCGCTACCCTTCTATATGCTGGCTGGACCGGTGATCCAGCATCATCTTCAACACAAACTATTTACCATAGGAAAAAAAAAAGAGGAAGTGACATACTCATTAACTGTAAAACAACTTGCAAACACATACACTACTATCATTAATGAACTGTGTTAAATAACACTCATAAAGAAAATGACTGTTCAGCAAAACTAATACAAAAAGCCTTGAGATTATAGAGCAAATATTATTCATATTACTCTTATTAATTATGCTGCTGTTTTTGTTTGATCATGGCACCCTTTAATTAGAATAAAGTGGTTAGACTGCATTCAGAGGATGAATATACAGTAGATCTTATAGATCACCATTAATCACAGAGCATGACTCATACACTGAAGAGACAGGCCAAGTCCTGCTGTGGTCTCCTTCAACAGGAAGTCCACTCCACAACGATCCATAAAACAACAGCAACACAAAGTTCTATTTTTCCATCCATAATGTTTTTAAACGGTTGTATATATTTCTGTATTTATACTGTCTGGAGGTGGTAGTGTCAGTACAAATGTATTAATAAGAAATAAAACTGGACTAACTCTGTGACCTGTCCTGATTCTTTGGTGACTCCTTGACATTCTACTACAGTGAACGGTCAGTTAGTAAAAGGGTTATAATACAGGATGTGAAAGTGTGTTGCTGCTACGTTATCTATCCCTGATTAATGGCTGGAGACGGCTCTAGTGGAGACTGTTTAAGACAGGCTAATGCTCTTAAGTTCATAAGCAGAGGACAACGTGACCCCATCTTACTGCACCAGCCTCATCGAGACGACGTCACACTGTTTACCTGTGTTACACTAAAACATTGTGTTGAATGTAAAATTGCAATTGCCTATCTAGTAATTCCACCACAGCAGTTGGACTAGTTGTGCTAGAGCTTGACCCAGCTGACTCATTCAAGGCTCGGATGAATGAGATTATGTGAGAAATGTCACATGATAGAATACAGTACAACAACTGTCAGTGGACATTTTCCAATTTGCTAACTACAGTGTTGGAAATCCGAAGTTTGGATCATTTACAGTCTTTGTCAAAAGTAGCAGAGATGTATGAGTCATTAAAAATATAGATCTGCATACTATAAAAAAAACAAATCAAAAGTCCTTATGTCCTGGTGTAGGTCTATTTACTGCCAACAGCTTTCTCTGTGATCCCAGCACATTCCTGTGCATCTTCTGTCTCTGGTAAATTTCTGCAGTGTGACTTTATGAGACTTAGATTTAAATTTATATTACATCTACTCTTTATCTGAAGGGACTCAAGTCAAGTTGTGGTAAAGTGGCAGAGGATCCACATCCACTCCCCTCATCACATGTTAAACTGTCAAGTGCTGCAGGCCTTGTGTGATCATGTGACCTCAGACATGAAGTAATAGAGCACAACACTGACTTTCTGTTTTATATCCCAACACATCAGATATGAAATCAATAAAGCACGTGTTCATAGAGTGAGCTACAACTGATGCTGTATTTCTTGGTGAATGTGTTTTTGTGACTATGTCACACTTTGAAACTGTAGGAAATAAAAAGATGACTGATCACTGTGTTGTTTCCCTCCACTAGTCCGTTTGCTTTACTGCTCTGTTTGTAATTTGGTTTGCAATATAATGAGAGAAAAATTCTAATGATTTAGTAATGAAAAATGTTGATTATCCAGCATTACAACAGGCTGACTTCACCTTGTGAGTAGGACTTAGACTCACACAGGCTCACGAGGTGAAAACAAAACCAACCTCACTGTTACATCCAAACAAATGAAAAGTGACACAGCAATGCACACGCCATGTAGTTTTCCAGTCATGTTTTATTTTGCTGTATTAATATAAAGAAATTCCCATCTTCACAGCACTGCAGTATGAGAAAGGCAAATGTGGATTTAAACACAGCTAGCAGCAGCTCGTTTTCTCTTCATGAGGCTGGTGACAGCTCACCATCTGCAGCCAACCTGTCTGACATTATGTTCATCACACAAGCTGAGAAAATACCCCCCCCACCCCCACCCACCTGGACTGAATGTAAACATTATGAGATACAGAAAAAATTGCATCAAAGATTCACCTTGGTCATTCCAAAGTGAATCTTTGATGAAATATTTTTGTATGAAATCAAGTCCACAAGTAAAACTCAATGATTCTGTTAATAGCATAATTAATAAAATATTTTAATATCATCTGTAAAATACCAAGGTATCTTTCTGTAATGTCTATAGAAAATCTATGGAATGAAACAGAGTTGTCAGTCCATCGTATTATCACAGGAAATTGTAAAACCCATGATAATAGTGTTTCTATCAAAGTTATGTCTCCACTTCAATATCTTAGTGTTAAAATAAAAAGCTCAGGGTTCTTCATCCATGAGTTGGTCCCTTGGTAGGATTTCACATCACAGGGAGAGACAGTGGAAGAAGAAAAGGCACAATGAAGGAACCCATTGATTTTTGAAGCTCAGCTTGTGCGGGGTGTTTCCTCCTCGGGCCCCTGCTGCTGGCATCAGTGCTGTTTGGGGCGCTTGGGGTCGTACTTGATGAGCAGGCCGAGGGAGGCGAAGCCAAACAGCAAGGTCTGGAACACCCACAGGAACCGAGTGCCCATGCCGTTGATACCTTTGTCACTGCAGGGGTGTGGAGAACAAACAAAGAGCCTGTAATGATGCTCCATTCGGTACAAGTTGCCATTAAAACCTTCAACAATAAACTCCAATGATGAAATAGCAAAGAACTTTTACATATATTTCAGGTTTTTACTTTACTTTTCATACGATACAAAGAGAATACAGGACAAATTAATTAAAAAATAACTAATTTACTGCTTTCAAATACATAATGCTCAGAGTAATAACACACTTGTGTCTGGATTTTGGTTTGTTTACACTGACACACAGTGAAAAGTGGGAAAACTTAAAAATGGGAATAAAACTGATGAACAGGCCCATAATGACAAGAGGATGATGGGAGCAGGTTTATAAGACATAGCTTACACTGCCCTCTGGTGGACAATTAGATTCTTGTCATTCTTACCTGCACACCCTCAGTGCAACAATAGCCTCCACGACATGAATGGCCAAGGCTGCCCACCACCTGAAAAAAAAAAAGTGTTAAACTCAACTTGTCTTTTACACACAACAACAGTGAAACTTTGCACTCATGTGAGTCACATGACAACACTCCACACTGAACGACCTCCACTTCAACCTTCTCCTCATGAGACAGGCCGGACGTCACATGACTTAACCAACAACTACATAATCATCTTCTGATCGCTGCTAACGATCTGCTAACAGTGAAAAACATTAAGGCTTAAGTTGACTGAAGCGTGTATTTCAGCCCTGTGACATCACTTCACACATCGTCGGACCGCCATCACAGCTGATCTGGGGAGGTGATTACGAATACAAATTATTTTATTAATCCCTGAGGGGAAATACATTTGTCTGTCAGATCATCGACCATTTGCAGAAGAAGAAAAAAGCCTAATCAGAAATACCTCAATACATGTTTGCAAATATTATACTACAACAGAACTAATGTCCTCCACACCAAACTATTCTCAACAGTACAAGATTATAGTGTACAGTATATCCTACTTAATTATTAAAATGAAAATAATAATCTCTATTGTCCTCATGTAGTGAAATTTGCCTTTGCAAAACAACAAATGTAATAATAACATTAGCACAATATGCAGGGTACAACAACAGTAGTGGAGGTTATTTCACTGTGGATGATACTTAGGAGTTCAAGGCAGAAAGGACTTTCTGCAAATGTCCCTGGCTGCTGATGCAGCTCTAGTGTCTCCCTGAGGGAAGATTTGTGAATTTTTAGAAAAGAGGATGAACAGGATCAGACTCAATTTGTCAAGCTTTCTGTGTGTATACACGCTCCAGTTGTTCCTGCTCTTTCCCTGTTATTGTGCTGGCTGCGTCTGTAGTCCTGCTCACTCTGTTTTTGTTCTTCGACCCCAGGTGACCAAACCATGTTCACATGTTAAAAGTTAGACCACTCCCACCGGGCGCCTGTAGACAGGATCTCTAAAATGTTCTGCTCAGATAGACAAAATTGTCTCTGAATACCCAGCTCCTTAGTCTTATTTTCATTAATAACCAAACAGGTGAAAGCACACGGCCCAAAAACCAAGCAGTTTAAAAACAAACACAAACAAATGATTTTTACTAAATAGAGGGAGGAAGGGGCTTGAGGGGGAAATCTGGATGTTCTCAGGATGAGGCTTTGCTGCTCAGCATCCTCCACATGTCGTCAGTCTAGTCTAGTCTGTTTGTTCTTAGTTCTTATTTGCAATCCGTCGCGGCGACCTCCGCGTCTATGTTGGTGTGACAAACTCTATATTTGACATGTTAAACACTCACCCTTTGTACATAAGACCAGCATAATTATCCACCAGGTATCTGCAGAAGGTGCCGAACAGACCCAGGTACTCGAAAGGGATTTTTTCTGGCGCAAACACAATGCACTGCAAAACACAGATATTTCAGCATTAATCCAAATAAACAATACACACATACTGAGAGAGCCTTTACCAAACCAAAGACCTTTGTTAACACCTCATCATATTTAACACTCATATTTTTTTCAGAACACACATTTCAGAAGTGATTCCTGAAGTGGCCTTTACAGTAGTCAAAAGACTAATTATCTATATACAATAATCTGGCGTGCACTGCATGACTCACAGTCGATGCTGTGGGCGCTGAAGTTCTGTTCCATTTAGATTATTTCAACAGTGGATCATTTGAAAGGTGACGGGAGCTATGATCTTCCTGTTACTTATGGTTACTCCTTCAGCCGAGGAAGAAACCGTGACAGTGATGAACTCTATCGTACAGTCTGAGGTCTGTGTGGCTGTGAATGGCTTCTTTACAGCAGAGACAGGCAGAGCTGTATGTAGCGCAGGCACAGCCTTGTTGTGAGCGGTGCCACTTAAATTCTATTTGTTACAGTTCTGAAAGAAGATCAGTTCTGCACCATGGTGGTTTGATATTTAAGTCGTGTCATGTGAAATGGAATGAGCAGACCTTTTGTTCAGCTCCATATCCTCTGTTACTGTCACAATCTGAACTTTTCCTCCACAAGATAAGCATCACTTTATAACAAGTTGACCCCATGATGTCTAGTCTGATCATTTTACCATCTGACATAAGGGAAATAACAGAAATGATACATTTTCATTAAAAAAATTAATATGCAAAATATGTTATTTTTATGCCCTCTTTGATCACTTCTTTATATTGTATCAAGCCTGTTTCTTTTTAAAGATACAAATGCCAGCTTCCTCTTAACCTAATTACAGGACTTAAAATGAATAATTTACAATGGACACTTGACATTAGTGCACAGAAACATGAGCATCAAACACAACATTCCATATATCATTGACCTATAATGTTACATTGTGCCATACAGCTGTTGTCCCCCTCTGTCCACCTGTGACCTGTCAGGTATGTGTGGACTATGGACAGAGACAACACAAAGGGCTGTTGTTGAAGGGGACCACACACTGCTCTTCATTTATGGTCAGACCGTCAAACACACCTGTACACTGAGCAGTGTGTCTTCATGTAGTATTGACACTAGTGAAAACACTTATAAACAAAGAGCCGTGGTCTATATTTATTTGTTATTGCGGCGGTGACTGTACGTCACTGTACACGTGGCGACTGGTCAGGGAGGTTTGCACGAGCTTTTCCCCCACACCGAATTCCGTTGAGAAGGTTTAATATTTTTAAGAGCTGCATTTCAGGCCGAGCATTTAGGCTACTAATGGATACATTTTAGCCAAGCACTATGTTATTAATGAGTGTAGCCTTTCTATCAGCAGTGATGGGAATAACGGCGTTACTAACGGCGCTACTTTTTTTTAGTAGCCAACTCAAGAAGTCGCGACACAAAATAATACACCCGTTAAAATTAACGTTAGCCTATGTAGGCCCAGGCCTAGTCTACACCTTTTTTCAGTCCATTTACTAGTCGGAAAAAGCCGTATGTCTGAAACTAACTAAGTTAACTAGTAGTAGGCTATTCTGTGCGGAGGAATACTGGCAACATTAGTTAGGCTAGTAGTAATTCAGTTAATTTACTAACTCAGTTACTATTTGGGGGAATGGAAGTAGGCCTAAGCAGTAACACTAGTTGGCTATCACTAATTACTTTTTAAAAGTAACGTGCCTACACTGAATTAAACTGTTCACTCATAAATAACGCTGTTCGGTCACTGCAGGCTAAACTACAACTGCCGTCGTCATTTGAATGGAGTTTTGAACGTATTGTTTTCTTTCCGTAGCCTATGTGACAGACAAGCTCTAATAGCTAACATTGGAGTTACTACGGTGGACATGTAACTTTGTCCAGTGGACTTTGTCCATCAGTTTGTTTGACCCGAGCAGCTCCTGACAGACTGAATGAGTCCTGATAAGACTCGCTGTCAGCGGCAGTGACTCGGCTCAGACTTATTTTATATACATTATTACAAATAACATGTGTTAAATGAAGGTATAAGAACAGTTAGCTACACATCCACGGATACAACGTAACTTACGATATGTTTTAATGTGAATAATACAGGACCCGGAGGATATTCTACGCAACACAACACGCTAGCATTTACAAAGAGCAATGATAGCAGGTGTGGGACCTGTCTTTAATCTATTTTACTTCCATTTCGTGAACTTACAGTATAATATGCAACCCCGAGTGTCACGGAGACAATCCAGAACAGGCTGGTTCTTCTAAAGTAATCGCATCCATCACTTTTGGCCATGGCTGCTGCTGCTGCTGCCGTGGCTGCTGCTGCTGCTCTGTGCAGGTGTCGCTTCCAAATATGACCGGGTAGTAACTAACAGCTGTGAGAGACGAACTGACGGGGCAGGGCAGCAGGGCGGTGTGGTGTTATGATCTTACAGTCTATGGTTATGATTAGCCTAGTACGTTTTACATAACGTGCTGCCTTTCTATGGCTCTTTGCTGCAACTCTCTCAAATAAGATAGATGTTAAAATACATAAATAGAAGAAGAAGAGAGAAGAAAAAAAGATCAGAATAATAAGACAAATCAAAATGCTCTCTGAATTAAACTCGTTTTGTTACAGGCTAACAATCCTTGAACTGTCTCACCACACTAAAAATGTCTATTTGTAATTTCCAGCTGTGCATTTCCCCTGTTTTACTGAGAGGTAGGCTAATTTGTCCATATCATCTAGAAATAGGCTACAAATGCTGACATTAGCTACTCCCAGTAAATAGGATAAGAACATTGTTCCATTGCAAAAAACCTGGTAAATGTTTTGTTGCCTTCTTTAATTCAGATAATGCTAAAATCTCCTATGTTGTGTTCAGATCTTTCTATGTCATGCAATGGAGTTAAGGAGCAGCACAAACAGAAAATCAAGGGGTTTGTTTCTTTTTGAGTTCACTTATCTTTAGTTAGGCTATACATTTTACAAGTATGGTGGATAGTAACACTGACTGAACAAAACAATATGTTTTATTCAAGAGAACAGAGAATAGAACAGACCCAAACCAAAGCAAAAACAAAAAAGAAAAATTGTACTATTACACCAGTGATAATCTGATCAAATGGCATTTTGTCTTTCTAATTTGCAAGTATCTATGGACAAAACTAAATAAAGCTCCTCACAGTGATTTTGCATTAGCTGATAAGCCTACAGTATAAGGCTGAACCACCAGTGTTAGCTTTTGTCACTCAATCATTGTATGTAAACTTGAGCAAATATATAATCTACTGAAATTTATATCGATCATAATCATTCCCATATTATTATTCTATCAGGCCAATTGTACGATCCTTCTTTTCAGGCAATCCTTATTTCACATTACTGTGTTTGGAAACGACAAGCTATTGCAGAATGTTGATGTCTGATAGGATTTGGATAAAGCATAGAGAGAGTTGGGGGACTTTCAGGAGCCGTCTCCACACCTGGAGACAGTGATTGTGCTGGTTGTCCAGATAAAGATAAAAAGAAATGATCTGAGGTTGTTGTGTTGCTTTAGATAACTCTGACCTTAAGATGCATTGTTTTCTAATACACACACAAACAGAAAAAATAGCCTACTGTAAATCTGCCTCTGCACTTTGTCCTTTAGACTCACTTTGTTAGTGTTCACTGCAACAAACTGAGTCAAATGGCATTTTGATTGTACAGTTGCTGTTCAAATTATCAACTGCATTTATGATCGAATCCATAGTGTGCATAAAAGCATATAAGGGGAAATAGAGAATGTAAAGATATGACACAAGATTTCACTGAGGTGGCTGTCTTCTGGCAGCACGTCCGAGGGAACCTCACAGAGGGATACATTACATAGTGAGGTTAAAGGTCACAGCATTAGCACACAGCTTAGCCCGGACATGTTAAACCACCTGACAAGCTTCACTCACTTTGATACATTTATTCAGTGTAATGGGGCTGGTGTGTGGTGTGCTGTGTGCAAAGAGTAACTGTCCAATTAATCACTAAACAATTAGCCACCTTTGTTTGTCTTCATGTGATAGCAGGGAGCTGCTCTGCATATGAAAAGAAAACAGGAGCCCCTGATAGGCTTCAGCTATTTTGTATTTTGGTTGGTTAAATATTTCTTTAAGGCTATTGTTGATTGATCAGTGTTACACAGTTAGTGAAGCTGCCTGTGTTTGCGCTTTATACTAATCAGAAGACTCTTAGGAGACAGATTTGAATGAAAAGGAACCTCTGAAATATGTCTGTACTCTTTCTTCAAGAAAAAAAACAACAAAAAAAACATCTGAAAAGTGCTGGGATAATATGTATTTCAACACATTATAATAAAATGAATTAATGATAACTGACTTGTTAACAAAAACAAAACTTTGACTCATAGTGAAACGTCTTTTGCTATCATCAAAATAACAGCAACACTGAAAAAAAAAAGATTTCTGTCTTAAAACTTATTTGAATTGTCACAAATTCAGTGGCTAAAAAATACAGCTGATCACATGCCTGTCGTCTGTTAGTAACATGGTATCGATGAGGCTAACGACCTTCTTTTGTTTCACCCACACTTTGTCATATTTACCATTGACCTTGCCACTACTTTGATAGGGATTAGGTGATAACGGGCGTGGAAGGGACACTCTGGTCACAGTACTTCTATTAACCACCCATCCTCAAAGTAAACCACCACCCTCCTGTTGTGGCTCTACCACGGCCTTCTGGGCTCTCAGGTGATCAATATAAAAGGTACCCTGACCCAACCAGGAGACACACTCAGAGACTCTCGGTGAAGGAACACACTGCCCTACTGAACTCTGTCCCAGCAGAAGTGCACTAGGAATCTTTCCGTGTCCCCAGAGCTTCATTCATTTAACTGCTGCAATGTGGAAGGACTCCAGCAATGGTAAGAGCTCTTTTGTAATTGGAGTAAACATTTTTGCATGATCTCCTGCCGGATGAAACAGTTCTATAAGTGTTTATTAAACCTGCCTGCTGCACCAGGTTGGATGTGTGTTATTTAGACGGGTAGATGCAATAAGAAAACATCCACTGCAAATGAACTTCAGATGCTTCTGTTAGGTTGTACAGTATGTATTTTAGAATTCCTCACACCAACAACTACTGCTTGTTCTTTTCTCTTCATACATCTTTATAGAAAATATAATTTTACAGTATAAACAAATTCTCAAATTGCAACAACAGAACCATACAAATAGGAAGTCAGCATTCAACTTACTGCACAGGTTAGTTGCAGTGATAGTGAGAAGCAAAGTCTTGACCAGACGGCCCTCGGTTTATATAAAGAATTCATGCTGAGTAATAAGGAAAGAATATTTGTTATGGGTCTTGTCAGATAAAGAACCTATACTCTCCTCTCTTCCCTCAGATGATGCCAGATCTTCATCCTCCAGCGGCGGCTCCTCTCGTAGCGCTAGCCGCAGGAAAAGGACGAGTTTTTCTAAGGAGCATGTGGAGCTTCTGCGTGTCACCTTTGAAACGGACCCGTACCCTGGCATCAGCCTCAGAGAGAGCCTGTCCCAGACCACGGGCCTGCCAGAGTCCCGCATCCAGGTAAGCAGGCACCTTGTGCTCTTATCTTAATATTATATACCTTCAGTTGGGCAACTTGATGCTGGTGTTGTTTAAACAATGGCATCCAACATTTTTGTTGATGTGAACAGGTCATTAAGTGGAAGATGAAATAATCTCCAAAGTATTTACAATTTAAACAATACAACTTATTTTTTTATTTTCATCAATTACATTTTCAAAATGACAGAAAAGGAAAAGGTTTGGGCCCATAGTTAGTAGCTAGTAGCCCCCCCTTCGGAAACTATTGAAGCATGTAAATAGTAAATATCTTGTCTGATACCTTGGTCAAAGTTATCTGAGCTCAAGTCTCCTGGGTTTCCCATTCTTTAGCAGCTGCTGCGTTGTTTCCCTGTTTCACTCTAAAGCTGTAGAAAACTAAAATAATAAACTGATATTGTTTAAACTAATACAAAAGAGTGTTTCATGTTTAACTTTATGCTTTATATTTGGAGATCATTTCATCTTTCACTTGATGAACTGTTCATATTTACAGACATTTTGACCAGGGGCGCCCAAACTTTTGCATGCCACTGTACATATAGACATACTGTACTAATTTAGATGCATAGAGTTGTGCTGTAGGGCATTTTGCACCGTGTTCTCTTATTTTACAATCCCTCTGTTTTCAAATGCATCTTGCCTAGAAATGTAGATACTGCTATCACTCTATCACTTTATGTCTTTATCTGTGAAGATGACACAAGCTGCTTTTATCAGGGTCTTGTTTGACTGGGCAGATAGACTGTGCAGCTGAGACCTGCCAGAGGTGCTCTGTCCATAGTTGACTGATTAACAGAGCAGAATGTGTTGTCTTATCTGTCCAGCTTTGGATCTCAACTCCTTTTTTTTTCTCTCTTTCCTGTTCAGGTGTGGTTTCAAAACAGAAGAGCTCGTACCCTGAAGTGCAAAGGAGCCAAGAAAGCCCTGTGGCAGTCTGACAACCAGGATGTTCTCCCTGTTGCCGCCAACAGGAGACCTCAGCTTGGCCCCGTCCCTCTGCCACCTCAGGGACCCCCACCGGCCTACCCGGTCCAGGTGAAGGAGGAGATGGACGAAGCCTGCTACTATGGACAAAATCCTCCGGCCTACTCCACCGTCGAAGAGCACGGCCATTACGGCTCCATGTATGGACGCCAGAAGGGCAGACTACTGGGCAGCAGCTCAAGTCCACCCCTCCTGAGGGGCTACTGGTCCCAGCCAGACAGCCAAACGTCCCCCCTCTCTCCGCTGTGGTGTCACACTCCTCTGGGAATGAGAAACTATAACAGCACCAGCTCCGGCCAGGCCACGGCCTTTGGGTACCCAGGACCAGCAGAGCAGCAGACGTACATGACCTCCTCCACCTCCCACTCCTCCACCCCGGACACTCCCGATTCTGGATACTGGGATGCCAGTCTGGAGAACAGTCCACCACAAGACGGTCATTATTCACAGCTGGAGGACTCATGGAGTGGGGTTGCTCTGGAAGGCTGCGGGGAGGCCAGACACCCGAGGCCGATCCAGCACGCCCCCCTGCCTGAGCTGTCCCTGCAGGAGATTCTAGGGGAGCTGAACGAGGACTGGCTGGGAGGAGACGGACTGGATCACCACACCTCTGGGGAGAAAATGGCTTTCTGCTGATGACTGTATTAAAATGAACCCTTAGAAATCACATGTATAATTCTGATTGAGAGCCATTTCTGTGTGTCCTCTGAGATACTGTATGTACATAGAAAAATCCAAAGATTCTGCTTGGATATTGGAAACAGGATCCATCTTCTTAAACTCTACAGTCCTGCATTTATTCCACACTGACTACAGCTTCTTTTGGTCAATGTATTTATTCACTGCTATGTATTTATGATTTCTGCACTTTTTTACAAATAAATCAGTAGTAATAATGCATTATGCAGTTGGCTTTGTTTTCTTTCATTCAATAATTTGGGTTAATTCATAATCTTTGGCTCCGTTTGTCAGTGTCAACTGAGCCAAATCCATTACATGATATCACCTTGTGTTTAGATGAGACAGATTTTCTGTGAAGCTGGGAGGAAAAGTAGGTCACACACTACAACCAGTAGATGGTGCCTGTGAGTTGGTAAAGGAAGGAGAAGGCTACTGATCCTCCCAGGCCTCTGTGGGGATATGAGGCTGAATATGAAGGTTTTAATTTCACATGAATGAATTTTCTTTTGAAAAATCGGATTAATTTGTTGTCAAATCTCTGTGTCATATAGTAAAATGAAATTTTAAATGTATTCTTTTCCAAAAAACAATTTTTATATTTGATATGCTGAGTTTTGACATTTTAAGCATAAATGTGACTAAATATCATAATAAAAACTTTCAAATAAATCAAAGCTCATCAATAAAGTGAAGGCCCTGGTGAATACAAAAGCATCTAGCCTACTTGAAGAAGCAGATAGGAACACGGGGTCTGTGAACTTTCACTAAGAGTTGCATAGCTATTTTTTGTTGCTGTTAGCTTGCCAACTAAAATGTTCTGGCTTCTGTTGCTATGGAGTTTGAACAATCATGGTACAGTGGTTCAGGATGTGGATGATCAATGGTCATCTATTATTATATGGTTGTCTTTCTTAAAGATGGGCACCACTACCACAGTTTTCCACTCTGAAGAGGCTTGTCAAGGTGAATCTCATGCACACCCGGCGCCTTGCCACCAATGCAGCTCTATAACCCCCCCCCACCCCCCCAATGACCTTGGCCAGTGTTATGGGTGAGCCTTCCTCCACATTTTTTAGGCTGTGCCTTTGTGGAGTATAATATACTACACCTTCTCGACGGATGATCTCAGCTGGGCTCAGGAGATCAGGAGAAGTATTCTTTTCAGCCCAGCAGCTTCCCCAGTCTCCTGGCCACTACTCAATACCTGTCTGCTGATTCCTGAGACCTCTGGTTCAACCAAACCAGCCTCAGCCCTCCAGAGCCCACACCACCTGACTCAACTCAACACCAGGTTGTGATCAGTTGCAAGCTCCACCCCTCTCCTCACCAGTGACATAAAAACATATAATCATGGGTCTGACTACAATAGCCTCGCGTCACCAGTTAACTCTAAATTTTGTCTGCATTCTGGTTCCCGTCTTCTAGATCACCAAATTCACCAAAGTAAAAGTGTTCACCAACATAAAACTTATAAAATAGACATTAACTTGTAATACAATAAAAGCAAAAGGTTAGCTTAATGGCTAGGGGACTTTCTTATAAATTATATTCCTTAAATTAAAGAGTTTTTTTTAGCTTGGTGCTTTTATTTTGACAGAAAGGCCTGTCTCTCTCGCCCTGGATCCGGTTGCTTACCAAAACAGCAAGTCAACGACTACAACCAAGTCAGGCTGTAGTTGACCAATGACCTAAGGTGCTCGTTGCCTACGGCATTAAAGTCCTCCAGCAGAACTATGCAGCTACTTGGAGGCAGGAGGCAGGAGAAATAAAACGTGCTAAGTTCATGATTGATGATCATGATCATTATTACAAAATGAGAGGATAGACATTTTTAACACATGTAAGTACATAGACTTTTTATATGTAAGTTTAATCTGGTTTTTGTTCCGGAGCTGGAGTCATTTTGTAATTCAACACTTGAAGAGAAGTCCTTCTTTTCACTGAACATCAGTTTTTCCATCATGAGGTACAAAGGGTTAAGTTATCAGGTCAAGATGAAAGACATTATTATCTTTTGACCATCTGCCAAAGCCCCCTGTGTGTACTGTATCAGCCCTGTGTTTTCCCCTAACCCCATGACCCCAACAACACGTCTCTTTATCAAACAACCAATGGAAAAAGCTCCACGCAGTTCACAGGATGTTTGGCTGGAGGTTTCCCAGAGTGACTGAGTGAAATGTGAACAAGTTGTTTATACTGTTTTGGCCTCCTGCCTTCACCCTCAAGATGCAAGGAAGGGTGTTGTCCTTTTTTTTAGTGTCTGACGCGGGTTCCAGTCACCAGAAAAAACACACAATAGGCAGGAGGGAACGTGACTCTTGGGCCTGCTCTAGCCTCTGTAGACAGCTCGGCAGAGGAAATGTCGCAGACTGCCGGCAACTGACGTGTGTCGGGCAGGTGTTCACCAGCACAATGCTCCACAAACAAGACGCAAGACAGCTGAGGGAAGAGAGAGCAGCCAAGAAACCAAAGCAGGATTTCATTAAGGGCTTTCTAATGTTGATCCTTACAGTAGCTGCAAATCATGGGTTATTATATGACTATCCATCTATCCATCCATCCATTGTCTTATCCATGCAGGGTCACAGAGGGGCTGGAGCCAATCCCAGCTGACGTAGAGCCAGAGCCATGGCAGGATACAACCTAGACAAGTCACAGTCTATCACAAGGCTGGTTACAGTGTGTAGAACATCAGATAAGATGTCGTGAGCTTAGAATTATTTTTTTCAAAATTGAGTTTTTTGCATAATATCATCCATTAGTGGTCTGTTAATGCCTGTGTGGTGTTATTTTTAAATTTTCATCATTTTTTAATTAGTTATTCATAAAATAAAAAGGTTCTATCAACCAAAACACAAGCCGAGTTGGAACTTTGATGCTCAATATCTGGGAACTACCCAAAACGGAGATAGAACTTTATAATTCTAAGCTCACGATGTATTAAATTGATCACAAAGTAGGTTTCATTGTGTTTTGCTGAAGTTTGGTCTGGAGTTAGACAGAGTTGGAGTTTCTCCTCATCGCCATGCACCCACCTTTTATGTAAATGCCTGGCCCAGCTCTCCAGTCTGCACCAGATTGTATGGTCACCTCAGTGATATACTGCAATGCCCTGACTCACATCAAGTTTCCATGTTAATTGTTTTTTTATTTTTTTTATTTTATTTTTTTTAATTCACCTTGTGCATCAGTCCATGCCCCCTAAAACTCTGCTCTGCCTGTTTACCCCTCCCTGCCTTTGCCCCTCCTGTTTAACACACAAAACTGAAACAGCTGACTCTGAGTCAGTTGAGACAACTGTTTCTTAATGACTCTTCAAATGAGACACATGAGCGGTGAATATCGTGGATGTTTGTTTACCTTCATGAGAAACCTGAGATTTGTCATGAACCTCTGACAGCTCCCACACACAGATTCACCATGAGTCAACCATAAAGCTGTGTTGCCCATCAGACCTTCAGATGTCACTGTAAATGGGATCTTCCCTATTATACATGTTTTGAAGTAATATCCACAGTGCTGATCAGCTGCCTGTGTTTTGCTGTCAATGTTTCAGCTTGTTTCTCCTCATCTTGACCTTGTTACAGTCAGCAGCGATTGCATAACAGGAACATTTCCTCTAAAAACTACACTTGGCCATAGCGCATCCACCAACATCATGAGGCTTATCATGTGTTCCAGTGTTACTTAATAAAACCGATCCATCGCCCTGTATCCATCAGCCTACAT
Organism: Trachurus japonicus; assembly: GCF_045865225.1. NCBI lineage: Eukaryota > Metazoa > Chordata > Actinopteri > Carangiformes > Carangidae > Trachurus > Trachurus japonicus. Next base: position 26,714,806 of record NC_140921.1, on the reverse strand, counting down.
GCAGACATGTGGTCATTGACTCAGCTGAACAGTAGCTACATGTGATGTGTGGTTGTGTATGTTGGCTGGAGGTGTATAGAGATGAGCAACATGTTTGACATGACCCACATTCTGCTGCAGACAACATCTACATAATCTCCCTCATACTCCAGAGCCAGAACACTGGAGATGAGTTATTATTTATGATTATATGTAGAGCTGCAACAATGAATTGATTAATCGCACAGTAATCAATTATTAAATTAATCGTCAACTATCTTGATAATCTAATACTAATCGGTTTGGGTAGGTTTTTAAGAAAAAAAAAGGCAAATTCTCTCATTTCAGCTTCTTAAATGTGAATATTTCTGGTTTCTTTGTTCCTGTATGACAATAAACGGAGTCTCTTTTTGGTTTGTGGACAGAACAAGACATTTGAGGACGTCATCTTGTGGTTTGGGGAACACTGATTGATATTTTTCAACAGTTTTTATTATTTTACTGACCAAACAACTAATCGAGTAATCGTTTAAAGCAGAAGTAAGCAGAATGTTGGTGTTAATATAAGTCTTAAATAGTTATATCTTCCAACGGCAATCACTTATATAGAGTGTTTGGTCTGAATCACGGGTCTGTCAGTCACTCTGCTCTGCTGTAAGCCGAGGAGAAAACTTTCCTTGTATCCTACAACCTTTATCCAATGAGGAGAGAGAACGGCATAAAGGGGCGGTCCTCTCTGTGTGTGCAGCCAAGGGATGCGCGTGAATGTGGTGACGTAGGGACGAGGGCGGGGACTGCTAACTCCATCGGCTGACAAGAAGTTAGCCAAAACGACCGGATCGCTTACTTCTGCTTTAAACAATCCACAGATTCATCGATAATAAAAATAATCATTAGTTGCAGCCCTACTTATTATGCAACTCTACACACACTAAGGCCCATATAAAGCATCAGTAACCTGTTTCTGAGGAGCTGTCTTGTTTTTGCTTCTGCCCATCAAACACATACAGACATACACACAAGTGTTAACAGCTCCGGTGTTGAACAAACTGGGGGCAGACAGACAGACATGTGAGTGATGGTCCTCAGCTGTTGGCACAGACACACTGATGAAGCCTTGCCTTCACTAAAAATATGGCCTGTAATTTAACCAAACCCTCCCAGGGAGTCCATGTTGGCCACATGGTCTAATTTAGGAGCTCATCTGAGCGCTTTGTGATTCTCTCCCTTTACTGTCTCATCCTCCGTCTGCAGGGCTGTGATTGATGGTGATCAGTGACAGGGAACAGAGAGGACGTGCGTGTGTGTGTGTGTGTGTGTGTGTGTGTGTGTGTGTGTGCGTCTGCATGTGTGATCGCATGTGCAAGACTATACAATCCAAGTGACAGTGCCTGGAAACTGGATAGGAGACATGGGAGTGAGTAGCTCTTGCATTTGTTTGCCTTTCCTAAAATAGAACCACTCGCCGGCCAGACTGCAGTCCTCTGCAAATAGACTGATGTAATACTATACTATTGAATATTTGTATTTTCATTCACATTCATTGGATGTGCATAAAATGCACACAGGCAAGATTATCTCTGAAACATGTTTCTGTCAGGAACACACAAAGTGAGTGGGCTGTCTTGTTTCTATTTATTCATATTGACAGGTGAATATGCTGAAAGGCACAATGCTGCAAACCAATACATTTTATTGAAGCCTCAAGCTTCCAGCTTAGCTTCATACAGAAATAGAAAGTTGATATTAAATGTCAAGCACATGGGAAATAAGGTCAGCAGCTCACTAATGAACTCATGGGCAGCAATGTCCTCTGGTACCTACCAGCACTAACCCACAGTGTAGCAACCTAATAAACCCGATACACAGCATGAACACAATATATGCCCTTCACTACCTGTTCTTGAAAATAATGCAGGTAGAAAATAACAGGGATAATCTTGTAGTAGCATAGCAGTAAGAAATGTGTGGACATATGGGAAACCGTATAATATAAAGCATATTTAACGGTATAGTATAGAGTATCAAGATGAATCTTTCAGTATCAACACAACAGTATTAAATATAATAGGAGCACAAGTATAGCATCACATTTATAGTCTCATTTAAAAACAGGTCAGTTCATTGGCCTTCCTGGAAATGAAAGGCTGTGCATGTTATATCATTTACACTAAAGACTAATGAGTACACCCATCACATGATGACTTAAGGGTCACACTTTCACTCCTTCTTTCTAAATAGCTCTGTTTATAATTATATACAGGAGAGACTGTGAAGCTACAATTCAAAGAAATCAAAGCTGTTACATAGAAAGTATTACACAAATCTGCATGACAAGACATATTAATATAGATACAATCCCAGTGGGAATATAAAGACATCATGTCACTAAATATAGAGCAGTAGTGATGTGAAACCAAACTAAGTTTAGCAACAAAAAACCCCCCAATTCTATCGGGAAATGTTCTGTAATATACGTTTCACTGTTTTGCCTTTTAATAGCACATATTCACTTAAAAAATCAGTGAAATCTTCAGTTTTTATGACCTCATCACCACTTCAGGTGACATAAATCTTGTGTCTTATGTCTCATGACAAAAATTCAACAGGAATGTCACATGTCTGTCCATATGTCACATGTCAATGGAATTACTAATAGGTGTCAGATCTTGACCAGCATTAGAGTAAGCTAAGCTTTGTATGGTGTGGAGGTGCACACAAAGCTCATCTGGCTGTGTACCATAACCTGAGCTGTTACTACACTGGCCTGGGTTCAGCTAAACCATAGGCTATGTACTTTATTTTATTCATATCATAATTAAAAGGTGATAGAAAGGCAGTGATAGACTATCAAATGTCAAAACAAATCTCAAACACCAGAAATTATTATTGATACCAATAAAGAGTCATGATGTGAATCACCATAAGAGTAAGCAGTATCAAGGATAGGCAGTGAAACATAGGCCTACTATATAAAGTTTTGTTTAGGTGAAGAAACAGCAGACTAGGGGTTATCTGCCTTGTCATGAACACTGACTGGAATTAATAACACTCATCTTAATCTGTGGGAATAGACTAATATCACAGTGATTGATTATAGGAGTTGTTATAGTATCAGTGTGAGGTGCATCTATTAGAGCTCATCCCATCAGGCTGAGGTGAATACTTGAGCCTTTGTTGCTCTCCTGCCCAGCCCAGCGCATGGAGCCATGTCTCCGAAGCAACACCTTCAGCAGGAGTACTACATGTATGAGGTAATTGTTGTTTGGTCATGTGAGCCGCTGCAGCAGCTGTCAAATGTGATGATAGCAGGAAAATCCTCAACCCCGCCCCCTGCAGCTGATTGGACAGAGCACAGACGTCTAGGGACCATCAACCAAGAGATAAACCTATGGAGAGACACAGGGTACAGCTTCAACCAGGGAAGAGTGAGAGGAGGAAAAAAACATGGAAGGTGTTGTCCATGTGTCAACACTGCAAATCTTAGGAATATTCAATAATATTCAATATATTATACACTTATATTCAATACATTTAGCATGTCAATGTAAAATGAATGGTGATAGTTTGTTGTTGTTGCTGTCCTATGATTTCTTCTCACACTGATGCATTAAAAGATACTGTTGCATCCGCTCATAGAATCAGATATCAGTTATGAAAACATGTTCTGTTTCCTGTAACTGGTGACTCAGTTGATTATCATATATATCAAGTGAACTGTATGATATGATACAGGTTGTATTTGTCTATTGCACAATGCAAACACAACTGACTAGAGAGGTATTTTGCATTTGCAATTTCAAAAATATAAAGTAAAAGCCAAACAGGTCAGACCAATGCTGTGGTCTGAACAAACCAAATGTATATATTGATAATAAACACATCACACAGCTAATCACATGTTCTTTCTACTGTATTTCAAGCTGATGGAGAGGTACATAGTTATTCTACATATCTTATATAAAGGAACTGTGAGCATATATTTATTATTATCATTTATTCTACTTATTATCATTACGGAATGATGACTTTAGGATCTCCCAGAGCTTTCCGAGTCCCCAACATGCACTTGAGGAACATTTGGCCTAGAGAGCAGGCAGACCAAGACGGACAGAAAAACGATAGCCATGTGAGCATGTGCACGCTCATTCCTTTTCCATTCCAAGGGAGACATGCTTTATTAAGACACTTATGAGTGCACTAATTCAAGGAGACAGCCCAACCATGGCCAACTGCTCCACAGAGGTCACATCTCTACCTCCTCTCCCTCTTTCATAAACACATACCTCCTCCTGTGGTGTCTCCATCTGCAGCCCCCTGGTCCCATCTCACATATTCCATCCATCCTACACACACACATGAGCTAAACATTAGCACAGTACGGATAGATCATCTGTTCATCTCCTCAACCACAAAGTCATGTAGAAAGCAGACAGACCCTTCCCTAAATTTAGATGCTACAGTAAATGTTTATGACTTGAGTTACAACATTTTGGTGTCCAAACAAACAGGTGGCACATATTCTTATATTCTAGGCTGGGTTTTATGGGTGGACAGATGCATGTCTAGCCAAAGTAAAATCAATATTAGGCTAACACAAGTGTTATTGTCTGTACTTGCAGAGTGATTGTGACTTTAACCTTCATCTTGTGTCAGCTTTCTGCTACCATCTCTTGTGTTAGAGTTGGCTTTGTCCTGTATCCTAAATCAGCTGTAAAATACACTAAAAACATTTTTTCATCCAATTTATTTCTCATCTCTTGGTTACGTTGTTAGGCTTCCTTAACCATGAAAAGGTTGGTTTTGCACTTATGATTTCAGTTTTAACTCTCATTATTGTTCTTATCGTTATAACCGACAAAAGTCACACTTTTAACCAAAGCATTTTAGAATTTTGTGATTTTTTTTTGTTTGTTTTATTTTGTTTAAATAAAGGTTCCTGACAAAGTCAAAAAGCTTTGATGTAATAAACACATTTCTGTGGCACTAATTTGTATTTAAACCTAAAAACGGATCAGTGAAGGTTAAGTGGACCTAATGTTACTGGGCAATGCTTTTAATATGAATCCCTTAGGCCTAATGTTCCAAGGATTCCCAGGTATGTTCAGATCTGTATAGAAAGCCACAGCCTACTAGCAGTACAAATGAGCACTGCTAGTATGTGGTCGTCCGTTTCACTCACACTCTGGTTCCTCTGACCCTGAAGTTTATAGAGGGGCTAAGAGAAGTTCTTTAGATGTCCATCTTACTAATAATTCTGATGGTCTGTCTTACTGTCCTTAGTCCAAACATCCCCACCAGGCGGAGTGTAGCTACTTTATCCAGAGCCCCTTGGTTTCAAATCCAAGCTCCGCCTTTCCACCAAGCGCACCCACCTCGTTCACCAGCAGCACAGTGCGCCAGGGAGCCAGAGCACAGGCGTGGGGCGCACCGGGGAGCGGACAGCACCGACCGGCAGCAGCACTGAGTGAGTGGCAACGGTGCCACTTATCGGTTGTGTGACACTTGGTTGGGAGAAAGAAACCGTTATCAAGAAGACCTATTCAGGACCGAGAAGGACCCTGCTGCTCAATTTATCAGCCGTGAAAGGGGAACTCCTTCACGGCTAAATTTGGGAGTACCGTAACCGGTGGTGGTGGTGGTGGTGGTGTGTGTAGAGGAGGAGGAGGAGGAAGGAGGGGAAGAAGGATGCAGTTCCAGTCCGACTCCGTGCGCCGCGGAGTCCGCCTCCGGCGCTGGTGATGCTGGGGATCACCGCCCAGCGCCAGCAGCGGCATCAGCAGCAGGAGCAGGAGCAGGAGCAGGAGGAGCAGAAGGAGCAGAGCAGGAGCAGGAGCAGAGGGAGCAGGGGGAGGCGGGGGAGGTCGGGACAACAGGGCGTCTGGGGCCGATGATGACGACGGTAAGGTCGGGACCATGGCTAACGGAACCGGTACTATCATGTTAAAATGCGTTGTGGTCGGAGACGGTGCAGTGGGGAAAACGTGTCTTCTGATGAGCTATGCCAATGACGCCTTTCCAGAGGAGTATGTGCCCACAGTCTTTGATCATTATGCAGGTAAGAATACACTTCTTCTTATTTGTCAGTGTCTAGTATTAACATTGTGACACGCTCAACTGCGGCTGTTGTATGTTTCGTAATGATTTCCCCTGTATCCATCCCAATGAGAGGCAACTGTACAGCAAATCCTACTGAGACAGTAGAATAAACAGCCTGTTTCCTCTGCCTCGCTCCCTCCAACTGCATTGGCTCTCATCTGTTGCTATAATCAAAACCACTTGTTTGCCTTCTTCATAGCAGAGAGGGGTTGGGGGACCTAGAGTCTCCCTCCCTCCCTCCCTCCCTCCTTCCTTTTTTAGCCCCCACCCCCCCTCTTCTTCTTCCTTCTCTCAACTGCTCTTTGTCATTTTTCTTTTTTGCAGTGAGTGTCAACGTCGGTGGAAAGCAGTACTTGTTGGGACTGTATGACACAGCTGGTCAGGTACAGTTTATTTTCTACTCTGGCAAGGTGCCAAGCATGTCAAGGACACACACACACACACACACACACACACACACACACACACACACACACACACACACACACACACACACACACACACACACACACACACAGGGTCTTGCTCTCTGTCTCTCACTCGATCTCTATCTCGGTCTCCCAACGTCCTCCTGGGACCAATAACTATCCAACACGCCCACAGGCTTCATATTCAGGCAAGACACTAAGCTGCAACAGGTGATGGTTTTCGCACATGGGTTTACTGCCAGAGTCTGGTGTGCCATGGACAGTGATGGTAGTGAAGGGGGGTTTCAATAGTTCTATTATGTGGAGAACAGAGCTCCTATGTCCAATAGTGATGTCACAGGTTTGTTAATAGGGTTGCCTAATGCCTGGGCTTTTTCTTTACAATGTGCCATTCAGAGGGCGAGAGTTAAAACTGTACTGGAAATGCACTGCCTTATACACGCGTACACACACAATAGTGTTTCCACTCAGCAGAAGAGCCGATATGTACAAACATGACACACACACACGCCCACACACGGTGGCCAGCATATGGACACACATGACAGACACGGCCTCACTGAGGCTGACAATACCAAGATCTGGGACAGGATTGTGTCTTGACAACTCAGAGGACAAACACTCTCATGTGGTCTTAGTTATAAGTCTCTTGGGCAAGAGTTGAAGTCAAATAATCGGTAAGTCAGTTGTCATGGCTTTGGTAATTGATTATTAATGTAATTTTTGCTTCAACAATCAAACAAATGACAAATGTCAACATTTGATTTTCTGGCATATTTGACTGCATTGATTGTGAGAGAAGCAAAATCAACAGATTTAATTGATGCTGAAAAACAGACTTATGTCCATTTGAGACAGTAGCCTACTTGAGCCCTGAATGCCCATCTTGTTAAGGATGATAAGGATGCTCTAGTTGTATTTAGTGTTATTCAGTACAAATGGACCCCCATATGATTTGTTTAGGACACACCAGATACACTAGATACTATTTTGCTGATTCACAATTGTGAGCAGTATCATGGGAAATGCAAACACAACTTTGTTTGCAAGACAACGCTTCGTAGCACCACAAAGTTTGGACTGCAACACTCTTGTGTGGCCTTAACCTGCCCATTCTGCAGGCTGAAAGCCAACGTCAAATTGTCAGACCTTTAATAGTTAACACTTTCCACAGGACTGCATTTAACTGTGTGAAATCAGAATGAGTCACATTCTGTAACGTGAGCTGCTCTGAAACACCGAGCACCGAGGGGTCAGCTGGAGAATATTCAGGCATTTCTCTCATCTGTTCATTCACGAATGCTAAATGCACAAGTCCATGAATAGCAAATCACAGCCGCCCTCCCTCCCTCCCTCCTCCCTCCCACCCAGACAGCTACCTGTGGCTGTTGCTATATTTTTTCCCTCAAGAAAGCAGATGGCAGGAGCGTTACTACTCCGTAGTAAAAAGAGGAACACAACCTTATTGTCTATTCTTGCGTGCTTGATGGTGTGTGTTAGAGGAGGGGTTGTTTTTAGCTGATTCAGAGTGTCTCTGAAATGGAGAAGTTCTCCCAGATGTCTGCTGTGGGTGCTGCCTCCCGCCCAGGGTAGAGTTACTACTCTTGAAAATGCAAAGCCCCCACCCCACCCCACCCCACCCCCCTCACTCGGCTGACCTCTTTATGTGGAGCACAAGGCCAGCTGGTAATGTTTATAGCTTCAACATCTGATCAAAAAAGCGGCGCCCCAAAGAGAGAGGGGGAGAGGAAAAGTGAGAGGAAGACAGAAAGAGGAAGAGAGAGAGACAGATGGGGGAAGGCGAAGAACGGCGAGGAAGAGGAGGGGTGTGGAATTGCTCAGAAACTGGGTGAACTCTCTTGGTTTCATTTTCTTTTCCCTTTCTTTGTCATACTTTAATTTAAACCTTTCTCTAGTCGACATCATCCTCCCCCTCCGTCTGGCCTGTCCTACACATGTTCCATTCATGGCTTCATGCTCCCTGTAATATTTATATTCCTCACATGACTGGAGCTCCCATAATGCTTTGCTGTTCCAGCAGCATTACAGTTCCACGCTGCCGTCGTGCCCTCATCAGACGGGGGCTCCTGGCTGTCACGTCACTGTTACATGTCAGGCAACATAATCACGACTCGGCAGTGACCTGAATGCCACTGAGCTCTGTCTGCTGTTGATACCACTTCCCCTCCTGCTATTATTGTCTGTGCGCTCCCACGTCGCTCCCCCCAGGCGTGCGCCTATTGAATTATTCCATATGGAAGGTCTGTAAAGTCTGTTTTGCTGAATGTGATGAGGGAACAGAGGGGAAAGTCTTTACTTATTCATTCATTCTTCTGCTGCTGCTCACGCTGCACTCAAGAAAATCTAGCATCGCTGCCCGAGGAGGAGCAGGATGAAACAGGAAGTGGATGCTAAGTGCTGTGGTACCCATGGAAACGCTTTAGGGAGAGGAACTCCTGAGTTGGTACCATGTGTGGGATCCGTGTCCCGTCGCCCTATTAACCTCCACTTTGTCGTTGGAGTGTTCCTCATTTATTCGGCCCCCTCAAATACTCCCACTCTCAACTGCACATCCTGTTATCACTTTTACCTCTTCACAAGTTCTTCTTACCCCCGCCCCCCCTCGCTCAGCGTCTACTACAGTCTGATCACCTCTTTGTGTGACTCAGCAACCTGAAGTGGCCCAGTGACCCTCAGACGTCCCAGTGGAGGATGACAGGGTGGCAGGTGGAGGCTGGGGGGTGAGGGCTGGGGGGTTGGAGGGCTGGGTGTCTGTCACCACTCAGCTGCTCAGACACAGAGGAACAGGAATCCTATAGACATGCCTCAGCTCACACTCTTAACGCTTTAGAGTAGCCTCGCCCTCGTACCCACGGTTTCCTGGTCTGGAGGGAACCATTTCAGTACTGAAAGTTAAGGATTATGATTAGTCAGTGTGGGTTTCAAGGAGATGATTTGTCTTTTTAACAAAAGAATAAGGGTTACCGTAGTGAAAAGGCCTAAAGCAAAGTTGCCAAATGAATCCAGATTCCAGACTCTCAGCTGGACCAGAGGCGCCAAGGCATTATAAACTGTCTCTCTGCACAATCTCAGTTCCACGTCTTGTGACAATAATAGAGCGATCAAGGGCTGACGTCAGAACCCGAAAGTTTAGCATTGCGCTGGTTCCCGGAAAAGAAAGTGAATGGGGTTTTTACATTGCATTTTGGATGATGTCAGAAAATAAGCTTTGTGGCTAACACAAGTTTATGATACAAGTTTTGTTCAGCAAGATAATCTTAAAGCAGAAGTAAGCGATATTTTTGTGTTAATATAAGTCTTAAATAGTTATATCTTCCCACAGCAATCACTTACATAGAGTGTTTGGACCGAAACACGTGTCTCTCAGTCTCTCTGCTCTGCTCTGAGCCGAGGAGAAAACTTTTCTTTTTTTGACGTGTTTTATGTTGTAGAACAAAACCTGAAACTTGCTTAAGCTTTTGTTTACAGACCTGATTTGATTTTACCAAAATCCCATCCAAAAATGGCTTTTAGACAAGGGAACAGGAAGTGATGAAAGCTCTAACGGAGTTCTGGGTTTACTGGCAGACTCTATACTATTATTATTCATAATATGCTTACTATGTGGGGGAAACGGCTAACCTCAGTAATCCTCCCACCAACAGCTCCACAGATCACTCTTCAACACTTTATGTCCCTCTTGTTTACTCTGGACAGAAACAAGATTTTTAAACTTTATACAGTTGTTTCATACTTTTATAAGAAGTGTGCAGTAGTAGCTACATTTGTTAGGAACTATTTTCAGCAGCTGATAAATGCATATTTTGGTGCACAAGTCAGTGTTTACAGCAGCTGCACAGGGTTGAATTGAGTCAAAATAAAACTACTGTGTGTATGTGTTAATGCAGGGTAACACCTCACCCAGTGTAACAGTGCTTCTCACTTGTGTTTTTACAGTTTAAACTACAAAACTGCACCTGTTAGTAGGATAGATGGTTAGAGTTGGTCATCATACAACAGCTGAGATAAGCCCTAATGACATCATCAGAGAGTAACACATCATACAGCTGTGTTCCCAGGCTGAGTAGTGTGCATACTGGTGGGTAACGAACCTCTAACTGCTGTATCATCACCACCGAGAGCAGCGTATTTAAATATTGGAACATTCAGTGTTTAAGTGTTAAGCCGGTGTTAAAAGGAAGTATTTAAAATTAGAAGGTGCTGCAGCTTTTAATGAAGGTGTCCATTTTCAGTATGTTGGACCATGCGTCGTCTGTATACAACTACCATTAGAGGCAACATTAAAGGTCCAGTGTGTAAAATGGTGGTAAAACCGCGATATCTAGTGTTCAGATGGTAGATAGCGGCGCGCACTCACTCGCACTCACCCGCACTCACCCCTCCCGTCAGCAAAGTGACGGTGGCCTCCGAGGACAAAAAACTTGTTTACCACGACTGGGAGTATTTCAGGAGCGTGGAGCGATGAGGTGAAGATCTAAACCATTTAACCATATGTCTGCTGTTTCCTCCTCCTTTCCTCTTTCTTTTATTTATGCGCCGAAACCTGCTCTCTTTTCCGTTCAGGCTGCCATACAAACATGGCAGCGCAAGATGGCAATACTCTCTAAAGCAAAACCCTTGCTATATGTATATATAAAAGAAGAATTATAAGGCTACGAAAACCAAACCAATTTTATTTTATAGCGATTATACACTTATACTAATATATTCATGGTTAGTGTATTCAGATTTTGCCAATAAACCTTGTTAATTATTACACACTGGACCTTTAAACTGTCAGATTTCCCCATCAATAACAACCTGTTTCATTTACTCCAAAGGTTAAATCCAGTTCTGCAATATATGCAGATATCAGATCAGAGACTGAACTTTTCAAACAGAGGCGTCTACTTCTGGGTCCCGTTTTCCCGTCGGCCATCTTAGAGCAGGCGTCCCTGACATAGCCGGGTGATGGTGGAGATAGAAGAGGAGGAAGACTGTAGAAAGAGCGAGCAGTAGAAGGAGGGGGTTATGGAAGAGGGAATGACTCACTCATATCATTGCACTCATATGTCACTGAGTCAACAGAGCGCAGGCACACGGAGCTCACGCAGCGGCCAAATGAAGACACTGCTGGATATGTATGGACATGTATGGAGAGTAGGGTTAGTGTTGAGATTTCATCACACCAAGTCGCTCTCACTCCCTTTTTGTCCACGTCCCACTGGTCATAATATTTACCAGACGCTCCTCCTGGCTGCCTCGGAAAAAAAGACTGTTACGCAACGTGTCTGGGATGTACACATAACCTGTTGAACTGTGCTAATAAAATCATGCGACATACCTCTGGTGGAAACATTCATCAAAGCGCTCTAACAGCAGCATGAGTGTAAACATCTCTGGGGTCCTAATCAAATTTAACACTGAACACTGGGGCGATGATACAGCCTCACTGTGCGCACGCTGCGAGGCGAGTGGGCACACTGTCTTTGGTAATGTGTCAGCGGTGCACCGAGGAACGTGTGAGAGGCCAAGACGGGTCTCAGAGAAGCTGCAGGCCTGTTTACAGTAAACTGCTGAGTGGCTTACACTGTATTCCTTTATGTCTGTGGCTCGCAGAGGGACCAGACTGTCCACTTGTGCAGGGAAAAGGGAAAGGTCATGGACACACACACAGACACATAAGTAGACACTTGATCCTGTTTGACAGATATTTTATATGCACACTGCAAAAAACTCAAAATCTTTCCAAGAATATTTGTCTTATTTCTTGTCAAAACTAATCTCTTTCCACTTAAAATAAGACTCATCACCTAAAAATTAACTTGTTTTTAGATCATTTTCACTTGTTTCAAACACATTTTCACTTGAAATAAGTAGAAAAATCAGCCAGTGATAGCAAGTTTTTTGTGCTTGTAATAAGGAAGAAAAACTTGCTCCACTATCAGATTTTTCTACTTATTTCAAGTGAAAATCTGCTTGAAAGAAGTAAAAAGTGTCTAAAAACAAGCTAGTTTTTTTCAGTATAATTAGATTTGTTTTGACTAGAAATGACATTGTAACTAGAAATAAGACAAATATTCTTGGTAAGATATTTGAGTTTTTGCAGTGCAGTGGCAAAAAAAAGTATGTGAACAAATTGGAATTTCCTAGTTTTCTGCATTAATAGCTTTGCAGGCCTGAAGTTTGCCACTGACTCCACAACACTAATGGGAACATGTTTTGTGGACTGAAACTAAGATTTCATTTTTAGTATTTTTTGTACATATAAATGGCGCTGCATATTAGTATATAACCATCATGTCAAAGGTGAAGTATGGTGAAGGAGCATCATGGTTTGGGGCTTTGCTGCCTCAGGGCCTGGACAGTTTGACCTCATCCAAACTCCACCTTTGGGAGCGGCCCAGTCAGAGCCAGACCTGAATCCAATAGGGATGCTGTGGAATGAGCCGTTCACACCAGACATCCTATAATAACATGGCTGAGCTGAAGCAGTTCTGTCAGGACCAATGTGATCTGCAGCCATGGAAACGTTTGGTTGAGGTTCAACCATTACCTGCATTGTGAATGTTTAATGGATATGTTCAATAAAGACATGGAATATTATAATTGTTTGTGTGGTATTAGGTTAAGCACATTGTGTTTGTTTATACTTGTGACTTAGATGTAGATCACATTAAATGACCAGATAATGCAGAAAACTACGAAATTCCAAAGGGTTCACATACTTTTTCTTGCCACTGAGGACAGGGGGACGCACATAAATGCAGATACAAAAGAACAGTGATATCTGAAAAGGGTGGGCAAATGTTACACTTTACATTTGCTCATTCACTGGGTACACGTCACACACACACAGTGAAAATATGTATGTAATAAAATCCCCTATCCCAGTCTACAGGGCTATAACAGTGTATAGGGCTTTTTGTCTCTACTATGTCAGCGTGTAAGAAATTGAGGTTCATACACCCCATTCTGATTTACAACCTTGACAGTGTGGCTGGTATTGCTTTCACCTTGCGAGTCTGCGTGTGCAAGTCATCATGGAAAAATGTGGCGGTGGAAACACTTGTCTGCTCTGGCTGGTGTTTACACAGTGTGTCTGTCTGGGGACGGCTTTTGTCACAACGAGCGAGATACAGTACTAAAACTTTACAGGTGTGTAGTTGAGATCAGAATGATGGCAGAGTCTGGTGAAGGTTGTGGTCTGGGTTGTCAGTATGATTGGTGTTGTGGCCGGTGTGATCCCATAGTAAGATGCCCTCTAGTTCATTACTGTGAAGCAACCACAGTGTGACCAATTGAACAGTTGCCTGTGAGGCTGAATCAAACACATCTTGATGCACTTTATCCTGCTGTTGCAAAATGACGTCTACAGCCTTTGCTGCTCATGATGGCTTGCTTTCCTCATTGAAGATTCATAAACCTGATAATATATTTCATAAAAATGTAAAAGTTTCATTTGATGTAAGTGGGGGTGCTCTTCAAGTCAGATGGGATGTGGAGCTTCAACTGCTGCTAGCAATGTATCATTTTTATATTTCAATATTGGAATATATTTTCACCATGAAATACATCATGGAAAATCTAATTAATGTACTTCAAATGAGTAACTTTTAAAGTATAATATAACCAGACAGGAGTGTTAACTCAGTGACTGAAATACTCGATGAGTCATTGTTCTTCATCATCTTGATGCTAAATATAAAAATGTAAAATGCCAGTACTGCTGTATCAGTCCTGCTCATCGATCTGCAACATTTACCCACAATGACCTACTTACTCCCTCAGACGTCATAAAAAGGTTTTGGCCCAAGCACTTACTTTTAGTCCAAGATCAATGTAGCAGAGGCAGACACATCTTGAGCTAGGGCTCCAAAAACCACAGATCCTACAATTCCTATAATGCAACTGAGAAGTTCTTTTAATCCCTGACTCCTAAGCAGGGGCGTTTCTAGACACTCTGGAGGCCCCAGGAAAGAGGTAACTTGGGGGGCCCCCACCCCCAACCGGGGCCACAAAAATAAACTGTTAATGAATCCAAAAATCCCAAACCATTGATGATTCAATTCTGCATACTATGGCAACCCAGTCTCATATAAAACGTACCTTGGCTACATTGGTCCAAAGTGCAAAAACATAGAGGGTTTACAATAACGGCTCTATTGTATGACTGTTACTATTTTTTTTCCAATTGTTTTGCGTCCAAGTCACGTGACTCTCAAGTTTCCGGCCGTGAGAACAAAAAACATAGCAAATATTTCTATCATTTTTAGTAGAAAAATCTATATTTTGAGGTAGTTTCTGCATAAAAATGCCCTTTAATTGCATTTCTAGCAAGAAATATATATTTTACTTTCATAATTTTTGCTCAGTGAATGTACATAATCACTCGCTTGCTTGTTGCTATGTCGCTAGGGTGGTTTCATTTTTATATATGATAGTGGGTTGACTAGGCACAACATTCGATGTACACAGCCAGTAGCAACATCAAGTTGTCACTGATATGGACCAATGCCAGCCCGTCCCTGGGGGCCCCCTTCAAGCATAGGGCCCTAGGTAATTGCCTGGGCTGCCTGCCCTGTTGCAACGCCTCTGCTCCTAAGTAACCATTTCTCTCATTATGACAAGAAAACCCACCTCCTCATGTTCATGTCTTCATGTTGTTGCTTTGTCGTTTGCAAAATGCTCATCATTTGACTCTGCTTCTTTGTAGCACTAGATGATTTGCTTTCATAACTGATGTATCCCATCAGGAAGTTCACATAGTGTCAGGTAAGTTGTCATTTCCAGAAGTGTCGTGTAGAATCTCACTGCCCCTGTCAGCCCCCTGACCTTCTGCACTCTTAAGAAGTTAAAAGCACCACTAAGAGTCATCTCCTTACACCAGCCGCCCTGTGAACACTCTCAAACACTGTACACGTTTGGAAGAGCATGAACACTTCATAAATTTTTGAATTACATCCACTTGCCCCGTTCCAGTGAGCTGCAGTTGAGTCATCGACACTATACGAGCGCTGGCATGAAGATTTGTGCTCTGCTGTAGTCATCAATCCCAATCTCATGTAAAGTCACTACATCTTCAATTAATTACACAAGCAACAAAAAAAAGTGACACCCTTGCTTGGCAGATTTACCGGTGTTTGGAGAATTTCCTGACATTTGCATAACAATTTCCTATAATCCATTTGTATGAAACAGCTCAGTCTCTGGGGTTGTAGTGGTGTGATGGTATTGGACTATGTGTGTGTGTGTTTGGCAGAGAACGGGACACAGACAGACTGTCATGCCAGCGCTCGGCCGTCCCACTCCAGCTCTCTGGCACAGTGGGATGTTGTATCCAATTTGCTTTCATTTGGGGGGGGATGTGGACAGTATATTTCCAAGACACGAGAGTGAGATTGATTCACTTGGTCCAAAGCTGGTCTGGTTGAGTCATATCTGATTATTGGACATCCATTGATGGGCTGTGTCTTCAAGCTATAGCAGCAGAAAACCATCAGAAGAAAAAGAAGAAGAAGAAGTGAGCTGGGCCATGAATATTCATGTGTGTGCAAGTCGGAGACTCTGTCAAAAGGGTTTATCTTTGCTGAGGACAAGGCAGCACTTGATCTGGCGCACAAAGGACAGTCTTGCGTCTGTGAATTGGCCATTTACACCACACAAATATCAGAGATGGCAGCGTGTCAGGTTTTCTCCGTCTTGTGGCATTGCCCTGTGCTCCGCTCGCAGATGTAAAATAATCCCTAACTGTCTTTGTCAGGATGGGAGAGTAAAAGAGAGAGGAAGTCTCATGTGAAGGTCATCTTCTTCACTTTCATTTCTCTTCAATTCCAAGTGCACTTTTTTTATACTTGACATTATTGTCCTGTAGAACCCGACCAGAGCTAGCTGAGCACAGTGTAGTCAGTACTGTAGCATTCTGCCTGCATTCGGAGCTCTCTTTTACACACATTAATAATTCAGGAATTTCTTAGATGTTAAGAAATTGAAATGAATAGTCTCCCTATTATTTTCTTTGTCCCCCTTCGACTCTGAGCCCTGTTAACCGTCGGTGTCCTGTTCTCTTCCAGGAGGACTATGACCGCTTGAGGCCGTTGTCCTACCCGATGACCGATGTCTTCCTAATCTGCTTCTCTGTGGTCAACCCTGCCAGTTTCCAGAATGTGCGAGAAGAGTGGGTGCCCGAGCTGCAGGAGTATGCACCCAGTGTCCCCTACCTGCTCATTGGCACACAGGTCAGTCCCGGAATCTGTTCCACATCCAGACTGTAATAGGAAAAAAAACCCCACTTCATCATGTTTTGTTATAGGCAAGGCAAGGAATCTGTATTTATATAGTGCATTTCATACGAAGGGGCAACTCAATGTGCTTAACATGAAGACAAAACATTGAACAGTAAGAACCGGAATTGAAAAAAAAAACAGAAGTCAGCCTGTTTCCCCCAGCACATTTTATTTAGCACAATAATCTTCACAAATGCACAATACTTGAATGATTTTAAAGCCAAAATACATCCAGCAGAAGTAAAAAGTTAATGGACTGTGCTTACCTTTTCTACAAAAGCTACGCCTTTTACACAGTAATAGTTTGCAAAAGTGCAAGTAGAAACATGGATTTGCTGTAATTGTAAACTGGGTATCTGTGATTTTTGTACTGTTGTACAAAACAAAACTTTTTAAATTGTCATGTTGAGCATTTTCCACTGTTTTCTTACATTGAACAGATACAATAATGAATTGATGATGTGATTACTCCTTGCAAATATTCCACATATGGATTGATGATAGAAATAACCAGTGGTTGACTCTCCCAACATCACAGATACACTTCACTGTAGCTGCACATCAAACAGCACCAGCTGCTCATACAACCTGAAGTAAAACATGACATTGGGAGGAAAAGAGAGGGCAGCCTGGAAACCAGACTTATGATTCCTGGGGCACACAGTCATACATGGAGCAGCTCCAAGAATCATCAAATCTCAGCCAGGTCATCTAAAGTGAGGCTAGAACGATCCAGTCTAAAAGCATCAAGGACCGCTGCTGAGGCAAATTTAATCAAAAGTATGCTAAACTAACATTCAGTCACCATATGATCACCGTTGTGGCTCATCAAATGTACAGAGAGGTTTTAGTTTTTTGTTGCCACATTTTGTTCCAGCAGCTTTTACAGCTCAGCAGCTGTGTTAAGATTCTCTGACTCCTCTCACTGCCTCAGGGTCTTTATGCAGGTCGCTGCCCAGCATCATCCTCTGTTTAATATCTTCCAGTCTAATGTCTCGGCCTTGCATATTGTAATGGACCACTTTGCTTTTAGAAAATGTTTTCCAGCGTCTAACCTCATGGAGCCTTTGACCATCACCTCTTTATTTCTGTAACAGTACAGAGCTGCTCTCATGCAATGATGCTGTTTTCATTTTCTAAATCAAACCTTGAACACTTCTGATGGAACAAAGTAGAGATTTGAAGGTCAATAATACAAAAATGTTCTTACATGCCAATTGTCTCACCGCACCACACCACCCTGAAGAATACTAACGCTTCTTGTGGCTCTGCTTTGGTCTCCACCAGCTGTGTTCACCAGCTAGTTGTGAACTTTTTCTTTTAGAAACTCTGTTGTCAGTATTGAAAATAGCTGGAAGCCCAGTTGATGAGAGCTGTGAGACTGAATTACATCAGTAAAAGCGTGGGTTGTAAACCTAAAGCAATGAGCTGATAGCTGCTACGATGCTCCAGAGAGCTGATGGAAACTGTAGAGGTGGGTGATAGTCTCCTGGGTACACGATTACACATGACCCTTTTTAAAATGACACATACTGTAAGTGGGGTTGCTCTGTGGTCAAGTGGTCAGAGCACGTCCCATATGGACATTGTCGGCCCCAAAGCAGTTGATCGCCAGTTAGACTCCCGACTGTGATGATCTGTACTGCAGGTCAACCCTGCTTCCCTGTCCATCTCCATTGCCCTATCCACTAAAGATGAAAATGCACCGTAATACATACTGTATATTTTTACATTGTTTAATCAAAAGTATTTAGAAGACCATTGTAGCTTTAAAGGGATATTTCAACATTTTGGCAAATCCGCCTATTGCCATAATCCCTATAGTCATAGGAGTAAATTCATTGTCTTTAATTGTCGGTGCAAACTGTTTTTAGATCGGCGGGGCAGAGACGTGAGCTCTGCACTGTGCGCTGTATTTTTGCCCTCCCCTCATCAAACTCATCAAATACACAATCCAACAACTCCAAAACACTCTGGTGGACAAGTTGTGACCTGCACATTCACCACACTATGAGATAATAATGGAACATTACGAGACAGAGTTGTTTTTGAGGCAAATGCATAACCGGCACTACATTCCAGACATGTCTGCTGGGCGGAGTGATTTCAAAATCACAAGTATTTCCAAGTATTTGCTTCATGTGTTGTAATGTTACATAATTAGGGCCACGGGCAATCGCACCGGGCACTGGTCCCAACAGCTATGAAATAGCTGCAGGGACCAGTGCCCGGGCGAAGCCCGGGCACTACTGTTATTGTGTGGATTTTTTCCTAGTTATTAGTGTGAATGCTGGAAGCATTCACACTATTGTTATTCAAATCTTTATACTTATTATTATTAGTGTGAATGCTGGAAGCATTCACACTATTGTTATTCAAATCTTTATACTTATTATTATTATTAGTGTGAATGCTGGAAGCATTCACACTATTGTTATTCAAATCTTTATACTTATTATTATTATTATTATTATTATTATTATTCTTACTTCTTTCACCCTTTTTCTGCGTTTAACTCCTTCTTCATACTTTGTGCTATTTCAACAATTCATATATCAAAACGTGCAGCTTTTTCAGGACATTTATGCTATTATTTTTCTCTTTCATACTATTTATACTTTTTAAAATATTTAACTTTTTGTGCAATTTTTCTCTCATAGGAAATACATTGAAACAGTCTTCAAACTCTTCAAATCTTCTGCTTCATTCAGCCTCTAATAGCTTCAGCATACTTTCAGCTACAGACTTCATTCAACTTTTAAACTGTTCACAAACCTTTCAACTATTCAGCTATATCTCAGCTTATTGATATCTTCAACAGTTTCAGATATATGTATAGTTTTAAAATCATTAAAATTTCTGACAAAATTCAGATTTAACATGAAAGTCAATGGGACGGAATGTTCGGACGTTGGCAGTTGGTAGAGTGACAGAGGGTCTAAAAATCCTCTCACATTTTTCTCTCTATCCTGTCAGCACGGCCACAGATTAAACTCTACACACATAATTTCGGCCACATTTGTAGACAAGCTCATCCTTGATCTCTTCATGTGCTCAAAAAACCAGAGAGACGAACACAATTTAAACTAGGAGCCTCTGAGTGTGGCCATTTCCCTCTCTCCTCTCATTGACTCCCATTCAAAAGTAGGAGCTGATTTTCTAAACGTCCCAAAGTTTCCAACCTGCGACACAATCAACAATTTTTACTCTAGAAACACCAAAGTGACATGGACGCGTTCAGCAAGGTCTTATGGTTCGGAAAATGTAAACCTTTTGCTCGTACTAAGTACAGATTTGTCGTACATTAGATCTGTTTGAGGGTGTCACAGAGCAGTTAAAGCCTATGGTTAAAGCTGCCACCATGCCTTAAAGCCACCAGTTACATGTTACATACGCACACACACACACACACAAATGAACACACATTAACTACCACACACACTCACACACACTCTCACACACACACACACACACAAATGAACACACATTAACTACCACACACACTCACACACACACACACACACACACACACACACACACAAATGAACACACATTAACTACCACACACACTCACACACACACACACACACACACAAATGGACACACTCACCATGCATACACATCCAACACACACAAATGGACACACACTAACTACTACACACACACACACACAAATGGACACACACACACACAAATCCAACACACACACACAAATGGACACACACTAACTACCACACACACACACACACACACACACACACAACAAACATACAACCACTTACCGAACACATACACAATTTACACAATTACACACACACAGACACACACGCACACACAACAAACACACACACAAATGGACACACACTAACCATGCACAAACACACACACACACGTCCAACACACACACATTTCATACAGTTGTCAGGTCAGAACTTTTTGTATATCTTTCTCACTCTCTCTCACACACACACACACACACACACACACACACACACACACACACACACACACACACACACACACACACACACACACACACACACACACACACACACACTTTTCCTACAGTTGTCTGACTGTTTTGTATGTACCTCTCTATCTTCCTGTTGTAGTTAATGGACTCGTTGCTGTTAATTTTGTTCTTTAGCTATTTAAACTGAAAATACACATTTCCCCATTTTGGTCATGTTGAACACATTGTTTTACACGTATCCTAAACTACTGAGGCTCTTCTCAACCATTTCACACCATTAAACCCGCTGTTTACATGTTCTACTCCTCAGCTAATGCTCCATCTATATTCTTCAACAATGTTCTTCTGCTGTCAGTTTACAATGTATTTCAGTAGGCATTAACTTTTTTCCTAATTCAGGAATTTTTCAAACTCTTCTTTGACAATTCAAGTAATTTCCAGCCATTTCATACAAAGTCTCACATCTTCTACTTTTAAATATATTCTCAGCCATTGCTTCGGCTATGTTAGTGCTGGTTCATCAGTTGTCCTTCCTGTCAGGTTAGCTGCAGATTTCAACTATTTAACCATTACATTTAAACATGCAGAATTTCAATGTTTTCTTCTCCCTTTAGCATTTCTACTGCTTTTTACCTTTAAAAAGGCATTCATCTCACACTACAAGTTATATGTTTCAGCTTTTTCCCTCCTAGGGATGAATAAAGTATTCCTCTACTCTCTACTCTACTCTACTCTACTCTACTCTAGCATTAGTCTTTTCAACATTGCTTTAGCAGTTTCGTCAACTAATTTAGCATTGATTCAACAATTTCTTCAGCTCATTCAGCATTGCTTCAGCAACAGTGTTCAGCTGCTTTCAGCATTCACACGCATTTTCTGCAGGAAATGCTATCTTTTTCTAGTTATTCTTACTTCTTCCACCCTTTTTCAGCAGTTTTCTGCTCCTTCATACTTTGTGCTATTTCAACAATTCATATATCAAAACGTGCAGCTTTTTCAGGACAATATTGCTATTATTTTTCTCTTTCATACTATTTATACTTTTTAAAATATTTAACTTTTTGTGCAATTTTTCTCTCATAGGAAATACATTGAAACAGTCTTCAAACTCTTCAAATCTTCTGCTTCATTCAGCCTCTAATAGCTTCAGCATACTTTCAGCTACAGACTTCATTCAACTTTTAAACTGTTCACAAACCTTTCAACTATTCAGCTATATCTCAGCTTATTGATATCTTCAACAGTTTCAGATATATGTATAGTTTTAAAATCATTAAAATTTCTGACAAAATTCAGATTTAACATGAAAGTCAATGGGACGGAATGTTCGGACGTTGGCAGTTGGCAGAGTGACAGAGGGTCTAAAAATCCTCTCACATTTTTCTCTCTATCCTGTCAGTACGGCCACAGATTACACTCTACACACATAATTTCGGGCATGCTTGTAGACAAGCTCATCCTTGATCTCTTCATGTGCTCAAAAAACCAGAGAGACGAACACAATTTGAACTGGGAGCCTCCGAGTGCGGCCACTTCCCTCCCTTCCTCTCATTGACTCCCATTCAAAAGTAGGCGCTGATTTTCTAAACGTCCCAAAGTTTCCAACCTGCGACACAATCAACAATTTTTACTCTAGAAACACCAAAGTGACACGGACGCGTTCAGCAAGGTCTTATGGTTCGGAAAATGTAAACCTTTTGCTCGTACTAAGTACAGATTTGTCGTACATTAGATCTGTTTGAGGGTGTCACAGAGCAGTTAAAGCCTATGGTTAAAGCTGCCACCATGCCTTAAAGCCACCAGCCAACAGTTACATGGTAACCTCAACATGGCAACGTCACCATGGCAACGCACACACATTCTCTCTGTCTGACTGTCTGTCGGTCATACACACACACACACACACACAAATGGACACACACTAACTACCACACACACACACACATCCAACACACACACACACACACACAAATGGACACACACACACACACACACACAAATGGACACACACTAACTACCACACACACACACACATCCAACACACACACACACACACACACACAAATGGACACACACACACACACACACACACACACACACAAATGGACACACACTCACCATACACACACATCCAACACACACACAAATGGACACACACTCACCATGCATACACATCCAACACACACACACAAATGGACACACACTAACTACTACTACACACACACACACACAAACACAAACACACACACACACACACACCATACACACACACGCACACACACAAATGGACACACACACACAAATGGACACACACTCACCATACACACACATCCAACACACACACACACACACACACACACAAATGGACACACACTAACTACCACACACACACAAACACACACACACACACACACACACACACACACACACACACACACACACACCAAACATACAACCACTTACCAAACACATACACAATTTACACAATTACACACAAACAGACAAACATGCACACACAACAAACACACACACAAATGGACACACACTAACCATACACAAACAGACACACACGTCCAACACACACACATTTCATACAGTTGTCAGGTCAGAACTTTATGTATATCTTCCTCACACACACACACACACACACACACACACACACACACACACACACACACACACACACACAGACACACACACACACACACACCACACACACACACACACACACACACACACACACTTTTCCTACAGTTGTCTGACTGTTTTGTGTACCTCTCTATCTTCCTGTTGTAGTTAATGGACTCGTTGCTGTTAATTTTGTTCTTCAGCTATTTAAACTGAAAATACACATTTCCCCATTTTGGTCATGTTGAACACATTGTTTTACACGTATCCTAAACTACTGAGGCTCTTCTCAACCATTTCACACCATTAAACCCGCTGTTTACATGTTCTACTTCTCAGCTAATGCTAATGATCTATATTCTTCAACAATGTTCTTCTGCTGTCAGTTTACAATGTATTTCAGTAGGCATTAACTTTTTTCCAAATTCAGGAATTTTTCAAACTCTTCTTTGACAATTCAAGTAATTTCCAGCCATTTCATACAAAGTCTCACATCTTCTACTTTTAAATATATTCTCAGCCATTGCTTCGGCTATGTTAGTGCTGGTTCATCAGTTGTCCTTCCTGTTAGGTTAGCTGCAGATTTCAACTATTTAACCATTACATTTAAACATGCAGAATTTCAATGTTTTCTTCTCCCTTTAGCATTTCTACTGCTTTTTACCTTTAAAAAGGCATTCATCTCACACTACAAGTTATATGTTTCAGCTTTTTCCCTCCTAGGGATGAATAAAGTATTCCTCTACTCTCTACTCTACTCTACTCTAGCATTAGTCTTTTCAACATTGCTTTAGCAGTTTCGTCAACTAATTTAGCATTGATTCAACAATTTCTTCAGCTCATTCAGCATTGCTTCAGCAACAGCGTTCAGCTGCTTTCAGCATTCACACGCATTTTCTGCAGGAAATGCTATCTTTTTCTAGTTATTATTATTCTTACTTCTTCTTCCCTTTTTCTGCGTTTAACTCCTTCTTCATACTTTGTGCTATTTAAACAATTCATATATCAAAACGTGCAGCTTTTTCAGGACAATATTGCTATTATTTTTCTCTTTCATACTATTTATACCTTTTAAAATATTTAACTTTTTCTGCAATTTTTCTCTCATAGGAAATGAATTGAAACAGTCTTCAAACTCTTCAAATCTTCTGCTTCATTCAGCCTCTAATAGCTTCAGCATACTTTCAGCTACAGACTTCATTCAACTTTTAAACTGTTCACAAACCTTTCAACTATTCAGCTATATCTCAGCTTATTGATATCTTCAACAGTTTCAGATATATGTATAGTTTTAAAATCATTAAAATTTCTGACAAAATTCAGATTTAACATGAAAGTCAATGGGACGGAATGTTCGGACGTTGGCAGTTGGTAGAGTGACAGAGGGTCTAAAAATCCTCTCACATTTTTCTCTCTATCCTGTCAGCACGGCCACAGATTACACTCTACACACATAATTTCGGGCATGCTTGTAGACAAGCTCATCCTCGATCTCTTCATGTGCTCAAAAAACCAGAGAGACGAACACAATTTAAACTGGGAGCCTCCGAGTGCAGCCACTTCCCTCTCTCCTCTCATTGACTCCCATTCAAAAGTTGGCGCTGATTTTCTAAACGTCCCAAAGTTTCCAACCTGCGAACCAATCAACAATTTTTACTCTAGAAACACCAAAGTGACATGGACGCGTTCAGCAAGGTCTTATGGTTCGGAAAATGTAAACCTTTTGCTCGTACTAAGTACAGATTTGTCGTACATTAGATCTGTTTGAGGGTGTCACAGAGCAGTTAAAGCCTATGGTTAAAGCTGCCACCATACCTTAAAGCCACCAGCCAACAGTTACATGGTAACCTCAACATGGCAACCTCACCATGGTAACCTCACCATGGCAACGTCACCATGGCAACGCACACACATTCTCTCTATTTGACTGTCTGTCGGTCACACACACAAATGGACACACACTGACCATACACACATATCCAACACACACACACACACACACACACACACACACGGACACACACTGACCATACACACATATCCAACACACATATAATTTTTATTAGAGTAATTTGAGTGTACTTAAAATGTTAATTTTTCTTTCACCACAATCTTCAACAATTCAAATAATTTCCAACCACCTAGATATTGTTTAATCTATATTAGTAATAGTCCAACAATGTATTCATGCTGTCATGTTTAAATATATTTGAGTAGACTTCAGCTTTTCAATTTCTTTATGCTAATCTTCAACAATTTAAATAATTTCCAATCATTTCATACAAAATAAACCTCCTTCTTACAGGTTCCATTTGTTAATCTATTTTCACTTATTGCTTTAGCCATGTTAGCACTTGTTTATCTGTTTTCTGTAGCAGTGCTTTTTGCAGCTGACTGCAGACTCCTCAACTGTTAGACTTAATAATGCAGGATTTTCCAACACATTCCTCTGCCTTTTCAACATTTCTACTGCTTTTAGACTAAACACACATTTATTACACTTAAACCTAAACAATTCAGGATTTTTTCCATCACGTCATGTCAATCAGCTTCCTGCTTACATGTTCCTTCTTTTTAATCTATTCTCACTTGTTGCTTCAGCTATGTTACTGCTGGTTCATCAGTTTTCCTTTCTGTGGCTAGCTGCAGATTTCAACTCTTCAACTGTTTAACATCTTCAACATGCAGGATTTTAACATTTTCTTCTCCTTTTTTTTTTTTTTTTTTACATTTCTACTGCTTTTTGTCCTTAAAAAGGCATTAATCTTCAAGTTATATGTTTCAGTTTCAACGTTAGACTTTTTCAACAGTTCTTCAGCTAATTCAACTTTGTTTCAATGATTTCTTCAGCTTATTCAGCATTGCTTCAGCAATAGCGTTCAGCTGCTTACAGCATTCACACGCATTTTCTGCAGGAAATGCTTTCTTTTTCTAGTTAGTGTGACTGCTGAAGCAGTCACACTATTGTTCTTCTGTTTGGCCATTTTCTTCCGCCTTTTTACGGTCTTCTTCTAGTCCTTCATACTTTGTGCTATTTCAACAATTCATATATCAAAACGTGCAGCTTTTTTTGAACTTTATCGGCATTACTTTTCTCTTTTTAACTATTTATACTTTTTCAAATATTTAACTTTTTCACAAAAAATCTCACATTCATCAAAGTCTCAACCTCTCTTCTTCACAACTCCACTGTAGTGTAGGGGGTAGGGTAACTGGTTGCCAACCCTAAGGTCACTGGTTCGAATCCAAGGGAAGAATTCTTGTTATGTTATGTTGAATTCTGCTCTCCTCCCCCGCCTTCAATTGGTTACAGGTGTTTGTTATCTCCTTGATTACTCGTACCAGTTTGCAGCACATCATCACATTACAATGAATGACAACAGACTTGAAAGCAGTGTGCTCTCTGTAGCCGAGTGGCAGAGTAAAGGTTTAGTGATCATATGGTCATGGGTTCGATTCCTGCCTCAGTCTTTTCACTTCATTGCTTGACTTTTGATTCCAATTATTCAGCTGTCATTGGACAGTCTTTGATTCCTCATAGTATAAAGCTCATTGTAACTCAGGTTCTCTGTGGCCATATGGTTAGTGCTCAGCCTGAAATTCATAGAAATTTTCATTCTAAGTCATTCAAGCTTGACTCTCAAGCTTTCTTGATGTTGACAGTGTGCAGATCATTAACAGACAACAGTCTCTGCATCTGTGTGTGCACTGTGGCCTAGAGGCAGAGTGGAAGTCTAATGACCATGAGGATGTGGGTTCGATTCCGACCTTGGTCAAACATTTGTATGGTGATCACTGCTTGCACTATTTGCTAATTCTGCAACAGCGTTCAGTTGCTGTCAGCAGTCACACCATTTCCATTCTTGGAAATGCTTTTTCTAGTTCTATTTTCTCCTTCATCTTCCGGCCAGACTTCGGTCCGCTACTAGTCCTGCAACTCGAAGAGTTGCAGGACAAATTATATATCAAAACGTGTGTCCTGATCGGGATCAGTGTGCTATTACTTTTCTCAACAGTGTACGAATTTTTCGCGACGTAAGTCGCGAAAAACTACGCAAAATTTTGCATGTAAGTCAATGGGACGGACGGGAAAAAAAGAGCGAAAAAGACCAATCATTGGAGTTTAACAAACGTCTACTGCTCAGGCATACTTTCACCTAGAGACTCCATTTAAACTTTAAACAGTAGACACAAGTCTTGTGTATTGTCGTATTACTCCACGTTTTGATAGGTCATATAGTTTTTGATCAATCCCTGATCAATGACCATGATCATTTTTGGAGAAATTATGAGTTTATAATGGGTGTGTATTGCATGGAATGTTCGTGTCAGAGTGCGTGACATCATCGGTTAGAGTGGGAGAGAGTGAAGAAACATTCTGTATTTTTTCTGGATAAATTGCCACCACGGCCACAATTTACACTCTACAGACATAATTTTTTCAGAATTTGTAAGACAAACTTGTTATCTCTCATGTCATGTGCTCAAAATATCAGAGAGACTTACAGAACTTACAGAATCAGCCTCTGAGTGCGGCCACGTCTGTCCCTGCTCCTCATTGAGTCCAATACAAATATTTTCTGAGAGGAGCAGAACGGCCTGATGTTTTAAAACTGCCAGCGTCGCCAAAATATTTACTGTAGAAACACCAAATCGTACCGAAATTTTCAGTAAGTCCTTAGAGCAACATTGATCTGTGTTTTGTTCTGATAGGAGTTACCGTTTTGTCATGCTAAGCCTAATTGTGAGGCCGGTTTAGAGGCAGAAAATGGCTGTTTTTCTCCACGTTTCTGTCTGTCTCAGCCTGCGGGGGCCCCTATCGCCGTGGTAACCTCTTTGATCCTCAGGCCAGAGCTCGTTAACTTCATAAACAATCCACCTGGCGCTCGTTTAAATGTTTATAAACACAGACACAGCTAAATCAGACTGACACAGGATGCAGCTACTAACTAACTATGTGACAAGTCAGTCACACACACACACACACAGACCCTAGAGCCAGCTTCATGTGATTACAGTCACACACACACACACACACACACACACACACACACACACACACACACACACACACAGACACACTGACACACACACACACACACACACAGTTAACCTAATGTGGTTACAGCTCCTCCATATCAGTGCTTATAGAAAGATGATCATGTGTCTGTCTGATCAGCTCTGTCTTGACCTTAAGATCGTGGGTTTGATTCCCATGTTGACAGAGATGGCACAACCCGCAGTAGCTCCCGTGGCCCATTCAAAATTTCCCGAGAGGAAATTTTCTAGTTATACGTTATTATTTCATAGCGTGGTGAATGTGCAGGTCATAACTTGTCCACCACAGTGTTTTGGAAACGTTGAAATACCGTGAGCCTCCGTTGCGTTAGCTGAGCAGCTTCCGTCTCTGCCCCGCCGATCTAAAAACAGCTTGCACCGACAATTAAAAGTAATGAACCTACTCCTAAAACTATAGGGATTATGGCAAAAGGCGAATTTGCCAAAATGTTGAAATATCCCTTTAAACAAACCAGATTTAGTCTTGTAGCACTGAATTCAAAGCAGGTCAGTTATTTTATTCAGTCAGACCTATAAACCTCAGGCTGATCTTGCTCAAGTTGCTTTAAAATGTCTGTGGCTTGTTGCAGAAATCCTCACTGCCTTGGAGATATCATAAAGTCTCATTTTAACCCTAACCCTAAACCTAACCCTAAAACCAACAATTATCTTGTGCAAATATGCTGAAGCAGGACTTATGTCTTGTGATCTTCATAAAATGTTTAGAGATGATATTAATCCAGAGTATTAGTTTATTCCTTCAGTTCTAAAACTGTTCGCCAGTACCATATGTCAGCATCAAAATGTGAGCTGACTGCTGGGTGATTTTTGCTCTGTGTTCCCTGGCAACCAAATTCAGTGCAAGCCCAGGCCCAGTGGTGATGAGGAGGATGTAGCGAGTGCCTGATTTATCTTGTGTCAGCTGATGTTTACTGCTCTGTTATAATTCACTCACTGCTCTTCGGGTGGACCGTGTAATGTGCACATGAGCCACGGTAACGCAAATCGAGCCAATTAAAAAGAAAAAAAGACTTAATGATGATTGCTTCCTGCAAGACTGTGTAGGTGGATGCATTGATCATAATTGGTTGGGAATGAGGTGTTTGTGCTGAGCATTGCAATGAATAAAAGAAGTGTATGGAACTTTGTGGCTGCCTGCGAAATCACTTTGCATAAGAGCAGGAAGTGTGGGCTAACATGACTTTGTTTCAAAATGAGACCAAACTGTACGTTATTCACTCCAGCTCCTTGGCTCAGCTCGTGTTGATGATGATGCATGGACTCAGAAAAGTGTTGAAATAACTGATTTTGCTGTTGGCAAATCAGACAAACCAAAAAACAAGTAATATAGCTGAGCACAAGAGTCTCTTTCTCTTTCAGATTGACCTTCGCGATGACCCCAAGACCATTGCCAAACTGAATGACATGAAGGAGAAGCCCATAGCCACCGAGCAAGGACAGAAGCTGGCAAAAGAGGTTTGTGTGTTTTTCTGACGGAGGGAATGAAGTAGCAGGAACGCTGGACAGAGGAGAAGCCTCTATTTCACGTTTAGTGTTGCAGAATCGAGTTTCAATATTATGTCAGGTCTGTTTAGTTTCCTGTGTGTTGATCTGACCCAGCAATGTCTCTCCAGGAATGAAATTGCTTCTGTGAAATGCTTGGAATCAAACACTGGACAATCTCTGCTTGGAAACGAATCCAGTGATACTTTGTGTGTCAACAGGATGTCCAGTGGAGTTTAAGACAGGAGGATGCAGATATCAAATCAATCACTACTGTCAGGCAGAAACTGAGAAATGGTCAACCCATCAAAACAAGTCTAGATTCATTCATAAGCAGGTGTTTTGTTTTGGCAAGATAGAATAAGATGTAGGATTCAAATCTTATAAAGGCCCATGTAAGATAATATCAGGCTACTTCTATCACTAGATGAAAAAAAAAAAGTCATCTGAGGAATAAAAGTAGTTGAATATTTTATTTTAGCGATTATACTTATTCTCTTTCTTATGGAGAAGATCAATACCACTCTGATATCTATGCACTAAATGTGCACTGGAGCCAGATTACAGCTAGCTTGGCTTAGCATATGGTCTGATGGAAACAGGAGGTAACGGCACATTTGGCTTTGTGCAAAGGACACGAGAAAGTTAAAAATGATGACCAGGCTGTTTCTTGTTGAGGAGGTGGCGGTCTCAGGAAAGACACAGTCCCCACGTTTCCAGTCTCTGTGCTGAGCTAGTCAGATACTGAAAAGAAGAACAAAGCAAATAGTTTCATTTTCCAAATTATTTCGAATATTTTGAGTGCCTGCATTTTGCATTTTGCATTTGCTGCTGTGGCAAAACACAGGAGTCAATAACATAAGAAGATAAAGGGAAACTAAATGTGATTAAAGCAGAAGTAAGTGATATATTTGTGTTAATATAAGTCTTAAATAGTTATATCTTCCGACAGCAATCACTTACATAGAGTGTTTGGACCGAAACAGGGGTCTGTCAGTCACTCTGCTCTGCTCTGAGCCGAGGAGAAAACATTTATCGTATCCTACAGTTTTTATCCAATGAGGAGAGAGAACGGCATGCAGGGCTGTGTGTGCAGCCAAGGGACGCCGTGAATGTGGCGACGTAGGGACGAGGACTGTTATGGTGCGTTCAAGGAAACTCGTATTTTTCCGACCGTGAAGTGGTACCAGTTCGATCTGGTACGAGTTCACCGGTCGGAAGTTACGAGTGGCCGTTATAGTGACTTTCACCGGTAAAACAGGTCGGAAAAACACGAGTGGGTTGCCTGGAACGCTACAAAGTCGTAAGTTGTGACTAGAAGCTGTAATTTACGATTTCAAAAGCCTGCCTGGAACGCAGCATTAGCGAAAACGACCGGACCACTTACTTCTGCTTTAATATCTTATGTTTCAATTTTGTGCATGTCACACAAAATAAGCAACAATATGTGACACTTCCTGTTATTACTTTTGAGCGCTTGAGAAATATCTTTAGAAAATTGTGAAGTATTAAAAACAATGTATTGAGATGCATGTTTGAAAACGATTGTAAGCAAACACAGGGTATACTGTTACAACATGCATGACCTTAACAGTATTTGCACAGTGGAGAAGGTCTTGTAAAGTAGTAGCTCTTCAACTCACCATTAACAGCTAACGTTACCAGATAATATCACGCCTACCCAAAGCAAATGATACATTATTACACTGCTAGCCACATAGCCGTAGCATTAGGTTACAGAAATACACTCAGCCTTACAAGCGAGTCATGCAGCTGCCAAGCTTCTGCCTCTGATGAATTTCCAGTGTCATATACTTTGAACCGAGTCTGTTATGGTTATGTACATTGGCAGGTAGTGAAACACTTACCTGTCGCATCTTGTCCCATAAATCTGTACACAGTATCTGTAGTACATCTATTGTGTTCTTCTTTTTTTTTTTTTTTTTACAGATAAAACCAACAAGTTAGAGTGTCATTTGTAATTTAAAAAAAAGATTAAAATAAACTTAAACATTTGGTATCGATGACAATTACTGTAATGACTTGAATATTTCAAACACTTCCCCTGGTGGATTAATAATTGGTCATATTTATTTTATAATTAGTCATGTATATTTTAACTATATTTGATTTTACACATAGTGTTGTGAAATTAATTAATGCATAATAATTGTGATAATCGTAATACTGTTCAATTCTCTGACAATAATCGTACCAAAAAAATCTATTATCGTGACATCCCTAGCTATAATATTTACCAAAAATATGTAATAATCATAGTATAGGTCCTTTTACTTGTTTGACAAATTATTGAACTATTCATCTGACTTTAATTACTTGAAAAAAAAGGTTGTTCAAGACTGCATTGATTGGATTTTTTTCTTACTGATAATCTGGTGTTTTCTCTCTCATCAGATCGGTGCATGTTGCTATGTGGAGTGTTCAGCATTGACCCAAAAGGGCCTAAAGACAGTGTTCGACGAGGCCATCATCGCCATCCTGGCACCCAAGAGAAAGAAGGGGGCTTTGAAGAGAAGACTGGGACCTCGCTGCATCAACTGCTGTCTGATCACGTGATGCATGAACCCGAGAGATTGTTCAGCAACCAACCATCAACCAAACCTAGACTGAAGGCAAAAGACAGACAAAAGGAAAATGTGCAGACAGCAGAGTGAGACAAAAGAGAAGGACAATACAAGAGCTAGATTTAAGCTGCAGTGCTCGTAAAAGGCCATAACTCTCTCCTGCTGCCTGTCACTGGGGTTGAGGATGCAGTTTACTACCAAAGGAGCACAACACCCAAGTCAGTCTCTTCTTCTTAAAGACTTTTTGCCTCAAATTTACCTTCTTTTATACCATTTGTAATCATTTTCCTGTACAAAATTGTTGTATGCTGTCATACAAAAAAAAAAAAAAACTAAACACAAAATGACATTTCAGATTGAAGAGAAATGCTACAGTAAAGGAGTTCATATGATTTTTATGGTTTTAAAAGTTAGATTAGTGAGTTTTGAATTTGACGAGATACATCAGATGTCCAAATCAAGTGACAGAAAAACCTGCTGCTGATAAATAATTAGAAACTGATTCAAGTGACACTGTGACAGTGCCTGGGATATACAGTATCCCTGGACTTAAGGGCCCATGTTTTTTCACTTCATGTCGGCCCACAAAGTTTGTCTCATTTGAGGACCTGCAGATTAATTCGCACAGCTTTGAGTTGTGGATAACACAGATCAAACAACTGTGAAATCAGTGGTGTAGTATACAGGTTATGCAGGTATATGACATATACCCACTAAGGAAGCTCCTGAACTCCTGCATTGTTAATGATTGTAAGGCATTTTACAGAGTTTTGTGACAGAACATGCACTTTATCTATCTATCTATCTATCTATCTATCTATCTATCTATCTATCTATCTATCTATCTATCTATCTATCTATCTATCTATCTATCTATCTATCTATCTATCTATCTATCTATCTATCTATCTATCTATCTATCTATCTATCTATCTATCATTTGTCCATCCAACGAGCAAGAGAGAGCAGGAGAGAGAGAGAGAGAGAGAGAAGCCAGCACAAACCGCCAAGCTAAAGTCAGCTGATCTGAATAGTGTGTTACTAACAAGTGCAAGATTAGTAAACTATTATAGTAAGAGAGTAAAAGGAGCAGAGGTTTGGGTATGTATACCGCTAAAATTCAGTAAACTATACCACTGACTGGAACGTTGTTAACACAGATTTTGGACCTAGAACTGTTTCTTTCTAAAGTTTGAGAGTTCTTGGCCTCGTAAAAACCCATGGTTTTATAGTATGGCATGCCAAAACATATTGTAACTTGAGATCGGGGCTGAGGTCTTTATCAGAAACTGAGGTGGTATATTAAATGGAGTTTATGTTTCTGTATCTCTAAAATAGAGATCATCCAGTCCTTGCAAATATTATTTTGTCAACCAATAGCTTACTTTTTTTGTTTTGTTTTCTCTTTTGTAATCTATATATAATGTTATCATTTTATCATCTATAAGAAAGTTTAGAAGAGAGAAGAGAGATATCTTTTTAGAAATATAACTCTGATTCATATCCAATGTCCAAAGATTCACATGCACACGCTTTTATCTTCATCAGGTGACCCCCATACTGTATAATTATGGAATGCACAATACAGAGCACAGTCTACGCAACTTCATTTTGCAGCAAAACAAAGCACATTCCTCTGCTTCTACTCACTGTCCCTCCCCTAGAAAGTAAAGCACAGTAGATGCACACTGATCCATCAGGCACAAGAATGAGCATAGCACATCCTCTTACTACGAGCAATCCTAGTCCCCCACATCTCCAAAAAATCCTCTCAACAGCACCTCCCAAATGGCAGCTCTGCAGGAACCTTGGAAATCACACTGATCCAAACTGTTTTGAAAGGCAAGAGGATCAGTGGCACCAGCTATTTGTACATTTAAATTTAGAGCAGTCACCATCCATGTCCATATAAAGTGGAAATGACATTACTAAATTCAAGGATGCAACCCAGAGCCTGGTACTTAGATAAAGAAAAATGATCATGGAACATGTAGGTATAGGCCCACAGCTGGTTGTTACCAGGTTTATCTGTTTAGCAGCATTAGCTGAACCAACTGACACATCCAGTGTTACAATGTCACTCTTATAGGATGATATCTGACCTGGTCTGTGTTATACTGTTACTGTTCAAATTTTTAATCAAACTGAACAAAAACATCCAATAGTAGCCTACAGAAAATGTCATGCTAATAATGTTAGCCAAAGCTAATTATTGCTCAATGAATCAATGATTGGAGTGCATTTTATCATACCTACATACGAAATTGACTCTAAATAGCGAGTGCTGCAAGAATCAGACCTAAAACATGGAAATCGGTTAGCATTGTAGCCAGTTTATGCATTACCTAAGTCTTATACCTAGACAAACCGTTTGTTTCTTAATGCCTCAACCTGATTTAGTTTTAAGTCATTTAAGACCAGAAAGTAGTTATTGGTGTGCCAGGGTGTGAGGTTTTTATAGAATTTGAATTATTAGCATTTTAAATCAAATTTGAAGTCATGATATCCCTACCTGACATCATCCATGCACCTTAGAGACACTTTAGAGACACGTTATCCCATAAGAATTCATTAATCTGTGTAATAAAGTCATATTCTACAAATTTTGATCAGAAATGAAGATTATAGCCTATGTGAGGTCTACCAGGATTTAGAGAATAGTTTTAATATCTGTGAACCCCTAAAAACAGTTTTATGCAACTAAGATTTCAGGCCTACATGTCTGTCATGCTGTAGGTAATACAGTAACTTGAGGTTGGGAGGGAAGTTTTCTTGCAAGCCAAACATCTCTTCTTGTGTTGTTCCTGTCTCTTATGCATTTGTTATTGGCTTTTTTAACTTCTTTTTAAAGATATTAATCAAAGGTGCCAACTTGCTAAATGACTTCTGTTAGTTTTCTGTTCGAATGATTGATTAAAAGCTTTAATGTAAATGGTGCTCTTCCTCTCTGCCCCAGCCTGCGTTGTATAAGTGTCTTTTTGAGCAGAACAGTGGATTGCAGGGTCAACAGCCTTCTCTCCCGGGACAGTTTTGCTTGCTTACATTGTGTGAAGGTCCACCCTCAGGATCCAGGACCTAAGTGCCGCAGCCACCAATGCATTATCCTGTTGATGCTTCTCTCTTCTGAATAAATGTGTTTACTGTGTTAATAAGTCGGCTTGGACGGTTTAACTTGGAGGGTCGGATCAGATGTGCCCTGAAATGCATTTGTGAAATTACCTTTTGCAGTGTTTATTCCTGGAACTAAGGACATTCATGATGATAATGGGTCAGACATCACTGGGTTGACTTGATAAATAGGTCAACAGAATCAAACTCTTATTTGTGAATGAGTACACTCACATCTTCTGCATTGATTTGAATATCCTTTAAATGACTTGTTCAGAAAATTTTGCTTGAATTGTAAACCTCTAAAGTTGAGAACATTTATTCAAAATACTTTTTATAGCCCTAGTAACAGTAACAGGACATGCAGCTAGCCAGTCAGTTAAAGAGGAACTATGCAAGTCCAGTCGCTTTTCCGCTGTTTTGCTAACCCTCCGCCTGGCCATGTGCATTTGTTTACAACGAAGCCGGCGAAAACTCAATACATGGAGCGGCGGTGGATAACGTTATATAACATATATGATGTTACGCCATACGTTTGTGCAGTCTTAACCGTCATACACAAAAGATTACGGGTTGCGGAGCGCCTTTGTGTCACGGTGTGCAGAGACAAGAGCTGGGACACCGGGGCGGCGACCGAGTAACTACACTGATGTTGCAAGGTTGGTTTTCAGCCGTGAGACGCCAGGTGGAAGACAGAGAGCCTCTGTTCTCACTCGTAACAAATCACAAGTCATGTAGTTAACGATCACAATTACTCCGGAGCTTTTTAATTAAAGCAGAAGTAAGCGATCCGGTGGTTTTGGCTAACTTCTTGTCAGCCGATGGAGTTAGCAGTCCCCGCCCTCGTCCCTACGTCACCACATTCACGCGCATCCCTTGGCTGCACACACAGAGAGGACCGCCCCTTTATGCCGTTCTCTCTCCTCATTGGATAAAGGTTGGAGGATACAAGGAAAGTTTTCTCCTCGGCTTACAGCAGAGCAGAGTGACTTACAGACCCGTGATTCAGACCAAACACTCTATGTAAGTGATTGCTGTCGGAAGATATAACTATTTACTGTAAGACTTATATTAACACAAACATTCTGCTTACTTCTGCTTTAAGGTAAAAATGTAGCATAGCCACGGGAGAAATCCTGCTTAGTTCCTCTTTCTAGGGCTTTTTTTGTAATGGACCCAAAATGCAGAGGGGGATGCACAGGGGAATCAACTTTTGATAGTCTATTGTACAAAACTGGAACGTATCGAACACAATCTGGGGTTTCAACAATTTTATGGTTGTAGCATGGGTGCAGCAGAGATCTGTGGGGAACATCCGAGAAGGACTGGGTGAGAAGACCAGGTTTAAATCCTGCAGCTGGAGGAGGTGGAAACATGGAACTACACACACACACAAACAGTGAGGAGAAACTAAGAAACGGTGGACCACGAACATAATATGAGGGGAAAGGGGAAGCAGAGAGACACAGGGATGGACCTGGGCCTGCAGACCCTCACATAAGGTCCTGTGTCTGTCTGTGTTGGACATTGTGCAGTCTCCATCTTCTATACTGTCACAATCCAGAAATAAGCTAATTAAACTATTCAGAAACTGCATTTTGTGCATGATACTCCAAAATGTCATGCAGTAACAACAAATACATACCATGACCAAACAGCACTAACTATAGTTTCATACGGTATCAGTTTGCAAGGAGGAAACCAGAATGTATGAAAATGTAAAATAATACTTTGTCAGTGTCACATTTAAATTGTGAAAAACACCTGGAGCCCCTGTTAGCCATTATTCCCACAACTCTATCTGCTTAAAATATTTGACAGAAATAGACTCTGATCCCAGGTTGTTGCATGTTACCAAAGTGGACATGTCCCTCCTCCTGCGTCCTTGGATCTTTTGGAAAGTTCCCAGCAGGACACCTGTTATCATCTGTATGCCTCACATCATATATAAATAAAATAAATAAAAGTAGCTACTGTAGCTACTCAGCCTAATCTTAAACAACTTATTTTATTTTTCCAAAATATAGACCCTTTCAGAGAGTATAAACAAAGACAGGTGTGGCTCATTAGAAAACGCTCTGGTACACTAAATGGAATGGAGCCTTGATTAGTATTCTTGGTAACACCTGTCTTTGTTTATACTCTCTGAAAGGGTCTATATGAATTACTGTAATTATGGTCATTTTCCTGATGAAGGGTTAATATTTGTAAATAATAAAGTGTTATTGCCTTCATGGAAAATATTTCAAATGAAGTGGACATTTTGATATTCATGTTATAATCAAAATGAACAAGATGAGTTACAAACAAATACTTAAGTTCTCCAGCAGGAGGCCTGCGTCTTGTGCTAAATTTATATCTAACTGGTTACTATTGCTGGAAAAGTATAAAGAAAATCATAATAATAACAAGATATCATAATTCATATGATGATTGAACCAAGAGGTTTTGGATTTTTGTCTCTAAGGATAAGTAAATCTAAATTTTGTCTTATTTTGTTTCCACACTACCACCACAAGATGGCGACCCTGCCTCTGACACCACATGAGCAGCTCCAGTGCAGATACTCTACAAGATTCATACAGTTCATTCAAACAAATGACTCATTTTGTGTTTTATATATTCGTATTTGTCATTGTAGTCTGTGTATTTGTTTAGTTTTGAACACTGCACTACTTTAAATATAAGACACTGCTGTCTCTTCAATATTGTTGGGGCTAATATTTCTGTGTTTCTTGTGCATGGAGTGTGTGTGTGTGTGTGTACATGAATTGGATCGTGTATTTGATGAGTTTGATGAGGGAAACCATGAAATCCCATGAGTCTCCGCTCTGAGCAGCTCGCAGCTCGGCTCTGCCATTCTAAAAACAGCTTACACCGACAATTAAAGGTAACAAACCCACTCCTGACGCTATAGGGATTATGCCAATGGGCCAATTTGCCAAAATGTTAAACTATCCCTTAAACTGAACCCTCTGTCCTCCTTCTGCTGCTGATGTGTCTAAAGTTCAACACGTGTGTGAAATGTTTTCAAAAATGATGAATGAAAACTGAAACCATTTATACCTTTATTTACAGAATGCCAACAGAGAAATTATGCAAAAAGAAGAAGAAGGAAAAAAAAGAATAAGTTTCAAAGGAGCAGTTGAAATGATGATATTGGTAATGATGAACCAGAGGATGTGGAAATTCCACAGCTTAAGAGCTTTTTGACAGAAGCTGATGAAGTTGTGAATGGAAACATGGAAAATGGTAAACAGCAAAGGTAATAGACCTAATACCTGCAAAACCCCGCTGGAGTGGGTTGTGAATGGCCCCACCATTACAGCCAACCCAATCACAGCTTCTGTGGGTAATCAGCCAAAGAAAAGTCAGAAATGTCCAGAGAAGGTTTTGGAAATCATGAACACATCTGCTCACTTCAAAAGTGGCCATTACTGTCCTAGATTGCCTCAGACAAGATAATGTTACCATGCCCATCAACCGCCAGGTTGCTGAGCAAAGGGCTGCGTGTCTGAAAAGGAAAATGTTAAATTTAATGGTATATGTCAATTTTCTGGATTATGTCAAAACCAGAGGCCATGCAAAGAGAGTGACAGAGCATCAAATGGAAGGCCAAGAAAGAAAGGTCTGGAACATCCCTCATGGTGTGCACCATCCTAAAAAGGGAACCTTGAGATTGGTATTTGACTGTGGTTCCAGGTTTAAAGGGGTGTCAGCTATAACAGGGACTTGACTCGACAAACTCGTTGTTGGGAGTCCTCACAAGGTTTCATCAAGAATCTGTGGCAGTGATGGCTCCCACTCAAGCAATGTACCATCAGGTCAAAATGTCAAAACAGGATGCAGACTTTTTTTTCACTTCCTGTGGTGGCCAAATGGTAAACTGACACGGTGAATCCTGCTGAATATAGAACAAAGCACATGTGACTGACACCATCAAAGACAATTTTCCTGTGGACAATTGCTTCATGTCCTTGTCTTTAGATGCATAGGACATGGCCCTTGTGAGAGACCTGACAGCTGTTGACCAACCGGGAGGGTTTCAGCTGGTAAAATGGATCAGCAACAGTTAAGTCAGAGTTGGAATACACTCACATGAAAAAGGAGGTGCCAAGGAGGTGAAAGACTTGGAGTTGGACAGAGACAGTCTTGTCAAGAGACCTCTAGGATTACTGTGGTGTGCTGAAACTGACACCTTTGGGGTCAAGAAGGTAGTCCAGAAAAGACCACTCGAAAGAGAGGGCATCATGTCCATGGTCAGTGTATGACCCCACTGGTTTTCTCACACTTTTCACTTTAGTTAATGCTGCAAAACCTCTGTGGATTTAGCTACAGTTGGGATCGTCAAGTCCCTAACCCCCTTACCTGTTGCAGTTGGTGCAAAAGCTCAACATGCCAAGCATGCCAAGGTGTACCAAACCTTAGGTTGGAGAACAAAAAGGACAACATTCATCTGGCCTTCATGTGAGGAAGAGCACAAATTGCTCCAGTTCAGAAAGTGAAAGTGAAATCTCAAAGATGCAACTGATAGGTACACCCACTGTTGGCAAGGATATCCCAGAACTCAAAGGAGAGGCTAAAGTGAATATCATTATCATCAAGAATGGATGGACTGCTACAAACCAACTGATTATATGTTTCTCCATAGGCTGGAATGAATCTCAACTGCATGGTCGAGAAAGTCGAAAGCGGAAGAAAATACAAGCTTCTGTGTCTGGTGGTGGACTTGACAGCACTCAACAGAAGATTGGAGAGGTTCCACATTGAAATAGTTGATTTGAGAAGTGGAACATCTGGAATGAAGAAAGGTACTAGTCACATTTACAAACTTAATCCAGTGCTGGAAAACGGGAGTAGAAAATTGAGGGTAGGAAGAAGATTCAGCAAAGCAGCAATGCCAAATGACATGAAACATCCATTCATTCTCGCCAAAGATCAGCACATCTCCACTCTCATTTTACGCCACATTCATGAGCAAGTAGGACATTGTGGAAGAAATCACCTGCTCTACAGACTTTGGAGAAGTGCTGGATTAATAATGCTTAAAGAAAATCCTCTCCTCCGGTGCTGTCTGCAGACGCTATAGGGGAAGCTGTTTGAGAGGTACAGTAGAGGGAAGGCTGCAAACTCGTCAAACTCTATGGGGTTATCTCCACTTACACGGCCAGTCATGCAGTGCATTTGGAAGTGGCATATTCATTAGACACAAGTTTTTGCATTCATGCACTACATCCATTCATTTCCAGAGGAGGCCGAGTGCCATTCATCAGATCGGATAACAGAACTAACTTCGTGGGAGCAGAATGTGAACTGGGAGAAGCTCTATCTGCTCTGGATCATAAAAAAAATTCAAAACTCATTACGACTCTTGCTGCATCACATCATGGCAAAACATGGGAGAGAATCATATGTATGGTCAGAGGGGGTGCTTAATTATTCAATCATCTAATCTCGCTGAGAGGCCAAAACCTACACTGTCTACCACCACTTTTTGAGAAAAGTGACTTGTAACAGGGTTTCAGCCTGCTCCTGAATATACTGTTTAAAATAATTTGTCTTCAGTTTCAGTAACTGTATAGTCCAATTCATAACTTTACTCATCAGCAGTGGTCCAACATAACTCACTGAAAGGGTTAATATTCCAGTCTTTCGTTTGACATGCTATACACACCACTGAGGTGTTCACTCAAGTACTGTATAAATACACTTTTGAGGTTGTATAAGTTAACGATTCCAACATGAAAAATGATCTGCAGATCACACACAATAATGCTTGTGTACTTTTTTTAGTCACCTTACTTGGAAAATAACATGAACTTCTCACTAAACATCCGACCAAACGTCTGTCTCACTTCACCTATTTAATATCATGACTGATCTGCTTCCAAATCTATTTCTGTACTTAGTGACTCCCCGTGCCCAAAGGCTGTCTGTCAGCACTTATGATTTGCATTTGGATGTAAGACTTGTAGTAGCTTGCTGTGGCAAATTAAAGTTTACTTAACACATTAACAACAGCATATTCTTCTCTGCGATTCAAACTGACCCTGGTATAATAAACTCCATGTCCTGCTCTTCCAATTACTGGCAACCTAGTTTACTAATACACATTAGTGAACACATACTAGTTTTTACAGTGTTAATACTAAAACTGGTATGAGAGAATGATATTGCCATCTCTTTCATTCTCTGTCAGATCCCACTGGATCAGACTCATTCACCCTGGACACAGTTGGGAGTGTTCATATCCTCCCTGAGGACTGCATGCAGATGACACACAGTCACTCACAGCATAGACCTGGTAAGGAAGGTCCTCGCTGACTAAAATGGTGTGAATCACTCCTGGCAGAAGAATCTGCGCTAATGCAATTCTGTTTCATTTCCTTTCATAAGCACAAATTAGATCAGAATCTCGGAGATGTAAAAGCTTAATGTATTCGGGCTGCTGGTCATTTCCTGTGAACTCAACTTCAGATCCAGCCAGCTACAACGTTACTCACACCACTTCCCACTTCCACTTCCCATTACACCTTGTGTCATGTGCACATGAATGATCTGACTCCAGGAGGTGACGTCATGTGTGGGTGCAAGTGACTGAATCCTCCTTTGAGACATTTTAATTGCTCTAAGTCAGATCAACTTGGTACAAGCTGCTACTTATATGCGTAAGTCAGGGTAACATGACTAACTCTACAGCACTTATGGTTTGAGAGCATGGTTTTAAAGGTGAAATTCATTTCACAATGGAGGACATTAGTTTTTTTTTTCTTTGTGTATATGACTTAGCTCTGTATGTGGCCAAGAAAGTTTACATAGTAGGCTATGCAAAATTACCCAACCAAAGTCTATTCAGCTCTATCAAAGTCTATCCCCTACATTTTCTATGCTGGGGTACTATGAGTTCCCAGTTTGCCAAGGGTTTAGGGTTAGGGTGCATAACAAAGCACAAATGTAGGCCTACAACAACAAAAAAGCACAAAATAGTGAGAATTAAAAACTAGATCTTATTCCGCCTCTTCAATACAAGACATTATAGGTAATAAAGCAGGACTCACCTTGAGGCCTTTGTCATTAAGTTAATATTAACCTATAGGCTGCTTTCTTATTCCCAAATAGGTTTCATTATAATTTATGAAAAACCAGGTGATCTTGAGCTTTTCAGGGCCCAAGAGCCGTTGCCAAGCTGGCCTCGGCTATGTTGATAATAAGGCATATTGGTGAGAGTGGTGAGATTACATGTAGTAGCCTAATTAGAATACATTCTTTAGTAATGGCTCTCTAATCGTGGTTGTGGGACGGAGCTACGGCTCGTTCTGCTCGTTCCCATCCCGGTGGTTTCATCCGCTCCACCAGCAGAGCCTCCGCTGGCCTTCATACCTGGATGACATCAGTGAGTAAGTAGCCCGGTCTGGCTGGGACACCATCAGCATCACTTCACCTCTCCACGTTTCCAAGTAGCTGCCAGCGGACGGCCTCAGCCTCCTCTGTCCGCTCATTGGTGCCTCGCGACGCCCGTCACGAGGAGCCACCTCCGGTGCATTCCCTATCCGCGTGCTCGGTCGGAAGTGGCCGCCTTTTCCTTTTCCTCAATTGGACTGAGCCGCTGTCAGTCGGGTTCACTCACGTTGAACACCGTCCGCCTCTCCGGCTCTGTGTCGGCTGAGACCGCCGTCATATTGGCTGCTAGAGTCAGCAGCAACCACGGCAGAAGAGGAGACCCCCACCATGATGAAGAACGGGCTTCGCGGAGCTTAAAGAATGATTTAACTTTTTAAATATTTTTTAATAGTAATTTACTAATTATCATCAAAATATTCGGGATGATACGGTCAAGTAGCCGCGTACCTTTAGTGCTTTCATCCGACACCGTGATCCGCAGAGGGGATATATGCCTGACTTCTCTTAATAGCCATTTTTTGCAGACAAAGAGAGCAGTTGAATAGAGCTTTGAGAAGGCACAGCTGGGTAAGATATGAAATCGAGAAAAAACACTCATTGTCAAGCATGTTTTGTTTGTCTGTGTAGCATCCGTAAGCACCGCCGCACCTCTTGGCTAATTTGTGTAAATTTTGTGTCGATTTTTCACAGGCTAACCTGCTAAGTCCGCTAGCTGGCTGGTTAGCCGAAGCTAACTGAAACGCCAGAAACCCCCTATCCAGGGAATGCTAACGGTTAGCATTTTTGACAGCTCAAAAGCCTGGACTATAAGTTAGCCATCTGTTGCCAGCTAAAAGCGTGACGTTTCAAATTAATTCAGAATAAATATCAGCCATCTGACCCGAGCCGCCCAGGCAGTCCGGCAGTCGGAGGCTAGCCGGCGGTACGTTTGCGGCTGTAGCCACATTTAGCGGTGTACGGGGTCTGGCTGTGGAAAGTAAACGTGTTAGCAAGTCAGCTAAGTTGGCTGGGACCGGGGGAAAATAGGGCCTCCAGTAGCCTGAAGGCCTTCCAACCATTTCTACAGACCAGCTCCAACTACGTTCAGCTTGATTATTGTGTGTCTTGCACGGACATACCTGTCTGCCCGTTAGAGTAACGGAACCGTTCTCACCACGTTAATCAGTATGACGAGATTACGTTGGACGGGAGGAAGCTGTAATATTGTTGAAATAACTTAATATAGTTAACATGAACTCTTTGTACTGAGATGCAATTTATGGTATTTGTCCACATTGTGACTGAACTAATGTCATATGTAATGTCACTGATGTGTTTCTGTGTTTACCTTGAATGCTTTTGTTATTATTGAGTTAAACTACTAACATAGCTACACTTATCAGAATAATCCCTGTACTGACTCTATAGGCTATATTTTGATCTGATCAATGCACTATTGAATGTAAGCAATATCTCTGATTATGCACATTCTGCCTCTATTTGAAACATCTAGGGTTGTTAGCAAATAATAGCCTATTCTAGCTCTGCTGTGTGGAGAGAAATGGAGCCTGCATATCTCTGCAGGCTTAATATTTGTTGAGATTTGAATGATGGGACGAATCAGTGTGTTTTATCAGAAATTTACAGAGCCTGTGTGGCTATCTGCCATCCCACATATCTTTAAGAATGCGCGACGCTGCAGATATCTCATTAACTCCGGTCTGGTCTGAGCAGAGAAGACGCCCTCCCTTAATCTTGTCTTCTCTCCAGCCCTCTCTTAGATCAGTGTGATCCCAGGAGAATGGGTGTGTTGG
This sequence comes from Trachurus japonicus, assembly GCF_045865225.1. Lineage (NCBI taxonomy): Eukaryota > Metazoa > Chordata > Actinopteri > Carangiformes > Carangidae > Trachurus > Trachurus japonicus. The sequence goes on along the minus strand of NC_140921.1, from coordinate 26,669,965 downwards.
GCTGCCGGAGAGCAGAAGTAGCCTAGTTTTGTTAAAGGGAGACTTGTGGACTGCACTATTGGTGTGGACATTGTTATCAGTGGCGACTCGCACAGAGAGCTTATATAGGAAGGCTATATTTAAAGTAGTCACCCATGAATCAGCTGAGCACAGTTAATTCTGGGCAGAAATCAGCCATATGAGATGCCTCAACACTGTGTAGGCATACAGCTCAGGTTACTTGGTTGTAAAGTCGTATCAATGAATAGAGCCAGAGTTCTGAACATTTAACTATAATATGACTTGTGGTGCCATTGCAAGCTCTTACTGAGTGGATAGCAGCATGGGTTAGTGTTAATTAAGCACAATAACATGTAAGCAAAGTGAATTGTGTGGTTACTTGGTCAGACAACTGCAGTGTTATTAATGTTGTGTGTCTTTTATAGCTTCAACAGTGTGTTTGATGAAGCAGAGCTGGTTAGCTGACTAACACGGTGGCACATGGTGGCAGTTTTTAGCTCTCAGTGGTGATTCCTTCTTGTTTGCAGTCATTGATACCATCACTTTGCTTCAGCTCAGTGTTGTGTTTCTTTGCTGCTCAGATGAATCTTCTGAACCCTTGCTATTCATTATTGTTGAATTGTATGGACCATCGTAGTGCTGAGTTATAGATAACGCTGCTTTGATCATATTGGGTTGTAATCTAGTTTTTTCAGATCCTGTCTTTTTTTTTTTGTTCTCTTGGTCCCTGGAACTTGTCATTGTTTGTATTTTTTGAAGTGATCAGCAAGCAGAGGAGTAAAACACACCAACCCGGATGGAAAATCCAGCCTCTCAAGATGTATCTGATAAAACATTAGCCTCGCAGTTCCAGTTTATCTTGGAGCTTAAACAGCAGGGTGTGAACATGCAGTTGTAGTTCTGTGGATCAGTGTATTCCTGCTGACAGTGCAAATTCAGAATTGAGACAAATCTGGAAAATATAGGCTCTGGCTCTGCTGTGCTCCAACAAAAAGTTTACCCACTGAGTCGTTTGCATGTTTTGGCGGCTAAAGTGGATACATTATGTTTCGTCTTTGGTGAAACCTTTGTTTCCTTGTCTAATAAGTTGGTTTAAACTTGAAATTGTCGAGATGTGTGAGTTTGCTACGGAGCCAAGATGCTGAAATCAACTTAACACTCCATTTATAAAGGAACATTGTGTTATACACAACACCACACTTTTTCATTCCTATTCAGCTGATATGCAGTAAAAATCTGATACACATGCTTTTCTATTTACATTACTGCTATATGCATTCATTGAACTGTAACATGAGGCCTGGCTTCTCTTATCTAAAAATGAAAACATTATACACCTCTATCCTTTTGTTTTTCTTTATAAACTTATCTTGTTACTTATTACTAAGAAACATTTCATGCAGCTTACTCTTTCTGGCTTATTGCCTGATCTGTTTATAGAAGGTGTTTACTGGTATCAATAAGATGCAGTGGACTGAAGCATAACAAATGACATTTTCTAAAGAAAATTTGAAGCATGAATTTGTCAGTTGGCTGCAGTAATATGCTTTTATCAACAATAATTAGCATGTTAAAGGTGTTTGCTTGGAATAGTACTTTAATTAGTGATCACTGTGAAGAATAGGTTTTAAATGACCATAGTCTAGAGATGCAGTCCTGCTTATCAAAGAAAACAAACCATTGGCAGTTGATTTTTCTTTTGATTGATCAACTGACTAATTGATAAAGCAGGGTTATGTTAGTATTAGCTTAATGAAGATGTGCTCAGTTGGCACAGCATTATTTGTGCATATGTAGGACAGCTGAAGTTCCACACAGTGTGGACACTTGCCATAATACGAGTTGAAATCAGAGCTCATGCTGTGGGCAGTTGGGCACGGTGCCTGTGGTTTTCCATATGACAGGAATGGCACAGGAGAAAAAGGTTTTCTTACCTTGGTGACATGTTGCAAATTAGACTTTACTTCAAGAGGTGTAAGGTCTTCTAACCTGCAGAAATGGTGAATCAAAGCTGACTTTTATGATCAGCTAGAGGTCGATGTATAATGGTTCATGTCCTACGATATAGATCTGTCTCCATGTCTTGAGATCTATTTAAACAGGACTGAGTGTATTGAGAAATAAGGACTGCACATTGAACATTTTCCCTTTTTAATAGAGCCATGACGGCTGCTTTCTCAAAGCAGAACTGATTAGTTGACAATAATCAGATGAAGTTAAATCTTTTCAATGTAGTAAAGCCACATGTTGCATAAGCACATGCAGGATCAGAGATGTTGGCATTAGCAGTGACATTACCATTCAAGTTGCCTCGTGTTTTGGTATTACTATCCTAAATACAATTATCTAATTCTGTCAGCCGTGAAAATGAAATAATGAAGAGAAACATTCACTTTCAATTTATGATGTGCAAAAATATAATTGATAGGTCTTTGCAAGATTCATTACAACAGCACAAGCATTAGAAACAGCAATACTAACATTTATGTTAAAATGAATCAGGCAAGTACATTCACCTGGTATTTTACCAGGACCGGGATAATTATGATATATATTTTTTATAATTTTGTTATCAAATCTAGGGGCACAATAATTTCTGGCCACAGCTGGCAGCACTGAACAACTCACTGGGGAGTGTGTGTGCAAAAGTGTGTGTTGCAGTGCTACACAGACTTCATTGTACACATGAGGCAGATGAAGTTTTAAACACAACAAACATGTTAAAGCATATTTAGTGATTGTCATTTTGACCCAACATATTTGGGAAAAAATCCTGAGGTAAAATAGAATTGCAGCGTACAAATGTTAGTACAATAAAAATCCATAATGAAAATGATTTTTCACATTCATGCATTTGCTGAATTGGCGTTCAGTGCTGAAAAGCATGTGGGAGCTTTACTTTGGTTGTTGTTTGTCAGAAAAGTTTTTCTTTGGAGTTCCATCTGAAGCCAGTGGTAATCAGATTGGGAGTGTAAAGCCAGTGGTGGATTAAGGTACTGGCACTGCTGCTTTAGAGAATAAGAGGAAGATGTGCAACAGGCTGGATGGTGCACTCTCTCAGGCTTATTTTATTTGTGCAAATTTAACACAATAAGAGTTTGGTAGTTTAACTTAGCTGTGTGAGTAAATGATTATCTTCATAGCAAGAAATCTATCGTTGGTATGTGGATCACAAAACTCTGTTATATGAAAGGGAATGATTTCTACTGTGAGCACAGAACGGGTCAGTGTGCGGATGACCAGCGCCAGGTCTGGAGAGATGTCATGAGTTTGTCAGAGATTGGCCGTAAAACTGCCCTCAGCAAATCTAACTTAATCAGTCATGTGCTGAAGACCGGTCTGGTTTCCTGCACATCACAAGCCCTTGTCTCTCAGAGCTGACTGTGCAAATCCATAACGTCATTATCATTTTGTGGAGGCAAAGTCTGCATGCAGGTCTACGAGATGCCATGAAGCTGGAGATCAGTAGCAGAAGCAAATCCAATGGTGACAGGGTTGGGGATCTAAATTTCTCTAATAGCTGCCATTGCATATTCTTGCAAGTACCATGCAATGCACTGCTCGCAGCTTACACACTGTACTTGTGTTAGGGTCGGTTTTGACTCGTGTTTTAAATCAGCTGTAAAATACACTAACTCTTGGTTACGTTGTTAGGCTTCCTTATCCATGAAAAGGTTGGTTTTGCACTTATGATTTCAGTTTTAACTCTCATTATTGTTCTTATCCTTATAACCTGGTCGTAACCGACCCTAACAACACAAATGTCATCATTTTAACCTGAGCATTTTAGAATTTTGTTGAGGAAAAAAACGTTTTATTTTGTTTAAATAGAGGTTCCTGACAAAGTCAAAAAGCCTTTATGCAATAAACAAATGTATAGTACTTTTATGCATAAAAAAACCTATAAACGGGTCAGTGGTGACCCTAACACAAGAGGAGGGTTAAGATAAGTGTTCAGCTTTAGTAACAGACACCAAAGACCTTGGTGTGAGGACATGTGAAAAGATCTCAGAGATGTTTCAACTTGGCCAAATTTGTCAACTATCAGACTATTTTACTGCAGTAATTTGGACGTCTGAAACAAGAAAGAAGTGGCGCGCTGTGGAAGCCGTTGAAATGTCGTGTCTGACAGGCCACGTACCTGTGGTGACACTGCGCACTGTAAAACTCGAGCACAGTTTGGTGCCACTACCTCCAAATCCCTGTCAAATTCTAGGGGAGTGATAAATCAATGGCTTATGCGAGTGTGTATGTGCATGTATGCGTCTGCTGCTGTTACAGGGAAAGTTTTTGGTCAGGTCTAGACTGGCTCTGTAATACAGTACATACCAGCAGATCAGCTGTGAGCAGATCCCGGGTTCATTTATAGCTGTGGCCTTGTGTCCCTGCACGTCTGCCTGGCAACTCCTAACTCTGCTGTTCCAACTACTCGAGCTCACCCAGCTCTCAGACACTTTGGCCCTGTTCGACTCACACCATGTCTAATTACTAGATACACAGTAGTCTGGGGAATTTAAATGTAGGACATTCTTTATATAGCTCGTACCTCAGTATTAAATGTAGGCGCCGTTGATGTTGTGAGTGTTCTCCACCTGTGACTTCATCAGTAGGGGTGCTTAATCGTCCGACTTCCCGCTTTGATTCCATTACGATTATTGAAGTCTCGATTCGATTACCAACCAATTATTAACGATTATCGGTTTGATTTTCGATTATTGCCAGTTATGATTTCCCATTTGACACTAACAGTAACTAAAATACACCAGTAACTAAAATACACCACAAACTTAATTGCACTTAAAAAAACAACAACTTCTGAATTACTTAACTTCTCTTTTATTTAGTCAAACCTCAATTTTTGTTTTAGATGTAGTCTTTCACAGTGTTTTTTTTTTTGACTATGTCCACACTTATAAAAAAAAAAATCCATAGTAATAAAAATTTAACAGTAAAATAATCATTTGTCAACATTAGTCCACATCATCGGTCCTAAAGCTAATAATAGATTTTTGGAAATGTAATAATCGACTCATAATCGTCCTTAGAATAATCGCCATTAATCAATAATCAACTTTTTCCATCACCTATTAATCAGATGTGTCTCCTGTCCCCTCCAGGTCCCAGGGGGCTCCTATTGATGAAGAAGGTGGGCAACATGTGGAGCAACCTGAAGAGCAAATGCCAGACACTCTTCCACAACAACAGCTCAGGACCCATTGACAGCAGGGTGGAGGCCGATGCCGTCCACTGCGTGGTGGATCTCGGTCAAGGGGGGGGCTCAGGTGATCCCAGCGCATCGGGAAGCTCCAGTCCGTCGCGGAACCTCCTACCGGTGCCAATGGCGACGTCAGGACGCCGCCATCACAACTGCGTGTCGGACATCCCTCAGATAGTAGAGATCACTATCGACAAGGACACGGAGGACGGGCGGGGGGGATCGGGGGGCGTCCCCCTGGCCCGGAGAGACTCCTATTCCCGTCACGCTCCGTGGGGGGGCAAGAAAAAACATTCATGTTCCACCAAAACCCAGAGCTCTTTGGAAGCGGACCGGCGGTCCGGTCGTCTCAGGGGGAGCGGGAACCGCAGGGACCGGCGCTACGCCATCAGCTCCATCCAGGAGATGAGCGACTCGGTGTCGGGGGGGCGCAGCCTGAACGCCCGCTCTCTGCGCCAGCGGCTCAGCGAGACGGTGGGGCTGTGCCTGCCCCTGCCCACCCACAGGCGCGCCCGCTCCAGTAAGAACCCCGTCGCCTCCAAACGGAAGATCCACCTGACGGAGCTGATGCTGGAGACCTGCCCCTTCCCGCCGGGCTCGGACCTGGCCCACAAGTGGCACCTGATCAAGCAGCACACGGCGCCGGTCAGCCCGCATTCCTCCACCGCCCTGCTGGACGCCTTCGACCCGGCCCACCCCTCCCCCGAGGACGAAGAGGAGCGTCTCCGCGAGCGCCGCAGACTGAGCATCGAGGAAGGTGTGGACCCGCCGCCCAACGCCCAGATCCACACCCTGGAGGCCTCAGCGCCGGGCTCCTCTCTCTACAAACTGGGACCAAAGATGGCTCCCGGCATGGGGGAGGCCTCCGGGGACGGCCGGGCCTCGGGGACCGGCAGCTCCGCGGGCGTGTCGTCGTCATCATCGGCATCGTCGTCGTCGTCATCATCATCATCATCAGGGGCCTGCGGGCAGGTGTTGGGGGCTTCGGCATCAGCCCAGGACTGTGACTCGGAGGAGGACTCCACCACCCTCTGCCTGCAGGCCCGGAGGCCCAAGCAGCGGCACGCCTCCGGGGACGGCCACCTGGGCCGGCAGCAGCCCGGCCCCTGGAAGGTCCACACCCAGATAGACTACATCCACTGCCTGGTGCCGGACCTGCTGCAGATCACCGCCCTGCCCTGCTACTGGGGCGTGATGGACCGCTACGAGGCGGAGGCGCTGCTGGACGGCCGGCCGGAGGGCACCTTCCTGCTGCGCGACTCGGCCCAGGAGGACTACCTCTTCTCCGTCAGCTTCCGCCGCTACAACCGCTCCCTGCACGCCCGCATCGAGCAGTGGAACCACAACTTCAGCTTCGACGCCCACGACCCCTGCGTTTTCCACTCTTCCACGGTCACGGGGCTGCTGGAGCACTACAAGGACCCCAGTGCCTGCATGTTTTTCGAACCGCTGCTCACCGCGCCCCTCCATCGAACCTTTCCCTTCGGCCTGCAGCACCTGGCACGAGCCGCCATCTGCCGCTGGACCACGTACGACGGTATCGGCTCTTTGCCGCTGCCCCCTGCCCTGCAGGACTTCCTTAAGGAGTATCACTATAAACAGAAAGTACGAGTTCGCTGGCTGGAGAGGGAACCGCCACTCAAAGTCAAATAGGGCGGGCTCCTCCACGGCCTATACACACATACTGCAGCAGGACAACAGAACTTGAGAAATTCCTCGTTACCCAATTAGAGGCTCTTTCTTGTGGGGGATGGAATTTAAATATTACAAGCTATACAAGATTCATTCTAATCTTTGGTTTAGTTATTACTTACATCACAGAAAATACATATGATTATATTCAGTATAAAGCTGTCTGGCAAGCACATGTTTTTGTGTTCAACAGGTTGTTTTGACAGGAAGGGAAGGCACAAATATCAGTGCTTTGTGTCTCTTTTCTTCCGTTTTGTGCTTATAATGTCTGCCTGATCCCACACCATCACCCTGCCTGTAGACCTGCCTGCATGCCCCCCCCCAGCCCCCCGTTCATCCCAAACTGCTATTTAGGCCCACATGGCTACGTTGTACAGTTCACTTTGTGCTTTCTCTATTTTTAAAAAAGAAATCCTCAGCTTGTCAAAGCACCTAGTGGAGACACTTTCCCCCAAGAGTTTTTTTTTTTAAAGGTGTGGGTTGAGAGGGCATCTGGAGGTGTAGTGCAGTCAGAGCTTGTCCCATGGACACAGCTACATAAGGCACATTCTGTCCCAGCCCTGCACGCATGAGTCAGGGACGGACTCTGAGAGGGTCCAGAGAGTCCAGGACATATTCCACCTGTCCTTAATAACACTAGTTCCTCCTGAAGCGGTAGCTCAGTCCACTGTGTGCTACAGTGTCAGTCTAAACCCGTCAACTCCTCCTCTCTCTGTGCAGAATCGCTTTTGGAACCAGAGAGACAGACTTAAGGAAAACGGTTATTGCCATGGTTACAGATTTCACAACAAGTCTGTCAGCTCTTCACTTCCCATAAGCACTCTGAACACCGAGTGCACATATTGCACACACCTCATTACTTCCTGTTTGGCATTCAGCTCAGCAGTCACTGGAGTCCTGGTCTGGTTTTCTGGTGTTCAGGTCTCAGTGGACACCCTGGGGTGGCGTCCCGCTCCACAGCCTGCTCCCGTGTGCTCAGGTTGGTTACTTTACCAGACATGGAGCCGTGCTGCAGCTAGGTGAGCACTGTGGTCACTGTGAGGAACGCCAACAGGGTGAGTCCCTGACAATTGATGAAAACACAGAATGTCAGTGTCCCCTAAAACATGAGAGGGAGCTGATCAGCTCCTAGTGGGGAGATTTGATTGGCAACGGGCTTTTTCCCTGGAAGACCCCCCATCTCCCCCCTACAGTACAAGATCAGAAATGGGCAGGACAGACGACGGCATGTGGGTGTCTCCTCTAAGAATCTGCTGGTGATGATAGTGAATTAAAACTGCAGCACCCTCTCCTGCATGAGTTAATATCTTAATATATGAGTTAATGGAACTACTTTTTAAAACATGTCGAGTGCTGTGTCACCAACAGGAAAGAGGTCGTGTAGTTTTTTTCTTGGGAGTGAATGTCTCAACACTTCACAGCTAATTACCCCAGGAAATCCCCCCTGGTTGCATTTATAGTGCAAGCAACACCGGAGCGTCCAGAGACGCACCTTCATGGTTTTTAATTGGAAAAAAAAACTATTAGTATAAAAAACTATTAGTGGTGCTATGTTGGTTGATATATGACAATTTAATAAAAATTATATTGTGCTAATAAAATTAAAAGGTATTAATAAAAAAGTTCTCACGCTAATGCATGCATTAGTCTCACAACATATTATGGGCTGTGTGGTAGTATTAGGACTGCGGAGGGCCCAGCACCAGCACCACTGTCCCACATCGGTCCAGCCCTCACACATGTAGGAGGGTGAATTTATTGGTCAGAATAATCCAACCTGTAATGACAGTACAGCACTCAGTACTGCTCTCAATCAGAGTTGGTAAACACACATTTCCTGGCTGGTTAATAGACAAAACCATAGAGCAACACACACCAGATCATAACTGGAAGGGTGCATGTGTAGATGTCCAGCTAGCTCATAGTTTTAGTCTGTGTATCACCAGCACATACTGTACATCAAAGGTTTATTTTTTGTTCTCACCAGTGAGGATGAATCATAAAGAAATGTGACACATGAATATCAGTGACTGAGAGTGGTGTTAAAGGGACATATTCTGGAAATATCACTTTTTGAAGGCTCTTTAACATACAGTATTTAGGTGTTTGTCTTGCCTTCTGGTCCCCCAAATGTGAGAATTGACAAAAACATCAGTAATTTTCAGGCTCTCTAGGTTGAAATCCATGTGGTTTTATGAGCTGTTCCCTCAGGTATCTGACAATGATGTAATTAGTTTTCGAATCTGCATAATCCCACCCCCTTGTCCCAGGCGGGACAAGCAGTGGTTCATTTGCATTTAAAGGGACAGGCAGTGAAACCAGCCGTTCTGAACAGGGCTGTTTTGAGAGGATGAAGAGCTGTGATGTTTGATCCTTGGGGTCTTTTGACCGAAGCATGTCACAGACATGTCTTTAAGACACCTGGGAACTATTTTAATTTGTGGAAATAGGGCAGAATATGTCTCCTTTAACACTAAAGCTCAGTTGACCCCAGACTATATTATGGAGACTTTTCTTCTTTGCTCCAACATATTCATGTGGGAGGACCCGGTCACATGCAGCTCATATCTACACCCTGAAAACTCAGCACTTCCCAAATTCTTTTATTTATCAGGCAGCACCATTTATAATTTTTTTTAAATGCAAGTAGTAACAGATGTGTAGATGAAAGGGTTAATGTTTCTCACATTTCACAACCCGGTTTGTACCTCCTACACTAAATTGTGAATTGATCTACTTTTATCAAACATTGACTCACATCGATATCCAGAACATTTTTCCTCTGCCCAGTACTTTGTGGTCAGAAAGCATGAACACCACATGTGAATCACCAGTGTGTGTATGTGTATGTGTGTGTGTGTGGAGTGGATGAGTGGCTGGAGTGCATGGAGGGAGGAGGGGAGTAAGGCACAGACATTTTAGTTGCTTGCATGTGCACTTTTATTGTTTCAACATTTTTTTTAGCATCCATATTGTCAAATAGAAGAAGTCCACAGGCTGAGGAAGTGCTCAGACTCCCTCAGTGTTGTGTACATACCGTTTTAGAGTTGGTCAGTATACCCCATCAATCCAGTACTCACCCTTTTTTTTTGCAATGAATTTTTGCAAATTCATTCATAAAAAATCCAAAACTGAAACCTCTAACTCTCTTGAAGCTTCAGGCATTCTTCTCTTCTGTCGTCTTCTTATTCCATTCATAAAACCTGCAACGCAATGAAGTGAGCGGGTCAGAAGCCACTCACTGCCACCTGCCCATCATGCCGCTGCTTAGCAACAGCCTATAACGCCCTACCATGCCCCACCCCTACTAATCACAGGCTGATTTCACCATGTGGGGACTACTTGGTGCTGCTGTACGACTGAGGCACGTGATATTGTGTTTGTTCTAACATCTTCATCCGGCCCCATCTCTTCTGACATCACGTCACGTATTTACACAGAGGTGACCCTGACGCCCCCGTCTGTCCTGCCCTCTGACTGTCTGTGACCCTGTGAGGGCGATGTGGAGGTGGAGCTGGCTCACTGAGCGTGCGACCAGTGAGGGATCCGTTGAAGTAAATAGCACTTTAATTGTGTATTTGTGTTGTGTAAGGTGCAGTCTGCAAGTTTTCAGACAAGGACAGTGTTTTTTGTTCCTGTTGACTCTTTACTGCATCAGAGGTTTATCAATATTGGGTGAACATGGTCAGAGTTGTACATCTGTACAGATACAACATCTCCTGCAGCACCAAAGACTCTTTTTTGGGAGCAGTTTGCCTGCACTCTAGTTAGCAGCAAGTGAGACCAGGTCAGATCATTCAGTAATACTTTACTTGACGGGTGGGTGTGTAGCACATTCATAAGGTATAATCATTTCATCAGGTGTTCCTAATGCATTCATGATGGCTCCATACGGCATTCATACATTGGTTTACACTGCTATGGAATAATGAACTGGGATTTTTATTTTTCAACAATAACAGTCCCCTAATTGCACCTGGGAATACAAGAACACGGTACAATACAGTCAGTGAGGCCTTAATAAGGGCTAGGAGTTATTTTGTAATATTTCCATAAATGGTTTATGAATGTTACTTTGCATGTCACTTCTTGTACAGGTGGTGAAAGATTGATAACTGAATTACAAATGATGCCACCACTGGAATGGTAACAGGAACAAAGCAAACCATACATAAATTCTACATACATGACTTCAAAGGGGACATATTATAGAAATAACTTTCTTTAACATATATTTAGGTATTTGTCTGGCCTTCACGCCCCAAAATGTGAGAATTTACAAAAAAATCTGTAATTTTCAGGCTCCCTAGGTTGAAATCCATGTGGTTTTATGAGCTGTTCCCTCAGTTGTTTTACAATGATGTAACTAGTTTTTGAATTTGCATAATCCTGCCCCTACCTGGTACCAGTAGAAGGGGCGTGGCAAGCAGTGGTTCATTTGCATTTAAAGGGACAGACACTAAACTAGCTGTTCTGAACAGGGCTGTTTTGTGAGGATGAAAAGAGCTGTGATGTTTGATCCTTGGGGTATTTTGACCAAAGCATGCCACAGACATGTCTTTAAGACACCTGGGAACTATTTTAATTTGTGGAAAGGGGGCATGATATGTCTCCTTTAATGAAGTCTTTGTACAAGTTGGTATTTTGTCCCAGTAGGCCAATACTTCCTGGTGTGATAAAGGGACTTTTATGAAACATCTGGGTAACACACTATGTATTTGTGACTATTTTGTGAGGCCTTCATGAACCATTGCAATAGAATGCTGAATAGGGGTATTTTGTTCTTAGATTTCCAGGTGCCATTATGGGACTTTTATTTTGAAGGAGAAAAAAAGGAAAAATCCCAGTTTGTTATTCCATAGCAATGTAACCTGATGTATGAATGCTGAGTCATGCCTTATGAATGTTCTAGGCACTTAACCTCCAAGTAAAGAGTTAGCGACCAAGCTTTGACCTGAATTTGCATTAAAAGACACACTTTTTTGTGTGTGTGTGTGCACCCAATATGGATTTGAACCCTCTCAAATCTCGGTGACAAAACCTGTATGATCACAGTCATCGTTTCATTACCAGTGTGCTGCACTACAGAGTCAACACAACTGGAAACGTCCCGCTTGTGGACACCACTGTGCGTGTATTAGCTCGAGAGGGGGGGCGAGACTTGACTGAGTGAGACTTTGAGTGTTGCAAAGAAGCCGGTTGGTCCTGAAAATATTTCACTATGACCAGGTGTTGTGATGTGAAGCTGCGTCGATGATGCGTGTGCGTGCGTGTGTGGTGTGGTAGCGTAGTAGCGGACAGAATGGACAGAACCACACACGAAGGGTTCCAGTGGAGGGGAAGCAGAGTCAGCTGTGAGGGGTGATGACTGGAACTCCAATGAACAATGCCTCTCTGCCCCTGCCCCACCCACCCACCACCCCCTTTATTCTCAGGCAGGCCCGTTGCAAGGAGAGTCCCAGGACCCTCTCAACCCAGTTTTCCCCATGGGAAATATCTGATGTTAAGCGTAGCACATGTTTGCCATATAACCCGTAGATTTAGGAGAAGGAAAAAAAAAATCATTGTATGTATGAATGATGAATGATGGAGTTATGTATTAGGAGCCTGATGAAAAGACATTTTATTCTTCTGTGGTGCATTAAATGTCTGGAACACACACATTTGCACACATCGTGACACTTCCTCTTAACGACCGACTACACTACCCCAGGTATAGACACATACCACGCCCACCCACCCACCAACCCCACCCTAAGCCAGGGATGTGTAAAAGATGGACCACATTTAGCCAGCACCACCTTTTGTGTGTGACTCCCCAACACCCCCTTCCCCCAGAAAGGGAAAACAAAGCTGGGTGTTTCTGTGTATATTCTATGTTCTTAACAAAAACAAAAGAAAATGCCATGGATTGAACTCTCTTGTCCTTATATTGTCATTAGTATGACACCGTTTAGCTGCACTATAGAACCACTGGGCCTGGTCTCCATGATGGTTATATCACTAGTTGTACCTTTTAACAGAAACAAGAGCAACACCCCCAGGATGTAGGCTAGGACTCCTAGCCCCCCACCCCCACCTCGGTACGACACGTGGTTTCAGCTCAAGAGGACAAACAAAAAGAAAAGGATATTTTTTTCTTTGTTCCCATATATATTTTAGAAAGCTGGGTTAAGTGCTATATACAAACAGAAAAAAAAGATGTATGAAAGAATTATTATTTTTCATTATTACTTCTCCCTAATATGCAATGGAGTATAGTGTAACAATGGTTGCAATCCTCTGTCACTTTAATGCTGTATGTGCACATTGGTTGCTGTGTGGATGAGGGTGCCGAGGCAACAGGACTTGACAATGATGGGAACTAATGGTTGTCACTCTGCAGCGCTGTCGTGTTCCCAGACTGCCTTATTCGTTCTGACCAATCACAAGAGCCCTATTAAACCCAGGGGCTGCAGCCACCGCCCCAGGCCGACCGAGCTGCAGGCAGACGAATATCACTGTTCCATTTTCTTCGACTTTTTTTTTTTCTTCTTTTTTCGCTTTTTCATTTTCTTTCCCTCTTTTCTTTTTTTTGTTTTTCTTTTATTCTGCTGTCAGGTAGGATTTGGAGCGTGTAAATGGCATAATCATGTTCACATCTCACTGTCTGTTCTGTGTATCTGCTTCACCATTCAAAGAGAAAAAAAAAACTTGTTTTCCAGTGTAACCTGTTCATTCTAAAGAGCCGTATGATGCGACACTTGTAGCTGTCACTCTTGGTGCTTGGCTTATGCTTCATTGTCTTAATATTCCAAATAAAACTGTTAAGTGTAATCCACACTGGCCCACGATATAATCTGGACTATGTTTTTGTGTTTCTTACCATGCTGCACTACACCTGTGATGGGTTAGCAGTGAGTCAGGGAGGGATTTCATCAGAAACCATGGAGACATCTGAGAGTTCATGGTGATGGATCACTACTGTCTAACTGTAACTCTACCTCTCTAACTCTATATTCATGTTGCTTCATACTGTGTCAGTAGCATGGCACTTCAATGCTAAATAGAATTTCATTCAGGTCAGTTATGTCTCTCAGCTGTTTCTATAGGCTTGTTTTTTGTGCATTTTGTTTTAATAACAGAGGAATAGAAACACATTCACCACAGTTGGTGGTTATACACGGAACAGCACAGGCTTTCTGACAGAGGATTTTGACATGTGACCAACAGGACATCATAGATAGTGGTACAGTCACAGATTAGCATCAGGTCAACTTCCAGACAGTACATTGAGAAAAGGTTTCCAGGATTGAAAAAAGATTTTCTCTTTAGCAGATATAATGTACGTGATTTTGGGGGGTGGACAGACTAAATGGCCGGTTCAATGCCTTAGTGAAAAAACTCAAAGGAGGAGCCCCAGAATGATTGTAGCTTATGGCATAGCAGGAATTGACACTCAGGCACCTAACACATCGAGATGACACTTCTGGAAATCTTTTCTGCAGAACAGTGTAGTCTATGGACCACCATGAGTTGTATCTAATGGTGTCTTGTATTGATTGAACTATCATGAGTGTCTACACAGGCTTGTTTTACCTTGGGCCTGTAGAACTGATACCAGAAGAGTGGCTCAGTTAGATTCACTGAAAGCCTCTGAAAATTGAATCAACAATGTGCCCTGTACTGTAGAATCTTAAAATTGTGTTGCTCTTTTTATTCTACAATGAATTAGGATTTAACAGAAAACGAATTACATGTCATATTGAATTGCTTTTCCTCCAGATGTCACGATAGTTTGGACCCATCCATCAGCAGCTGAGCCAGCTGGCAGGTTTTTATCTGCAGAGGGACATGAAACTGCTTAAAGGGATAGTTCACCCAAAATTCAAATTTCACTCATTTTCTACTCACCCTCATGTCGACTAAGGGTTGGGAGAAGTTTCAGAGTCATCCGTGCCTTTTTCTTGCCTTTAAAAAAAAAAAAAATTAAATAAGTCTATATTTTAAGCTTGTTTGTAGCGGAAGCTCCCAGTGTCTCAGTTCACGGCTCTGCCGGTGTTGCAGAATTTTTATCGGAAGAATTTCTCATGTCGGGGCTTCAATACAAAAGGGACATTGCAGACGAGCAGTATGGAGGTATTTGGATGTTTTTTGGTGTGTCTTTTTGGATGAAGAAAAGTGAGCAACCGTCATATGGACATGCAGTGCTGCACAGAGCCCCGCTGTAACTCAGAGGAGGCATGGAGGACTCGACATGGGTGAGTAGAAAATTAGTGAAATTTGAATTTTGGGTGAACTATCCCTTTAAGATGGGGCACAACCCATTCACATTCATTTAATAATATAAAATTAAGTTCATGTTTTTGTTTGTTCAACTTTATCAATTTATCTTAATTATCTAAATTGTCCAATCAAGACTACAACAAACCAGTTTCATACATTTAACAATGGGTCTGCACAACACACAAGAACAATCACACTGCTGAAATATCTTATTACTCAGCAAGAGCTAACAAAATGAAAGCTCACTCACAGAGTCCTAGAAGTTGAAGGACTGTCACATGGACTCAGGCAGAGGAGCTCAGAGAGGGAATAGGACAGGAGAGCAGAAGGACGAGGGAAAACTCTGGAAAACTTGGTACAATTTTGAAATCAGCTATGAACAGGTCAAAGTACAGGAATGAAACTTAAAGTCTGATTTGATTTGTGCCTAGAAAAGAAGGTTGAGGTTAATATTTGGATTGGTTGGGACTATTAATAAGCCTGTTAATACACTGAATAAAGCATAGATGAAACACAATTGTACTGCATGTAGTGCAGTGTTTTCTGAGCTCTGTGATTCAACCTTTCTCCCCAGTAGACAGATGACCCCCACCCCCCACCCCCCACCCCCAGCCCAACCACCTCAGCCATACCCACAGTCTCACTCCCCTCACTGTGCCCAGCAGCAGCTATGCAGACAGACACGCGCAAGCTGCCTGGAACTTCACAGTTAAGTATTTGTTCATTTGAAATGAAGTATAAATAGCATGTGGGTTATCGGTTTCAAGTTAGCAACCCAAGGCTTATGAATAATTGACGTGCAGCGAGGAGGAGGGTGAGGGTGAGGATGAGCTACAAACTTTCTGCCGCCTCACAAAGAGGACAAGAAACAAAGAAAAACGGAGCAAAAAACTCATAAACGTACAAGCGTCCATTAATATCCATGCTCTCAAAACATACCCTGGGGTCCCCTGTTAAACCTGGCACAGCAAGAATAGAAACCAAGCAATAACTCTCAAGCAATAAGTTGTGGAATCCAGAGTTGGATGTGGGTCACTGACAGGAGGAGGAGGAGGAGAAAGCACAGAGGATGATGGTCTCGTCAGTTCATCATCAGCCCAAACCCTTCAGATTTCATCTCGCCGTGGCCCAGTCGGCTTTGTCTCAGACGCCTCCTTATCAGCCCACTGTGCCAGTCTCCACTGTATTCACCGCTCTATCTCTGCTTTGCACATTGAGCTGCAATAAGCAGTCTCTGGCTGGTTGTTGGCAGCGGCATCAAAAGACAAGTCAAGGGTGAGAACCATCACACAGCTATCAACATGAAAGGTTTTTTGGCCCGCTGCTCTTTGCTAACAGCCTTATTATGTATTTTTATGTCATTTGATAATGAGGGTTCACACAGAAGTGCATTACTTTTTTGGTAACACGCACTTAAAATGCATGGTTTCACATAAGTGTTGTCACATGCACTCTTGTCCTCTCCGTGCTTTATTTTATGGTGTAATGTGTGGGAAAGTACAAAATGTTTTGGTGCAGAAAAAAGCATTTCATGAATGTTGAAGGCTGGAGTTTAAAACCCCGCTGACATTTCTAACAAAAAAGTCATTCTGTGTGTTTTAGTAGCCATTAAAGACATGTTAAAGGGATAGTTCAACATTTTGGCAAATTGACCCATTGCCATAATCCCTATAGTTTTAGGAGTAGGTTTGTTACCGTTAATTGTCGGTGCAAGCTGTTTTTAGAACGGCGGAGCAGAGCCGCAAACTGCTCAGAGCTACGCTACGGAGGCTAATGGGATTTCTTGGTTTCCCTCATCAAACTCATGTGGACAAGTTGTGACCTGCACATTCACCACGCTATGAGATGGAGTTGTTTTCGAGACTGCTTGCCGAAAAACTGCCCCTAACGGGAACACATATCAGCAGTTTTGCATGAATTTACCTCCAAAACAACTCTGTCTCATAACGTTCTGTTATTATCTCATAGCATGATGAATGTGCAGGTCACAACTTGTCCACCAGAGCGTTTTGGAGTTGTTGGATTGTGTATTTGATTAGTTTGATGAGGGAAACCAAGAAATCTCATGATTCTCCATAGCGTAGCTCTGAGCAGCTCGCGGCTCTGCTCCACCGTTCTAAAAACAGCTTACACCGACAATTAAAGGTAACAAACCTACTCCTAAAACTAAAGGGATTATGGCAATGAATGGGAAAATTTGCCAAAATGTTGAACTATCCCTTTAAAGAAGCTCCTGGATGGGTGTTTTGTGGCCGAGTGGTTAAGAGCACATCCCATCCATGTTGGCAGTGCCCATTGCAGTGATCGCCTGATTGATTCCTGACTGTTCCAACTTAGCTCTACTGTGTGTTGTTCCCCCAGTCACTCTCCCCACTTCCCTGTCTTTCTCTACTTCCATGTCAATTAGAGGCAAAAAAGAAAAGAAAAAAACCTCCACCCCTGCTATCCAAACAAAAAAAAAAGAAGCTCCTGGATGTGAATTCAGAGCTTTGCACAAATTATATAAACTGGTGTGTGTCTGTTAGAGCTAAGAATTCCCCACACCGACCTCTGTGACAACTGAGAGAGCATGACCCAGAAATAAGTTTTAAAAAATACACAAGCTCCAACAGAGGATGAGATGTAATGGATCCATGTCAGTTAACCACTTCCTGTCTGAATCTGTGCCTGTCCATGTGATGACTCTGCTCCTCTGTGAAGATAAAGGCGAAGTGGTCCAGCAGGGTAAAAGGAGCCTTTTTGTTTTAGCGGGTTTAGTTTAGCCGTAAAAAGGTTGTAACTCTCAGCAGAGTACGCAAATAAGCATATTTCCCAAAACGGTGAACTATTTCTGTAAGTTGCAGCATTTCTGGTAACAGGGTCAGTATTATTTAGTATTTTTAGCTTTTACTACACCAGTAATACCTGTGAGGCCAGTTTTACAGCCCCATTTTCTCAAAACATCAGCCGAGTGTGGGGAAAACTTTCCTCCTGTTACATTCTTCTCAGCTCATCTGACTCCTGTCTCACTTGAGAACTAGTTAGGCCTTTCATTTCCTTCTCTTCTCATGCTCTGAGCCCACATTTCTCCCCACACACACAGTGCTAAGCCCAGAGCTCAACACAGATACACACCACATGGCTCCCTGCATGTTATCTGCACGCAAACTACAGTAACACTGGGCGAGAGGAGGAGGAAGAGCATGGAGAGAGGGAGAGAGAGAAGGAGAGGGAGAGGGATAGGTCAGAGAGGAAGAGTAAGAGACACTGCTGCTGCTGCTGCTGCTGCTGCTGCTGCTTCTCCAGCACTGGAGTGCCGCCAAGCCTGTGGCGGCAGAGTGAGCGTTGACCTCCAGTTAACCTTACGTGGATGCACATACACAGATACGCACACACTCACACAAGACTTGCATCCATATTTCATCGCAGAAATATATCCGCCTGACACTGTTTTACACCCACTGCAGAGCTCACCTCCCAGTGGCTGGGAGGCCTGAGGGAGGGCCGGGCCTGGAGACGAGCCGGCTCCTCTTCCACCGACTGAGCAACAGGGCCAATCGCACAGGCCCGTGGAGCCCAGGACTCGAGGCAGCTTCAGAGGCAGAAAGAGGAAGATCCATCAGTCCAGCTTTGTCTCGCCTCACAAATTTATTGATCGGTAACTCAGCTCTGACAACATCGATCTGCCGCAGCTGGATATTGATCACGAAAAGCCAAACTGGCAGGGTTGGGGAGACTTAAAGCAGAAGTAAGCGATCCGGTCGTTTTGGCTAACTTCTTGTCTTCTTGCCGATGGAGTTAGCAGTCCCCGCCCTCGTCACCACATTCACGCGCATCCCTTGGCTGCACACACAGAGAGGACCGCCCCTTTATGCCGTTCTCTCTCCTAATTGGATAAAGGTTGTAGGATACAAGGAAAGTTTTCTCCTCGGCTTACAGCAGAGCAGAGTGACTGACAGACCCGTGTTTCAGACCAAACACTCTATAGAAGTGATTGCTGTCGGAAGATAGAACTATTTAAGACTTTTAATAACACAAACATTCTGCTTACTTCTGCTTTAAAGCCGGGGAGAAAGTTTTCCAGGTAGCGCCTGTTAAAACTGTCACCACTGTGTAGTGTGAGGAAGGATGGAGGCACTGGTGTTGCATTCAGGTGCAGTCAGGCAGACGGCCGTCGGCAAACCAACTGGATGTCATTTTACTTGACGAGAGAAAGACGGTAAAACGTGGGTCAGGTAAACAATACAACATCACCATGACAACATATTGTCACACCTGTATTGTTTTGCCTTGTGCTGGTGGGCCACTTGTTTACATAGATGCTTTTTTTTTTTAATCCTGTTACATTTGAGATTGTTTGCTCAATATAAAGTGAATTACAAATAAAATTCATTATTATTATTATTATTAGCGTCTGTTGTCTGTCTGACGTCTGCCCGATTTCACGTGAATGCAACATCAAGAATACGTTCCGATATGCAACCACACCGCTAGATGGGGGTAATTCCTACATAACTCCATGTAGTTGAACTACATAGCTTAACTACAATTTGCTGTAACTTGCTGGTAGTTAAACTACATTCATATTTTGTGCTGCGTCAAGTATTTCAACTACGTTTTGGGTATTTTTTTTGTAGTTTAACTACTCAATTTACAAACTACAATTTTGGATAATGATATGAAATATTTTTTATATAAAAAAAATACCTATATAATATACATTTTACCGTTATTGTGTTCCAGAACTCTCTTTGAAAAAAGGCATGAATCTCAACCAGTGTTGGGCATTTTACTTTGAAAAAGTAATTTGTTATAGTTACTAGTTACTTTCCCCAAAAACTTACTACATGAGTTACGACATGATATAAGTAATTAATTACAAGGAAAGTAACTATTACGTTATGTTTTTATAAAATGTTCAAATATGTCAAACCCCTGTTTATCTAACTACTGCACTAACCAACTCACTCAGTATTCATCCACACAGGCAGGCTCCGCAACGCGCTGTATCACTCCGCCTCTTCCACACACTGCTGATCTAAACAGCTGATAGGCGGAGTGATACAGCGTGTCATGGACTCATTTATATACAATCTTTGGTCGCGGATCAGTCAATGAACTGAAAAAAAAAGTGTAGCCTATATAACGTCCTGCACATAAATGGGTGTATTATTTTCTGATGAGACTTCTTCAGTCAAGTAACAGCATAACAGCGTTAACAGTAACTTTTTACGATTACTCGTTACTGAAAACTAGAGCTGTTAGTAACGCTGTTATTTTAAACGCTGTTATTCCCATCACTGGTGATAAATCATGACTTGCCAAGCCAACGCTGCCTTTGATTGGCTTGCCCTGCATGGCATCTAGTCACCACATGTTGATTTATTTAACTCTGAGTTAAATGAGTATAATGAGTATTGCTAAAGATACTTTTTTTTAGCTGTAGTTTTACAAACTGCGTTTCTCAAGGGGTAGAATTGTAGTTTGTTCAAACTACTGCCAGGCTGAACTACATGTAGTTTTACAAGCTACACTTGTAAAGTAGCTTCCCCAACACTGCAAACGGGTTACAGTAAGTGGTAGTTTTACCTCGTGGCCTTTGCCCCCTACAAATTCTCAGACCCCCTGCAGAGTTGACTCCCCACCTGTCCAACATCTGCTGGCCAAACGAAAACCTGCTCCTGCTTCACATAATCTGATTATAGCCAACCCCCCTCCCCCATCCAAACCCCTGCTTTAGCCTCCTTCTTCGACACCCCTCTTTCTTCGTCAGTTTCTCTCCCCATCCCCTCCAGAGAGGTTGGACCACATGTGAACAGTCAGTGAACACGGCATCTGGACTGACCTCTTTTTTTTGTTCTCTGGCAGAGACACTGGAAAATTTCAGTGGGCATGTCCTGTTAATTCCTCTCTCTTTCCCCCCTCCTTTGCTGTTTCTCATTCTCCATTACTGTCTCCCTCCCCGTCTCAGTCTCTCTCTATAGCTCGTCTATGCATATAGATCATGGAGGGAATGCTTTATTTATGAACAAATCCAACTTAGACACAGTATGTCCTATATCTACCCTCTTATTTCCCTTTCTTTCTGGTTGCCTGCTCTCATTTCTATTATGCCTCTTCTCTCCCATGTCCCTCTCCTTCATTGCAGTGTATCATTGCTGTTTGGCTGGCCTCTGCATAAACCCTGGGCTCGCTCAGCAGCCATGCTTACTCTCACCATCGGCCTCCCCGCTGCTGAGCGAGCCTCCGGAAAGTTCTCCTCTCGCTGAGGGCTGGCACCGGGACCCGGTCCATGTATGTGTTTATGGAGTTCGGACAAATTCCTTCCTCCGTGCTCCCTCTCTTGTGTTGCAGACTTGTCATGCGAGCATTATATTTAATCCCTCATTCCCAGTTCAGGCAGCAGCGGTGTGGTGGAGGAGAAATGGGGCTTGGAGCTGGAGCTATGGCCTCTGTGGTGGCTGGAGCACCATTATGGAGGCAGCAGGACGGGCAGGCAGTGGGTTCAGATAGGCCTTGTGGTGGAGCAATGGGAAATGTGGCCAGGCTGTATTTTCTTATAGCAGGGTACTGCCTGGGTCATTGGCACTGGGAATACTGGTCACTTTGTAATTAATTGAATCATGATTAAACTATTCCACTCCACTGGCTATTAGGTTCTCCACTAGAGGTTGGAGAAATAACTGGGGCTCTGCCTGCCTCTTTGTTAACCAGACCCAGTTTTACCGTGCCACACTGTTCAGATGAAGTAAAACAAAACAACTTAGTTGTTACAACACAGGAGTTCCACATACGGTGATTAAAACTGCCTGTTAGTTCTCAGTATTGGAAAAAAAAGACACTCATTTAAAAGCAGTGATGGGAATAACAGTGTTTAAAATAACGATGGCTCTACTTTTTTCAGTAACGAGTCAAAAAAGTTACTGTTTCCCCGGTTACAACGCCCTTATGACACTAAAATGTGCCGTTACACTGTTACCTGACTCAAGAAGTCCCATCAGAAAATAATACACCCATTGATGTTATACACTTTTTTTCAGTTCATCAACTGGTTGGAAAAAGCTGTTTATCTGGAACTAACCAATGCACTCACTCCACAAAGGCAGACTATGCAACGCGCTGTATCACTCCGCCTATCAGCTGTTTAGATCAGCAGTGTGTGGAAGAGGTGCAGTGATACAGTGCGTCGTGGAGCCTGCCTGTTCGGATGAATACTGAGTTAGTTGGTTAGTGCAGCAGTTAGATAAACGGGGGTTAGGGAGGGAAGTCCAAGTCATTTGACATATTTGAGCATTTTATAAAAGTAAAGTAACGCAAAACTTACTTTCCTTGTAATTAATTAGGCTACTTTTATCATGTAGTAACTCAGTTACTAACTCAGTTACTTTTTGGGGAAAGTAACTATAACTAATTAATTTTTCAAAGTAACATGCCCAACACTGTTTAAAAGTATCCGAGGGCTATGGTGTAATGTTGACGCACTACCTGCTTTGTCACACACACAAAATGGCCGACTTCTTGTTCAGTTAAGGCCATCAACCTACAACCTAACAACCTGAACCTTGAACCTACTACACAATACCTCCAGTGGCTGGGTTGTAGACCATGATGTCAGGAGGTGCTGCCGTCCAGCCACTGTTGCCCCGCCTCCATGGAACAACCTTTAAAAAACATACATTTTCACCAGGCCCAATGTGTGTTTGAGTTTCACTGGTTGGGATGTTTTATAAAAAAAATGTTGTATAAATTCTCCGGGAACCACTGCACCACGCCATATTACCACCCATTAAAGTTTATGGGCAGAACATCTGAGCACTCCCAACATGGAGCAACATTAGCATAGCTGCAGAGCTGGGAGCGATTGTTGTTAGCTTGTCAAAAGCATGTATAGGTTTTTCGTCTGCCTGTGATTTGTTGTAAAACTAAACAAAACAGAACAAAAAAACTCTGATTTCAAAAAGTCAGACTTGTGGTCTCATTACTTTTGTCTTCTAAGGTTACATGCTGTCATTCCGACATCCCACCACTCCGACATCTCACCATTTAGACACCATTCCGACATAGTCTACCGCTATTCCAACATGCGAACGCCCCACCATTCCGACAGGGCTTTCAATAAGGAAATGTGCGTTACTCAACAGGTGACTCCCTTCTTTAAGACATGCTGATAGAGGAATACCCACATGGTTGTGCGTAATTACGCAGCAGAGTGCAGACAGGGACTATTCTAGCCTGTCTGGTGGTCTTTTTACTAAACTTAACCAACTCCTTTCATCATGGCCTAAGCCCAACCAGTGCAAAATCTTTTTGGGAAAAAATATGCTATTAAAATAATTGTTGGAAAGGCAGGATTAAAAAAAAAAAAAATGTCTGAATGATGGGACGTTTGATAGAAAATTAAGTGTTGCCATTTAGACAATTAGAGGCCTATGTCGGACTGGTGGGATGTCGGAATGGCGGTTGTCTCACGTGTTCTAAAGAGCCTGGTTAGTCTATCATAATGGCTGTGTTCTCCTCAGCCTGGTTTCATCTCTGTCTTCATCAACATATTGGCTTTGTTTTGGTCAGTTTCAGCCCCTTCTGTAAATGTTTCTTATTCCTGATGTTGCTTGTCATAGGGATCCAATAGTGAGGGACTCCTATTCACAAAATGTTAAATAAACATTAACATTGGCTCAGGCACTCCTCTCAGCAGCCCAGCTGCCTCCATTCTCATTTCAGAACCATGAGCTTGCACAGTAACACACTCTGAAAGACATAAATTCACACTGAGCAAAACATAAATGTCAAGTGACCATATAGGTTTCCTAAAAAAGTTGTTCAGTTTGCTGCAAACTCTAAAATATCATCATTTGTTCTGTTGACAGAGTATGAACAGTAATGAAGTGCAGCTGCTGATTAAGGCTATGTACAGTACGTGCGGTATTTCTCTTCTTCGGATCATCTTAACACCACTGCGCCTGCCAGACAGACTTGACTCAATATCTTGGCTGTGTTTCGTCTTCTTTTCCTGAGTTGAGTGATTACAGTGTCATCCACAGTTCTGGCGTCCCATGTCCTCTGAAGTCATTGAGAGCAGATGCTCCATGACTTTGGTAACCTCAGAGACCAAATGAACAACTAGCGATAGTTTCCGTCACAGTGAGAGCATCTCCTCTGCCAACCCTGCCTGGTCGACCAGTGACAGCGACTGACAGGCAGCTGGTTCTCCTCATTATGGCACACAGACACAGCAGCCTATGTATTTGACTTCAGAAGGTACTTTGTACTACTTAGGACGAGTCACTGTTGTTTTTATTGTGTGTTCCAGTAATGACGATAAGTGTCCTCTGGCTACATGCATGATCTGACTTTGACCTCATGGTTTTGTCTGAAGTCACTCCCTCCTCCCTGCTCACTATCCTGGCAGAGCTGTAGACGACTGTGTGTGAGCTCGTTGGATAAAAGAAAGAAGACGAAGAAAAACACTTTCTGACACTTGGATAATTTACTTAGCACAATTTTTCCGTTTTTCAGTATGACTGCAATGCCAGTTCCTTTAATCACTTTATTCATTGATCATTTTATTTAATAAAAAGGCTGCAACAGAACATAAGATTTCCTGAATGCACTGCAGGCCAAGATGACATTGTTGTTTGATTTTGGTTTCTTAACAACACAATTTAAAACCAACAAAATAACATCAACTGTTCAGTATTCTACATCAAATTGATGTTGCCATTAGAAATATCATCCAACAACACTGGTGGCCAGCTGCACGCCTGCTGGGTCACTGCTGGAAAAGGCAATGAATTATTTGTTAGTAACTGTAACCACAGTGGAAAAATGCACACAAAAAAACATCCCCTTCAACTTTAATAATGAGAAGTATCAGCAGCTATAGCCTCTTCCTTCACTGCTGTGATGCCTTCAAGGCTCAGAGACGGACGACATGAAAGAAAAGCAGACACAAAGAACGAGGAGATGAACAAGGCTGTGTTGCGGTTTCTTCTCTGACCGAGCTTTCCCAGAAGAGTGAATCAGCCGAGGGCGACCACAGAGGAGCCCAGAGGCTTCTCATCCAGGCCCCAGGGTCATATATTTATCTTTTCCATGGTATATATGGTCCATGGTAACTCTGCTCTGAGGATATAACCATAACATATGAGCTGCAGTGTTGTGCAGATCAGATCGGAGGCCTATCAGTGCTTCAGATGCATGAAGCACTTTTATTATGAAGTACTGCAGTGTTTTTGTTTCAGTGGAAATTTGAACAGTAATTTGAGTTGCTGTTTCTTTTACTCTCTGTTACACTAGAAAATGTTCTTGGATCTCTCTGCTCTTTTGTCAGTGAGTCTCGCCTTCACATCCTGCAGGGAGGCTGCCCAAAATGACCGCAAGTCATTGAGCAACTCCACTGGAGCTGCAGCCTGTTGTGTAACTTGCTCGAGAGCTTCTGTGAATATGAACCAGTAACTTCTGGTTACAATTTCTCCAACTATTCTAACACATCCTGACTCAAGAAGTTGCTTTAAAACAACTTTTTACCAAATAATGACTCACAACTTGAAGTCAATAATAAGAACATTTCTTGGGTATTACAACTTTGACATTGCCCTGGCTGTCATGCTCTGTCTGTCATTTACACAATCACATACACTGTGGTGTATTTTTCATGTGAGTACTCGTTTGAGCTCCCAGACAGTAGCTCATCAATTATATATTAATACACAGCTGAAAATAATCCTCAACAAATACACTACTGTTTGAGTGACATGTGTTTAAAAACCACAGTTCCAAGATGTGTCAGAAAATTATTGAGTCTCTCATTTAGTTTTTTCCTTTTTAAATTTGTATGGAGGGGTCTTGGCCATCTGAAAGGCAGAAACAGGCAGAGAGAGTCAGTGTTGAGACTCACATAACATCATCATCATTGGTATGAGTGGCGTCATAGGATTTGTTGACTATGCTAGCCTAACACAAATATAGAATACTTCTATATGTAACCTTTAAATAATAACTTTATTTATCTACCAGTATCTCAACAAAGTCACCAGGTGCTTGTACAAATCAAATGAAATAGAATAAATTAAAGATAAGCAAAACAGCAAACAAACAACCCCAAGGAATCCTTTGCCTCGTGGTATTTAAAACACTAAGTTAAGGGCCAAACCATGCAGCTTTCAAGTTCAGCTGACGCCTATCTCTATAGTGCATTATAACCATACTTATAATGAGTTATAATGCAGTTATAGCACTGTATAACTATAGTTATAAACACTCATTAATGATCATAATGGTTTATAACAATAATCATAACACACTATAAAGCATTTTATCATGACTTATAAGGTCAGGTATTATAATATGTTAATTGTTAGTAACTCTCTGACAATGCCCACATCGATAATGCATTATAAATATAGTTATGTGTTATAATTGATAACTATCATTATAAACACTCATAATTATCATAAGGGTTTATAACAATAAGCATAACACATTATAGAGCATTATAACTCTATTATAATACTTGACCTTATAAGCCATTATAAAATTCTCTATGATGTGTTATGCTTGTTGTTATAAACCATTATGATAATTTATGAGTGTGAGTATGGTTATAATGTGTTAGAGATAGGCGTCAAATAAAGTGTTCTCCTAGTACCTGAAATCAAGTGTGAACTCGCTGTGGACCATGTAGGCTACAGCTGTAGCCTGAGGGCTGCACTCTGCCATGCTAACTTTTTGGACTGCTGAGAGATGGGTAGTGAAACTGGACAGTAGAGAGTCCTTCCTCTGCTGTTTTTTTTTTTTTTTGAAAGCTTCCTCCCTCCCTAAGGTCAGTTATCTCTTTGTGTGCTTTTTTCAGGAGAAAAAAAAAGCTGTTCTTGTTTTGACTGTTTGTTTGCAGTCATTACTGGATCACTTACTACATAC
Source organism: Trachurus japonicus (assembly GCF_045865225.1). Lineage (NCBI taxonomy): Eukaryota > Metazoa > Chordata > Actinopteri > Carangiformes > Carangidae > Trachurus > Trachurus japonicus. Next base: position 26,642,895 of record NC_140921.1, on the reverse strand, counting down.
ACTTAAGTTTTACCACCTAATAAAATGGTTTTGGTGACTTGGATAATATACAGAGGGCAAATGACGACCAAAACAATGAAAATAAAGTCCATTTAAAAAATAAAAAAAAGAACCTGGAATTAGAAGAAACAGTATTATATTTTATGTCCAAATTTTTCCACTTTTAATTGCTTGGATGTTTTGGCATAGGAACTATTTGTAGGTTTTCTCAACCGCCAAACATTCTTGCTTGGCGAGTGAAGGTCACTTAACAAGAGCGTTAGCCACCGTCTGGGAGGTTATAATGTACAAACACCCTGTGAGCACCAGGTTGGAGGCTACAGTGAGTCACTATCGGAACGTGACAAAATGGACTACCCATTAATCTGGTTTATTCTAGAGGGTTATGGTTAGGTTAGGGTTACATAAGTCGGAGAAATGGGAGGTCGGACTAATGGACGCAAAAATATAGAAATGTATGGTGAAGAAGAAATGGGAAGTCGGAAAAATAGGAAGTCGGAAAAATAGGAAGTTGGACAGACGCCATGCGCCCCAAGATGGGTCGGGTGGTTAGTATGCTAACTTCAGCAGAAGAAAAGACATGAAAGAAGCAAGAGTTAAGACTGGTGTTGCTTTTCCACTGCTGGACACTGTTTTTGTAAAGCAATAAAGTTTGAGGCTGAACTTGCTTCATTTCTCTTGGACTGTTAAAGGGACAACGAGGAGTTTTGGAAAAGCAAAGCGTTTTCACACTACATTTATGAGCCTCCACGCGCACCGTGAAATTCTTTGACCGGCGCAAGACAGACTCATGTTTTCATTCATCAAGAATTAAAGTCAGAGGTTCGAAGACGATCACATACCGTCGTAGTTCCGACCATAAACGGCGATTCGGTGGCGTTATTCTCATGACTCGCCGGGAAACCGAAAGTAAAGAAACGCTGGTCGGCTCGACCAGCATTTCCGCCACCATTAATAATAACAAAATAACGATAGAGACAAAACGATATACAGTATTTATCGAAAATGGGCCCATTAACAAGTGTGGGTAGCGTAGATTCATCCACATTAACGTGAGACTTTTTTATAACCAAATAGAAACTCCTCGTTGTCCCTTTAAACAGCTGTAAATGCTAACAGTGGCTATGTAGCAAAATAGCTCCCTCATAGGCTGTGCAGTTTGTCAGTTCAACTCCAATGGCCCTTATCTAAGTTATTACCCATATCCTATTTATTCTATTGCAGATACAAGGAATGCACCATTTTGTGTGTGGCAGAGGATGTTAGCATATTCTAAAGTACTATTGATTCACTGATAGTGGAAGTGCACTGTACCGTGTGCACTTGCAATACATGAAGACTGACTTGCCAACACCTTCCACTGATTGCACTGCATTCATTGTATTGATGTATTCAGTGTTGAGTAGCTCTGCTGGACCAGAGGACTTCCCTGTGCAGCCATGCTGTTAGACACCCTGCTTCAATGCAGCCAGTCATTCTGCTCCCTGTTGAATGTATATTTGTAGAATGATGTGTATAGTCTACTCTCCACACTTTGTTTTGCAGCACTGTGCCTTCGCACTGCATGTGAGGTCCTCATGTCTCAGGCCAGAATTGGTAGACTGTATGTTAAGTCTCTCCTTTGGTGTCCACAGATTTCTTTATATTTATTAGTGTGGTTCTGAATGTTAAAGAAAAAAAGTACAATGGATTATGTGTAATTTATCACTGTTATACATCAGGGACATGAAATTATTGAAGCAGCTTTTCTTTACTTATTTGCATCATTTTACATGATGATTCTAGGTGTCATTCAAAACAAAATGCAGCAGTAAACCACTGACAAACAAACGTCTTTTGGACTATCTCTGTGGAAATCATGTCAAGACACGGACCACGAACTGTAGGGTCACACTGTGCTTGGGTGTGTGAGAAATGGTGTGATGGTGGAAGCCAAGCATAGAGGTAGACAGTGTTTGAGTCTGCTTGTGGTAGAAAGCACAGCGAAGCCCTGCAACAGGAAATGACAGAACTCCACGCAGCGGCTAAAAATAACGCACGTTGTTAAGGGAGAACAGAGCCGGGGAGGCAGCGGAGTACAGCAAATATTATTTCACTTAAACCGCAGGAACCAAACTGCGGCCTTCTCTTCAGAGAAAAACCCAGGTGGCTGCCAGGAGAGAAAATAAAGTGCGGAGGCCGAGAGGTGAGGAGTTGAAGCTAATGGAGTTGAAGGTGGGGTGTTGGTGATGGTGGAGTTATGCCCCTGCAGTGACTCAGTTGACACGCACTGTTTTTTTGTTTTGTTTTGTTTTGTTTTTCGCTCCTTTCTTTCACAATGGCTTCCACAGCCGGCCGTGACTTCACTGTGTTACCAAAAGTGGGAGGAAGGGGTGTGGAGGAGGAGGAGGGCTGTAATGTTGGCATTAAACTGAAAGTAAAGTCACTCAAATTCCCCCCCACCCCTCCCACTACTCCCACACACACACACACACACACTGTCAAGCTCAACACACCCTGGCAGTCAGTGGTGCCGAGCTAAGAATGGAGCACTCCTGAAGCTCACGCAATGTGGTGTGCTGAAATTTCCTGCAATAAAAACTTGATTGGGAAGATACCCATTAAAATGTGTGAGGAGAGAAAAGAGCCGAGAGCCTGCCAGCCAGCAGAGCAGAGGAGGAGGAGGAGGAGGAGGAGGAGGAGGGCTGGTGGACGGGGGGGTCTGTGCCGCTGACCACTGTGCTACCCCCCCCACCACCACCACCACCGAAATATATTTTGGCTTCTTTTGCATTCTCTCGCACTCCCCTTCTTTCTTAAATAAATGTTGTTTTCATTTAGCACATGGCAGCGCTCCCTCAAGCTCTTGAGTTTCCCAAAGCAAAAGCTATTTCCTGATTCACTCCCTCTCTCATATAATTATTCTGCTGGCCGGTACTTCTCAGTTCTTTTTTCAGGCCTTCTCTTCTAGCACTGCCTGTTCTGTACTCGGGGTGACATCACAGCCACAATGGGGCAAAGACGTCCAGGTTTGTACTCTATGGTTCACAGGTCAGAGCTGCTCCCACTTGTTCACACATACTTAATGGCTATTTGCGCTGGCATTGCTTTAAACCTGATGTAATCTTATGAAACACGTAATGAAAATCTGGCTGAATCACGTGTCCTCCAAATACAGTCATTTAAGGTGAAGAGCCTGAATTTAGCAAATATAGTTTCAAATCCTTAAACATGCAGTTTCATTTAGTGTACATTTGCACAAGTGGGTGTCTGTCCGTGTGTTCGGGGGTGTGGGTGTATCGCAGGAGAGCAGAGCCGGGGTTGTTACAAGACTTTTTTCTGAGCTCAAGCAGGTCACATGGTTAATATGTTAAGGGCCCTTGTTAAAGACTGCAGTATTCACCCCATTAATGGCCACATTGTTCCTGTTGACACACACATTGGTGCACACACTGAGGCTTTTTATGCCAAAACTGTTCTGAATCACTCATAATGTTCCCTCAAATCTGCTGTTAAAAGTGCACGCTCTGTCGCATCGACAGCGCTTTATAGCCTTTCCACCTATGTTGTGTATATTTTCTAGGCCCTCTCTCCAACTCTTCCTGCTGGCTGTGTTGAGCTGCGTTCACACTCATCTCTTTCCTTCTCTCACTCTCTCTCTCTCTCTCTCTCTCCCAGCTGTGTGCTTCTGTCCTGGTTCCAGCTGTTGGGGTGTGGCTGCTGCTGGCACCATGAAAAACCGCCACAAACCCTGGGACGTTGTGCTCATTAATTGACTGGCTGTAAAATGAGAGGCAGGCTGCAGATAGACATATGCTAGATAGTTATGTTCTGCATGCAATGTGCTATTACTGCATGCATGTTAGCACAATGACTGGCTATAAACTACCAACAAATATAAATACAATGCATCAATCTCATGGATAATAGTGTATAATTATACAGTCTAACAGCAGTGGGTTCTATCTGTAATGTCAAAGGTTTCCTTCATCCACAGCTTTACTGTTTTGGTTCACTCTCAGCAATCTCAACAGCAGCATTAAGAAAAGACAGACAAAGTAGCAAGCTTTTGCATGCACTGACTTATTAGCAGCACAGGAGTCAACATTGTCTTTGATTAGATCCTGGAATGATGAGCTAAATGGAATATTGTACAATGTTGAATATAGGAAAATTGACTTCTATTCATCATATGGCCATAAACATGTTGGATCCCCAGCCCCATTAACTGTATGGACTAAAGATTTTATTTTCCCAACATTCAGTGTTAATCACAATTTCAGCACTACACCCAGGAAGTTCTATCACCCCACCCTTCTGGTCTGCGAAACCCTTTCCCTTCAAAACATTGAGAACGAAGAGAAGCAAACCCTATGATATGTTCTATTATAGCAATTATTTAGGTAGAAATACTTTTAAATGTTCCTTTGTATCATTAGATTCCTCTGTTTAATGCCATGAAGGCAAAGGTGGGTTGATAAATGAAGAAGTAATGTCAGGTTTATTACCGTAACTGGAAATTGATATGTAATGATAATTTTCACTCTTGTGTACAGGAAAATTCATAATGATCTAACAGTCTATATAAGCATCTTTGGTAACCCTTTAATTTCCAGGCCGTTAATTACGTCATAATATCAAGAAATTACCCAGAAAGAATGATTAATTGCGTATAAGAAATTGCCTAGAAATAACGGTCAATTTCATAGTAATAATGAGAAATATAGCCAGGAAATAACTTTTAATTGTGTAGAAATAGCCCAGTAATAATGATCAATTGTGTAGTAATGTTGAGAAATATAGCCCAGAAATAACAATTAATTACATGGTAATGTCAAGAAATATAGCAAAGAAATGACACTAGTAATATAGACAAGTTGTAGTAGTAGAATTGCAGTTAATTACTGCTAAGTATTGGGTAATTACAGAGTAAATAGCCTGTCGTTTCCATGATATAGTCAAGGACTTTCAGTGTGATTAACCTGATGTAATTGTAATTTCCACAGTCTTACCTTATGGTTAGCTGCAATATCTGTTTCCCAAAAGCAAATGGTAGATCTGGCAACTGCTGGAAATGTCACCATAGTTAACCCATAATTACCTTTATGCTGCCTGAAAAGTGTAGTGGACTTTGTTCCTTAGAAACGTATGGGTAGTTTCAGCATAACTAACATGGTTATGAGAACTTCCACTGTAATAGTCTTGCCCAGTGGAAATGTCACCGTAGTTAACCCATAATTACCTTTCCACTGCCTGTAAAGTGTAGTGAGCTTTGTTCCTTAGAAACGTATGGGTAGTTTCAACATAACTAACATGGTTATGAGAACTTCCACTAACCCATAATTACCTTTCTGCTGCCTGCAAACTGTAGTGGGCTTTGTTCCTTAGAAACGTATGGGTAGTTTCAACATAACTAACACAGTAATAAGATCTTACACTGTAATAGTCTTTCCCAGTAACCCATTTGGATCAAATGTATAAATATTTTCCAACAAAGATAAGCTACCATGAAATGTCACATGAACTCTTTTTAGGAACATAGAAGCCATTTCCAAATAATGGAGGAGATAATTACCTTCACATTTTATATTAAGTGTACAATATTCCTGCTATAACCTATCCACCTTTTTCTGAACTTCATAGAAGAAAGGCAAAGTAGATTAGAGTACATGAATGGGATGTTGTCCTGTTAAATCTCAAAACTCATATTCACATGTTCCCATGAAGAAAATACAATGAAGCTGTTTTCAGTTGTTTTTAATAATTTCCCTGCTTATGTCAGCGTATTGGAACATTCCCAGTACAGTTATTCCCTTTCCGATACCAGTATTGGAAATGCCTCCGATACCACCAAAAATGTTGGCATCGGGATCAGCAGCAGGCTACTGGAGTCCAGGTGTAGCCGGGACGGTCTACTGCGTTGTGTTCTGTGCACAATAACACGGGACGCAGGGCTGGGTTCACACTCAGGTTTATTCCTGTATGATGGCAACATAAAACAAAAAGGATGTGAATTAAATGGTCATCTTCTCCATAAAAGTCCTCTCTCAGTCAGGAACAGTGCAGACTGACAAATGCAGCACTATTTCTCCCAAAAAACTATCACATTTCTTCACATGGTAAAACATACAAGTAAACATCTCTAACATAACAATGGAGGCTGAGCAACCACACACATACCTGTATGATGGCGACATAAAACTAAATGGATGTGAATGAAATGGTCATCTTCTCCATAAAAGTCCTACCACACAAAAAATAAAATACATTTAGCATGTAGGCTAGTACATGGAGGACGCATTGACACACGCACACCACACACACACGCACGCACGCACACACGCACACTCACGCACACACACAGGGAGAAATCGCGGCAAAATAACTTTCTCTCTCTTGCTCAAAACAGCTCTTAAAACACACTACACGACAGAAAACACCATTCCAAACAGTTTTAGATTAACATTTGTTCATTAAATTGGCAATAAAACTCAACAGATATAACTTTTAGGTCCCGGAGCCTCAACTACATACCTCTCTCAGTCAGGAACAGCGCAGACTGACGAGAGAGAAGGGAGCGACGTGCGTCATATCCGCAGACTTTCAAAATAAAAGATCGGGTTTGTAAAGATGAATGAAAAACAAAAATAAAACCACAAAAATTTGAATTATACAGTATTAACAATAACAATAATCCATATTTGAAGTAAAAAGAAACCAAAACACATCATCTGATGGATTTTGGTGAAATTAATAACAATAAAATAAACACCAAAATGTGTAGTAGTTTCCTTTTTCTGTTTATCTGTGGCCCACAACATCATTTTAATTATTATTATAATAATTATTATTCTATTCTAGCTGCATGTTGTATTTATAACCCACAGATAAACACACGTGGTATCGGATCGGTGCCTATAACAGATAGAAAAAGGAAACAACACATTTTATTATTATTAATTTCACCAAAATCCATCTGATGATGTGATTTAAGTTCTTTTTTACTTTAAATATGGATTATTGTTAATATAATTCAAATTTTTGTGGTTTTATTTTTGTATTTCTTTCATTTTTACAAAACCGATCTTTTATTTTGAAAGTCTGCGGATATGACGCACGTCGCTCCCTTCTCTCTCGTCAGTCTGCGCTGTTCCTGACTGAGAGAGGTATGTAGTTGAGGCTCCGGGACCTAAAAGTTATATCTGTTGAGTTTTATTGCCAATTTAATGAACAAATGTTAATCTAAAACTGTTTGGAATGGTGTTTTCTGTCGTGTAGTGTGTTTTAAGAGCTGTTTTGAGCAAGAGAGAGACAGTTATTTTGCCGCGATTTCTCCCTGTGTGTGTGCGTGAGTGTGCGTGCGTGCGTGTGTGTGTGGTGTGCGTGTGTCAATGCGTCCTCCATGTACTAGCCTACATGCTAAATGTATTTTATTTTTTGTGTGGTAGGACTTTTATGGAGAAGATGACCATTTCATTCACATCCATTTAGTTTTATGTCGCCATCATACAGGTAGGCTATGTGTGTGGTTGCTCAGCCTCCATTGTTATGTTAGAGATGTTTACTTGTATGTTTTACCATGTGAAGAAATGTGATAGTTTTTTGGGAGAAATAGTGCTGCATTTGTCAGTCTGCACTGTTCCTGACTGAGAGAGGACTTTTATGGAGAAGATGACCATTTAATTCACATCCTTTTTGTTTTATGTTGCCATCATACAGGAATAAACCTGAGTGTGAACCCAGCCCTGCGTCCCGTGTTATTGTGCACAGAACACAACGCAGTAGTCGGGGCCTGCAGACCGTCCCGGCTACACCTGGACTCCAGTAGCCTACTGCTGATCCCGATGCCAACATTTTTGGTGGTATCGGAGGCATTTCCAATACTGGTATCGGAAACGGAATAACTCTACTGGGAATGTTCCAATACGCTGACATAAGCAGGGAAATTATTAAAAACAACTGAAAACAGCTTCATTGTATTTTCTTCATGGGAACATGTGAATATGAGTTTTGAGATTTAACAGGACAACATCCCATTCATGTACTCTAATCTACTTTGCCTTTCTTCTATGAAGTTCAGAAAAAGGTGGATAGGTTATAGCAGGAATATTGTACACTTAATATAAAATGTGAAGGTAATTATCTCCTCCATTATTTGGAAATGGCTTCTATGTTCCTAAAAAGAGTTCATGTGACATTTCATGGTACGTAGCTTATCTTTGTTGGAAAATATTTATACATTTGATCCAAATGGGTTACTGGGAAAGACTATTACAGTGTAAGATCTTATTACTGTGTTAGTTATGTTGAAACTACCCATACGTTTCTAAGGAACAAAGCCCACTACAGTTTGCAGGCAGCAGAAAGGTAATTATGGGTTAGTGGAAGTTCTCATAACCATGTTAGTTATGTTGAAACTACCCATACGTTTCTAAGGAACAAAGCTCACTACACTTTACAGGCAGTGGAAAGGTAATTATGGGTTAACTACGGTGACATTTCCACTGGGCAAGACTATTACAGTGGAAGTTCTCATAACCATGTTAGTTATGCTGAAACTACCCATACGTTTCTAAGGAACAAAGTCCACTACACTTTGCAGGCAGCATAAAGGTAATTATGGGTTAACTATGGTGACATTTCCAGCAGTTGCCAGATCTACCATTTGCTTTTGGGAAACAGATATTGCAGCTAACCATAAGGTAAGACTGTGGAAATTACAATTACATCAGGTTAATCACACTGAAAGTACTTGACTATATCATGGAAACGACAGGCTATTTACTCTGTAATTACCCAATACTTAGCAGTAATTCACTGCAATTCTACTACTACAACTTGTCTATATTACTAGAGTGTCATTTCTTTGCTATATTTCTTGACATTACCATGTAATTAATTGTTATTTCTGGGCTATATTTCTCAACATTACTACACAATTGATCATTATTACTGGGCTATTTCTACACAATTAAAAGTTATTTCCTGGCTATATTTCTCATTATTACTATGAAATTGACTGTTATTTCTAGGCAATTTCTTGACATTACTAGGCAATTAATCATTATTTCTGGGTAATTTCTTGATATTATGACGTAATTAACGGCCTGGAAATTAAAGGGTTACCGCATCTTTAGTTATGAAAATGAAAATTGTTGAGTGGCTTCTGGATCCTGCAAGTGGACTCCACATCATCTTTACTGTTTTTTCATATAGTATCAATGGGAACAGCAGATTGTATTTAGGACCTTATGACCAGTTTGAGTCATTTGTATGGAACTGTGAGCTGAACTGTTGTGTTCGAATTTAAAGTGGAATACCATTGACAGAAAGCAAAGCTGCTTTGAATTTGTGAGCCTCATAATGGGTATTCAAAAGGTGGAGTCCAAAATGCTAGAAGCTATCCAGCTCATTCAGTTTTATATGACTCGTCTGGCAGAGCAAAAGTTGCATTGCAGGCATTAATGGCTGTTCTGTCCTTTTATTTCTTTTTCTTTCTTTCTTTCTTTTTTTTTTATCCATGTCCTTATTTTATTTTTAGATTGTCCCCTATGGGTCCTAGCTTTGGAAAGGCCTCTTGCCCTGACACTGGGTATTTCCATTCCTCTCTTTCACAACAACCTCCACATCCTGGGTGGCCTGTTTTAATCTGTTTTATGTGAATGATAGAGCCAGTTTGAGAGCTATGGCTTGTACTGCTGTGACAGCACAAGAGGTTTGCGTGCTCTGTTATAATATATTTCCCTCTGACTTGGAATTATTTCAGTGAAAGGCTACAAACAATCAATGCCTTTGACAAAAACAAATAGAAACAGGCTAGGACAGCATCAAAATATTTCTGTCTTGATGCATCAGATATTTAACATGATGGTTTGGTTAGGTGTCAACATATATCTGATGCAGGATTAAAAAACGTCCAACTTTCTTCCCATGTTTTCATGTTAAGTAGTGCTTAGTATAGCATGTAGAAACTACAAAACTACATTATGCACTGTAATGGCAGGAGCCATCCTATACCAGTCTAGAGGTCAGTCGGTGTGCATGCAAGTGCTGACCTGAGTTGAGCGAGCACATGTGTTTGTGGGGTAGCCTACATGTGTGTTAAGTCAGGAAGCATGCATGTCTGCATGACTTGAAGTGCATGTGTGGTCTGACAGTACCGGCTGGTGATGAAGAGGGATCTGTTGGTCAGTATATTATGACGGCAGGTCAGAGCAGGGCTTAGCACTACTGACCCTGATACAACACAGGATAATACAGATATGGAGGATAGCCAGCAAGCAGCTGTCGTCATCATGGTTACAACCGCCAAATAGTGGCACACGCTGTCTATAAGCAAGTTGTTGCGCAAGAAAGACAAAATGCTTGTCAATCAATGCAAGCATGCTCATGAGCAAGGGTAGATAGGCCTATGTATAATATAGGATATCATAAGCTATTTTATTGACCTGCTAGTTGGGGCCCTTGGATGAATTTAGCTGCTACTTTTGTCTAACCGACCATTAGATAAACCCTCCAATCATAGCTCATAAACCATAGGCACAGCAGGCCTGTCAAGTTTTGGATCTCCCCTTTAATGATGTGGTGTAACAGCAACAGTAGCCTGTCTGATACAAGGAGGAGGAAACAAGTGACAAATAATTAGTGTGTTTATCTGCTCAAATGTGAGCAAATGTTTGCACATGTTATGTTAGCATACTAGCGTTCTACGGATAGCTCCATTATCTATCTACCTATACAGCAAATACAGGACTGTAAAAATACTACATGATTTTACAGATGTGCCATGAAAAATCCTAAGAATAGTCCCCTTAATGCTGTCACAAGGTACTAGTGGGTGAAAGATGATTAATGGAGAGCAAAGTTGGTAAAACAGTTTTCATTTGCAAATCTGTTTTCAATTTTTAGACTTATTCTCTAATCTTTGATTTTGGGTGACATATTGAACATTAACTGAAATGAAACCACGTGAGGAGTTAAGAGGGTGGAGCTGTTAACAACTCAGTCATCTGAAATGTGACCCTGACTATTATACACACTGTTCCATGGAAGACATCTGAGGCCAAAATGTTGGTTGTTTGTTGTAATTGTTCTATTTAAGATGGCTTTAAATGGTTTTAATCTTTGGGCCTGAAACATTAAAGTCTGTCTGACTGACAGAAACCATTCTCAATGAGTTTGTGCAGCTTTGCAGAGGTTATCATATGGAATCACTTAGAAATGAGAAGCGCGTGTCTACCTGTGTCTGAATCCAAGAGCCATTGGTTTAAAATGACAGAGAATCTGGAGCTGAGTCCAACGTGGCAGGTGTAGCAACTGCAGACTTAGCAAGGTCAGTTATAGCCATGCGGGGGAGTTTGGGGGGTAGCACCCCCCCAAAAATTGTTTTGCCACTGGCAAAAAAAGTTTGCTATAGTGGCTATAGGTACAGCTACATGAGGACACAACAGAATCAATGTGCTGTAGGATCTAGCTGATCTGAAAACTGATAGGCTTTTCTCTCTAAAGCAAATTTGGTAGGCAGGCTAACTGACAGTCTTGTCAGCTTAGATGCCTAAATTACCCATTTAGGCAGCAAAAATAAAATACATGACTGAAATCTCTTCTACTAATATGGGGATGCCAAAATAAAGAGGTAAATTGGCCTTGTCCTTTTATCAAAGGTAATGATTTTGCACTCTTCACCCGCACTGGGACACATGCTGACCCCCCAATAATATCCTGACAATCAGTCATTGCTTTCATTTGTCAGTGTATAATTTAATATAAGTATTGGAACACTACCCTATGTCCTCGTCATAGCTTAAAGGTTAGTGAGTTCATGCCCCGTCTACGAGGCAGATTGAGACATCGAGGTATCATGAGTCGTATTATAAGGAAACCAAGGTGAAGAGAGACAGCAAGCAGAGAAATATATATGTCACTGTGCCTCCCCTGTGGCAACAGATGAGAGCAGGGGTGGAGTGTTTGAGGGCAGTGTTTCATGCTTAAGTTTTTTTGGGGGGGGCTGCTTTTGAGGAACACAGGAGGCCCACAGAGCCATGAGAAAGGTTGTCGGGACAAAATAAATGATATTACTTGAAGTTACAGTCCCTATATTTACACAGTAAGACTCAAAGCTGCTCCTGTATGATTGACAGACTGAATAGACATGTTTGCAGTGGCCTGTCCAGTTTAAACCTGGTATTCTTGGCTTTATATCTGAATCTGGGAAAGATGAGATTCCCAAGGTGCAGCGTAATATGATGAGTTAAACATGATTAGAGAACACAGAGTACTCCTGCAGGCACATGGGCATTGAGAGGGTGGTGCTGCATACCACACCATCTGCTGAGTCATAATGGGTGCAGTGGTTCCCACTTCAGCCTGCAGAATGGCCCAGTGAGCAGAGACAAAGCTATAACCAGTCTGGGGTTGTAAATGGGTTGATATGAAGAGCCGTACTTTGTGTCAGTGACCATGATTACTGTCCAAATGTAACAAACTGCAAATCAGAGTGAATTAAACAGAAAGTAAGTGAAATCAAGCAGAGAACTAATAGCATTCATTTGGAGTCATGTTTCTGGTCACCTGACACGGTAGTAATAACACACCAGCAATAAGTTGTGATCATCGACTGTAGGCTATGTGATGGACATAGTCAATCATGTGGCAATAGAAATATACCCATTTACTATATGTGGTAAATAATAAATTAAAGTTTGACTGTACATTCTCAAATTAATATCATGTGGTAGTGGACGACTCCTCTCTCTTCGCTGCAGGACGAAAGAAGATCCTTTGTACCTTCAGCCATCAGGCTTTTTTATTCTTCTGCAATTGGTCGATGAGCTGACAGACAAATGAATTTTGCTTCGGGAATTAATAAAGTAATTCATATTCATATTGGTAAAGGGATATTTCAACATTTCGGCAATTTCGCCTATTGTCATAATCCCTATAGTTTTAGGAGTAGGTTCATTACCTTTAATTGTCGGTGCAAGCTGTTTTTAGATCGGTGGGACAGAGACGCGAGCTGCTTAGCTAACGCTACGGAGGCTCATGGTATTTCTACCTTTCCCTCATCAAACTAAATACACAATCCAACAACTCCAAAACACTCTCGTGGACAAGTCGTGACCTGCACATTCACCACGCTATGAAATAATGACGTATAATTATGTAACATTACGACACATGACGCAAATAATCTGAACTACTTTTGCTTTTGAAGTCGCTCTGCCGAGCAGCCGTGTCTGGAATGTATGTATTTACCTCAAAAACAACTCTGTCTGGTAATGTAACATTATTATTTCATAGCGTGGTGAATGTGCAGGTCACAACTTGTCCATGAGAGCGTTTTGGAGTTGTTGGATTGTGTATTTGATGAGTTTGATGAGGGAAAGCCTGGAAATACTGAGCACTGTGCAGAGCTCACGTCTCTGCCCCGCTGATCTAAAAACAGCTTGCACCAACAATTAAAAGTAATGAACCTGCTCCTAAAACTATAGGGATTATGGACAAAATAGACAAATTTGCAAAAATGTTGAAGATATCGGCCACTACTTGGCAACAGGCCCCAGTGGGTCACCTGTTTTTCAACCAATAGCTGTTGGAAATGTGCTAACAAGCTAGTTAACGTTGACACGGTAGGGTTGACAATGTGGGAACCTGTGGGACATGGTCAAGTTCCATCACACCACAGCAGTTTTAATGAAGTCCTGCAGCTCGGTAGCTAATTTAGCTAACCATCTCTCTCCATCAGTCCTGTTAATGGAGCTGCTTTTGTAATAACAGGTTGTTTCATTCAGCACATGGTTCCCAGAGCACCGACACATTGGCAGGCCTGAGATTGTACCTAAACAAGATCAGTTAGGTAACCAACAGATAAAAAGTAATAAACTATTGTCTTCTGTGACTTTGAGTCATTCCCCTCTAACAGCCTCGGCACATCCCTGACCATGCTGATGACAATTTGAGCTGTATTTGCAAGTGCGCTGGTTGACATGGCAACGTCCATTTGATGTGGATGTTACTTTGGGCTTTAACATTATTACAAGCTGTGTTTTGAGCTCATAGCTAAATTTAACATGTTTCTGTAGTTGTATCTTGTTTGTTGGTGTTAAGGGTGAGGAATGATTATGTGGTTGTCTTTGTTTCTCTTTGTTTTCACTGTTCTTATTGTGGAGTTTCTTTTCTTGCCTTTTGTTATTACCGTGTCTGTTTTCACTTTCTCAACTCTTGTTGTGGCAGATACTGCTCTCGCTGCTGTTGCTGCTTCAGTTGTTGCATGCTGTTACGGTTGTTGTTTTGGTGGGACTGGAAGTACTTTGTGAGTAGCATCAGAAATGAAATATGTACCTCAGCATCTTTTGGCACTTCAGTGACACCAGGAGACATGATGATGCCACACACAGATGAATCTTTTTCCACAACAGACAAACAGCAGAGGATTCAAATTTATGAATATTCAACAAAGTATAATGAGGCGTTTCATGAATTAGAGGTGAAATACATCCTTCTCACCCTTCGGTACTGTATGTTCCTCTTACTGTCCTCTCACAGCTGGGCCAGCAGACTGCTGGATAGATGGGAGGGGGTGTAGTGGAGGGTGATGTGGGGGGAGTTGAGTTACATTCCTTCCATCAGGGCTGTGTGTCTGCCAACCAGGTCACTCCCAGTTCAGGCCCGGGATATTGGAAGGGAAGAATTTCCTCTGTGTGTCCATACTGGGTATGGACACAAACATACAGAGGCCTGTGTGCATCCCATGCACGTGCATGTGTGTGAATGAATGAATGAATGATTTTTTATTTTCGAACATGTATTAAAAAAAAGTGTAACTATTTGTACACAAAAGAGAAAAAAAAAGAAAAATAGAGCCAAGACATAACAAAACACCGCACATTCTTCGAAAAAGGAGTAGGAAGAAGTGCAAAACTTTTTTTTAAATTTCCCACCCCTTTTTAACTATTCTTCAGTTTGTAACTACACAGATACCCTTATAACTACATAATACACCTAAATACATACCATACACTTCATAAATATCTATAAATATATAATTACATACATATCCTTATATACGTATATACTCTTCCATATACTTTTTTTGTAAAGATTTTTGTAAGATTTATATTTGCGCTTTGTTTCATTTCCGTCTCCAGACTGTTCCACAAAGTCACCCCACAGCTCGATAGGCACATGCTTTTCATATTTGTTCGAACCTTTGGTTTTTTAAAGTTTAAGTCTCCACTTAGATTATATCCCCCCTCCCTTTCACTAAACATCCCCTGTATTTTTTGTGTGTGTGTGTGTAGTATGACTCGCATGTGTGCACTTTGCAACTTGTGTGTGTCCACAGTCCACCACTGACTCACCTCACACAGCAACACAGACGAGGCATGAATCCAGTAGATTTCAGGTCCTCCAACCTCGCTGCAGCTCAATGATAGAAATATGGAACAATAAACATTCATTAAAATCTTTTTGCTAGCCTAAGTTCTTTTCTTTTTATTCTATTCTATTGGGGCTGCTGTGATGCCATAATCTCCTGCAAAGGATTTATGAAGTAGCCTACTTTTCTATTCTATGCTATTCTATTCTATTGATAGAATTATCAGTTCAACACTTGTGCCCTCTTCCACTTCATCTGTAACTCATAGTGTCTGTTTATGGAGCTTTTTGGTCAAGTGTTACAATAATTTACTTCTCAGCCTGAGGATGTGCTCATTCGTGTCTGATAAAACTGGGTGTGTAAAGTGAGATAAGCGAAATCTTCAACAAATGAGGTGGTGCAGATTTGTGCAAGGCCATAAATATTCACATATTTAATCAACAATGAATTAAAAAAAGGTCTAATATGTGGTAATGACTTATCACTGATTTTGCTCTATTCAGGATTTCAGCCTCTCTCGCGTCATGGTTTCTGTTTACCGGCCCATAACTCTACTGTTCTGACTGACTGTCAGCACATTCACCAACACTGTGCCCAGCAGACACAGTAAGTTGTTGAGCAAAAATAAAAATTCTGGTCCCTCGTCATTTATTAAAATGGTAGTGAGACAACAGTGCTTAGCTAAACTAAATGTTATTACAATATTTGCAGTAAAGAGTCTGTGTGTCATGCTCAGGTCATTTTGTCTTGGTTGTAAGTACAACCCAATATCACTGTGCAACTGACATCTTTATTACAGTGCAGTGCTCACATTATTCACATGACTTGTAGATATGAGCAGGGTAAGGGAATCTAGTGTATCACTGGTGGTTGATTGATCAGACTTGTTAGTAGACAGCTGAGCAGAATCAGTGTAACATGCTTCAGTCATGTGAGTGTTGGTCTAAACGTCACTCTTCTTTTGCCTCTGTTTTTGGTCTCCACCTACTTCTGAGGGAAATACTTTTTTTATTTAGTTGTTATATATACTCCACATATACCATATGTACAACTGCCTGCTGTTTAATTCTGGGCAGTAGTGTTCAGTCTGTTTATCAGTTAGGTTGTGTTAGCTGGGATCAGCTGTCTTCTGCACCTGGAACCATAACTAATAGGGAAAATAAGTTGTGGACCATGAACCAAAACATTCAATCAACAGATAGTGAAACAAAACAAAATGCTGGAAGGATTAGGTTCTGTGAGTTTGACATCCAAAACAATCCCTTTCACAAACACATAGTAACTGAATCCATTCAGTAAGAAAAATGATAATAGCAGCTCTAAAGTAATGGATCAGAACCTGGTAGCTGGCATATACGCACAAACCAAGCTTTAAAAATAACTGCCTTCCATTGTGCCACAAAGTTTTGGCATGAGACACCGTCCGGGTTTGTAACACCAAACAGAAACTTATTTTGCACAGCAACAAGTCAAATTTTGACATCAGTTCCACTTTGCTGATGGCAAATGTTCAGTTTATGCTTTTTATGCCTTCAACCAAATTCCTGTGGACAAATCGATTCCTGGAGTCGAGACCAGGACAAATGGCAACATCCTCTTTGACACAGGAATGTCTGTTTTTTGGTGAAATGTGGTTTTGATTTTGTGATCCATTGAACAAACCAGTGGTTGTTGCTCATTCTTTGCTTGAGCAAGTGCAAAAGTCTCCTATTTGTTTATTTTAAGGACAACCCCATTAACACCAGCTACTCCTCCTGACGATCCCAATGCAATTAAAACCAAGACTTATATACGCTTATATTAATATATAATCATACTTATTATACATATTTAAGTACACACACACACACACTTAAATACACATTGACCTGAGATAATCCACTGCTTCCACATTCAGAATCAGAGGCCATTCATTTAAGACTAAGAATAAAAGATTTTAGGTCTAAATCCTTGAACTTTGCAAGACATTATCAGGGAGACAGACAGAAGTAAAGGTATTGACAGAAAACACAGACAGGCTCAGTGTGCTCTGCTGAGGGGGTGGGGGGGGTGGGGGGGGTTGTGGCTGAGTTGTTGTCTGGGGCAGGAAACATGTGAGCTGAATATGGGAACCGTAGAGAACTTGGCAGCCACACACACGCACGCACAATGCAGGGAAGATGGAAGCTCCTGCAGGACACACAGGACTTGGCTCATGCAAACGGCGTGTCACAAGGAATTCAATCAGATGTTGCTGTGCACAGAGCCCAGAACAAGTCACAGTGACTTTCTCAAGGAATCTGCAGAGAAGTTGGTGCAACCTGCATGGGGATTCGTTGGTCACAGACAGTCCAACAGCCGTTTAATCACTGCATTTTGTCTATTACACCTTCCTGGAAGGGATCCTGGACGGAGGGGGGAGGGGGGGGCTACAGTCTTTGGTATCATTGTGACACATCAGTCTCTCGTTTGAATGTCTGATTTACTGGTTCTCAGGAGTCACATGTATCACTCAGGTCAAATGGCTTATGACAGACGTGTTACACAAGAAGTGGAGGGACTACTGAGAATCCAGCACTATCAAACACACACTAACATTAGAACGCCTCAAGGTGATATGCCACCCACCCCTCTGTATAGTAAACTGAATGTTTTCCCAGTGCATGATTGCAACTATATGAATACTGTACACATGGGCAACAGCACAGATATAGTGCGTGATGACTTGCCGTCTTGTTTGAGCTCTGTTAAAAAGCCAACTGCTAGCTCTCCAGCTATGTAGCTGCCAGCCGTGCTGCCCTGTCATGACTCAGTGCTGAGTAGGACATTAAAGGGGCTCTTCCTAGTATCCAGGCTGGTGTGGGGAGGGGCAGCCCTCCACACTGGCCCTGGAATGAGTTTAGCATCATGGGATCTGCTGATAGTTTAACAGGAACTATGTAAGTGCAGTCTCCTTTCCTCTGTGTTGCTAACCCTCCTCCTGGCCATGTGCATTTGTTTACAACAAAGCCAGCGAGAAATCAATCAACAGAGTGGTACATAACGTAATACGATGTTAGGATATGTATATTTGTGTATATTCGTGTAGTTTAGTCTGCAACAAACAAGAGACAGGTTATGGGGCGCGTTTGTTGGTTGGTTTTCAGTCAAGAGATGCAACAAGTGACACATGGAAGGCAGAGAGCCTCCATTCTCCCTGTAACAAGTTAAGCCATTTATTACATTAAACCATTACAATTACTCCAAAGCAAATAGCATAGTTAAAGGGATAGTTCACCCAAAATTAAAATTTCACTCATTATCTACTCACCCTCATGTCGACTAAGGGCTGGGAGAAGTTTCAGAGTTATCCGTGGCTTCTCTGAGTTACAGGGGGTCTCGTCAAATTTGGACGAACCGGGAAGTGGATGAACCCTGGTTCATCCAAATTTGACGAACCGGGAAGAGGAGCTTCCGCTACAAACAAGCTTGAAATATAGACTTATTTAATTTTTTTCGGGACAATTTCGCATTTCGGGGCTTCAATACAAGACGGACATTACATACGAGCAGCATGGAGGTATTTGGATGTTTTTTGGTGTGTCTTTTTGTTACGAAGACAGTTGGTATCCATTTGCAACCGTTATATGGACATGCACTGCTACGCCGAGACCCCAACTCAGAGAAGCCACGGATAACTCTGAAACTTCTCCCAGCCCTTAGTCGACATGAGGGTGAGTAGA
The DNA here is from genome assembly GCF_045865225.1 of Trachurus japonicus. Taxonomy (NCBI): domain Eukaryota; kingdom Metazoa; phylum Chordata; class Actinopteri; order Carangiformes; family Carangidae; genus Trachurus; species Trachurus japonicus. Next base: position 26,623,839 of record NC_140921.1, on the reverse strand, counting down.
TAATGAGTGAAATTTCAATTTTGGGTGAACTATCCCTTTAAGATACAAATCCTCCATAGTTCCTCTTTAAGTCAATCTGGCTGACAGGGTGCCCTGTCAATCAAGATAGAGTGAGCTTACCTGAGAAGGGTGGTATTTGTGGAAGACAGGGGAGTGTGTTCAGCCGGGTGGTCCCCACACTCTGCCCTTGTATCAAAATATAGACCGCTGAGGATTGTTCTTGTTGCAGATGTAAGATTTGGTGACTCGATTTCCAGTTTGTCTCTGTGATGCAGGTGACACAGGGCCACCTGGTGGTCACACCGGCAGCTGCAGCTCACCAAATCTCTTCAGCATTTGTGAACATGTGAACCGCTCAGAAGCAGCATTTCAAGGTCCAAACACTTTTTATGTTTCTGTGGAAGAAAACAACTTGAATTTAAATGAAGGGATTACATTAATTAATAGTATGCCCCAACAATTAATGGGCTGTTATCATTTTAACAAGTCAAACACACCTTTCTACATTCATGACTTAATGCATTTACTGGATTCTGTCATATCCATCATTGTATGTCACAACAAAACTGAGTTTGTGGTGGAGGAGTAAAGTACAGAAATTCCCATTCAAATGACAAACACATGTTATCAATGAAAGTGGAAATGCTCAATTACAAAATTGGATTTGTACTTAAGGGCATTGCACTGTTGATGTACTTATATATTTCATTTCGAAAACTAAGTTTAAATAACTTAATGGGCAAATGTACATGAAACGTTCAAATAAATTCAGTTCATGAGGGTGATTTGTAGAAACATCATGACTCACTGATACTGAATGAGTTTACAGGGATGAATGGTGTTGACACCAGATGGCCATAATCAAACCTAAATGCAGGACTTTTTAAAAAATTGTGTCACATTTCAAAGTAAAACCTCAGATAAATTAATCTCATGCATGTCATCTGAGCTCCACTGACCCCTGCTGCACACCCATAGAGTTAAAGGTAACCCTGATGGGTGGGACATGAGCGCAACATGTGACTAGATGGTCAGGTAAGTCAGTGTGTGCATCAGACAGTGCAGATCAGACGTGCAGCTATGGCCCAGGTAAAGGTAGCAGATGCAGTGAGGAGCCACCAGGACTGTGCAGAGGTGTACTCTGACATGGCTACTGTCAGCTCCAGTGCAGGTGAGTCCCAAAAAGAAAAGACACATGATGTGAACATTATTAGTATTTATCATATTTAACTTACTTTTAATGCAGTGATGCTTTCCTAGAGTCGTTGGAGAGTTGATGTGATGCTCAGTGATCTGGAAGCTGTTGAAGGAAGGCTACTTTTAGACAAGTCACAGTTATTACTTGAAATGTTTGGGATTTCTTAATCATCTAAACTGCTGAACTTAATTTTTTTCCTTTTAAACCTTTTCGATCAAGTCCTAACTGTTTGTTAAATGCTGAGGTTGAAGTTTAAAATAAACACATACTACATTTAGTAGTATGTTCAATATAAGCCAATTCAAAAATGAATTTTGAAGTCACCAAATTTTCAAAATAAATTAATGAATAGAAATCCTTAAAAAAAAAACATTGTATGAATGCATTTCTGTCAGAAACCATGTCTTCTCCAGCCAAGGTCAACTTAGTCCACCAATTTGACAGATTAGTCACTTTGTTAGTGATTGTGTTAATAATCTCGGTCAAATCCCCCAGTTTCTGGTATCTCTTTCTCACGAGCTTGTCTTTGGCAGCTAAAGCTCCATGGCTCTCAGGTTGCCTGATGGCAGTGGGAACCATTGAGTCAGTGTAATCCCTCTTTTCTAGACAGTCATCGGTGAAATTCACCGTTCGGCAGCTATGCAAAGCCTCGACCTTTTTTTCCCCCTTCCTGCTCAAAACAGATATAGGACAATCAGTGAGGAAGGGGTCAGTGAGTGAGACCTCCATGGCTGCTGGTAGTCTGAGCCGGCGGAGCAGTGCCTACCCCACCCCGGCCAGGAGACGCCATCGCACCACTTTCAGCCACAAGCAGCTGGAACAGCTGGAAGTAGCCTTTGGACAAAACCAGTATCCTGACATCTACTACAGAGAGGAGCTGGCCCGCCTCACCAAACTGAACGAGGCTCGCATACAGGTGGGACGGCTTCCACACTGCAGTGTAACGACCATCCTTTGACTGTTGTAGTGTGCAAATTTATTTATTTTTTAAGTAAGTGATTGTTCAGAAAATCAACTTCACTTTGTTATTTTTGCTACAGACACTTAGACTTGTCTTGGCAAGAAAAACACAGATGTCCCAGTAAGTGTAGTCCACATAGTGAAATGGCAAGGCTCTAGAAATGATGGCACGCATAACGCCTCGTGCTGATGAATCAATTAATCTGTATTCTTTATTCACAAACGTATTGATTAGTCTGATGATTCTAGACAAACAGCAATGGCTGTTCAGTGACCAGTGGAGATTTTAGAGGTTTTTAGGCTTTAAATGCATAAAAGTACCACATACATTTAAATTTGTTTATAGCATCAAGGCTTTTTGACTTCGTCAGGAACCTCTATTTAAACAAAATAACACTATTTTTTTCCCCACAAAATTCTAAAATGCTCAGGTTAAAATTATGACATTTGTGTTTTTAGGGTCGGTTTCAACCTGGTTGCAACGATAAGAACAATAATGAGAGTTAAAACTGAAATCACAAGTGAAGAGTTCATTTGCAAAAGCAGATAACTCCGTTTAAAAAAAATTCTAGAATCTTTACGGTGATATCAGTCAAACCAAAGTTGAGTGACTTTGAGATGTAACAAAACAGACATATCTCAAAAAATTAAGTTTTATTGAAAACAACACTATGCAAAGAATAATTACAAAGCCTCAGCTCATTTTTTTCAAAATGGCACTTATCTGCTTTTGCAAATGAACTCTTCAAGTGCAAAACCAATCTTTTCATGGATCAGGAAGCCTAACAACTTAACCAAAAGATGAGAAACAAATGGAATGATAAATCATTGTTTTGTGTTTTACAGCTGATTTAAGACTCAGGTCAGAACCGACCCTAACACAAGAGATGTAGCAGAAAGCTGACAAGAGGAAGGTTACATTGAAGTCAAGTGGTATACTGACAAAAAAGGCCCAGGGGTCCACACCACAAATATTAAAACCAACGTTTTTATGGATAAGGAAGCCTAACAATGTAACCAAGAGAAGAAAAACTAATTGGATGGAGAAAATAAAAGTTCTTAGTGAATTTTACTGCTGATTTAAGACTCAGGTCAAAACTGACCGTAACACAAGAGATGGCAGCAGAAAGCTGACACAAGAGGAAGGTTAAATGTTCGATTGCACCTGGCTGGTAGCCTAGTACTTGTAACAGGCAGCACAGTCTGACTGATGTGTCTCCCTCCCTCCCCAGGTGTGGTTTCAGAACAGAAGAGCCAAGCAGAGGAAGCAGGAGCGAGCGCTGCAGAAGGTTCTCCCCATGGGTGTGATGCCGGGCCACCGGGCCCTGCTGGGGGGCGTGCACGTCCAGCCGTCTGGGGTGGCCAGACAGTACTACACCCAGCCCCTGCCCCACATCCCCCGCCTCCCCCCCATGTACTCCCGTCACTCAGGCCCGGCCGGCCAGTGCCCCTACTCCAGCGTGCCCCCTCAGCCCGCCCCCCAGCGCCAGCACGACGACTGGTACGGCCCCCTGAGGGGAAACCTCACCTCCTCCATGTTCTCACTGGCCTCTATGCAGCCTCTGGACCCCACCTCTCACTGGAGCTAAGACGTAACCATGGAAATACTGTGTGGTGTATTGCTAAATAAAATACATTGAAACATTTTCTTTTCATCTAAACCTTGTATTCACCCTCTGTCTGTACATTTTCAGATGCACATTTTAGTCTAACGTGTGCTGCTCTGCAGTAGATTCTGAGTTATCACAGAAACAACTCATTTCATTTCCTGCAGTCACCTGAAGTATATAATAAATTGTGAGCGAGATATCTTTGTGTATAAAATATTCCTTTTTTTTGTAGAACAGTAATGTTGTACAGTCTGACAGCTGAATTATCGCAATGAAAAATTAGCTAACTGATGAAGGCTGCAAATGTTAAATTCTAAAAGCTCCATAGGATCAAATCTACAGCAACATGAAACACTGACACATTTCAGCCAAAATATCGTCTGGAATCTAATTTCTAACAACTTTATAATGATGAAAAATAAAGTTTTCTGATCTGAAAATGTTATAAATACAGTATCTGTATTAAATCTGACCCCCCAGCATAATTTACTTCAAAAACAAGAGACAATACAAGACAATTCTTTTGATTACTTTTTTTTTTTTTTTTTTTAATATTTCACATCCCAGAGACAACAGAGCTGCATCTGTTATGTTTTCTGATTATATTTATATTTGCATTCAACAACCTGAACTGATTGATGAATCAATACTGAATGGCAAAAATATAGAATTCATCCATACAAAACTCAAATTCTAGAAGACATTACAGATGTACTCAACAACCGTCGACACACACAGAGACCTGGGGTGTCTCATCTATATCTGGTTTAAAGGCAGCTCATCTCTCCAGCAGAGGAGTTAAAGCACAAGTGCTTTTTTCTGGAAACCCATGAAGCTGCAGCGGCCGCAGCATCAACCAGTGTGCTTCAAGTCTAGCTTATCCAGTGATTAAGAACCAGCATCGCACAGTTATGATGCTGATTTACATTCACTTTATGACATGTACTGTACCTGCTGGCTGACCCACTACAGGGAATATAATGGTGATTGGCTCATTCTGTTGTTGTAGTCGTCATGAAGAGCACAGCAGGAGAATCTGTGGGACTGCTGAGCCATTCAGCCTGCTTGTTACTTTGGAATTCCCTTTTTAAAAAAGTCACCTCAAAGTTTTCTACTCCCTACACACACACAAACACACACTGCATCATAGAATATACATTTGAGCAAGGCCACTTAGTCATGAGAACAACCGGTTCGTCTCACCAACAGCAAATGAATGGATTCACAGAGAGAATCATTTGGTCCACTATGTTAAGCACAGACATCTACACAGCACAGGAAATCCAGTGGAAACTGGTGGATGTGTTTGGATGCTACAGTACTGTGCCATCGGGCTGAATTAAGTGTAGCACCACTAAAAGACCAACACACATCGCACACCGCTCTCCTAGATGTAAAAGGGTCAGTTCACCCTAACTTTGGAAAATCAATGTTCAGGTTATTCTGAGTAAAGTTACAGTTAAATCAGAAAAAATAAAGACAGTGATCTCTCTGTAAAGTACAGTGAACGGAACTGACTGCATATGTATGGCTCCATACCACTGAGGAGGAAAACAATAAATAATTGTGAATGATGTTGGGTGAACTAGCTCTTTAAAAATGGCACAATTTTCATATCAGGGGAACTATGAACAGAGGATGTAGAAACTAGGTCCTTCTGTGTACATCAAACTAAAGTCAAAGTTTAAAAAAATTCAAACTGCTCGGATAAAACAACTGTGACAACAATGAAAAACAACACTGACTGATCACCTTTGACAAAAATAAAAGATGAAATGATGGCCCTCCTCCTCCATGAAGTGGTGCAGCTTCTCAGTTTGGCTCCGTCTACACACACACACACACGGCTCGTCCCCTCTCTGCAGATTCCTTGCTGTTGTCGAGGACACGAAGACACGTTAAGACGCTCTACTCCAGTGATTTGGCAAACTCTGCATAATCTATATAACCGTCATTGTTTTTATCATCGTCCCTCAGAACATCGTCTATTAGAGAAATCAGTTCCTCCTCTCTCATTGGCTGGCTGTTCTCTCCTCTCTCCTGTAACAGGAAAGAAAAAAAAAAGAAAATCAACAATATTTATATTTAAATTCAATGAAACACAAAGAATTAATCCGAAACAATGTAGACAAGATGCTGGTGCTGGTTATGGTTTTACAAATGTGAAACTTTGCTGCTCTTTTCTATGTTAATTTCATAGAATGTTGTTGGATTTCAACTGAATAAGACACCGTTTCACTATTCAAAACAATCTGTTACAGCAGCAAGCAAACGCAAGCTGGAAAACATGACTGCATAGTTGGCAGATGTTGCAGTACATTGTGTGATACCTGGGTTTTGTAGTTTTAACTCTAACGCTGACATCTCTAGCTTAACTCTCACTCAAACAGGAGTACAGGACAATAGCATGGGACATAATTCATGGACATAACAAGGTGGTGTGATGTGGAACAGTGGCAGTTAAACTTGTTGCACTGTCTGGTTTATGGTGAGATTTTATTCTTTTGTATATAGTTTATTTTTTTTATAGATGTGAAGACAATAAAGCTTCTAATTCCAATTAATTTCACCCTCCTGTTGTCTGTTCACTTCCTCCATCCTTCCTTTCATCCTTATTTCTTCTTCCTTCCTCTTTTGATCCAGTTGACCTAGGTCTGTTCCCTCCCTCCATCTTTCTTTCCTTCCCTTTTCCCTTCCTTCTTTCCACAATCCTTTCTCCCTCCCTCCCTTCCCTTCGTCCTTCCTTCTTTTTTGACCCAATCTGTTCCCTTCCTCCATCTATCATTCCTTCCCTTTTCCCTTCCTTCTTTCCTCCCATCATTCCCTTTGTCCTTCCTTCCTTCCCTTCGTCCTTCCTGCCTTCCTTCTTTCTTTCCCTTCATCCTTCCTTCCTTCTATCCCTTTATCCTTCCTTCCCTTCTTATTTCCCTTTGTCCTTCCTTCCTTCCTTCCTTCCTAACTTACTTCCTTTCCTCTTTCCTTCCTCGACCCAGCAGGAGGGTTAAAAATCAAACAAAAAAAAGCATTGAGATAAAGCAACCACTAGGTGTGTTCACCAGGGTCAAGAAAAGCAGCTGCTGACACACACATTCTCTGAGGACTCTGTTGGAGACACTTGAAGCAAACAAAAGCAACAACAAACAAAGCAAATCTATACACAAGCACACACACCCACCTCTTTGTGTACGTGTGTGATGGCTGTGGCTAGCTCCAGCCCATCCAGGAGGTTGTTTCCATCGTAATCGTGCATCTTGAAATAGTGCAGCTGAAGCTCCTGCGGTGACATCTCTTTCTCCGGTTGGTCTATCACTCCCTCCAGGTGCTCCATGATGTGGCTGGTAGATTAAGAAGATCAAACACCACAGAGTGTCAACCTGGCTGCCGACTCAGTTCAAAGTTCATCACTATGTGCAAATAACTCCTCTGAAAGAAGAGATATCACTCACTCTTTGTCCTGGACCATGTTTTTGTCCAGGCGACCGTGACCGTGGCCTGTTACGTGAGCTGCGCTCTCCACGACAGGTGGCTGCTGCTGCTGCTGCTGCTGCTGCTGCTGCTGCTGCTGCTGCTGCTGCTGTGGGTCCACATGAGAAGACACACAGAGCAGATAGGAGGACAGGAGGAGGACACCCCCCCACTGCCAAATAAACCTGCTACTCGTCATTCTGCTGGGCACAGGGACAAACACACAGAGGGACACACAAACATCATGACAGGCAGAGTTTAGAGATCAATGTGCTGTAAGTTATTCTGTATTCTGCTCATCTAAAAATATGGTGGACATATAGTCTCATCATGACACACACTTTTTTTCGTCATTTTAAATTTTAGATTGGTTTTCCTTTCCAACCACACAACCATCAAATGTAAGACTTAGTTATAGTAAAACCTTTTCTTGTTGTCTTGCCATTGTGAACCATATGTTCATCATAGGAACACTGCTGTAAATAAATCTACCATGGACTGATCTAACGTTAGGCGATGTAAGCACTGTTGTGTCTGTGAGAAAAGAAGACTGAACGTCCTGCTACCTGCAATGTAAGATCAACTTGTTGTGCCAGTTCAAAGCCCAGAAATGTAACTTACTGAAACAATCATTACCGTTAGCTGAAAAGCTCCAGTATAGGACTAGGATTGGCTAGCATGAAGCTTCAAGATAAGCCTACATAACAATGACAAGACCTGTTTGATATAGATACACTACTGCAAGGCTCGCTATGATATAGTAACGTGAAGTAAAAAGACAGGTTCAGTACCTACTTGAAGCTAATTGATGTCTTCACCCGGCTCCGTGGACACTACCGTTGTTTGAAGAATTTGTAGGCAGCAACGTCCAGTCACAGCTTTTGGGACTGAATAGCTTGCCGTAGTCTCTCTTGGACACGACAGCTCATTACGATTGGCTACAATGATCAGAGAGTATACAACTGAAACGAGAGAGTAGACTCCACTGACGTCCACGCGCTGTTCAGTTGTGTCCCTCAGGTTTACCTGGGTTTACCACAACGATTTTCAAATAAAGTTGTTTTTTTTTGTTATTTTTTTGCATTTTAAAGCCATAAATTGATGGATCCATGTGTCTTACAGTCTATGGTCTTTGGATTATAAAACACAGAAAACAATAACAACCTTTTTTATAGGATGCTTGACAGCCAAATGTGTATCCCCACCGACTGTAAAAAAAAAAAAAAAAACAGTAGTGATGAGGGAGGGTGTGTAAGTTAGTGAGCACCTGCCTGCTGCTGTGTGCGTGTGTGAAGGGAGAGAGAGAGTGATCCCCACTGACCAGGATCACTTTATTCATTGAATTTAAAACAAATAAAAACTGCAATTAAACTATATTTTTTGTTAATATTTAATAGACTATTTCTGACAACTTTACCCATAGGCCCTATCAGTTATTTCCTATGAAATAGCAAAATTTGTCCCTTTTGTTCAACCCTGTAACAACATCATATTGAAGAATATTATAATTTCATGATTTCCTAAATTGATGTATGACTTAGCCAAAATCTTCAACTGCATAACATTCAACCATTTAACCCTGTAGCCTAACAAAAAACACTGTTCATCATCTTGTTACAGAAAATCACACAACCAAAAGTGCACCAACTCCAGAGAACCACCCAGCTAACAGCGATAGCCGAGGCTGGTGAGCTGTGGCTGTCACTGTGTACTAAGTAACGTTAAAATACGGCTGTAACGCTTAGAAAACCATTCAAATATGTAGCTAACAAAGCGTATGTTTTGTACGTTCATAGTAACTTGTTTCGTCAGGTGAGTCGAGGGCTAAGCTCGCACTTCGTAATCAAACGGGCTATTTGCACTTTTCAGGGACCAGAGTATTTTCGAGGGACTTGAACTATCTTGACAGAGAAAAAGCCTTTGACGTGACTATCAATACGTCAGCAGGGGGCGTAAAGCTGCCGCTCAGCTGTCAAATCTGTTTTACACAGACACACATTGTACACACGGTGTGGTGGACACTGCTGAGGAGAAGGACAAACGTGGACTTATGTCAAACAAATGTCAAGTTTCCAGAGAGAAAATGACGCAGCAAAATCTCTGTTCAGGAGGCTCGAGGTTTTATGTTTTTATCATAAAGTAGATATAGACTCGCAGTAAACCCCCCAGTAGTGAGTGACCCTTGTATCCCAGTGTGTTTACACCTTGTGCTGTAGTTGATAGGACTGCTGCTATTGTTGTCCAGCTACAGGTGGACTTATGTGGATTCTTCCAAACTATTTTAGTGGGTTCCCACCATAGACTGTAAAAAGAAGGTTCCCACAAACTGCTTGACAGTGATATGGAACACTAGATAATATCTGAGCCAGGAGGTGAGCCAGCCTCAGCCTGCCAGAGCTGCTGAACCCAGACCAGGCCAATCAATCAGTCACTGTGTTTTTCCGCTGAACTCATCTGCGACATTAGAAGAATCAAACAGCACCTTACTGCATGTATCCTGCCTCAGCTGAGTTGCACACTGCGGTGTTAGAGTAGCCTACAGCAGTCTTTCTATTGCTGTTGCTGTTTCTTAAGCCTCACCTGATCCATTTAAAGTGTTAACGGGGTTAAGGACCACGGGTCCTTGGAGGAACACATCCCTCCTTCTCCTGATCAAGCCCTCTCAAAAGGCCGCACTTATTTCAATAAGACACATTTAGGAAGACGGTTTATGCACATAGGCCTAGTGGATTGCAGTCAATATTAATTGTAAATGAGGTGGCAGTGAAGGTTCAAGGTAAAAAAAAAAAAAAAAAAGGGAATTTACTCTAAATGTTGCAGAAAAGTCCATGCATTGGAATAAAACTGGGGCCTGTTATCTACACATGAATAACTATAACTTTAATAACTGGTTTACATTAACAAACCTATTCAAATTTTAAAAAAACAAAAAAAACCCAAACATCAACAATGTAGGCTAGTTTTTGCTCCTTCCCTTGTGTTGTTCATTGCCCTGCCTGCAGTTACCAACACTCCACCCTCCATCCCTCCGCTCTGGGAGATTACTCATTTATTTCTCCTGGTAGTCTGCAGTCACTCCCATCGTGTCCGGGGAGTACAGTCACCACCGGGACAGAGCACCGATGGCATCCCGGGTCTCCTTCACTCAGCTCCGCCTGGAAGCGGAGCTGGAGCGGTACCGGGCCGAGTGCCAGTGGGACAAGATGCCGGCGATTATCGACCAGATGCACGCCGCGCGGTTCCACGCGGACGGTGAGTGGGTTTCCACCTGGTTTCAGTCTACAAGGTGCGCGCGGTGCAGGCTCCCTGTGCGCGCGGCGAAAAAGTTACTGTATAAAATCTCAAGGTGTTGAAAACCTTGTGTCACGCATAAGAGATGAGAGATTCCACTTGTTGACTAGTTCTTAACTTGTTCCAGGAAGTTTTATTTTTATGAGTCATCGTTAGTTAGGCTATATTAAGTTCATTTCTGCGCTGGGAGGATTCACTGGCTGAAAAAAGAATCTGTGAGAATCTGTCTTGTTGCAGCACACATTTGCCAGATAAGCTACACAAGCTGGACTTGGTAAAAAAAAAAGAAAAGAAAAAAAAGAACAGAACCTAATATTTACACCTGTGCATGAGGGTTAGACCTTAAATCAGACAAAAATATAATTCACGAGAAGTTTACAGTGTACTCCATGAAATGTTGTGCAGCCTGTATTATCATATTGTGGGCTTCGGGACAGGACAATCCACTATCTGCCTATACCCTTGAAATCAAGCCACACTGTATGTGCGCCCAACGAAATGCAAACACAGTTATCAGTCTGTGCCTCATAAAGCATTACTTTGGTAAGTCACTAATGCACCTGCCTCCACCTCTTGCCTTAGTAAAGTAAACATGAGTGGCTCACAGAGCAGCCAGCAGTCTCTCTCTCCGTATACACACTCACCAGTGTTAAATCAGTGGTAATACCCTGTGCATACATGCCTGGCATTAGCTGATCTAACAGTGTTTGTGCACTGATGACATGGAAACATTGGTTTATTAAAGAACATCATGACAGATTAAGCCATAAGGAAATAAAGCCATAACTCACTGTACTGGAAAACAGGGGGAAAAGAACACAGTCCAAGTTATTCTTAGGTGCCTCGTAGTATTAAGTATTTTATTTTGGTTTTTTAACTCAAATGTTCAAAAGTGTAACTCTTCTAGGACAAAAGATCACAATTGTGCACAGCAGAGTGACTCCTGGAAAACAGAGAACGCGAGTGAACTCACTTTCTCACACTTAAACATTAACACTTAATCTCGGACCGGCTGACAACAGTTCCCTCTCTATTGCAAAACCGGCTCCGACCGCGCTGCAACTTGTTTGAAATCACTCTTACTGTGTTATGGGCTGAAACACGTCCGGCTGTTTATCCCTCACCTTCCTCTCACTGATAGGCTAAAGCCTTGGCTGTGCAGATAAAACCACCCCGGCAAATATGTCAAGTATATTCGAACATAAACACTGCTCACAGGGCTGGCGTCAGAACACACACACGCTCAGAAAGAAAAAGCTAAACAGGAAGACTTCAGTCAAGTGTGTGTGTACACTAAAAAACTGAGCGTTACTACTGGGCAGCGAGCACAGTGGCACAGTCAGAAGATGGTCAGTGAGCTTAATACTTTGATCCCCTTGTAGATGGATGTGGGCTGTTTATCATGTGGTTACAATGTTGAAGCTATTTGATTAAAGTTTGAGGAAGTCAGAAAATGGAGCTTCTAAATAGACTCCAGCGCTGTGACGTCTATTTAACTGCTCCCTCTGCTCTCTGAGCTGGTGGGAAATGCTGTTTTTAAAGAGCTGAGTGAAGTTTGCTTTGGCTACAGAAAGAAATGAACTCTGACCCCTGAGCTCAGACCTACTCCAGCAAAGTCAGTTCACGTTTAACTTTTGAAATCCCACCCCCCAGATGATTATGGGACACTGCTGATGGCTGAGTCTCTGCTGGAGGAGTGCATACAGGAAAACATGGATCTGTTACGGAGATCAATACCTTTGATGGACAAGACTCAGCACGGAATGTCCAGAGCCAAAGGCCACCTCAACACCATCCTGAGCCGAGGCCGCCTCACAGTCAGTCTCAGTCATGTTCCTTCAGGCTATACATTCCTCTCTGTTTCTATAAGGGTTAGAATAATAAAGGAAGTAGATTATTTCCACAAAGGCTCAGTTATTGCCAACCATGTATTCTGCTTTGTCCTCCAGCCCAGGTACTTAAATGAGGCTCTGCTGCTGATGGCCAAAGTACACTATGTCCAGGGTCGCTACCGGGACGCCCAGGGAATGTGTGCCAGGGTGAGGCTGGAGGAGCTGACGCAGGACGACCAGCCTACCTATCACCTGCGACTGCTGGCAGAGGCCTTTGTTATTAAAGGTACTAGAAGCCGCTCTAGACTTAAAAGGCAATTGTGCTGCTGTTCCAACTGTAGCGGTGCTGTCACAGCTAACAGTCTGCTAGACATCAAGTCACTAAACATTACCTCTCATCTGTGTTTGGGCCTTTCAGATGAGTTCAGTCAGGACAGACTATTTACGACAAGAGAGCCAGGTTAGAAGATGAAGATGAAATTACATTTATTGTGCACAAAATAAACTTTGGTGCTTAAAGCAGAAGTAAGCGATCCGGTCGTTTTGGCTAACTTCTTGTCAGCCGATGGAGTTAGCAGTCCCCGCCCTCGTCCCTACGTCACCACATTCACGCGCATCCCTTGGCTGTACACACAGAGAGGACCGTCCCTTTATGGCGTTGTCTCTCCTCATTGGATAAAGGTTGTAGGATACAAGGAAAGTTTTCTCCTCGGCTTACAGCAGAGCAGAGTGACTGACAGACCCGTGTTTCGGACCAAACACTCTATATAAGTGATTGCTGTCGGAAGATAGAACTATTTAAGACTTATATTAAAGCAGAAGTAAGCGATCCGGTCGTTTTCGCTAATGCTGCGTTCCAGGCAGGCTTTTGAAATCGTAAATTACAGCTTCAAGTCACAACTTACGACTTTGTAGCGTTCCAGGCAACCCACTCGTGTTTTTCCGACCTGTTTTACCTGTGAAAGTCACTATAACGGCCACTCGTAACTTCCGACCCGTGAAGTCGTACCAGATCGAACTGGTACGACTTCACAGGTCGGAAAAAACACGAGTTACGAGTTGCCTTGAACGCACCATAACAGTCCTCGTCCCTACGTCGCCACATTCACGGCGTCCCTTGGCTGCACACACAGCCCTGCATGCCGTTCTCTATCCTCATTGGATAAAAACTGTAGGATACGATAAATGTTTTCTCCTCGGCTCAGAGCAGAGCAGAGTGACTGACAGACCCGTGTTTCGGTCCAAACACTATATGTAAGTGATTGCTGTTGGAAGATATAACTATTTAAGACTTATATTAACACAAATATATCACTTACTTCTGCTTTAACACATATATTCCGCTTACTTCTGCTTTAAAGCCCCTGTGCAGAGCTTTTAACTGGATACGCAAAAGTCTCTGGTTTCTGCTGATGTGTCTCTGTTACCTACAACAGCAAATGAGCCCATCAGTGTGAAGATACGCTATTTCTAAGTAGTCTAATTCTATACCTCTGGAAAGCATTGTCGGGTCGGACCACTGATGAAACAATACGAATAGATACATTATGCTGCTAAAAAAAAAAAGCAAATCCCGTCTTCTTTCCGACGTTTCTAAAATAAATCTACACACGCCGGCCAGACAAACGTCTTCATGACAGTGGGAGATGCAGTCTTCATTCCGCCGCTTTCGTCCACAGGGGCCGCCAAAATCAACACTATATGAAAAGTCTGTACAGGGGCTTTAAGACAGTCTGTATCCAGATGGAGGTGGTGCAGGGGTGGAGGTGGGCTGAGAGTTTTGGTGAAATGACAGCTGGATGACAGGAGAGAGAGAGAGAACTTTTGAATTTGACGCTAAAGACTGATTGGTGGAAGAGAAAGAGGATGGCAGACTGTTGGTTGAATTATGAGAATAAGGGTGGAGCGAGAGGATAGCGGGAAAACAGGGAAAGGGCTTTGAGGCGTGTTTAAAGAGATAGTCTTCCTGTCTGAACTTTCGCTAAGCTTCATTTAGCTACAGACAGTTAGTAGCACTAGTTAATGGTATCTGTGTCTATTCTCACCATACCTTGCTTGTTAGCTGAGCTTGTTAACTAGCTACTTGGATAGCAAATGAATAAGCAAAGCCTTTGGTTATCAAAAGGCCCTAACACCCAGCTGTGCAAATGGTGCTAACAGTAGGCTATATTAACCCCAGCTCCTTGCTCATTTGTTTGGATCAGCTGGGGGATAGGTGGAGTCCGGCACTACTAAGATGAGTCAATTCTGAGTTTCAAAACTAGTCTACATCACACTAGAAGCTTTTGGGTTTTGTTAAAATAACCCATTACATCTTGGACAAAGACACCGTAGAGAAACCTGCACGGTCAGTGGTCTTCATACTGCTGAACTGCGGTAGGGCAATTGCAGCACAAAAAATAACATTGAGTTATGTCAGTATCCTCCTTGTGTATTTTTCTTATAGGAGCCTCAGCTTGTAAATGACATTGAAGCTGACACCATTTAAAAAACTGGCCTCATTGTCTTTACTCTGGAGCTACCTCTACTGAAGGCATCTTTCAGAGTAATAATGTTTGAGACTGGACAGATCCACAGTGAACACCATAATAAAGCTCCTCTGGGAGCAGATTTGTGTCATTTTTTTGCTCCATTGGGAACATTAAACTACATGCAATGCAGGGGTCGCGTTAACCGGATATTTTCCGTCATTGACCGTTTTTTTAAAACGGTGACGGAAAAATTTTGAGGCCATCCGTCATTTTGACAGATTGCAATTCACAGCCATGGCCGTCTGGCCATGTGCATTTGTTTACAATGAAGCCGGCGGATAATCAATAAATGGAGCGGTGGATAACGATATAAAACATATACAATGTCTCAAAGTCATTGTTTATAACACTTAAAGGTGAGTGGGTTTTGTCCTGTCTGAATTTGTGCTGCATCTGGCTGTGTGGTCTATAGCTTCAGTTGTTTCAGTGATGCGCAGTGGCTGCGTGCGTGCGTAAAAGAGAGATGAGAGGCACAGAGACAGAGAGAGAGAGAGAGAGAGAGAGCTAACGCCAGTGCACTATGCGGTGCCTATGTGAAAACGTGCTCCTTTGGATGTTTTGGTATAGCCTAACACATGGGTTAGCATGTTGATTGTTGACAGAAAACTGATGTCATCATCAGGTATTTACGTTGTATTTAGATGTTGACAGAAAGTGACCCCCGCATTCACTGACTGACCCCACAGTTAGATGTGCTCTGACGCAGACTCTGCTCCGGAGCATTCTCTGTTCAATTTGTTTGGACTTGATATGAATTAAACATGAATTAAAATTGAATGCTATTGAATATGGCATTATTATCATTTAAAAAAATAAATAAAGTGACCGGTAAAAATAGATTATGACGGAATTTTTATGACCCCGTCAGTCAAAATGACCGGCGACGAAAAAGTCTAGCGCAACCTCTGATGCAATGTATCACGTTTCAGAGCTGTGACACTGTGACACTTTTTTGTAAGTAATTAGTCAGTCTATTGTATATGTTTTGATATAGATCAAAATAATATTGATGCTGTCTGTATCAGTCAAATTAGTTTTATTTGTATGGCACATTCCCCATACATAAAATCACTGTGCTGCATATTCTATCAATTTTTTTTTTAAATAAGGTGAAGTGTTGGATGTGGAACCAGAAGTAGAACCAGAGAACACGATCTGTTCTTCTAATCAACTAAACTCACCTGTTGCTGCTGCTGAGCCAGCTCTGCCCACCAGCCTCTGTCCCACAGCTCAGTGGCCAAACCACACCCACCTCCACAATGCTGTTTTTAAAAGCCTGGTGATCGTGAGTCACATGGCTCCCTGTTACTCATAGTCACACAAGCTGTCTTAAGTTAAAATAAAAATACAGTTTTCATATAACAGGTCATGTTGGGGTAAATTTAGAAAACATTTTGCAGTGAGATATTAACTTAACACTATTTTGACACGTTGAATACCGACTTAATGAAAGGCCAAAGGTTAGAGAACATTACCGTCTTTAATCCTTGGAGCACTGGAGAATCTTGTTACACTCATCATCATCATCATCATCATGTCATTATACTCCCTGTTTCCTAATAATTGGACATGACCTCATGCTTGTGAAACTGAGCAGAAATGTATTATAATAACTGTCAGATTCCGATTTCCTTTGATTGTTATGAATCCTGCAAAACGATATGATAGTGAGGAAACCTCACCAGATCCTGTGGGGGTTTGCATCGTTCCATCCCACATTTTTCTTTTTGTTTATGTGTTGTGTGTTGTAGTGGGAATTCACTAAATTATGAATATTTGGATGATGATGTTGTGTCTCTTGGCAACTGTCTGCTTATTTGATTAGGCCTGGCATCTGGCCTGAGGCTGCTGTCTGTCACAGGCTAACAGCGGTCTAGAAAAGTTCCTCCTCCATCCATTTATTTATACCAATAAGTCCACTAACGGACATGAGGACGGTCATCTAGACCACTGCTGCCCCACTCCCTTCTTCCTGTGTGTTCACAATGAATGTGTCTGCACAGCACAGTGGAAAAACAAGCACAAATGTAGACATATGGAAAGAAATGCAACCTGTTAGAGAGCAGTCAGTGGTCTAAAAGTTATGCTTTTCTTTATATCTAAGATAAGCTATCAGCTCTGCATAGTTGTACCTACGCACAAGCTAAAAGATAACAATGCTAATGTGACCATACTGTACTAACACTTGCTTAAAGCAGAGCCACTTTTAGCAGAATCAATCAGCCCATTAAAGGTAGATCAACTGTTTCCTTTATTCTACCTCTTGTGTAGTTCATACAATGTGAAGTGATGGACTGACTCTCCTGTAGGTTTGGCTGTGAATCCAAAACAGCAGAACTGTTGTGTTAAAGGGATATGGGCCAAGACTACGGTTCTCTGGAAACTTCTACACTAATATTCCCATGATGGTATCTGAACTGCTGTTAACTATTGTATTGGTGAATTCCCTGGCTGTGTTTGTCAGGTCTGTCTCTGGACCACCAGACAGTGTCTGCAGTGTCTCGGGTTCGTCTGTCAGAGAGGGAGGAGGAGAGTCTGTCCTGTTATCTCAGGGCCTGTGACGCTGCTCTGTCCTACCTACAAGAGCTTGATAAGGTGGGTGTTTACACATGCAGAGTAACCATTTAATGTGTGTGTGTTTCTGTAGGGCCACTAACATTGAAAATAGTGTCTGTGATTTTGCATGACTTAAATGCATCTGCACGGTCTATTTGAACCAAAGTTAGGCTACTTGATTCAAATCTTAATAGTTAGGTCTTTGCAATTTTCTGACATAGTATTCGACATGTACTAATATTTTGTGGTTCTGTGTCTGTCAGTGGTGTAAAGTAAATATGAATAAATTACACATTTTGCAGATTTAAATATTTTAATTTAAAGCTATAGTGCAGTGTTTTTCAACTATGGGGTCGGGACCCCATGTGGGGTCGCCTGGAATTCAAATGAGGTCGCCTGAAATGTCCCAAAAAAATTACTGAAAAAATATTTTTAAAACAAATTATTATTCTTTTTAAACGTATGATTAAAACACCACACAAAATCCTAAACAACTGTATTCTGTACTTTCACTTTCTCGAATTTAAATTGAGTTCAAAGAAAATGCATCATACAAAAATATATGAGCTGGCGCATCTTTATTGACAGGGTCGCCAGAAATTTGTGATGTCAAAATGCATTCCAGGCAGGCTGTTGAAACCGTAAGTTACGACTTCAAGTCACGACTTATGACTTTGTAGCGTTCCAGGTAACCCGTAACTCGTGTTTTTCCGACCTGTTACCTGTGAAAGTGCACTATAACAGTGCATTCACACCGGGTGCGAGGCGAATTTTTCGCGCAATAAGATTACATACAAAGTCAATGTACAGATGCGAATGGACGCAAATTTGTGCCTGCGGCGCGAATGACACAATTGGCACGGTGCGAATGACGTGAACACGCGAAATTCACCTGTTCACGCAAGTTCAAAATATTGAACTCAAGTGAAATATTCGCGCGAATGCTGCGGGTAAAAACAAATATTCCAGCGGGCAAACTCGAGCGAGTAGAGTGAGGCGAACATTTTGATATGAATGCACTATAACGGCCACTCGTAACTTCCGCTCCGAACTCGTACCAGATCGAACTGGTACGAGTTCACAGGTTGGAAAAACACAAGTCACGGGTTGCCCAATGTCGCCCAAGACACTAAATACAAAAAGAACAAATACTGAAAAATCGCGCGAGGTGTTAGAGGAGCTGAACGGCTTAATCAGCGTTGTATCATCTCCTCTTGTAGTGGCTTGGGTGAAATGGATATTTACAGGAATGTAGAAGTTACGCATTTAACGTAAAAAAAACTGATGATTTGAATCTCACTTTTACAAAAACTGTTATGCATGCCCTTTTTTCCATATTGAGATAACTGAATAAAAGACTATTAGCACATTAACCTTTGAGCAGTGAGGAGATGCTCATTTTTTGCTGCAGGGTTGTGT
Source organism: Trachurus japonicus (assembly GCF_045865225.1). Lineage (NCBI taxonomy): Eukaryota > Metazoa > Chordata > Actinopteri > Carangiformes > Carangidae > Trachurus > Trachurus japonicus. Next base: position 26,604,977 of record NC_140921.1, on the reverse strand, counting down.
TTACTCCTTTTCACTTCAATTATCAACAAAACAATGAATTTACTCCAAACTTTTCATGCAGCTGTCCACTTACAAGTTGAACACTTGAACGTTTCCATTTACTCCACTCCATTTAGTTCCCATCTAGAGTTACAGCTTAGTGCTTACCTTTCAGATAAATATTTTACATATAAACATGATAAGGGCATGAAATATGAAGCACAGGTTATGGAGCAAAAAACCCCAACACTTCCTCCACTGGTGTCATCTGTGGAACTTGCACTGTTATGTCCTGATTTGTTCATCCAGTCTTTGCTCTTTGTTTATGTATTGACAGAACACCAACTGCATCAAAAGGTCACAGTCAATTATTCACTACTAAATGCAGTAAGTTGGAATGTTGTTGTGGATGTGTTTTCAGGCGGTGACCACACCTCACACCAAGACAGCCAAAGCCAGTCTGCTTCCCCCACCTGTGGACATTGACCTGGGATACTTCCTGCAGGCTGCATTGCAGAGTGCTTACATTTGTCTGCTGCAGAGGGGGTGAGTCCAGCAAGTGTACAGTATACACAACAAACAGCACACAACACACAAACCCAGAGTCTGCCTGCTTCTGTCATTTGTTACCTACTAGCTTTGCTTCTGAAGTAACTTTGACTTGATGATCTGCAGCAACACAAAAGTCATGCACGTTTTGACAAAAATCTATATTATTGACTGGACTTGAATCAGCCTTGTTTTTAAAATGAGTAAAAGTAACAGAATTAATCTCTTTAAATTGATTTCTGTTATACAATTGGACAACTGCCATATGCAATCACAGACTAGAAACTGCTGCTTATTCACTTGTATTTGTGTGACAGCAGTTATGCAGTATGTTTAGTGGCTGCAGTCTTTTGCTGATTCATGATTGTTGGAGGGAACCTTGGGCTTCAACCTCTTCTCTTGTTTTGGAAAGTGAGGAGAAGAAATCAAGTTATTGAGCCCTACATGATCTCAGAAATGCATTTTAACTTGCGACCAGCAGGGGTCAGGGTTGCTCTTTGAGTCCAGCGTGTTGGGCCTGTCACATCCACTCACTGGCCAGTTGATTTAGCTCCATCTAGCTAATACTAACGCAGTAATCAAAAGATGCCAATTCAACTTTGTGGTCATTTCAGTGTGGGGTGATGTTGAATTAAATTACACCCCTGACTGCTGTCTTCAATTTCAATACTAGAATATGATATTTCATAATGATAATACTAGTGCTGCATCTGTTTAAAATGTGCATACATGTGGTTAAATATTCCATTTGATATAAGTGCTACACAGTGATGAACAGGCTGTGTTTTAGTCAGGAAACACAATAACGTTGACTTGACTGTAACAGACAATTATGTAATCCAGTTTTTAGAAACAATGACAACTTATGGAGTCACTGAACATCCACAGAAAGAACAGTATTCACATTCCTCAGTTTTGATTTTGATTTAAAGTCGTTGACATGAAGAAAGGAAGGAGTTCCACCACACACAGTGTGGTCATTTCAACACTGATTTATTATTAAAAGTAAAAATAAAGAAACGTGTTTGGCCCAGTGGGCTTCATCAGGCTTATGTCAGCTTTGACCCATCTGCTGGTTTTTATAGGCCACTGCTGTGATCAGTGGGATGGGCAGCAGCTGGCAAAGCCAATCAGCCAACACATAAATCAAGAGATCTCACAAATACACAATACATATCAAGGGCTCAATAATTATTATATGTATTGTGTATTTGTGAGATCTCTTGATTTTTTTTCTTTTTTGTATTTTTAGTTGGATACTTTCCTGTTGCTTTATATTGTTATATTGTCACGTTACAACTTGTTTGTATGTTACTGCCACCTGATTATTTGTGTCATTTTTTCTTAAAATGAAAAAAACAGAATGAAAAGAAAAAAGAAAAAAAAATTTAATGAGAAAGAAATAAAGGGGTAAGGTCCCCACTAGGGGGTGGTGGTGGTGGGGTTAAAAAAAAGAGGATGAGTCAAAGCTGATGAAGCTCACTGGGCGAAACACGTTGCTTTACTTTTACCTTTAATAATAAATCAGTGTTGAAATGACCACATTGTGTGTGGTGGAACTCCTTCCTTTCTTCATGGACTCAGTTCCCGACACCACCGGCACCAATGTGAGGATCTAATCTGTGCGGTGGGCAGGGCAGTCTCCCCTTTCTTATTTTTGACAATTGTTGACAGTTGTTGCAAAGTATTCTCCATCCAAACACCTTAGACTGGTGCAGTGATGCTGACCAGTGCTGTGCTGTGTGAGAGGGGCGTGGTGGCTGCAGCAGCTACAGCCAAATCGGTTTCTGTTCACAATCTAGCTTGCATTTCTCATCCAAATAATGTCAAACTTAGCACTCCACTCAGCCATACCGTTAGCAAGACACCTGCCAAGTTTGACGTCAGTCGGGTGAGCTGTTGGAAAAATATTGTATTCCATCACCATCACTGCTATAAATAGTTTGGACATAACACTGTAAAAACACTTACAGTACTAGTGGGAATGTTGCTCCAATCATTGCACAACGTTTCTCTTCTGTTTTTATGGCAAGTTGTGTTCACTTGTATGTGTTTATTACAACTCCACATCCTTCTGCATACTGTACTGCACTGTTATACATGACACTGATAGACTCATGCCAACCCTGTGTGTGTCAGCCATCTTGCACAGGGGGCTCACCAGCTGCGTCGGGTGCTCAGAGTGGTGGAGTCACGAGGGTCTCAGAGTTTCAGGAAGGTGAGGCATCTCATGTTCACACACACACAATAGTGTCAGTAGAAAGCATTTCTAGTCTGGGAGTATTCATTATTCTATAGCATCTGTGTTTGCAGGAGAATTGAAAAAAAAAATCAGCTGTCTTTTTGTGGGATGTGACAGGTTTTTGTTAACACTTTATTTCTGTTAACTTGAAATTTACTGTCGTAGTTTTAAAAAGTCTGCTCTGATGAAAATATAACACAGTGCTTTGAACATTAAGGAGTACTGCACTTTCATTGTTTCCATCAGGAGTTCAGATGCTGGACTGATGGAAAGTGTGCATAGCTTAAAGTCAGCAGTTTAACTTTTAGTTTATTTAGATTATTAAAGCAGAAGTAAGCGATCCGGTCGTTCTGGCTAATGCTGCGTTCCAGGCAGGCTTTTGAAACCGTAAATTACAGCTTCATGTCACAACTTACGATTTTGTAGCGTTCCAGGCAACCCACTCGTGTTTTTCCAAACTGTTTTACCTGTGAAAGTCACTATAACGGCCACTCGTAACTTCCGACCCGTGAACTCGTACCAGATCGAACTGGTACAACTTCACAGGTCGGAAAAACACGAGTTACGGGCTGCCTTGAACGCACCATAACAGTCCTTGTCCCTACGTCACCACATTCACGCGCATCCCTTGGCTGCACACACAGCCCTGCATGCCGTTCTCTCTCCTCATTGGATAAAACTTGTAGGATACGAGAAAAGTTTTCTCCTCGGCTCAGAGCAGAGCAGAGTGACTGACAGACCCGTGTTTCGGTCCAAACACTCTATGTAAGTGATTGCTGTCGGAAGATATAACTATTTAAGACTTATATTAACACAAATATATCGCTTACTTCTGCTTTAAGGGCCAGTGTGCAATGACATTAATCATATGCAGGACATAAGGAGATGGTTGCAACCATTAGCTCACAGCTAATTTCCATCTGCAGTCCCAACATGTACAGTAATACACAGAAGACACAGACCACAAACTAAAATACAAGGGAAAAGCTGATACTGTTTATAAAATGACACAAATAGACAATGGACAGCACAGAGGCAATACAGAAACCCAGTTTCCACATTTAAAAAAGACCAAGTGCAGTGCAACGCATTTGAGAATTTTTAATTTACACTATCCTGTATGGTCAGCGAAAAGGAAAGCTAGCTCATCTACATGATACAAAATATGATAAAACATTTTAAAATGCTCAAGTTCCTATTACAAAAGATCTAACATTACATTTAATGCATTAAAAGGTACTGAGATACATTTTGAAGAAACTAACTAGTGTCCTGCTTAAGAGTGCAGGCAACTTTGGTTATCCAGTAGCCATTGTTTTAAGTTATGAGAGAAATTCTAAAAGTTTATTCAGTTTATTTGAGTTGTGTGATCAGTTGATCAGGAATGATTGTCGATCATGTGTCTGTCTGTGTCATAGCTCATCGATGTACCAATCCAGCCATGCTTTAAACGTATTCATTAATCATTGTCTTATTGTTGCGTCCCAGTCTGCAGCGAGGAAGCTAGCAGAGGTGCTGCTGAGCTCAGTGAGTGATGACAGCTACTGGCCCCCACTGGGCCCCCCACCTCCATCCTGGCTCCACAGAGAAGGAGCTGCTGCCTCCAAGGATGCCATCTACCCAACGGTTAAACCACCACAACGTTACAGCACTGACTGGTATGTGTTGTCTTTGTTTCATTCTTCTTTTGGAAGCTGTCCTATGTCTTTGTCTCGTCTCCAGTCTTCTGTATTAAGTGCACTTCTTTGTCAGAGTCTTACTTACATCAACGATGGAAGATCTTGGAACTTTGTGCCAATTTTCTTTGTTCTTGAGAGTCCTGGATTACTTTGTTCTATAAGACAATGAGTCATCAGCTGGGTGGCGTGAATCTGAGCCACGTCACTACAAAATAAAATAACACCCTCTTCTATGGAAACCTCAATTCTATTGTATAACACAACTACCAGCAGAGAGCTCACTGCACCTGAACCATGGCTAAACAAGCAACAACCCATTGTTTTATTACTAAAACTGGGAACTAAAATTGTTAGTATTAACAGAGCATAGCATGTATGTATGTACTGTATGTTTATTTTATCTGTTATGGACATCACAAATACATTGACACTGTTCCAGTTGACAGACCAGATGCTTTGCTTGGGTCTGTCAACATGTGCTAATTTTCAACACCAGTCCATAGGCGGCTATTCTAAAAACACAGAGCATATTATCAACAGTATGAGATACAACAAAGTGCATGACACAACATCACAACAGCAGTATGCTTATCTAAAAACACAGAGCACAAGATCAGCAAGAGGAGATGAAGCAAACAGAAATCATGATTGCAGCAGTACTGTAATATTAGAAACAATGAAAAAGTCTGTATTTATAGATAGACTTTTATTTTTTTAAGTCTATCTATAATATACATGTGAGCATTGTTGTTTTGCTTTTAGTCCTCTGTTAAAAGAGTTTGTATCAGTCTCCAGTTTCAGGTGAGTAGGTATTGAGAAGGCAGACTGTCCAAATGATGTTGTACACTTGGGAACAATGCAGTCGCCATTGTAGGAGGCTCGTGTGTTTACTTGGCTTGAGCTCCAGCGTCTTTTTATCAGTGCAGGAAACAGGGTTGATAAGACAGTTACTGTATGAAGACATTTAAAAAACAGTCAGATACAGTAAATTATAAAGTTGTCAAATGCAAGAAGGTTGTGTAATGTAACATAGTATAGCATAAGGATAAAACAGAGAACAGAAAAGAGAACAAAACATAAAACATAAGACAGAACACAACGTAGAACATAACAAGTTCTCTGCATCATCACACCTGACTCTAGCACCATTTTGCTGCCTCGTTTCTGCATTTCCTACTTTGCAGGGATCCTGTGCTCCTCGTTCAGGCCCTGTGAGCCAGACTTAGTCACCGCCACATGACTAATCCTGCCCACACTATCATAAGTAAATATCTAAATCCATGTCTGAGATTAGAAGGAGAGGTTGAAGAGGAGAATTTACCCTAAGGAATAGCTGTACGTCACAGCATTGTTCATGGCTTTTATAATCAGTTATGTCCTCTGAAAAGGCCGTGATGGTGTCTGGAGAAGTGGAGACAGAAGAAATGAAGGAGCCTGTGTGTGTGTGTGTGTGTGTGTGTGTGTGTGTGTGTGTGTGTGTGTGTGTGTGTGTGTGTGTGAGACATCTGAGATAGTGCTGTGTGCTGATACATTCAGGGTGGTCCGTGTTGAGTTACAGCACCACAGGTGAGACAGAAACTTGACACTCCTGGCGATTTGGCTCTAGACAAGCAGCGTGTGTGTGTGTGTGTGTGTGTGTGTGTGTGTGTGTGTGTGTGTGGGATATACTTCCTGTTCTTGATACTATTTCCTGTTTCCTGTGTCCTGGCAGTTGCTTCTGTCCTCAGGACGTGGTGGAAGAGGCAGTGTTGCTGCTGCTCATCACAGAGTCCATGGTGAGATACACACACACACACACACACACACACACACACACGCTCTCACGTACACTCTGCCCTACAAAGGCAAAGTGCAGTATCTGCATTTTTTCTATTTTTTTGACCAATCAAAAGTGTGGCATATTCTCTTCAATCTAGTAGAATTTGATATTGGTACTGCTAAAGTTTCCAGAGTTATTGGGCTTTTTATTTTGCTGTCCATCCAAAAAAGCACTGTGAAACCAGAGTACTGTACTCCCTACATTCTATAATTGACTCTAAACCAAGGCAAAGTGCTGTATCTGTAGCTAATACCAAGCCAAAGTGCAGTATCTGCACCAAAACCAAGGTAAAAGTGCAGTATCTGCCACAGAACTGTCAAAATTGGTCAGAAAGACAAACTAAATATACATTTAATTCAGTCCACCTTTATCTAATCAATTATAGACTTGGTAGTTATTCATAATTTGATGCTTAAACCTGACAATGAAAAACACAAAACGCTGTTTTTCTCAGTTTAGCATTTTTACAGACACTGCACTTTGTCTTTGTAGGGCAGAGCTGTTCTCTGACTTCTTGCTTCCTGATGTCTCAGTACATTTCCTGGAACCTTTCAGCAGAGACACACCTGTCTGTCTGACCGTATCTTCCATCTGTATCTTCCCTCCTCCTCTTCCTCTCCGTGCCCTTCATCACTCTCTGCTCATCCAGGCCAGCGGTGAAGCGGTGATCAGCCGTCTGCCCGACCAGGCCGAGGCTCGGCAGGCCAGTCTGCAGGACGCCACCTCTGTCTACAATCTGCTCACCATCGGCATGGCCAGGAGGGGGCAGTACGCCATGCTATCTGAGGTGTGCACGCTTAACACAAGGACACACACACTTTATGCTGGAGGTCTAAAGGGAGGAGAGCAACAGAGTGAGAGATGAGATGTGTTAGTAAGAGCTTTGCCTTTGCCAAACTTTTTAATGAATGTCTTCATCACTTGGAGACGAGGGGATTATGTATATTTTTCTCATTCCATCTCTCAGCACTCCCTTCATTGTCTTTTTTTTTTTTACTTCTTCCTCCCTTCTAACACTTTACTGATCCAGATTCCCCCTCTTTTCTCACTTTTTTTCATATAAACTCTTCAACTTCTCTTAAAGGGGCATTGTGTAACTTCTCCTGTTATCTATTCACGAAAATTATTTTGTTCAAAAGTATGTTTTTCATTAATCAGTAATCCCCCCCATCAACAAACTGAAGTGTTCCTTTCAGCTCTGAATTTGCCGTTCATATCATTCATATCTACATGGAGCGGGTAAGCTCGGTGCTGGCTGCCATGTGGTGTCGCCATGTTTTTACGTTCAGTGGCAGCGTGACGGTAGGAAACCACGGAAACTCAGCGGAGACACCGGAGCTGTTGGCTCAGGTCGAGGTGGCGTCTGTGAAAAGTCACCACGGTAACGCAGTGAGGAGGAATGGAGCGTCACACTGATGCTGCATTCACCTGCAGTCGGGCAGACGGCCGTCGGTAACAAACCAGATGTCATTTTAGTCACAGAAGTTTAGAGAAAGGTAAAATGTGGGTCAGGTAAACAATACGACATCGCCATGACAACATATTGTCACGTGTATTGTTTTGCCTCGTGCTGACGGACCACTTGTTTACATAGAGGCTTGTTTATGCCGTTACGTGCGGCGGCTGTCGTCCGTCTGCCGTCTGCCCAATTTCACGTGAATGCAGCATGAAAAATACGATTGAGTTGCTTGCGATATACAACCGCAACGCTACATGGGAGTAATTCATACACAATGTACCTTTAATATGACCTCTACTCACATTAAAGATGGAGGGAGTTAGGGAGGTAGAGGTTGGAGGGGCCATTTGAAATGAGGTCTGTTCACCTGTCTGACTGGTTCAGAGATAGCATCAGTCATTTTATAAGGAGGACCACACACACACACACACACACACACACTGAGGTGGTTTCACCTACAGTACATCAGTGGATCAAAAAGGCCAGTATGGGCTATTTATGTCAAGCAATCAGTGCCATCCATCTGTGATATGATGAATAAGCTTCACTGACCAGTGCACTGTGTTAGTATTCATAGAATGCTGCAGTTAAGTCACATTTTTTGACATAACAACAGTCTGAAATGAAAACTGTAACATTCAATGCCTTAAACTAAGCATAGAAGTAAATCAACCACTCACAGTGAAACTTGTGTGCATACAGTATGCTGTTGTGACAGAAACAGTAGAGCTGAATTGTGTTCAGTGACAGACTTGCATCATGTTTTACAAGATGAAAATCACCAATGTTTGTAGAATCTTAATCTGCAAATCTGATTTTTTTGTTTTTTTGTTTTTACTCACTGGAATAATATTATTTCTACATTATTGTTTTGAACTTGTCTTATTAGACAGTGGGTTAATATAACATAATAGGGAAATGGACCAATCACGGGGCCTTCAGTAGCTGGAATGGAGGCCTATGTAATTTCAGTGGATGTGGACATGAATGTGATATTAACAGGTGTCCAGTCATATTTTGTTATAGTTTTGTGACATCTTCTGGCTATTCACAAATTCTTAGTGGAAAAGCGACCTGCGAAGTCAGTGAGTGAGTGCAAGGAGAAAAAAGACTGAAGGGAAAAAGTAGGAACTACAACAAAGACACATGACGTAAATGAGGAGAGAAGACTGTGTGGCTGCTGGATTAATTCCAACTCTGTTTTCCAATGGGCAGCACTGAGTGCCAACAAGCTGTACTCCTGGGATTGGTTGCTTCTCAGTCCCAATAGAGGCCCGGTCCAGCAGGGACTCAATCATTTGAATTGTTGAGTAAAGCAGCTCATCAGTCCACTCCCAGACACCTGCTGCCACTGACTGTCTCTCTGAAGACTTTTGGAGACACACATTGATCTGCAGCAGGCAAGTGACCAATAGCAGAGAGATCATTGCCCACAACAAGAAGGTGAAGCATTTGTATGGACTTTGCTGCCTGGATTGTCCTAACCTTCATTTTCAATTTATCAACGGCAGTGCCAAACTCTGCCTCCACATCGCCCATCGTGTCCGTCGGAAATATATCCACCTTGGTTCTCATTGCAGACCCCAAATCAATACAATCCGGTAACCTTTTAATTTACAGGCCATTAATTACGTGATAATGTCGAGAAATAGCCAAAAAATAACAATTAATTGTGTCATAATGTCTAGAAATAGCCTAGAAATAACGGCCAATTTCATAGTAATGTTAAGAAATAAAGCCAAGAAATAACAACTGATAGAAATAGCCCAGAAATATTGGCCAATTGCAAAGGACTTGGTGGAGAAAAATTCTGTCTGTTTCCAAAAAAATCAAAGCATGAAAAGCATTTATGAAAAACATGACATTACTATGAAATTGACCGTTATTTTTTTTTAATTTAACCTTTATTTAACCAGGAATAATCCCATTGAGATTCAGAATCTCTTTTGCAAGGGGGTCCTGGCCAAGAGAGCAGCACAGTAGGTCCACATAAAGTACACATTTGAACAACATCTAAGCTATTTCTTGACATTACTATGTAATGAATTGTTATTTCTTGGCTATTTCTTGACATAAATTAAAGGGATACCTACAATATCACTATCTGTATGACAATTACAATAGTCCATCCATCCATCCATTGTCTACCGCTTTATCCAATTACAATAGTCCTGAATTGAAAACACTGAGCTCACAGCTGTTGACAGACAAAACTGCATTGGCATACCATAACACACAATGAACAGTAGTGCATAGTCATTAATTGAAAATATAAAAGAATTGTTTGGTGCAGCTTCAAAAACAGTTAAGCCACTCTTCACCTGACCAGTTGTCTGTTCCTGTGTCTAAGTCTGTCTGAACCATACATGTAATTCAGACTCTACTTGTTAACCCTGTGAACAGAGGTTAAAGTGGGATTTGTAATTGGGTGGGGCCTGATTTAGCAGGGTTAACAAGGGTCAGCACTGTTATGTAGCAGCATATAGTTAGAGCTTTGAATGGCTTAATAAAGACCTAGTAAGTTTCACTGAAGCAATACATTTCATACACAGCTTAGTTCATTACTTTGTCCATTTAAGAAATATCCAAAGTCTATTCAGTCCTCAGTTAATCTGATCACCCAGGGGACACCTCTGTCTGCACGGTCAGCAGCCTTTCCATTAAGAGCAACGTATTAAATCTGAATATTTCAGCAGACCTTTCTCTTGGTTTCGCTCGCTTCTGCGTGATTGACAACATCTAACTGAGAGGCACTCCATGCCTTCCTCTGCTCATCCGCACACACACATCAATCACACCATTATGTACCCAACTGAAAAGAGTAGGTGGTGTGTGGTGACTGACAGTCGTTTCATGCTAGAAGAATGTCAACGTGGAGAGTGGCCATTCAGTTGGTGCCTATAGGAGAAAATATAGTGATTAAAGTGAATTTTACGGTGGCCCTGAGGTGCAAATCACAACAGCAAATAAGAAAACACAACAACAAAAGAGAAAACACAACGGCAAAAGAGAAAACGACAAAGTACAAAACTTTTTTTCTTTTTTGTTGTTGTGTTTTCTCTTTTGCCGTTGTGTTTTCTCTTTTTGTGTTGTTTTGTGTTGATTTTCCTGATCCTGGTTTCCCGGCCATAAGAAATGTTTTCCTGGTGGCATGGTGTGAGGACAGTTTGAACACAGTCCTAAGGGTAGTTTACCTTGGCTGTCTCTCTGCTGAAACTTCTACCCATAAAATAATTACATAACAAAAAAACATATTTATGTGTCTGTGTGTGTGTTTCTTCCCTAGTGTCTGGAGCGAGCCATGAAGTTCTCATTCAATGAGTTTCACCTCTGGCACCAGCTGGGACTGTCACTCATGGCGGCTGGGAAGGTGAGCTAATTTCTCCTTATATAACAGCAGCACACCGTCCTACACACACACACACACATACATACACACACACACACATACACACACACCACGCCACGCCTGAAGTAGACATCCATCTTCTGCCATGCCTCCGCACCGTACACTGCGGTGCTCCTTCCTCACCCTCGTGTCCAGACATGCAACAAATAGCATTCATAGCTAAGTGTTCAGTCTGCTTCTGTGTGTGTGTGTGTGTGTGTGTGTGTGTGTGTGTGCACATGGGGGGTTAGGGAAATGGGTTAAATGGCTGTGAGGTTCCCTCATAATCTAAACCAGGTAATACATGTTGTGTTATCCTACGCAACCCCCACCACCATCTGCTTTTATTAATACTGGGAAATAAAACTGAATTTATTCCCATCTAAAAAAAAAAATAGGGAATCCTTTCAAGGGGAAGGAATATCTCACAATTCCATCTCTTTTTCTCATGTCCCTCAGTCCCTCTTTGATTGAGTGCATCAGTGTGTGACAGAAAAATTGATCTGGGATGGAGGATAAAGTGACAGTGCAGATCAATGGAGAGCTCTAGAAATAGGCTGCTCCCTAAAAGGAGAAGGGGCCGCCTCAGTGTCGTCAGATCCGCTTCTATTTAGGGCCAGTCGAGTGTGTGTGTGTGTGTCCGTATATATGAGTGCATGTGAGTGTGTGCACGTGGTCCATTAATGATTGACCTACATGTATTAAATGACTGTGTGTCTAAATGGGTCTATTAGGTCTGTGTAAGGACAGATGATGTGTGTTTGATACACTCGCTTAAAAGCGATCCATGTCATCTGTGGCTGCGTGACACCTGGCTCCCAAAGCACAGGAATCACAATTTGTCACTGACATTAGTGTGTGTCTGTGTGTGTCTGTGTGTGTCTGTGTGTGCATACTGTATGTGTGTTCCAGGGGGTTGGTGCTGTTTCTGTATTTAAAGAGTGTGCCAGGATGAGACCTGAGGATCCCTCACTGCCCCTGTTGGCTGCTAAAGTCTGCATTGGTCAACTGCACTGGGTGAATACACACACACACACGCACACACACACACACACACACACACACACACACACACACACACACACACACACACACACACACTAAAGCCTAAAGCATGCCATACAGTACAAGAAAATTTCTCTGAATAATATACAGTACAGTATACTGTAAATTTAAAGGTACATTGTGTAGGAATTCATGTTGCATTCACGTGAAATTGGGCAGATGGCAGACGGACTACAGCCGCTGCACGTAACGGCATAAACAAGCCTCTATGTAAACAAGTGGTCCGGCAAATACACGTGACAATATGTTGTCATGGCGATGTTGTATTGTTTACCTGACCCACGTTTTACCGGCTTTCTCTCGACTTCTGTGACTAAAATGACATCTGGTTTGTTACCGACGGCCGTCTGCCCGACTGCAGGTGAATGCAGCATCAGTGTAATGCTCAATTCCTCCTCACTGCACCGCGGTGACTTTTCACAGACGCCACCTCGTCATCCTTCAAAAAGGAAGGAAAATATATTTTTGCTTCATGTGCTCACTACTAATGTTTACACTATGTCCAGTTACTAGGCAAACACAACATTGGGATTCGCTGGCTTACATGACATTTGACATTTGGTCACTGTACTTCCCTCCCGTTGATTCACCTTTGTCTCACATGCTGTGGTGCCTCAGGATGATGACCTATGGTACAACCTAGCTGCAAATGAGTTATGCATTGAAAATCAGGCTTGGTAATTTACTGCATGTTTGCACCAAGGTTGGGACTGACCCTTTAAAAAGTGGCTCATTATGGCTTGACCTCTAGGGTAGAAAATAAGAATACAGAGACAGAGAGGAATAAATAAATACATTTTGCCAATTCTTAGCCATGTGACCATATGAGGTTTTGGTTAAATACCTCATGTAACAGGTGGTTCTCAATGATAGGGTGGAAGTCTTGCAGAGAGTGGGCTTCCCTGTGGTATTAGTCTGGATGAAGAATTCAGACTGTGTGCGCATCAGTTCCAGAGAGCTAAACAGGTGTACCATTCAGGGTGCTTTACTCTGCCTCACCAGTCTGAAGCTCTAGGAGTCAAAGTTTTCTTTAGTACTATAGATGTGACCACTGGCTTCTACAATTTACTACATCATGAGGGTGACAAAAAGTGCACTGCATGCACAACCCCTGTTAGCCTTTATAACAGACTAACAGGGACTCTACAACAGTCCAGGCTCCTTCATGAGGCTCACTCATCTTTGCTGACTTGAGATGGTGTTTGGAACCTCAAACTTGCTGTTGAGGTACTACAATCACTAAGTGAAGGATTCTCTCATTTAGCAAGACCACTATACAAGCTGACATCTGAGCCCAAGTCCAAGCTTCATTCCAAGCACCCAAAATGGCATAAGCTGTGTTCTGATGACTGGACTAAGGAATGCTAGGAAGCCTTTCAGTCTCTAAACCAACTCTCTTGACACTGTGGCGTTAGCTCATCAAGATTTCAACAAACCCTTCATTTTGTCAGTTGATGCCTCAATCTATCTATAATTTAGTTTACATTACTATCACTGTAATTTAAACAACTCCAAAACTGTCTTGTGGACAAATTGTGGCCTGCACATGTAACGTTACGAGTTGTTTTCGAGGCAAATGCGTAGCCGGAACTAAATCCCAGACACGAGTATTTGCTTCGTGTGTCGTAATGTTACATAATTATACGTTATTACTTCATAGTGTGGTGAATGTGCAGGTCACAACTTGTCCACCAGAGTGTTTTGGAGTTGTTGGATTGTGTATTTGATTCGGTGTATTGAATCCGGAAATACCATATGCCTCCGTAGCGTTAGCTGAGCAGCTTGTTTCTCTGCCCCGCCGATCTAAAAACAGCTTGCACCGACAATTACAGGTAGCCTAATGAACCTATGACTATAAGGATTATGGAAATGGGCGAATTTGCCAAAATGTTGAAATATCCCTTTAACATGTTGACATTAGCACTGTGCAACCAGAGGGACTAGCACAGCTAGATTTTGTCAGTGTTGAATATTGCCTCACTGAGTCAGATGGGATATCACTCATAGACTTTGCATTAATCCATAACTCAACGACATGAGCTGTGAAAAGCAGCCTAAAATAAGCAGCATGGCTTTGAGAGGTTATAAGCAGAGAAGGTTTCTGACATAAAGTACCCATCCTGTCTGTGTCAACAAAATGCCTCATCACTCATCACAAAGCTAAATGGAAATAAATGTAAAGGTTAAAATTTCACTGGATTATAGCCACAGTAGCAAGGATCCACTGTCCATCTGGAACTAATGAGATACTGCAGATCTGCATGTGAACGCAGCATCACGGACAGTCTCTCCTGTAATCCATGCATGTTCATTTTCATTTAGGTAGACCTGCCCACTCAGCTTTTGTTAACACTTTAACAACGATAAGCTGAAAGGTGACGTTGCCTCACGGATACAACATTAAGTGTGTATGATGCATGTGTTTGTGTGTGTGTGGAGTCAGGAAGGCATCATGCAGCATCACTGTGTCACTAATGTTTCAGGATTGACACCGGGGTCACACAGACAGATACACATCAGTGTGAAGACCAGCCAGCCTGGATAGTCCTGCTGCTGATGATCCAGGCAGGGGGGGAGAAAGTCACATCAACAGTAGTATAGTATTTAGGGTGGAGGGAGAGCGAGATGGAGAGAGAGAAAGAGTGAGGGTGTGTTGGATAGAGAGAGAAAGGGGTCAGAGATTAGAAAAGAGGAGCTAACAGGGGCGAGTGGAGAGCGCACATCTGTCAGTGGCTGGAGATCATGGCAGGCCGGAGACACTAAGGAGCTTACAGCCTTAATCACAATGAGACACTATGGCCATAGTGCAGTGGGGCATTACATAAATGGGCCACCATTATCCACCATCAACTCCACTGGAGAGTCTGGACTGTTATTTCGTCAGCAACATTGTTTTGCTTCTTGCATTGGTCCATTAGACCTCAGACAAGACCAAAAACTCCATAAGAAGTTCAAATCGTATTTCGTTCAGCTTTTCACAGTGGTCCTGTTCAGGGCACATGAAACCCTCAACAAACCCACGATGTCGCCATAAAATTCATGACTGGTGATCTGAAAGTAAAGCTGCTTTTCTAAATTCCTGAGGAGCAGTTTTTGCAGGTGCAGTGTTTTCTCCCGACAACAGTGACATGTTCTTCTTTCACACCATTCGAGGGAAGAAAAATTAATTTAATCCCCCCCCCCAAGAAGAGCATGTGTGTTTAAATGACTGGCTATTGTGTGCTGGCTTTGAACTGGCAAGGACTGGATTCAGAGAAAGAGACACAGAGAGAGAGAGAGAGAGAGAGAGAGAGAGAGAGGAGAAGGAGGATGATGGGAGGAAGGAGACGGAGGAGGGTGTCAGAGCAGTTGGCTTGCTGTTGTGCTGGCGCTCTGTCAAAGGCATTACCCCCCCTACTCCCACCTACCCACCTGCCTGCCTGCCACCAGCCATACCTCAAACAGAGTGACACACTTTTTCCTCAGCTCAGAGCACCTCAGCTCAGCCACACACCGCCTGCAGTCTACTGCTGCGTGTGGGCGAGTGTGTGTGTGTGTGTGTATGTGTGTGAGTGTACGTGTCCTTCAGCAAACTCTGCGTTGTCCTTCAGATGAATCTACTCTGAGTACACTCACACCGTGCTCAGCCATCAATACCCCATTCCCTGCTGCGCTTTCAGCCTCATTTCCTTTTCAGTGAAAAAGGCTTTTCCTGTCATATATACCCAAACACAAGGCTGTTGCTCGTCCCGCTTACAATACAACACACACACAATACCTCATGCTTCTAGGAAAAACATTTTTTATATTATACGTCACTGATGTCATGATGTAGTGGATTTATGCATGATAGCAGTATAATTCTGCTTTACCTGGTCTACTGACATGTATTAAAGCAGAAGTAAGTGGTCCGGTCGTTTTCGCTAATGCTGCGTTCCAGGCAGGCTTTTGAAATCGTAAATTACAGCTTCAAGTCACAACTTACGACTTTGTAGCGTTCCAGGCAACCCACTCGTGTTTTTCCGACCTGTTTTACCGGTGAAAGTCACTATAACGGCCACTCTAACTTCCGACCGGTGAACTCGTACCAGATCGAACTGGTACCACTTCACAGTCGGAAAAATACGAGTTTCCTTGAACGCACCATAACAGTCCTCGTCCCTACGTCGCCACATTCACGGCGTCCCTTGGCTGCACACACAGCCTTGCATGCCGTTCTCTCTCCTCATTGGATAAAAGCTGTAGGATACGATAAATGTTTTCTCCTCGGCTCAGAGCAGAGCAGAGTGACTGACAGACCCGTGTTTCAGACCAAACACTCTATGTAAGTGATTGCTGTCGGAAGATATAACTATTTAAGACTTATATTAACACAAATATATCACTTACTTCTGCTTTAATTTACAGTTGTGTTAATGTCTTTTAGACCATACCACTGACCATGCATGTGTGTGCATGTGTTTGTCCAGTTTGAGGAAGCAGAGGCTCTGTCCCAGACTGTGGTGTCCATGGGGGAGGAAGCCGGAGAATTTCTTCCCAGGGCCTACCTGGCTCTGGGCCTCTGCTACAGTCTACAGGCCTCTAATGGTATGGCTACACCAACTAACTAATACTGTGACTCTCCATAGCATTAACCAGTGTTTACATATTCCTGGCGAGCAACCTCCGGTGGGCATACAA
The DNA here is from genome assembly GCF_045865225.1 of Trachurus japonicus. NCBI lineage: Eukaryota > Metazoa > Chordata > Actinopteri > Carangiformes > Carangidae > Trachurus > Trachurus japonicus. The sequence continues at coordinate 26,588,138 of NC_140921.1, read as the reverse complement.
GCAGTAGTCTAGGAGGAGGCAGCAGGCCACAAAACCTCCAAGGTTAGCATGGAGACAGAAAGGAGAAGAAACAGCTATCACTAGGATCTGGCTATAGCTGGCTAGACTGTCTTGTGTAAAAATTGTGGTTTTCCTTGAAATTTTTACCAGACTGTTTCTGTCTGGACCTTTGGAGTGTTGTCTCCAGCAGAGACTCCAGGAACTTAGTTTGCTTGTTAGGCTAGCTACCCTCGCACTATGCTACAGTATACAGCAGAGGTGTCAAACTCATTTTAGTTCAGGGGCCAAATGAAGTGCAGTTTGATCTCAAGTGGGTAGACCTGGTAAAATAACAGCATAATAATAAGAACTCTAAACTTTTCTCTTTGTTTTAGTGCAAAGAATCGCATTATTAAGATGTTTACATTAATTAGTACAAAACATATTATGACCAACCTGAATTTTCTTGAGAAAAATAGATGCAATTTCAACAACATAATGCCTCTTCTGTCTTCTATGTAATTTTTACATCTGGTAAATTCATCCCGCGGGCCGGATTGGACCCTCTGGCGGGCCGGTTTTGGCCCCCGGGCCACATGTTTGACACCCCTGGTATACAGCCAGTAAACCTGGAACTCCGTTAGCGCTTTTAGCACTTCCGGTTCCCTCGTCTAAAAGACAATATGAATGGGATTTTGGTAAAATACCTCAAATTAGGTCTGTGGATAACAAAAGCTTAAGCGAGTTTCAGGTTTTGTTCTATGACATAAAACACGTCAGTAAATACTACTACTACTTGTGAATTTTAAAACTTTTACGTGTCATAAAAAAGGTGGTTGTTAACAAGTTGCTTAATATGACTACAAACCATGTCGAGGACATTAAACGTCATTGCCCCTGAACTCTCGAACTCTCGCCTGTTTGGGGGTGATGACATTTAATGTCCCCAGACCTAATTTGAGATATTTTACCAAAATCCCATTCAAAAAACGTATTGACTTTTAGACGAGAACCAGAAGTGCTAAAAACACCAACGGAGTTCCGGGATTACTGGCAGACTAGGTGAATGATACAGTTGTTTGCATCATTTTAAGATGGAATGTCCCACTTTGTTGTTGAGGTATGAGGAGTTATTGAACATATGATTACATTTACATTACATTTATTCAACATAAACTGTTTACTATAATTTTTTTTTGAAAAAGATAAAAATGAATGTCTTTTTGTGCAGCTACTCTCAAAAAAGATCGGAATGCATTCAACAAAAAAGCTCTACAAGCTCTGAGCAAGTATGTGTTTCTTCCCTTTTCCCATTTCTCTGTTGCCATAGTTTAACATTCTTATTAGCTGTGCTCTCGTTTGTGCTACTTAGCAAATGTTAACATGCTCTGAGATGGTGAACATTTATACTTGCCAAACATCTACATGTTAGCATTGTCATTATCAGCATTTTAAGATGTTCTTGGTAGCATTTAGCTCAAAACACCACTATCCTGAAACAGTCACGCTGTAATTTTGTAATACATAAATGTAGGTTCAGCTGCTTTTTTTTTTACATTAACACCCTGTTTTTTAGTTGAAAACACATATATCAGTTGAATCCCATGGCAATAGAACCGTACTTTAATACTTACTTACTTTGCTAACACCTGGAATGTCTGTCTCCCCTCCACAGGGCTCAATCATTAGACCCACATGATGCTCAGATTTCTATGTATCTGTCTCTGCAACTGGCACTTGTGCGCCAGGTATAAGAAAACAAATGGAAAACATTCTGTATGGTGGGATTATTGACAACAGATATTACTTATTAGAAAACATTTCAGATTGTATGTTTTACTTGAGCATGTACTGTATGTGTGCCTGACAGGTATCAGCAGCCATGGACCCCCTGCAGGCAGCTTTAAATCTCCATGGGGATGACTTGCACTCCCTCCACCTGCTGACCCTGCTGCTAAGTGCCCAAAAGCACCACCGTCATGCCCTGGACACCCTGGGCCTGGCCCTCAGCCAGCACCCTGGCAACTTCAAGTAAAGCCCACTACACAACTACACTCATACAAACAACAGAAAATATTGGTAGAAGTGTTGGTAAATCAAAGATAAGCTTCCAATCGATTGGTGTACATTTTACGAGTGTGTGTGTTTGTGTGGAGTAGCTCCATGTGCTTGGGAGTAGTAGTACTAGTGAGTGGTGCAACAAGGCCTCCTAACACTAGCCCTCTCTGTAGGGATAGGATGTCTGAACTCTACTGTGTTGGAGGCCAAGCTCACACACATGCATGCGTGCGGACACACACACACACACACACACACACAGACACACACACAGACACACACACTTAACGCCTTATTTAGACGTGACAGAGCGGAGGTCTGCATTGCGGCGCTTATGCCCCTCACACACCCTTACCCTTTTAACACTGTGGCTCTGACCTGAGCCTGAGTCATCCAGCACATAAACTCACCCCTCTGCTTTGCAAAGTAGGTTAAAACAAATTGAAACAGACTTGGATCTTAACACTCTAATCATTTTTTGGGCATGAAGGGATTTATTGGTTTACTAAAGGACACTTTTAAAGGACATGCCACAGTTGCATGAGCTCACCCTGTGACCTTTTGGTTATGACTTGATATCTCTAACCATCCACGCACCATTTGATTTTTGGGCTAAGTCACACTTGGCATAGGGTTAATTTGACATTATTTTATATCATGTAACTACAGTTTATATTATTGTCTTTAAAAAATCCTGAATAAGAAGTGTTTTAAGACTTTGGACACACTTGTAAGAATGTTTCCAGTCAGTCATCTTTAGCAAAAACACTGAAAGTGAATTCATTAGTTGTGCAGGGAGCACTGTTATATCAGTGATAGACAACATTAACTATCCAAGCCAATTATTTCACAGGAGGGTTAACCGTAACATGGGCGCATGTTGCATCATCTCTCTGATGCATTTTCTCCTTATTTCAAAGCCCAGTAAAGCATTTCATAGTACAACCATTTGGGGTCAGTGTTGGCCTCCATGGTCTCAGCTGACAGATGGGGTACATCTAATATCAGGAGCAAGAGGACAAGAAAAGGAAATGCAGAAAAACATGAAAACTGATGACACAATGAAGGGAAGGAAGAGCCTGACAGGAAGAGGAGACAGAGTGGGAGGATGGAGGGAAGGCGATGACTTTATAATTGCACAAACTTGACTGTTCAGTGTTGTGTGCTCAGTTGGAAGGTAAAATCTGTTCTCTCACTGTCTAGATGCACACACACACACACACACCTTCTCCATAGAGACACTTGACTGCTTTGACCCATTTAAGAGCTCTTTTCCAGGCTCAGCCAATCACATTGCTCTCTGCGCCAGGAATCCCCATCGCCCCAGTAACCATGCGGTCATATGGGTAGAGCAGGCAGCATCAGTTGTCGTTCCCAAACTGTTGTTATGGTGCGGTAGAGAGACACTGACTCAGAGAGTAAGTGAGCTAGAGAGACAGAAAGAGAGTGAGTGTGAGAGAGAGTCATGCACATATTTGTTACATATCATATTTGCTGGATAGAACAGCTGAGGGGAGATGTCTTAGTAACCATACTATTGCCTCCTAGATTTATTGATCTCTTTTTAGCTTGCTAGTCAAACAAATACTAACTAAATCAGCTAAGAGCAAGAGAGAGACCTGTACAATTCATCTTTGAATGGACCTGAAATTTCCAGCCTTACATATCTCTGTCTCTCTCAGTGAAGTTGTAGACTGTGTAGCAAAAAACTGATCTTCTATCTATCTATCAGTCTGTTCATTATAGAATATTATACCTTGTATGGGATAGTATACTATACTGCACTTTACCATACATTAAAGAGATATTGACAAATAAAGGGTTATGTTACACTTCTCACAAAGCATTGAAAAGCCAATAGCTCTCCCAAACTGTTAAAAAAAAAAACCATCAGATACATAAAGTTGATACTACCTGGTGAACATGTGCTGCTACAAAGCCAGATACCAAAACAAAGCCTAAAAGTGAATAAAGGTTATTATATTATTCATTGGGTTACCAGGGATACAATGATCAACAATCTCTGATAATTTTGAGTTTTACGAAAACAAACACTGGACCATATTGTTCAGAAATCTTTGACAACTGGCTCTTTTCTCAAGGTAAAGTGGGCCGTTTGCATTTAGTGAGGAGGACACGTGTAAAAATATTGGCCCAGCATGCATCTTCCAATACAACAGGCTTTACAGCCCAATTATATGAAGCTCATAAACGTATTGGTTGATCCAACTCTCTGTTGAGAGGCAACTTTCAAACACATAAAAGGTATAATATGTAGGAATTACCCCATATAGCGGCGCTGTTGCATATCGGAACGTATTCTTGATGTTGCATTCACGTGAAATCGGACAGACGTCAGACAGACAACAGACGCTGCATGTAACAGGATAAACAATGTGGTCTGCCAGCCCAAGGCAAAACAGTACAGGCGTGACAATATGCTGTTATGGTGATGTCGTATTGTTTACCTGACCCACGTTTTACCGTCTTTCTCTCATCGAGTAAAATGACATCCGGTTGGTTTGCCGACGGCCGTCTGCCTGACTGCACCTGAATGCAACATCAGTGCCTCCGTCCTTCCTCACACTACACAGTGGTGACAGTTTTAACAGGCGCTACCTGGAAAACTTTCTCCCTGAGCCGACAGCTCCGGTGAGTTTCCGTGGTTACCTACGGTCACACTGCCACTGAACATAAAAAATGGCGATGCAACATGGCAGCCTCGGTTCGGTGCGCCCCCCCTTGTATATTTGTAACGACTTGTAACAACTCATTCTAAGGTACGAGAAAGCTTTCATTTGTATGCGAGTGTGATTCGACTTCAGTGAAATACGTATTTATGAAAGCAATATTTGATTTTTGCTAATAAAAAGCCAAATAAGTTACACACTGGGGCTTTAATTTTACACCAACAATTCCTAAGGTACAAAATAAATCAACTACATCCAAATGACACCTGTACATGTTTGCTAGAAAAAGTGTGTATTGTATGCATGCCCACATACATACATTATATACAGTATGCACTGAAAATAATGTGTCACTGCACGCAGCTATAATAATAAAAGCAGTAGTTGATTTTAACATCTGATTACTTTAGGCCTAAACCAGGCCCGAACCTGCAATATACACGTGAAAATTAATCCAGATGCTGCCAGAATATATCAACACCCTGGGGTCATATCAAATGTATACCAGATTGTAATCTTGCACATGCATGTTTGCGTGTTACTGTGTATGTCTGTGTGTATGCATGCATGTGTGTGATTCTTGTTAGCCACTGCCTCTGTGCACCATAACAAACTGTCAGCTTGCTGTAGCATACCAAATTTCTCCTTCCTTCTTTTCACCCACACCCTTTACCCCCGGCTTCTGTCTTTCTCTCTCTCTCTCCTTGTCCATTTCTTCCTCTCTCTTTCTTCCTTTCTTGCTGTTGCTTTCTCTCCTTGCCTCTCATCTTTTCTATCTCTCTGTCTCTGTTTCTGTCTTTTCTTTGAAATTTTAATCATCCAGTAAACAGGCATACATTTCAATGTGAAATGTGATTCTGCCACAGATTGAGAGAGCTAAGGAGAGAGAGGGGGGAGAGGAGGGTGTGTGTGTGTGTGTGTGTGTGTGTGTGTGTGTGCGTGAGAGTGAGAGTGAGAGAGAGAGAGAGAGGGAGGGAGAGAAAGTGATCGTGGTCTCACAGTTTGTACTAAAGGGAATGATTAATCCCATCCTTTGATTCTGCATTCATCTAACGAGATGTTGCAGCATGAGCAAGTGTGCTTTTGCATGTGCATGTGTGCACTTCTGTGGAAGTGTGTGTATAAGCATGCCTGGCTTATGCCTTCCAACACAAGCATGTCTGCCTTTGTTGTGTATATCTTTTTCTCTTTTTCTAACTGTTGTGTGTACACACTGTATATGAGACTAGTACAACATAGAGATTGAAAAGGTACAACATGACTGCTACAGCAAGGGGGAGCCAGAATGACAGGTCATGGGGATGATATCTGACCTGAGACTAAAGATCATAGACAAGCTGAAACATCCATAGTTGGTTACCAAGAATAAGCAAAGTACCCTCTGAAAGTCTACTAGAAATTGTGAGTGCAGACAGACAATCCCTACTGTGACCATCACCGAGAACAACAAGGTGATATACACAACAGCAACAGTGATTCTTAAGATGCCTGGCTACAGGAAGAACATCAACCATAAGTGGCAATATCCTCCATGTAGGAGAGGGCTGGAGGCCAAGGTAGATTAGGTAGCTATCAGAACTACAGAAAGGTGTGATAAAGAAAGACCTGCCCAAGAAGCACAACAAGCTGCCCATACCCAAAGCCTTGGAGGCTGCTGATGCCCTACCTGAGGCCCCCACATATGCGGGTGTACTGTGCACGTACTGTGTGCAGCGCAGGACTCCCTGCGCACTGTCTGCGGACGTTTGTGGTTTCAAAGTCGAACGTACAGTGTCTCATTTAAAACAGGTCGATTTGAAGATTTCCCTACGAGCAGTCTATTGTGTGACACCGAGTACGCGTACGTAAAAAATTGAGCTTTGTGCGGACGGGTCCGGTGGATGTCTGCTTTAGGTCCGCACTGAGTCCGCCTCAAGTATGCGCGGACGTCCGCAGAGTCAAGTACGCCTGAGTATGTGGGGGCCTTTACTCTGCTCGACTGAAAAGGTACAACAGAGAAGTAGAGGCCAGGAGAAGAAATAGGATCTCTTCACTGCGTGGCAGGGTCATAACACAAGGCTAGATTCACAAAGGCTGGGGACTGAACAATACATGACAAGTATATGGGAGAATGGGGCATCACATAACACCAGTGCTCAGTGGCTGGTGGATCTGAGAGCAGACGACTGCAGTCTCCCTGAAGAGGAGCCAGTGACCATCAGAGTGGCAAGCATGAAGCACGGGACAGCACCAGGTTCGGATAGGATCCTCTACTGGCTAAACAAGCTAACTCCACTCCATTAATACCTGGCAGCACAAATGGCCCAGCTATTCATGGATTGGACCAACCCAGAGTAATTAACTAAATGCTGAACAGTCTTGATCCTGAAGGATCCTCAGATGGGAGAGACAGCATCCAACTACTTACCAATAAGCTGCCTCCGCACAACAAGGAAGCTCCTGTTGGGTATCATAGCAGCTAAGATGAGAAGGCACATGGCTCCGTGCATGGGCAGGGTCCAAAAGGGAATTGGTAAGAACACCAAGGGTTCAAACCACCAGCTCAAAGTAGATAATAGAGCAGTCACTCAGGACCGAAAGGCCAGACATACCAATGTGTGCACTGCCTGTACTGACTACAAGAAAGTGTATGACTTGATGCCCCACACATCGCTCCTAGAATGTCTTGAACTCTTCAAAAGGAACTCAATGGGGCTGTGGAAAACAACTCTAGAGGTGAACTTCAAGCCAATTTCACAAGTCATCATCAAGTGCGGCATACCAAGGAGATACTCTGTCCCTGGTGCTGTTTGAGAGGGTTAGGTCTGAACCCCCTCAGTCAGATCATCACAGAGAATGGCTATAGATATCAGCTACAGAGTGAAGCAACCATCTGCCACTTCCTCTACATTGAAGACATCAAGCTGAGTGCCAGGAGGGATACAGACATCAACCTACTGCTCCACACCACCAACATCGGGATTCAACTCGGACTAGCAAAGTGTGGTCAGATGGTCTCCTAGAGAGGGAAGGTGGACAGAACTGAAGGGTTCAGACTACCAGAAGGTAACATAGCAGATGTTGAGGACAGCTGCAAGTACCTTGGGATCCCACATGCAGGAACCACAAAAAAGCCACAAGCAATTCAGCCATATCATGATCCGAATACCCACACACAGTAAGGCGAGTCCCAAAAAGTCATCTGAATGAGAAGAAGAAAATTCTGGCTGTCAACACTGATGCCCTGCCAGTAATCAGATACCCCACTGGCATAATAAACTGGGTAAATGAGGAGATAGAAGCCACTGATATCAAGAACAGGAAGTGCCTCCCAATCCATGTAGGCCTACCGTAGATCCATGCTCATCATGCTTACTGAATACCTCAGGCAGCAGAAGCTCACTGAAGAGGGAGAACAGACAGGACCATCATGGGAGGGCAAACCCCACAAGCAGGTAGAAGGAGTGGCTGATGTTTAAAAATCCTACCAGTGGCTGGAAAAGGCACAGAGGCACTGACCATGGCAGCACAGTAACAGGCTCTGAGCACAAGACAGACAGAGGCTGGGGTTTGCCATACCAGGCAGCAGCCCAGGTGCAGTGCAAAGATGCCTCCAAGACAATCCAGCGCATTACAGCGGGGTGTAAGATGCTAGCAGGCAGGGCAAACATGGAACGCAATAACCAAATGGCTGTATTAGTATACAGTAACATCTGTGTTGACTATGTGCTGAAAGTACCAAGGTCAAACTAGGACACACCTCTGAAGATGGTCAAGAATGACAGAGTCAACATCCTGTGGGACTTCCACATAAGGACTGACAAACTGGTAATGGCAAATCAAAAGGGCATAGTAGTGGTGGACAAACGCTACAGTATAGTAATAGATGTTGCAATCTCAAGTGACAGCAACATCAGGAAGAAGGAGCATGAGAAGCTGGAGAAATACCACGGAATGAAAGAAGAATTAGAAAGGATGTGGAAAGTGGAGTCCATATGTGTGTGTGTGTGTGTGTGTGTGTGTGTGTGTGTGTGTGTGTGTGTGTGTGTGTGCGCGTGTGTGCACTTCTGAGTCTGCCTGTGGAGAATACACACTCTGATCTGTGGGAGTACAGAGTGAGTAATACTGTAGATGTACCACTTCTCCAAGGGAACATTATTAGCTATTTTTATATGGCGTTTACGCTGGCACTCACTACTCTTAGCTGGCCACTGCTGAGCATTTGTACTGAGCTACACTGCTCATTGCCATCCATCCTGACACACTACACTTTGCACACACCAGGCATATTCCCAGGAGGCTGGAAATGACAGCCTTTGCAATCTGATGTGTAGTTGTGAGTGCTGTAATCTTGATGAAATCTAGTTTTCTGGAGGGAAACACTAGTGTGTTTGATGGAGTGGTGAATAACAAAGTGGGAAAGACTCTATCCTTGAATGCTTCAATCAGTATGCTATTACATAATATGACAAATCAGGGGCTACTCGTGACAGAATAAAACTGTGTGAATACAAGTCAAAGAAGTAATTATACATTTCCATTTATTCATTCACCCAGTCATTTATTAATTTGTTCATTGACTTGTTTAATATTTGTTTGTTTATTTCCTTACCTGCAGAACAAGTCCTGTAGACTACTGTAAACAGACTCACCAACCAAGGCTTCAAATTCACTTCTTTCTAGTTTACCTATTGCTGCACAACACATTACTGTTAGCATGAACTGGTCCTTAGGCTACTTACCAGTTTTCCTCTGAGTAGACAGCACGAGAAGAGTAAAGTGCTAATGCTAACTATGCAGCAATGACAAAACAAAGCTCCAGATTCTTGCAGTAGGCTCCCTGGTAGGCCCATCCTCCTGATGGGCTTTTAATGTGAAATACCTGAAGTGCTGAGACAAAATAAATTAGAGGCCCGTTTGCAAATAGTATGACAATCAGGCGCATTATTCTTAATGTTGTGAATGCTCCATATCACACATGTCAAACCCAAGGCCTGGGGACCAAATGTATTTCTTTTATTAATGGCCGTCCAGTATAGCGCTCACAGTACAAATCATCCCACAATATACTGCAACAGCAACTGTACGGTTATGACCAAGCAATAGATTGACAAGCGCCAAGCCCTATCTGGCATGAACAAAATGCCATAGCAGAGAAACTAGGCACTAAGACAGTAAAGCTCTGTAGTTTTTTACACCCTTTTCTGAAATCACAATACAGTTTTCTTAATGAAAAACAATTTTATTTTCATTCATTATATTTGTATTTCATTTTTGTTGAGAACATTTACAGTATGCTGGCTGATTATTATACTGTATGAAAACTGTCAATACTGGTTGGCTTGATTGCGACATACTTTTACATTTTGGCCCCTTGTGATTGAGTTTGATACCCTTGCTCTATACTCTGTGTTTGTATACATACAGTACAGACCCCTCAGCATGTGTGTATATGAGTTGTTTCTCTTGGGGGAAAGGGGGCGGGTGCGGGGGGGTTCTGACTTCACGGCACATATTATACATGTACACAGTTACTGTAGCTACAAAATCACAGCCTTATCCAAACTATGTACAATGCACAACGGAAGGAGAGAACCCTTGTGTTGACAACCGTCTGTTGCAGAGTAGAAGAAAGTAGAAGTAATTTGTGAATAAGATCAGTATTTGGGCTATAAAGACACACAAAGACACTAATTGAATTTAAGATGGAAGTTTTTATGTCACGTTGCAACAGGAGGATTGATTAACACATGTGCACTCATGTGCAGTTCAGCCCTACTATCAGGTGTATCCTTAACACAACATCCCTGGGCGAGCCCTTGTTATCCACTTGTCAAAAAACCCAACCCCCTTCCTCCCACACACATAAAATTTCATTTTTTTCTTTTTCCAGCATCTCTTCTTGTCACACCATCTACACACACACACACACACACACACACACACACACACCCTCCCCCCTGTTGTCTACCAACCAGTGAGTTCGTAACAAAGCACATTTCACAGAGTGTTTTATCCCCTGACACAAGCTCATCTCGCTCTTCTATTGATTCCTCACCTTCTCTCCATGCCTTCATCCATGTCTTGGTCCTTAGTCCTCCCCCTTTCTCCTACTCTCCACCCCCACTCCCCTCACCCACTCCCTGACAGGAGAGTACAGAATAATTGGAGAAGCCATCAACAAGAGGGAGGCAGTGGACAGCTAGGCAGGCGGGCGTCAGATGTGGTGAATACCATAGTCTCCCTGTCTCTCACTCTCTCTCTCCATCCTCACACTCATGGATGAGTGATGCCCCTGACAGACTGCATCCTCCGAGAGCCCCTTCTGGCAATTACTACACAACCACACAGACACACACACACTCACATCAGAGACTCCCACATCACTTAACCAGTTGTCATCAACTAAAAGGCCGAGCGGAAACACTCCATGGCCTCTACTCATCAACCTTTCAACGGTCACAGCACATACACACACTGCAGCGCACGTACACATGCATGCACTCCAGCCTGTAGTTCTTGATGACAATCTTTACCCCCACTCTTTTTGTATTGATCTGTGTTTGCCTCAGTCCACACACATCAGTTAGATGGCCAGCTACTGTAAAAGCCCAAGCACTTACACAGGGACAGAGGTTTATATGTCTGCATATTTCTATTTTCTATTTATTTTTTTGTGGCCCAATAGACACTTTTGATAATACTTACTAATTCCCATGGCTCATCCACATACTGTAATATGGCCCTATGATGAATTGGCAATTAACACAGAATCTCTCTTTTTAACGCGGAATATCGTGGAATTTGTCATAATTTGACTGAAATGCTGTTTTCGGGTGAAAGAGGTATCTTTCTAACTAAAAAAAAGAGAACTAAGACACTAACCCCTCAATACAGAGCTGAGCAGTTCCCAGGTGACTTCTATGTGTCAGCTGAACTGTTGTTTTGCAAATTCTGCAACATTCTGTTGACTGGAAGCGTAAAAATACATGCAAGGACCACCTACTGTCCAAGAGCCATGTGAAAAACAAGGAAATTATTTTTTTTTAAGTAATATATTTATTTTACTGGAAACAGTTTAAAGCTCAAGCATACTACTGTATTCTATTTAATGTATGTACATTTTAGACATTAACATTAAAAACACACTCTTTTTGGTAGTAAAATAAGAGTAAAAGGTAAAAAAAAAAAAAAAAAAGACAAGAGAGAAATTAAAACAGAAAAAAAAAGGAATTTGAGAAAAATTAAAACAGATTTTATAGGGCCCTACACATAGTTGACAGTTAACAGGCTGTATGTTCATACTGTAGCTAATGTGATCAGTGACAATAAGGTTTGATAACAGGTTTGACCATGTTTGGGTCCAATCCAGTTTAGAGTTGACTATATTTCAGGTTTGCCTAGAAGGGCACACAAATTATGGCAACAAAACACTAAGGTGCCATAACATTAAACAAAGATGTGTAACGTGTCTGTGTGTTTGTGTGTGATCCAGTTTGCTGTTTACAAAGGTTAAGCTTGAACAAGCCCTGTTTGGCCCGGCTGCAGCCCTGCAGACCTGTGAAGAGATGTTGCAGTGCTGGCAGAGCCGCTATGATGTCAGCCGCTCCAGGTGGGTGTGTCTACAGGATATGTCTTCGTGTGTGATGTCTCATGGCTTATGCATGATAAAAGAGGAGAGGGAAGCCCCTGCTGTTCTGCTACTGATTGTATTGATTATTTATTTTGTGTGTGTGTGTGTGTGTGTGCATGTGCATAATGTTATGCACTCCTGAGTTCCTTAATTGCGTAAGCGATGAAATTTCTCCATTGGTTGTCCAATGTTGCTCTTTCAAAGCACAGCCAGGCAGTATGTGTTATGTTACTGGGTGTGTGGGTGATGGTATTGTACATGTCCTCATGGTTGCATGCATGTGCATTGCAGTGAGACAGATGACAGCAGCAGTATACCAATGCCTGAAAGGACAGAGGTCATCCCTGCTGGAAGCAGGAAACCGTCCATCCACCTGACCCTGCCCGACTTCCAGGACAACTCCACTGGTCTGCTCAGTCTCTTGCTGGTTTAAGTGTTTCTAAAGATAGCATGTTTGGATTGCAGTATGCTGAATTGATTGTTTTCCTTCTAGATAGTTGAACGTTCGGGTTAGTTTCAATCCCCCTGCATTCTGCTTAATAGATCAAAACTACATATGTTTGCATGTGTGTATCTCAGCTGTGGCCCACAGATCTGCTCTATACATATGAATGATCTGACTCACCTCTCTGTCAGTGTCTCAGCCGGATCACGGGTCTGTACACTTGTCGTTCAGTCACAGGATACCTACTGATGTTGTGAAAATGAACAGAGAGCACTGAGCAGCCTCTCATCCTGAGCCTGGCTCTGTTCTGTCATGGTGTTACTTTCTGATCGCATAGTGATTTCTGTTTCATGATCCATCTTGTCATATTAAAGGGGCTTGAACTGAATCTGAATGTAGTTACTAGGGCCAACATTTTGTTTTCATGTGTGTAGCATCTAGTATCTGTAACATATTAACATTTCATTATGTTAAAATCAGGATCAGATTTCTTTAGTGCACCTACAGCTTTTGTCTTTTTACCTCCTTTCCCACAGGTTCATTGAGTCCTTCATCAGTTGCAGTGTCTCGCCTGGACGCGGCGCTCTCTGAGGTGTCGGACATGGGCTCCACCCGTCGCCACGGACCCACCCACATCTGGGCCACCCTAGAACGCATTTGGCTACAGGCTGGTACGACACTGATACACGTTGCTCTGACACAAGTTTTCAAAAGTTGGGGTTGGAATCTCTTGGAAAATTGGACTTGTCAACCGGGAATTTCTCCTCATTTTTAGTAATCACAATGTGTGCCAAATGGAGCTCTTGAAATGATAGAAGGAAGGGACTCTGCATGGATTTATTGACTGAGAGCTGAAAAAGAGTTGGTTATGAGGAAACTTTTCTTTTGTCATGATAATCATATTCCAGTTTTGTGATTCTCATGGTTATCAATACCCATTGACAATCCCATGTCCAAAATGAAAAGAACATTGATTTCAAACTTTTAAAGCTTTCCAGTTCTGTTTACAGTGAAACTGTTTGCATGTAGATTTTTAGCAGGCACCATCTTAAAGGAGTATTCCGGTAATTTTTGACCCCTAAATCGTTGTCCTGAAGGTCACGCAGTGTTGGGGGGAGCAAAAAACGCCACTAAAATTGATGCAGGCAAACCGGAGTTACACCATGGCTAGACGGCGCTAGGGATAGCAACAACGCTAACCTATGGGGGCAATTTTTTCAACCACAACAAAGACTCAAAAAACAATCAAATATCTACATGACTCAAATCCGTAAGCTTTGTGGAAACGGACGAAAAATGGACGAAATGAACGCAGAGTATGGACGAAAGGCTCCGTCCGTATCCATATGCATATTTAACGTTGAGCATAAATGGGCCTTTAGGCTATGGTGAGTGTCTACATGCAAAAACACAAAGTTTATACTGTTTATACTGTACACTATGAGTTCAGTGGTGTGTCATAAGGATTCCAGTCATGTACCATAGATATTTGATTGTTTTTTGAGTGTTTGTTGTGGTTGAAAGAATTGCCCCCATAGGTTAGCGTTGTCGGTATCCCAAGCGCCGTCTAGCCATGGTGTAACTCCAGTTTGCCTGCATCAATTTTAGTCGCATTTTTTGCTCCCCCAACACTGGGTGACCATCAGGACAACGATTTAGGGGTAAAAAATGACCGGAATTCTCCTTTAACAGGTGACAGGTGCCATTGACAATACTCACAATTACCTGCTCATCTGTACTGTGGTCATGGATTATTTTGCTGTTTGTTCTACAGGGAGTTGTTGGCCAACCTGCACACATATGCACACATTTTGAACACTGTTTCTGATTCCATTGGGTTCACCTACACTAGTTGGGAAAAACTTGCAATAACATCAGCGATATGGATATACAACAAAACAACTCCTGCCAGACATAACCTTGTTCACACAACATAATTGAGTGTGATTACTGCAGCCATTTTCTGCTACATTTACCATCACAAACAAGACTAAATAAGGAAAATGTTAACAATTTAGCGCTCAGAGCCATTTCAGTCCCATTGAGTGCTACATACCTTATGTAGGAGTCCACAGTTTACCTGCATACACGTGGTCACTGCTCTATTAAGGGCAGAATGGTAGTGATGCATACAGCTATTACTTCCACTTTTTCAGCCTTCAGTCTGTATGTGGAAGTTCACAAGAGAGCAGAGCATTAGCAGGAACTGAAGGGGGAGGAGCACGGTGATGCTCTGCACAAACAACACTCCAACTATCTGCTTAGCTTGAGTGGATGAGGCATGGGAATGGGAATCCATATAGCGACTGAGCGAAAGGCAGTGATGCAACCAGAATAGCAGTGGTGCTGGAGCAGAGAATGGGATGGGTGGAGAGGCCAAGGGGTCACGTCCCCCGTGGGCCGGCTGTAATTTGAAGGTTATTTTCTACGTCCGATCTGTGAACCTTTACTATTCCTCTGCTGAGAACAGGCAAAATAGAACACACTCGCTAAACTATGTGTGCGTGTGCGTGTGAGACCCCTCACTCAAGGCTGAGCCAGTTTTACCACCACCCGCCCCCCACAATCCAACCCCTCCCCTCCCCTTCCCTGGCCATCTTCCCAGCATTCCTCCTCACATCGGTCACTTCCTGTCTCAACCTCACACCCTCATTGACCGCATAGAAAAAAACCACACACACTGTAATAAGGATACAAGGGTCATTCTATGAAAATGGTAGCTTTTTGAACAGCAATTTCATGTTTCATTTGTATTATTTTTTAACAACTTAAACATGGTCACATAACAGTTAAAGGGACAACGAGGAGTTTGTATTTGGTTATAAAAAAGTCTCAAATTAATGTGGATGAATCTACGCTACCCACACTTGTTAATGGCTCCATTCTCGATAATTATATCGTTTTGTCTCTATCGTTATTTTGTTATTATTATTAGTGGCGGAAATGTTGGGTGAGCCGACCAGCATTTCCTACTTTCGGTTTCGCAGACGCTGCCCGGCGGGTCCTGGGAATAACGCAGCCGAATCGCCATTTATGGTCGGAAGTACGACGGTATCTGATCGTCTTCGAACCTCCAACTTTCATTCTTGATGAATGAAAACATTCTTGGCAAGACGTCCGTCTTGCGCCGGTCCAGGAATTTCACTGTGCGCACTGAGGCTCATGGGAAATGTAGTGTGAAAACACTTCACTTTCCAAAACTCCTCGTTGTCCCTTTAACCACTTACCATTATAAATCAACATAAATTACAGCTTAATGTATTTTAATATATTATGTTAAAAAATGCTTGTGGTGGTTGGTGTTAATGATCATCACTGGTGTTACTAACTAGAACAATAACACCAGTGACAGTAAGACTGGTGACACATCGACAGACAAGATGGCCTATTCAAGCAGGCAAAACCACACTTCTTAACTTGTAAATATATCAGCTTATCATACAATTTGATCAACTATTTTAATAAAATTTCCTTTCCCCTTACTATAAACTCAGTGATGCATCTTAAATCCTCACATGAAATTACTGGTTAAATCTTAAAATTGTCAACATATGAAAAGAAGGTGCTGACTAACCATGTGCTCTTCAAAATGGACACGCCTTTAACTCTTGACCCCAGAAGATGTTTGCAGAGATGAAGTAGTTTTAGGGTTTTACAAATAGTAACAACAGTGGCATGAAATCAAGGGACAGCTATTTTTTGTAAACTATTTAAATTATTTATTGATATTTTCATTTTTTAAAGTATTAAACCAAACAGCTATAACACTTTACTTTATTTAAAACAGGAGAAAAACATTTATTTAAATTCAAAATATGTCACTGAACCATGACTCCTTACCCGAGGGACAAGCCAAATTCATGTCACTAACCAGATTTTCAAGATATATTTTTTAAAAAAGTGCATTATAACTGTCTTATGCATTGTTTAATAACAATAACACACTTTAATTACAAAAAAACATGTATATTTTGTGTCATTGTTTAACACTTTTGAACGCTGTTCCATAATGCAGGGACAGGAAAGCCACCATTTCTAATGACCCACAAACACAAACACATGTAAGCATGTAAATGGACTGTATACATGTATACACTGATCTAATAGCTTCCTGAGCTCAGGTGACGAGCAGAAAGAGGGATTACATAACTTCTCACTGAATCGTTTTCCCCTGAAATGAAGCTATGAAAAGGAACCCTCGGGCTGGGAAACGGCTCTTTTTCATCTGACAGAGGTAGCATGCAGTATTCCCCATCTGTGAATGTATGAGACACAGGTAAACAAACAAAACATTCACTTGCCAAACACACACATGGGTTCACACAGCACTCAGGAGCAGACGGCGCGTACAATGTCTTTTGCACAGCACAGTTCACTCCATATCTCAGTCACACGCACACACACACACACACACACACACACACAGGGCTGTCTGTGTTGAGAGCCTAGAGGTTTCTTTCCCAGGGTTTCACTGGGTGTTGACCCCCCATTGACTCATGAGAATGATTGACAGGCTCCCTGCTACAGCATCCTGTCCATTCAGTGGTCTGCTCCGTCCGCAGGGGGCAGGTCCTCTGGTCCGCCCTCAGTCCGACGGCTTATCGGACAATGAAATTGCTTGTAGACATAATTCTGTGTATGTGTGTGTGTGTACATGTGTGTGTCTGGGGTTTGTCCTCATCTTCCCAGCAGCAGCAAAGAGAGGAGGCAGCCAGCTTCAGTATGTGATGGCCATATTTAGTCAAGACTTTCATGACTTCCCAGGCACTGCTCCCACTGTGTGTGTGCGTGTGTGCGTCTAAGTATAGTGTTTTGTGTTAGTATTTGAGTGCTGCACAGTTTACATTTGAACATGATACTGATGAATTCAAAGTTAAGTAATCTCACTTTCACTGTCTGTCCATGTCCACCACAGGGGAGCTGTTCATGGCAGACGGTCGACTGAAGGAGGCCCAGTTTTGCTTCACCGAGGCCAGCTCGCTCTTCCCAAATTCCTACTCGGTGCTGCTGCAGCGGGGCCGCCTGGCCGAGCTCCAGGGACAACTGGACGACGCCAAGGGCCTGTATGACGAGGCCCTGGCCATCCATCCCACAGGAGAGCGCATACTGGTGCACATGGTGAGAGACAGTGAAAGCTTTCCAGACTGTTCCTTTAGAATTTAAACAATTTCCACAATTTGAATCCACAAAATAAAATGACATGTAATTCAGTTTGACATGTATTCATACAAGCATTTTTAACAGGTTATAATCTATTATCTTAAAGGGATAGTTCAACATTTTGGCAAATTGGCCCATTGCTGTAATGACTAGTCTTAGGAGTAGGTTCCTTACCTTTAATTGTTAGTGCTAGCTATTTTTAGAATGGCGGAGCCGAGTCGCGAGTTGCTTAGAGCTAAGCTACGGAGGCTAATGGGATTTCTTGGTTTCCCTCATCAAACTCATCAAATACACAATCCAACAACTCCAAAATGCTCTGGTGGACAAGTTGTGACCTGCACATTCACCACGCTATGAGATAATAACGGAACAGAGTTGTTTTCGAGGTAAATTCATGCAAAACCGCTGATGCACATTCCCGTCGGGAGCAGTTTTTCGGCAAGCAGTCTCTGCATTTTCCGCAAGAACAACGCCGTCTCTTAACGTTTCGTTATTATCTCATAGCGTGGTGAATGTGCAGGTCACATTCACTTTTAAGGGATCTGTAAATTTTAGCATTGAAAGGATTTGTAAATCAATGTTTCATGGGATATTTTATCACAGCTTCATCTGCACTGCCATGTTTAATATCTAATAATACCTCATCAGGCTGAGCCAGGTGTGCTGGTGGTCGTATACTGTGCGTACTTGTCAGTGTGTGACAGTTTGGTTTGTGTTGCTGAGGTTAACAGGTAGTGTTTCCAACTCACTGACTTGGCTGCAAAGTACAATTACAAATATGAATCAATGATGTCACAAATATGCTAATTAGACCATAGTATCATTTAGAAACTATTCTATACTTGCAAGCTTTCAATTGAAAGTGAATTAGCTACTAGTTTTCACTAGTTTCTTGGCAGCTGGTTTTAATCATTATTCTTATTGAACTGAGCTAATCCATGCGTTTTCCAGCTTGTTCAAGCATTGTATGTAGTTGTATAGTGTTTGTATAGTGCCTGTCTGGAAACACGATATTAATGTTGGTTTATGGCGATTGTGTTATTGTTGTGTAATTGTGTGGCACATTAATATTAGGAGTTACTGTACTGTATCAAATTCAAGGCTGGTTTGCTATGAGCTGCTAATATTAGCTTGAGAGCTGGTGGTGGAGATGTCAGCTCCTCATAATCATTATTCTCCTCCCATGTGCAGCACTGCACTGTGTCAGTGTCAGGAGTGTGGTCATTATACTGTAGTAATATCACATTATATCCCAGTCATATTCTGAGACGTGTTAATTAGTCGTGGGCAAACTTCAAATTTCAGAAAATAGAAAGAAGCTTTGGTCCGTAACCAACAAAGGACAAACACCGCTCAAAGACTGGCTTTCTCTCGCCTCATCACTCCCCCACATTTCTTTCATCTGAGCAGATCCTCTCTCTCTCCACAGCATAAAGATAATCTCTCTCCCACTTCCACCCACTCTCTTACTCAGTCTCTCTCTCCCAGTCTGTCCCCCAGATGATCCACTGGATTAACCACAATTGTTCTGACCTTTGAACTATCTCTGTTGTCATGGTGCAGCGACTGGAGAGGGAGAAGACTCACACCACCTGATAGTTGCTCAGACACAGCTCACACACACACACACACACACAAACACACACACAGTGGGAGTAACTGTGGCCTCCATAGTGACCACAGATGTGCTGGTTGATATCGCTTTATACTTCAGCACTGGCCCCCTTGTGACCACATAAGGCTAATGCTTTTCCTCCTACTGTGCACTTTAGTCTGGGTGTGTTTGTATCCCTGCGTGTGTGTCTGTGTGCGTCTGTCCGCGTGTGTGTAGTAGTCCCTTTGGGGGAAGACAGAGGTACGCGTCTTTTCCATATTTGGCCTGTGGGAGAACCAATCCCAAGGGGTGAAAAGTTGAAACCAAGCCAGCTGGCAGTGTCCTACTCTGGGTCTCGTACAGGGCAGATGTGTTCTCCTTGTGTGAGTGAGTGTGTGCACATGTGCATGTGTTAAGCCATGACTTTGTTTGTGTATGCCTGTGCCCTCCTCCCATGGATTTGGCACACACATTGACTTTTTTGTGTGTATAAACTATATGCACACAGCAGGCTTCACAAAGTTTTAAGACTCCTTCACTTTTTGCACAATGCAGATTTATTTTTTTAAATGGATTTAGTTTTGGGGCCATCAAAACTAAATCCATTAACCCATAATGATAGAATGAAAACATTTATTCTGCCAAAGAAAAATCAAAACATTCAGTTTTCATCTTGTCACTGTGGGTTATTAAAGGTAGACCGAGGCAGAAAAAAAAGCATTTCCTTCTACAAATCTACAATACAGTGCAATGTGCTGAGTACTGAAGCTCCTGCATTATAAAGGCACATGTTGTAATAGGAACTGATATAACCCAAATACAAAAATGGTGCAATATGAAATTCAGTATGTTGTGGATTATACATTATACATGCTAATGGAGCAGGGTGCTAAATAGTTGCATCTTCCATGTCTGGAGCCTAAGTGGGACAGTGTGTGGGACATTTTTATTTGGAGCACAGTCCATATTTCTGGCTTGCATCAGCCCTCCAGAATACAACCTACAGTTGCTGCTACTCACTGGCTCTGGCTTCATGCACTTATTTTTATACTGTATCTGCTGTGGACACTTTGTGTGCCGGTGGCCCATTTATTCTGCTCTGCCTTAAGGGGAACTCTGATGATATTCTTGGTTGATATTCTTACACTTGAGCAATTATTCTGCAAAAGTACATACTGTACTTTCCTTGAATGTCCTTAAGATCTTTTACAGCCTTTTTTAGTGTTGAGCAGCGCTGAATAAAAACCTGCTCCTGCGCTCCTTCCACCACGGGACCTTTGTCTCATTTTCAATTTTTTTTTTCTGAACATGCAGGATCGTGTAAATATATGAACCATGTAAAATGTCTAATATTATTCATATGATTATTTGGCTTTTCATGGGCAGTTTACAGTTGCAATCTAAACTAATATAGGGACTCGCAGAGAAAGAGAACACTGTGTGATATGTAGCAAAGGCCTCCAGATTGTCTCCAATTGGTTAAATCTTTGCATTAAATGAAATATGAATTTTGTCATATTTAGTCTGAGCCATTCTCTTCAAATTTGGTACATACTTTAGTGATGAACTCATTAGATTTCTGACCCCTTCCACAGCAAGATATTGCTCAGCCTCTCTGATCCAAATCTACTGCAGGTGCATTGTGATATACAGGGCCGTTGCTAGGAATACTGGGTCCCCTGAAAGAATACCAAAGTGGCCCCCTCCCCCCTTACTTTTACACTTTTTTTCTTAGACTACGTATGTATTGTTTTTTTTATTTAGCCTACTTTGTTTTGATGCTAATGCAGCATTACTATGAATATTAATCAGGGTCTAAGCAGAATAATTCAGTCATACAAAGATTAGACTGGGTTTTTTTGTGGGCCCCACTGGGCGCTGGCCTGGGCCCCTAGAATTATCATCAACGCCCCTGACAGTAGTACTAGTATTAGTACACAGGCAGGGGAAACAACTAGCCTGGGTCCCTCAACAGAAACATAAAAGTAAAAGTAAGTACTGTACTTGATACTGTAACCATGTCTTGCTTAAAAAAAGAAACATTTGGGATCAGTGACTTTTCTTGTAGCTGCCAAGCAACAGTTGTGAATGAAGAACACACCGCGTGCAGGTATTTTGTGTAAAACAATTTTTACTCAAGAAACAGACAGACTCTGGATCTCCAGCTAAAACCACAAACTGTGCAGTACACTTAAGCTTTGGAGGCTTGTGTAGGCTTATGGTAGGATAGACAGATGGTTCATCCAATCATCTGTCAAATATTTTTTTTCAAAGTGCTGTCCGTCCCTTTTCCAAACATCAACAAAGCCCTCCCAGATGGCTCTGTGTAACAAACCATCTGGCACGTCAGGTTAAGTCTGGAGTGTAGTAGTAATTTTCTCCACAATAGCCACAGTAAATGGAAAGGGGGGAAATGTGAGTAAGGGAAACACGGAGCTGGAAGGCAGACAGAAGCTCCACAGCAGCTCCATAACACACCACCACCATCTTCCCTTATTCACCACTCGCCATTTTACTCCACTTCCACAGGTTGACATCATCTGTGCCTTTTGATTTTTTTTTTTATGAGAATGCATGTGTGTGTGTGTGTGTGTGTGTGTGTGTGTGTGTGTGTGTGTGTGAGAGAGAGAGAGAAAAAGAGATGCCGTAATCAGACAGTGACTCACGGCTCTAGTTAGCTGCTGGTTTCAGAGTATTTTGGGATGAATGAGGGTGTGTTAGTGAGAGTATAGGGCAGTGGTATGCTGTGTGGGTGCAGAAGTTAGCGTGTGCTAATGATTAGCTGCCGATTTCTGTTTTAATGTCTTGCGTGTCGTTGCAGCAGTCCCGCAGGTCTGATCGGATCTACACAGCTGTTGTGTTGGTCTGTCACCGCATCAGACATAGTCAGTCAGCTTTTACACATTTGTTTGTCTGTTAACCTCACCATAGTGTGGCATGTGGTGCATGTGCGTCTGTTGTGTGGCCCAGCCTTGCTTGCGGACATGGTATGAAATGAATCTGACCCACTCCCAACATCCTCCACATCTCATCCCTCCTGTTCACACACATATGCACACCTACGCACATTCACCAAGACTCACACACACACACACACACACACTTAACACAGACACTTTACTCCCCCCCCCTCTCCAACAGAGGCATATTCATACACAGCTTCACATATGCATGCATCCTCTCAAGGACGAGGACTTTGTGCTCATTGAATTAATTGCGTTCCAATTATCAAATGCCCCCCATCTCTCTCTTCCTCCCTCTCTTCCTCTCTCTCTCTCTCTCTCTTCCTCTCTCTCTCCTCTCCTTTCTGCGTGGATGGGGGTGGTTGTCAGCTGATTAGATAATGCAAATACATTATTTATAACACTTTGCTCGTTCTCGCCGCTTTATGGGATTGCCTAGCAACCAGGGAAATATATTCTATTGAGCAAGACCTCTGATAACCACAGAGGGAGGGAGGGAGAGAGAGAGAGAGAGAAGAGTGTGTCAGAGAGGGAGAGGGAGAGAGGAAGAAAAAAATCCGGGTTGTGATTGGGAGTTGGCTGGTGCTTCCGTTGCTATGTATGGCTCATCTGGGCTCACTTATTTTTTCCTCTTTCTTTGACACCTCTCTCTTTCTCTCTATCTCTTTTTCTTTCTATTCATTGTTCCCATTTTAGCTCTTTCTAGCTCGCGCACATTCTCTCTCTTGTCTTCTTCCCTTGCCTGTGGCTCCTGTATCACTCCTCTCTCATTCCTTCTCCCTCCTCTTTGTCGTTCCTGTTGCTATCTTTCCATATGAGTCTGTTTGTACCAGTGTTATGTTGACTTTTCTATATTCATGTGTCTGCTCCAACCTGTAGGAGGAGAATGCAGGAATCACTTAGACACATTTTTACATCCAACAGACACATGTGTACATGCAAGCGCTATCTTCCATAATGTGTGAACCATAATGGAGATAAATAACATGCAAAGGTCAGTGTGATCAATATCATATTGTGCTGTCAAGACGGAAACCTACTGTGAACAAAGAGGTTTCTAATGGGCGGGTCACTGGTTGGTGGGTCAGTCATTACACATTGTTCAAACCCAGGAAACTTTATTTAAATTTTGAAGGTCCTACAGTTTCCAAAGATACCGTCTGGTTAAATTTTATGGAAATGTACTGAATAGCACAATGTTTTTATTTGATGGAATGGTGGAGCACTTGATGGGATCTTGGGTTAAAGCAGAAGTAAGCAATATTTTTGTGTTAATATAAGTCTTAAATAGTTATATCTTCCGACAGCAATCACTTACATAGAGTGTTTGGACCGAAACACGGGTCTGTCAGTCACTCTGCTCTGCTCTGAGCCGAGGAGAAAACTTTCCTTGTATCCTACAACCTTTATCCAATGAGGAGAGAGAACGGCATGAAGGGCTGTGTGTGCAGCCAAGGGATGCGCCTGAATGTGGTGACGTAGGGACGAGGACCAATAGATCCATGACGAGGGCGGGGGCTGCTAACTCCATCGGCTGACAAGATGTTATGGTGCGTTCAAGGCAACCCGTAACTCGTGTTTTTCCGACCTGTGAAGTCGTACCAGTTTGATCTGGTACGAGTTCACGGGTCGGAAGTTACGAGTGGCCGTTATAGTGACTTTCACAGGCAACAGGTCGGAAAAACACGAGTGGGTTGCCTGGAACGCTACAAAGTCGTAAGTCGTGACTTGAAGCCGTAACTTACGGTTTCAAAAGCCTGCCTGGAACGCAGCATTAGCCAAAACGACCGGATCGCTTACTTCTGCTTTAATATATTTCACTGATTCTGAGCTTCATTGATAAGTTCAAGTGAGCTAAAAGAGAAGATACACGCATAATACTGTCAAGCAGCTAGAATAAAGATGATGATTTTGCCATTGTTTAGCTTAGTATCAATCCAGGTAACAGAAACCCTGGCTCTATCCAGCTCCTTTCTCCCTGTTTTCAGTCTTTATAAGAAGCTAAGCTAATCAACTGCAAGCCATGGCTTTATTATGAGATTAAACAGGGAAAGTGTAGATTAAAGAGTTAATACCTAAGCAAAGTTCAAGCACACATGACCATGGTAAATATAGTAGCCTTGTCTCACCTCATCTCTCCCTGTCTGCCCAGACTTAACCACTGATGGGATTAAGGGTGAAGGTGGAGGCTCTCTTCCAGGTTCAGTGGCAGGGCATGGGGCCACTGGGTTACACTGAGTGGATGTGTGTAGTAGATGTTCGCCTACATGGGTTCAACAGATGGTTATTTAGTGTCATAACAAGCCCTCTGGCTGAAGCATTACATTATTACTATTATCCTTTTGGACCTTAGCGACCAAAACCGTTCCAGTCACCCACTAAACCACTCAACACGACAGAAACTGTAACATAACAACCTTTATTGTAAACTGGAAGAATTATTAGCTTCTCTTTATTCTACACTGTGCCTGGTCAGTCCCTGCTCCTCAGCTATGTAGGCAGCATGGCTGACAACAGCAGATTGCAAGTCTATATTTAGAGTTCAGATGTCTCTACACTGTCTAGAAGATACTAATTCCTCTGCTCAGTGTTTTCTGGGAACTGTTCCATATGACCATCTTGTGACTGACTGATTTTGTATTTATTTCATATACAATTGCTTTAGAAAGTATTCATCCTGGGTGCTCCGCTGGTTCAGCCCGTAAAGCGCAGCCCATGTAGACATAGTCCTTATACCACAGTGACCTGGCACTCCTTCTCCCCATATTTCTGGTCTCTCATACTGTCCTGTCATGATAAAGGTACTAAAAGACCAAAAATATATCATTTTTAAAAAGAACCTCCACACGTCATCTATGCAACTTGTAATGAAATGCTTTAATGTTATCTTATAGCAGAAAAGTTTTTAGGTGATAAAGAAGTTACCCAGTAAATCTTGCTCCCATACATAAATCCCTATGGTTGCTGCTTAACTTTAGTTGGCATGTAAGAACATTACAAAGAACTCTCTGTCTTTGTCTTTGAAAAATAAATTACATTAGCTGATACCAAAGAACAAAAACGAATTTCCCCAATGCTAATCAATTCTATAATCAAATCTCTGCTGGGTGTGTTTTCTTTGTGACATCCAGGAAGCTTTTTTATTGCCTTCAATCTAGCTGATGGAAATGCACTTAATTAAATACTGTTTATTGTTGCAGCATTTCAAAAGTTTGGTTAAATTTCACCTAAAAGATGGATGAAAACAGCACTGCCCACTCACTCAGTTTGGCTTAGTTCAGCTCAGTTGCGCTTTAATGGCACGACAAGAAACCAACCTATGCTGCCAAGCCTGATGGGATCAGCTGAGGTAAAACTGGAGACAGATGGCTCCGAGTAATTAAAGCGAAACCAATAGATACCAGTTTTATCTGTGTAATGCCAGAAACACTCAGTAGCAATCTCAGTGTTCTTCAACACTCACACTCACATCCTTTTTTTTTAATCTGTTCACTCTCCTACCCCCTCTTTTATCTTTTTTCATGGCTGCATTTATAAAGCGCTTTCATCCATAACACCTTACAATTTCTCTCATTCACCCATTCATATTCATACAACAATGTAAAGTAAGCCGCCATGACTTGATCATCACAGGCAATTGAAGATCCAGTGTCTTGCCCAAGGACACTGTGGGTTGGGATTGAACCACCAACTCTGCAATTTGTATACTTGGCCCGTGTCTCATTTTCTGTTGTCACACTCATAGGACACCTTCACCTTCTCCATCTAACCTCATCTAACTTTCTGTTCTGTCTCAAAATGTAAGGCAATAGTTCCATTTTTGTCTGTTATGACCATTGTGTGTGTTAGTGCTGTGCTGTGCAGCATTAGCCTTCCCTGACATGAAGACAATGACCAAAGCCTCTAAAAACTCACTCACATTTAATTTACACAACAACCCAACTTTTTCTTTGTTAAGCAAAAGTTACACCCACAGCTAGTGGGTGTAACTGTGTATGATGAAGTCTTGTCAGGGCCTATTAGATTATCTGCAATGTCCATTTGCACAGGGTTGTTAACCTCACTCTCATATTTCAGTTTCAGTTTGATTAGAGGAAAAACTGATTACTTTCTTGCTGGCTTAATGGCTTCTTCAATAGTTACACATACAGGATCTTGCTCCATCTCAAATCCACCCTTAGCACAACAGTTTGCCACTGATACTGTAAAATGCAGACAAAGGTCACAAAAGTCAAGAGCTTTATCTTGCTCCAGCATGCAGGTACACACTGATCAGGCATTTCATTCTGACCACCTGCCCTAATATTGTGTTGGTCCCTTTTTCGGTCAAATACACAACAAACTGCGCTGCACTGTGTTGTGACAGCTTTCTATCAGAAGCAGCATGAACTTATTCAGCAGTCTGAGCAACAGTAGCTGGTCTGTTGGATGGGAGCACACGGGCCATGCAGCCTTCTCTCCCCACATGTATCAATGAGCCTGTGGCCGCTTCACCACTGTTCCTCCACTTTGATAGATCCTGACCACTGCAGACCGGGAACAGCCCACAAGAGCTGCAGCTGCAGCACATCAGAGACCCAGTCACCCTTGTAGAACTGGATCAGATCCTTACTCTGCCCATTTTTCAACTTTGAGGTCAACATGTTCACCTGCTGCCTAATAAATCCCACCCACTAACAGGTGCCACGATGAAGTGCTAGACTGTTATTCACTTATGGTACTGTATACCTGATTGGTGTAAATACCTGTGTGACTGGGCCAGTTTTTGTCAGTTTAGAACCATCATGTTTACAAGCATTGCACATGTCCAGCCCATTGCATGCAGATCAACAGTGGTCAAGAAAAAACTTAAAGGGATGGTTCAACATTTTGGCAAATTGCCATAATCCCTATAGTTATAGCAGTAGCAGTGTTTCCCATACATTCATTTATTCATGGTGGCCCGTTCATTCATCCCTGCATAGCGCTCGTTCTCCGTTATTGTCGTTCACACACACAGACGAGTGTGCATGCATGAAAGTAGTGCGCAGTAAAATAGACTCGCACGGTCTGTTGTTTTCGATTCATGCAAAACTGCTGATGCGCATTCCTGTCAAGAGCAGTTTTTCGGCAAGCAGTATCTGCATTTGCCTCTAAAACAACTCTGTATCATAACGTTCCATTATTATCTCATAGCGTGGTGAATGTGCAGGTCACAACTTGTCCACCAGAGCGTTCTGGAGTTGTTGGATTGTGTATTTGATGAGGGAAACCAAGAAATCCCCACTAGCCTCCGTAGCGTAGCTCTGAGCAGCTCACGGCTTGGCTCCACTATTCTAAAAATAGCTTGCACTGACAAATGAAGCTAATGAATCTACTGCTATGACTACAGCAATTATGGCAATGGGCCAATTTTATCCTTTTAAACACATTTAGACACATTAAAAACTATAAACTATACAAATTATGTTTGGTAAATTTATTTACTGTATTGACTTTGACCAGGCTAGATGTTCAGTCCTGCCAAGTTAAGCTAATTATGTCTTGTACCTAATGGACAGATGTAAGGTTAACATGATCTATTTTTCTCCTAGAAAAATACCCCACTCTTAAAATAAACTAAAACTGTTTTTTAAAACATTTTACATGATGTATTGTTGGCCATGTTTATCGGCATAACTGTAGTGTGTGTGTGTGTGTGTGTGTGTGTGTGTGTGTGTGTGTGTGTGTTAGCCCAGGAGCTGAATGTGTTTATGCTAGAAACTGGAACAATGTAACCCCTGTGTGTCTGGAGACTGGAGAGCACAGACAGTAAGATGTGGAAGCTAGTGGCTAAACCAGCGGCAAGGAATACATCATCCACCTCCAGCAAACACCCGTACACACTTCTGCTACTGTATACACACAAACACACACACACAAGCTGGTAAATCTGTGTGCGCATCCTTTGACAGGTTTTCTCAGTACCCAAGAGTTTCGATCTTCCTCTGTTTCCCACACAGCAGCACTGTCAAAAGAAGAACAGAGGAAGAGGGAGAGAATGTGTGCGTGCACACGTGCGCACGTATATGTGTGTTGTTTTGTGTGTATGGTTGTGTGTTTGTGCGTGCGTGTGTGCTCTTATTGAAAGTTGCAACAGAGCCCCTAGACAGCTATGTGAATTTCAGTCCAATTAATCTGGAGCTGCATAACAAGACTCGTCTGTCTGACCTCAGGCCAGCAAAGAGAATGTGTACGGTTGTGCGTGCGTGCATGTGTGTGTGCATCATTGCATGCATGCATGTTTGTGTGTGTAACAGATATTCAAAGTGAGGGAGGGGATGATATTGTGCAAGAGTGTCTGCCTGTTGTCACCTTGAGACTGCATATCATGCATGACAGTGTAGCTTTCATGTGTGTGTGTGTCTGTGCAATATGTTTTTGCGTGAGACAGATTTAGCTTCATGCTGTTGGTCAGTTGGGTTAAGCCCTCTGATGAAACAGTGCAGACACACACACTCACACACACTCACACAAAGTTCTGGATGTCACAACACTTTAATATCCCTCACTTTCTCACTCTTACTCTTTTCGACACACACACAAGCCACTTACTCAGTGTATGCATCCATACATTTTATATGAAATAGCCTACTTCTGTCCTCCCATCTTCAGCCATTTCTGCCACACACACACATTCATATACAGTTCACACTGATACAGTCTAAAACCAGTGAGTGTGGAAATCGCATGCATACCCACCACTCTGCCTGGCAGAGCCCTGGGCAGTCGTTGCCCAGCACGCCACCGCAGATGAACACTTTGGAATAACATGTTCTTTAAAGGTACATACCAGTATATTTTATAGCATTTTTATTATTAATGTTCTGCCTTCCACCAGAGACACTGATTTCAATTCAAACTCAAGATGTTTTTGAATCTTGAGTTTTGAATTGTTTGGGGGAGACGGTTACAGCCAGATGCCTTATTGTCTGTCTTCTTACTTACCTGGCTTGTGGACTTAATCAGCTGGTAAGCCAGGAATCACCTGGTTTTGCTCATGGTTGGAGGATGTGTGGATGCTGTGGATGGGGCTGCAGCATGCAAGGCTAACATTGTGCTTGCTGTTGATAAGTTAATGCTTCCAAAATGTAAGCTAGATACAGTAGGCTACAGTAGTAAATCATAATGTCATGGTCTACACATGCTAAACATAGAATATCATATGTGATGATAATAATAATGATAATAACGATAATAATGAGAAGAAGACAAATAAGAATAATTCTTTATTTATATAGTCTGTAAAATAAAGCTATCTATCTATCTATCTATCTATCTATCTATCTATCTATCTATCTATCTATCTATCTATCTATCTATCTATCTATCTATCTATCTATAGCACTTTTCACAGCTCAGAGTCACAAAATGCTTCACAAACAGTTTAAAAGACACAGAAAACAAGGCATCAGAAAGAAAACACCATACATATGTGTGACAGTGGGAAAACAACACTGAATATAACAATTAAATATCTCACGATTCAAAAGCTTGTGGAAAAAAAGGTACGTTTATAGCTGCGCCTTGAAGAGGCTCTTCAGTGTGGGGGGAGGGCATTCCAGAGCTTGGGGGCCACAGATGAAAAGGCTCGGTTGCCTTATGTTTTAAGACTGGTCCAGGGCACAGCCAGGATGTTTGAGTATGGATGAGTTGGAGTTGTTGGAATAGCTGTTGCAGTGTATTATGGGATTTGTAGTGTGAGAAGGGTGAGCACAATACTGGCGGGCCATTAATAATAGAAATATTTTCTCACAGGCCACATAAAATTGTATAGTGGACCAAATTTTACCTGTGTGAAGTAAAATAATGAGTAGGCTAGCCTACACAATTTGTGCTATGGCCACATAGCTAACGTTAGCATTAGCAGCTGTTTTATCACCAGTCAGTAAGAAATGTTGTCAGTTCAGCATCAAACATTGTTGCCGTCAGTCTTGGAGATAAGCATGGCAATGTTAACTTGTACGTTGTTTCTTTTACTCAAATCGGCACGCTAACCAGCCAGCCCCAGCATGTTTCTATGGCAACTCACTGTAGCCTCCAATCCATCCTGAAGATATAGGCTAATACTGGTGAGAGGATGTATTACAACCTTTTTTTTAATGTAAAAGCCACAATATTGCCGAAGCTCGTCACGCGTCAATCAACTCCACACAGTCTCACTCAATGTTAACTATATAGCCTACTTCCAGAGCAGTCACATAATTGTACTGTACAGAGGCCTATAGGTTTAACATTGCAGTACAAAATGTTAGGAAGCTTGTTCCAAGACATCCATGGTTGTCTTTTGGGTGTGACCTCCCAATACTCTTTTTGTCAGCCGGTTCTTATAAATGTTAGATTTTGCCAGAGGGGTTACAGTTGAACATATCCTCTGACATGAAATGATGTTCCAACTGTTTGATGGGATGTAAGTCACTGTAAGTTAATGGCCAGTCTCAGTGCATTAACTGAATCCAGTAAAACCAGGCATTTTTCTCATGATTTGTGGATTTTCTCCCCGACATCAGCACATCGGTGAAAACCCAGTTGAATATGACTCAGTCAAGAGTAGTACAGTTTGTTGTTGCTGCTGTTTTAAAATTCTAAACTAGTCCACAGGACAGCAGGCTTTATAATCCAAGATTTGGATTTTATTTTTTTTGTAAAAAGCCACCATCTGCTTACTTGGTCTTAGCATGCCATGAAAAATGTTTTAATGGTCAACATTAAGGATAAAAAAAATGGTGTATTGTGAAAATGAGAGCATACCATAGGTCAGCTTTTTGACTTAACAAATTCAGCAACATTGTTCTATTTGAATCCCTGTTTGATTACCTTTTATTCTACTAAATAAAGGTTCAAATAATCAATCAAATCTTCATGACACATTTTCTGCCATTAATGGGAATGTCTGATTTCTTTCACTTAACATGAAGAGCAGCCAAACAGTAGTAAACACTTGTGTTACTGCTGAATTAAATTTCCTTTTATTTCTTGTCTCTCTGCCGATCTGTTTGCTCAGGGCCGTTTACTGGTGAGGAACGGACGTGTCCACCTGGGAGAGAAGGTCCTGCGTGATGCGGTTCAGGTCCACAGCACTTCCCATGAAGCGTGGAGCGGCCTGGGCGAGGCCCTGCAGTGTCAGCGCTCCAGTCAGGCCCCAGACTGCTTCCTGACGGCCCTGGAGCTCGAGGCTTCCTGCCCCATCCGTCCCTTTACCATCATCCCCAGGGAGCTCTGAGGGGCCTGGGCTGGGGTCGAGTGGAGCTTTGGGTTCACATTATAAAGGAGTCTGTATGCAGATACAAAAACAGAAATGCTGGCTGGAAATCGACTCAAATCGAAGAATAGTTTGACATTCAGGGAGTAAGATGAGACATCTGTCTAATAATTATGAATCTACTGAGCTTTCATCATCTTTGGACAACTGTCTTTATGCTAATAACTTGCAGTAACCCTGAAAGCTCAACACTGCATCTTAAGAAAATACAATACAAAATTGCAAAACACAAGAACCACCCCCCCCTTCAATCTGTGCTACTTGCTATGCATTTTTGTATTAGTAAGTTGCAGTGCACTGAGCTCTCTGGGCCACTGTACTAACAGTCTCCTGCTTGTGATTTCATAGCAGAAAGATATGAGAATGGAACTAATTTTATCAATGTATAAGTAGCGGGAAAAAAAAGAGCCCCTCCCCAATTTTGTAGCATTCTATACCCTGATGAGTATGTTCTCAGGAATTGAATTGAGACCTCCACTGTACATTCCTAGCATCCACTCTCAAAAAGCTGTATGGAATGAAGAATGGAACAAATATTTATGTTTGCCTATAACATACATACAGTATACTGTATAACCTCAGGAGACTGATCCAGGTTTCATAATGAATAGAAAAAAAAATTACCAAAGATTCTTTTGCAAGTATTACAAAAATGATGATTAACATTTGTAATGACCTTTAATGGCAGAGATGTGCTGGTTACGTCTTGACATAGAATGTATGTTGTTATGTTGTGTGTTATATGTGGAAGCAGATAGGTGGATCATGTGAAGGCTGACAGTCACAACAGCAGCTCCACTTCAGATTTATTTTAGCCTTTGATTTGTTCTGATGTATTCACAGATTTTATGTGCACACACACACACACACACACACACACAGTCATTTCCTATGTCATTATTATGTGTGTATCCCTGTGTTTTCATACCGTGTGTCTTTATGTAATGAATCTTCATGCGTGCGTGTTTGTTAAGGACCGTCCCTCTGGGGTGTTATCGGTCCCTGTTATGTTTGTTCTTTTTGCACAGTACAGTAGTCGACTCATCCCCTAATAAATAAATATGTGTGTCTGTGTGCGTGTGTGTGTGTTGTTTTTTCTGTTTGTGTTTTTGAACTCATCTGTTTGTAATGCTTTCTATTCTAAACAACAATGGCTTTTGAAAACCACTGCTGGATGCCACGTCTTCACCTGCCTTGTCACTTGTGACTAATGGACATCACTTCCGAGTGCCTAACCACATTAATGTGAGCAGTGGGACTGGGCTGCTGGCTTATGTAATACTGCCAGCACAGTTTTCTGCCTCCAACTCCCTCCTCCTCCTCCTCCTCCTTTCTCTCTCTCTCTCTCTCCTTCCTCCTCTATCTCTGTGTGTCTCTCGCTCTTTCCCGGCTCGCCTGATGTGATGTGATGTGGCTTGGTTGCCTAGCAGCCATCCCCTAGTTGGAGTAACTGGGGAAGCGGAGAGATATCTGGTCTGCCGAACAACACACACACACACACACACACACACAGTGAGAGGCAGATAATGCCCCTGTTGTGTGGTTTTACAGGCTTGACAGTGTCTGTTTGATGTCTGCTGTTACCATGTGAGGTATGAGCCAGCTATAATCAATGTCTCAGCCTGCTGTAAATTGATTTGTGTTATGGGAAGAGTCCCTGTCTTTGCTCTCAGCAAACCCACAATTTCTTTACCACCCTGCCTCCCTGCGGGGCTACAAACACTAATCTCTAACCTCTCTGTCTTATTTTAAATCTCCACTATCACCCACATCCCCGACGCTCGCAGCATGAAAATCTCATTCATCAATACTTTGATTTTCACAGAGGAATTATCGATCACTGTCTCCTCTTTTCTGCCATCCGCAAAATCTATTTTTACTTTTTCTCCCTCCTTGCTTGGCGACTCTCCCTTGTTCCATCCTCTCCTCATTAGCACTGTGTGTGACACCTACACAGGGGCTTCGGGAGATGAATGGTCTAATCCCTGTGGGGAAGGAGTGAAATATTACATGGTGTGCTCACACATGTAGAAATACACATGTTCACACTGACACATGAACATGTTGTGCTGCACAGCGGCTGTGCTCATGCATACACACACACACACATGGCATGGTCAGCTCTGGTAAAAGGAGACAGATTAATGGAGGACGTGACCCACTGAGCAACAACAGGCAGATAAAGTGATGTTTTTTTGAGTGCCACACACACAAACACAATTCTCACGTATACACACATTCAGTTCATATTAAGTTGAACGCATTAGATCTCACTTATTTTCCTTCCTTCTATGTGATGGTGATGTCAGAGGACTCAGGTATATCACTCTCTTGCTGCAACAAATTGAGCTTCTCAACAATAGGGTCGCCATTGACCCATTTAATGCATAAAAGTACCACATAAATCAAGGCTTTTTGACTTTGTCAGGATGGAACTTATATTTAAACAAAATAAAACAGAAAAAAAATTCACAAAATTCTAAAATGTTCTGGTTAAATTCATGACATTTGTGTTGTTAGGGTCGGTTTCGGATAAAAACAATAATTAGGGTTAAAACTGAAATCAGTAAAATCAGTAAAACCAATGTGTTCATGGATAAGGAAGCCTAACAACGTAACCAAGAGATGAGAAACAAATGGGATGATAAATCATTGATTTTAATGTGTTTTACAGCCATTTCAAGACTCGGGTCAGAACCGACCCTAACACAAGAGATGGTAGCAGAAAGCTGACAAGAGGAAGGTTACATTGACAAAAAAGGCCCAGGGTCCACACCAAAAATATTAA
Source organism: Trachurus japonicus (assembly GCF_045865225.1). Taxonomy (NCBI): domain Eukaryota; kingdom Metazoa; phylum Chordata; class Actinopteri; order Carangiformes; family Carangidae; genus Trachurus; species Trachurus japonicus. The sequence goes on along the minus strand of NC_140921.1, from coordinate 26,553,569 downwards.
AACCAATATTTTCATGGATAAAGAAGCCTAACAACATGACCAAGAGATGAAAAACTAATTGGATGAAAAAAACAATGTTTTTAGTGTGTTTTACAGCTGACCCTAACACAAGAGATGGTATCAGAAAGCTGACACAAGATGAAGGTTAACAGAAGGGTGGGTCCATATATTTTATACCAGCAAACAAATAAAAAGTGGTGACCGCTTAGAGTGAGCTGTGCATGGCCTGGGTATTCAGGGCACTGTGGTGCATGTGTGTGTGTGTGTGTGTGTGTGTGTGTGTGTGTGTGTGTGTGTGTGTGTGTGTGTGTGTGTGTGTCAATGCCAGCTCAGCTAGGGGCATATGGAGGGCACAGGCTGGGTGGTGTTGGTGGAGGAAACCATAAACCATCATTGTGATGACCAAACAAGGCCGAAGAGTCACGGATCGGTGAGGGGTGTGATGGAGGTTACAAGGATCAAATGCAGTTCCATAATCTCATTTATAAATTAAATGGCTGTTACTGTAGATGTACATAGATCATCCCTGGGAGCCAAATGTGTCCCAGCAGAGTTCAGATGCTGTAAAGAAAACAGCCTAAAGGTGAGGAGTAGACACAGTATACTGTATGCTGAGAAATACAATATTTTATTTTTAAATATTTCAACATTTTGGCAAATTCGCCCATTGCCATAATCCCTTTGGGAGTAGGTTTGTTACCTTTAATTGTCAGTGCAAGCCGCATTTAGATCGGCGGGGCAGAGATGTGAGCTCTGCATGGCACACAATATTTCTGGCTTTCCCTCATCAAACTCCTCAAATACACAACCCAACAACTCCAAAACGCTCTCATGGACAAGTTGCACATTCACCACGCTATGAAATAATAATGTAACATTACGAGATTGAGTTGTTTTTTAGGCAAATAGTACGTAGCCGGAACTACATCCCAGACACGGCTGCTCAGCAGAGTGACTTCAAAAGCAAAAGTAATTCAGAGTATTTGCTTTATGTATCTTAACGTATTATTTCATAGTGTGGTGAATGTGCAGGTCACGACTTGTCCACCAAAGTGTTTTGGAGTTGTTGGATTATGTATTTAGTTTGATGAGGGAAACTTAGAAATACCATGATCCTCCATTGCGTTAGCTGAGCAGCTCGCGTCTCTGCCCCGCCAATCTAAAAATGCCTTGCACCGACAATTAAAGCAGAAGTAAGCGATCCGGTCGTTTTGGGTAATGCTGCGTTCCAGGCAGACTTTTGAAACCGTAAATTACAGCTTCAAGTCACAATTTACGACTTTGTAGCGTTCCAGGCAACCCGCTCGTGTTTTTCCGACCTGTTTTACCTGTGAAAGTCACTATAACTGCCACTCGTAACTTCCGACCCGTGAACTCGTACCAGATCGAACTGGTATGACTTCACAGGTCGGAAAAACACGAGTTACGAGTTGCCTTGAACGCACCATAACAGTCCTCGTCCCTACGTCACCACATTCAGGCGCATCCCTTGGCTGCACACACAGCCCTGCATGCCTTTCTCTCTCCTCATTGGATAAAAATTGTAGGATACGAGAAAAGTTTTCTCCTCGGCTCAGAGCAGAGCAGAGTGACTGACAGACCCGTGTTTTGATCCAAACACTCTATGTAAGTGATTGCTGTTGGAAGATATAACTATTTAAGACTTATATTAACACAAAAATATCGCTTACTTCTGCTTTAAAGGTAATGAACCTACTCGTAGGGATTATGGCAATGTATGGCAAAATGTTGAAATATCCCTTTAAGAACAAATTCTTATTTACAATGGTAAAGTATTTAGTTAGTATAATGGCGAGGCCCTTTGAGGAAGAGGGGGGAGGGGCTGGAAAGGATTATAAAATTCAAATTGTTAGCATACCATCAACAGATTATGCATGCAAGTATCAATATTCAAAACAAACATATCCAGCACGGGATGTTAGTGGGTCAGGAAGCAGTTGCATGTTGAATTGCTGAGAATGTTCATAATAAAGACTCTGAATGCTGACGTGGAGATGAAATCGTCCAGTTTAATGTAGATTGTTCCAGCTTGTGAGTGCGACTGCAGCAGATTGGAATGCCAGTTGACCAGTTGAGTATTTATGTAATCTTCAACAAAATAAGGTGAGCAGAGCAGGCGTTGAAGGCAGCAGATGCAATTTACAGCAAGCTACAGTACACAGGTAAGTGTGTAAATGTATCAAACCATTCTTTCAGGGCTTCTGCAAAACTCTATGAAAGCTGTGAATAGAGAGTGCAAGCGTGAAGGCAAGGTCACACTTTCAAGTTCAAAAAATAAAACTTTCACTCTGCAAACCGCAAGTCGCAGCCCAAATAACCCTGCTGAATGATGTGCAATCAGTGTTGTTATCCTGACGTTGTTGCCACACACAGCATTAGACAGATTTAAGAGCTGCTCTGATGTTCATTTATGAGGCTGAAATGATCAAGCGCAGAGTCAACTAACACCGCCATAAAGAGCAGCTTGGCAGGCGCTGTGTTCTCCTCCATCAGTCTCTCCAGCTCACCTGATCACCCTCCAGCTCTCTTGGTCCAGGTCCACACATGCCACATCGGTGCCAGCACCATTACCCACTTAAACAATGACCCCCCTTTGTTCGCTAACAGTCGCCCATTGGAGCTGATTAAACTTTTAAATGTCATTTAATAGAAGCGTAATGTTGCTCCGATGTGTCTGTCAGCAGCCTGAGGGAAAGGGGGTAAAAGGAAACCTGGTCACCCTGCTGGCATGTCACACTGCCCGCTGGATTCCTCAGCTGGCTAGTCATCACCCTTAGAGTGGGATGTGGTGATGAGAGGGAATGTGACCTGGACTTAAAGGAGACACGAGGGAGCAGCACCTCTGAACCTGCTACCTCTTTGTTTGACCCTCTCGCCGCTGGCTGGAGTTTCTCAAGGTGCTCGTGTTAAACAACCGCTGAGAAAGGGAGACAAAGCCCCGGTGCTGTGATACAGGGAGGCCATTTTAGTTCAGCACAATGTCAACGAGCACAACAAAGGCCGTTCTGTCTGTGGGTTTTGTTTGTTTGGCGACCTTTAGCTGGGGCTCAGCAACTGATGATGGCATTCGTCCCACACCAGTATTGGATTATGGATATTTTTAAGTCACCTCAGATTCTTAGGAAATTCCAGTATTCTGCCTCCGTCATCACTCTGGAGCAGGGTCCCATTTTCTCAGCATGCTGTCCTGCGTTAACTGTTAATTTGATGTGGTTGAGTGTGACCCACCTCCTGCAGGAAGCTGCCAAAAACACTGATTTCTCCCGGACCCTTGCTGATGTGCTGAGCTGATGTGCTTCCTGAGCACGCTCATTAAGATCTCCCTGGAAGTCGAGGTTGATGTTTTTTGCTCTGTGTAGCTATGCCCTCACACTAAATGCTTATAATTTTTTCTTTAAATACTACAATTCCACTGTGCAGGCACGAGTCAAACATTAGATTACATGTCAGTCACCTTCTCAACTCCTCATGCTGATCAGTTTCTCTTCAATGTTGATACAAGTTCCACTTCCTCTTTTAGTGCAAGATTTATTTATCCCTTTATCTTGTGTTAGCTTTCTACTGCCATCTATGGAGTTCGGGTCAGTTTTGACCTGTGTTTTAAATCCACTGTAAAACACACTAAAAACTTTTTTTTTTCATCCAATTTTCTTCTCTTGGTTACATTGTTAGGCTTCTTTATCCATGAAAATATTGGTTTCAATATTTCTGGTGTGGGTCCCTGGACCTTTTTTTTATCAGTATACCCCTTGGCTTCAATTGAACCTTTCTATTGTCAGCTTTCTGCTACCATCTATGGTGTTAGGGTCGGTTCTGACCCGAGTCTTAAATCAGCTGTAAAACACATTAAAAACAATGATTTATCATCCCATTTGTTTCTCATCTCTTGGTTATGTTGTTTAGCTTCTTTATCCATGAAAAGGTTGGTTTTGCACTTGTGATTTCAGGTTTAACTCTCATTATTGTTCTTATCGTTATAACCGGGTCAGAATTGACCCTAACACCACAAATGTCATAATTTTAACCAGAGCATTTTAGAATTTTGTGAACATTTTTGGGTTTTTTTTAATTTTGTTTAAATAGAGGTTCCTGACAAAGTCAAAACGCCTTGATGCTATAAACAAATCTATGTGGCCCGAACACAAGAGAAGGGTTATATATACATTTATTTATATGGTTATTATTATTGGTTATGATTATTATGATAAAAAAACATCCATGTGAGAGGAAAACTCTTAGGACCATACAAGTCATGATGCAGGTTATGAAATAAAAACAAACGTGTGCACATCACTTAAAAAGGATCACAAGTGTATGCTTATGTTTGCATTCACTACATTGTATGGCTGCCTGTGTATTCTTTGAAGAATCATGCATCTGTTTGATTGACAGCGAAAGAGCGGGTGCCCAGCCATGCCTGTGGTCGAGGCGGGCTGTGGGAGATGGAGGGTGTTAAGTCGTCAGTATGAGGCATATGTCAGAGATCAGTGCTGGACTATGGAGATCACTGAGATGATAAGGGAGGAGGGGTGCCGGGGGTTGAGAGGGACAGAGATTACTGGGAGCTTGGTGCCTCGACCACAGGCGGAATAGCTGCTCATCGCTCACAAAGATGCACACACACATACACATCTCTCTGGTTGCATCTTTTCCCAAAGCAGTGGATCCACATGCCCAGCCTCCAGAGGCCGCGTGCAAAGCCCCGTGTTAATAAGATTGTCTTCCTCTCTGGGTGTAAGTGTGCGCTCCTTTGTCTCCACCATAATGACAGGGGGAATAAGAGCCCGGCTCTTGAACCTCTTCACTCTCTTGAGTGTCGGCCACTGAAGGAAGTGGCGGAGATTAAAGTGGGCCGAGTAGATGTGCTGTGATAACGTCCTGTGGTCTCAAACAAAGCACTTGACTGGCATCACTCTGTGTAGAGGAGTCAACACAATACATCCTAATGCACAGTAGCTCACAACCTCCAAATTCTCCCGAGGTGCTCTGTGATCACTAACAAATAGCTCCCGAATTACCCTCAGCTCTCAGTCTGGTTTTTTGTCTCTGGTGAAGCGTCCTTGAACACAACACAGCCCCCACCAGCTCTTGGGTTCTGCTGTGTCCTCTGTGTTAAAGGGATACGCCAACATTTTTTTTTTCGTGTCTTGCCTCACTCCCGAGTCCATGACCAGCAGATAGACACCATCCTTTCGACTGTGCGTGCAGTAACAAGGGAGATACGGGCAGAGCTGGCGCACCGCTAATTAGCTTAGCTCAAACGCTGGAAGTGCATAGGTAATGTTAGCCTGCCTCCACCTAAAGTCATCAGAGAAACTCCTCTCTTCTATCTAGCAATCGTTCTTCTACTCGTAAACAGAGGCTTTGTTTTGTTGACCTACTTACAAGCATGTTGGCGGTGGTTTGCGCATGCACCCTGCAGTCTAGTTTTGTGTGTATTTCTTTCCGAAAATTACATTATCTGCTAATATTAGTCTAAAAATAGATAACGTAACATAACGTGAGTCACAACAAGCACACCGGACCGTTTAGAGTTGCTGAAGAGTTTCTCTGATGACTTTAGGTGGAGGCAGGCTAACACTACCCATGCACTTCCAGCGTTTGAGCTAAGCTAATTAGCGGTGCGCCAGCTCTGCCTGTATCTCCCTTGTTACTGCACGCACAGTCGAAAGGATGGTGTCTATCTGCTGGTCATGGACTCGGGAGTGAGGCAAGATACGAAAAAAAAAAGTTGGCGTATCCCTTTAACCAACCGATGGAGGTAGTTGGAGATGTTGGATAGGATCAACTCTTTTATCAAAGCTACCACCTCAAAACAGCAGCCTGGATCTGAATCTGAGTCTTTCCCAGTACTGTGTAGACTCCACACATCCCATCTCCAACCTGTGGGGAGAAAACTAGAAAATCATTTTTGAACCTGCCAGCAGAAGGTTGCCTCCTCATCTGGTTACAGATGTTTGCAGTCTGCCAGGAGTGATAAAATACTTTCCAGTTTATATTTGTACAGGCGGCGCCAGACTACAGTTATCGGTTCTTGACTGTGCACACTGTGCTACTTGTTCTTTCCAAATGTAAAGGAGCATTAAATCTGTTGTTGTTGATGATTATATTTCTTGATCAGCAGGGACACTGACATCTGATCATGTTAGCAAATTTTATAAATTCAAAAGCACACAAAAATTAGTTCAGATCCTCTATCATAGCCATGACCAATTTCCTGCTTTATTACTGTTAGTTAACAGCCCTGTACTGTGTAATTAGTTGCTATGGGTGATTATTCATGCACTAAAATAAAGCCCAATCCAGTGGGCTTTAATTACTGTTGTACATCTTTTCTTCCTTGGATCTGAAAGCTAAATCTAGGTGGATGAATATAACTCCATACTCCCTTAACAAATGTCCAACTGGGTGTGGCACAAAATTCTGCCACTCTTTGAATATTGAACCCTATGAATATGAATCAGTGCTGACAAAGTGAATACATGCTCAGCAAAAGCCTTCCCTGAATAAGTAGCAGATAAACAAACATGGTCCTGGAACACACACATAACAGATTTGCAATGTGTCTGTTTTGTTTTTTATCATTGCACCTTTTCCCTGTTGTGTTGTTAACTACACCACCATTATGCTCCACACTCCTGTTGCCCCCTGTTCCCTGTGTCCTGACATTATTGCCCATGTTTGTTGAGTTCATCAAGAGAAAGAGTGAGTATGCAGAGTGGGTAGTGATAAGAATAGCTGTTTTATTGTGTGCCACTGCTTTGGCCCCTAATACTGAATGTGTTATCTGAGGGTGCAGAATGCCACACTAAGCTATGTGCATGTGATGCATGGCTGAGCAGCATTCCTCCTCCTGAGTGCGTTGCAGGGCAGAGATAGTAGGAAGGCGAAGCAACCTGACTGCCAACAGAGAGGGGGAGAGGAACGAGAGCAGGCGAGAGGAGAAATGAAGGGAGAGAGCAATACTGGGAGCATGTAGTTAAGTGGAATGAAGTATCCTTTGTTGCAGATAAGATCATTCTGCTTCCCTGGCTGCCATCACAAAAGGGATTTGAGCACAGCTAATGTAGCTGATTATGTTGTTGGCAGCCCATAAAATGCCTCACTAACATGCAGATGAACACTTGTCAAGCAATGAGAGACCAGGTGGTTTATTTCTTTTGTGCAGTCATGATTTTTACTTTTCATTTTAATCGATCAAGCAGGGTCACATGTGATCTGTCTGTGCAGGTTGAGAGGAGAGGGCATTGTGGGAAATAAAGTCCACGCTAGGGAATGTTGCGGAAAAAGAGGCTAAATGTGGGGTCCATGACCTCTGGGTTCAGACGGTCACCCAACTTCCAGCAAGGTTCATAGGCTCCTGGTCCGGGGGTCTTCTGTGGAATACATAGTGTTTACAGAACAGTCTGAGATAAGCCTCCACTTATATACAGTAAGGATTTTTTTTTTCTCTGTATCCTGTTATTATAGTCGCTTCAGACAGTTTTCAGACGCTTGACTTTTTTGCACTCACTCTGATAAAAATAACTATCCCTGCCTGGATTAACAAGGTGATGATCAGTGATCTGTCCAGATAGATTGTCATGTATTTCCTCATTGTCTCTGAGGCTACAAGAGCGGTTACACAAAGTGGCTCTGACACTGGTCACTCTACCATAAAGGCCTGTTTGATGGATGGTCATCCCCCCAGCATTTCCCATCTTTGCATAGAACTTGGGCAGCTCTGTTAGCGTGACCACTGGGGTTGAGGTTCCATATTTCTATCAGATACTGTGCTCCAGGGAACACTTAAAGCTTTACAAATGTTTTATATACCAAATTTGAATGCAGAAGGCTACAGAGAGTTCCTTGAAATCCATGGCTTGCTTGTCTTATCATATACCTTTCTATATGTCCACTCAGTTCATTCAGCCACAGATATACTCTGGTTTAAAACACATCTCATGGATTATTCATACAAAGAGGATAAACCTGACTGCAATTTGCAGTAAAAGGCCATATTGCTTCTGTGAAAAAGACATTTCAATCTAAAGCAAATTGAGGTGTGCAAAATTGACTGTGTCTGATAGATATCTGAAGCCACTTTAATGATGTGATGTCTATTATACCAAAATGATCACTAACTGTTTTAAAATGTGAGAAAACATACAATAAATGTGAAGTGCTGGACTCACTGGGTGGACATAGTGGAGCCGTGGTAAAGTGGACTTGAAGCAGGAAGTAATGCTTTTCTCAGGTCTGGTCTGTGGACTGTAGTCACATGGAGCAGGTCCTTCCTTCTGAGGTGGTCAGAGATAGGAGCTGTTACTGACTTGGCCCTAAGCTGCAATACTCTTGAGTAATACTAACATATATATACTCATAACCATGTAATGAGATGGGTGAAAACGTCAATTCAATTAATACTAAAGTTAATTTATATAAATAATGTATCTTGGTATTCTTTGCTGTAAATTAGGGACAGAGTGAACACAATGATTAACACCTAATGTACAATACGTTGTGTGGGTGTTACATAAATAATAACATTAGAATGAAAGCATTTCAAAAACGCACAACAACATGACACATTTTCCATCCAAGGCCGCAGTCTGTTCCACGATCAGCTAACACAGACGCCCAGAATGAAACTCTAAACGATCAGTGTCAATCATGGAGCCTCATCTATAAACAGCCTTGAACACATAGTAACCTAACCCCGACGCCGGCCCATAAAACGGGTGCTAATCCTGTAGTTTCAGTGTAAAACTAACCAACGGTAACTCTGCAACCTCACCTCATATGCAGCTTTTATTTTTGAGAGAATGAACATTTCCCACTCCTTACGCTCTCTCATTAGCGCTCCATCATTTGTGCACATACTGTATCTCCATGATGACATTGCTTGAAATTCCGTCTGTGCATGTGAGGCTACATGTCCCAGAGCACTTTATACAAAATTGTTTGTGCTTTGTTTTTAAGTTGTTGTATCTATGTTTGAAATTTGGTTTTATGTAAAGGCAAATACTCCTGATTGCTTGTGTGAACTTTCCCTGAGGACAGTTTTTCTGTAGATTTGCCTACTGTACACCCTCTTACCTGCACTCATTAAAACTCTATTGTTATACCATGCTGCTCTGGTCATCTGACCAATGCACTCCCAGTACACACCAGACCTATTTTAGAGTCTCATACCAATATTTTTAAGACCTACGACATATCATTTGACTTGTGACTTTATAGTCTTTGCCAGTAGGTCTGTTGATTAGATATGTTACGGTTGTCAAAAGTATATCTCTCCCTCCCTCTCTCACTATCTCTCTCTCTTTCCTTGCCTTTCACTTCTCCTTTTCTCTTACCTACTAACACACATAGTGGTCATCACCAGCGGCATGCCATGCAGAAATAGCATCAACCCCCTCCACCCTCCTCTGCAGACATAAAACTTTCTCCCTGTCCCTGAACACACTGCGTGGCCTTTCATTTTCAGGCTGTCAGTCTCTGATTCTGACAGAGGAAGACAGGGAGGTGTCTTTTCCTCACCTCCTCTCCTTGGAGGAGCGGCTGCTATCATTACATGCCATTGGAAGTTCGTTGCCAGTGCACATGAACTGCCCCCCCCCTCCCATGCGCCTGGCTGATGCTCCCAGAGGTGCTAATGCAAGTGTATTTCACAAGAGGCAGTGGACAGCAGTGAAACTCTTTTATGGATGTGTGTAAGTGTCTTTGAGCCAAAGCACCTGGCCTACTTTCCTACAGTGGCACAGCATGTAGGAAATGTGGCACATCTTTGAAACTTTGAAACTTTGACCTGTAATGAATAGGTGGATCCAAAAAGTGCTCCTTAAATAAACAGGAAACCTTCATTGCAAATACATCAAATAAGTAGAATTAATATGAGAAATTCTTTAGTTTCTTGATTTGGAAAATATACTAGACTTATCGGAGTGTGATAATGCACAATCACAAACTAACATTAGACAGATTAACATGATTACCATTTAAAATGTTTACCATGCTTCTATTCTATTTCTATGGGTAGAGTCAAACATTTGCAAACTAGCACTAAACACAAAGTGCACAAATGAAACATGAGATACAAAATGAAATGAAAAGGGATCACCAGAACACACATCATTTAGTGGGGGTCATGAATGTATGTTATAAATGTTATGGAAATCCATGTGAATAAATGTTCAGTCAAATATCAGGTCACAGATGGTTACAGTTCATCCTCTGCAGACCATGTATGTGTGTCAATGGATTCTCATGGAAATCTTCAAGAGGTGATGAGATATTTCTGTCCAGATCAGCCAATCGTCTTTGCCAATCACAGAGCCCTGCTACAGCATCACAAAAAAAAAAAACTAACAGGTGTTTCAATATCTAATGCAGTAGTTCTAAGCTGAATCACATAGTGCTAGAGCAATATACAGTGGGACATCTATTCATATGAAAATATATGGGATTATGATTTTAATTCAAGCTGTCTTGAATCTCAAGGGAGGATTTGTTCCTTCCAAGCAGCACGAGCCGCTGATATTGCAAAAAAACATGCAAATCTAGGACACACAGTGGCCCCAGGATGGAGAAATTATGTGAAATCATAGAAAAAGGAATATATATGTTGTTTCTACTACTCTCCCACTGACAGTCCATGCTCAGAGATGGCTCAAATACTTGGCTCTTGCACTACGAGTCTCCAGTTTAAACCTTAAAGACCCCTTCATGTTGATCCACTGTGGTCAGCTGTCTGTATGATCTGCCATTTCAGTTTAACTTCCTTGTGGGATTTGTGTGGCTTCACAGCCTTTGACAATAAATTTATCTCGGGGGGTCACCATGACACCACTAACAGCAGAAAACTGCTCCCACCTCTGCAGTAATAACCCCCTTGGGATTTCTTAGCGCCTTTCCTTCTTTGTCAACACTCAGCACCTGCCAGCATGGCTCAAATATCCATCAGCTACCAGCATGGACATGTGGGTAAGCCAGCGACGCTGCAATATGAACCAAAGCGGACTGGTCAGCCAGTACAGCACCATAACAGGCCCTCAAATGGGTCGAATCAACCTGAGGAATCAGTTTTCCTTGACCCTTGTGGTTGTCATAACTAGCTCATGTACTAGCTCACATACCAGACACACAGTAGCTCAGAGGTTGTAATCAAAACCCATTGAAAGGGCATTGTAATGAAGCCTTTTTGTGGGCAGTGGAAAGATTGAATGGTCCCTAATAACTAGTTTTGGTGACCAGATACTTACAGGTGGAAAGCTGATCCGCTGCACAGTCGACCGAAACATCACATGCCTGCGGGGCGGGAGGGAGAAGGGGAGAAAGGAATAAGGCCGTGAACGATGATCAGAGGTACTGTAGTGAAAATGAAACTGATAGGGTAGGTTGGTGGCTGTTCCTTCATCTTTGACATGCGAGGAAGATGAGAGGGGGAAGGAGAAGCTGAATGAGGAGGAAGAGCTCAGCAATCAAGGCCTGATTCATGGTTTGCCTTCTCTGTGTGAGAGCTGAAGACAGGATGTTTGTCCAGAGCTTACTTGCAGGGGATCTTCTCCACTGGTCTTGGTGTTACATTGTAGTCACATGGTGAAGTGTTTATATCCTGGCACAGGGAATGAAGATAAAGAGGTGTTAATGTACAGTATATATCATCATGAGCTTGTTTTTCTATTTCCAATACATTTCAACACATTCCTTTAGTTCTGCTGAAGGCTCATTTTGAAGAGTACTATCATTTTAAAAAAAGGACTGTGGAGATGTCTATGTCACTGTCAAAAAAACTATTAAAACAGAACAATTAATAAATACTCATGAAGCATATTATACCCTTAAAGGGACAGTCCAACATTTTGGCAAATTGGCCCATTGCCATAATCTCTATAGTCATAGCAGTGTTCGTTACCTTTAATTGTTGGTGTAAGCTATTTTTAGAACAGCCAAGCCGAGCTGCGGACGGCTCAGAGCTATGCTACGGAGGCTAATGGGATTTCTTGGTTTCCCCCATCAAATACACAATCCAACAACTCCAAAACGCTCTGGTGGACAAGTTGCGACCTGCACATTCACCACGCTATGAGATAATAACGGAACGTTGCGAGACAGAGTTGTTTTAGAGGTAAATTCATGCAAAACAGCTGATGCAGTTCCTGTCAGGGGCAGTTTTCCGGCAAGCAGTCTCTGCATTTGCCTCGAAAACAACTCCGACAAATAACGCACCGACAAATAAAGGTAACAAACCTACTGCTATGACTATAGGGATTATGGCAATAGGCCAATTTGCCAAAATGTTGAACTATCCCTTTAAGTTACAAAATGCAGTCTGCATATGGAAATGTTGATTCATATCACAACAAGAGGCCAGACTCCACAGGGTCACTAAAAAAAGTTGGAGTGGGTATTTCCCGATATGTTACACTATTTATTATGTCAGTTCTGTTTGTCAGTAGGAGGGAGTCATCTGAATCACCACCTTGTCTCTGATGCCGAGGGTGACGATGTCAGGTCGAGGGCAGTTTTTAAAAGAGTAGGACGCCTGGTGCTTCAGGACCTCTTGGATGGAGTCAGTGTAGCCATATGCTCCAGGTAACAGGACTTCACCATGACCCATGCCCCGAGTCTGGGGTTTTCTGCCCACACCTTTAAACCCATAAGTCTTCCTCACAGGGTTCATTTCAGCTTCTTCAATGAAGTCTCGAATGTGATAGTAACCAGGAACAGGTGTGTCCTTGAAGGAGAAGAGAAGTGAAAAGTTTGGGGAAGATGTGAATATATTATGCAGTTTATTGTAACGTAAGCATGTTGCAGGAATCACTGGATGACGGTCTGTGTGAGCCAAATACAGGTCAGACAACAGCAACACTGGCTTGAGCCTGGATTTTATATACTTAACCTCCAACCTCGAAGCTTATATATATTACATAATAAATGTGATACGCTGTAAATCGATGCTAAACACATCAAATTGTTAGCCTGCTGTTTGCTCTATAGACGACATTACTAGAAAGAAGAAGGCAGCTGATTAACAATGGAGCTGAGTGCTGGGATCACATTAAGATAAATTGATCATTAATTAGGTGAATGCACTTTGAGGCAGTTAGAGTCTGGGGCACTGTCGTGTGAGGGTGTGGAAAGTGTAAAAGTTTGGAATTACCTCCCATTTCCTGTCTCTCTCAACTCTCCTGTCCATTAAAGGTGGAAAATCCCCCAAAAATATACTAAATAAATAAAAGCCAGTAACTTAACACTATGCACGTGGCAAATTCAGTGGTGTGTTCCTGAGGATCTGTTCCATTTAATGAAATTCAAGCTATTGGAAGCTCCCTGATGTTCTAGTTACACATGATGAGCCACCCCAAGCTGACAAACCAGTGCCAAGTGTTTGGGCCTGATCAGAACATAACACCAAGACATCAAACTGCAGCATGACACCTACTTTCAGAGTTCCCAGCCACCAGCTCCCCCGACCACACAAGTCCACTTTGTCTTCAGCCTGTAGATAAGGACAGGATACAAGCCACAGACAGCACACACTATTTCAGATATGATGACATTGCTATGACAACAATGTGTTGACGCAGCTCATGTATCATCCCGTGGTTCACTATTCAACAACAGAATTGTGGAAACCTTAAAGACACTGTAGATCCTTACCTTATCTGTTCTCGTACCTCCCCTGGACATGTCACCCACTTCAGACACGGCTCTGTTTTTCCATGTGGCTCTATGCAGCGCTGTACCCATTGTCAGTCACTATCTGCTTGGCTGGATATCCAGTGACACCTGACCACCATTAAAACACTGGCTGTTACTATAGCAGCGTTTCCACTATTGATCAATTTTTCAACAAGCTGGCCTGGTGGAGTGCTATATTTAGACCCAACTACCAGTTTGGTATAGAGTAAGAAACAATGGCAAACCAGCACTGGTGGAGGCTAGTCCTCATTATCTATAGCATCATGTGATATTTAGAGGGAAAGTGTGATATTGATTAGAATATAGCAATCAAACGTAGGCATTATGATGCTACAGCAGTCGCTCTTCCAGTGTCTGGAAGTGGACAGGCTGTTCCTAAGCACTGGGCTGGTTGAAGTCTACCTGCAGTTCTAGGAATAGTTTAATCATGCGACTTATTATCTCCTTTTTGACATCAGTGAAGAAAAACCAGAGAGGGCTCTTGAGATTAGGTGAAAGACCCCTCAGGCACCAAAGAAGTTCACTTGGTGCTAAGTTGGAGCCACTACAGCTGATGAGGTTGGGTCTGGCCAGGGCACTGGCATTCATGTCCTTCCACGACCTCCTTATAAGTCTACAGTTACTTAGAAAACGATCTTTAACCAAAGAACAACACATTAGACATTATGTGGTATTCTGTTTGTAATATTTAAATGTATAATATTAGATAAGGTTTATCAAACCTCTAGTGCATTACACAGCCTCTCTTGGTGCAGCAGAACTTCACTCTGGAAGCAAATGTGCCAAATTCAGCCTTATTGCTAGGCTTCATGAAATGCATGGTTGGAGGGAACCAAGAATCCATGTTCACGAGTGCATAAAGAGAAATACCGTACACACACACACACACACACACACAGAAAGCACCGAGCAGCAAAGAAGTTGTTGTGATTGTGATGTTGTGCTGTGATGTGATACTGTCCCTTTCACCAGTTTCATCCTGAATGGACAATGCATGAATGCATGGGAGGGCTGGAACTAGCATTTAATATGCAGCTTAATTAACAGCTTTTTTATAAGTAGACTGCAACGACACTTACTTTTTGGGGGGGTGATAATTGGTTTTGACAAGATAAGAGACACTTGTGTCATCCATTCACACCTGAAATTGCTGTGGGTCGTGGTGTTCCTTTTTGTTCTGTTCAAGTGCAGACTCTGTAAAATACCTAATTGGACCGTATTTGGCTACACAGAATATTAGGGAGGGGAAAATAAAACCAGGTGTACTGTAAATGATGTGAAGCTGTTCATTGTGTACTGCTCAAGCCACCACCAGAGTACTGGTCTAACTACTACACTACATAAAAATTTAGAGAAGAGCAGATTTAAAAGAGAAAAAAAAGTTAATCAAATCTGTCAGCAACAGATAAAGGAATTAATTTACAAGTAGCATAAAATCCACACAGGAGGCAGAGCAGAGGTCCACAATAGAGCTTTATTTTGTCATTCATCAAAATAACAAACTTAGTATCTCTGCAAGCTACTGTAACAAACTCAATAATCCAAACTCAAAGAAAAAAAAAACAGGTACACCTCTTATTTACACCTTGGTTTCTGATGTACACTCAATCACCTGCTCCTTGTGATTGGGGGCAAATGCCAAGTAAGACATGAAGCAGTCAGCTTCTACATAGTGCTGTGCCAACAGTAGCAGACAACACATGGCCCATATAGTCAGTATGGGAGCTGGACAGTACAAGGCTCATCTACTGTTGAGTACCATTGTTAAGCACTTCACAATAGAAGCCTTTGATCCCACTCAGTGCTTTCATTGTAATGACAAGAGATTTGATCTCAGTTTATCTGAACATTAAGAGGCATTGGCTGATGCTCCTCAGTGCTTTGGGGAAAATAACAGGAGACACTTTAAATTTAGATGGTAAACATTTCATGAGCAACAAGAGGGAAAAAAATCCTATCAAAAACGGAGCATCCTGTCATCAATACAAAAATGGGAATAATTACAGGGTATACAAACTCAAGGATCCATTAACTGAGAAAACAAGACAATTTTCATATCCGGGTAGATTGTAAATTTTATTGGAAAACAAAAATATACAACTTGGAATGAATTTTTGAGGCATGACCAGAGGTCATTAAAAAAAAGAAAAAAAAAAGAAAAAGTTGTGAGTAAAACATTTAAAAGCATAAGATTAGTTGTTTTCTGGTATATAGAACAGCAGATACAAAAGAGTTTGTACGAGTACCTAGGAGATACACCCGTGTCATTTTTTTTGCAGTAGTGCAATGCTGAGAGATTTCCATATATATTTTGTCCGTAGTCCATGCAGAGTTTTAACTCCTCTACACTGTTTCCATGCCAACAGTGTTGCCAAGTGACAACCAGCTGACAGGTTTCCAATGTCGCCATGCGTGGAGGGGCCCCGAGCACACAAGACAGGAAGATTCGAAGTTCTCCGGCTCCCAGGGGCCTCCACAGGCATCTGGTTGTATGACCGTTCCGTCACTCCAAAACACCATGACAGCAAAAGAAAGGGACATGGGGACAAGAGCCTATGCAGTTTACATGCAGTTCCTTTGGACAGCAGAAGGGGTAGGGACAAAAGGGCTATTAAGATTTTACAGATAAATTACACAAAGAAAAAAAGGCAAATTATTTATATACGAAATCTGTACAAGGCCTTCACTTCGCCGTCATCATTTGTACGAATTCTACAGGAGGGAAGGGAGGAAAAAAGTTGCAAATTAATATCCAATGGGTAGAACAAGCAGATTGAAAACATAAACAAAAACATCTACCAACCTTCATAGTTGACCTGTCCATCTCCATCAATATCTGCTTCCCTGATCATTTCATCCACTTCCTCATCAGTCAGCTTTTCACCAAGGTTTGTCATCACATGGCGCAGCTCAGCAGCACTGATATAACCATTGCCATCCTAAAATCAGATCAGTTGGTAAGCAAAATTAAAAATTAAAAAAACAAGACACAAATTGATGGACATGCAAATGTGTGGGATTGCAGACAATTTACCTTGTCAAAGACCCGGAATGCTTCTCTAATCTCTTCCTCGCTGTCTGTGTCCTTCATCTTTCTGGCCATCATGGTCAGGAACTCAGGGAAGTCTATCGTCCCATTTCCTGAAGACAACAAAAAAGAGAGAAACAACCATCGATGAGGGATTGCCACACAGCACATTGACATTACATGTCACGTTTGAAGCCATACTAGGTTCTCACCATCAGCGTCTACTTCATTGATCATATCCTGCAGCTCTGCCTCTGTTGGGTTCTGGCCCAGAGAGCGCATGACTGTTCCCAGCTCTTTGGTGGTGATGGTGCCATCTCCATCCTTGTCAAAAAGCGAAAATGCTTCCTTGAATTCTGGTTGCAAAAGAGAAGAGGATGGCCTTCTTGAGTAAAGAAAAAAGTTATCACAACAACAGCTGCATATGCACAAGAAAATTGTATGACAGTGGTTGTAAAACACTGCAGAACGCTCAATCTCCAAAAATTCATTAAAAATACATGTAAATGTTGCCAGCCTACCCAGCATGACACACTCTTCAGCTAAACTTAAATCTGCCAATTAACATTAAAGCAAGGGCTGAATTAGCTCAAGTAGCAATAGGGGTATTCCATCACTCATGTTTCAGCTATAAACTAGCTACACTGTAATGACAAGCCCTTCTGTTTTGAGTTCCAACTGCAGTCGTTTCTGGCTAAACAAGGACAGAGACCACAAGACCAGGCAGCAGGGCAGAGTCAGGCAACATCATAAATGAATGACAGCCTGTGTAGTTTGGTGAAGCCATGAGGAATGAGGAATGATGACACACATCAAATGTGATGAGGCCACTGGGCAGTGTGTAGTGGCATGCAGCAGCTTGTCAGCGTCATTAAAACTACAACCTACCCTGCCATTTGCAGGGTCAAATATACAGGGCAACACCCTTTTTGTTATGAGCAGAGGCCTGCGGTCTGCACCTTCCACAGAAAACATCAGACAGGTCAAAATCCCTCTAGTGCAGGCAACTGAGCCCCACACATCCCTGTAGAGCTGTAGCTACAGCATTCTATCAACTTTCCCCAAGACAACAGCACATTTGTGTATATTCATACCATGCTGATTAATCAAAACTGGGACATCTTAACATCAAGTACAGCTTTACTCACTAGATGACAGGAGCATGACAAACACTAAGTATGGCATAGTGTGAAACCTGAGACTTAAGATTAATCTAGGCAAATGCAAGAAGATATTATCCGGGAAACTACAACAGTGTCCCAGTTTAGACATTTCATGCTAAAATGGTTACATTTCATGCTAAAATGGTTGCATTTCAGCATGTAAACAAGAATACTGATAGCAGAGGTTCCTCCATTACAGCACAGGGTAGCAATAAATGTAAGCCCAGGTTACTGCTGATAGTGTTCTTCAGGCATTCCATCTGATGAGAACACACCCAGGGCAAAGGACACATGCACTGCATGTAAAAGCCGACGGCCAACACCTAACTAGAATACACAGCCCTTGAAGATTACATCATTTATTACATGGCAACCATGAAAATGCAAAGTTTTCCATGAGGGAGTCCTTCTACGTCCCAGAGCCAGTAAGCAACAGCTGTTTCATTCATTCCTGTTTTATGACCAGAAGGGTGCCCTGTGGAATGCCTTAAAAGGCAAAAGTATAAATCCACTGCAAGGGATGCAAGGGTCCATAATGCAGGCCACACTGCAGGATATGAGGAAAGTAGAAGATCAGTGCAGCGATGTCTTACCAGCAATCTGCTCTTCTGTAAGCTGATCAGCCTGTAAAAAAAAAAAAAGAAAAAAAAAATTAAGTAATTAATAGCATGCAACATAGTAAAATATTCAGAATTTACTTGCCATCTTTAGGTAACACTAATGGCCATCCCAATTTGTAACAGCTTACCAAAAAATGCAACCACGTTTCTGTATAGCATTAAAATGACACAAAAGCCATTTCAGGAACCACACAATACATAATGCATTTTTATGCTGATAGGTTGCAAGGTTGTTACTGAACTTCAGACAAGACTGGCTTCAGTCAGGGGTCCGCTGCCCCACAGACATTACACTCTGCTACATTTGAATGTTCGATGACGCAAACTTTGCCACAGACAAAGAATGACTTAAAATTTGGCGGTAAATGTTAGCTACGAAGAGCTAAAGTTAGCTAGCTACCGTTTCGTAGCTTAGACTCCAAGACTGCACACTTTTAACGAAGACTGACGAACACAACAGCTATCACAAGCAAAGCATCGGCTGGCCAGGAGTAACATTACGTTTCGACTATTGCTGTTACAAACTGGGACAACGAACGCATTTAGAAATCGGCCATAGTGGCCATATAGGGAACCGTGCATTATCAAGTTGGGCTTGTACTAAAGCACCACATACAGGAAACGCAACTGCGGTGAGCGGGTCTAAGTGTTACGACAGTAACATTACACGGGGGTTGCTAAATTCATTCAGAACAACTCAGCTTTCAACAACGTTAGCTCCGTCTGACAGCCCAGCATCTAGCTGTCATTCGTTCGGCCGGCACTGCGGTAGTTACAGCTCAGCATTTATGCTGGCTTAAGCTTGAGCACTGGTTACGTTACGTTTTACGGACATTAATCATGAATAGTTTAAAACGACATCCGCTTAAGACTCGTGGCCAACCCTAGACTGGAGAGAAAGTAGAATCCTGCTTTCCTTACCATTTCGATGTAGATGCAGCGGCCGGTTCACGACAAAAAATCCTTATCAACCAATGCCAACACAAAGTCTCTATGGACTCCCAGTCTCTGTGCATACACTGACTGAGAGGCAACTGGACTCGCCTTTAACGACTATCCTAAACCCCTCCTCTTTTCAATATCCCTCCGCCAACTTCCCTTTTCGTCAGTTTCGAAATTAAAATTATACACGGTCGTAGAAATTCTTAGCGAGACCGAAAGATTAAGAAACAACTGCAATACCCATCAATGACTGTCGGGTATGTTTTGGCTTTAATATTAGCAATAACATTGCGTATGGTTGGCGGTCTACATAACAGCGTATGAATACTTTCTGCTACACTGTGATGAGGCGCCGACGTAGCCGAAAGAAATCGCGCTCTCTGATTGGTGTGTTTGTACCTGCAATGCGTCACTCCTATGGCCTGCGCTGCCGCTGCATCTTGTCCATAGACATCCCAGTCAGTGCCACAGGCATAGCAAACAGGGTTGTTGCAGAGTGTGTATGGTTATGGGCATCATGCTACTTTGACAGACCCAATAAGATAGTTTTGATAAGTAATTAGCAACGAGTATGGCTTGTGACTTGTTACTGACCCAGTTTTGCTTAGATCAGTTTCTATTTTTCCTATTCCAGCAGTTTTATCATTTCTGATTAGACACATTTGTGTTTTGGTAGGCTACAAGTTAACAGAGTTTGTGTGTACACTGAGAGCAAAGTGTGTTGCTCTGAAGTTCCTCCTGTCTGCAGTGCAAATCCTCATCAAATAAAATTCTATGTGTAATAAAATGCTGTGAAAGAGCTGGAGTGCTAGGGTGTAATAGTTTGTAATTGGTGGTATTTGTGTGCATGTGTGTGAGCATGTAAATTGTCTGCGTGTGTGCACATTCAGATGTGTGATAAGTGACTGTGTCTGTGGCAGGCGTCGCTGTCAGATGACTGTGGATTCTCAAGTCTAATTGTGCTGCTGGTGTGGAGGGGAATATCTGATAGCCTGATTGCTTATGCCTGACTGCTCTCCTGTCTCCCAGTGACCACCTGTCTCTGGCCTGATCCCATGGGAGATGCTGTGGAGGAGGGTGAGCTGAGATGTGCGAGAAGGTTTCACTCAGAGAATGTACTAGAATCTTCATGTTCCCAAACAGCCCCCCTTCCTCCCAATTCTGCCACCTCTCTTATTATTAGACACAGATGTCACACTTATAAGCAGAAAAGCTCAATATCGCACAAGTAAGAAACAAAGATCTAAATTGGTCCTCACTTCCGTCTGCACCTCTTACAGAGGTGACACTGCCAGTGCCATGTGTTCTGCTGAGCAGCTTCAGAATCAACCAGGCTTTTTCCCAACCTGCTTAATCTGGAGCACATTGGATTCCTTTCAGTTAAATCTGTTTTTCTGCGGGTTTTTGTCACTGTGCATTATGTAATTCCAAAGATGACGGCACAAAGGCCTAAACCTGTCACAAGAAACAGATAAGCTGGAGCATGTGTGAATGACGGCATGTGGAGGTGTATGAATTCACCTTTTCCTCTTTGAAAATATTTGGCCAACACTTTAAGATGTGTGAATGTATTATATGCGTATATGCCACGAACAATGAATTTCATTTCTTGTAGTAATTCACACGTTGTAGACATTATTACGCAACGCATTGTCTATTGTTTCAATAAAACAATTGTGTAGGGACAATGGTTTACTGTTTGGTCATAAATATTTCAAAATCAGAATAGCTCTCTACTTTGTCCTCCTACTAGATTTCAATAGCGGTACTTCATCCAATATGCTCTGTCAGCTGTTTGGCTGGTTGATGATATGCCCCTCAATGAGCCTCAGGTCTCAGAGGAGCTGCTCCAGGCCAAAGGTCATAATAGGTTGTAGGTTAATATGGATAGGGAATACTAGAACCTAGGAGACATGTCTTAATGGTCTATAAAATCCGAAACTAATCTCCATGAAGTGAGCCAAAAATGTAAAGTGAAGAACCATACAGTGTATGTTGGTGTAATTTTAGTACTGTGGGTATTAGCTTTAGCTGTTACAGTATTTTTTGTGTTTTGTTTCACTCAAATGCATGCACATACACACTATCCTCAAACCACTGCTGTTCCTAATTATGTTTCCCCTTGTTATCAACTCTGTGAATATGTAACTGCCTCACATAATAAATCCTTATCAGACACAGCCCAACCCAGAACATTTTTTAGAAAACAGCAGCTTTTATTCTCATATCACAGGGGGGTCAAGGTTCATCTTAGGTCAGCAGAGGCCAGGCTGAAGTCGCCCCTCGGTCGTCATTAATGTCACCTCCCGATGGCCTGAAACATCACTCCCGCTGATAACAGTTAGCATTGTTCCCCTTCACAGAAAAACGTACCATGTGGGTCAGTTCATTTTTTGGCAATGGAGCTAGGTTGGTAGGTTGGCAGTGGCAACCCCGCACGTGATATTACAGTATGTAGCGCTGTGCAGGGTGTTGGCATTGCGCAATGGTGTTGTAGAATAAATCAGCTTTAGAGAAAAAAGCTTAAAGAGAAGGCTTATTTGTGGCCTGCGAGGGCTTTGAGGGATAAAACACGAGTGACAAATATGAGAAGATGTTTACCTGTGTAACTGAAAGACGGGGACACCATTACTAATGAATGAGCCTTTGTAATGCACCTGCTGGTCCCATGCCAATGAAGCAGATCACCTTTCATGGGAGAGAATGGTGGTTGTTCACGTGTCATGGATGTCGCTACTATCAGTGAAAAAAAAACCTTTACATTGTGTGAGTGAGCATGTCCATCACTCTCAGGCTCTGCATCTTCCTTTTGTACGGTGTGTTTGAACATCTGCACATGTGTGTGTATGTTTAGATTCGCCCATATGGCTCTATGCAAGCCGTCTGTATATATATGCACTGATGGTAAATACGATAGGGGAGGGGTGTTTTCATGTGTGCATGTATTTTTTATGACCTGCAGGCAATTTCAGCTACGTCCGACTGGCCTCTGAAAGTTCCTGATTACCCGCAATACTTACTACTGCACTGGCCAAAGGTCTGACTCAGTTGATCGCCGACAGAAAGCTATTTCCAGTTAGCGTGAATGGTTTTATTGCCATGCAGTAAGGGCAATATAGCTGAGTAAGGTCCAACAACAGGCTAGCTGCACATGAGCCAACCCCACTGGCATCCTGGCCTACCTGTTACTGAGAAATGACTTGTTTTCTAAAATTACATCATGAGGCAGAAATGATTAATGGCCTCAAATCAGATAAGAGGATTTGGTTGGGCCTGCTATTCCCTGTCTATTTCAATCATGTTGTGATGAAATGGATATAGTGTTAAGCATGCACTTAGTTTTCTATCCCCCCGAACATGTTTCTATTTGTTGGGCCTGGCGCTAGATCATCAACTGCCTCAAAACCTGCACATGTCACTTGTTTTATTTGAGAGGATCTGAGGGACAAAACCACTTACTGGCTGTCAAGTAGAATCCCTGCTGTTGATTTCACTCCCTCACTTTTCATTTCCCTCTCATCCTCTCTCTCTCTCTCTCCTTTCTCTGACTCGTCACTCTCTCTGCCTCCCTCTCTCTTTTTCTGGCTTGCCTCCAGGTTGTCTTCTGCAGTCAGTGTGGAGCTGGAGTTCAAACACTGCAGCCTTCAGCAGCACTACAAAGATCCCTCTCGCCAAGGTGATTTCATCCTCAGTGGCTGTTTTTTTTTTTGAGTTGGTTGCTATTTGCTATTAGTGGTGTCTTTGTATCACAGGTGTCAGTAGCTTGCTTGCTTGCTTGCAACGGATCTTTATTCCTTCCAGAAGTTTCCTTCACACCACATGGCCATGCTATGCTGTTGCAGGCATAATCTCTGTTTACTCACTCAGTCAATCTAGTAAAAACGGAAAGCAGAGAAATCAAGAGCCACTGCGGAGGTGATGCGGGGATAGCTCTCTAATGAGTAGTGTAACCACAATACGGAAGTGGCAGGGGCAGACTGTTCTAGAAGCGGCCCGTCCTTGACCCTGAATGTAGGATAGGCCAGGTCTGTGTCTGCAGTGGCAGGGACCTGCAGGGCTGCCTTGCTCCATACCCCCATACCCCCCCTCGAGATGATCTCATTCTGCAGGGGGCAGCAGGCTCCACCGCATGCTGTGGCCACTTTCAGATGAAGGCTGCAGAGCAGGTGTCCAGTCATCTGTGTAGATGTGTGTGTGTGTGTGTGTGTGTGTGTGTGTGTGTGTGTGTGTGTGTGTGTGTGTGTGTGAGGCTGTGCCTGTGAGAGTACTGCGTTTCTTTTTAGCCCCTGCTCATAAACAAATGTGATTGATCTGCCTTATGTGGACGACTCAGCTGGGACACCTGGTGGCCAGAGAAGAGCCTGCAGGTGAGTTCAAAACTGAAGAATGTTTTCCTGTAAACTGAGTGAGAACATTTAAGCAAGCACTGTAAGAGCAACTAATAATATGTAATGGTTCACACACAGTATTAAATGCATTTGTGTATGCAACGGTTACCAGTTATAACCTGCAAAACAGATATCATCACAGCAAAGTTATTAAAATGAGAAAACTTTTTCAGCATAAGAATGATTTTTTCACAACTGTAGTTCCTACTTGTTAGGCTACATTTGATCTGGTAATTAACATAGTGGTGCAAATTCTTCTTTTTTTCATCAAAATAAAAATTTTCTATTCAGACTTCAGAGTAGTGTGAAAACCCTTAAACAAACTTGTAGTTAGGCTAATTACACAGCCACCTGGCAGACTGGGGTTGCTGGGCAGTCACCCGGTTTGCTTTGCAAAAGTTAAATACACATTGTTTGTGATCATTTTATAGATTTTTGTGGATATGTATGGACGTGTACTATTTTTTATGTTATTGCAATACTTTAGTAAATGGTTTAAGTACATGGAAAAATCTGATTTTGACAGGTTGATGTTTGATAAACAGTTATGTTAATGTGTAAATTGATCAGTACCACACTGATTATCAATAGAAAACGGTGGTAGTTAAAGCAGAGTTTGTTTGTTTTTTCTAATTTATTCCAGTGTCTTATATTTAAGAGCAAGAAGTGCTTTTCCATCTGGTAAACATAAGATTATGGGGGAAATAACATCATTCTTTAAGCATGAACACACTGTCTGCTATCAGCAGCTCGACATGTATCAGCTTACATTTAGATGACAATATGTTGCTCATTTTATGAGGTCATATGTATTTTGCAAGAGAACTGGGCCCAGATGCAGACACAGACAAAAACTAGTTCGATTAAAATGAAAAACAGAGTACAAAGGAACACACAGGAAAACTGAAGCAGCTGAAACATGCAGGAGAGTGTGCAACAAACACAGAGGCTCAACGCAGACAAACCAACAACGGACAAGAGGAAAACACTGAGGTTAAATACACGAGGAAACGAGACAAAGGTGGTGCAATCAGACACAGGTGAGACACATGAGGTAATCACAGGAAGACAAGACACCGAACTTCAAAATAAAACAGGAACTAAACAGGGAATGAGAGATACACACCATGCCAGGTCACAGTGTCTGTAGAGTCTAATGATTAGGCTACTGTACTGTAACTGTCAAGAGGATATTTTCAGTTACCTGTGTATTAGTAAAATGACATTATTGTTTTAAAGCAGAAGTAAGCGTAATGTTTATGTTATGTTAATATAAGTCTTAAATAGTTCTATCTTCCGACAGCAATCATAGAGTGTTTGGTCTGAAACACGGGTCTGTCAGTCACTCTGCTCTGCTGTAAGCTGAGGAGAAAACTTTCCTTGTATCCTACAACCTTTATCCAATGAGGAGAGAGAACGGCATTAGGGGCGGTCCTCTCTGTGTGTGCAGCCAAGGGATGAGCGTGAATGTGGTGACGTAGGGACGAGGGCGGGGACTGCTAACTCCATCGGCTGACAGGAAGTTAGCCAAAACGACCGTACTTATGCTTTAATAAAAAAAAATGTAGGCTGATGCTAAAGTTGCATTTTCTGAATGATTTTATTTATATTTACACTGACAGTCCTACCAGCTGAAACACTGATTTACTCTTTTACTTTACAACTGGGAGACAATCCAGCCAATGAACGATACATTTCTGTTTGTTGTGATGGGTAACTCCAAAGTGAGACAAATGCTCTTGGAAAAGCGTGACACCCACATTTTTTATGGAGTGGAGTGTTTGCAAAATAATTATAGTTAGGCTACTGATTATGAGTGATGCTGATTTTGCAAATGAGGATGTGTTACTGTACACTGCCTCCAAGAGCAACAACGAGCTATGAGTGTGACGGACCGGACGGCTGGAGTGCAGGTATTCTGGCAAACTGTTGTTGCTATCAAGGAAGCTGTTGGACTAATATCAGCTGGAAGCTAAACAGCACTGCAGTGGTTTACTTTTCATCATCGTCTCCAGCCAAGAGATTGTCGAGTTCTGCTGGGTCAGACTCTCACTGTGATCTGTTGTCCAGGCGAAAAAAAACGTCCAGCTCACAGTTGGCAGGTCCATCTCTCAGCAGACACCACGGAAAATAATAGACTTTAAAAGTCACTCAGATTTAATTACTTGTTTGTTACAGTATAAATAAGAGTCATTCATCTTCTCATTATATAAAACATATACAGTGGCTCTAAAAGTGCTTACACCGTGTTTGTGCATCTTTTATGTGCGAGTTGTGTGGTTTCCTAAGTGTTATCTGAGGCGTTGCCTAGGTGTGATGCCGTCTATGAGCCGAGGGCTGCAGTGGGTAATGTAGTGCAGAGCGGGGTCAGAGTAGTTGAAGGGCGGAGGGTTGTACTGCTCCTGGATGTATTCTGGCAATGAGTGGGGGAGGCTGAAAGGAAAAAAAATAAGCCAATGAGAATGCAAGAGTAGACAAAAAAATCACCAGCCTGTCTCAGAAATGCTGTAAATCTGTAAATACATAAAGTGAACTGTACTGTATGTTATTTCTTGGTCTCAATATGAGAAGGTCCAAATGTTGCACTGTGCGACTGGGAGGGTGGTCATCATGCTTTTCTTTTCTGAACCTTTTGCAATAGTCAGTGAATTCCTGCTTCTGATTAGTGCTGTTTCTAATTCTCTATCCAGCAAACAATCATCTCATGTTTGGAAAGGCAGCAGTTTTTGTGGAATACACAGTAACTTATGAATATTCATGCAGGTTCCAGCCAAAATATTCAGACTGTTGAAAGATGCAGGAATCTGGGGGCTAAAGCTGATTTAAAACATGAAATATAAAGCCTGCCTGCCTCTCAAGACCCACTGTTGTCTGATTTGCAGTTCAGATGCTTTGGATTGTATATGATTATGGTTGTTCTTCATGTAAATATGTATATCCTGACTGATAAGAAGGGACAGACTGTGCAACCTGGTGTGCCATGAATCACTCTGTGGGAAAAAAGAACCAAAGGAAGAAAACACAATTCTTGCCAAATGATGTCTTGCCTTCTAACTGTACCAACCTGTTCAGACTGTTTGTCTGATCCTTAATAGTGCTCATACTCTCAAGCTCAGTTCAAACTGTAGTTAAGGTCCTGAAACAGTTTCTGTAACGCTCATATTGTGATGTTTTATTAAGACAATGCTATAAAACACAGTAAAACCTACTGGATGTTACATAACAGGAGTTTACTAGAACACTGGAAAGTCTGCATCAAACCATGGCCGCTCCATCTTCATCATATCATGTAGCGTACGCACATCTGGGATATGAGGTATTATTATATCATAGTACATAATCTTGTTCAAAGACAACAGCATAACCTCCTCCCTGGTTTTCGCTCCTCACTCTGATCTAACAACGTAATCCTTCAGTGCAGGCAAAGCCCCAGGCCATTACATCCATAGGGTCTAGTTTACTGATAGCAGAGAAAGCAAGCCAGTCATCTGGGGGATTATATGTCTCTGTGGCACACTAACACCTGGCCCAGATGCCGTACATCTGTACGTAGACGCTGAGGCCAAGGACACATGCACATCATGATGGACACAGTCACGAATAGATGCCCTCCTGTGCATTATGCACATCAGCATACCCACCTACTGTACAGCTGGATATGAGATGTACAGACTGGACTAATGTGATACATTTGTTCACCACAATCATGTGGTGTTTACGTGCGATTAAATCACCTCAACCTCTCCTGAATGACTTTTCAATCTGTGTTGCTGTGTTGTCTGAACTGTAAAAAGACTGAAAAAGTAATGTCATCTGTTTCACCATGACAACATCAACCAAAAGTCGGTAACACTTTAGATTAGGGAACACTATTCACCATTGACTAGGTGCTTATTAATATGCATATAAGTAGCTTACTAGCTCCTTATTAGTAATTATTAAGCATTGGTAATTATTAAGCTCCTTATTAGTAATTATTAAGATTTGTCCTGATATTATCTCCTAATTATCACTTATTCATAATACATTGTTGTTTCTGAATAATGATGTGAATAACCAGTGGGTTATTGGGGCCTTGTACAGGGGCAGTAGCACAAGAACAGTAATTCTTCCTTTATCACTCTGAATTAGTATAGCATTAATGCATTAATTTACAATGAATAAGCAATAATTAGGAGTTAATATCAGGAAAAATCTTAATTCATGGTGTAACAGAGGTAGAATAAGGCTATGTAGAGTAAGGTGTTAATACGTGCTTAATAATTACTAATAAGGAGCTAGTAAGATACTTATATGCATATTAATAAGCACCTAGTTAATGGTGAACATGTGTTCCCTAATCTAAAGTGTTACCCAAAAGTCTTTTACTCACCTAAAGTATAGTGTCATGAATCATCTATCTCATCACAGAAAGAATAATTAGTATAGAATAAGAATAAGTCTGACTGTAATTCAACATTTGACCAGTTGTTTTTACACTTTTTTTTTTTACATGGACAGCAATTTTATGTTAAATTAGCGGGTTAGCTGCTTCCTCATTTCCAGTTTGTGTTCTAAAATAAGCTGAATGCTTTAGGCTCATTGTACCATCAGATATGAAAGTTGTATCAATAAGCATATCCACTGAATGGTATGACTTCATGACGTTGTGGTTGTGTTTCCCTCACTATAATCTTGGTTTACTGTAAATCTGCAGACATTCCTCAGTGTTACCCAACTGCAGTTTCACAAGTCAAACCAAAGCAGTTAGTAGGAAGTGAGTTTTGTTTAATATAGTAGGAGAGTGGGCAGTCTGCCCTCCAACTGAGAAGTGAAATACCAGAAGACAGTGCTGCAGAAGCAGCAGAGGACAGGATTTAAAGCCTCATGTGTTGCAGTGAAGGTTTGGCTCCGGTGACTACTGTACTTTGAAAACGTGTGTGTGTGTGTGTGTGTGTGTGTGTTATCATCTGGTTTTGGTCTGCAGCAGTTTTGTAGTGACTTGTAATGAACCCTGCCTCACCCTGCCTAAAGGAGCTGCTGACCCACCTAAACCATAGTTTTATAGTCAGTCATTAGCATATTGGTGCCTAGTGACAATCTAGCTATTGTTCTCATGGCTGTGATGCTCCATTCAAGTGAAAACAGATCTGATGTATGATTGCATGTTATTGCATGTTATTGCACGCCAGAGAGATGTCCCAGAATACGAAGGGAAAATTTAATTACAACCATGTTGTGGTTTACCACTCGCGAGGTGGAAAAGAAAAGAATCATGTTGATACAAAACCACAGATATCCGCTTAACCCTCTGTGATTCTGTATAAGCTGTGGGGAGCATTTGGTGCTAAAATGTAGTGTCTTTGGGTGTATTTAGCATAAAAGCAGCAGGTTGTTTTCAAATTAGTCTTCAAACACAGTTTATGAGTAAAACCTGTCTGTACATTGAATTTAAAGGGATAGTTAACCCAAAATTGAAATTTCACTCAATATCTACTCATCCTTGTGTCGACTAAGGGCTGGGAGAAGTTTCAGAGTTATCCGTGGCTTCTCTGAGTTACAGGGGGTCTCGGCGTAGCAGTGCATGTCCATGTAACGGTTGCAAATGGATACCAACTGTCTTCGTAACAAAAAGACACACCAAAAAACATCGAAATACCTCCATGCTGCTCGTATGTAATGTCCGTCTTGTATTGAAGCCCTGAAATGCGAAATTGTTCCGAAAAAAATTATATAAGTCTATATTTCAAGCTTGTTTGTATAGCGGAAGCTCCTCTTCCTGGTTCGTCCAATTTGGTCCGTGGAGCTTCCGCTACAAACAAGCTTGAAATATATTCGCATTTCGGGGCTTCAATACAAGACGGACATTAGATACGAGCAGCATGGAGGTATTTGGATGTTTTTTGGTGTGTCTTTTTGTTACGAAGACAGTTGGTATCCATTTGCAACTGTTATATGGACATGCACTGCTATGCCGAGACCCCCTGTAACTCAGAGAAGCCACGGATAACTCTGAAACTTCTCCCAGCCCTTAGTCGACATGAGGGTGAGTAGATAATGAGTGAAATTTCAATTTTGGGTGAACTATCCCTTTAATGTGTGGCTGGTGTTACTCACTCTCCAGTGACAGTCTTCTTGCAGCAGAAGCAGGCCAGAGCAGCCAGCAGCAGCAGCAGGAGCAGAGGGATGCCGATGCCCAGAACCAGACCCAGAACCAGGTCCAGCTCCACATCGCTCATCTTGTCTCTCTCTGGAATTAAACAGTCAATATAAAACGTGCTGGCAAACTGTGGTGGATGCTTATTAAGTCATATGCCTGCTACATTATTAAATAGGTAAAGTAGGAGTAAATGTATTTTCTATAGATGTTAATGGGTTTCTAATACACATTTTATCTTGTATTAACTCTAACTGCAATTAGATGTTGTGACATTTTATGAGCCTCTGCTCTTCAGCAGCATGGATGTATGAATGTTCAGATCCTCACCTAACACACAGGACTGGGTTTCATCCACATCAGTGCCGTTACAAACACACCTGTAGCCTCCGTATGTGTTGGCACAGAGAGCAGGACGAGCACACCCCGCCTCCTTGGCCTCACACTCATCCAGATCTGTAGGTGGAGGCATGAGGAGGCCTTACCAACACGTCTAATGCTGCAGTATATTTACATTTATTTCACTGAAACCCTGTTGGCTACATTTATTATGTTTAAACTGTATGTTATTCCTACTTGCCAATCCTATATAAAGGCAACCATTTACTGTACTCAAATACAAATATATCAATCAGCAATGCCCACTGCAA
This sequence comes from Trachurus japonicus, assembly GCF_045865225.1. Classification (NCBI taxonomy): domain Eukaryota; kingdom Metazoa; phylum Chordata; class Actinopteri; order Carangiformes; family Carangidae; genus Trachurus; species Trachurus japonicus. The sequence goes on along the minus strand of NC_140921.1, from coordinate 26,522,935 downwards.
CTCAGGGGAAAAATCTATTTCAGGTCAAGTATGCAAACCTTCTCTCTAGAAATAACTAACAGGTCAAAGTCATGAAAATCCCCAAAGGTATTTTACCATCAACTTCTATTTCGGTGATGTTATAGTGGCCGCTGACTCTGGCCAGGTAGTCTCTGATATACCAGTGGGGTGTGTCACTGGATACGTTGATACGATATTCCTCTGAGCCGGGTCTGGAGCCCTGACCTGCACCCTTCTTACTGGCGTTGTAGAATTTGTTCTGGAAACCCATTGACACAATGTCCACCAGCTGAGAGACAAGCAAGAATATATTAGTGTTTAACTCTGTTTTAAATATTATGAAGGTTTAGGTTTATTTATTTAGCACACATTATTCGATGGTGCAAGGAGGGAACGAAGCCGATTGGCTTGTACATAAGTTCCGCCCCTGTCACTAATTACAACAAAATACATTTCTATGGCTAACATAAACATAGAGAAAAAAAGGAGATAAAGTGCATACATAATCAATGTTATATGAGCAAGATGAGCAAAAATGAGGAGATAGAGAACAAAGTGATCAGTAACAAATAGAGACAATGGAGATAAGGTGCAAAAAATTCATAGATTGAAATCATAAAAAATACTGACATCCGCGCGCGCGCACACACACACACACACACACACACACCTGTTTGAGCCCATCAGTTCTCTTCATCCAGCTCAAAGAGACATTAAACACGTTGCTCCCTGCAGAAACACAACAACAACTGTGTGATGACCTCCCATTACCACATAAAGGCCGATTTACCATGACAACAGAAGCAGGGCCCAGCTTTGATGCCCTGGAGGACAGAGAATGACGTTCTTACCTGGGGGGTTGGCAGAGTCACCTGCAGAGGAACACATCATTTGGAAAGTGAATGAGATACACTGATGCACACTGGACATGTACACTAATGACAGCTCTCATAAACATGGTTTATCGTTTCGTTATCCAGTTATCAGGACAGTTAGATATTAGATACTCTGGCTCATCAGATCCTTGCTCAAATTCACCTTTTACAGTTAAATACTACACATTGCAATGGTGATATTACGTAATATTTGTATTTGTATGTGTTTATTGCCCAATTAAGGTCTATTGGACTATAATTTTTTTTTAGTAGTACGTCTCTGGTAATGCACACAGCAGGTCATGCAGGTCCAGGACGGAACTCACAGTTTTTCAATTGTGTAGATAATCTTTTGAAATTTACACATCACTTCAGTTTTAATAAGCAACTTTTCCTGTTTGGTACATGAAAATAAGTATACGGATACACTTGTATATTGACAACCTGCCATGAGTCAACAACAGCTAGGAGATGTCCGGTATTAGGACATGTGAAATACCGTCATCTTCAACCTTAATCTCAAACAACATGAATGCACCACAAGCCCTGAATATAGACATAATAAAGACAATAAAACTATTGTATATTCTGGTATATTATGACTGTTTAGGACCATAACACATTGAAATTACAAAAACAACTTCTTGTACAACAGTTTGTGGAGGTAATTGGACTACATGTACCGTCCTTTAGACTTAAAGTATCTGACTAAATTCTGTCTAAATGACAGTGAACACATATGATTGTCCACCTACCACATCCATCAGTGTCCTTGGTTACCGTGTATCTACAGAGGCACTCGACAGAGCCTGGTTGGTTCTTACACTCAAACTTAGCATTGGGGCAGGTTGACAGCTCTGCACACTCGTCTATATCTACAAAACAGGAAAAAGCAGATGTGCAGTTGAATTGTTGTGGATAACATTCTCACTACCATGCTGAAGTGTTGTTGTGTGTTGTGTACCTGTGCAGTTGTATCCATTTCCAGTAAAGCCAGGCTTACATGTGCACGTGTAGTTTTGTTTTGTGCTGCGGCAGTCTGCGTCTTTGTGGCAGGGGAAAGGGAAGGGAGGGCTGCACATGTCTGAGAAGGTGCACAGAGAAACAACAAGATGCGTCATAATCTATGGGATGGCTTTCTTAAACTGATGATGTGACTGCACTAAACATTTTGTAAAGTCATTACTGCACCACAGACCATATTCAAAGCACTTGTATCCCTGTTTTCCACCTGAGACGGTATTATCAGGACACTCTCCACAGGTGAACTGCTCAGGCTCTGCCTTTGACTGGCATGTCACACCTCGATAGCAGGGCTTGCCTTGACATGCATCAGAGGCATTTCCACAGAACATCCCACTGAACCCCTTTGGGCACAGACACGCAACCACCTGGATGGAGACAGGCACAGATTAACATAGGCCTACAGCATTTGTCGCTAAGACTTGTAGATTGGACAATACCTTATTCTTACTTTCCCACTTTCCCAATGGACTAACAAGGCTGCATTTTCCACCACTATGTTCTATACTCTCAGTGTTGGGATAGTCAAAACATTTACATCTTTCATTAAACTTCTATAGAAGACATCAGTGCAAATAGAAGATCTGGTAACACTTTAGATTAGGGAACACATAGTATTTACCATTAACTAGGTTCTTATTAATATGCATAAGTAGCTTACTATCTCCTTATTAGTAATTATTAAGCACGTATTAACACCTTATCCTTATTCTACCTCTATTACACCATGAATTAAGATTTTTCCTGATATTAACTCCTATTTATCGCTTATTCATTGTAAATTAATGCATTGTTGTTTCTGAATAATGTGAATAACCAGTGGGTTAGAACAGTAATTCTTCCTTTATCATTCTGAATAGCATTAATGCATTAATTTTCAATGAATAAGCGATAATTAGGAGGTAATATCAGGAAAAATCTTAATTCATGGTGTAATAGAGATAAAGCTATGTACGTAGAATAAGGTGTTAATACGTGCCTAATAATTACTAACAAGGAGCTAGTAAGCTACTTATATACATATTAATAAGAAGCTAGTTAATGGTGAATATGTGTTCCCTGATGTAAAGTGTTACCGATGGGTCTTTACCACACTTGCATCTTAATCCAGTCCCCATTCAACATCTGATTAGATACGAGCATCAACTAAAGTCAAAAACAAACCTGGAACTGCCCCTGCTGGTGGTTTGTGGCAATGCTGTCAAACTGGCAGGTTCCTCCATTCAGGCAGTTGCAAACACGCAGAATGGGAGTGAACAGGGAACTGGTGAGCTTGTCGCTGACCTTGATGGTCAGCTGAACAGGCTGGGTGCTGAGGGGAGTCCACGTCAGGTAGCCGTCACCTGGAGAAGAAGGTAAGAGCTGCATCACTGTAAGGACTGGGAATAGGAACTCAGTGATAAAGTTGGTGAGATGCAGCTATAAAGGAACATCATGGAATATCTAAGACTCTATAGGTTCTCTTTCTGAGAGAAAACATGAAAAGACATCATGATTATATAAAGAGGCATCTTTGCAAAAGCTTGAAAAACAGCAGCACTTTTTATTTTTGGCAATTTTTTGTGTGTTGCTTGAGCCTGTGCGTGTCTGTCTCTGTCTGACCCATCCACTGACTCAGCCCAAAATGTCCCATCTGCTCCAAAACAGCACTGCTGGCTACAGCAGTGGACCATCCCACTAACAAAATGTCAACGCTAACGTCATCTCTAACAGTGATGGATGAAAAGGCAGGGGGTGGGGGTGGGGGGCTCTTGTGTCATTATTTCTGAATCTGCGTGTCTCACCGCTGCCAATAGAAGCCTGTGGAGGCCTGGGGAAGAGCAGCGAGTAGCTGACGCCGTCTCCGTTAGGGTCCTGAGCAACGACCTGGATGCTGACGGTGGAGTTGATCTTACCGTTGATCACTGTGGGCTCCGTCACTATAGGGGGCATGTTACCTGCCAGGACACACACAGACTGCATCAAATTAGGACAGGTCATTTATTGCAAGGCATCGACCTTCACATACATAATCAGTCATTTCATTTTCTTTGCAATATTGTACCTTGCATTTTTTTTGTCCTTTTTTCCAGGTATATATAATAAATAACAAGCCATAAAGTAAACCGACAAACATACGAGGCAAACTGGTGTTTCCCAAATGAGGATCTCAAAGAATGGAAAAAACATCTGCTGTTTTTATCAGCCTTTCTTTACTGTATTACTTATTCCAAATATGTATTTTATCCCTATTTATAAAAGTTAGTCTTTCCATCTCCAAACTTTGTTCTGTTGTTAATACCCATGCTCTTAATTTTGGTGTATTTGCTTGTTTCCATGCTTTAGTCACCTGCTTCATGGCAGTTACTCTCATCAAAAAAATAAATATCCTTTGCTCTTATCTTTCCCTTTAAAGGGATAGTTCAACATTTTGGCAAATTGGCCCATTGCCATAATCGCTATAGTCATAGCAGTAGGTTCGTTACCTTTAATTGTAGGTGTAAGCTATTTTTACGGCGGAGCGCAGCAGCTGGCTGCTCAGAGCTACGCTATGGAGGCTAAGGGAATTTCTTGGTTTCCCTCATTAAACTCATCAAATTCAAAATCCCAAAACTCCACAGCGCTTTTGTAGACAAGTTGTGACCTGCACAACCACCACGCTATGAGATAATGACGGAACGATACGAAACGGAGCCGTTTTCGAGGTAAATACAGGGTAAATACGGAGACTGCTTGCTGAAAAACTGTCCCTGAACGCAACGCGCATCAGCGGTTTTGTATGAATTTACCTCGAAAACGGCTCCGTTTCGTATCGTTCCGTCATTATCTCATAGCGTGGTGGTTGTGCAGCTCACAACTTGTCTACAAAAGCGCTGTGGAGTTTTGGGATTTTGTATTTGATGAGTTTAATGAGGGAAACCAAGAAATTCCCTTAGCCTCCATAGCGTAGCTCTGAGCAGCCAGCTGCTGCGCTCCGCTGTACTAAAAATAGCTTACACCTACAATTAAAGGTAACGAACCTACTGCTATGACTATAGCAATTATGGCAATGGGCCAATTTGCCAAAATGTTGAACTATCCCTTTAAATAAATTCCTAACCAATGTTGTAAATTAGGACAGGTCATTTATGAAAAAAAAAAAAGAATTTCCACAGTGGAGTTGACAGCTCACCATAGATCAGAGCCAGACTTTGGAATTGCTTCTTGGCGTCCAGAGTCCATAGGCCCAGGTCAAAGCTGCCAGATGCTAAGGTGTCATGGACACACTCCATGCTGCCTTTGCAAGTCCTTCTCAACTCCTCCATCTCTGCAGGATCAGTGCTTTCCAGCAGGTACTCAGAGGAGACATGCTTCAGTGGAACCAGTGGAGGCAGAGAGAACAACAGGCTCTCTGGGACTGGGACTGCCCCTACACACACACACACACACACACACACACACACACATGGGAGCAGAAAAGAGGACAGATGAGTATTTCATGAGAAACTTGACTATTTGTTGCAGCCACAGGCTTGGTATGTTTGTAATAACTTAAAGGGATTTTTCAACATTTTGGCAAATTTGCCCATTGCCATAATCCCTTTAGTCATAGCAGTAGGTTCATTACCTTTAATTGTCAGTGCAAGCTGTTTTTAGATCGGCGGGGCAGAGACATGAGGTCTGCACGCCACGTATTATTTCTGCCTTTCCCTCATCAAACTTATCAAATACACAATCCAACAACTCCAAAACGCTCTGGTGGACAAGTTGTGACCTGCACATTCACCACGCTATGAGATAATAATGGAACATTACAAGACAGAGTTGTTTTTGAGGCAAATACGTAACCGGAACTACATTCCAGACACGTGACAGTGATTTTAAAACCGCAAGTAGTCCCAAGTATTTGTTTCATGTGTCGTAATGTTACATAATTATACGTTATAATGGTGAACGTATGTGGTGAATGTGCAGGTCACAGCTTGTCCACCAGAGTTGTTGGATTGTGTATTTAGTTTGATGAGGGAAACGTGGAAATACCGTGCAGCTGACGCCTCGCCGATCTAAAAACAGCTTGCACTGACAATTAAAGGTAACGAAACTACTCCTAAAACTATAAGGATTATGTCAATAGTCGAATTTGCCAAAATGTTGAAATATCCCTCTCTTATCTCTGTTCTATTCTCCATGATCTAGTGATGGCTCTGGCTCTTTGCCTGCTAAACATTTCCCTGCTTTTGGTAAAACTTGTGTCTGTTGTGTGGTGCTGTGCAGGTGGTGAGCTGTAGACTGATCTGGTCTATGTCTTTGTCTGTCAATCTACTATCCACTCACAGGACATGCCGAAGTAATGGAGTCTCTCCTCTGAGGGGGGGTTGAGGTCTGCTGAGGGGAGGAGCCTGCCGTCGGACATGAGGAAGTCGTCAGAGCGGTTGGTGCTCCAGAGGCCCATCAGACCAACGGTGCGGTTGTAGAAGTTCTCCGGCACCTCCACTATGGCCGCCAGCTGTTTGAGGCCTCCGACCCGCCACACCACCACATGGAGACCACCGGCATACACCGCTGCACAGCGACTCACTGACAGACAGCGCACAGCAAAGTCTGTCTCACTTCTGTATGTGACACCTGAAAGGACAGTTATGGAATACGTTACATAGATTATTGGAATTGGGATTTTTTTTAACAATGCTACGTTATCTCATACAAAAACAACTGTATAGGTGTGTGAGCGTATCATTACCAACTGTGACTGGAACCTCAACATCATCCACAAAAATCTGGAGTCCATCTCCTTCCTGTGCACATTTCCATTCAATCTAAAAATGATGAAAGTATGATTTACAAATATTGTGTTATTTTTATTGTTGATACTCGTGTTATTCCACTCCTTCCATCATACAGATATCTGTCTGAGTAGTTATTGTTCATATAAATATGTGATGTTGATCATGAAACTCCCTTCTTTCAGTCAAATGGATTTGACATTAATTTATGGCGTATATTTACATTTTTCATGGGTAGCACTTTACAATAACACAAAATTACAGTAGTAACTGAGGAACTAATGAAGAAATAATGACAAACTAATGACTGTCTTGTCTGTAACAACATCTATTGCACGTCTGTCCGTCCTGGGTGAGGGATCCCTTCTCTTTTGCTCACCCTGAGGTTTCTCCGATTTTTCCCTGTTAAAAGGGTTTTCTATGGAGTTTTTCCTCAGTCGATGTGAGGGTCTAAGGACAGAGGATGTTGTTACAATGCCATGTAAAGCCCTTTGAGACAAACTGTTTGTAAAAACGGGCTATACAAATAAAATTGCCTTGCCTAGTTACTGAGGAACTAAGGTACACAACATTAGAGTAGTAACTCATCTTAGGGTACACAAAAAGAGTAACTAATGATTTAGTAATAGTTAGTTTCACATTAGTTCCTCAGTAATTTGATGAGGCACTACTGAAGATCTGACCATTAACTAATAGTTAATTCATCATTAGTTCCATAGTAACTACTCATTTGTTCATCATTATAGTTCCTTATGAGTTCCTCATTTGTTCCTCTTTAGTTCCTACTCAACTACTCATTAGTTTGTCATTAGTTCTTCATTAGTTCCTCAGTAATTGCTCTAACTTTGTGTACCTTATTGTAAATGTAAAGTGTTACCTTTACATGTGATAGGTATATGCTCAAGTTCAATGAGAAGCTCAATGGGCTTTATGCACAGCTCCACTACTTCCTGAAATAAGCCAGCTTGTTTATTCCCTGTTTTACATTATTGGACAAACTGATTAATCCAAGTGTGTCTGACCTCACAACAATTAATCAGTTGGTCCAATAACTTAAGACAGGAAATAAACGAGCTGGCTTATTTCAGGAAGTAGTAGAGCTGTGCATAAAGCCCATTAAATCAACAAGATTCAATGAATCAAGTAATGAGTTCATGCTAAGCTGGGCCAATCAACTCAAACTCATCCAACTCTCAGAAAGAAAGTCGAACGACTTGGTTTTTTTTTCTAACAATTTGATACACATTACCAGTTCCTCTGTCTCTACATACACACACACACACTCCAGCATCATCCCTCCTCACACACAAACTCCCTGACCTTGCCGATGCCCTGGTGGAAGGCAGCCATGCGCACCACCACTGGGACTTCAGTGATCCCCTTTGTCTCTGTGTGGAGCTTGTCAGTCTGTCCTTGCAGGGTGAAGATATTAGAGCCGCTGCTGGAAGAGAGACGCAATATCACAAACTCTCCCAGGGCCTTGAAGGAGTACTCTGTGCCGTCGAAGGTGATGAGATGGAGGCTGCCGTACACCATCGCTGTGACGGAAAAACACCAAAGAGAGTTCTCTGTGACATCATTGAAATAGCTCACAATAGACTTCTCCGACCGACTGGATGTATAAACAAGGATTTCTTGAAAATGACCCTCACCTACACCTTGTGTAGCCTTCTTGGACCCGATGCAGCTGTCAGGGCTGGCCCAGCTGTAACCTTGGCAACGATCCAGTGGCCTCTTGTTGAGGTATAGGTGACATAGATGAGACTCGATACAACACCACTGGAAAGGCACGAGATCTGCATCTAAAGAGAGAGGTCTGGTTAAATGGTGGCTGAGGCTGTATGGATCAATAGTCACACTGTCTGTCCTGTGAGTAGAAGGTCGCACATTCAATGATGATAACATTAATAAAAATATTTCTTTCTACTTTTTGGTGTGAATCTCTCTTTGTCTATTCCAATGTCTTAATCACTTAACTGTTGATAAATACAGTTCAAATAAACTGCAGACATTTTCCTGTGGAGCAGAACTTGACAAAACAATCCTGGATTAAAAATATTCCCTGCTGACTAATCCTTATTCTCTTCAATACATAGCCCAGGGTTCCCACTCTTTTCTTGAAATCATTTTCCAGAACTTTTCCAGGACATTTTCAGCGGCTACAGTCCGACAGACATGTTATTATACATCCTCTGTCCCGTTCAAGCTTTGGAGAAGTGTTCTTTTCGACAGTTGTACCTTATTTTGTACATTTTTTGTTTCTATGTTTCTTCCTCTCCCAGCCCCAGAAGTCTGATTTAAAGATGTGCAGTCTATGGCTCTAAATTATGCAATAATCTCTTACAGTACATGCTTAGAAATTCCTATGGATTTATCATAGAACAACACAAACATGGGGTCCAATACTGGAAACACTCGTCAACTCAAAGTCTCTAGTTTTCTCACTAGGCACTTTTTTAGAAAATAAATCTTTAGTGAGGTCTGAAAATGGCAAATAGAGCTCTGGTAGCTGATGTGGTAAATCATTTCCGAGGACAACTGAAGCTTTTCCAGGACATTTGACTTCTTTGACTTCTCATTTTCCATGACTGGAAAATTGGTCAACCATTTTTCTGGTTTTCCAGGACAAGTTTGAAACCATAAGGAGTTGGTGACTGTGTCACTGACCAACAAACAAAGACAACTACAGTATATTACCTATGTGTTTCTGTACGCTGTGATCGGAGAAGTAGCGTTCATTGTACCCAGCCAGCAGGGGGCCTTCTGGTTCATACACACACCTCTTCCCTGAGCCATGTCTGTTGGACAGAACTGACCGGAAGATGTGTCCCCCTGAGCCCCCCCAGCGCTGATCCCTCAGTGTCTTCACTTTCAAGCCAGGATCAGTGGTATCCTGCAAGAATGACAGGTCCTCCAGGGCCTGGGTACGGGTGCAGGGACATGAAGACAGCTCCGTAGTCCATTCGGCAGGGTCCGGCTCCGTCATTGCCCAAGCCTGGCATCTAATTTGGGGATCCATGTTGGACCCTGGTGGTCCTGTCAAGTCATACACCAGCTGGCCTAACTTTCCTAGAGTCCCTTTCACCTGCTGGGGCCTGTATCTGCCTCCTGGCCCGAAAAGGTTTTCTGGGGGGACAGTGGGCTCCATGAAGGAGAATTTTCCATCTGTGTAGCCAATGATAGCATTGTGATGTTGCCTCTGGCCGGGACCCCAGAGCATGTCACTGTACCGCAGCAGGGCAAAGGAGCGTGCTCCATCTGTGGTCAAGATGCACTGGAAAGTGTTAGTCTGAAAATACAAACAACAGTTGTTAGTTATTAAGTTTAAATCTACATTTATTTTTATCAGTCTATGTCTCCCTGCATGGTAACATAATTCTCTCTGTAGAATTACTCACCTAAGTAGAATAACTAAAGTAAATGACAATGGAAAGACAGGTGGCAGAATACTATATGTCCTTACTCCGAAACAACCCCAAGATGGCACCAAAGTAAAACAAAACAGCCACAGAGTTTCAGGAATTCTGACTGAATACCTGCTTTCCTCATGACTAAAGGGCTCACATTTCAAATAACAATAGCAGCAAGTAGGACTCACATGCAAGCAGACAGTAACGCTGACAGATGATTTTTTTTTCTGTTGTGTTTTATCCGACAGACACAGTGAAAGAAAATCATGCCACACAAGGTGCTTAGAAATAAATAAACTAGTAAAAGAAAACTACAGTTAAAGCAACAAAAATTAAGCACGTACTTTAATATAAACAATTATGTAATGCTTCAATATTTTTGCAACATTTTATTTTCAGATTTTTAATTTTAGAATGCACTCTCCGTGCTTTTAAGACTATGAATTTGAATATTGTCATGAATTAAACAATCTTTACCTCTGACACATTGAACTTCTGGTAGGAGACAGGCACAACGTGGTCCCAGGTGATCTTGAGGATCCAGGCAGGAGTAAAATCAGGCTTGCTTCTCCGCATCTCAAATTTTGTCACTTCATCTGTTGTACGGTTAAATACGATCTGCGAGTAGATGTCTGACTTATCCAGCTTATGGTATTCCTGAAAGGCAATGAAGAGCAATTTAGAGCAGCATAAAGCTACATTTTTATTATCAGATGTTTATGGAAGCTTTTTTTAGACTGGATGTCTATCGAATAGACTGAGCTCTTCTTCTCTTTGAGTTCAACTACAAACAGTCCAACATGAGTATTGACCTCTGATGCAGACTGACCTGGTAGAGCAGCCGTCCGTAGCCTTTGGTGAGATCGGCATCATCCCAGAACGCTGCCAACAAAGCCACATTCATGTGGTTGGGGAACCCACTGGCTAAAGGAGCGGGGAACAGGTACTGCTCATTCTCAGCAACTGACTGAAACTGGACAAGACCATTGTCTGAAAACTGAGAAGGTAAAGGGACAGACGATATCAGACAGACATCAAAGTGGTTGACCATCATCTGCTGTGAATACTTTTTGGATAATAATGCAGTAATTATCCAATTGTAATATTTATCTTATTTCAAAGTAATTCAGTCACTTATTAAGTCCAGATTTCATTTAAGAGCTAAATGCATAATATTTTAACTTTGAGCATTGCACATCACTCCCATGAGACTGTGATCTGTCTGCGGTAAAAAGTTATGTGTAGTGCACATATTATCATGATGATGATGATTTTACAGTTAAACTTGTTTGCAGAATACCTAAACTATGAGAAATATTGATTTTCTGTAGGCTACAGCTAAGGAAAAGGCAACTCCTTTTTACTGCAGCCCCAGTTTCTTTTCTAAATATTATGAAAAAGTCAACAATTCAATCAAGACGAACATTTCTAAACATATATAATATTCAGAGATTAAGAAGCCCCTTTATATTGTTGTACAGAACTATGCTTAGAAACTCACATAAACCCTGTCGTACAATTTCCCCATGAAGGGGAAACCCATTGGTGGGGTGATATATGGTGAATTCCCATCCTCTATGTCCACTGTAACTCCGCTGTCACCAACCTCTGCCCCAAACGGAAACAGGTTGCTCTCTGTTGGAGAAACACAGGAGTTAATCAGTGACAAGTCCAAAAATAGCAACATCCTATATCCATCAACTAAACCAGTTCACTTGCTTGACATGTCATTTTGTATTGCAAATTCAAAATATATAAATATGATTTTTCAAACATAAATTTGAAAAAGAAAGAAGAAAAAGAAGAAGTTGTTCAGAAATGGTGAGGCACATACAGTGATTAGTGTAGGATATGTTGATTACTAGATGATTAACAAGAACATAGCCAACCCTTTAGAGCCATTGTCGTACAGACGCTGCTGTTTTGGGAACAGGAACAGGTGTAAGACCCTGGCAGGTTGGTACAGGTTGTGTGCGCAGGACATGTCGTGGGTGAAACACACTCGTCCGAGTCCGTGCATCCTCCTTTCCCATGACCATTATCTTTGGTGGCATTCCAGCCGTGATTACAAGAGCATTGAAAACCTCCTATATGGTTGGAGCAGGTGGCAGCAGAGTGACACTTCCCGTTAGCTTGGTTGCATTCATCAAAGTCTACACACAATGGCCCAATACTGACAAAGCCAGGCATACACACACATATAAATGAGCCTGGGGTATTGTGGCAGTGAGCGAGGGGGTGGCATGGTTCGGTCAAGGCAATGCACTCATCTACATCTTTGCACCAGGAGCCATTTCCAGAAAAGCCCAGAGGGCAGTGGCATGAAAAGGAGCCGGGGGTGTTCCAGCACCGTGCCATGGAGTGACATGGTAACTGCTCACATTCATTTGTATCGATGCAAATCTGATCCTCCTCGTGATACCCCGAGGGACAAGAGCAGTTGTACCCTCCGGGCATGTTGGTGCATACCTGATCCAAGCGACAGGTGGTGTTGACCTTGCATTCGTCGATATCCTCACAGCCCCAGCTGACGGGCTCATACCCAGGAGAACACAGACAGAGGAAGGACCCTGCTGTGTTGTTACATATTGAGTGCTCGGGGCATGGGGTGCCCTCTGGGTTGTGGCACTCATCTACATCCTGACACTCCGTACCATTCAGAACAAACCCCTCAACACAGGGGCAAAGGTAAGAGCCAGGGGTGTTGATGCAAACAGAATGGGGCGGGCACACTGTAGAGTTGTGGGAGTCTGAGCATTCATCTACATCCACACACTCTGTCCCATTACTCCAGAACCCTGTGAAGCATTCACAGTAATACGACCCTATGGCATTCATACAGGTGCCGTTGATGCAAAGTTCCTCCAGCTTGGTGTTCTTACATTCATTGATGTCTACGCACAAATCATCCACACTGGAAAATCCAGCTTCACAAAGACACAGGTAGCTTCCGTTGGTGTCGATGCATGTGCTATGCTGAGGGCACGTGGAGTTGTCTAGACACTCGTCGATATCTTCACAGTGAGTGTTGTTGCCTTGGTAACCTTCCTCGCACTCGCAGACGAATGATCCACCTGTGTTGATGCAGTTGGAGTATTTTGGGCACTGTATGAGGTTGAGGAAACACTCATCTATGTCCAAACACAAGGAGCTGTTTCCTGAGAAACCTGGGTCACAGGTGCATTCGTAGCTCCCCTCTGTGTTGGTGCAGGTACTGTTGTTAGGGCAGGTGAAGTTCCCTGTCACACACTCATCCACGTCCTGACAGCGTGTCCCGTTGTCTTTGAACCCCTCCCAGCAGTCACAGATGTAGGAGCCATCAGTGTTGAGGCAATGGGAGAAGGGGATGCAGGCTTCATCTTGCAAACGGTGGCATTCATCCACATCCCTGCAATCAGTGCCATTTCCTTCATAGCCATCTTTGCAGCGGCAGTAGAAGGAACCCTGGTGTTGATGACATTGAGCGAGCTGGTGGCAGTCACTTGTGGCATTGAGGCAAGCGTCTTCGCTCACACATGTGCCTCTGTCGTACACCGTGCCCAAGGAACAAGAACACGTGTAGGAACCGGGGGTGTTGCCGCACGTCATGTTCCTGCTACAGGTTGTGGTCAGCTGGCATTCGTCCACGTCCTCACAAACAAAGCCATCACCATGGTATCCATCTAGGCACTGGCAGATGTAGGAGCCGTTGGAGTTGAGGCACAAAGCCTGAGCACTACAGTTGTGCGGCAGGGAGGAGTTCTGCTCACATTCATTCACATCCCAGCAGTCAAAGCCGCTGCCCTCCATGCCGGGCGGACATGTGCAGTTGAAAGATCCAGCCGTGTTAGTGCAGCTCGCAACAGGATGGCATCCTCCATTTTGGACTTGGCACTCATCAAAGTCTATAATTTATCCAAAATGGGACAGTGTCAGGGAAACAGCCCCAAATGAGTGTCCACATAGTGGGGCAAAGAGAAAACAAGTGCAGCTACAGATGTTAACAGTGAGAGGTTGATGCTTACCAGAGCAGTTCTTCCCATCACCTGTGAAGCCACTGAGACAGACACAAGAATGACTGCCCATTGTGTTGATGCAGTGGGCAAACTCACTGCACTCCTGCTGCCCTGTCTCACACTCATTCATATCTAGAAAGGTGATGGACAAATGGGAAGGGGTAGGGGTGGGTGTGGGAGGGAGAGAAGTCAGGTCAAATGTATTTATATAGCACATTTCATACGGCAAGCGTAAACTCACTGTGCTTCAAAATAAAAACAAAGATACACTGTTTAACATAAAATAGCATATAAGAAAATATTACATATATAAAAACATTTAGGACATGATAATAATACAAGAATGTATTATTATCATCATTCTTAAAAAAGGGAGATAATAATAATAATAATAATAATAATAATAATAATAATAATAATAATAATAATAATAATAATAATAATAATAATTCTTAAAGGGAAGGAGAAGAACAGAATAAAACCCATGCTTTAAACATAACTAAAAGCTTGCAAAATAAAGACATGTTTTTAGTTTGCTTTTAAAAGGAAATAACTAAGATGAACAGCAACCTGTCAAAGAGTTGAGTGAATTATTTCTGCAGCTGCTTTAGCCAAGTTTTATGGCCTTTTGGGTTGTGTCAGAGAGAATTCTGCACTTTCATATTTGCTGAAATGAAACTCATTGGACTTAAACCAGGACCAGTGGGATTTGTGTCTCACCCTAGGCTAGAATGCATTTCCGTTTCTATTTCCCATAAACTCCCACAAACTGTTTTAACTGTGGATCTAACCTCTTTGTTCCCACAGTTGGAACTATGTGTTTGTAATGCTGAAGTGTTTTAATTAGGTAAGCTCTCAACAAGTCCTGACATGAAAGCTAAAGTGGGAAATAAATTACACTGCAACTAAAAATGTGTGATGGAAAAAAGAGAGCTGTTGGGAACGGATGCTTTGTCATCTTAACTGCCATTTGATGATTGATTCTAGTCAGATAAAAGAAATGTTGTTGTTTTTTACTTATGTAGTACCACTTTACTTAAATCTGTTCATGACTTTCATTTTCCTTTTTGAATGGAATGGAATGAAATGGAAAAAAGAAAATAATCCAAAGGAGAATTGTTTCTTTGTGGCTCTATGTCATTTGTTCACTCAATGACAAGAAGAAAAAGTCATGAATAGACTTCACTGATGCAGATTATCAACTACTCTCTCAAATATCACACATTAATTTAGCCTAAAAAGAAAGCTGACTTTCCATTTTGTTTCATTTCAGCCTGGCTTTACAGGCACTGTATAACACACTCAAATCAACAGTTTGAAATTATGAGTGAAAGAACAATGGTTTACCAACACACTGGGTTCCATTGAGAACGTAGCCTTGTCTGCAGACACAGGAAAAGGATCCTGGGATATTCACACATTCAGTTTCGTTTTGAGGACAGACATTCTCTCTCTGACACTCATCTATGTCAGAACAAGTCAGGCCGTCGCCCACGTAACCAAAGTCACACACACACTGGTACCTGGCAGGTGACGGGTGACACAAGCCGTGGATGTGGCAGGCAGGCTCACATAATGGACTGGGTGGCTCACAGGTGTCATTTAAGGCCACTGTACCATTCAGACATGAGCACACGTGAGCACCAGGGGAGTTGATGCACTTTGAGAAGAGCGGACAGATCGTATCAGGAAGTGTGCACTCGTCCACATCCTGGCAGGAGAAGCCATCGCCTTTGAAACCCAGCTCACAGGTGCAGGAGAAATCCCCGAAGTAGTTGGTGCACAGAGCCCTTGGGTGACATGTTCCCGGTGCAGAGCACTCATCTATATCCTCACACTGGGTGCCGTTTGCTGCAAAACCTCGATTACAGGTGCATGTGTGGGACCCAATGGTGTTGAGGCATGTGGCGTTGACATGGCAAGGGTTATCTTTACACTCATCCATGTCAGCGCAGGCCATGTTGCTGGCAGGGCGGTAGTAACCGGCACGGCAGGGGCATTCATACGATCCATCGATGTTTATGCACTCTTCATTGAGTCCGCATGGATTGTTCAGTTCCTTACACTCATTTATATCCTGGCAAATAGTCCGGTTAACCAGGATGAAGCCCGGCAGGCACAGGCAAGAGTAGGAACCTTTATTGTTTACACATGTGGCCTTGTTTCTGCAACCTCCATAATCCACCAGACACTCGTTGACATCATTGCACTGGGTCACCCCATCTCCAGAGTAACCCACCCGGCAGGTGCAGTTATAAGAGCCGGGAAGGTTGACGCAAAGGGCATCTGGGTGGCACTGCCTGGACAGCGAACACTCGTCCACATCCGTGCAGGTGAAGCCGTCTCCCCGGTACCCCGCTGCACACTGGCAGGAGAAGAAGCCGGGTGAATTTGTGCAGTTTGCAAAGCTGCTGCAGCGGCCGGCCAAGCACTCATCCACATCCTCACACTGGGAGTTATTGAAGACGAAGCCGCTGCCACAGTCACAGTAATATGACCCAGCAGTGTTAATGCAGACGGTAGTAGAAGGGCAAATGTTGGGCGTAGCGCACTCATCAATGTCTTCACACTGTCGTCCATCTCCCACAAAACCTTCCAGACAGGAGCACTCGTAACCCCCCAGCCTGTTGATGCAGGCGGCATTGGGGTCGCACTGATTGTTTTCACCACACTCATTTATGTCTGCACACGTCAACCCATTTCCTACAAAACCGCTATTGCAGGTACACCGGTACGACCCCATGGTGTTCACACAGTCTGCATATAGGCTGCAGATGTTGCTCGCGCATTCGTCGATGTCCACGCAGCTCTGCCCATTACTTTCAAAGCCATTGCTGCACGTGCAGTAGTAGGTGCCCGGTAGATTATTACAGCCTTTATAGCCAAGTGAGGAAGAGCAAACACGAGGGGTCTCTGAGCATTCATCAATGTCAAGACAGAGGTAATTCCCATTGCCCTTATACCCGGCATTGCAGGTACACACATAAGACCCAGGGTTGTTGGTGCAGGTGGCATTCCAGTGGCAGATCCTCGAGTTCGCACACTCATTGACATCACTACACTGGAACCCGTTTCCTCTGAAACCGACTTTACACAGACACTGTCGACCTCCTTCGAAGTTGGTGCAGAGAGCATTGGCATGGCAACCACCGTTTTCCTTCTGGCATTCGTCGATGTCCTGGCAGTTAGTGCCATCTCCGACGTATCCACCGAGGCAGACACAGCTGTAGCTGCCCAGAGTGTTGTTGCAACGTGCCTTTGGGTGACAGCCATGCAGGCCAGTGAGACATTCGTCGATGTCGTTGCACAGCAGCCCATCACCCTGGTAGCCCATGCGGCACGCGCAGGTGAAGTTGTTCTTGACCTTCAGGCACTCGGCCTGAGGGTGGCACCTGCTGCCCGCTGCCTCGCAGTCCCTTGGGTCAGCAACTGAAGAGGAACAGGAGAAGAACTTGAGACGCACTGAATCTGATTTTCAGTCAACTCAGTTTTCTGAAAATACGGTAACACTTTACAATAAGGGTCCCTTAATTAACGTTACTTAGTACATTATTAAGCATTAATTAACTGTTTACAGATATATTAACAATCATTATTATGTATTACTTAAGATTAGGAAACACATTAATTAATGTAGCCTATTAGTAAGCAGTTACTTAACGTTTATTACTCAAAGTTAGTTAATCAATTATTAAGTAATAATAAAAGTTGAATAATGTAAAGTTATCATTATGAATGCATTACTCAGCATTAATTAACACATTAGTTTATATATTAATGCTTAATAATGTACTAACTAACGTAAATTAAAGGACCCTTATTGTAAAGTGTTACCGAAAATACTTTTAAACATCTGTCTACTGTCTAGAAAAGGGGTGTCAAACATATGGCCCACAGGCCAAAACCAGCCCACCAATCTGGCCCGCAGGATGAATTAGCCAAGTGTGAAAATTACATATAAGACAGAAGAGGCATAATATTGTTTAAATTGTATGTATTTTGCTCAAGAAATTTCAGGTTGTTCATGATGTTTTGTAAAAGGATAGTTCATTAACTGTAAACATCTAAATAATGTACTTGTTCTGGGAAACATCTAGGGTTCTCGTTATTTCTAGGTTATCATGCTTTTATTTTACTGGTCTGGCCCACTTGAGATCAAATTGTGTAAAATGAGTTTGACGCCCCTGGTCTAGACAGTAATGATGGTTTATATGAAGGTAAGGTACCTGCGCTGCAGTACTCCAGCACAGCAAACAGACTTATCAGCCACAGGAATGGAGACCTGGGAGGGCAAAGAAGAGAAAAACATTAACCTTATATAATGCTAATGCTGTGTTTCAGGAACGTCACTACTAAACAGGAAGTAAAGTCTTGATTTGACCTCCATGCAGAGTGAGTGTCACCTTTCTCCTTGTGCTACTTGTGCTTTTCACAGCCTCCTCCATCATACTCCAACAATGGTCAGGTTTCCATTGTAGCAGTTGCCGTAACACCTTTAAACCTATTGTCTTATCCTGACTCACCACCCAAAGAGGTCATTAATGTCACTGTTGCATATCCATCTGTGCGATTGAATCCTTCCAGATTAAGTTTCATAGTGTGCACAATCTTTTCTTAACTTTAGTCCAGTAAACAGGACATTCAAAGCTGGAACCGTTTCTAAACTAGTTTTTGGGGTCATGAAATAGTGGCTTGTTCACCAATGCCAAAATACGAAAGGCTCCATGAATCCACTATATTTTATTTAGTTTGAGTATTTTAATTCTGCATAGTTCTGGAGGTATTTTGAGTCATTTCAGCATTCAAATAAATGTTATCTAAAAATAAAGATTTTGTCATCATTCTCTCTATCTCACATTAGTCCAAACCGTACATTTAGTTTTGAAGTAAAATAAAATATTGCAAAAATTCTATGATTAATTTATTTTTTATGTAAAAGATGGTCAGATTTTTAATTCTTACTTTTTCATACCACACACTATAATCCCAAGAACTGCCAGTTTGACTAATTTTGTAGTGTTCAAAATAGCTACTCATTAAGCCAGCATCATAGATTAATTTATGGCTAACTAGTTTAAAATTGCTTTCCTGACATTGCTCCACACAGGTCTATCAGTCATCCCCCCATTTCCTTTTACGGGCAATGCCTTAAGGAAGTAGTTGAGCTGAATTATGAGAACAACAACACTTCTTGTTTGTTCTGATTAAGTTACCATCTAAATGTCAATATTCCCTTCAGGCCATGTGGAGCTTTTGTCTGAATCTCAGGGGAAGGTCCTGGATAGGCAGTGAGAGCGCTGAGGCAGACTTCTATTACATAAATGTGGGACAGTCTACTGTAAATCATATCAAGCCTCCCTATGGGACTGCAACTGGGGCAGAGAAGTGTATGACAGTGGCCATAATCTCCTTCCCCATCTGCAACCTGAATTGCCATTAGAAACGATAGGGAATAGTTACTGTTTGTGATGTTGAAGTATGAAAGGTCAGTGCATTTTGTTTATCTAAAGTATGAATGCTTGTGTTTCATCATTCAATAGTTTTCTGTACAACAAACAGATTTTCCCTCAACAGTATTAATTCCAATATAGATTCTATATTGTAGTTATGTATCGGACTGGAGGAGAGGATAGATAGCCTAGCTATATCAAAAGGTACAAAAAAGCTAACCATTGCCTCTAAAACGTTTATTATAGGTCATCTATTTTGCACTAGCTTATTATGTGTGTGTATGTGACAATTTATCAGTTTACAGTCTGTTAACACACCTCAGTGGTTTTTATGCTGCATCTGGCCGTGGGATTAATGAAGCACTCTTTCTATCTATTCCATTTATTTGTTTTTGGCAAAGGACATTAAGTGAATTCCTGTATAGCCTACTAATTACTCAGAAGAATTTATTCTTTATTTAGGTATCCTAATTTTGTATTCTCTCTGAGATTCTTTCTTGGTCATCCAGGTCATCGTAGTCATTAAGTATTAAAATTGAAGGCAAATGGACTTCTTTTGGCTCTTGAGGAATTGTTGCCTCTTCAGGCTTCTTCAGTTCTAAAAACTGGTGTGAGAGTCCCAGATAATTAACAGATGGGGACGACACCTTAGGGGTGGCCCCGGTGGTCATTAAACTACTCATCATGTGAGTGGATAACCTGCCTCTTTTGTATTATCATTTATTAGTTTCATTCAGAGCCTTTGATAAGATAAGACGACCCAGTAACAAACAATTAACACACAGAAAGAAAAAGAAACAGGTAGATTTTCACTCACCGCATATTTCCCCGTCACCTGGTGGGCTCTGAGTCTTTTCTGGGGAGACAGTGCGGACTCCCCTCCTCTGGGTCTCGGGATTCTTTTCGTCTTTCTCCGAAGAGTCAAATCTGTGTCGTCAAACTGCTTCTTCTTGCCTTCTCTTACACCTGTGTCTTGATTCCTCCACCCTGGGGTTGGGGACTACCCCACCATACCATGTACTGCCCTGACATCTTAAACCTCTGGGAAGAGCAACACCCATATTCCCCTGCTTATGTGTCAGCTCCGCACAATAAGTGGAAGAGCCCCAAGGGCCTTTGTTTGTCCTGTTTGCCATAGACAAGAGGACAGAATGCCAAAATGACTTTCATTCCCCTGTTCCTGCAGGGATGATGGATTTGGATGCTTCCAGCTTCTACCACATGTATCATTTTATAGCAAAGACGCATATTTCAAACAAAGGAATATAGCTCAATCACTTCTGATGCTCGTATGAGAACCAGCTTAATCAAAGTACTGAGAGAATTTAAGCCACTTTTTCATGATCCAACACACACGTCTTTGTTTCCTTTTTGACATGTAGTCAGTGCACTGCAAAAACTTAAAATCTTTCCAAGAATATTTGTCTTATTTCTAGTCAAAACAAATCTCATTATACGTAAAATCACATACAAAAGTAGCTTGTTTTTAAGACACTTTTTACTTCTTTCAAGTCTTTTACTTGAAATAAGTAGAAAAATCTGATAGTGGAGCAAGTTTTTCTTTCTTATTACAAGCACAAAAAAAAACATGCTTTCACTGGCAGATTTTTCTACTTTTTCAAGTGAAAATTTGTGAAATTATCTAAAAACATGTAAATTTTAGGTGATGAGTCTTATTTTAAGTGGAAAGAGATTAGTTTTGACGAGAAATGAGACATTTTGACAAGAAATATGACAAATATTCTTGGAAAGATTTTCAGTTTTTGCAGTGAGACATCAGCTGACCAGGTAAATGTGAACAGAACTGACTTGACTTACATTCGTTGGAATTACTGCTATTATCTATAGTATTGACCTACTTGGCAAATGCCATTCATCCACACATGGTGTCACTATAAGATAACACAAACAGTGTTTCATTGTATGGTCAAATGTATGTACATTATGACCTTGCATATTTTCAAACAAAGTAATAAATCCTTGGCAACTGCTACTGGACAGATAAGGAGGGAAAGTGGGACTGTTTTTATGACCTGTTGTTCAGATTTAGATTCACTTCCAACTGTTTCTGCAGCCTTTGTTACTGCTTGACATTCAAGTCATGAGGCTTATGGTCATGGTTTTACATTACATCCAGTCTGTGGCTAGATCAAACACACTTTTTAATTCTGCACTCTTCTTTTTTTTCTCTTTTCCCCGTGTAGAGACAGGCAGGTTGCCACACCCTGCGTCCCTTTTCTCAACTAAACACCTCCTGGCTCCTGAACCAGTCTTCTCATCTTTCTCTTGGGTTTTCTCCAGATGATTCCTTTCAGATGTGTCCCTGCTTAGAGAGGTTCGGTAAATGACAGCTACTGACATGTTACATAAGTTTCACTTCTTGTCATTAATTCCCAAGAAACACATAAAAACACAATTTTTAATCATGGGAATTTTAATGACAAAACTGTCATCTTTAGAAATATATCATGCTCTTTCATTTTTGTTTGTTTATTGGGTAACCAAGGGTTTTTTGAAAGACTGGTTTTAGATACAGTAATACTGCTCCATAGATGGACTGAGTTGTTAAGAGGGCCAGGAATTGTGAGTGAAGGTAGAGATGAAATGTTTGTAGGCTGTGTGTATCACCTGTGTGAAGTGTGTGGAGGAAAGAAGAGGGGAAAACGGCATTCAAACAGGCTGTAAGGAAAGGTTAATTCTACTATATCATTATTGTTATCCCTTTATTTATTAGAATTTAAAAACAAATTCTTAATAAAATTATAATAAATTACTGCTGGGCATAGATTAATTTTTAAAATCTAGATTAATCTCACTGCAATCCTGCAGTTAATCTAGATTAAAATGCTAGATTTGAATTTTGCCGAAGACATTCAAAAAATATGTAACCTATCTGGAGAAAGCTGTTCTACTATAATATTTGGTAATGAAAATTCATGTTCAATAAGATTTACTTTGGTGTTTCATTTTATATTTTGTTAAATATGAATAAAGTTACGGAATTTTACACAGGTTCTGTCTCCATGTGCATAAACAGCCTCTGATAACATAACATTATTGAATATATTGGAATATATTCTAATACCCAATGGCAAAAATAAATGATTAGCACTATAGCAAGAGACACACAGCAGTAAAGGAGCAACTTACTACATATTTGACATATCATGTCATCAATATTATTTGTGCAGATTCTTAAACCCATCTGCAAAATGTCCACAAATAGAGCAATTCCTATCGATAAGAGTCTTGCGTTATCACAGCACGTTAACGCCGTTAATGGCCGAGCACTGAAATAAATGCAGTCCTCTAATGGAGGCGAGACATTAAAAAAACAGCTGATAATGCTGATTTGACACTGTGACTTTTTCATATCATGGTATACGTTGAACCCAGTACCTGGCCTATATGATAATATGGTTTTAGCTAAGATCCAGGCAGAGACACTGAGACAGCAGCTGGTTCGGTCCAACAGATGAAGGCTGGTTTGAGGTGGTGCAGTGCCTGTAGGTGGCAGAGTGTGGGGAGAACAAAGAGAAGACACAGGTGAATAAGAGCCACAATAAAACACTAAAGTTAAGCAGCAGTCACTAGCTGGTTCACTACAGAGGTCTCTGGGCGATGTGGAGATGAATGCAGAGAAGACAAGTAGCAGATACACTAGACGGGAGGCAGGTGTACAACAAGCAGGAAGGCCACACCCAGCCTCTGAACTGAAACAGACACAAAAAGAAAACAGATCCACAGTCATGGCAAGGTGCACTACACAGCAGGTGAAAATTACTCAACAAGAATGACTCACAGAAACGCTGAAGCACCTGACAGAACTAGATACCTGGGTATGTAATGAGTTCAGCAGATATAAATAATTGCGTAAGCTTGTTTGGCTCTTCCTACATGTTCACTCATCATCAATTGTATATCCTTTTTGTTTGAAACAATGTGAAAAAGTGTGAAAACATCTAAATGTGTTTTTAATAGGAGGTTATGTAAGACTTTCTTGGCCAAAGGCAGTCATTTACCCAAGTTCCAAAATGTCGATCTGTTCCTTTAAAACATTTTTTAACTGAACTACATCCTCCTATTTAGCAAACACAAATCCTTACTTGTCTTGAAAAGCTGTTAGGATGTGTAGTAGCCTAAATATATTGTAAAATGATATCAAACATGAGGT
This sequence comes from Trachurus japonicus, assembly GCF_045865225.1. Lineage (NCBI taxonomy): Eukaryota > Metazoa > Chordata > Actinopteri > Carangiformes > Carangidae > Trachurus > Trachurus japonicus. Next base: position 26,499,266 of record NC_140921.1, on the reverse strand, counting down.
TATGCATTATTACAGCTTGACAGACTAACTCCTGTAAGTTAGAGAAAATAATGGGAAGATAAAATGAAACTGGCTGTTTCTTGCTCTGTCTCAGGTAAACACTTCAAGTATGGTAGCTTTTCTTGTTGTTGAATGACACACAGTTAGGTGCACTGCTGGTGAGAATGTTTCTATTATGAGATCTGACGCTGTGATGGAGCTGTGAGGCGTGACTCATAACACCCGACAAATGTTTCCCAACCTCAGGTTTCTGTCTTGTCAGATACCTGCTCAGACAGGTGATGATGTCATCATATCACTATGCTTCCCCGCTTGTAAACAAACATTTTCTCACTGTGCCTTTTATACACATGTTTGGATATTTTAGGTGATCTGAATAAAACCAGTACAATAACACAACTTTGAACTCATGTGATGTCTTAATAACGATGAAGATAATAATAATAATTCATTTATTTTATATAGCGCTTTTCAAAGACCCAAAGACGCTTTACATAAAGAAAAAAAAAGATGCCACATTACACAATATAAAACTGTATTAATATTCCAATTGGATTATTATAATGATTTAATATATTGGAAACCCATGAATATCAATAAATACATGGCTTTGGACTATCTGAACTGTTAATTCATGAAGGCTGCACATGAAAAACAAATAGTGAAACTGTGACAAAAAACATATTCCAAAAATATAATAGTGATCAGGCCAGTTACTTATTTGTCTTCCTGTTTAAGTCCAACTGTCCATGTTTAAAAACATCCCATAATGGTTTGTCCTTGCACTAATAGAAAAATAAATAAATACAAGTTCTGTTTAATATTATAAATGAAACTCTACGAATAAGTTTCACAATAATTGCCTGTGGGCAAAGAAACTCGCCGAAAGTATCATAGAGAGTTGGGCCGTCACCAAATATGGTCAGACCGGAAAAAAGGTGCGTTTTTTTTAAACCCCACCCCCTGAACTACGTCATGAGACCTGGGGCTTTGCATTGCCTATATATATGAGTTGATTTCCCAGCAGCTCTGTGTGAGTTCGACACAAACAACAGGTAGAGAGTCAATAATTACCTGCGGTGGTGCACGCGCAGCTTTTAGTCACTACCTGAGAGTGCGCGTTCTCGTTGAGATTCTATCCAAACAGGTTTGACCAGGACACACCTGCAGGAAGGAAAGGAAGCCCTGTGAGCGTCGACGGATTCTTTATTCTTTCTTTGACCTCTGCGGACGACGGACAGATAAAACCCGAGGAAGGAGGACACTTTGTTTTAGCTTTTAATTAATCAACATGAAAACTTGGATTCTTCTCGTCCTCGCTGCCTTTGCAGCGGGAGCCTCAGCTCAGAGCTGTAAGTCATTCCATTTATTCATCTTTTGTTAGAATAAAGTGTCTCGGGAGTTTGTAGTAGCCTACTGTAGACTCGGTGCTTCTGTTATCTCATTTCAACTGTTTTTTTTTGTTTGTTTTCTGTTTTTTAGTTCATGAATAACTTCAGATACTAAACAGAATTGTTAAAAAATATAGTTTAAACTGTGTGTAGTGAAGTCCTGCTCACCTGTGTGTTCTTCAGTGTGATGTTTAGTGGAGACATAAAGGTGTTGGGGGATGAGAGCTTGTGGTTGCTGAGTGGGGGTTGGGAGGGTTTGTCCCGCTCTCAGGGAGAGAGAAACCAACGCCCAGGTTGAGTAAACCTGCTGCTCTACCTGCTCTACCTGCCCCCTCCTGTTTATGCTCCTGTGCAATAAACCCTTCTAATACTCTGGGTTAAACTAGGCCTCTCTTTATTTAATGTGTCTTTTGTATTTCCAACCAAAGCATGTTATATAGGACTTTGTCAAACGATATGATTGTTTAACACAATCACAGCAGGGGGTTGTTAAATTTGAGCCATTCCTTCCTGTGGTGACATAATGCTTTTCTTTGTTTTTAAAGGTGATTGTGAAACTATGAAATGGGCCACCTGTGAGGATAAACCACCCTGTACATGTCACCTGCTGGTTGGCGGGGGTGAGAAACAAAACCTGGAGTGCAGTAAATGTAAGTCATGATATGATCAGGTCTTTGCAATCGTCTCTGTCCGGCCTGTTTTCCCCTTCCCTCCTCATGATGTACCTTATTTTCTTTTCTTTCCTAACTTCAGTGATCCCGAAGTGCTTCCTGATGAAGGCTGAGATGTTCAGAGCTAAAAAGGGCCTGAGCACCCGCACAGGAGGAAAGCCAGTGGAGACGGCCTTCGTGGACAACGATGGCATCTATGACCCAGACTGTGAGAGCGATGGCAAGTTTAAGGCCAGGCAGTGCAACAACACCGAGGAGTGCTGGTGTGTGAACAGCGCTGGCGTGCGCAGGACTGACAAGGGAGACAAGACCCTGAAGTGTGACAAGCTGGTGGAGACCTAGTAAGTAATGCCACCATCATCACCATCATCAGCATGGTTACAACCTCTCATCCTGAAATATTTACACTTTGTCTCTTTTTCCCTTTTCTCTCCAGCTGGATCCGTATCCAGCTGACTCACAAAAAAGTGGACACCCCAGTGAATGCTGCCAATTTGAAGAGGTAAGTGCACACAAAAGCAAACAGACCCAGCCTTATTCTTCAGTTAAGAGTGTCAGTGTCTCACAGGTGTAATCTGTTCCCTACTGCAGTGCTATCGCTGATGCCATTCACAAGCGCTACAAGAACTTCAACAAGGACATGGTGGAGAATGTCGAGGTGAGGGAATGTTTTTTTTTTTTCTTTGGCTGTGAGTGCCTCCTTTAGCATATTTGATATTCAGAAATTCATCTCAAAACAAAATCTCCTGTCTGTCTGTCCTTCTGCAGTACGACCCCGAGGCTCGCTTGCTTGTGGTGGATGTGAAGAAGCCAATGGGAGAACGCAAGAGCGACCTGACCAATATGGCCTACTACATGGAGAAAGATGTATGTATTTTCACAGTGCACTGACGACACATTAGTTTTGTATGAGGCTCAAACACAGGCCTGTGGACTGACCCTTTATCCATTATCTGGTCCTCCTCCTGCAGGTGAAGGTTCTGCCTCTGTTCAAGAACCAGGACCAGTTTATGCCCACCATCGGAAGCCAGAAGCTGGAGATGGAGAACATCCTGGTGTACTATGTGGATGAGGAGGCCCCGACTTTCACCATGAAGCACCTGTCTGGCGGGATCATCGCTGTCATTGTTGTGGTGGTGTTGGCTGTGGTTATTGGCCTGCTGGTTCTGGTGAGTACATGTGCATCATCTCTTTGGTGCCAGTGCTGTGTGGTCTCTGATTTCAGAGGAAGTAAAATAATTGAGGTCTAATTCTCTCTTCTTTCTTTCTTTTTTATTTGCAGTTCTTTGCCAGAAGGCGTCAGCGGCCTACTAATAAGGCTCAGGTGAGATGATGAACTTGTCTAACTTTTGAGTTTTCAACATTGCTCTGTGTAAAAGTTTCTTGTTGCACCACAATTATTTACTAACCAGATTCTACGCCCTCCCTCTTTCCAACAGCACAGAGAAATGGAGAACTTGTAAAGTCCTCGTCGCAGCAAGAACTATGAAGAGCCTGCCTGTACATAACCATTGGATGAACGTCTCTGCATTGGGTGTGTGCCATTTGTGCCATTTTTACCATTTTACTTGAGGATTGAAAGTAGATTGTAAAGGAACAATCGACTTGCTGTTTGACATTTTTGTTGGCACTATTGGTTCGGCCATTTTATTTATATATTGTGTAATGTCTTAACTCATCATCCAATCTATATGCCATAAAGAACTGTGCTTTTTAAAATAATTTGGCACATGCCTCATTTTTATGTTAGAATTTGTTGAATGGTTTAAAGTCTTCATCATGGATTGTACAGTTTCTTTCTTACTAATGTGTGTTTGATGGATTGTTTTTAATAAAATGTTTTGAAAGACTCCCGGTTGTGCTGGTTTGGTTTTGTTGTAAAGGTGTGTCACTCACAGGACCGTGTCCTCAGTCTCAGTGGAAAATTACAGCAGTCTGTATGGGGAAGGGAAGACGACAACAGGAAGCCACAGTGATCCTGTCTTAACTTTATACATAATTCTCTCATCAAATCTCTTCTGACATTGATGCAGATATAAAATCAAACCCTGAATTTGCTCGAGTAATTCTAGGACATTTGACGATTCAAACATTGATGTTTCAAGTCATGTAAGATGGCTGCTTTGATAAAGGTGGATGCTCTTGTGTTTACATGGTGAGGTGGGGTGTGGCCGTCCACTTCTCAATCTGTTAGAATGGTTTGTTTAGTTTTAAAGAAATGAAACCTTTACTGCAATAGCAGGAAAACGTATTTATAGACTGTCTGTTGAGGGGAAATAATACACCTGCGCTCTGTATGAGTCATTTCTCATCTGACTATGACCACAGATCTCGCCTGCAATAGTATAAAAACACCTGAGACTGTGGTGAGTTCTGTGGGAGGTTTTAGGGTGGTAAGTCATTTCTAGCTGCATCTGTGAGACAGTTTGGAATCACGTTCAGCCTGTTAGTCAGGTTCTAAGTATGTACACAACACATACTGACTAAAGGCAGTAATGCAGGTTTTAGCCGCAAGTCAGATGAAGAGTCAAAGTCCGGCGGTGCAGGAAGAGTCTAAAACTGGACAAACGGACAAGAAAGTGAGAGATGGGCATTGGTTACACAACAGACTCAGCACTGTCATGTTGCACTGTTCAGGCCAAAGTTGTAAAAGTCAAAATTCCTCAGGGTTCCTGTCAAAACATGATCACAGTGGTGATTAGCATCTCTGACACTGCTCCTCAGCAGCCTGGATCCTGATGGCACAGTGGAGACTTCTCTTTCTCAAGTCAAAACACAATGACAAAAAATAAAACTTGATTTAAAAAAAATCATGAATGGCAATTAATAAATCTGTTTTGATTGCCTTTATTTTGAAAATACATATCAGCATTATGTTTGATCTATAACCATGACGATAGACTTCCTCTTATTCCCCTTCAGCTTTGTGAGTCACCAGATGACTATCAGTCATTTGTCTATTATGCTTTAACGCCATTTTGCTTCACCCACTTTTTCTCCCCTGTGACTCCTCCCCCTCTTCGTCTCCTTAGCAACCACAGACTGTATATAAAAAGGTAGCAACACACAAAAGCATTTCTCCAACTAGTTCAGGCAAGTCAGGGATCATATATCGTACCCTCCCCCTCTTTCTGTCCCTCTCTCTCTCTCTCTTGTGAGAGACTACAGGAATGAGGGTGTGTCAGTTGCTTTCAGGCACCTGTGTCAGGTATCACTATGTCATCTACACTTGGACCAATGAGGAGCCGCCGGGGGAGGTGAGAGGGGGAGGGGCGGGCAAAGAAGGGAAAACGTTGTGGTTTCCCTGAGGATATGGTTTGTTACCTGAATGAATGAACCAACAGACAGTCAGTTTAGTGTAGTAAAGTTTATTCAAGCATTAGACTTGTAAAATTATATCATTTATTTAAAGTTTGATTTAAATACAATGTAATTTATATGACAAATAAATATAACACCTGATAGTTCTCGCTGTATACAGGGGGAAGAGCAAAGGGAGGGGGGGAAATCATTTTTAAAGTACCTTACACAAAAAATGTCCTGTTTTCCAGTTTATGTGTCATTTAGGAGTCACTGTCTCATCCTGTCCCTTCAGTAAAACACCTGCAACAACAGGAAACATCCCCGCTCTCTGTAGGTTCTCCTTACACCAACCTCTGCTCACCTTCTCCTCCCATTTTCCGTTAAATGACACTTCATAAACATAAACGCTCTTCTCTTCTCTGTTCTGACCCTGTGATACTTCACGAAATGAATGTGCTGACTTTGGTCACTCACTCCACCAGAGAGTGTGTTCAAGTGTTTGTACTCTATTAAAGTTTCACAGCTCTCCTGGCTGTTCAGTAACTACGAGCACACAGACTTGTTTCCCCTTATAAAGTTCAGTCTTTCTCAACAAAACTAACTCATCCCATTCTACATAAATCACGTCTGTTGTGTCGTGAGCAGGTCACACACAACGCGTTATGTTTTCACTGCAGCTGGGTTACGCTCTTTTTGAACTGTTTCTTCAGCTGTGGTTGGTTAATGCCTCCTATCCTTCATCATACAACACCCGGGCCCTACAGGAGGGCAGAGGAAGTAAAAAACAAAACTGTTATAATAATAATTTCTTCATAAAGCGTAAAGACTTCCTCTATACTGCGTACGGCTGCATTATTTCTGCAGGTAGAAATACGAATATTAACTGTAAAACAGCATCTTTACCAAAGGAGCGACCTGTACAGACTGAGGAGACATCCCAGAGCGCTCAGTGCATCAGTGAATGCTGTTGACCTTCCTTGTCGGAGTCAGGACATAATAGAGACACTCACCAGGGAGACAGACTGTCCCTTAAGGATGCTTCTCATTTGTTCTCAGACTCTATTGTACCTTCATATAAAGCTCAAGATCCAGTTTAAGCCCAAATCTCATACACTGCAAAAACTCAAATATCTTACCAAGAATATTTGTCTTATTTCTAGTCAAAAATGTCATTTTAGTCAAAACAAATCTCATTATACTTCAAATAAGAAACATCACATTAAAAAGTAGCTTGTTTTCAGACAGTTTTTTCTTCTTTCAAACATATTTTCACTTGGAATAAGTAGAAAAATCTGATAGTGGTGCAAGTTCTTCTTCCTTATTAAAAACTTGCTTTCACTGGCAAATTATTCTACTTATTTCAAGTGAACATTTGTTTGAAACAAGTGAAAATGATCTAAAAACAAGTTAATTTTTTAAGTGATGAGTTTTATTTTAAGTGAAAGAGATTAGTTTTGACTAGAAATGAGACATTTTGACAAGAAATAAGACAAATATTCTTGGAAAGATTTTGATTTTGGTTTTTGCAGTGTAATGTGTTCTGTGGGAGAGGAGACTGTAGAGATCCTGTATGATGATCAGTGACCTGCTGCCACCTCAGCTGCTTTAGCAAGATGCTATTTCACCCCCAGTAGGCAGAGCACTGACTGTTACACATACCTGAAATGATTCTATGCCACTTATGAGTGGAACTGCAGCTGTAAATACATTGAAGTAAAAGTGAGTGTGTTTCTCAGAGGAGTGGGAGCGTCACAGCAGTGTGGGGGCCTTGCTGGGCCGTCCCTGTGCTGGGGGGGATTTGCTCCTCAGCTCTTTGCTCTTCAGGCAGACGGGCTGAGCCACCATCAGGGCCGGGGCAGAGAGGTGGTGGGTGGTGGCCTTCTGCTGATGAGCGCTGTTGACGTAACTGGATATGAGGAGGGTGACTTCCCTGATCTGTTGACCAAACACAAGAAAAGAGATGTCAGTGTTTGTTTCCATTTATGAGAACCTTTAACTTCACATAGAAATTGTATAATCATTAATTGATTTGTTGCACAGTGCCATGCACATTACAGTGTCCAGCCTGTGGGCTTACAAGACACTGAACAATACAAATTCCAAAGATGGATATTAAAGTCTCACAAGTCTGTATCCATAGATCCATGCAATGAGAATTTTAAAGTAGCAAAATATACAAACCAACAACAGTAAATTGCAGTAGGATACAGTGTTTTCCGTCTTAATGTCCATGCTTTTTTAATAAATCCCACTAGGACATAGATCTCCCCCAAAACCAACTCAACAGACATCCAAAATAAGTCGGGATTCTTCACCTTCAACAATATCAATGGTGTGAGGCTGAGTACTGAGTCAACATATGGTCAATATCATTAAAATGTCAAGAGTTGTGTCTGTTGTTTGACTGATTATTACCAACTACAACAAAAATCAGTACAGCCTCAATTGAGTGAGACTCGGTTCTTTTATTTAAGGTTTTTAGATTTTCATGTCTTGTTCTTTTGTTCTTCATTATTTCACAGCTCTAGGTTCTATATTAATACTGTGAAAGTATCAAAGCCTTAGTCACAGAGAAAGGCACACAGCCTGTATTCAAGAAACACAGCATTAAAATGAGCCCTGAGGATGTCTTTACTTAAGTTACCACTCCCAGTCATGGCCTTGGCACAGACACACACTATCCAACCTTTACCTAAATCTGCTACAGTATATGTTTTTCAGTGTGAGGCTGTGTAAGTATAGAGCTGTGCCTGCCTGGTGGTACAGCTCAGACTGTATGTGTCAACTCTGCTGCAGCTGCGGTCTGCTTGTTCTTCACCACAAGGAGGAAACTGATAAAGCTGCAATGTTCACAGCTTACTTACTTTATAACTCATGTTGCAGTTCAGCTGAACTGGAAGTAACTGGTGTAATAACTTGTTAACACAGATTCGTGTAAACTAATGTTTTGTGGTGTTAATTTTATCTGTTAACTCCGTATTTTAATAACACATACAGGAAATCTAACACTCCATTCCCAAAAAGAAAACACTTATTTTGAATCTTTAACATTTTAGTGATGTAGCTTTGTTTTATACTGTAATGTATTGCATACTGTACCAGTACTGTCAGCGCCAAATGCTATACAATAAAACAAACTGAATTCTGTAAGATTGTATTATACTCTGTTTGAATGAATCTGTTATCATTATCATTACTCGTCGTCATACTGTGTGATAAGTGCAGCATAAAACAAAGATGAACAGCATCTTTGATGCACCAAAACCATAATAAGAGGTGGATGAAATGATTGGTGTAAATCTCTCACTAACCTTGGAGCTGTCCATGGCAAACAGATGTTTCTCTGTGGGTCTGTCCTTGCTGGTGTTGGTTCCACTGCTCTGTCCCACCACCAGCATCAGGTCCTGTCTGCAGCCTCCAAACGTCATCAGGCTCTTGTAAGGATGGGACACCAGCGGCTTCTAAACGCAGAAGCAGAATGATTTATTTATTATACACAGTGCATCCAGTGTTCAGAACCACACTCTTCTTCATATTTTGGTATGTTGCAGGCAGCTTTGAGCCAAGGGGGCAGTTGTCGGTCTGAGAAGTGAAGCTCACTTCCGCGTTCAAAAAACTGCAATCCCCTCGGATTCCTCTGGGGGCTGGTGTCAGAAGGGAGCATTCCCCATAGACCCCCATGTTAAAATCGCCGACTTTACATCCTCAATAAACATGTTAAAAGCCTGGTGTCAGAACGTTTTTTCGTCTCAATCGATAGTTTCTACCCCCGCACACACACTGAGGGGGGTGAATTTTTTTTTAACTCTATAGTTTTACTGTTATTAGGTTAAAATTCTGGCCAATCAGGGCGCGGAAACGTTGAGTGACAGGTCCGAGCAGCTCCGTGGACAGCTGCTTCGAGGCCAGTGGGCGGGTTCTCGGCCGGCCAATCCAACATGGCGCTGTTCAGGCCGCCATATTTGAGTCACAAAAACGACTCCCCAAAACCAATGGGTGACGTCACGGACGCTACGTCCATTCTTTTTACAGTCTATGCTTTGAGCTAAAATCCCTACATTTTTTTTTTTATAATTTTCCTCATCAATCTCAATCACTCAACACTTCATTATGGCCAAGTGACACATCTCTTACACAGGGCCGTTGCTAGGAATTCTGGGCCCCCTTAAAGAATACTAAAGTGGGCCCCTACCCCCTAACTTTTCCAGTTTTTTTTCTTAGACTACGTATGTATTATCATTTTTTATTTAGCCTACTTTGTTTTGATGTTAATGCAGCATTACTATGAGTATCAGTCAGGGTCTTATGCAGAATAAATCAGTCATACAAAGATTAGACTACAGGGGTTTTTTATGGGCCCTGCTGGGCCCCTAGAATTATCATCACCTTTCTCCCCTATACAACGGCCCTGCTCTTACATGACCTGATTTGTACACTGTTTCAGCAAGTCACCGCAAGTTTCAGCTACCTGGTTTTGTCTCCACATCATCAAACTAAAATACATTATGGAAACAAGTCATTTAAGAGTGTATAGCCCATATGGAGCTATTTGTTTCCAGGGGAAATTAAACATTGTTGTGATATCTGCTTTTTGCTTAGCATTAAATCACTTTGTTTACTTACTGGAACCAGTTATGCTTTACAGGATACATGACACACAATACCACAACAAAAGGAATCATGTCTGGACAGCGGTGGAGATGCTTACGATAGAGTTGTGCTCCAGAACACTGACACCGTCCTCATGCACTGCCAGCCAAACACGCACACCCTGCTCTGGAGAGGAAGTAATGGACTGAAACCAGACACAGAGAAGGAAGTGAAATCAGTTATTCATTCTTTTCCAGTTTATAACAAAATATGATGAGCACAAGGATCTACAACATAAAGCCAAGTGGGCAGATCAGTGGCCACAGCAGAAAAAGTGAGGGCTGTGGAAGTCATGTGACATAAAGTGATCATCTCATTTATTTTTTTCATCATTGTTATGTGTTCTTTACTAATTGTGCTACTCTTGTCGTTTAATTTGAATCCAACTGAAATAAAATAATCGTATTTTGTCAACCTGCTATGTCCTTGTTGTGTAAATTTCTTTCATTCTTTATTTATTTTGATTATTATTATGTCATGAATCTGTCCTGTGTGTTCTATCAGTGTGCTTATTATACTGTAGATGCCCAATGAAAAGACATGGAGGGAAAAAAAGAAACTTGTTTTGACTGATCACTCATGTTTTCTGTAAAGATTGGTACACGTCGTTACAAATTCTAACCTCAGGAGCACAATACATACTGTATTACAGCAATCATCCTACAGCTTGTCTACACACCAGTCACACCTGTGTCATCAGCACCTTTAATCTGGGATGTCAATTATGTAATTTATTATTTATTTATTCTCTTTTACTTAATGTTTATCTGTATTTGTTCTCCACTCAGAGATGAGAACAAATAATAGTGATGATAAGACTTGAACTTTAATTTACAAGAGATTATAGTTACACACACTCAGACACACACTCACTTCTGCTTCAAACAGTTTGGCACCAAAGTAAGGCCACTTCCTGGCAACGGTCAGGTAGATTCTGATGCATTCTGATGAACTTCGACTTCTGAGCGAGGCCCAGCGCGCAGAGAGACGCTGCAGCAGTTGCCTGAGAATGGGGAGGAGATAGTTTATCATGAGATGATGAAGAAGTCCAACAAAAGTCAACCACAGTCGTAGTTTGATGCGTGGGGGAAACAACGCGTCTTAAATCTGCTCATGAATGTTCAGATTTGTGATGAATGCTTTTTGTTTTCTAAGATTTGAACAGTGTAATTCTGATCCTAGATGACCAGTCTGATTTCTGTTCTTATGTGAGCCTCATTATTATCTCTTCCCTTGATGGTCACCTCTTTACCCCAGATAACTCTGTCTCTACCTGAAGAGCAACTCTGAACTCTCAATCTCTCTGAATTCTCAACCTTTTCATATGTATGCTGAAACATGCAGCTGTCTGGGAGGCATTGTCTATTTACTTGTGAAGCCCTAAGCAGAAACATTAATGTAAAAGCCATGATTTCCATTCAAAGTGAACATGCTGAACAAACAAAAAAATGTACAGTAAAAAGCAAAAATATATACAGTCCAGAGTGTGTCTCTACTAGACTGTCGACTAAAACAGATGAAGACAAGTGACAGACGGTTTCATTACGTGTGTTCAGGTACCTGAGTTGCTCGACAGACGTCGTTCTGCGGTAATGTTTGGGGTAAAATCTTTCCAGGACCTGTTTCAGCGTTTGGTTGGACTTGGTCTGGGCTGATCCAGGAGCAGAGAAGGGACGCTCAAAATCTCCATACTCCATCTGAACACAAACATAATGAAGGAGTTTTATTAATCAACAACAAATGTGTTGTACATGTAGTTGTACCTGCAGCTTCATCCATGACATTTAATATCTAACTGACATGATAAACATATGGGGAGTTGCTGAAAAAGCGATGAAGTTCCAGACCTGAGCGAGCAGGGCAGCCATTTCCAGAGCCAGCTCTTTGTTGACAGGAAAGTGTCCACCTACAATGGCTTCGTTGGTTTGATAAGCCAGCAGCATCCTCTCCCTGTCTGACTCCCCCCGGACCTGGTGAGAGAAGTACAGCCTGGGAGGGAGGGAAGGAAGAAATAATGACAGATGGATTCAACGTTGATCAAACTTACAAGGTTTCATTGTGTTGTGAAATGATTTTGCATTAAACTGGGATATATGGAAATAAATTAACTGATAACTTTTCATACAAAGAACATTCATTCATCCTTTCACAGTTCATCTCTGTCCTGAATGATGTTGATCTCCTTCTACTACTGTAAAATCATGTCCTGGTTGGTCGTACCTGGCTGTCATGAGCCTTGTGTTGCTTCCTGGATTCCTCCCCCGTTATGTTTTATTGTTTTATTTTACTTCCTACCCCAATGCATGTCCTATCTTTTGTGATTGCCTCCTCCCTCCTGCAGTTAGTTGCACCTGCTTCCCTTGTGTGAATTTAGTCTCTGGTCCAATCCCAGTGTTCCTATGGCCTAAGTGAACCTGAACCCTCATGGACTTTACTGACGTCACCTGGTGAGTGACAGAGTGAGGGAGGCTGCAGGGTCCAGATAAATAAAGAGTTGTGGGTTTCTAACTTTTGATTGATGTTTTTTTTTACTCCTTCCTTTTGCTTCCTGTACAAAATAGCAATGTAATCTAATTATAGGATCGGAATCCATGATTTATAGCAGCATGGGACAAATAACTGCACACAGTTCTGGCTCTAAATCACCACTGAGCTCTGTGTTTATTTTTTACATGCAAAAGTTTTTCTCTGTAACATCTCTTAGAACATTCTCTGTAACCACTGAAAACTTGTTTTTGACGTTAAATGTTTCGAACTGTGGGCCAATTCTCTCATTATCTGTTCCTTCATTCTCTTTGTGGTGTCTCAGTGTTGGATTATTTGCTCTGTCTCCCTTCTCCATTCCTGCCTACCATGCCGCCTGCCATCTTATCCCCCTGAATGACTCTATTCATTTTAAGTAGAAAGCAAACCTCCATATGCCACCTTAAGCTGTTTCTCTCTACCTGTTCTTGTAGGTGAGACGTACAGTCTTGGTGTTTTCAGATTTGCCAGTGTGCTGCTCTTTACAGGCCAGCTCCCATTTGGAGATAATGTCACAAATCTGTAGAAGATGGTAGAAGATATGGAGATGACACATTTTGTGGTGAAGGTTTGGGAAAGAAGTAACACTACCTTCAAAAAGTAATCATCACATGAACTAAAGGTGCACCTTGATGCTTCCTTGCAGACAGTGTTCCAGCTCTCGTCCGGTAGGATCATCGGTGTACAAGCTGAAACCAGACAGACCAGGTTTCCTCATGCCGGTGTCTTGGTTGAGGCGACACTGGAACTCATCCACTGTGGTTGACGCGTCGAAACTCACCACCTGTGGTAGGGAAATGAAATGCAAAGGACAAACAACTATCACTCAGTGAGTCATGAACATTACAAAAAACTAAAATGGCACTGAGTAGAGAGTATTCTCCACTCAGACCAACTGTCATGGTCTGTGTCCTGATTTCCTGTTTTATTTTGTAACCAGTGTTCGTCTTCCTGTGTGCTCCCTGCAGGTATGGTTGTCTCATTTCCTGTTTTATTTTGAAGTTCATGTCTCATCTTCCTGTGTTTGCCCTGTGTTGATTTATCCACCTGTGTCTCGTTCCCTTGTGTATTTAACCTGTGTGTTTTCCCTTGTCGGTTCTTCTGTGTCTGTGCTGTGTTCGTCCTGCGGTCAGTCCCTGAACCTGAGCTCCATATTCCCGCGTTGCTGCCTTTTTGTGGCTCCCCATAAGTGTTAATAAAACCTTTTTTGCTCATTCTACTTTGCCTGCCTGAGTCTGCATTTGCGTCAGCATTCCACCAACACACCAACATTTTTTCCACTAGGACTGGATCTGGATCCAAACAATATTCCCTATGAAGTGGAAAAATATACTGGAAAAAAAAAACAACCTTGTAATGAGACGGCCGGTTACTCCCCTGACATACGTATGTCCCGCCAAATCCATTCAGTATTTTTTGTAACAAACATACAGTAAAAACACACACAGGTGAAGATACACCTTCCTTGGCAGAGACATACTGTAGTTGGAACGGTACATTTCCTAGAGTTTAAGATACTGCATCCAGAAGTTGAGATATTTCAATCTGGTCCAAAATATGCGCTTTATATTATTACTATTATTATCATTGTTAAAATTCCAGCACATAGTATGTTCATGAGTTAACTTGTACTAACATCTCAAAACTGATTCCTGATATGTGTCTTTTTACTTTATTTGATGCGACGTAAGACTGAATTTGACCCAGACACAGGCTGACTGCAGCCTTCTGTAAAAAGTGGCATGCTCCACCAGAAGCAGGAAGGGACAAAAACAAACTCCACTGTAGGTTGTGGGGCGGTACAGTCAGCATGTGCATTCAAACATACTCTGTCCTGTGGACTGTTGGATAAAATGCAACAATGTTATCTGTAAGAAACTGTTGCATGAGGCCAGCTGGCTTTCAGGCTTCACTCTGTGTGATGTGTGATGTGTCATTTTAACCTGGTAGGTGTTGTTGAGGAAGTGAACAGGGATGCTGAATGGCAGCGAGTGATGATAGGGATTCCTCAGTAGGATAGACAGGATCTCCATACGGGACGGCCTGGCCTGCCTCTCTCCCTTCTGCTGGGTCCGCTCCATGGAGCGCTGGCAGTAGATGGCATACTTACCCACCTCAGTCCTGAGGACAGCAGGAGCACAATATAATACATGCACAGTAGCATGTCAGCAACTTCAAGTTTTCTCAACAGTCAAAGAAACTAACATTTAAAGGTACATTGTGTAGGAATTACTCCCATCTAGCATTGTGGTTGTATACCGCAAGCAACTCAATCGTATTTTTCATGCTGCATTCACGTGAAATTGGGCAGACGGCAGACGGACGACAGACGGACGGCAGCCACTGCACGTAACGGCATAAACAAGCCTCTATGTAAACAAGTGTTCCGTCAGCACAAGGCAAAACAATACACGTGACAATATGTTGTCATGGTGATGTTGTATTGTTTACCTGACCCACGTTTTACTGGCTTTCTCTCGACTTCTGTGACTAAAATGACATCTGGTTTGTTACCAACGGCCGTCGGCCGTCTGGTTTCCTACCGTCACGCTGCCACTGAACGTAAAAACATGGCGACACCACATGGCAGCCAGCACCGAGCTTACCCGCTCCATGTATATGAATGATATGAACGGCAAATTCAGAGCTGAAAGGAACACTTCAGTTTGTTGATGGGGGGGATTACTGATTAATGAAAAACATACTTTTGAACGAAATAATCTATTTTCGTGAATAGATAACAGGAGAAGTTACACAATGTCCCTTTAAAAGTGAAATTAAGAAAATAAAAGTGAACTGTTTTATTGTGTCAACAAAATAGTTATGTTAAATCTAACTTATTAATCACCATTTTTTTTTTACTTCACTTAAAAGATAGCTGAGTTGGTGGCTGGTTGAGATATCCAAAACCTTTGTCCTTAGTACTACAGTAGCCAAGCAAAAGGTACTGCTCCCATAATGCAACTCAAAAAGCCACATCATTCAACTATTCACCTTGAGTTTGATCCTCCAGAGTTATTAGAAATGTATTTAAAATGCAGCCATGTTCGCTGTGTCAGTATATTATATTACAGGAGTTAGAGGAAAATGAAGCTGAGTTGAAGCTGTGTAACCCTCCACTTTATCCTTGGGGGTTGTAATCAAATGAGTGGTATTCAAATACATGCAAGTCAAGAATCTGTGATAGCTGCATGACATTTATGGGAGGAGATACACAAAGACCAATGCTGTGTTAAAGCACCAGTACAGCATAATGGGTTCTTTTTAGGTTTTAACAGCTGTTTTCAAAATGATGGTAATAACAGATAAGTCAATTGAATTGTTTGTTTGGAGACAGACTTGTTTTCAGTTAGAACTGTTTAAACAGCGGACCGTGGTTCTTAGTGTCAGTGTCACCTGGAGTCTCCGTGTCGTTTGAGGTGAAGCTGGAGCAGCCAGAGGAAAGGATGCTGGGGCAGAAACAGTCCAACACACAGAGCCAGAAACTGCCAGCCCTGAATGACACGACAACAACAATAACACACTGTTATGTAAAACCCTCTTTACAGACTCACACACGAGACAGTGAAGCTCAAACATGAGGACGGACTGGAAACTGCAGCTACACATTGTTGGAGTGTGTCCTATCAGGAAACAACTTGTCCGGCGCTTGTCACACATTTGATCATGTTAATCAGACTTCATTCATGTTCAGCATACTTTTCTAAACTTTTAAACAGGTTGTACTCCAAAGCGCCTCTTCCACTGCTGCCCTCTGGTGGCCATAGGACCGTGGGTGTTACTGGGTTTGGAAGATCACATGACCACATGTTGGATAAAGAGTTTCTGGTGTGGTACAGTATTACAGTAAGAACTGTCAAGGGCTTGGTCGGTACAGACAAAAACTCTTTTGTATCGTGTGCCGACAAAAGAGAGACAAGTCTCTCCATTTTTGAAGTAACAGTTCAGACCAGCAGCCACATGGATTGAAATGTTAAAAGCCAAAATGAAATAATTGACTTCACTTTTATCCAGGATATCAGTGTCTGCGGTCAACCTCGCTGATTCAGCAGTTTGGTGATTCAACATCAGTATGTCCAGTAAGAAAAAACCGTGAGTGACTGGTGACTCCGTGTGGTGAGAGTGCCAACCTGCAGCGGTCCTGCATGACCGTGTGGCTGCCTCCTGCGGGTCTGCTTGATGAGCTGGCAGTAGAACTCGTTCTGAAGCTCCGGGTGGGCCAGGCACACCTGCAAAGCACTCTGGGCCAGAGACACATGGTAGTCGATGGCCGGGGCGTCGATGGCCACGTTGATGAAAAGCTGACAGGTCTGAGGAGAGACAGACACACAGTGTGACATTACTAAGAGTCCAGATGGTTATCTGCCACATACTGAGGTTTCTGCATCAAACTTCATCAATATTAGTGCTTCAGTGTATTTTGGTATTTACTTTGAATAGTTTAAGGGCTTCTGTCTGCAGGGCCTGTGAGGGCAGAGTGGTGAGAGGAGATGACAGAGCCTCTTTACTGAAACACAGCATGGGATGTCTCCAGATCTGAGAGTCTGAAAACAGAGAAAGACAAATAGTAAGAAAGATGCATCACACTGATGAATGAAAAAACATGTGCTGTACCCAAGAGGAACACTATGTTGAACAAACAGACAAAAAGACTAGAAGAATGAAATCCAACAAGTGAATAACAGGTTTGTCTCCAACAATGGAGTGTAGTGATACAGACTTATTTTCTCAATAACCTTTTGTGGTTGTTGATCCATTTAGTCATAAACATACAGCACACATTTTTATTCATGGTGATTTTGACGGTGGAGGATGAATCTCATCAATCTTACATCTCATTATTTCCACAGACATCTGAGTAAAGGCTGTAATTAGAGGAGGCGGTTGAAAATCTGCTCTCACTTTTTAGTCAGTCAGACAATTCAAGCATGAAGGAGGTTGTTGTTTAATTCTTCACACAGTTTGTTGTGTGTACACATATTAATGGATGTTTTTTGTGAAGTAATTAGAATGATTGAATGATTAGCATATTGTTAAATGGGGCATAACCAATCACAATAAAATGATTAGGGATGTCACAATTAGAGATTTTCTTGGTACGATTATTGTCAGAGAAATAATCACAGTATTATGATTATCATGCATTGATTATTATGCATTAACTAATTTCACAACACTATGAATGTGTAAAATCAAATATAGTCAAAATATAATTACATTACTAATTATTTACACAAAATATTCTATATTTATGAATATAGGACCAATTATTAATCCTCCAGGGGAAGTTTTTGAAATATTCAAGTCATTAATTGTCATCTATATCAAATGTTTAAGTTTATTTTAATTGTTTTTTTTAATCACAATTTACACTCTAACATTTAAATTCCTACCAGTTCAATGTTACGTTGGTAAATGGACCAGTATCTGTGCATTAACCTTTTCTTTGGTGCTGATCTGCCGACATAATTTTTTTTCCGAGAGTGACTATTTTGGAACCTTTACGATTAATTAATTGTGGCAATTAATTGCGAAAACAAGTAATCGTGACATCCCTAAAAAAGATTTTTGTGGGACTGACTAATAAAAAAAAGGTAGAGCACATACTGCAATCAATACAATTTGTAACTCAAACACTCACTTGGATCTCCATCCAGCTGGAAAAGTTTTCCCACCAGTTGTTCAAACTCGGTGCCGACTTTCCCCACCATGGTGCCCGCCGCCACAGACAGATGGTACAGCCACGAGTCCTGTGGAGGCACAGCGGCGAGGATGAGTCAAGACAAGCAGACTTTACAATCAATCACAGCAAGATTTAGTGATCAGTAAAATATAAACTGACATTCCTCCTGCTCCTCGACATTACATACACTGCAAAAAATCTTTCCAAGAATATTTGTCTTATTTCTTGTCAAAATGTCTAATTTCTAGTCAAAACTAATCTCTTTCCACTTTAAAATAAGACTCATAACCTAAAAATTAACTTGTTTTTAGATAATTTTTCACTTGAAATAAGTAGAAAAATCTGTCAGTGAAAGCAGGTTTTCTGTGCTTGTAATAAGAAAGAATAGAAAAACTTGCTCCACTATCAGATTTTTCTACTTATTTCAAGTGAAAATATGCTTGAAAGAAGTAAAAAGTGTCTAAAAACAAGCAAATTTTTATGTGATGAGTCATTTTAAGTATAATTTGATTTGTTTTGACAAAAAATGGCATTTTGACTAGAAATAAGACAAATATTCTTGGTAGGATTTTGAGTTTTTGCAGTGTACAGCAGAACACAATATAGGCCGACCCTCCAACCATCCACTGAGACAGTGTCTGAGACATGAGCTTTGTCAGTGCCTTGCCTTACTACTGGAACACACGGTGATGAAAAATAGAAAAGCTACGATGGCAGTGGTGTGAGAGTGCTGCTCTGACCTTTTCATAGCGGGACTCAATCAGCAGGTAGGTGGGTCCTTGCTCCTGCGGATGGACTGCGATGGTGAAGGGTGCTGCCTGTAAGCCGCGCCCATGTGCCTTCAGGTCGTCATCGGAATCCCGGGACCTGTCCACCTCCTCCACCTTGGCCTCCCACAACTTTATCTGACCTAGTGGAAACTGCAAACACACAAATAAACATAACCTCCCATGTTGCAACAATTACATTTAGTAAATAATGAGAATATAATATGACAAATATTTTTTCAGTTTACTTTACATTTAAAAAACCTAAAAACATATTAAATATCAATCACATAAGCATTACAGTGTCATAAACCCATAACAATAAGAAAGAGTTCAAGTGATGAACTGAACCTTGTCCTCTTGGCTCCGAAAGTAGTAGAGTGTTTTGCCAAACAGAGCGCACCAGACCCTCTTAGAGTAGCCATGCTTCACCTGCATTCAAGCAAGTACAAAGTTCAGGAACTGCAGCATTTTCAGTGACAGTACAATGTAAATGTAAAGATGTAAATACATCAATGTATATATAAGATAGTTGGACCTTTATGAGTTGTCCCTTCATGCCAGGGCGAATGTCTGGCTGGGTGAAGAGAGGACTGGCAGCTTTCACCCTCAGCACGCTCAGCAGAACCCTCAGCCACTCCTCCAGCAGGTTGGGAGAGTCAGCCTTCAGGTAGTACACATGCTTCCCCGTCACTATCTTCACAAGACGACACAAACACAGGTGGAAGTGAAGACAGGAAAAGCAAAGCAGAAATCATCTGGCAGTGTTCACACAAGGGAACTTCAACAAGACCTATTTTTATACCTTTGCTTTCAATTAATTACTGGTATTTAACCCCTTTTCTACATGTTCTGACTTTTATTCCCATCAAACTGTAAATTACTTGCATTCTAATCTATTGTATGCTTCTGTCTCGTCTCTATTGCCTTTTACTGTACTATTATTGCATTGTCATACCTTTTTTTCTCTTACCCTGTGAGGCACCTTGAGTGCTATACAAATAAACGATTATTATTTAATTATCATTAATAATAATAACTCATCCCATTCAATTCTTTCATTTAATCTGTGTCTCTGGGGTTATGTGGTCAAGATCATTTGAGTTAAACAATGGTGGGGAGTGGTGACATTGTTTGGAACAAAACTCTTTATTTGGAGACAGAGATGAAGTGAATACCTGGAGAACTTGTTTCCCCTCTCCACGAGCGATACTGCTGCTGGCGTTGACCTCAATCTGACCCTGGGGTTTCCTGATCACATCACTCTGTGTGAGAATAATGAGCACAGAAAAATGGAGATTTTAGCTCTATAATAACGCAAAAAAAAACAAACGAGTACTGAGTGGAACCCACAGGTGACTTGAAGTAGAGCAGCTCTCCGTCTTTAAGGACAAACCAGCGTCTCTTCCAGGTTTTCTTCCAGGTCTTCACCATTTTCAGCAGGTAGCCTGACTTCTCCATCGGCTCCTACAAGACACAGCAGCTCTGTTCAGTTTTATATAGTAATACTGTATGTACATTACAGGAGGTTAAGGAGAACCTCGCAAAAATTTTACTTCAAACTCTGCTCCTCCATCTCCTGCTTTATTTTGAAGGTCTTCCTGTGCTTTCCCTCCTGTAATTTTCTCATGTGTCTCACTTGTGTCTGATTGCACCACCTATGTCTCATTTCTCCCTTGTGTATTTTACCTCAGTGTTTTACTATTATCCTTTGTTGGACCGTCTGTGTTCGTCCCGTGTTCCCGTGTATCTAAATTCTTTTTCTCCCCATGACTTGATTAAACCATTTTTGTTGCACCTTATTGGTTTCTGTGCCGTGTCTGTATCTGGGTCCAGTTGTTGTTGGGTCCAGTTGGGTCCATTGTGTTCACTGAGCAGCTCACGTCTCTGCCACATGGATCTCAAAACAACATGCACCGATAATTAAAGGTAATGAACCTACTGCTATGACCATACAGTAGGGATTATGACAATAGGTGAATTTGCCAAAATGTTGAACTATCCCTTTAAAAATATATTAATGGGTTTGAAAAGTCGCATATAAGCCTCACAAAATACACACTAATACACTGTAACAGCCTTGACAGTGTTCAGTCCAGCAGATCTCTGTTATTCTGCCTGGAGTCATACTCAGGCCTCACCTGATCAAAGCCTTAACTAAAACACTTTGAACCACTTTGCATTATGATTACTTTCCAGTTTAGCTTTGTTGTGTGTGTCATGTGAAGCGATCAGCAGGTTCCAAACAAACAGACTGACTCACAGTCTTGCCATTGTCGCTGACTGAGGAGCAGGTCTTGGGCAGTTTCTGCTCTGGTTCGGAGCACTCTGTGTCTGTGGAGTATGCGTCAGGAGGGATGGCGTAGTCGCTCTCTGACGTCATCGAAGACATGGACACAGCTGGAGGAGACGCAGTGTGGTCAGGTGGGTGACAGTCCCAACATACCTTCTGTTACTTCACAACCATAAACCTTTGTCAAGTTTATTTGTTTATTTATAGGATCCACATTAACCGATGTCATGACATTAGCTATTCTTCCTGGGGTCCCCAATGCAATTTTAAAGAGAACATAATACATACTCACATTCATCCTTGTTACAGATCACTGTAACACCTCGTCATCATATACACAAACAGCAAACAGTCTAATCTAAAATATATTATTAGGTACAAAGAATACATCATACATCACATTACAGTACCACAACAGCAACCCACAAATAAATTCCTATAATAAATTATTATACGTTATATATTTCTTACTTATTGAATTTTCAATTTATTTAAATAGTCTTTTACTACCATTTAAAAAATGTGTTTTGAGTTAATATTTTTGATATTATTAGGTAATGTGTTCCATCCTGTAATGGCTCTGTATATTACAGTATGTTTTAAAAAGTTTGTTCTTGGTTTAGGTGCCAGTAAATTATCATATCTTCATTGTCTGGTTGCATATTTATTGACATTTCTGGTGAACATTATAATAATATAAGAAATATTGTGGGTTTTTTTTTTTTTTACTGTTAATCAAATTCCTCATGAAAGTTAGGAGACTTAATTTTCAGGCCCAGTGTAGGTGGGTGTGTGTTGTACCTCTCTTGAGGGAGCGCGGGCTGCTGGGGCCGCTGTCCCTGTGGGAGCTGGAGGAGGTGTGGGAGCTGCAGAAGGAGCCGTCCTCCTCTCCTGAGCTGGACGACTCCTCGGAGCTGGACGACTCGTCTGAGAATGGACTACTGCTCAGGAGAGTGGCTTTCTGCAAAAACCAGACATCAAGTCAAAACACCAGTGATGGCACACAGACACTCGCATACATTTACAAACAGAAACACATCAACATGTATGTCCCCTGTGGTCCCAT
Source organism: Trachurus japonicus (assembly GCF_045865225.1). Taxonomy (NCBI): domain Eukaryota; kingdom Metazoa; phylum Chordata; class Actinopteri; order Carangiformes; family Carangidae; genus Trachurus; species Trachurus japonicus. The sequence continues at coordinate 26,476,919 of NC_140921.1, read as the reverse complement.
TCTGTCTGTCCAGGTTACTGATCTGGAGTGGGTCTCATTCATGAAACGTGAGCAGCACAGATTTGTGTGTAAACCGCGTGCAGTGGAAATTTACTTGGATTTCTGCATTCATCAATCTCTTAGTAGTGCCAATCTTTTCGTAGCTACTCACAAAATCTACACCTGCTCCTGACTGTGTGACACCTGCACACAACACACTGCTGACTGCACTGGTTTTCACGCCCCATTAATGTGAGTATGTTCATGACCTCCTCTTCTCCTGGGATAATGTTTTTGCATGTTGACCAGTGAAGTTGACTTTTGACCTTCTGCATATTCATTTTATCCTGTTTGTAAATGTTTGGTCACATTAAAGGTCCAGTGTGTAATAATTAACAAGGTTTATTGGCAAAATCTGAATCTACTACCCATGAATATAAGTATAAGTGTATAAAATAAAATTGGTCTGGTTTTTGTAGCCTCATAATTATTCTTTTATATATACATATAACAAGGGTCTTGCTTTAGAGAGTGTCGCCATCTTGCGCCGCCATGTTTGTACGGCAGCCCGAATGGAAAATCCAGCCAGTCAGAGAGCAGGTGTCACGAGTATAGTGTTCATAAATAAACTAACGAAGAAGGAGGAGTCATATCATGAAATGGTTTAGATCTTCACCTCATCGCTCCATGCTCCTGAAATACTCCCAGTCATCCCAGTCGTGGTAAACAAGTTTTTTGTCCTTGGAGGCCACCGTCACTTTGCCGACGGGAGGGGTGAGTGCGAGCGAGTGAGTGCTAGACATCAAGGTTTCCCACCCATTTTACAAACTGGACCTTTAACGTATGAATTTCCTGTGACCTTAGAATCACATAAAATCTAACCAGTTCTTCATGTGTCAAATGTGAAGACAGTCCCTGAAGATGTGGCTGAGATCTTTTTCATGTGAATGAGATGCACAGCAGTGGTTCTAACTGTTGATCTCACTATACTTACCCCCTTCAGAGTAGTGTAAACTGGTGAAGTCATGTTTTTATAGATGAGGGATGTGTACATAACGAAGGCAGGATATGAGGACTGGAGGGAGGAGTCTGCAACACAGATCACAGTTCAGTTAAACCTGCCACACATCTCTGTACCTGGACATGCAGCTCAGTCTCTTGGTCAACTGTCTCTCACCTTTGCTTGCAGGATCTGTGCAGGAGGTCTCAGACAATCTGATTCCTGATTTAGCCACAGCATAGATACGACTCTCCTGTGGAGAATACAAGAATTCAGAAAGCTTTTCTGAGAAAATCACTTTTGTGTGATCAAATATCCAGCTGGTGATTAATTAGCACTGAAAAGGCAGGGAGGGAAAAAAGCTGCTTAGAATATGATTTTCAATAGAGATCTGACATTTCATCTTCTGAAAACTGTAACATCAGCCTCCTGACTCATCACAGCTTCTTTCTGATATCAACCTTGCAAGGCACTTATGTGAATTCTAAGCGAAAACATCCGTCTTTGTTATTTCAATTGTGTTATTTTATCTATTTATTTGTTTTTGTTGTTTCGTTTGATTGGTTATAGTTATCATTGCGTATTTTGACATATTAGAACATTGAACATCCCCTCTTGTCTTGTGTTATGTACGGTATGTTTGTTTTTCACCCTTGTTTTACACTTGTATTGTTTCCTGTTTCATGTTGTCTTATCACCTGTATTTCATGTAAATAATAATTAAAAAAAGAATAAATGACTTTTATACAAAAAAAAGAAACCTTGCAAGTCAAAACTTGGCAAGAAGAATGTTTGTCTGAGGTTTTCAATAACTACCGTAAATCCTGAAGAAACATTTCTACGTGAAACTAAATATTGACTTTTTACAGCTTGACATTTTCTGCGCTAACAGGATTAAAGGACAGAGCTGATAATAGATCATATTTTTTCAAGTATTTCCATTAAAAAGAATAAAAAACATCCATTATAAATATAACTCAAAAAAATACAGAAACTTTAATTTTTAATATCAGCTAAACTTTCCCTTATGCAGCTGGCCAGTGTCGTTATTATCAATCTTTACTCAAATTGAAATAAAATGTGTATTTTATTTTATTCATGGTTGTGGATCTGGTGAGTTAACAGTATTATAATATATTATTATTATTATTATTATTATTATTATGATTAACAGTGGACAGTCTTACCCAGGACGGCAGCCTGTGTAGAGGAGGAGTAGGAGGTTTGTTGCCAGGGGCTGAGACGTTACAGTCACTCAGGTCAGATGAGGTCTGCAAGGGGGTGGCTGAGACATCAGGGGGCGTGTCCCTACCCGTCTCCATGCCGACCTCCTGCTCCTGCTCCTGCTCCTGGTCGAGGTCGGTTTCCTGTGGCTGGAACAGTCGCAGCATGCTGAGAGCGTTGCGCGACTGTCCGTGCGCTGCCTCCGTGCTGATCGGCGGCTGGCTCAGGTGTTTCTTGGCCAGAGACGCGTTGGACCTGAAGCCCGCCGGCATCCTGAGGCACGGCTGCTTGGGCGAGGCCGGGTTGTCCCTCTGGTCCTGGGGAGGGTTGGGTCGTTTAGGTGTGAGGCTGGGGCTGGGAGTGTTGGCTTCGCTGGAGGAGGAGGACGAGTCCAGTCTTTGGGACTGGAATCGTTTGTTGAGCTCCTCCGAGGTGCAGCAGTCCTCCAGCTTGGCTCCGTGCGCCTGCTGCTCCTCCCCCTCCTCCTTACCGTCTCCCTGGAGCCCATCGGACGCTCCCAGGAGGCTGAAACCTCGCCGCTCCGGTCGCTGCATATCGTCGTCGAACAGGGAGCTGCTGTCGTCTGAAGCCGTCAGGTAGGTCTCGCTGCCCGGCCGGCTGAGCTCCAAACCACACACTCCACCTCCTGCTATGCCTTCACACCCCCCTCCTCCTCCTCCTCCTTGCCCCTCTGAGGCAGAGGAGAAGACCACCTGAAACTCAGGTCCACATGCCTTATCACCCAGCTGGTCCTCTGTGGGAGAAGACACAAGTCCAGTTTGGTCTGATCTGTGGACGTCACTGTTTGTCTCTGAGGAGGCTGTCCTCTTATTCTTCCCTGTCAAAGTAAAAATGACAATACATAACCAACAGGTATTACCGTGATCATCTTTATCTCATATGCAAAAAGAATTGAATTGGTCCTATATTTAACAGGATTCCCGCTCTTTTCTTGAAATCATTTTCCGGGACTTTTCCGGGACATTTTCAGTTGCTACAGTCTGATAGACATGTTATTATGCTGTCCACCTTCTCAATTTATTGTAAATGCCACTAGCAATGAACTGCTCTCAATTTCTCTGTTTCTTCTCTTCTCTTTCTATTTATTTATTGTATGATTAATTGTGCTTTAACTGTTTCCTTATTTAACTGTGTTTTTAATGAAATATGTATCTCTTTCACGGTGAGCCGAAGACAATTTTCCACAATGGTGGACAATAAAGTTGTATTGTATTGTATTAGGCCATACCCCCCCCCCACCATTCATTCTTTGGAGAAGTTGTAGTTTGACAGTCGTAGCTTATTTTGTACATTTAACCAGTTTGTTTCTATGTTTATTCTTTTCTCTCATCCCCAGAAGTCTGATTTAAAGATAAACCTACGGCTCTAACTCATCTATAAAATTATATCTTACGCGCTTAGAAATAAAGACAAACTTATCATAGAACAACACAAAAACAAGTTGTTTTTGTTTTCAAACCACAGCTATAACAGCTCCCTGTCACTATCCATCTGTCACTCAGCAGAGGAGACAATAGGTCCAATACTGGAAACACTCATTAAGTCAAAGCCTCTAGTTTTCTCACTAGTCACTTCTTTGGAAAGGAAATCCTTGGCGGGGTCTGAAAAAGTCAAACAGAGCTCTGGTAGCTGATGTCACCATGTGATAAATAATTATTAATAATAAACAACTCAAGCTTATCCAGGACATTTGACCCTTTGTCTCAGTTTCTATGTGTTTTCCATGACTGCATAATTGGTCAACCATTTTCCAGGTTTTCCAGGTTTTCCAGGACGTGTGGGAACCACATCCCCACTATACTTATTAGCTAATGTTATTCTAACATGCCATGGATATGACCTAATGGCAGAAAAGTTCTGAGTCACTCTGTTTTCCACTACCAGACTGTGCCTTCCTGTGTCCTGCTCCTCCACCGTCTCTGATTTCAACCAGAAATGTGCTGAATCACAGAAGCTGTTTCCAGAGCCACAGCCACTCTGAAGACTCACCAGTCTCATCTCTCCCCTGGCTCTCTCCCTGGGTGCTGAGGCTCCTCTGGGAGGGGGCCGGTCCGGTCAGCACCTGTGGGTTCTTCCCTCTCACCTGGAAACAGCCGAAGGTCAGGCTGCTGAGCCGCTGGGCCTCACCTGGTCTGCACAGAGCGCCTCGCCCGCTGCTGCACTTCTCCTCAAAGGCTGCAAACACAGAAACACGTGTGAATAGATTTTATTTACTGGCATTTACTGTAGCTCTGCTGTGGAAATGTTTATCTAACTTAATTTGGTTGAACAGATGTGACATTAAAACAATTCTTACCCTGCACTTGTTTCTGTAGCTCCAGAATCTGAGCTTCCTGTTGCTTGGTGGTTTCTCTCAAAGCTGCATTCTCTACCTCAAACTGAAGGATAAACATGTTGTCACATCGAAATGAATTATCATCCATCCATTGTCTTTACCTGTATGGGCAACTGAGAGTCACCAATCCACCTATTGTACATATCTTTGGACTAGAGATGTCATGATTACTTGTTTTCACAATTAATTGCGGTATTAAATGCCACAATTAATTTATCGTAAAGATTTCCAAATACCGTCACTTTCCAAAAAAGATTATGTTGTTTGGTGTGCCAAAGTGAAGATAAATGTAAAAAATACTGGTCCATTTACCTAACGTAACATACGACTGGTAGGAATTTAAATGTTAGTGAGTCATTTGTGCTAAAAAACAAACAATGATAAACTTAAACATTTGGTAGATGGCAATTAATGACTTGAATATTTAAAACACTTCCCCTGTGTGATGGTTATATATTAGACTTAAAATATTTTGTGTAAATAATTAGTAATGTAGTTATATTTTGACTGTATTTGATTTTACACATTCATATTATGTAAATTAATAAATGCATAATAATCATGATAATCGTAAAACCGTGATTATTTATCTGACAATAATCGTACAAAGAAACTCTATAATCGTGACATCCCTACTTCGGACAGTTGGAGGAGGCCAGAGTACCCAGAGAGAAGCCATGTAGGGAGCAAACCAAAGAATCCATCTGCTGAGGAAACTCAACTCTTTTGGTGTCAGCAGAAATATCTTATGTACTTTTTACTGAGAGTCTTTTAACATGGTGGTCTATCTGTGAAAAACAAGAAGTGTCTGACATAATCAGAGTGAGTTCTAAAATGACAGGAGTCCAGCTTAAGGACCTCAGTTCTCTTTGGAAAACACAGATGGTCCAGAAGCAGACAGAATATTATCCCACCCTGATCACGTACTGGGCAGTGAACTTGTCATGCTGCCTTCAGGGCAGCCGTGTTATGTGCCAGCGCGGAAACAAACCGCTATGCAAATTCTTTTCTCCTGTCTGCCATAATGCTGCTAAATTATGTGAACTGTGAACTTACTGTGACTTGTGAATACTTTTCATCCTGTCACTGGTTGTGGTTGTTGTTAATTCATTCATTCATGAATGAATGAATGAATGAATGAATGAATGAATGAATGAATGAATGTTTTATTTTCGTGTCATGCCACCACTGTGGCCCATCCCATACGAGATTACAAGACACAATAACAAATACAAAAAACAAAAACTAGACAGTCCTTCCTGTTGGTGTTACCTGCCACACAGGTGTGACATAAATAAACAAATTCAGATTACTTTCAGTACTCAACTATATGTTGCTCTTCGTCTCATTGCCCAAGCCTTTTCAAGAAATAAAGAAAATGCAAAAATATTCAAATGAAAAAGAAGTTTTAGCTTCTCAGCATCGTCTAACCACACAAATTCGTTATTTGGATCTACTTTACTGAACAATTTTTGTCTTATAGAATCATAGAAAGGACAGTAGAACACAAAATGAATTTCATTCTCATTCTCATTCATTCTTCATGATTATATGTGTTGTGTTTATATCTTGCCATATTGTATTTCGGTTGCCACGGACAGGTTGACTGTGAATTGCCCTTTTGGGACTAATAAAGGAATCTGAATCTGAATCTGTGACCCACAGAAAGGCCCGGGAATCGAACCCACAACCTCCTTGCTGTGTGGCAACAGTGCTAAGCATTAATTAACCCTTATTATTTATCACCCAGCTTCCATCTTGTCTCCTTTCCATCCAAACAAACATTTTTTCAACACTATAAAGTACTAACCTCTGACAACTTCAGCATCACCCACTCCTTGATCTTTGCTGCTTTCTCCTCCACTGTTTTGGCATCTTGATGTCGGATCTGTTTCTGGTGAAAGGGAACAGATTTGGATGCATGAATATCAGCAATGTTTGTCTCTGACTGAGTGGAAACTAAATGTTTCAGGATGCAAAGACAGATCGATCAATCAATCAATCAATCAATCAATCAATCAATCAATCAATCAATCAATCAATCAATCAATCAATCAATCAATCAATCAATCAATCAATCAATCAATCAATCAATCAATCAATCAGACTTTATTTACAGAGAAATAAAATGTAACACAAAGTGCTTTACACCATAAAAGCAGACAAAACAAAGCAAAAGTAAAACCCAAAGTCACGCAACTACACACACACACACACACACACACACACACACACACACAGACACCTAATACACTTTCTCTCATATGAAGAGCTTGAACAATTTACAAGAGTTTCAACAATTTACCATGAGGAAACACCAGAGACTAGATAAAACCAAATAAATAAAAGGAACTAAAGCATAAGTGTCAAGGACATGAGAAAAAAAAATGAAATTATACAATAAATCGCAATAAAGACTAAAAAGACTAAAAAATAAATGATAAAAATTGATAAATAAAAGGATAGGAAAAATCGTACAATAGTGTAGATAAGTGTTTCTCAACCTTGGGGTCGGGACCCCACGTGGGGTCGCCTGGAATTCAAATGGGGTTGCCTAAAATGTCTAGTAATTGATTTAAAAAAAATTACTAATAAAAATATTTTTTTAACTAATTATTATTCTTTTTAAATTATGATTAAAAACACCACACTCAATCTTAAACAACTGTATTCTATACTTTCTCGAATATAAATCAAGTTCAAATACAATGCAGCATACAAAAATATCTGAGCTGGTGCATCTTGATTGATGGCCGCGATTGATGACTGCACATGATGGCAGGGTCGCCAGAAATTTGTGATGTCAAAATGGGGTCACGAGCCAAAAAAGGTTGGGAACCACTGGTGTAGATAACCCTCTCACTGTGGTCTGAATGACTTACCTGCTCCTCCAGCTGCTGCTCCAGCTGGACGATGACGTCCTCCTTCTCCTGCACCAGCGCCTGCAGCTCCTGGCACTGCTGGAAGAGACGCACCTCTGAGTCTCCTGACTTCCCATCTGGAGCCTTCAGCTTCTCCTCCATCCACTGAACCTTAAATCATCGTACGTACATACACACATGAGGCCGATGGTCCACACACACTGAGCACAGCAAAAAAAAAAGTGTGCGTCGGCACTCTTACCTGTTGATGAGCAGCGAAGGCTCGTTTTTCTGAATCCATCACCTGGGCCTCTAATTGTTGAATCTGAGAAAGGAGAAACATTTTTTATTATACTTTGATATACCCTTTTTTTCCTCCTCATTTTCTCCTCCAAATATTTTACTGTTGATGTTACTTAACGACACATATTACATACACGCACTACTAACCACACACTCTCTACACAAATAAAGGAGCCCTTTTATTCCCTCCAGTGCTTCTGACCACAATGTTTGCATACACACAGAGGTGAAATATCAAATCCACTTCTGACCAGGGCCAAATACAACAGTACCAAATAAAGACAAAGAAAAAGCTGCACGCTAGAGACGTAATGAGAACTCCAGTCAAGATAACACTGCTATGCTCAAAAAAAAAGAGCAGATGCTTTTCAGCCTGTCTTTGACATTCTTCATTTCATGTGGCTCAAAGGAATCTTTTACAATTGAGAGTTGATATATGTATCTGACATCCACAGTTCCACTGTAGGCATTTATCAGTTTTTTCCAACTTCAGTAGACTCACAATTTTGATAATGAATTCATTTGTGTACAACATGTAAATGCCTACTTGTGTCTCAGAATCGATGAGGCAGTTTTCTTTGCACAGACATGCAGCATATAACACCTTTAACCAGTTCCATAATGCTGATGAGGTGTGGTTACTATGACAGCACAACCAGCTCTTTGTGCGCTGAGATCAGAGTGCAGCATGTGGAAGGTGGTAGGAGTGTGTCAGAACTGCAGCAGCACCGAAAGGTCAAGCAGTTTTGGCACACAGGCTACAGCACAACGGTAAAGAGGGTTGCATAGAGGGAAAACTGGCAGACACACCACTACACATACACATACACAAGATTTTAAACATCTCTGTTTGGGAATTGAGGAGAGAGATGCCTGTATGAGCAACATTCCTCTGACATTTCTCTACTCAAAGTGGTTAAAGAAGCAGAGGAACTGGTATCTTCTGTTAAACCTTGATGGAGGAAAATATGTAGGAATGTCAAAGGAATTTTTTTTTGGTGAAGCCATCATGGTAGGAAGACTTTTCTACAGTACAAATTAAACTAAATTAGAGGAAATGTGTAACAAGCCCTGCTGGGAAACTGGCACTCACACCAGAGAATGGGATGTGGCTCAGAGACGGACAGAGCACTGGAGAAAGTGAAGAAAGTAATTCATTGATAATTCAAAAAGTACACCTGCAACCTTTCACTGTCTTTACTGACGGACTCAAAGGTTCATCTAGTCAAGGAAACTGTTGCCCTTTATTTTCAAAGAGGATGCCTTAACACAAGACAGCAGTAAAAGCACAGGAAGAATAAATGTCATAATGATTAATGTCAGATCAATATATGAACATACAAGGTCACTGGAACTGACAAACTGACATGGAACACAATGTTCATGACAGACAGAATCAACTATGAATTTACAAATCTTATGATATAAGTTATTACAAACAATCATTCCTAATCATATAGTGTGACAATATGTGACTATGGATCTACAAAGACACAAAGAGAGAGAGTCTAATTGTTTATTTGTTATTGAATATTGAGATATGCATATGTACTGTATATCTGTTATATTGAAATGTATTTGTGAGTGGTTTGTGCAGTGCTTTGGCAACAACGGGTTTCTGTTCATGCCAAGGGGGCAGTTGTCGGTCTGAGAAGTGAAGCTCACTTCCGCGTTCAAAAAACTGCAATCCCCTCGGCTTCCTCTGGGGGCTGGTGTCAGAAGGGAGCATTCCCCATAGACCCCCATGTTAAAATCGCCGATTTTACATCCTCAATAAACATGTTAAAAGCCTGGTGTCAGAACGTTTTTTTGTCTCAATCGATAGTTTCTACCCCCGCACACACTCTGAGGGGGGTGAATTTTTTTTTAACTCTACAGTTTTACTGTTATTAGGTTAAAACTCTGGCCAATTAGAGCGCGGAAACGTTGAGTGACAGGTCCGAGCAGCTCCGTGGACAGCTGCTTCGAGGCCAGTGGGCGGGTTCTCGGCCGGCCAATCCAACATGGCGCTGTTCAGGCCGCCATATTTGAGTCACAAAAACGACTCCCCAAAACCAATGGGTGACGTCACGGACGCTACGTCCATTCTTTTTACAGTCTATAGTTCATGCCAATAAAGCTAATTGAATTGAATTGAATTGAAATTGTCTCCCCATCGGGGAATCGAACCCCGGTCTTAGTCCTCTACAGCTATACGCGACTGGCCAAACTCCAGTCTCTGCGGAAAAATCATCTTAGGTAATAGGTGTGTATTAGAAATACTGACATATATTACTGAAGAAAAAATATGCAAGACTTGTACACTTGTATGAAACTTGTACATTGTACTGAAAAAATAAATAAATTCTGTTTTCTCATTTATTAAAAAAAATATTTTGTTTCCATTCTTCCTCCACCCAGATTCCTAGAAGCAGTTCAGTTTTCCTAGTATTCTGGGTACAATGTTTTAGAAGTGGAAAATGACTTGCAACAGACTGCGCACTCTGATGCTGCCAACTACCTGACGTCTACAGCAGTTCTATTACATTCTGTACAAATCACCAAATAACCACTCAAATTAGTCAGAACAGATTTTGTCCTGGTTCTGCTCCTGTGAAGAGCAAAAAGAGTTGTATCTGGCTCGGGCCTGGATGTGACCGTTGGAACCTGGCATGGCTGCGCTCTAGTTCTGCGTCTGCTAACTTCCATAGACCGACAGAAGTGGACCCAGCTCGCCTTAAAGCAGCCACACCCTGGCCTGCAGGAGTTTCCACTGCACAGCGTTTTTGGGAGCAACAGCAGAAGCAAGGCCTTCACTACTCCACTTGTCATTTCAGTGTAATTTGGGGACAATAACACACACACAGACATCAGTGGAATCTGAGTACTTTCACATCTGGTGTTGAAGATACAGTTATGAATTTCATCCTTTTGTGCTGATAAAAGTGGCAATGAAATGATAGTTATAACCACAACATACACACTTTGCATTAAAAAAACCAAGATGGACTATTGGGTACTGACATGAAAAAGGTTAATATTATCTTACAAACAAGCAATCTCCCTCTCTCTACTCTATATAGATCCTCTGCTCCACCACAAACCACATGTCCCTCTCTCAACAACAAATATAGCATCTGGCAGAGAGCGGCCTTTTAATTACAGGGCATGTATTCTGTAGGCTGCATCTGGAGACGACACACACTCAGTCTCACACACATACACCAGACATAACAACATATAAAAAGCCATGAAAACAAGTCCGTGATGATGAGCATATTCTCCTGTGTATCAGACCATGTGTGCAAGGGTGTGTATGTTTTACTCCTTCTGTATGTTATGAGACATAGGGTGAATTAGGGCTGTGTGGCATCCTGTTCAGCTCAGTTGTCTCGCAAACTGATAGTTCGGTTCCAAGTCGATGCCGACACCTGCATATTTTCGACACCGAGAGAATTAACAATTTTTTTTTTTTTTTTTAGCAACTTCCTGTTACCGCGAGTACCGAAAAAATACAACGTTGCCCCCGGTGCACCGCGTCGAGTCCTGTCAGGAGTCAGGACTGATCGGACATTATGCATGTGGTCTTGTGCAGCTACAGTTGAGCTCGCAGTCCGTTTATGTGAATCTGGCCGGACCTCGAGCTGCTCCAACTGCTCAGGGTGCGTCACAAGTTTCCGGTGAGCTATGACAGTGGTGCGGCCATGGATGCAGCGTTTGGACTAAATACATCCATGGTTTGGACCAGGGCAGGCCCAAGCCTCCATAGGGCCCAAGCAAAATCATTAATTTGGTGCCTTCTATTACTGCCAATAATACTGATTATGGATTATTTACTAACCTCCAAATTTATTTCATTTTGTTTAATTTATTTGATTTTACATCTGGAAAGTGGGCGGAGTCATAACTGAGAGTGGAAGGGACTATCACTAAAATTGGGCATGGTAACACCTGAAAGTGGGTGGGTCTATTATGGGAAGTGGGCAGAGCCATAACCGAAAATGGGCGGGGTTATAGGGGATAATAGCGGGGGGAGTGGGCGGGGTTATAACAGGAAGTGAGCGGAGCTATGGCTGAATTGGGTGTGCTACAATGAGGAAGTGGGCGGAGCCACACCGGGAAGTAGGCGGGGCTATGACAACTTGGGTTGAGTTAAAACGGGAAGTGGGCGGAGCTATAACCGAAAATAGGCGGGGTTATGTGGATAATAACATAAAGTGGGCGGGGTTATAACAGGGAAGTGGGCGGCGCTATGACTGAAAATGGGTGTACTAGCCTACAATGGGGAAGTGGGCGGGGGCACACCGGAAAGTGTGCGGGGCTATGGATGAAAATGTGTGTGCTGCAATGGTAAAGTGGGCGGAGCCACACCTGAAAGTGGGCGGGACTGATGAAATGGGTACTCGAGTACTCGTATATCGGCTGCAGCCCTCGTCATTTTTGCACGCGTGTGTGTGAAAACAGCTGCAAAGTGAATGAATGAGAACAACAGTTCTCTTGTTGAACTAGGCTACAAGTAGCCTATAACTGCATTACTTTCTGTTTGTGTTGAGCCATAGTTACAATTTTAACTCTGTTATTACTTCATGTTTCTGCCTGAGAAGTTGTTGAAGCACAGTGGAGCTCAAATACAAGAAAGTTTGATGTGAAACATTTAAAAAATAAAATAAAGTACATGATCTTTTTTAAAATCATGCTAGCAAATACGTATCGAGAATTGTGGACATTTACTGGTGTTGGTATCAACTACTGAAATTATGGTATTTAATTCAATTCGAAAAACTTTATTTATCCCCAAGCGGTATCGTGACTAGCCTACCAGTGAGAGGTTAAAGTTTATGAAGAACGCCATATTCCCATCTCCCATACACACTACGCCTGCTGCTTAACTGTCTATGCCTGACACATGGCTCTCCTCTCCCTCTGAACAATGCTCCAGCACCTCTGCAGTCAATTGATTCCCTCTTCAGTTCCAGACTCTTTTTCGACTTCCATTCCTGGAATTCCACAACTGGCGCTCTGTGGCCAACCTCCCCTGAACTCCATCCGTCCCTCCCCCATCGCTCCATCTGCAGCCAGACAGCCAGTTCACAAAGCCTCTTTCTGCAGCCCCTGTGACCCGTAGTGTTCACCTACAATTATACAAGTTTAACATCAAATACATGAAGCAAACAAATCTAAAGTGGAAACTTGTTCCTAAACCAGTGCCCTAAAAGTCCAGTTTAAGCGTGTTAATTGTCAAGTATGTTCAACCGGGGACAAACACACAAAACAACATGTGGCTGTATCCACATGGAAAAAAACATGAACATGGATGGAAAAAAAACAATACCTCTGTTAAGGTTGAAAAAATATCTAAGGAACTCAAGATGAAAATTGGAGGCGGATGTTTGTGTGCTTTGTCCCCCAAGTTACATGTAGGTTACGTTTTGCCATAGGTGATGAACTTGATCCTGTTGTTGAACCTGTTGATTGAGCCCAACATGTCTGACCTGACACACGACTGGTTCATGTGGCCAGTAAGCCCCGCCCACCACATGGGAAGATATTTTATTTCTGTCTAATAGTGGGATGAGAGGAAGACCAAACTAAAACTGTCACTCCTCTCGTGGTTTTGCTGTGTGTGTCTACTGTACAGTATGGATATCTGAGTGTGTGCTGTGTGGGTGTTCTCATGGGTGTAGCTCCCTGCCTAAAGGATAGGTCTGGTGATATTCAACATGTTTCTTATTTCCACAAAAATCCTCAAAAACCCAAACCAATGTCCTTCTGTTAGCTGTGCGTATGGCTCTGTGATGATGAGCACCATCTTACACATCAGCAACACTGTTGTACTAGTTGACATTTACCTTAATGATTATGAACTGTACTGTGATCAAGTTTCCATATACTACAGTATTTCCACACACTTAACACTACTGGAAAGGATGGTGGCATGATATCAACATAGTGTGGTGGTTAGCATTCTTGCCTCTCAGCAAGAATGTTCTGGGTGTGATTCCTGGGTCTGGGGCCTTTTTTTGGGTAGTTTGCATGATCGCCCAGTAGGGCTGGGCTATATTGCAAATTTTTTTATCACAATATATTTTTCCATATTGATCGATTCTCGATATTTCCATACAATGTATTTTTTGCTGATGCTGCCAGTTCAAGGAGCATCCTCACTGAATCCTGAAGAAACCAGAGAACGTGTTCAGTTTGGGAGGATGACATGAGTTAACTTTAATGTTCATTAAAGGGATAGTTCAACATTTTGGCATATTGGCCCATTGCCATAATTGCTATAGTCATAGCAGTAAGTTTGTTACCTTTATTTGTCGGTGCAAGCTATTTTTAGCTCGGTGGTTCTAAATCGCTTACATTGCCATCGGCTCCACTTCTACTCATTTCCTCCCTCTTTTACAACTTTCACTTTGTCCTGCTTTTCTTCAGCTGCAGCTGCTGCAGCTCAAACAAACGACAGGAGGCGTTGTAGAGTGACGGCTGCTGTCGCGCTTTTTACTGCCATGTGATATTGAGGAAATATGATGATAGCCGATAATCAAAATCAATCAAAAGTTTATCGCGAACCCGAATCAAGATAGTTTTATCGGCCCGACCCTACTGCCCTTTGTCTGTGTGGGTTCTCTCTGGGATCTCCGGCTTCATCCCACAGTCCAAGAACATGCACAATAGGTTGACTGGTGACTCCCTATTGCCTGTAGGTGAACATGAGAAAGTGTTTTCATCTCTTTATGTTGGCCCTGTGATGTGTATCCTGCCCTTGCTCTGTCAGATTGGCTCCCTCCCCAATGCGAACACGCACAGATAAGCAGTATAGACAATGGATGGATGGATGATATCCACATCATAATATCATTTCATCAGATTCAAAGTCTTGATGGTTTTTTTATGAGTTTGAGGTTCACAGTTGATCTCAGAGAAGCACAGGCAGATGGAATGAAAAATGTCAGTGAGTGCAGCAGGTCGGGAAGGCTGACAAAAACAGAAAATATAACACACATGGCCTCTTTGTCTGCACTGAGAGATGTGTAGACTACTGTTACAGCTAGAGGCCTCGCTGGCCAAGACCAACGTCCCCTCCCAAATAACTGCACCCACACATCCACACACACAAGCTTCTACATGAATTTGACCGCTTGTGCATACGTATACATGCACACACAGAGTGAGCAAGTATTTCAGATCGCAAACTCACTTCCTGTGCAACACACACATACATATACACATACTATTTACTAAACTGGGTATTTCCTCCCTTGGGCAGCTCAATCTTTACACAAGACTTCATTTTTTTCTCTCTTCCTTTTGCTTCTTCTCTCCATCCCGTCACACATTCGGCTTTCTAGGATTTCAGTGAATGCAGAAGTCGACCTGGAGTCCTGTCACTCATCTCAAATTCATTGGCTCAGACTGATGCGTACAGTTCAAAATAATCCCGATAACCATTTTTTATAGTTTACTGTATATTCATCTTAAAGGGACATTGTGTAACTTCTCCTGTCATCTATTCAGGAAAATCGATTATTTTGTTCAAAAGTATGTTTTTCATTAATCAGTAATGGATCAACAAACTGAAGTGTTCCTTTCAGCTCTGAATTAGCCGTTCATATCATTCATATCTACATGGAGCGGGTAAGCTCGGTGCTGGCTGCCATGTGGTGTCGCCATGTTTTTATGTTCAGTGGCAGCGTGACGGTAGGAAACCACGGAAACTCAGCGGAGACACCGGAGCTGTTGGCTCAGGTCGAGGTGGCGTCTGTGAAAAGTCACCGCGGTAACGCAGTGAGGAGGAATGAAGCGTTACACTGATGCTGCATTCGGGTGCAGTCGGGCAGACGGCCGTCAAACCAGATGTCATTTTAGTCACAGAAGTCCAGAGAAAGCCGGTAAAACGTGGGTCAGGTAAACAATACGACATCACCATGACAACATATAGTCATGTGTATTGTTTTGCCTGGTGCTGACGGACCACTTGTTTACATAGAGGCTTGTTTATGCCGTTACGTGCAGCGGCTGTCGTCCATCTGCCCTCTGCCCAATTTCACGTGAATGCAAAGGAAAATACGATTGAGTTGCTTGCGATATACAACCGCTATGCTAGATCTGAGTAATTCCTACACAATGTACCTTTAAAGCTGTAGTGTGTAACTTTTACATGTCCGTTAAATGTACGTTACACCCAAGCCATTACTAGATGAGATAACAACAGTGATTAAGCTGATCAGCTCCACATATTTCTAGCATATTTTTCATTATTTGTTGTTTTGAATTTCATGTTGAATGTGGTATGAATGAATAATCGTTACTGTACATGCTTTGGGTATCAGGTAACGATAGAAAAGCGCTATATAAATGTAGTCCTGCTCTAGCACACAGGAAATTTAACGTTTTAGGTAGAAACAAGGCCAGCAAAAGAAGTGCCCAAGACAAGGTTCAGGTTTTTTCTGTGTAGGCTACTACACAGGAACAGCCTGGTTGTTCAACAGAAATACAGTCAAAGTTGTATGGTGAGGTGTGACAGATATTTGCAGTGGCTGCTCTCAGTGAAAATGCAGTGCTTTCGTGTGTTAATGGAATGAGTGGCATGGCTGAAAAGTGTGTGAATGTGCCACAGTGTGACCGACAGGTTCACGGTTTCTACGCCGTGAAGAACCAGGAAAGATGTGGAAGGATGTGCCAGTGCTACGTGCCTACACTCATGGTAGCAAAATGTTCGCTCCCTCGTCAACAACATGGATTACATCAGACTGTGGAGACTAGAGCTTCTCAACGTAGCGTGAGTAACTGCTGTTCTTACGCTCTCATGGAAACCTGGCTGAACCAGAGCACCACGAGCGCTGCAGTCCAGCTGGAGGAGCTAATGCTACATCGAGCCACAGAGTAACTGCACTAGCCAGTAGGGGTGTCTGTGTGCAGTACACCAACGAATCATGGTGCAGGGATGCTGTGGCGGTTTCCCCTCACTGCCCACCACACGTGACTCCACACAAAGTCAAGATGCAGATTTGCGGGGATATTCATCACCACTGTTACTTATGTCTGAGTCATGGCAGCCTCAGCCATTCAGCTCCGACAGAAAATTATCCTTCGCCTACCAGTACTTTAATTCGTGTATGATTGTGTGACAGCAGCCTGTACTGCCAGATACAGTACAGTACGACGTGGGAGCACCAGAAGGGTTTTTGTAATTACGCAGAATTCCTCCAGGGGTTAACAGTACACACTATGGCTTTAACAAATCTTTTTTTTTATTATTATTGTTCAAGTTCATTTAACAATGTACTCATGTATTATAAAAAGTAGTAGTAGCACAGAATCAGCCAGTGGTTTGAGATAATTGTACTTGATTCAAATGCAAATCATCTGCTTTCAAAACAAAATATGCAGGATTGAATAGGCTACATTCTTGATTCGCTGATGTGATGATAAAATGACTTCAGGATCTACAAACATTCCTTGTGACTACTTCGTTATTTGTTTTAATAAGGCAAATACTTTCCAAGGAAGGACATTTCTTGCTTTAAGCAACATTCTCAAATAACATTGTAGGATCTGAATGGTAAATGTGCAGTACAGTCATGCTACAGCTGGATCAATGAATACACACAACGTACTGTCTTTCAGCACTAGAGGCCACAGCAAACGCCATACAAAATGACTTCTCTTAACCCCCCCCCCACACACACACACACACAAGTGCACACACAGACGCACAGTGAGATATTAGGGGGATTTTGCTGTGATGTGATGTTAAAACAACAAGCTCTGGCTGTGGGAGTCACTGCAGAGAAAAAAAAAACATCAGCAGGGGTCTGAATGTTAACATGATGAGCTCATGGCATCGGTAGGTCAGTGAGCACAATGTGAAGGGTTATACTACAACAATCAGACTAAAATAGCTACATTAATTAATTCTGTCAAGTGTTGTCCACAAATAGTCCTGATACTTACAGACTGTGCTTAGCTTTTATCTTGAAAACTGATCCAAAAGTGGATTTAGTTTAGAATGTTTTATCTGCATGAATTGGCAACATAAAGCTGAAAAGAATTAAATATGTCCAATGACTTTCATTAATCTCTGATATAATGGCAAATAAGTAGTAGACTGATTATTGTAGTGATTATCAATGCAAGACTTTAACATTAATATATTTTTATGTGACATTTTGAGTCCCACTATTGATGTATGATTTGTTTATGATTTGTATGTGTTTCCTGGAAAACTGGAGGATTTTCATACTATACAAATAATATTCTTCAACTGAATTAATCTGGTTATAAATTAAATTGACTTCAGCATGTTGTCTGTTGCTTGTTTGCAAAACGTTTTAGTCACTAGTTACTAAGTTCTAAACAAATCCGCTGAACTCTGGTTGAACTCTGGATCCTTGGGAATTAAATGAGTGATCCTCTATGCTGATCGCAGCATACTGAGGAAAACTGTTTGAATCAGCATAAATGCGACAAGGTGATGATCCAACTTAAACAAAGCTGTTTCAAACTAACATGGTATTTAACTCGGCAAAAGAAGCTATACTTTAAACGAAATAAAACAAATCTACGATTAAGTAAACACCATTGAAGAAGAGACTGGTGAAGTTGAGGTTTAATGGTGTTTTTTTTTTCCTGGGTGGAAAGTTGTTGAAAAGTAGTTAAATTCAACCTGTCAAAGAGGATGGATGAGGCCAAAAATATCTAGCAGAGACTTTCATGTATAATGTGGGCTGCAAAACCCACAAAATCTTTCTTCCAAGTCTCTCCAGGAGTTTGTTTTGCTGTCCAGCTGAGCTTACTTTGACTCTGTAATTGACTGGAGCTAGGTTAATCCCATCATGCAGTGCGTGGCAGAGCAATGTGGTCAGACTGCTGTTTACATTAGAGCTCTAATCAGCATCCCTGGAGAGCAGCTTCAGATCTAGGCCACTGAACAGTTTGGGCCTGCTCAGTGCCGGCCAGCTGGGAGGGACGGGCTGCTCTGTAGCCACCAGACACACCATGTTTAATTGTCTGAATGTGGACATTCTCCCCCTCCGAGAATAACTACCTTGCCGTGGTGGAGGGGTTTGAGTGTCCCAGGGATCCTTGGAGCTGGGTTTTACGTCCCAAGTCTAGGGGAAACTGACACGTACCGGTAATATGATTTTGAGCCCCCTCTGTCGCTACCTCCCATCCCCAAGAAGGTGGTCAAGTCCTGGTTTAGAGTCTCAAGACACACATCAAGCAGAGCACACACAAAACAACCACAACATTATGTTTAAATACAAGAGACTGTGACATAGGGGCATTGCAGGACACCCCTGCGAGACCAAGTGTGATTCATGACCCCTAAATGGTGCAGACATGGATGAGCAGTGCTACCTCGCTGAAAAGGGAAGACCAGAGTCCCTTCCCAGAGCCAGACCTGAGAGGGGAGCTGAGAGCTTACCGCCAAGTGTCTGGTGGCCAGGCCTTAGCCCATGGGGCCTGGTTGATTACAGATTGAACGAACTACATGGAGTGGCCACCCTGGGGGCTAACCACCCACAAGGCTGGATACTGGGGTTGGGTACTCTTTCGATTGTGCAGCAGAGTTCTTTTTCTGAAGTGCCCATGGTGACGGGCACTGGGCGGATGGGGATACTCACAAGCCCTCAGTGGAGTACAGCGATGTTAAAGTTCTCCCTGTGGAATTAGAGGTTTGCCTCTATGCGGCCAACCCCGAATTTCCACAAACTCCGCTGGGATTGGGCTTTGCTCAAAATAGACCTGGTGTATATTTCGAGCCCACCAGAGTGAAGTGGTGCTTCTGGGACATGCTGGAGACAGACTGCAGCTCGTGCTGTGGAAATGCAAAGTTCTGAGAGGCCATGGAAGCGGACTTTCGTTTGGCCTCAAGGAAGTTCTAGAAAACTCTTGCGCCCATGTTGGGTTGGGAGAACTACTAACCCGGACTGGGGATGTCACCATGATTTGAGGATCTCCTGAACCTTGTGAACATGTCATCCCTGGAGGAGATGGAGTTGGAGGACTCAGGGGAAGCCTTATCCATAATCCTGGAAGAGGTAGCTCCTCGATGACAAAGCAGCAGGTGTGGATGAGATACAGCCTGCTAAAGGCCCTGGATATTATAGGGCTGTCATGTCACGTGGAGTTTAGGAATAGTGCCAATGGCACTAATGGCAAAATGGTGTGGGAAACATTACCTGAGTATCTTTAAGAATGGGAACAATCACACTGTTCCCTGGGAAAGCTTGCATACTGGAAAGGAGACTCCAGCAAACTGATAATGTCAACCCTCAGATTCAGGGTGAACAAAGTGGATTCTGTCCTGGGCGTGGAACAGTGAACCAACTGTTCAACCTTGCAGGAGTGATGAGGGCGGCATGAGCGTTTGACCAGCCACTCTACTTATGGACTTGGAGAAGGCTTATGTCCCTTGGAGGGACACCCGCCAAGGCCATGTCCCTTGAAGGGTAACTGAGTATGGGGTGCAGGGCTTGCTGCTACAAACAGTCCGTCCCTGTACAGCCAAAGTGAGAACTGTGTCCATATTCCCAGCACAAAGACATTTCAGGTGAGGGTTGGAATGGACAACGTTGTTCCTTGCCCCCGATCTTGTTTGTAGTATTAATGGACAGGAGAAATGCAGCTGAAGTGAAGAGTGTGTCCATTTTGGTTACCCCAGGATTGCACTTTTCTCTTTGAGGATGATGTGGTCCTGATGGCTTCGTCATGACCACCAGTGCTTGATGGGAAGCAAGCCAAGTGTGAAGCGACAGGAATGAGAATTAATACCTCCAAGTCTTAGACCATGGTTCTCAGATGGAAAATGGTGGACTGCTCCAACTCACACTCTGGGTTGGGTGTCAGTTTCTGCCTCAAATGAAGGAGTTCAAGTATCTCAGGGACCTTATTCGCGAGTGAGGGAAGGATTTAGCGATACTGACAGACAAATTGGAGTGACGTCAGCATAATGCAGACACTGTGGGCATGCCCAACTGAGAGGAGATCCTGAGGCAGATCTAGAACATGCTGGAGGGATTATACAACCCTACTGGTTTGGGATAACCTTGGGAGTCCCCAGGTGGAGTTGAAAAGAGTTGCCAGAGGGAGGGATATCTGGATCTCTCTGCTCAATAAAACCTGCTGCCACATTAACCCAAATCCCGGATAAGCTAAGAAAATGGATGGATGGATATGCTCCTGTGCTTATGAGGACCACATTTTGATGATTTTTAGATGTTTTCTTCCTCTCCTACTAGGCTGCATGGCCAAAGCCTGATTTTCCCTTTGTTCCAGTGAAAGCATAATAAAGCAGTTCACCGTATGAACTGATTCACTGCTGTCCTTGAATAGTAAGAGAAACAACTTGTTTAAACTGCATTATTGTAAAATTAATATTATTGTATGGCAGTAGGCCTACTTATAAAGGTTATTCAAGGTACTGGATGAAAAATGGGATACACAATGATCTTACCTATGTTACTTAATGATTAATCAAATAACAAAATTATCTTTAATCAGAAAATCACTTTCACAGCTTTATCTACTTTTTTCCTTGTTTCTTTATTCTAATTCTTTCTGTTTCAAATGCCTCTTATTCACCAGACTATTGATTAATGATTCACATTAGGAGGGCAGCTGAGATGCTATACCAGGACTTATTTATATGAGATTTTGTCTCTTCAATGCAACTCATGGACAATTAGGAGCCAGTTCAGCTGTTGCAAAGTATTGATTCTATATTTACACAAACTTCTACACAGACCTCCAAATGAACAGCAGCTTTTCGAACCACTTTCCGACAACATGCAACATCATTATCTCACTTCTACCATTTGGACAGAGATTCTCAGTGAGATGCTCTGAGGATTTATCAAGTCATAACTGATGAACAGAATAAACTTTACTTGAACCAACTTTGTCAGCGGTGAGTTCTCGAATCTTGATGATCTGCAATCTAAACTTCATGAGCAGAGCCTCCAGGACCCTGCACTTCTCCTTCCAGTCCTCCTGGCTCATGGCCTCCTCCCCATCCACCATACCGGCTGACATCTGCAGACACACACACACACACACACACAAAGCAATGAGAGAGAGACACTGGGTAAATGAACACAATAGGGTTCTCCTAGAGGCTTCCTGTGGGAAAATTCACTTTTCATTTCCTCCTCCTGAGGGATCAGTGAGGGTCAGCTAGAGACAATCTGTGAAGCTGGTTTGGATTCAGAGTCTTGCTCAAGGCATCTCCAACAGTATGAAAAACTGATGACATGGGGATTGCGATTATAATCCTATATGTTGGTTGTTGACAATAATTACACTGAAACTCAGGGGAGGATCGAAGCATATTTGTGTTGTGTTGAGTTAAGAGATCTACATGGGTAAAAAGTGATACTGTGATACCGCTCTTTAACATCAAGTGTTATCCATCAAATGTTTTCATTTTTATTTTCATTATTACATGAAAAACAGTACCATATCTGATGCATATGCACGCACAGAGGGTTTGTTGTTGTGCAGATTAATTGTTGCAAGCAATCACCTGAAATATTCCAGTGTCAAGCTCAGCTGGCTTGGTGTGGGTGGTGGGCGTATCGCTTAGTACTGGCTAAACAGTAAAACATCACAGTTGCTCAAAAACACCTCAACACCCACCACCCTGGGACAGATTGCATCATGTTTTCCAGGGAAAACAGTAGGTAAACACAGGGAGGAAGAGAGAGCCAGAGAGAGAGAGAGAGAGAGAGATGAGGATCTCTGATGAAGGTGAACAGCGACAGGAGCAGCAACAGCAACAGAATGATAGAAAGTCTGGCTCTCGCTTCTAAGTAATAACCTCTCATTACCAGCCTGGCCTCCTCACAAAGAGACTGAAAACATGTGTGGAGGAAGGCCATAAACTGGTTTCCACAGGCTTATTTCTGTTGCTTATTTGCTGTGGTAAACACTGACGAAGGCAAGAGAAAAAGAGGAGCTCTCACCCAACATAACATGAGAGCATAAACGTGGGTACAGAACTTAATAACCTGGGGATAACAACTACAAAGTATCGTATGTAAAATTATAGCACAAGTATTAAGGAATTTGTTTTTTACATGATAGTTCTCAATTCTCAGCTCTCAGTTAAGTTTTATTAAACAAGTTAAGAACATGAAGGAATATGTTACTCAGGTCCAGCAGTGTTCAGGATAATAACAAAATAGATCCAATAATAATAATATAGGTAGTTAATGTAAAAAAAAATACTGTAAATAAATACAATATCTAATACTAATACTACTACTAGGCTATTTGTCAGGCAATATTTTAATGCACCAGTGCACTCATTTTTTAATTGTTATTGTTATTTTATTTTATTTCTCATGAGTTGCATTTTTATGTTTTGTAACTGAATCCTACAGGATTATTAGTCAGATGTGTGATATTCCTCCTGCACACTCATCTAGTCCCTCTCCCCCAAGTGTCATCCACATGGTGATAAAAGGATGTGGTTGGTGGAAAATCTCTGGCCATTTAATGTCTGAACCCTGTCAGGGTTTTTCTCTGTCTCTCTTTCTCTCTCACTTCCTGTTGAGCAAAGCTGTGAGTGTACCGTGAACCAAAATGTGATGCATGAGCACTTCTCTGGGCGCTGCAGTGGGCAATCAGAGACATAAAGACCCCTACCCTCTGATAATGTAGCCTATTTAATGTTTAGTGTATGGAGATTATCCACTTCTCACTCATGAACTGTTAAGAAAAACATAAAATGGAACCAAAGTAGACTACACAAAGCATGGAGGAGCTATCAGGCCTATGAATCATAGTTAGTCAGTTAATTATCAGAAGTTAACAAATCCCACAAAATCTTCTAGTAGGATTTCAGATGTGAAGACTATCAAAACTGTTAGAGTTTAGGCTATTAAATTTGAACTTCCACTTCGTTTTCCATGAAACTCAGAATAGGTTACTATAACAGGCAATATGTTGTTTTAAGGTATAGACACTTATTAAATGGTTATATGCTCCCAGACAAAATATTTAAAAGGCTTTATGTTAATTCTATATTGTTAATTAATACTAGTACGTGTAGCACATTGTGGATTGAAGGTAGGCTAATTGTGTTATCACAACATCCTGACAGTTTTAACACACTATTAGCCTAGCCTACTCTTGTAGGCTAGCAAACTGTGGAACATAAAACTTTAAAAAGTTTAGTGTTAACGAGCAAATGACAAACTCCGTTTGAATCTCTCTCGACTAAAAAACAGACCGTTAGCTGAAATGGTCTCTTAAATACACAACTCTGTCGTTTCGTATTTCATTAAAATTGTAATTTTCATCACTTACCCTTGAGAACTCTTAAGTACCACCTGATCCACTTCACGCCATGTCGACACCAGTGTCTGTATGTTTATTATTATTCCTGTGGCAGAAGTCCTAATTCATGGGTAAAAGCTGTGAATTGCTCTCTTTCCTAAAGGTTTTCATTTCAGCTCTCAGGCAAAAGTTGGAAACGATTTGGACTCAGGTGGGCGTGACTTCATGGAGTACGTCCAATCACAGCGCAGCGGAACCCTGAAGTCCGAGATGAAACACCACCAATCAAAACCCGGAGCGCTACATTATGGACAGTTGAGCAAAAAGGTCGCTGCAGGAAATGACGTTTCTCCTGCGAGGCATGGCCCATGGTTGTGTCAAGCGCCCGAGAACAACACAGGAAACCCTGAAAGTTCCATAAATAAAATTTTCAATTTTGGCCACTACACATTATGTGCCACTGCCAAGCAATTTATCTCAAATGTGTAACCAAAAATACAAATGAATGAAGGAAGAAATAGAATATTTAAAAAAAAGAAACGACTTGCACTGTTTATGATGACTTTATGCAGGCTATGTGAAACCCGTTATGAATTTGATATAAATGTCCAGCCTATGTATAAATATTTTTGTATGAATGCATGCATCCTTACATTGTATGCTCAAATGTTACATAAATATTTATATCCAATCCAAATCAAAGCCTGTCAATTGTGTTTGCATACATAATCATGGGTTCCAAAAAAACACTTTCCCTGAATGAGTGTTAGACATTTTTAAATTTATAAGAAAATTATCAAAACAGATAAATCTTTTATATGTTGCTATAATAACCCTCCATTAATTAGATGCGGATCGCCTCCTGAACAATGTTGATTTTTTTAAATGGGTTATGTAGGCTATGAATGAATATCTTCATAAATTCAAAGGATGTGATTACAATATATCCCTCTTACAGGTGACAAAATTGCAACTGTCTTGATATAGTGATATATTTTTTTCATATTGGAGGTTTTATTTTGAAAAGTAACCCTACCGGAAACGACGGTTTACATTTTCCTACTTGACGTCAGTGACAGTTACCTGAAGCAGTGGAACTCCAAGTAAACCACATGTTCAGCTGAGGTGAATGGGATTTAATTTTGCACCTTTATTAAGCTGTTTGAGCTGTTGGCAGCGCTTAGTAACCGCATTGTTTCCGTCTGTACTGTCTGTCTTCCCGCCTTTTCATTTGGGGCGTATAATGAGAGGTAGGCAGCTAGCAGTAGTTGGCTAACGGTACTAGCAATTGGACTTGCAGCCAAGCTAAGGCGAAACGCCGGGTGTACACACACAGTTGCAGTGTGTTTGTTGTGTGTATGAGAGACAAGGTAGAGGGGGGAAGAGGAGGAGAGGCGCGTTATGTGTTATTTTCATTCAAAGGGAGGATTCCTGAGGTGAAAAGTCCGTTTGTTGTGTTATTTGATGAACACTCACAACTCTAATGGAAGTTAATGTAAGTGATGATGGTGCTCACACAGGGCAGAGTCATGGTGGTGAAGAAGAAGACAGCCAAAGTAGAGGCTGTGGCACTGGACGAGGAGAAACTGCACACGTTGATAGGTACTGTGGCCAAATGACTGATGAAGTGAATGAAACCATCCACTACATGTGTGGCAGCATTTCACATTAACAAAGCAATGAGTTGTGCCTTGCTCTTTCTTAGCATCCCTCTCTGTGGATGGAGGTGGAGATGATGGAGTCAGGCAGGTGGCTCAGACCCTGCAGTCCTGTTTGGAGCTGACGGAGCCGGTGCAGCAGATCCAGCTGGTTAAAAAGGTCAGTCACAATAGATGAAAGTGGTTCTTGAATGAACAGTGTTGTCACAATTGAACAAACTTTAAGTTTAGTGGCACAAAGTGGGCCAGTGTTTTATTCTCTTAAAGGGATACTTCAACATTTTTGGCAAATCGGCCTATTGCCATAATCTCTATTACCTTTAATTGTCGGTGCAAGCTGTTTTTAGATCGGCGGGGCAGAGACGTGAGCTGCGTGGTATTTCCATGTTTCCCATTTTAAACTAAATACACAATCCAACAACTCCAAAACACTCTGGTGGACAAGTTGTGACCTGCACATTCACCACACTATGAAATGATGATTATGTAACATTACGACACATGAAGCAAATTGTTTTCTAGGCAAATGCCTAACCGGAGCTACATTCCAGACATGGCTGCTGGGCGGAGTGATTTCAAAAGCAAGTAGAGTATTTGCTTCATGTGTCCTAATGTTACATTATACGCTATTATTTCATAGCATGGTGAATGTGCAGGTCACAACTTCTTGTCCACCAGAGTGTTTAGGAGTTGTTGGAATGTGAATTTAGTTTGATGAGGGGAAATGTGGAAATACCATGAGCCTCCATTGTGTTAGCTGAGCAGCTCACGTCTCTGCCCAGCCGATCTAAAAACAGCTTGCACCAATAATAAAAGGTAATGAACCTACTGCTAAAACTATAGGGATTATGGCAATAGGAGAATTTATAACCAGTGTGTGTCCATACTGCATCAGGCTGGGTCCCAGTTGGAGGCACTGAGTGAAGATCAGCCTGACAGAGCTCTTCTAGAGGCCTGTCTACACACCCTGGCCCTGGTCTACACCTCCCTGCAGGCCAAGAACCCCCTACGACGAGCCATCGCCAGGTACAGTACGCAGCTATTGATTATATTCTGTGAGTTTGAAATATACCCGGTCTAGTAAATGAGCTGGATGCATAGGGGTGGCTCACTTCTCTGTCATTTCGCTACAGTATCAGTAATAAACAACATGCCTGTCATTCTCTGTCCTCAGTGCCTTGGGTTCAGTACCGGGCTGGTTACAGGACTTGACTGTCGACTGTTTGTGTGCCTGCTTGTCAGAATGTCTGTCCAGCTCAGATTCAGACAAATACCCTCGTGTGGTAGACACCATCACTGCCTGTTTGGATGGCTTCCTTCTTGGTAAATGAGCAGTTGCTTGGATTTGTTTTTATTGCAGATTTATTCAGCTTTTGATAACTAAAAATATCAGATAAATCCTAACCTCTCAAGATGAATTAACTCCTCACTTATCTCCCTCTTCCTCCAGGTGAGAGATGCATAAACAAGCTCCTGCCTGAAGGTTAGTGTCTCTACATCCTTAAGGTCTGATTTTAAGAAAAGACTCAACTTTTTCTTCAGCTTCTTTGTCTCTTTCTTCTCTGTATAGTGCTGCAGTTCTTCCATGAGGGACTGAGTGGATACCTTCGTCAGAACAGGTATACTGCTGCAATCCATATTATTGTCATAAAGATTATTGTTTATTTAAGACCCCTTTGGGTATTTTCGATTTATTTAGTTCACGGAACTAAAAGTCTTTCTGTCACAATCTAAAATAGACCTTATTGTTGTATTTCTTTTTGTGCATGGTTGCATCTCCACCTTAATGTGATTCTTTCCTGCTCTGACTACACTCAATCACTGTGTCTCTGTCTCCCCCTGCTGTTGTCCAAGTGGTCTAGCAGGCCGTCACATTGCCCAGGCCAAGCTGATGCAGTCCTGTCTGGCCACAGTGAAGACCTCCATGCTGGTAGTGCAGAGATCTCAGGAGAGCATCAGTGCTGCCCTGCAGTCTGAACACAACCACTGTCAGGTGGAGGACACGCTGAGCAGCCTCCTGGGCTGTTGCATACAAATCCTCACTGATGGTAAGAAGCAGAGTGTGTACTGTAGAAGTGCTGGAAAAGAGGTGGTGATACACGTATGACTGATGCAGTTTGAATTTTATAGCACTTTGCAAAGTAGCACTGTACTGGCAAAAGGCTCCTAAAAGATCAATATACGGTACATCATACTTATTTGGATCAAGTTACACTTTTATACTCATGTCCTTGAGGCTGTCTTGTTTTCAAGCTCTAGCTAGTGATATAGACATGTCGATCAGCCAAACTGTGTATAAACTATAGGGTTGTAAAATGTAATACTATCATACAGTAACCAAAAACTACAACAAATATTCTCCAGAACCCCTAGAATGTGTCCTCAAATAACAGACAGTGGTGACTGTTAGGAGAGGTGGTTTAGCTTTCAACAGACTGTGAGCTGCTTAATTTCCAGATTCAACCTAGTGGTCAAGCCAAAGGCCAGAATAATAGAACATGGATTAATTGTGCGGTGTTTAAAGGAATTTGCACTAATGCTGCAAATGGTACATGAGCTGCCAGACAAATGAATTTCCCTTTGGGGATTAATGAAGTAATTCTTATCTTATTTTATCTTATCTTATTATCATATGAGCTTTGACAGCCCTATGTAATAGTTACTACAGAGAATTTGAGTGCAGCGCGTGAGTTTATATATAGATAATAATCTTAGCTTCTGTGCCATCTGCAGTCAGATTTCTGTACACCTGTCTTCACTGTAGATAAAATTACGTATCCTTAGTTTGGAATTCTTAAATCATATTATATACAGTCATTTAGAAAATGTTCTAATTTGTGTCAAGATTTGCATGTGAAATTCAATGTGTACGCTAGTAGCTATAGGAAACCGAGCTGCCGAGCAGCTTCACATGAGCAGATTAAGTAGACTGACGTAGATAAAGGATTTGGTTTGTCACTAACAGCCTCACTGAATTTGAGTGTGATACGAGTCATATTTTAAGCTTGAAATGATAAACTGAAAAACTTTTTTTCTGATAAATTTTGTCATGTGTCCTTCTTTTTCTAGAGGAGTTTGTCCAGTCAGTCCAGAGTACGGCCGGCATGGCTGTAGTCTTATTGATCAGGTCGGCCATGGGCTCTGGAGATGAAGTTGCTGCGGTGGTGAGTTAAGGATTAGTTTTCTGAAGACACTGACTTCAACACATTAAATATAACTTAAAATGCATCTGCATAAACCTAAGGAAGTGTTTAACTTGGTAAATGCACATGTGCTAAGGTTCAACACCTCATGAATGCACAGTTATTTCCATATTTAACTGCTGTAATGTGTTGTAAATGTTGTAAAAATAACCCTAACCCTGTAAACTGATTTTGTTTGTAATTATTTTTGTTCAGGGTTGAACAACAGCTTTACACAACATGAAATGCACTGGAATCATTTTAGATTTAGAAGTTTATCCACTTAAAGAGTTTAGACATTTTAAACCAGAAATATTATACAACTCATTTTAGAAATTCCGATTGAAATACATTGAAATGTTTCAGTGTTCATGGTCATTCTTTGACTGTGTGTCAGGTGTGCAGTTTGCTGCGGAGCTCAGCCCAGGGATTGGACCCAGCCCCTCAGTGGCTCAGACAGAGGTGTGTCGGTCTGTGTACCAGCGCTCGCCCACTGGGTGTCTCTCTGTATCTGTGCCATGGGGTTCTGGCCATGTTGAACTGGAAGGCCGGTCTCCCAGGTCCACAGTGGGAACAGCTGCTTTTGCTGGTTCCCAACACGCTGCTGGATCTGGACGTGAGGTAAGTCTGTCAGAATGAATCACCGTTTTAAATTGATTACTTTAAAGGTCCATTGTGTAAATATTAACTTTAAAGGTTTATTGGCAAAATCTGAATATACTACCTATGAATATATTTGTACAAGTTAATCGCTATAAAATAAAATTTGTTTGGTTTTCGTAGCCTTATAATTATTCTTTTATTTATTATTTTAAGTATATTTTATGGGCTTTTACGCCTTTAATGGAAAGCACAGTGACACAGTTGAGAGAGAGAGACAAGAAATGTGGAGGCAGAGAGGGGAGGGGATGACATGCATCAAATTGATGCAGAATTTGAACCGGGGTGTCGCCATCTTGCACCGCCATGTTTGTATAGCAGCCTGAACAGCCAGAGAGCACGTTTTGCGAGTTTTGCGAGTTTTGCGTTCATAAATAAACCAACAATGAAGAAGGCGGAAGGAAAGAAGGAATAGGAAACAGCAGACATATCATAAAATGGTTTAGATCTTCTCCTCATCGCTCCATCCTCATCTAGAGTCTGAAAGCTAGATGTTACAGTTTTCCCCCCATTTTTTTACACACTGGACCTTTGCAAAAAGGGGGCTGCTGCTTCACCCGGCTGGTTCTCTGCTAAGGTGCTGGAGGTATCAAAAGTGTCCAAACTGAAGAAAAAGATCTCCGCACACTTGGATCTATGCAATTTCACTTTATTGAAGGCTAATCTTTCAGTCTCAGACGACCTTCATCAGAGCAAAACTGGACACACACTGGACCTTTAAAATTAAATTCAAAGTAAATCGTAATTTAAATGTATCTCAGAGCTATCCTGGACAATCTACAGGTGTAAAAAGTGACATATCTGAAAACCTACTTACAAGCGTGTTGATGTTTTTGCTGCAGTATAAAGGAGTCCAGTACGGCCATGGTGGTCGCTCGGGTGCTGACCCTGTGGAGCAGTGCTGCTCTGGACTGCCTGCAGGGAGGGGGGCAGCCTTGCCCTCCCCACCTCCAGAGGTCCCTCAGTGGAGGGTCGGAGCTGCAGCGACACCTGCTGGAGCACATCTACTCCCACTGGGAGCATCCACTAGATGGAGTACGCCACCAGACCCGCTCACTGTTCTACAACCTCCTCCTCCTCCATCAGAAAACAAACCCCTCCACCTCTGATCCAGCTGAGGACTCTTACATCACTGAGCTCACCCAAAGCCTGCTGGGACTAGAGTGGCACATGAAGGGGAAGTACGGCTCCCTGGGCTGCCTGGTGGAGCTCTGCGGTGCAGGATACTTGCTGAACATCCAGCCCCAGCTGCCGTCACGTCTCCTGGGTTTGATGGGGGATCAGACTCTGGCTCCGTACACCAGCGACCTGCTGGAGAGACTGTTCGTCAGTCACAAGGCACAGTTGATGAGTGAGGCTGCAGCAGCAGGAAAAACTGAGGAGTGGATGGAGCAGTGGCACCAGACCTGGGTAACCCCCCTACTACAGGTGCTGTGCTGTGCCAGGCTGGACCAGACCACCTACATCCTGGACTACTTCCTGCCCAAGCTGCTTCGCTGCAGCCCCTCCAGTCTGGCTCACATGGTGCAGGCCTTGCAGGACATGCCGCCCCACAGCTCAGGCAGAGGTATGAATACACAGATGACTGCACACACAACCAAATTCTCCTCCTATATACGGCTCTGGAAAAAATTGAGACCACTCCCAAAATGATCAGTTTCTCTGGTTTTACCATGTACAGTAATTTTACTCAATCAACTACCGACAACATTTCTCCCAAAATATTGTCATTTAGAGCTTGTATTGGCTGAAAATGACAACTGGTCAAAATAACAAAAAAATATCAAGTCTTTTCAGACTTTGAATAATAATAATGCAAAGAAAACATGTTCATATGTATTCCTAAACAACACAGCAAGAATATTTTAACTCAGGAAGAGTTTATAAATCAGTTTTTGTGGGATAATGTCAATGTTTAATACCAGCAGTGAGTTTTATAATCTTCCTATAAAATCAGATGTGGTTCAGGTGATGACCTCATCAGTGTCTCATTAAAGGAGAAGTAAGCGGAATATTTGTGTTAATATAAGTCTTAGATAGTTATATCTTCCGATAGCAATCACTTATATAGAGTGTTTGGTCTGAAACACGGGTCTGTCAGTCACTCTGCTCTGCTGTAAGCCGAGGAGAAAACTTTCCTTGTATCCTACAACCTTCATCCAATGAGGAGAGAGAACGGCATAAAGGGGCGGTCCTCTCTGTGTGTGCAGCCAAGGGATGCGCGTGAATGTGGTGACGTAGGGACGAGGGCGGGGACTGCTAACTCCATCGGCTGACAGGAAGTTAGCCAAAAAGACCGGATCGCTTACTTCTGCTTTAAGTAGAATGAGTTGTGTTTGTTTTGGTATTTAAAAAAGAAAAGAGAAAAGAATGACTGTCGTACATGTAGAGATGCTTTTAAGAAACATTTGTGAAAGTGGTCTCTTAATTTTTTCCAGAGCTGTATATGTTTGCATGTGCCACTGTCTCTTTTGCCTTTTGGCCATTTTCACCACATGTGTCTCACTCTCACAGAGCCTGAAAGATTGTAGTTAACAGAGAGAACGTTCTGTATGACGTCGTGACAGTTTGAAGAATCTTTTTCTTAATTCAACCTTTTTTTTTTTCTTACTCTAGGCAGCAGGGGGGCTCTAGGAGCTCTGATGACGTGCCTGCGTGCAGCCAGGGCCCAGGGTGTGGTTCCATCCTCAGTGGAAGGTCTGTGGGGAGGACTGGTGCCCCTCTCCCTTCTTCAACAAGCGCTAATTCACAAACATGATCAAGTACGTACGCCCCTGCTCTTACTGTAAGTGTGTATTCATGTTCTCCTCAATATGTTTCTTAGATTGTGAGTGACAAATATCTGCCGCTGTACTTCTGTGTCCTCATTTCTTGCTGTTCAGGTGAGGATGGATGGTCTGGGCTTGGTGTGTGAGAGCCACCGCAGCACTGAGGTTCTGACCTCACAAGAAATGGACCTGATCCACCACTTCCTGCCGCCCAACCTCAACAGTCAGTCCCCACATGTGAGGCAGCAGACCATCAGCCTGCTGAAGAAGGTGCTGCTCTTTGAACACATGACCTGTTCCAGTATATGTATATGACAAGGCATTTGGAGTGTTTGGCTGGAGGTGTATTTACCTGTAGATGGAAGTCCCAGTCTGTGTGTTCATCAGGGGATTTATTTAAAGGATGATCGGCGGGGCAGAGACGTGAGCTACTCAGCTAACGCAACGGAGGCTAATGGTATTTCCACGTTTCCCTCATCAAACTAAATGCACAATCCAACAACTCCAACACACTCTGGTGGACAAGTTGTGATCTGCACATTCACCACGCTATGAAATAATATTGTAAAATTATGTTACAGTATGACATATAAAGCAAATACTCAGAAGTCACTCTGCCGAGCAGCCGTGGGATGTAGTTCCGGCTACATATTTACCTTGAAAACAACTCTGTTCCAATTATACATTATTATTCCATAGCGTGGTGAATGT
The DNA here is from genome assembly GCF_045865225.1 of Trachurus japonicus. Taxonomy (NCBI): domain Eukaryota; kingdom Metazoa; phylum Chordata; class Actinopteri; order Carangiformes; family Carangidae; genus Trachurus; species Trachurus japonicus. The sequence continues at coordinate 26,443,954 of NC_140921.1, read as the reverse complement.
GCAGGTCACAACTTGTCCATCAGGGTGTTTTGGAGTTGTTGGATTGTGTATTTGATGAGTTTGATGAGGAAAATGCACAAATACCGTGCCATGCAGGGCTCACGTCTCTGCCCCACTGATCTAAAAACAGCTTGCACCGGCAATTAAAGGTAATGAACCTACTCCTAAGACTATAAGGCAGTGGTTCCCAACCTTTTCTGGCTCGTGACCCCATTTTGACATCACAAATTTCTGGCGACCCCGTCAATCAAGATTCGCCAGCTCAGATATTTTATAATGCTACATTTTATTTGAACTCGATTTAAATTTGAGAAAGTGAAAGTATAGAATACAGTTGTTTAGGATTGTGTGTGGTGTTTTTAATCATATTTTTTAAAAAGGATAATAATTAGTTTAAAAACATATTTTTGATCAGTAACTTTTCAGGCGACCCCACATGGGGTCCCGACCCCAAGGTTGAAAAACACTGCTATAGGGATTATGGCAATGGGCGAAGTGTTCCACAGTTTTTACAACTCACTGACATTCGATCAAATGAAACCAACAAAATCCTAACTTAATGAAACTTTGTGTGTTCTACTGCACAGTTACTTTGTAGACTGAAGGACAGCACTCAGCTGCTGCAGAAGAGACTGAGCCAGGAGAGAGACCAGGAGCAGAGAGCCCGAGACCAACACACGCTACAGCTCTACAAGGTACATCACACACACACAGCGCTGAGCTTTTCCAGTAGTGATGATCATTTTTTATTACAGGCAGCCTTTTTGGTAAACATATAAAAGTTTATTTTCGTGTGTGTGATGTAGGAGTTCCTATGCTGGATGTGTGTGATGCTCCTGGAGGTTTTGATTCCTGGAGCTTCCTTTTCCAAATGCATCATGTCCCTCCACCTGCTGTGTGTGCTGGGCCAGCTCTTCACCTTCAGCACAGGTACACCCCATGGTCACCCGTCACAGTTTCAAATGACTTGATTACAAACTACTACCACTGATTCTTACAGTATGAAATATATGAGCATAGTATATTAATACAATATGGAAGAGCATAGTATATTAATACAATATGGAAAAGTAGCTATTTATAATGATGCAACTCTGACTTCAGTCTTTTGAATTTTGTTTAAACTGGAGACAGCAGTGAATATTTGTACTAAGCTGTCATCATACACACACGGAGCGACTTGAAGGCTACTTTTTCTTTTTTTTAAAGGGACATTGTGTAACTTCTCCTGTTATCTATTCAGGAAAATCGATTATTTCATTCAAAAGTATCTTTTTCATGAATCAGTAATCCCCCCCATCAACAAACTGAAGTGTTCCTTTCAGCTCTGAATTTGCCGTTCATATCATTCATATCTACATGGAGCGGGTAAGCTCGGTGCTGGCTGCCATGTGGTGTCGCCATGTTTTTACGTTCAGTGGCAGCGTGACGGTAGGAAACCACGGAAACTCAGCGGAGACACCGGAGCTGTCGGCTCAGGTCGAGGTGGCGTCTGTGAAAAGTCACCGCGGTAACGTTACACTGATGCTGCATTCACGTGCAGTCGGGCAGACGGCCGTCGGTAACAAACCAGATGTCATTTTAGTCACAGAAGTCGCGAGAAAGCCGGTAAAACGTGGGTCAGGTAAACAATACGACATTGCCATGACAACGTGCTGACGGACCACTTGTTTACATAGAGGCTTGTTTATGCCGTTACGTGCAGCGGCTGTCGTTATCCGTGGCTTCTCTGAGTTAAAGGGGGTCTCGGCGTAGCAGTGCATGTCCATATAACGGTTGCAAATGGATACCACTTTTCTTCGTAACAAAAAGACACACCAAAAAACATCCAAATACCTCCATGCTGCTCGTATGTGATGTCCGTCTTGTATTGAAGCCCCAAAATGCGAAATTGTTCCGAAAAAAATTAAATAAGTCTATATTTCAAGCTTGTTTGCAAATCTCGCGAGATTTGGAAGGACCAGGAAGAAGAGCTGCCGCTACAAACTAGCTTGAACTCAGAGAAGCCACGGATAACTCTTTCAATTTTGAGTGAACTATCCCTTTAAATGTTGTCAAGCTAGTCATACAGGATACAGCACACTCTCTAACAACACTCAGAGCAGGGTTGACTTCAATGTTTTATTCAAGGGCACCTCAGTGATAATACTTAGCACCTTTCATACATAGTTGGCCAACTCACTGCTCTGGAATCTTACTGTACTACAACAGCCCGTCCATCAGTATCTTTACTGTGATGCCAACTTGATGCTCAGTATGTACTCTACCTCTTGTCACTTACCATCACATCCCATGATTCTTTACCTTTACCTCTTCCTTATCCTCAGGGACTGACGTGTTTGCCCTGGGTGAGGTCATGACCTCTGCACATGCTCAGAATGTCCTCTACTGCGTCGCCAGCAACTTCCTGGAAGTCAAACAGCTGGCGTCATCGTTGCTACTGCAGCTCCCCCCATCGGCTGTAGGCCTACAGGTTAATACTCCAACCAGTTATATATGTATTTAAAGGTCCAGTGTGTAATAATTGAATGTACTACCTATGAATATATTTGTATAAGTGTATAATCGCTATAAAATAAAATGCGTTCGGTTTTCGTAGCCTTATAGGAGGGGTGAGTGCGAGTGAGTGAGCGCTGTGATCTAGAATCTGAACGCTAGATATATTTACACACTGGACCTTTAATGTAGCCTGATGCATCAGCCGCTTATTTCATTACATTTCATATAGCGTCTGAACACGAGCCATAGGGATTCGTTTGCTTCCGGGAGGCGGTTGCTTACATTTGCTTCAACTAATCGCTGCTGCTTGGTGGTCATGTGTGCTATACACCGGTTAAGCTCATAGGTTAATCTTGAGCGCTTGAGTTCAACGTCATCGCCTTCACTTACCCGTCTGTTCGCTGATTGGTCCGTCCGCTCTGGCGGACGGAGCAAACCGAAACGCATTGCTAGTTTCCTGACTACATGGTTGAGGCAAATGAAATTTGCCGGAACCAGTAGGCGGCGCTAGCCTGGCTACCTTTAATGCCCCTATTTTACTGAAAAATATTTTTGTGCTCACAGTGATTTTTATAAGACTGCTTATTTTTCTAATGTCAATTTTCTCAATAATCACTGTGTGGTGGTATTTATCTGCTATCTCCTTGGTCTTCATGATGTTAGGTGTCGGAGAGGATGCGTTGTGTACTTCAGGCTGCTTTGGACCTCAGCACCAGCACCAAACCTTTTGACAGCGTTACAGCAGCACACCTCCTCAACCTGCTGCTGCACCAGCCAGACCTGATCCAAGCTCTGCATCACTGCGCCCAGCAGCAGGGCCTCAGCTTCCAGGCCCCCTCCCCTCTGCCCCAGGCTTCTGACGCACTCGTTTTGGAAGTCAACACTCTGGCTGGTAATTAATTTAGGTACTCTATGTGCTAAATACCACTAAATCTAATATTGGATATAAGACTTATATATATGTGAATATGAATTACTTTATTAATCCCTAAAGGGAAATTAATTTGTCTGTCAGCTCATCTACCATTTGCAGAAGAATTAAAGTCTGATGTGGGTATAAAAGATCTTCTGTATCTCTCTGCCCTACAACGAAGAGAGACGAGCCGTCCACCAATGTTACTTCTTTGGTCCATCATGTTTTATGAAGTGGATGATCCGTGTTGTTCAGGATGGCCTCCACCATCCTTATTGTGTATCTCTCCACCACTTCCCCCAGAGAGTCCACCCTTACTCCGATCACAGAGCCAGCCTTCTTGACAAGCTTATCCAGTAGGGGTCAGAAAAAAAAAAAAACGATTCATGTAAAGGTGCGTTCACACGGACCTTTTTATTTTTCTCGCTAGCGACAAGTTTACATATTAAGTCAATGCAAACGAACGACTGAGAGATTAATCGCTCAGGCGAAAAATCGCTGGAGCTCTGAGCGACAGCGACAGAGTGACAGAGCGACAGAGCGACGGAGCGATTTCTCAAGATGAGAAATCCCAACTCTATGGCCGTCAATCGCCTGTCGCTCAGCACTGATTGGCTGCCGTAATCCTGGTGGTGCTGGTGTAAACAGAGACACATGGCAGTCACAGTCAAAGCGAAAATGCCAGTCTGTGCCAAATTGATGAGCGAATGCAGCTGAGCGACAGAGCGATTTTTTTTGGAGTGATACGAGCGACAGCAACAAAAATAAAGACAGTCTGGTGTGAACACACCTTAAGAATCCTTATCCTCTACGATTCTGGATTGATTCATAATCTTCAAAAATCGATTTTTATTTACGTTTCCTCCGTCTCAATACGTGCCCTCACAGTTGCAGGAAGCCATGATGCTAAGACGCTCGTTAACCGCCTACTAACGTTAACTGATCAGATTTAAATGCTCTAATGAATGTTTACTTTACTTTCTTGTTTAATTACTTTACTTAAATGGTTCAAATATATTGCTGCTGAATAAATCTGCAACATGTGATGTGCATTTTTTGGGAGAAAATATGGCTCCTGATATAATAGTCTGTAGACATCATCGTCATTCAACTTTTTCACATGGTCTGGTGTTTAAAAAAGCAGACAAAAAATCGCAAAAAAAAAAAAAAATAGAGAATCGTTTTGAATTGAGAATCGATTTTGAATCGAATCGTTAACCCTAAGAATCGGAATCGAATCGAATCGTGAGACACCCAAAGATTGCCACCCCTATTATCCAGCCTCCTTGCCTGCTTTTTTCCAAACTTCCTCCCCAGCAGGCTGCAAAAAACAAAGTACTGTGTATACGTATATACTGTATATATGTTATTGTTTTTGTGTCCACAGTGGTTCAATACCTGCTGTGCTGTCTGCAGTCTGAAGTGTTGAGGGCAGAATCGTCTCTCCTACAAGCAGCTGCTTCCCATCCGCTGTACGGCAGAGCTCACTGCATCACAGCTGTGCTGCAGCATCTAAACACCGAGTGAGTAACTGACACGCGTATTAAACCGCTTTGGTCCCATCTGAGTTTATCTTTCTGTTGCTGGCGGTGTCGGAAAGGCTGCAGCACACACACTGAGTACGGGAGCACTTTGTGTTTCAAGAACCTGCTCATTTGTGTGATGTTTCATTGCTTGTGCGGTAAGTGTTTACTTATGTGCGTGTTTAGGAGTTTGAGTCAGACGGAGCAGTGGAGACGTCTGGTGTCGGAGCTGATCGCCGTGTGCTACAGGATGTCTGATGTGGTTTCCCCCGTAGTCCAGAGCTCCTCCCCAGAAGGACTCATTCCCATGGATACTGACTCAGGTTATCTCATTTCTCAACATCATCTCTTGATTTGACTTTGTAGTGTGTATTGTAAAATGTGATCAACAGGAAACTGTAATGAAAGGTTTAGGTTTAGTGCCCAAAACTATGAAAAGCTGGGAAACAAGAGTAACGAGTCTCACGCTCATATAACATGTAAACCCAGAAGGTTTTACTGGGGACAATCAAAGGTTGGGGATTTGGATTGGTTTGTCTAAATATACTTGAATGGAAGACAGTTTTGTGAAAATAAATGATTGTCCTGGTTGATTTAATCTCTATGACTAAAAACAATCTAATGTCATTTTTCAGGACAGAATTGAACGTTTAGTCGATAGAATCATAGTAACAAAATGTCATGGAGGTTTACATACTGTAATGAGTAACACTACTGCTTCACAGTTGTATTCCTCTGACACCCAGTGGTTTCAGATTCTATCCCTGTACATAACAGACAAACAAAATATTGATGTGAAAATCATTGATGTGAACGTTATTATGTCTGAAAGTAATGTTAGTAATATGCTTTTGTATTCAAATCACCCGGCTTGTTACGTAATAAGCCGGGTGAAATTAAAACGGCTAGTTAAGAGACACATTTTCTGACTATGGCAGTTTACAAAATGTTGACTTGGTTGTCAAAACTTACACTTGAGGGTTGAGGAGGCACTCCGGATACGCAAATACACATCCAGTACTAAAGCAATGAAAAAGTGAGTTTTGCATAATATAAATAATAATAAATGTATTTATTATTATTATTATTTATTTAATATGTCCCCTTTAAGTTCTAGCTAGTGCCAAATTTACAGAGGTTTTGTTGAGGCTCTGTAATCACGATTGTCGCCTGCTGAGTGATGGCACTATCACTGCTCACTGCTCAGCAGAATGTCACCCTGATGTCCTGTCTGCTTGGGATTTTAGCGACAGAACTGCTCCTATTACACTGATTCTCACCTGCATCACAACTACTTTGATCACATAAGGACATACTGAGCAGGAGAGAGAGATGTCATGGGTAATGAGGCCGTACACTGACTCGACCAACTGATACATTTTAAATTCAGAGTTGGACATAAAGACCTGCTTCTAAGAAAAGTCAGTTACCGGTATGTTGTGTGCCCTGGTGCTTCACCTGCTCTGGTTTTGACCTATAGTCTCTCTTTGTGTGTGTATGTGGACAGAGACTTCAGCAGGTCTGCAGAAGATCCTCCAGGAGATCCAGCCCAGAGATACCAACGACTTCTTCACCAGTGCTAGAGAGCTCGACACACAGCGTGTAGATGACCACAGACAGAGTCAGACCACACATGCAACACCACTGGACACTGGTGAGTTACAGATCATGATATTACACTGATGTCAGCAGGTATGTAGCTGTTTCAGGCTTTAAGGTTGGCCTTACTTTGCACATTAACCCGTTAGTGCAACCATACAGTCATGCTTATGCGTGTATTACCAATGAAACCCTCATGGGGGCAGTGTTTGGCCTTTTTGGATGATATATTTACATGTTTCTGCCTGTCACTCTGAAGGACCTTATTAAATATTAACCTCAATGACTGATGTCACTGTGATGAGGAGGATAAAAAGGTTTGGGGTATGTGTGTGTGTATGAGAATATGATATGATTTAGTTTGAATCCTTAGGTAAAAAATCAAAAGATGGTCAGACTTTTCCAATGTCAGTGTTTGACTGTGTGTGTGTGTGTGTTGGCTGCAGGCGGCGAGGGCTACAGGGTGACAGCCCAGATGGTGCTGGTATGTTGCTGGCGGAGCATGAAGGAAGTGGCCATGCTGCTTGGACAGCTGTGTCAGAGTCTGCCTCTGCACTGCACCAGCGACAAGATCCACACACACCCAGGGCTCATCACAGAGGAGCAGGTGAGATCCTGAAGAACCAAACACACCTCACCTCAACACAAACTCAGCCACTGTCACCGCTTTTTGTTCTTGTTCCAAACTGTGACTTTGGGAAACAAGCTGGCTTAATGAATAATTAAGACTGTTATAACGCAGTGGATACAAATAGAGTCTGACCCGGCCTTGTTACTGTTTATATCCAGTACTACGTATGGGATTTAGTTTAAAACAGTTTGAATGAAACAAAAAATCAATAATAAGTCCTGAATAAAAATAAAAATATATTGTTATCTTCAGTTCCCAGATTCTATAATTTCCGAGCCTGGGATCAATAAAGTATATTTTATCTCTCTTTTTTTTTTTGCTATTAAGAGTTTTTTATTTTACAACAAGACAATATATATAAAAATCACACATACATACAGGACAAAACACACAACGAGAGGGGAGAGAGAAAAAAAAACGAGGGGGGGTTGCAAGAGTGTCATCTAGTATTCATATAAAAGAAAGACATACAAATCATTTCATGAGGCTGTTATAGACAATGTCCCAGTGATCATCCATACTTTTATCAAAGTCTTTTAGCAAGCACGCTGCCCGTTCCATATTCAGGAGATCTAAAAATTCTCCAAGCCATGACTCTCTGGTGAAACAACCCGGTTTGCGAACTTTCCAAAGACAGCCCAAAGTCCAAAGCCGGTCCACTGTGACTCCTGGAGTGTTGACTGGTCTTTTACCAAGGAGGCAGGTTATTGGACAGATAGGAAGCTTGACCTTGAAAAGCGATGACGTATATGATATAGCGTCTAGCCAGAGAGATTTGACTGCTGGACAGTCCCACAGTAGATGGAGCAGTATCTTTTATCTCATCTTGAAGAGGAACTATATAAGTCCGGTTGCTTTTCCTCTGTTTTTCTAACCCTCCTCCTGGCCATGTGCATTTGTTTACAACAAAGCTGGCGAGAAATCAATCAATAGAGCGCTGGATAACATTATATATCATATACAATGTTACCATGTGTATATTTGTGTACTTTAATCTGTCATACACAATATTTTTCATCATAGCTATTGATGAGGTCTATTTTTTTTTCCTATTGTCAACAAATCCCATGAACAGACTGGAAAAAACAAATGATCCGTCTGTCTGACAAGTCTTGGCTCATGTATCTTGGGAGAGCCATACAGTCATTTCCATGCCTCCACCAGGGGAATTACTGGGAACGTATTGAGGAATTCTTTTCATAGAATCGGTTTACCATAAGAAAAATAGAGCATTGCCTTATCACCATCTTTCCTCGAGAGCGAGAGCTATAGGGTGAACGTTAAATACATGGTAGACGTTATTCTGCCTGCTGTGCTTGTGGCAGTAAAAATACACTGACTGACCCGTCTTGGTGGGGACACTCCGTTGCTCCCTCCTTGTTTTATTTTTATTTTTTTTATTTTTTGCATGATGGTGCCTGTGCACATCTGACAGCAGGCTCATAGAAACATCTGCTGCCACCGTTCAGCTCCGTCTCGTTGCTATTCCTACTGCTTTGAAGTCTGCTTTTGGGAATGGGGGAGGCTAACAGAGTTAACCGAGCTGCTCCAGCTGAGCTGTGGTAGTCGTGTGCTGCAGAGCTGCTCCACCTCGGTCGCATCAGAAAGTGGTGATCTCACACTGTGACGGCCAGATGATGATGATGTAGAAATGCACATGGCTGCTTGACCCTGATGTGGACGCTGTTGTAGTCGGTTGCAGAAGCTGTTGGCAATCCCAATATTCCAAGGTGTCTTTTTTTTAAATTTTTGCCATATGAATGAATTTTATTTATTTCGGTATATACTGTATCAAGCTTATATAGTAACCGGAAGGGTGTAGTTTGAAGCCAAAGCGTATATACCCCTACCCCTTTTACCTTAAAAAATGATACTCCATAATACAAAAGGATCAGATCACAGACATTTAAAACTAATCAGAACACTTAAATTTCTGATCACAACAAAATAAAGAATAGTGCACAGCGCATAACCCAAAATAGTACAAAATCATTAAACTTAATTTTCCATACTGTAACGAGAAATTATGTTCTTATAAAGTCTTTTAAAGCCGACTAGAGTACAACATAATTTAATATTTTCAGGACAATTATTCCAGATGTTAACCCCTCTAACAGAAAGACAGTGATTTTTTACAGTAGTTCGAGTCTTTGGTTTCTCAAATAATAGTGGTCTTCTCAGGTTATAACTGGAATCCTTCATTTTAAACAGATTCTGGATATCTTGAGGAAGAAGTTCTCTGTGTATACTGCACCGTGATGCCGATCCATGTGTGTCTGTGTGTTTGTGTCGCCGCGCTGGGAGGCTCTTCAATTAGTATCTGCCCTCGTTAGCGCTGAGCTTTCATTTGAGGAGCGACCCTGCTGCTTTAACAGCCGCGACGCCCCTCCCTTTGCACTGCATTCTTTCCAAATCACTTCCACCACCAGCAGGAAAACACTTGAGTGCTGCAAACAACACACACACACACACACACACGCATACATACACACATACGTTGACTGAATCAGAGGCAAAACTCACACAGAAATAGCTGTCTGAGTGGTTCAGCATGTGAGCGTCCATAATAACAAGAGTGCCAGACATAGGCTGGGTTTGTCTGTGTAGGGGGTGAACGGGGTGTGTGCATGTGTGTGTTTGTCTGTTGACCATGTATATACAGTACACTCCTGAGGGGGGAGAGAGAAAGTAGGAAGTATCAGACTGTATTATGTGCTGAATGTGTGTTTTTTTTTTTCTGTATGTTCAGTTTCTTGACCCACAGCACCATGGTTATCCATCCCAGTGGTCAGGCACATACAGGTTAATATGGTTTCTCTGTCAACAGGAGTCCACGCTGTAAACTACAGATTGAGTGAGTGTTGTGATCCAACTAAGAAAGGATCAAACCGTCCTTTTCCTGTAGATTACCTATTGGTGATTTTAAGTATGATCTGGAAATGAATGAATTGAGGTTTGTTATTGTGTCATGCATACTTCTAATCTGTATTATAAAACACCAATAAAACAAACCAAGACCAGAACATGTGATCACATCAATAAAATAAGAAAACAAACAAGGGCTCAAAATGATTATCCAAAAAAAGAGAGAAAAGGAAAACAATACCAAGCTTCAAAGGAAATCATCAGAGATTAATTAAACACATCTTCCTGTCTTCTTTTCCAGGCTTTGGAAATGAAATTAACAGTCTTAAACACAAAAGGAAATGAGACTCACTTTTCCACTTCATCCAACTCACACATTTCACATATTCTATTCTCCTCAGGAATATTTTTAAATTGCCCAACCTCAATGGCCAGAGGAAGAATACCAGATCTCAGCTGTGCAACTAAAGATCTTTGACTTCCTCTGTAAACGTGATGTAACATATAATTGAGGGCCAAAGTTAGATTTAATCTGCATATGTCCTTAATTTAGGTTTTGATAGAACCTTTTTTAAACCATTTTGCCATTTTGGAGTTAACATTATTATTCCTGTGTGTACCATGTCCACCTCATCAAAGTGGAGTAAATCTCTTTTGACCAGGGGGGCCTACTATGTAATGTTATGATGTGGTGATGGTGTCTGTATAAGTGCAGAACAGACGAATCAGATGAAGGAATGTGTCTGTTGACAATTAGCCTTTTAATCTCAGGAAGGGGAATTATGTGAAGCCTGAAATCATTATCTTGTCTCTCTGGCAGATCTAAAGCTACAGGGCAGGACGGCTGTTTCCAGCGTTTGCACTCTGCTAACTGCTTCTTGCTGGTAACTTCATGTTTGCTGTATGAATGTGAAAGTGCTGTCACGCCTGAAATGAGCTTGATAAGTTAACGATGTCACCGCCACAGTGTCCTGAAGAGATGATTGATGGTGATATTGTGGAAACCATGTTGTCCACTGCAGTAACTATGGTGACTGTGGCCACATTACATAATCGATGAGTGACAAACTCATGCTGAGAAATACACAGACAAGAGGAAAACCTCAGCTCTGCTCTGTCTTTACCGCATCCATCCATTCTGCTTTTTCATTGGCTTGTCACTTTGTGTGAACAGTGTGTGTGTTTGCATCAGCAGTCAGTGAGGTGATTCCAGTGATGTTTGGAAACTTGGGTCTGACTAAGTCGACGTGTAAGAAAGTCATTCTGTCCAACCACAGTGATGACACGCATGGGCAAACACATGTGTATGCAAGTGTGTTTGTATCTGACCAAAACACGTCTCTTTCCAAAATGTGTTTGAGCTCAACAACTTCTGCATTCCAAAATCAACATCTTGTGTTATATCCCCGTTGGCTTGGCAACAACACTGAAGATGTTTCTGTACTGGGTGGCAACATGGCAACTTAGTGGTTCTACGTATTTAGCCGTTAAAGGGATAGTCCTACATTTGGGAAATTCGCCTATTGCCATAATCCCTGTAGTAGGTTCATTAGCTTTAATTGTCAGTGCAAGCTGTTTTTAGATCGGTGGAGCAGAGACGTGAGCTGCTCAGCTAACGCAATGGAGGCAAACGGTACTTCCGCCTTTCCCTCATCAACTCATCACAATCTAACAACTCCAAACCACTCTGGAACTACTTGCGCTTTTGAAATCACTCCGCCCAGCAGCCGTGTCTGGAATGTAGTTCTGGCTACGCATTTGCCTTGAAAACAACTCTGTCTCTTAACGTTACATTATTATCTCATAGTGTGGTGAATGTGCAGGTCACAACTTGTCCACCAGAGCGTTTTGGAGTTGTTGGATTGTGTATTTGATGAGTTTGATGAGGGAAAGGTGGAAATAGCGCTCCCCGTGCAGAGCTCACGTCTCTGCCCCGCCGATCTAAAAACAGCTTGCACCGACAATAAAAGATAATGAACCTACTGCTAAGATTATAGGGATTATTATGGCAATAGGCGAACTTGCCAAAATGTTGAAATATCCCTCTAATGATCATGGCTTGACAATCAGCCACAGTGGGGCTGGCATTGTTTTTAACTTGTGAGACTGGAGACACCTATTGGGTTTTTAGGACTCTGTTGAGTGAACAACACAACCTACAAGACACAGTCAGAAAACTTTATAGTTGTTTTAAATCAAAGATGAGTTAAAAGATCTCATGAATACTGAGTACTGTTATGACTATTGGGTTAGGTTTCATCATGTTACGTAATACAATGTTATGTAACATTGCGACCTGCTTTATTAAAATCAGCTGGTTTTGGTGTGTGTGTGTGTGCCTTTTGGCATGTGGTCTTGAACATTTTATAATCACCAATATCATCTTCTATCAGCACAACCCTAGTCTGAAAGTCAGCATGTTAACAGGCCAGAGCTGCAGATGATTCCACTGCAAGATGATCTCTGGTTTGTTGTTGGTGGACCTGATGAACCAGATGGGTGCAGGTGTGAAGCATCAGTGACAGGAAACAGGCAGGAGGAGTCAACAGGAAGCCACACCCTGGGAAACATGACTGATAGGAGAGACACACAAGAAACACAAAGGGATACAGACACAACAGGGACGAAGAGGTTTACTGCTGGATCCTGAGTAATAGCAGTAACAGAGAGAGGACATTGTGGTGGGATGCATTGGCTGCTCTGCCACCTGCACAGAATAGACTCCGCCCTGACAGAAAATGAACACTCCATTTTTGGAGAGATGCCACACTATCTGTTGTGCATCTTCCTGCAGAAGGACTCACTGCAGCAGGATAGTGACCATAAACACAGTAGAGAGAAGAACTACCTAAAGACTAGAGAAGGGCAATGAGGCCTGACTGTCATACAGTACGTTTACATGCAGAGCTTAATCGAGCTATGCTCAAAATTCGATTTTGGCGTCAAGTCGGACTTCTGTCCTTGTCTCAATATACATGCAACTGAGAAAATCGAATAACTGACGGGGTCCGCCCCCTCATGCGGCGTCACCCGTTGCTTCAGCGGGTTAATACGCCCCCCTGTCCTGTTGACTTTACTGTCACCTCGTAAAAAACTGAATATAAACAACGTAGTAAACTTAATAATAAATTCTCAACTGCAGTTCCTGACCAGACGCGCCAGTCTGGGACGGATTCGCGCTGAGAATAGGATACGCGGGCTTCCTTTTTCCTCTCTCTCTCTCTCTTTTTTTTTTTTTTTTTTTTAATAAAACACTCTTGCTGGTCGCGCTGTGTGAAATGCATTGAATTGGTGCTGACGGGCGGCTTCTCTGCTCCACTTGGTGCCGTCTCTACTGTTGTGGAGCATGCGCACATGCATTGTCCAGTTATACTCCGACTAAGGCGTATACATGACGGAGAAAATCGAATTCCAATCGCATTATCTGGGTGTCTTAATCGGAGTTCTCAACTCCGATTTCAGTCGGACTAAGGTGTTTACATGCACTTCAGTTCTCCAGTTATAGTCGGATTAAGGCAATAATTCGGTTTTTTCAAGTGTCATGTAAACGTACTGATAGACTCTCCTCCAGTCAGTCACCTGAGCTTTTAAGGGCGGTCCTGATGAATGAAAAAACAGAGGATTCTGGAACATCATAAGAGGCTCTTTCAGATCATACTGGGAGTGGGAGAACATGAGTCATCAGACATTTTACACTTAAAGCAGATAACAGCGGCACGGCCGTTTCGGCTAATGCTGTGTTCAAGGCAGGCTTTTGAAACCGTAAGTTACAGCTTCAAGTCACAACTACGACTTGGTAGCGTTCCAGGCAACCCGTAGCTCGTGTTTTTACCGTCCTGTTGTCTGTGAAAGTTCCCTATAACGGCCACTCGTAACTTCCGACCCGTGAACTCGTACCAGATCGAACTGGTATGACTTCACAGGAAGGAAAAACACAAAGTACGAGTTTCCTTGAACGCACCATGAGTTAGCAGCCCCCGCCCTTGTCAGGCATCAATTGGTCCTCGTGCTACGTCACCACATTCATGCGCATCCCTTGGCTGCACACACAGCCCTTCATGCCGTTCTCTCCCCTCATTGGATAACACTTGTATCCCACAAGGAAAATTTTCTCCTCGGGTTACAGCAGAGCAGAGTGACGGAGAGACTCGTGTTTAGGCTGAAATACTTCATGTAAGTGATTGCTGACGGAAAATAGGACTATTTAGGACTTATATTAACAAAAACATTCCACTGATATCTGCTTTAAAGCATACAGCTGGAGTGTCTGCTGTTATTGAACCAAAAGTGGGAGCAAATCCGAATCCAGGATAAAAGTTCAAGCCCCAGTGTGTAACTTATTTGGCTTTTTATTGGCAAAAATCAAATATTGCTTTCATAAATACATATTTCACTGAAGTCGAATCACACCCACATACAAATGAAAGTTTTCTCGTACCTTAGAATGAGTTGTTACAAGTCGTTATACATAAGTGGCCGATGCACCGAGCCGAGGCTGCCATGTTGCATCGCCATTTTTTACGTTCAATGGCAGCGTGACCGTAGGTAACCACGGAAACTCAGCGGAGCTGTCGGCTCAGGGAGAAAGTTTTCCAGGTAGCGCCTGTTAAAACTGTCACCACTGTGTAGTGTGAGGAAGGACGGAGGCACTGATGTTGCATTCAGGTGTAGTCAGGCAGACGGCCGTCAGCAAACCAACCGGATGTCATTTTACTCGACGAGAGAAAGACGGTAAAACGTGGGTCAGGTAAACAATACAACATCACCATGACAACATATTGTCACGCCTGTATTGTTTTGCCTCGTGCTGGCGGACTACTTGTTTACATAGACGCTTGTTTATCCTGTTACATGCAGCATCTGACGTCTGCCCAATTTCACGTGAATGCAACATCAAGAATACGGTCCGATATGCAGCCACACCGCTAGATGGGGGGAATTCCTACATATTATACCTTTAAATTGTTGAGCTTAGTGTTGTGATGAGCCATCTCAGTCTTTTGGACAAAGATCAAATTAAAAATATTACACACATCACATGTCACAGAACAATTTATCCGATAACATGTTAAGTCCAACTGCTCCGAACCTGTGCAGAGTAGAATAATATTCATTGTATTGCAATGGAAGAATATTACTGTTGCCTGTGCATCCTGCAAATCGCTGCAGCAACCACAACAAACATTGTCAGAGTGTTTTCTAGCCCGGTCCCGCCGGGGGGGAGAAGTTCGCTATTTGGGTCACTGTCATGGCCCCGGAGCCATACATGTAATTAGACTTGGGAAACTTCTGTCTCCGCACATGGAAGTTTTTCTGGGAAACAGGCACGTTTGCAAACAGGAAGTTGACGTCTAAATAAAGTCCCGTCCTCCGCCCCCCCTGCGCAGGAAGCTTGCTTGGCCCTTTTTGAACAGTTACACAGACGGGAACCTTCGGGAGGGAAGCTTTAAATAAGCACGGCTGTGGTCCGACGCAGCCCAGCTCAGCACCGCAGTGGTCTGGGCCCCGGCAGCCACGGGCCATCTAACAGTGACTGTCGTTGCCATTTTTAATTCAGTGAGGTCAGGCCTGTCCTGGGAGTCCACTCTGGCCACCAATGTGATAAGTCATTGGGCTTGGTACTGCTGCGGTCTACTGGGTCCATACTTTGGTGGTTTAACTTAGTCCACTCTTTGGTTCCGCAGGGTCAGTCGAGTTTACTGACCAGTTAGAAACGGGCTGTCGAAGCCCCACATTTTTGTCACATTCATTCCTTTTGTAGTATTTCCTTTTTTTACGCACATTTTTCATTCATTGCCTTTGTCCGTTTCAGCACATTCTCCAGCTGTTCCACTCATTTAAACCAATCCTCGTACATCGTAGTTCCATCTTTCTGTGACATCAGGGCCGGTAGCTGAAGGCTACGACGGCTGGTGAACTGGTAGTTGATCTGTGGGTCTGTGTCTGTGTTAGTTTAGATGTTGTGTCTAACCCTACATCCCCTATGGGGCCGCTGGGTTTTTTTTTTTCTCCTTTTCACATAGGGATTTTTTGCAGTGGGGCCGTGCCTCCCCTCCCTGTGCCCTCCATGCCACCCCTGACTAAGTCGGGGCCTGGCTTGCCTATGTGGTGGCGGTGATACCACAGCTTTAATGACAGGGCACTGCAGCTCCGCGTCCGCCTCGCCCTCCCGCCTCACCTGCAACACACTCACCAGTTTACACACTGCCTCGGAGGCAACACTCAGTTGTATATGTATGTGTGTATGTGTATAGTTAGAATAATGCTGCTAACACTGACTAACTGGATGGTTTTACTGACAGTGGCCATTATGCGGATGTCTCAGCATCCTTATTTGAACACACTTGTCACGCTACTGACATACCGCTCTCACGCTCGACATGCTTTATGCTCGCTGGCTGAAAACTAAGTGGTGTCTCTAAAACAAGAGAGCAGCCAGTATTACAGCTGCTCTGTGCTTGCCAAATCGAGAAAAGGCTAAAGTGTGATTAGGTAATGCAGTGTATGACTGGCTTTTATATAGTTGACATCTTTCAAAGAAAATGAACAATCTTCCATCTATGGGGCAAAGCTGGTTACTCTCTAGGATAAGGTTGGATATGAGTGGAAATATTGTCATTCATTTTGCTCAAAATAAGTAAAAAGTCTTTTTATTGCTATTTATACATAGAGAGACAGTGTACAAAGTACATGAATTCAGAAGCATAGGTGAACAGAAATAATACAAGTATAAACATCATACCCCCCCTCCCCCCGCCCCCACTCCAACAGAGCTCCGTCCCTGCAAAAATATTACTGTTCCATTCAACAACCTAGTATTGATTGAACTTGTATGCAACCACTTATATTACATGCATCACTTTTACACAAAAAAAATAAAAAACAAGTAATAGCATTTAAACAAAACAGTATGATGCATAAGTATCATAAGAGGATTTGCTTTTTTCCTTTCTGTTGTTTTAATAGTTGTAAAGTGAATGAGTCGTAGCCTAGTGGCAGGATGAACCTTCAGTTCTGGCTCACACCACACTTTGAGTTATAGTCTTAGTAATTTGATGACATCATCTTGAATTCTGGGAAATTTTGTTGTTGTTTTTTTCTTTTTTCTTTTTAAAACTTTTTTTTGACATTTAACTCAAGACTCGAGACTACTTTATTAATCCCTTAAAGGGCAATTCCATTTGGTGGCTCGCACACCACATGCTCATAGTACAAACACATAACGGCACAGACAGAAAGAAAAGGAGGGTTGGCAGCTGTGTGCAAAGTCTGCCAGTTGCATGTAAGAAAATGAATAAATACATAATTAAAAATAGGAATTCTAATAAATATCACTATTAAAAGTACATCTCTAAGTCTCTGGGTAAAAAAAATAAATACATACAAAGTACACAGTACCCAGTGCATGCCAATGCATCACACAATTTCAGTTAAAAAATTCACATAGTTTTGTTCAGCAGTCGGACAGCAGAGTGAACGGAAGACCTGGACAGACGCTTGCCCCTACTGGCAGGCTGGGCAAAACGACGACCCGAAGGCAACTGTAAAAATTAATTTGCCAAAATGTGTCCAGAGGTGTTCTGTTAACATAGAATATTTATATTACAGATAAGTTAACAATCAACAGATGAATGTTTTTTTTTTTCTCTCAACACCTCCCCCTGCTCCCTCACTGTTCAGCCAGTGGACCCTGATGCACTGGTAACTGCCTCCACTGTTGCAGCTTTCAGGTGGTGCACATAATCCTTTTGATTATAGTTACATCATTCTGAACGTGCGTGACAGGTCACATCCACTTCTTGGCTTTTGGCTCGTACACACACACACACACACATAGAAAGCAGAGCTGCTCGTGTTACAGTTGAGTTTATGATTCTCTGTGTGTCTCTGTGTTACAGGTGGAAGGGGTCGGCCTGTACTTCCGTCAGCAGCTCCTGCAGTCCCGTCATCGTGGCGCCTTTGAACTGGCTTATGTGGGCTTTGTACGCCTGACAGACATGCTGTGCAGGTGTGTATGTGTGTGTGTTCACATTGGGAGTAAAAGGGGCTGTAAGGTAATACTGCTGAATGGCTGGGGGCATTATCTTCCGTCATGACCGTGAAACATCAGTGTCTCTTGTAATTATCAAGAGTGGGAGTTCTCTCAGTGTCACTCCTCTAATATAATATACTGTAATTACATCAAGACTGGGTGACTGCAATTATTCATCATCTGGTGCCCTCGGGACAACCAACAGTGATACATGGCCATGGAACTCTGAGCTGCTGCTAACAGAGTGAAGGCATGTGTGTAAATCAATTCAAAAACTCTATGAATTAAAAAGTTGGTAGCGTTTTCTAAGTTCTGATGCAGTAATTATTGAAAAAATTTCAAGCCTGGCTCCGTCTGAAATCTACAGACACCTCTAGAGCTGAATAATCATCATGTGATGGTTGTCCATCCTCATCCTCTTTGCATTAACACAAGCTGTAGCAGCAAATCTGGCAACTTCATTGTGATGAATGTCTCTGTTGTCCTTGTGCTAGGAAATAGTTCAGCCACATAACACCACAAATTACAGTTTTTTTTTTACTTTTCTATGTTTGTTCAGAGAAAACAAACGTAGCACGCTGGCTCGTGCAGCACGTGTATGAGCTGTGATTGGCTGCTCCTCCTGCCTCCTCTACCTGACTGGTGGAACAGCACCGGTCGCAGTGGATTTTGGCAAATAGGATTACAGGCTGTAGGTGAAGCCAGAGGAGTTGGATTTGGCCCTAAATTAGCCATTTCATGTCCGACTATCAGAATACAGTGACAGTTCCAGCAAATATGACAGAATAACTGTTACCAACTGAAGCTGTAAAGGTCCAGTGTGTAAAATAGGGGGAAAACCGTGATATCCAGCGTTCAGATTCTAGATTGCAGCGCTCACTCGCTCGCACTAACCCAGTGATTTTTTGGCTCGTGACCCCATTTTGACATCACAAATTTCTGGCGACCCCCAATCATGTGCATTCATGTGATAATAGCCACCAATCATGTAGTGTTTTTAATCATAATTTTGAAAAGAATAATAATTAGTTAAAAGAATATTTTTATATTATATTATTTCGTGCTCGTGCTCTCTACCTGCCTGGATTTTTCCATTCAGGCTGCCGTACAAACATGGCGGTGCAAGACGGTGACACTCTCTAAAGCAAGACCCTTGTATATAAAAGAATAATTATAAGGCTACGATGCCAAACCAATTATTTTATAGCGATTATACACAAATATATCATGGGTGGTATATTCAGATTTTGCCAATAAATGTCACCAAATATTACACACTGAAGCTTTTAACAGCCAGGTTATTATACTCAATTATCACAGGTACAATATCATCAAATGTGAAGTTGCTTTCTAGATGAAACAGTTTGCAGTGCAACTACCATCTAGGAAATACAAACACAGCTGATAACAGTATTATATATTGTGTATAGAGAACATTGTAATCACTTAGTTGTGAACTTTGAATGGCTTTGGTGCAAAAAGGGCAGCTACTGTACTAGCATGGTTACAAAGTTCCTGCATAGCAAGTTAAGGACAAATATTTTCCCACTGAGGATATCCTCAGATTATCTCAGGTTTGTAATTCAAAGCTATTCATGCAGTTGAATTCCACAGTGAACAGTCCTGGAGTGGTGGGGCTTCTGTAGCAACATACCTCCAGGGACAACATTAAACTTGGCTGGAGTCTCATACTAAACTCCACACTCCCCCTCCCCCCTGCTATTCAAGGAAATAATCCAACTATTATCCTCTTGAGGGGAAGAAAAACAATCCATTAACTCTGGACAACATGAAAGAATTTCTCACTTTCTTTTCGCCTCTCCCTTTTCCTGAGCGGTGGGTTGTGGAAGACGTCTTAAGCCCTGCGGCAGGTGACAAACCACAAAACCGTCCCAGCAGTGTTGACTTGGAAGGAACCACCCAGTGCTCAGCAGTTTAGACAGAACGCACTTGTTTTGTTCTTGTACTGAAACTAGCCTCTCAGTGTGTTGTGTAATGAGGGCGACATTCTAGTGGTTGTGTGTAGGCGCGCTGGGAGTGTGTGTGTGTTGTGCCCCAGGCATGTGTGGAGAGTATGCAGGCCGTGTGCTGGGTTATGGGGTGTTGATTGCTGGGTGCTTAACCATGGCCTTTTGATGCTCTGCCTTGGGATCTGGCCCTGGTGTGTTCCACTGTGTTTGCACTCTTTCACTGTGTCTCTCCTTTATTCTTCCCTGTCTTCTCTTTCTTTCTTTTCAAATTTTTTTTTTGTGTATTCCTCGACTTTCCCCTTTTGTCGCTCGGCGACTGAGTTAGACATGTGTATTTATATCTGCCCCACTGGTTCACAACCTTTTGTTTCCAGATGCCCCCTGAAGGCCCTGCCATATGATATTCTTACATGGACACCACCTGTCATTCTAAATGTGTTTAAGGTCCCATATTCCTCCAACACGTTATTTGAAGCTTTGATATGTGATTTACAGTGGAGGGTGAAATTATTTGTCCCCACTTTTTTGTAAATATTTCCCAAGTGCTGTTAAACAGAGCAAATCTTTTTAACAGTGTTTTCAAACATCATACTGGGTCTGGGTTGTTGCTATCTCAAAAACATAGGTCACTCCTAGTGAAGAACGACCTCCAGAGGACCAAAGTGAATGTTACTGACTGTCCTGCACAAAGCCCTGACTTAACTACTATAGAAAATATGCGTGGTGGACTGAAGACCCAGATCCATGTCAGAAGGCTTCACATCTGGAGGAGCTGGAGAGATTTCCCAAAGACGAATGGGCTGAGATTCCACAGGAGACATGTCACAGACTTATTGAAAACTAAAACAAATGACTGTTTGCTGTTATCCAGCAAAAAGGATACACAACAGACTATTGCATCTGGTGGGGTGGTAATAATTTGGTAGTTTTGGTTTTTGTGAAATAATTCAATTTCTGTGTGCAAAGTATGAATGCAAGTATCCAAAATACAACTATGTTTAAAAACACTGTTAAAAAATCTTTGCTCTGTTTATCAGCACTTGGGAAATACTTACAAAAAAGTGAAATTTTCATAGGGGGGCTAATCAATTCATCCTCAACTGTATATATCCATAAGAAATGTATGTGGTTTTAAGTATTAAATATTAAAAATCACAATATGACAAGTGTGATATTGTGCAAGCTGCTACAGATCATGTTTTTTAGAAAGGAACATGCTTGTTTGATAGAACTTAAATTACATCATCCTGTATATTCTCTGTGGACTGAGGCTTTGATCATAGTGTTGATATAAAACCTAGACCTGCTTCATAATCACAAATACATCTATTTTTCAAAAGATATCTTATCTCATATTGCTTTGAACTATTTTTCATCCATTTCTTCATTAGCTCTATCATCCGTTCAATCACTGGAATGAATTCCACTTCTTTGATGCCTTGATTACTAATTTTCCTCGCCCTCTATTTTCAATTATTCATTTTTTATTTATCTGTTGGTTGAAATGCTCCATCATTTCTTTGTGTCAGTGTTCCCACTGCAGTCTACCACCTGGGGTATTAAATGCATCCTGTTTGGAAACTTATTCCTTTACTGTATAAACTCATCACATGTGTTTGTCATTGTGGATGTGTGTGCCCTCAGGGTGTCAAGTATATGCAATGGAACACACAGGGGTGTGTGTGTGTAGCACCACTGCACTCTTGGCCCGTCGGAGGGTTTTGGTTTATCATCTCTGCTCCTCTGGTTCTTGTCAGACAGCTGCTTCTCACAGATGAGAGCAGAGTTTGTTACTTTTAGATCATATTCTTAGCATTTGTTGTAAAACTGCTGGAGTACCAGATGCCGCAGAGGACAGTAAATGTGTCACAGAGTTTAGAGCAGCAACTTCCTTTGTAAATCAATCCCTCCTAAATGGATACACAGTTGGATTAACATGCAGTAATATTTGTGTCTTGGCAAAAGCAGTATGATGCACGTCTGATGTTGGACGCCCTGATGGGAACCACAGTTTTCAATTTTCTGAAAGCCTAGTATAGTGCACATTACTTGCCTCACTCCCGAGTCCATGACAAGCAGATAGACACCATCCTTTCGACTGTGCGTGCAGTAACAAGGGAGATACGGGCAGAGCTGGCATACCACTAATTAGCTTAGCTCAAACTCTGGAAGTGCATAGGTAGTGTTAGCCTGCCTCCTACCTGATTTCATTTTAGCTCTAAACTCTGTAAATATATCACTTAATCGACATTTCAAACATTTTTAGGTGAGAAAGTAGCCGTTTAGATCAGCAGTGTGTCGTTAATTTGTCTAAATACCAGCTGTTTACAATTTTGTTCAGACGAATTCGGCGCTACTCAAGCTAGCCGTTGGGACCAACGTACTTCCGGTTACTTTCACAAAATAAAACACCAGTTTCCCTTTACATACAGAAAACCATGACGATAGAAATTGTGCTTTTACTTTGAAATAGGAAGCTAACTACCCTCGATGTAGCTAGCTTGAACCAAAATAAACCGTCTTTGCTTGAACCCTCCGTTTTGACCGATCTCGTCCCGTTACCGGCATTTGACCGCTCAAGATGCCTTACCGGAGAGTTTTGTCAGCTCTGAGACGAAGATCGGCCCACCGGTTTCCGTTTAGAGTTGCTTTAGAGTGTCTCTGATGACTTTAGGTGGAGGCAGGCTAACACTACCTATGCACTTACAGTGTTTGAGCTAAGCTAATTAGTGGTGCACCAGCTCTGCCCGTATCTCCCTTGTTACTGCACGCACAGTCAAAAGGATGGTGTCTAACTGCTGGTCATGGACTCGGGAGTGAGGCAAGACACGAAAAATAAAATGTTGGCGTATCCCTTTAATGTATTTTTTGATCAGTGCACATTAAAATCACCTTCCATCTAAAAAAAATGATACAGGTTAAAATGTATCTTTCTGTGATTCTATGATGATGACACATTCAAAGACAGAAGCTGAAAAAAGACATAACGAGAAAAT
The DNA here is from genome assembly GCF_045865225.1 of Trachurus japonicus. Lineage (NCBI taxonomy): Eukaryota > Metazoa > Chordata > Actinopteri > Carangiformes > Carangidae > Trachurus > Trachurus japonicus. The sequence continues at coordinate 26,420,926 of NC_140921.1, read as the reverse complement.
AAAAGTCATATTCTGTGTGTTTCTGAATGTGTAGGAGCGGCAGCCCGGCTCTGCAGCAGCTCCCGGCCCGCTGGCTCTCTGAGGTTCTGGAAGAAGTCAAATCTAGTGACCCCATGTCCAAGCTGTGTGCCACACGACGCAGTGCTGGGATCCCCTTCTACATCCAGGTGTGTGAGAGCACAGGTTCCATGCTGCTGAGAAGTATCCAGAGGCTGCTTGTGAAGTTCCACTCTGGATGCTGGACTCGCACTGTTGATTTTGAGTGTTGAGAAGAGTTTATTGTTTAAATTGCAACACTTCATAGCACAGAGATGCAGACTTCCATCAGTAAACAGCACATTCCTCTGATTTAGTTCCTCATGAATCAAACATCCAGGAACATTATGATCCTTTGTTATAGTTTAGATATACTCCATCATAACTGATCTTAGATTTCATATTTTTCATTATTGCACCTTAATGTAAATTCAGTTTAAAGGGATAGTTCAACATTTTGGCAAATTGGCCTATTGCCATAATCCCTATAGTTTTAGGAGTAGGTTCATTACCCTTAATTGTCGGTGCAAGCTGTTTTTAGATCGGCAGAGCAGAGACGTGAGCTCTGCACGGCGTGCAGTACTTTCATCAAATACACATTTCATCAACTCCAAAACGCTCTGGTGGACAAGTTGTGACCTGCACATTCACCACGCTATGAGATGATAATGGAACATCACGAGATGGAGTTGTTTTCCAGGCAAATGTGTAGCTGGAACTAAATTCCGGACACAGCTGCTGGGCGGAGTAATTCCAAAAATGCAAGTAGTTCTGAGTATTTGTATAGTAGTATATGTACGTTATTATTATTTCATAGTGTGGTGAATGTGTACGTCATAACTTCTTCACAAGAGTGTTTTGGGCATTGTTGGATTGTGTATTTGATGAAAGGCGAAAGTGCTGTTTCGTTAGCAGCTCACGTCTCTGCCCCGCCGATCTAAAAACAGCTTGCACTGACAATTAAAGGTAATGAACCTACTGCCATGACTACAGGTGAATTTGCCAACATTTTGAACTTTGAATTAGTTAAATTATGATTTTAGACACAAAAAATACAAACTTGTGTTGTAACATGTGTCCATATGATGTGTAAGAGCTGAGTTGTTAGGGCACATACAACATGAATGCAGCGAGTCCTCAGAGTTAATCCATCTATCCTTTTTGTTCACTCACACTCTCATAAACACTCAAAGCAGATGCATGAGCACACACACACACACACACTCTCACTCACTGTCCTTTCAGTGACCCCTCTGAATAGTTGCCAGTCCCACACACCTTTAACAACATGTTGTAATCTCTTACCTGCCTACCTTAACACTTGACTGCCTCAGCGTGTTACCCAGCCTCCCCACTTCCTCTGATTGCTGATATTAAAACTAGACATGACAGAGTTCATGTTGTATCATAGCAGTCATTTTGGAGTGGAGTGGCTCTTTGTAGTGGTTGCATGGCTGCACCGCTGCACTGACATCACTGAATCTTCTCTGTTTTTCACCAGTTTGCAGTCAGATGTCTTTGACCTATGTGGATTTTTCCAGATTGATTTTTTAAAAATGATTATAGTTATTAGTGTAAAACATACTTGACTGAGATATTACAGTAATATGGAGGAAGAGTAGCATGGATGGACAGAGAAAGAGAGGATAAGATCATGGAGGAAGAGGAGTTCTGCACACTGACGACGTCAGATCCAGGATGGCCGGCACCTCGTCTCGCCTCAATGCCGGTCTGGACCAGTCTGAGACTGACCTGGCAGGATCCAGGCTAGCTCTTCTTCTTGCCTGCCTTCGTCCCGAGCCCCTAAGAGTTCATAGGAGCCAGGCTGTGCCCCCTCCTCCTCCTCCTTTCCTCCCTACCTCTGTCCTCCATGTCTCCATCCGTCCCAGGCCAAACCTTTACCCATTATCATGGCCAGACACACAGCTGGTTCCCATCAGCTTCCACAGTAAGATAACCACTTTCTCGCCCAGCAGCCAAGTGCTGTCACCCCCTTGCTCCCACATTCCCAACTCCCACTCCTGGCACATACAAGTGATGTCATTCATTGAAACCATCGGTACCAACAAACCTATGTAATGGCTGAGGCTTTATATCTATTGCACATCTGCCAATCCTGGGCGAGGGATCCCTCCTCTGTCTCTCACTCTGAGCTTTCTCCTGTTTTTTCTTGGGAGTTTTTCCTCAGTCGATGTGAAGGTCTGACGACAGAGGATGTTGTTATGATGCTATTAAAGCAAACTGTTAGGGTTAGGGGCTTAAGGAAAAATGGGCTATACAAATAAACTTGCCTTGCCTTATTATAGATAGGATTTTAGTTCAGAGGTTTTCTGCTGTGATTTCAAAAAGAAATAAGAACAATTTTATGAAATATACTGTATGTATGTTTCCTTTAAATAGAATAGTAACATCAGTTGTACAAGCTGTATTAATTAATTAACAGGTCTATGGGGATATTCAGCTGTTGTATAGAACCAGGTGGCATTTATCTGCATAAACAACACACTTCTACATAAGCACATCACATTTCTTTCCTTCATATTTTTCAGCATACATTATTATTGGTCTACCTGTGACATGATGGCATCAGATCCAGGCCTTTGAGAGTAAAACTGGCTGTGCATCTCTCATTACAAATGTAAAGTTCCGTCTCTGTCCTTTTTCCATGAATAAAGACAACAAGGAAGTGCCAACAGCATACATCCAAATAGTTTCATCACATGTAATATATATATATATATATATACTCTGATCATCTACTACTCATCTACTCATTTTTTGTTATGGCCAGTGTGTGGGTTTTTGACCTTGTTGAGCCATGAGGCCATGGAAAATAACTGATTGACTATGAATTAAGTTTCAAATCAAATGACTAAGGATTCAGAATGAACTTTTAAACAGCAAACTTATCTACACCAAGCAGCCCCAACCATAACAACTGTTAGGTGTTTTAATATTGTGGCTGATTGATGTGGTACACCTCAGACCTGTTTTTCTTTTTTCCACTTTATTATTCTTTCTGTGAACCTGTTTATGTTTTTTTCCCAACGTCCTCAGGCTCTGCTCTCCTCTGAGCCCAAGTCCTCCAGTTGCAGTCTCCTGAAGGTGACCATGAGAGAACTGATCGCTCTCGCCATGCCGTCTGCTGACAGGAACACCGACGCCTCCACTGTCCCTCAGGTATGATCATGTGACCACAACTCTCAGCAGTATCACAAGAGTGTTAGACTGGCAGAAACAACTACAGTAGTTTAGTTCAATAGGTTTTTAAAACCAATTACTACACTGACAAACTATTGTTTGTCATATCCATGGTCGTGGTGGTAGATGGCACGGACAGTCCAGCTCTTGATATTAACTTATGAAGGTAGAATTAGACACTGAGTCGCTCAATTCAATTCAGAATGTCTTCCTGGTTTATAGGTATCTAAAGTATTATTGTCCACCACAACAGGTCCATGCTCTGAACATCCTCAGGGCTCTGTACAGGGACACTCGTCTGGGGGAAAACATCATCCCCTTCGTCTCAGATGGGATGCAGGCTGCTGTCCTGGGCTTCACCTCCCCAGTCTGGGCAGTGAGTTGAACTGTTTTTGTGCCTTTGTTCATCATTTCTAACACACATCCTGACAGGTTGTGAATGTTTTTCTCCAGCAGCTCTGAGGTGTTTCTCAGACTCCTTCCACTCTACAACCTCTAATCACTGCACCGAATGAACTAACACAGACTGTAACCTGCAAAAGGACCATAAAATTTAATTGACTCTAATGATGCAGATGTTTGCTTTGGAGTGTTACACTCACAGACTTTCTCTCCTTGTCTAATTTCACTCTCATTCCTTGTTTTTTTTTTTTTTTTGTCCTGTCTCAGGTGAGGAACTCCTCCACTCTTCTCTTCAGCACTCTGATCACAAGGATCTTTGGAGTGAAGAAGGGGAAAGACGAGCATTCAAAAAAGAACAGGTCTGCTCCTCCAACACTGCTCTACCAGTTCAAGTTCACTGTCATGTACATCAGTGTGCGGTGATGCTTACACTCCAATAGGGGATGTACAAAGCAGTGGTTATCAGTCATGTATGTGCAGATAACCTCAAAACATCAACATTTCCATTGTGAAAATAATCAGATGTAATGCTTTAGATTAGAACAAAGTGAACAGCCAGCTGGTTGAGGTTCCCCTTATATTTCTGCTTTAGCCTCATTTGCTTCAATAATTGAATGAAAACTCAGCTTGTACTGTAATCATCCCAACTGACTGGTACATTTAAAGTTCACAGACTCAAGGTAAAAGTTGAACATGTGTATAAACAGTAGCTTTTTATACCACAGAGGGGCGCTGTTGCACCAGCACTGACTGAAATACAAGTTTAACTACCTCTCCTCCAACCCAAAACTGATTTCTGCTTGTGACGATGCAGATCTCCACTGCTGCTGTACCACCAACAGGGAAATGACACCAGAGCCAAAGAAAGAGCTATTTTGATATCAATTAATAATTATTCCTCTATAAAATACTTGAGAGCACCGGCCAAGTGTAGAGTACAGAACCTACTTTAATACCTGAGGGCTGTTGGACTGATAAAATACAATATGACTGATACTGTATGATGAAGTGCAGCACTGTATTGTTTTGTGTCAGAAATATAAACAAAAAGCTTCATGTCCAGTCTAATGAGGGCCAGAAACTGATGATTCATCCGTCAACATTCATGAACGACATCATTAACACCTGCTCTCATACCGTGTCTTTAAAGGGATACGCCAACATTTTTTTTTTCGTGTATTGCCTCACTCCTGAGTCCATGACAAGCAGATAGACACCATCCACCACTGTGCGTGCAGTAACAAGGGAGATACGGGCAGAGCTGGCGCACCGCTAATTAGCTTAGCTCAAATGCTGGAAGTGCATAGGTAGTGTTAGCCTGCCTCCTACCCGAGCTGAAATCAGCAGTCAGAAGCTGATTTCATTTTAGCTCTAAACTCTGTAAATATATCACTTTATCGATATTTCAAACATTTTTAGGTGAGAAAGTAGCCGTTTATATCAGCAGTGTGTCGTTAATTTGTCTAAATACCAACTGTTTACAATTTTGTTCGGACGAATTTGGCGCTACTCAAGCTAGCTGTTGTGACGAACGCACTTCTGGTTACTTTCACAAAATAAAACACCCGTTGCCCTTTACATACAGAAAACAATGACGATAGAATTTGTGCTTTTACTTTGACATAGGAAGCTAACCTACCCTCAATGTAGCTAGCTTGAACCAAAATAAACCGTCTTTGCTTGGACCCTCCGTTTTGACCGATCTCGCCCCGTTACCGGCATTTGACCGCTCAAGATGCCTTACTGGAGAGTTTTGTCAGCTCTGAGACGAAGATCAGCCTGCCGGTTTCCGCTTTAGAGTGTCTCTGATGACTTTAGGTGGAGGCAGGCTAACACTACCTATGCACTTCCAGCGTTTGAGCTAAGCTAATTAGTGGTGCACCAGCTCTGCCCGTATCTCCCTTGTTACTGCACGCACAGTTGAAAGGATGGTGTCTATCTCCTGGTCATAGACTCGGGAGTGAGGCAAGACACGAAAAATAAATGTTGGCGTATCCCTTTAAATGACTGTAAATATCTTGTAGCCATGATATTTTAACACATAATCAGCAAAAGTATTGATATTACAAAAAACTATGTACATACAGCAGACATTTAAACACACACTATATATACATACATACATCTATATGTCTGATATGTCGGTCATGTCCAGAATGCTTTAGCTGGAGGAGGTCTCATTTTGGGGGAAGGAATGTTATGGGATTAACTGCAGCATTTACATGGTTGAAATATGAATGATGAATCTGAGCTCTAACTGTCTTCTTGTTAGCTGGACGGGTTATCATTTGATAGCTCTGCTGTTTAAGCAAAGAGGCTAAAATGATCAGCAGGTCCCACTGGCTCGTCAGGCAGCCGTCCAGAAACCTTGGTAAAGGTTGAAGCTGGAAGTGAAAGCAGGCCTGGGTCAATCATTTTATGGTATCCAACTGAGATGCAACTTAGGTGGAGCTGAAAATTCAAATCATATGTGTCTCATTTTCTATTGTAACTTAGTTGAATCACATTCTTTTCTTTATTTAGATTTTTTTCCTCTATTTGCACAACAATATCAGGATGTAATTCAATAATTCAACCCCCTAAGCAGTAGTGGTGTTTTTTGAAAGCTGGCATGAATCATTCAGAGAACTACTATGTGCTGTACATTATGCAAGAGATTCACATGGTTCTGCTCTAGTTGCTGTGAATTTCTGCCTACTTCTCTGAACACTGCTGAAAGCTGTGCACCAAGCCAAGGCTGCTCCTGTTTGTCTTGTCTGTTTTCAGACTGTGATCCCTCCCTTTGTGCAGCCCTCAGTTATCTCCCCCTCCCCATGTCTGCTGCTTTCTTTTTTCTTATTACTGCGTGAGGTTATTTTTATGTGCATGTGGGAGAGTTCATGATGAATGACGGGGCGTTTGCACCCCTCCTCGCATCTCGGTTTGACCGTTTTTGAAATATTTTCATTTCAAAAGTCATTACCTTCAAAGTACAATAGTGTTCTTGTAATGTTTCAGTTGTGTTAACCTGGAGCTGCACCGCATGTGTTTGTGAGAAAGCTGCAGCTCCTCGCTAATAGCCTCTGAGAGTTTGTCTTTTCCACAGTGCTGTATGCCTGGTCTCTGTTATTACCCCGATTTTACGGTTGTAATCTCTGGCAGCAGAAAACGCAGTGTGACAGCTTGTCCACTCTAATATTTGACTGCGTTTGTGTGTCAGCGTCTCTTGGTCGACTCAAACTGGAGTACAAATGTGTATTTCCCCTCGCACACAGACCTGTTCATTTACAACAAATTGTTTGAAAAGACTGAGCTTCCCATTGGGAATTGTAGCTTTCAGCTTTTACATAGTTACTTCATCCAGATATATTGTTTGCTTGTAGATCATGTTCCTCACAGACCTCTCCACTCCATAGCTGTACATTGACATCGCTGCTGAGATTAATGCAACTTTAAACAAAGCAGACAGAGTGAAGATTTACAATCTGCATTCCAACCAACTCCCCAGCTTTATCTAAAATCTATACTGCATGTATAGTAGAAATGTCTAAATCACTATTGCTGAGGCGAGTTTGAGCATTGCAGTGCAGGTTTGTAGAAAGTTAAAGACTTAAAGCTGAGATATTATGGAAATGCAACTTTTTGAAGGCTCTTTAACATAAATGTAGGTGTTTGTCTTGCCTTCCGGCCCCAAAATGCGAGAATTGACAAAACAATCAGTAATTTTCAGGCTCCCTTGGTTAAAATCCATGTGGTTTTATGAGCTGTTCCCTCAGTTGTCTTCCAATATGTAACTAGTTTTCAAATTTGCATCATCCCACCTCTACCTGGTACCAGTAGAAGGGGCGGGGCGAGCAGTGGTTCATTTGCATTTAAAGGGACAGGCACTGAAACATCCGTTCTGAACAGGGCTGTTTTGAGAGGATGTAAAGAGCTGTGATGTTTGATCCTTGGGGGATTTTGACCAAAGCATGTCACAGACATGTCTTTAAGACACCTGGGAACTATTTTAATTTGTGGAAAAGGGACATGATATGTCTCCTTTAAAGCTCCATTGTCAGTGTCAAAATTCAATTCATGTAAAAGAACAAAAATGCTAGCAACATTTTAAAGTACACAGTTGTGTAAATTAGACCATCAGTGCAGAGGAGAAATGTCTCTAATATCTCCAGCTCAGTGTGATATTCTCCTCTGAAATGTGTCTGGGGAAATGAATAACGGAGCATGAGTTAGAAATATTCCAGTAAGTACTTCAAAATTGTACCTAAAGTAGCAGTAGCAGTTCTAGAGTGAATTCATTCGGTTACCCTGCTCTCCTGCTCACTGCAAGCTGACAAATGTCACTCTCCTTTGTCCCTCAAAGGTCCTGCAGTCTAGATGTGTGTGCACACAGCTTTGAGCCCACAAACTAAAGCAGACCTTCCCTCTCTCCTCCTCTGTGACCCTCACCTCTTTTACCCCCTCTAATCTGCTCCCAAACCACCTCTGGCCTTTGTCCTCCAAGCAGCTCACCAGACTGGGAGACTCATTAGAGAAAACACTCTTATATAATACACACAGTCCTGTATTTGTGTATGTCCAGTGACATTAATGTTTATTTGTTACCCCCACACCTCATCTGTTTGTAGATGTCAGGTCACAGCAGGTGAGGAAAAGGCTTTTCAAACCTACACAAACAACTGACATCCCTACCATGACGGTGCTTGCGGCTAACTTGAACCGGGTCCAAGAGAGTGTGTGTGTGTGTGTGTGCGCGTGCGTGTGTGTTTTTGTACGTTAGTCAAGAATGAGTGACTGAGGCAGTGTGTAATCTCTCCAGTCTTGTGATCATGTGCTTGGCACATCAGACCTCTTCATTTTAGAAGCAACCTGATTTAGACAGGCAGAATTAAATAAAAAAAAAACTTTACTGGCTCTGAGGCTGAATGGTGGTTGCAGCAGTGAGACCGCCGGTGTTAAATATAAAGTTTGTCATTTTATTGATAGTTGTGTACGCGTGAGGGCATATGGCGCTGCAGTAGATGCGCATACACACAAACACAAATGTTGTTTTCCAGCTGTAGCAGGGAAAACAGACACAAAGGCTTGGTTTGTTGTAGGAGACGGACCTTGGCACAACAGTGTTGTCTTATCACAACAAGTTTGACTTCAATCCCTCTCATTATTTCCCCTCCTCTGCCTCCTGCTGTGTGTTGTTATGTCACTTTCCCTTCATCTGTTGCCGGTAGAACGGGATGGTCTGTGGGAGACCGAGTTAAATTACAAATGAAATATAATGTTTACATGCAGCTGATCCAGGAAACTAGGAAGTTTGGCTGAACTCAAATAGGAATTTAGTATTTCTGTTCACAACTGAGTCATTTACGACACAGCTGCTTCAGACCAGCACAGACGGCCTCTGTCTGATACAACACTGATGACATTCTTATCACTAGCTGTTGTTATTCAGTTTAAAATCATTTATTTATTTATTTTAAGATATTTTGGGGTATGTTTTGCCTTGAATTGATAAGATAGTGGAGAGAGACAGGAAAGTGTCTTTAAAAGTGAGTGTGTCTTATACCTCTTATCTACTTCGTGTCTGTGAGTTGTGGTTTTAGTCTGAAGTTCTTTGTTTTTGCCAATACCTTTTATTTTTTTCATTAAACAAAACCAAGAAAAACATGTATTCAGAACTTTCCCACAATCATCAGTAATTTCCTCAAAGCCAGTAATAAGGTTCTACATAAAGGTCAAGCCAAAGCTTCACAGTTTTTGTTGTTTTTATGAGAGATTTTTTTGTATATTATGTTTTCTCTGATTCCAACAACATTTGAGGCAAATTCTGATGACAGCTGTCTTTTTCATCAGCAGTCAATGAAATTAGATCACACCGTGTCCACACAATCCAGGAAAGGTAGTTTGACCTTTTATAGAGTATCTATTGCTATGGTGGAATACATTCAAACACAATATATGCTGAATAGGGAATTTACTGAACTTATTTGTTGATATTCTATTAAGAATTATTAAAGTTGGGCGGTGCGTGGCGCTGTGGGTAGAGCGGCCGCCGGCCACCCCATGTAGAGGCTACAGACCTCACCGCAGACGGCCCTGGTTCGAATCCCGCGTCGGGCAGCCCTTTCCTGCATGCCATTCCCCTTCTCTCTGCCTCCCCCCTTCCTGTCTATCTCTACTGTGTACTATCAAATAAAAAGGCAAAAAAAGCCAAAAAATATTAACGAATGATTAAAGTTATGTATAATTTAGGGAGCACTGCTCACATGACAGGTGGATGACATCTCAGCTCCACACCTCTTTGATCAGCCAGGAGTTTGGCAGAGCCAAGGTAGCAACAAGGAAACAGCTCATTCTGAGCTTGAAAACTGCTCTGCAGAAAGTGATGTCTGTCCATCCTTCTTTTATTTATGTTCATGGTTTCAATGCTGTTTTCCTTTTCTGTTCAAATTTTGTTTTCATTGCCACATTTTAATGTTATCCTTCTAGTCCTATGTGCCAACAAGCTGTTTAAGAAACCAAAGGTGTGTGAATCCCTTTATGACTGTTAGATTCACATATCGTCTCTTTCCTGCTTCTGTTTTCAGAATGACGGGCCGAGAGTTCTTCACCCGCTTTCCAGCTCTCTACCCGTTCCTCCTAAACCAGCTGGAGGAGGCTGCAGCCACCGTAGACAGGTGAGGTGGTTCCTCTTAATCCACACATTTCACACTGAGCCCACGTCACGGCTTTTCACACTTTATTGATTTCATTATAGGTTTAATTTTACTCAGTTATGCAACTTGTTGTGAGTCCTGAAACCAGCTTGTGTAGGGAGGTGGGACGTGGGAACATTAACTACAAGCTGAGCTGTTATATTCATGTATATCATATATTCAGTGAGCATTGGGTCTGGTTTGAGATAGTGTGGTTCACTTGCAGTTACAGACTATTTACTCAAAGCAGAAGACTTTTACAACCAAATGAAGTAAATGTTTAGTTTCAGTGGGGACTCTGGGGAGTTGCTTTTTCCTTATCGTTTTTCGGCTCAGCCTGAACTCCCTTATTGAAAGCATTGGAGTCGTCAGCAGCTTCTTGTGCAATCTTATCCTAACATGAATCCAATTAATTGAACGCTTTTTTCGACTTGCTGTTCCAGAATTCCCCTTCACTCCCTTATGACCCTTGTTAAAACATTTGCAAATTTCCCATGGAACAAGTTCAGCAGTCCCACATCATTTCAGGCCTGCGCCACCCAAACAGACCATCCACACCATGCAGTGGTGGTGCACGGCAGCACATGAAGTAGTAGAAACTGTTGTTAGTGGTTTTCAGCAGTCTAGTGGAAGCTGCATTACAAGTTCATTCTCAAAATAGGGCACAATATACAAAAGATTATAGAAATGAGATTTGTACTGTAAGGTTATACTTTATGGTCCATGTCTATACATTATGCAGTATGGAATCCTTTCATTTACACAAATGCGCTTTCCAAAAACACTATAAAAAAAACAGAATTATGAAAGAATAAAAGAATCCTATAGCCCAACATAAGCCAGACCGCAGTAACTACGCAAACAGTGAAACTGAGAAAAATGGCTTTAAAGTTTTTTGATTTGCCTTCCAAATGTGTTGTAGGTAGATGACAGGTTTTCATTAAGTAATATTGACCACATATTTTACATTTGACCCCTAAAAAGCAGATACTGCGCTCTGGTGCCAGATTTCCTTAAACAGATAGACAGGTAATGCTGAGGCAAAGTGCAGTAACTACAATGTTGTTGTTTCCTTCCAGCTTTCATTACTTAATTACTAACTTTGGCTTGACTTGATTAATAATATGACTGTACATTACAACCTTTAGTGAGCTAACATTAATGTCCAGTGTTTAGCTAAAGTGTTATGTGCTTATGCTAACCTGCCGAAGCTAATGTTAGCTAGCTACCGTAACTGCGTAATAGAGTGCAGTAACTGCGCAGTTACTGCGGTTTGGCTCAGTTTTGAGCGTGATTTTGTACAGGGAAACAGATACAGAGTGCAGTAACTACAGTTATCTGCTTAATTTCATTCACTCATTCATCTTTTTGTAGCAATGAACTCTCAAAAGTGATTAATAATTTCACAGTACAACTTTTAGTGAGCTAACATTTAATGTCCAGTGTTTAGCTAAAGTGTTATGTGCTTGTGCTAACCTGTCGAAGCTAATGTTAGCTAGCTACCGTAACTGACTACTGTAGCAGTGTGTAAAAGAGCGCAGTAACTGCAGCTGAAGTGCAGGTGAAAAGAGGCAGAGTGCAGTAACTGTGCGTTCACACCAAAAGCTTCCAAAGCGTCAAAAACGCTCGAGGCTGGGCGTCAGACAAGACAGCTCCCAAAACGGCAAATATTTTCAGCCGCTTTGGCCGCTTGTCACGTGACTGACGTCAAAGTTCGATCGCGCTGGTCATTGGGGAGCCGAAATACAAAAAAAAGGGAAAAAAAGGCAGCCGACGGATATCTCTATTCTGACAGGTTGCCGCCGGTTGCCGCTTAACCGCCTCATAGCTCATACCCTAAAGTTAAACCTGGCTCAACTTCTCGTCTGGTGACACTTTGGACGCTTTGGAAGCGTGGCGACGCCTGTTGACGCTTTGGACGCTCAGTGTCGCCAGGCGCTCATTGAAAATGAATTGACTTCCGGCGTTATTGACGCTTTGGAAGCTTTTGGTGTGAACGCACAGTAACTGTGCAGTTACTGCAGTTTGGCTCAGTTTCAAGAGTGAAAATTTTACACAAGATAAAACATTTATTGACAAGTTCAATTTCACAAAAAACTCACTTTGGAATTTTCACGTAGTTACTGCGGTCTGGCTTAGCAGGGCAGTATACACAGCTGGAATCAGCATTTAAAGAGCATGCAAAGACGTGAAAGTTGAAGAAAAAGTTGTGGCAATGGAACAAACCTGCAGAGAGAGGATTTGTAGCATGTAGGCAACACTTTTCTGTATGCTATGTTACAGCTAAAAATATAGAGGAAGAAATGCGTATGTTTAAATCTTTAAATAGCTGCCAAAATTAACACCTCACATTTGACTCCACACCCATTCGCCAGCAGAAAAGATTCATCTCCTCAGAGGTTGTTCATTTTTTTTGACTAACTATACGATCTCCTATTGTGATTGATTGTCTCACTTCCTTGAATCTGTGTGTGAATCACCACCTTCCACTTCTCTAACATTTACATAACATGCTCAGAGCGCTCTGTTTCTTTGTTTTGGATCTCACCTGTGAGATTTTATTTAATGCTATGCTACAGGCAATGTGTACTTGTATGGTCACCCACCTTGAACATAAATCTTTTTCAAAAACACACCGTAAGCCAGAACAGATGCTTAGCATACAGCTCAGTAGATTTATCTCCCAGTGTCAGAACGGTGTTGATGATTTCTATGTGGCCTGTAGATTCATAAATGTAGGAATGTTCTGATCTAGTTTAGCAAACTTAACCCAGGCTATATCTCTGAAGCTCTTTCAGGTCACTACCCACGTTTAAACGGTCTTATCTGCTGCTGCCTTTCACTTCCAAAGAAAACACTTTGCATATTGTACTCCAAATGCTGCGCTCCCATTTCCCAAACAAAAGGAATGATTTATTTGTCTGAGAAAGGAACTAAATGCTAAGCTAAAAGTGTAGTTTACTTTACTTTCTTGTTCTCTGCCTCTGCTACTGTGTCCCACTTTTACTGAATATAAACATACTTAATGAGACTTACTGGAGATGATCGAGGAGCTAAGGGAGAGATCACAGGAATTCATGGAAGACCTCAGCATGGAATTTATGAGTGCCATTAAATGCCACAGTCTCTTTTTCATCCTGTCAAGTGTGTGGGCCTCCAGCTGTATCCCAACCTGGCCTAATATGTTTGCAATTCCCCTCTATTTGCCCCCTTTCCTGTATCTGACATCACATCCTGTCATGCTGGGCTGGATTCAGCTGTGACACTAAACACATCAGACTGCTCACCAATGGGGCCGCCATCGCATTTCCCATCTTGCCGATCTGCAGCGGTCCCAGCGGACGGTTCTGTGCTCAATCAAGTCATAAAAAGCAAAAAGTTGTTTTTGCCAGTGGTCTGTTGTTGTGTGTCTGTTCTGTGATATCCTCGTGACTAATGACAGGGCCTGAAGGGTATTCTGCTCCCCTGACACGCTCACGTCAGCAGATTGTACACACTGACACAAATAAGCGCTCCGAACATCTTTAACACTGTTTTCTCATCATATTTTATATTCTAAGACATTTTCACATCACTCGCAGTGCACTTTCTCCACACCATTCATACTTTTTAGTCATTATTTTCTTCTTTTTCTTCTTCGGCAGGAACTGAGGATATTTTGTGACAGCCTGATAGTGCTTTAAAGAGGAACTATACAGGATTTGTAGCTTAAAGGGATAGTTCAGCATTTTGGCAAATTGGTCCATTGCCATAATCACTATAGTCATAGCTGTAGGTTCGTTACTTTTAATTGTCGGTGCAAGCCGTTTTTAGAACGGTGGAGCAGAGCCGCAAGGTGCTCAGAGCTACGTTACGGAGGCTAATGTGATTTCTTGGTTTCCCTCATCAAACTCATCAAATACACAATCCAACAACTCCAAACCGAGAGACAGAGTTGTTTTCGAGGCAAATGCAGAGACTGCTTGCCGAAAAACTGCCCCCGACAGGAATGCGCATCAGCGGGTTTGCACGAATTTACCTCGAAAACAATTCTGTCTCGTAACGTTCCGTTAACTCATAGCGTGGTGAATGTGCAGGTCACAACTTGTCCTCGAGAGCATTTTGGAGTTGTTGGATTGTGTATTTGATGAGTTAGATGAGGGAAACTAAGAAAAGGATTATGGCAATGAGCCAATTTGGCAAAATGTTGAACTATCCCTTTAACTTTGCTACATTTTTACCTTAATTCAACAGCTTTGGAGGAACTGTGATGGTTTAATAAATGACTCAACTTGTTCCAGACAGAATGGAGGCTCTCTGCCTTCCACCTAGCATCTCTTGGCTGAATTACAACTTTGCAAGATCAGAGCCTCCGCCCCGGTGTCCCAGCTCATAACCCGTAATCTCTGTTTACGACAGATAAGACTACACAAATATACACATGGTAACATCGTATATGATATAGTATAACGGTATCTATGCTCTATTGAATGCTTTCTCAACGGCTTTGTTGTAAACAAATGCACATGGCCAGGAGGAGGGTTAGCAATGCAGAAGAGTGATCATTTACTCACCCAGAGGCTGCATTCCGCTGCCCTGTAGACTCGCATTATGTAGATATACGCTGGATCGAATTTCGTCGGAACGACTTGTAGTTATCTGGGTGAGTAAATGATTGTATTTTTATGCTAGAAATAAGGTCCAGATTGTGAAAAACATTTCCCCTTTAAGTCTCACAAAACTTTGTTCACACGTCAGGACTGGTTAAATATGTATGTCCTTTAGGGCACACATAGATAGACGGGCCTTAATGCCTCCACAGCCCCTCCTGGACCAGGCTATGAAGCCTCTGCAGCAGGGTTGTTTTGTATTAGGTGGATGAAAATCAGGCTCATAGACCATGTCCAGATGCACAGAAAAACCTCTGGCAGCTCATCTAAAACAAACAGGAAGGAAGTTAGCCATTTTGAATTGAATGTGTAGTTTTGGTGCCATTTACTGACCTCATACTTTTAGTGACTCTTTCTGGGGACTTTGTCCAATCAACTTCATATTTGGTGAACCTCATCTTACGACCTTTGTGATTAAAGTTTGTACAAAACTTGTCTTTGTCTAAGAGCATGGCCGTGGCGCCGCAGCAGTTTCCGATGATTTGTCATAAGAATTTAAATCACTCTCACTCCACCACACGTTGTCCAAACAGCCTCCAACCGTCTGTGTTTGATAAGAACCGAGTCCTGAATGCAGCGATGTGTGAATATTCAGTCTTACTCAGCGCTGCAGGGCAAAGGAGAGCGAGGGCCTGTTCTTCCTCTCTTCTCTCTCTCTGCGTTTTCTTCCCTTCTTCCTCATCATGAGTGTGTCACAGTTGTGAAATCCCTGGCACAGACAGACGCTTTCCACTCTGACTCAAACAGTGATAATGAGATTTGGATGAACAAAAAAAAAACAATGGACGTCAAGAAACTAAGCTCGAGGATGGATGAGGAGATATCTGTATAAGACTGTGGGTGGTTTTCAAAAAGAAAGCCAGAGGAATTCAGGCCTGTAACAGTTTTTGTTGGAATTCTGATTATATCTGGATTTCCTATTACTATCCAGCTCTGTTTCTAATGTGTGGGACAACACATGAGAACTGCATCCAAACTTTTTGTTTCTCATACACTACTCTGACTCGGCCTATCAGATAGCAAAATGAATAGGCTATAAAAGTGACATCAGAACCTCTCAGGTAACACTCCTGGCAGGAGTTTAGTTATTTGAGACAGTCAATTATGGACACGTTGATATGACTAAGATCATAAAGTAGTGGTTGCCAAATAGCGGCCTGTGAACCAAGCACAGCCCTCCAAAAAAAAAAAAAAAAAAATTGGCCTTCCAAGTTTTCCCTTTTATAGCTTACAACAAAGCCTTTACATCATTTCTCAGAAATCCATTGTAGGTGTCAATGCACAGATGAAGCTTTAAAACATCTAATAAAAGGCAATAGATTGCTGGCAGAACAACAATCCTTTCATTCAACCATAAATCCAACTGTGTGTTTGTGTGTGTTTTCAGTGACAGTGGTAAAGTGAAGCTACACCCCAGTTTGTTCTTGCTGCTGCTGGTGCTGAGCCGGCTCTACCCCTCTCCTATGGATGGATCCTCTTCACCTCTGGGACTCACACCCTTCATGCCCTTCATCATGAGGTGGGTGTCAATGCTGCACACACTCACACATACACTGTACATACGCAGTCGCACGTGCATCGTACATGTTCCATATACAGTGAGAATGAAATTTAGGAACTGTGAAATCAAAAATATATCATTCTTGAAGACAATTTATTAAAGGGACATTGTGTAACTTCTCCTGTTATCTATTCACGAAAATTGATTATTTCGTTCAAAAGTATGTTTTTCATTAATCAGTAATCCCCCCCATCAACAAACTGAAGTGTTCCTTTCAGCTCTGAATTTGCCGTTCATATCATTCATATCTACACGGAGCGGGTAAGCTCGGTGCTGGCTGCCATGTGGTGTCGCCATGTTTTTACGTTCAGTGGCAGCGTGACGGTAGGAAACCACGGAAACTCAGCGGAGACACCGGAGCTGTCGGCTCAGGTGGAGGTGGCGTCTGTGAAAAGTCACCGCGGTAACGCAGTGAGGAGGAATGGAGCGTTACACTGATGCTGCATTCACCTGCAGTCGGGCAGACGGCTGTCGGTAACAAACCAGATGTCACTTTAGTCACAGAAGTGGAGAGAAAGCCGGTAAAACGTGGGTCATGACATCACCATGACAACATATTGTCAAGTGCAGCGGCTGCCGTCCGGCTGCCGTCTGCCGTCTGCCCAATTTCACGTGAATGCAGAATGAAAAATACAATTGAGTTGCTTGCGATATACAACACAGGAACAGGAAAAAAAACTAAATGATCAGTACCTGTCATGGCTCATGTTAGCTCCTATGTAAGGAGTGGGTTTGAATAACCTCTTTACTCCATCCTGTTACCATCCATCTGCCAGCTCCCTCTCTTTCCTCCTTAAAGAAGTGACGCGTCTTTGAAGAAGACCTTCATTTCCTAACTGCACCATTGAACCATGCAGAGATGTTCATGCTGTATGTGATCCATCAGCACATCCTCCCTCATGTCATCTCCGTCCATGTTTTTCCAGTCAGCTTATATAAACATTCACAAAAAAAGAGAACAGTAAAAGAAGGGAGTCTCACACGTTCCCTCTCAGCCATGATAAACCCTCTCCAACAACACTTCTTTGAACCACACCTCAAGTATAGAACAAAACACAGTCACTGAGACAAAACACCTGCAGTCTAAACATGAGCGTGTATCTTTTTGCACAGGTGTCTCTGCATCCTTCATGTTGTCCCCCATCACAGTGTCCCAAATCCTGATTATATTGTCCACTCAGCAGCGAAAAACAAGATATACGATTCTGTGTAATTCTATGTTGTGTTCTCAGACAAAACACCTGTCTAGTTTGAGTTGGGCTCTTCAGGGATTTGTTTTGCTATTTGTGCTGTCTCTTGTCGCAGCGGTTGATTAGATTATGACTGGTTTTTATCTGAATCCTCCCAGTGTTTACCGCTGCGTAAACCTCACAGACCACTGGGAAACTGTGGTCGCAGCCTTCGCTTTTTACATTCCTCATATGGAGAAATCTCTAAATATTATTGGAACATGTTCATCTACATGTACTGTACTCACACATCAAGTGAGGGCCTTCACTGATTGAGTGTGCATCAGAGAGGACACATGGTGGTTACACACTCCCTGGAAATTTAAAATACGTTGCGTCATGTGTTTAGAGAAGCCTTTACATGTGTTTGTGAGGGAGGAGGTGGAGGGTTAGGCTACGACCTTGAGGTTGGAATTCTTACGGACAGTTTAGATAACAGCACTTGAGCGTGGGTGTTGTTCAGATGTGTATGTGGCAGATATTAGTTTGTAGTCTGGTTGATATATCAGTGAAATGTCTGCTTGCTGCTCCATTAGCAGTACGTTTAACTGTTAAAGGGATAGTTCGACATTTTGGCAAATTTGAATCTGCTTTGAGTGTTTATGAGAGTGTCAACAACATCACATGGACACATGTTACGATACAAGTTTGTATTATTTTTGCGTAAAATCATAATTTAACTGATTTAAAGTTCAATTTTGACAAATTCTCCTCTCACCATAATCCCTGTAGTCATAGCAGTAGGTTCATTACCTTTAATTATCGGTGCATGTTGTTTTGAGATCAGCGGGGCAGAGACGTGAGCTGCTCAGTGAACACAATGGAGGTGAATGGTACAGGTCCCCTGTCCCTCATCAAACTCACAAGTTGTGACCTGCACATTCACCACGCTGTGAAATAATCACGTAACATTACGAGCCGCAGTTGTTTTCGAGGCAAATGTGTAACTGGAACTACATTCCAGACATGGCTGCTGGGCGGTGTGATTTCAAAAGCGCAAGTAGTTCCAAGTATTTGCTTCGTGTGTCGTAATGTTACAAAATTACCCATGATTATTTCATAGCGTGGTGAATGTGCAGGTCACAACTTGTGAGTTTGATGAGGGACAGGGGACCTGTACCATTCACCTCCATTGTGTTCACTGAGCAGCTCACGTCTCTGCCCCGCAGATCTCAAAACAACATGCACCGATAATTAAAGGTAATGAACCTACTGCTGTGACTATAGGGATAATGGCAATAGGAGAATTTTCCAAAATGTTGAACTATCCCTTTAAGCCACATGATCATTGTTTCTCAACAGTTAGAATCTAGCAGCATGACTTTATGGATGGTTGCTTGTATGGTTCACCACCTCAGCCAAAAGGAAACCATTAGGGCTATTACGGTGTCGCAACAAGTTGATGGATTGCCACAAATTGTGTTACGCACATTCAGTGCTCCTCAGGATGCAGGTTTTCTGCCTGCGTAGCCAGAGCCCAATGACATGCCTGGCCTAAGTTGACCTGCCCCCTGGGCCAATGCATCCAGGCATATGGGGCAGTTGAGAAAACCTGGACTTTTTTTTCCCACCAAATCTGCGATTCAGTGACATTTCTAAGCGATTCTTTAAGGAATATGAGTATCGATCGGCTGTCTGAGTCTCTGTCAGAGAAGGCATGCAGTGCACACATCCACACAAATGAAGGCCACATGTTGGAGATGCTAAATATAGCTCAGCCCTCACTTCTTTGGCTACAGCCATGTTTCTCGACTCTACAGCCCCCCTCATCTCCCATCCCATCTAACCCGGGCATGTGTGGACGTGTCTGATGAGGTTAGTGACTGTCAGCCCCCTCCAGCTCCTCTGTCTACGATGTGAGCCACCACCTCCAAGCATTCAATGTAGCTTAGCTTGGCTGCTCTTCTGTAAACAGGACAGAGCATTGTGCCTAATTATTCTTCCTCCGCTACAAGTGAACAGGAGTGGGCTCAGACTTTGAACTGTTATCTTTCTACCCTCCTTTCTCCCTGCAAGAACTTTCACATTCCTTTGCTTCCTGACCTCTGCATGCGTCACACCTGCACAGCTAATGAAGTGAATGATGAGGATGATGATGATGACGACAAAGAGGAGGATTTGACGAGGCACATTTATTTTAATAAATGATGGCTGCTTCGTTCCTGCCTTCAACATCTTCGTATCTGCAGAACAGTCGGTCTTATCTGCTCCAGTCTCTTTCTCCTTCACTGTCCACCTACATGTTCAAACCTCTGAATGCCTGTGTAGTGATTTATGTCCTGTGATATCCAGTCCAGGCATCTCCTCACCCTCCTTCCCTCCCTGCCTTACTCCTTCCCTTTCCCGTCCTCACTGTCTCATATCTCATTTCTTTTCAAAGGGCA
Source organism: Trachurus japonicus (assembly GCF_045865225.1). Taxonomy (NCBI): domain Eukaryota; kingdom Metazoa; phylum Chordata; class Actinopteri; order Carangiformes; family Carangidae; genus Trachurus; species Trachurus japonicus. The sequence continues at coordinate 26,400,793 of NC_140921.1, read as the reverse complement.
CAGTTATGCCCATAAACTTAAGTGAGGCTTCGGGAGGGCCCACTGTCATTTCCTTCCCAAAAGAGATGGTGTATATTTCTGCTCCATGCTTATGTTATTATTCATTTGCTGGCTCACAGTGGACAATGACTCACCGTATGATGTAATGAAATTCAAAATGTCAACTGATACTGTACCTTGTGTGGCAATCCGTGCCCACCAGCGTTTATATAACTCACAGTTGTCCATATTTTTTGTCTAAGTAGGCAAGTTTCTGAAGAAAAGAGAGTTGCTTCAAAAAGAGTTCCTTGGGGGCAAGTATTGATTTAGTCAAAAAGATAGATAGAAATACTTTATTTATTTAATCCCCGAGGGGAAAACGGGCCCAAACTTGTACTGTACATGCCACAATTCCTGTTTCACTATACAGTCTATACTACAGACTGTATTTTTTTCTTTGTATTATTTTTTGCTTATATTGAGTATTTTTATATTGTGATGTGGTATTGCTGAATATTGCCATCTTAAATCTATTGCGCATTTATACTTCTCTGGATAATTGTGTCAGGTTTAAAGGAGACATATTATGTCCATTTTCCACAAGTTAAAATAGTTCCCAGGTGTCTTAAAGACATGTCTGTGACATACTTCGGTCAAAATACCCCAAGCATCAAACATCACAGCTCTTTTCATCCTCTCAAAACAGCCCTGTTCAGAACGGCTGGTTTCAGTGCCTGTCCCTTTAAATGTAAATGAACCACTGCTTGCCCTGCCTGGTACCAGGTAGGGGTGGGATTATGCAAATTCGAAAACTAATTTCATCACTTTTTTTGTCAATTCTCACATTTTGGAGGCTGGAAGGCCAGACAAACACCTGTGTATGTTATGTATGTATGCTTCAAAAAGTTAAGTTAATCACTTAAAGGTCCAGTGTGTAAAATGGTGACATCCAGCATTCAGATTCTAGATTGCTGCACTCACCCCTCCTGTCGGCGAAGTCACGGTGGTGACACTCTCTAAAGCAAGACCCTTGCTATATACAAAAATAAGTATAAGGCTACAAAAACCAAAACAATTTTATTTTATAGCGATTATAGACTTACACACAAATATATTCATGGGTAGTATATTCAGATTTTGCCAATAAACCTTGACAACTATTACAGACTTGACCTTTAATCCATAAACAGAAATGAGACTATTTGAAGTTTTGGTTAAAAAGTAGGATAGTGATGAGTGAGTGAAGAAAAGGGATTACAATTATATCACCGCTTAACTTCCTAACTTACCCACATTCTTCAATGACAGACTCTGATGCTTCGGCTTGTTTAGCTAACACGCTACAGTCTCTGCAGAGGAAACTACTCTCCCAGTCGTTCCAAATGAGCCCCAGATGAGTCTGGTCCACGCCAGTCAACAGTCTGTCTCCTGACCCCATGGGGGACAGCCCTGTTTCTAAAATTACACCCCTCCAAACTGTCATTTCCTTTTGCAAAAGTTTCAATGGGACAAATTAGCACAGATAGTTAACATGTGGGCCCCATATGGTGGCTTGGGGGGGAGGGGGAGGGGGTAGAAAGTGAGGGGGGGGAACATGGATTTTGGTCATTAGGCATGTTTGTGTGTGGATGTGTGAGTGTCAGTGAACACAAATTCACGTGTTCAGGCGTGTAGACCTCAGGAATGCAAGCTGTCTCTGTTTGATACAGGCTCTTTGGCTGCCTGTCTGGCTATAGGTGTGGGGGTGGGGGGGCTGTGGGGGAGGGGGGCATGCTCTGAGCAGGTGGAAAAGCATTTGTTGACAGTTGACTGGTTGCTCCAAACAGCCCTCTCTTTGTTCTAAGTCCATATAAACGTCTAGTCCCTTGTCTTTTTTATTTTTTATATCCTAAACACAATGATTGTAATTTGCAAGCAGTTAGCGTCTTGTTCCTCTGCCTCACTTTTACTGACTTTTTCTGGACAGATCAGTTTGCATCTTTAAAACTTGTCTGGCCGTCCTTCATACCGAAGCCAAAAAAGCCAGCTTCCTTTTCATCTCTGCATACCACTGTAGTGATGGATAGGTGTTTCACATTTCTCTGGAGCCTTCTGCTGTACTTTCCACAGTGGAGCTGAGCCACTTGTTTGGCCTCCACAGCCCGCTATACAGACCCCATAAACATCTCTCCGGCCCTTTGACTTTTGCTCTGCATGCGTGGATGTGTGAGTGTGTATGTGTGTGTGCCTGTGCTATGTATTCAAGGCATGCTCCCTATACATGCGAAGACCCAGTTGTTGTCCTCAGCTGAGACTCCCAGGCAGTGCTGTGTGTTCCTCTCTGCTGTACACAGACATAATTACAGTTTTAACCCACAGCAACTGTAACTGACATGCCAATGATGGCCATCCATTTGTTACCCCTCTGTTAGACTCTGCTGTTTATTTCTCCTGAAGGCAACTTGGAAACTCAATTAAAGTTTTTAGGTGTTTCTGGTAGGGCTGCTTTTCTCCCGATTCGATTCTTCTACGATGCTTTGGATGGTGATTCTATTTAAATTGCGATTCTACGATATTGCCGATTTCTCAATTTTTAGTCTGCATTTTTAACATTTATCTGCACACAAATACTGTAGGAGCCTATAAATTAACATACTCCATTATAAAGTGAACTTAAACCCTTTTCAAAACCTGTACTCTCTGTATGTAAAAAAGGCTAACAAATGCACATTGCACAATATTTAAAAATAAATAAATAAATGTAAAAAAATCACACACAAAAAAAAGTTTTTTCAACAAAAAAAAAATCGATTTTTGGAAAAAAAAAGATATTGCGATATTTATGTGAATCGATTTTTTCTCCCACCCCTAGTTTCTGGTGTCGTTCAGGATTCTGGTGAAGATGGTTCAGCTGCCGTCAGCGCAGCACTTCCTGATCCAAGAACAGTGACAGTCATGTTAGGTTAAATGTTATGTTAGTTATGGTGATGGACTATATATAGCTACTATATGGGAGAGAGAGAGAGAGAGCTTTTCTAGTCATGTAGACAACTCAGTGCTTTACACTGTTTGTCAAATTCACTCTTTCACACACACATACACTCATACAGCTGTTTGCAGACAGGCTTTTTGGAAGCTAATCATTCACATATATTCACACATTGACACATCCGATGGGTTCAGTGTCTTGCCCAAGGGTACTTCGACATGTTGACTGGAGGAGCCAGGAGTCAAACCAGTGGTAGTTTGCTTCTGGTGTCAGCTTTGTCAAAGTCTGAATCTCACTTGACTCCTCAGCAACAACAGCAGGATTGGTGCTCGTCTTGTATTTACAGGCCAGACGTATATAGTACACACCCTTGTTTTTTCCATATTCCATGTATAAACAGTTTTCTTGTCTGTATATAACATCTATTGCGCGTGAGAGATCGCTCCTCTGTCTCTCACCCTGAGGTTCCTCCTGTTTTTCCTCAGTGGATGTGAGGGTCTAAGGACAGAGGATGTTATGATGCTGTGTAAAGCCCTTTGAGACAAACTGTTTGTAAAATGGGCTACAGTATACAATAAGCTTGCCTTACCTTAGTAGTCCTACTTCTTCTGGGCTAGTGACTCAGTATGAGGAGATGATGTGACAGGCTTGGGCCAGCATGCTTATCTTATTTCAGTAGTAGAAGAGAAGTGACAGAAATAGGGGGTTGCGTTTCACCTTCCAAGGTTTATCCGAGACTGGAAAGTAAACAACTATCATACAAATAGCTCCTTCAACGGCACGATGTATTAAACTTCAAAATGTCTGACTTTTTTGTGTCCAAGTGGTAGTATCACCAGCAGCAGACAATAGTATGCAGATTATTTTAAAGGTACTTTGTGTAGGAATTACTCCCATCTAGCGTTGCGGTTGTATATCGCAAGCAACACAATCGTATTTTTCATGCTGCATTCACGTGAAATTGGGCAGACGGACGACAGCCGCTGCACTTGACAATATGTTGTCATGGCGATGTCGTATTGTTTACCTGACCCACGTTTTACCGGCTTTCTCTCCACTTCTGTGACTAAAATGACATCTGGTTTGTTACCGACGGCCGTCTGCCCGACTGCAGGTGAATGCAGCATCAGTGTAACGCTCCATTCCTCCTCACTGCGTTACCGCGGTGACCTGAGCCGACAGCTCCGGTGTCTCCGCGGTAACGCTCCATTCCTCCTCACTGCGTTACCGCGGTGACCTGAGCCGACAGCTCCGGTGTCTCCGCTGAGTTTCCGTGGTTTCCTACCGTCACGCTGCCACTGAACGTAAAAACATGGCGACACCACATGTCAGCCAGCACCGAGCTTACCCGCTCCATGTAGATATGAATGATATGAACGGCAAATTCAGAGCTGAAAGGAACACTTCAGTTTGTTGATGGGGGGGATTACTGATTAATGAAAAACAGACTTTTGAACGAAATAATCGATTTTCGTGAATAGATAACAGGAGAAGTTACACAATGTCCCTTTAAGTTATAGTGTCGAGTCAGAGAATATAGAATTTCCTTGGGAATCATCTGGTTTGCAAACTTTGTTCTAAGGAAACAAAGTTTGAATACAGCAGCAATGTTAAAAAATGTAAAGAAGAACTTGTTGGATTTCCTTCTTGATTCAGTAGCAGGCACTCTTACTCTGCCCCTCACCATCTATCTCACTGTCTCATTCAGGTCTTGGTCATGTCCTTCCCTCATATTAGCGGTGGCGGTGTTATGACACTGGAGATGGAAAGACTATCAGCTTGTAAACAAGGTTAATTTTAGCCCGCTCTCAGGGTGACTGGCCACATTCCCCATCGCCAGCGAATACTGTAAATGACCATGTGTGTGATACAGACATCTTTGTGTCGGTCATCTGCTGCCTTGTTAAGCTGTTAAGGTTCAAGGTTTTTGCCAGACGGAGTGAGGGAGGAAGACGGCCATGTTACGTAACATACGCTTTAAAATAGCAACCAACTGTTTGAAAGTGAATAAAGCATGGCTCATGATTCCTAACTCCAGAATTTATTCATAACATCATGTGAGAGGAGAACAAAATAATCATGGAAAAGAATGATGCTAATCGGCAGAGTAATTACAGTATATTAGTTTTCATAACAAAGTTACAGAGGTGAAATAAATTGAACTCAACATACAATAACAATCCATGACTTGTGATAATGGGTAACCTTATTACTTCCTCCACTGACTCGGTGCTCATGTTATGTAATATAATGAAAGACCAAAAGGTTATGGTAGCAGTGTAGCCATGATTGTAATAACTGTCAGTGACAGTAATGTTTCCTGTGTGTTCTGCAGATGTGGCCGTTCTGCGGTGTATAGGACCAGAGAGATGGCGGCTCGGGCTCTCGTCCCCTTCGTGCTGGTCACTCAGGTCCCGTCCACAGTGCACTCTTTACTGCAGGAGCTGCCCTCGGAGCCAGGACCCGGAATCCTACACAACCACATCCATGGGACTTTGTTGCAGGTCTGAACTCACGCGCGTCAACATGAAACAAAAACACTGACAATTACATAGTCATGCCAGGGGTTGCATTGCGATGATGTGCTTTGAATTTATTGTCCTACAAAATGATCATGTGACAGAACATGTTGAAACTCAACATTAATCAGGTGTGAGAAGTTGAGGATTTATGATATATTAGGAAATGTCAGCATCTCCAGTTTCATGAAGCATTTTTCATTTTTTCTTATAAAATACTTGGAGCTACATTTCTTGTATGAAAAGTGAATTAAGTATATTTTTTAAACTCAAGACATGATAGTATTTCCACTTGTTTTCATAAGATATCCTCCACACAGAGTTTATTGTCTTCTGCAGATACACTGGGGTAAAACAACATTTTTGTTGGTTTGTCCCGAAGGAAGAAAACACACATGTTGAATCAAGTCATTATCAGACAGTTTTTGTGTAGTCTGGTCCCGACATCAACTACAAACACACGTTCCAGGGGCTTGTTTATGAGATGCATTCATTTCTAAGCTATTTCTATCTATTACCACCATGATCTGTTTTTATGATGCACATGGCATGAGTCAGTCAACAACAGCAGGCTGAGAAACTCCATCAGCTCTTCATCTAACACCTCACTGTGGCTGCTCCTACCATTTCTATTTCTATCTACAATATTACAAACTGATCGACTGGCAGAAAGTGATGGAAATGAACACTGTCATGTTGTGTTCTTCTGCCTTTTCTGTCACTCCCTCACAATAGCAGTCTGGTGTAAATAGGTAAATCTTTATATGTGAAGCTGCAGCAGATGGAAATGTTAGGTTTGTATGAGCAGGAACATGATAGATAATTTCTCTGAGAATGTTTTCCACAGTGCATGATAATGAAAATACTGCAATACGTCCATTGATGAGCCAATGGCTCATCACCTTTGTGTTGCCTCATTCTTACATTTCTCATCCTACCATTATTATCAATATAAGTTGCAATTCAAAATTAATGTTTATTTAATTAATTGTGTATTTGGTAATAATCTCTGACTGTTGTGAAATTGTCCATCTGCATTAGGTGTGTACAGCCAGTGCACTATTTGTATTCGGATTCGGATTCAGGCTTTTAAAAAAAAAACTTTGGATTCGTATTCAGGAAGAAACCGGAAGTGGACGCACTGACTTCAGCCGAGCTAGTGCTACACCGAGCTAGCTGGCTAACTTCCGCTTTAGCTCTTGGCTAACTAGAACGGGAATAAAATAATTTAATCGTGCGGCTCTTCTAGACTTTCCAAACGTAATCCGTCTGAATGGATCAAATTCTGGTAGTGAAACGAGTCGTTTCACGGGGGTTGTGACACTCAAAAATAAATTATCCACCGTTTTATAGCTGCTTCTTTTCCCATTATTGTCTATGAGAAAAATGCTAAGTTGGAAGAATCGGTGAGCACTTCCTGTCTATTGTAATGCAATGCATGCAGGGAGTTGCTGTTTCTTAGCAATCCTAACGTGAACTAGACACAAATAAAACAGGGTGGCTCCGGTGGCGGCAGCCGGCAGTGCTGCCTGCTCGTGTTTGGCGCTCTTCTCGTGTTGAGGCGCCACCTACTGTGTTGGAGTGTGAACCAGAATCACCTGGTTATGTGCTGTTGCTGATCCAAACGTTTCTTTTTCTTTAGAAAAAAGCTCCTGAATAATGAGGAGAAACTTCAGACAGCAAAACTATTCGAGATCAAAGCATTATTTGTGTACTTCCGAATACGCATTCGGGTTCGGGTACACCCCTAATCTGTATCTCCAGGATGTAAAGCTTTCCCAGCTGCTAGAATCAGCTCTGTACTGGTTTTAGTGTAGTGAATGTAGTAGTATCTTGGAAATCTTCACAACTGGTTTTCAGAGACTTTATCTCTAATATAAAATCCAGCCAAAGCAGTTACTGGAAATATGCCCAATAATTTAACCCTCACAATTTACAAGTACACAACACACACACACATCCTCATGTCAGTCCCACACACAGAGCCTATCCAGACAAGGCGGTTATCGCAGGGTAAATACCAGTGTTCAGTTCTGTCATCACACTCTGACAAACACAACCAAACAGTCTGCTGGTAATATCAACACACCCAGAGGAAAAAGGGGGGATGGGGGGTTTCCCCGGCCTTTTATTGAACAACGCTGCCGGGGTCAGTGAGAGAGAGCTGGGAGCACGGAGCCGTAGGACCCAGGCAGAGGAACCAGAGCTGCACCATCTCCTCAGAGTTTGATGGAGCACTTGTGGTTTGATGTGAGTCTGGACTGCAGGGAGGTCCTGCTGCAGGATGAAGGAAGGCATTCTGAGGAGGGGAGTGGGAGGGAAAGTCGGCCTCTTAACGGCTTAGAGGAGATTTCAGGAGGAGAATGGATCTTAGTTTTTTTTTTTTTTTCCTGTCATGGACGCAATGTGTGGAGCTTCCCCAGATGTCTCCTGATCCGCTTCTGCCTCGGTCTCTTCTTGTCCATCCCCGTCTATTTCCTCTGCACCTCTGTTTCTCTGCTTTCTGTCTCTCCTTTTACAATCTCTTCCTCCATCTCTCCCGTCTCCTGTTCTATTTGCTCTCAGCTGTCGTTCTGTCTTTACATCTGTCCCACAGAATCAGATATGTCTCTTGTTCTGTGTCTTTTGGAATAGAATGTAATGAATGAAGCAGTCCTGTCAGGTGTCATGTGTGCCCCGTACCATAGCAGCATTGGAGATGCAACAAGATCCAGAAACTACTTAGATAAATAAAGATAAATTGACCTGTCATATAGGACACAGAAAAACAGTAAATCCTACTTGGGAAGCTTGAACCAGATGTACCAGAATGTAGATGATTAAAATGATAAATGATGACCACAAACGGATATGTTTGCATGTTTTACTAGTGATTACATGATTATTCCACCATTAATATCAACTAAAATAGGGCTGATGACTGTTTGTTTTTGCAGCATGGGACATATAACCTAACCAATAGGAGTCTTTGAATTGAACTCGGCATTCCTCCAAGCTCATAAGAAATGCATCTTTGTAGTTGTAACTCTTTTTTTAACCATCGAGAGGAGAGAATAGAGACGAACAAAACATCACACTCGCACAGTCACAAAAATGTCTGTATGTGATAGAGCACAGATGATGTCTGCAGCCGTCCTGAGACATTTCATTTCCTTTTTCCTTCCACCAGAAAGTACTCCAGACCATTAAACCTCACACACTGTTCAGCTTCACTGGACATCTGACTACAATCTCTCATATGACGGGCGTGGGCGTGTCGTCCACTAACCGGAAGGTCGGTGGTTTGATTCCCAGCTCCACCAGTCCACATGGCGAAGTGTCCTTGGGAAAGACACTGAACCCACACTTGTCCCCCGATGTGTGCATTGGGTGTGTGAATGTGTGAATGTGTAGCTTTCAAGTACTGTGTAAAGCGGTTTGATTGGTCCTAGAGACTAGAAAAGCGCTTTATAAGTGCAAGTCCATTTACCATTTGTTCCGATACTGAATTGGTGACGCTGATCTTGGTGCCAACCCTGTGACTGTGGTGACTGACATGTAGATTTCCTGTGTTACCAGGGTGAAGATTTGTGTGAAACATACAGTAATACAGTGGCAAGGAAAAGTATGTGAACCCTTAGGAATTTCGTTGTTTCCTGCATTAACTGGTCATTTAATGTGATCTGATCTACATCTAAGTCACAAGTAGGCTATAAACAAACACAATGTGCTTATTCTAATACCACACAAACAATTATAATATTCCATGTCTTTATTGAACATTTCCATTAAACATTCACAGAGCAGGTGGAAAAAGTCAGTGAACCCTTGGATTTAATAAGTGGTTGAACCTCAACCAAACGTTTCCTGTAGCTGCAGATCACAACTGATCAATACTCAGGATGAATTCTGGACCGTTGGTCCTGACAGAACTGCTTCAGCTCAGCCATGTTATTATAGGATATCTGATGTGAACAGCTCTCTGGAGGTCACTCACAGCTTCCCTGTTGGATTCAGGTCTGGTTCTCTGACTGGGCCGCTCCCAAAGGTGGAGTTTCTTTTGTTGCCACTCTAGATGATCTAGATAGTAGATTTACTTCCATGTTTAGGTTCATTGTCCTGCTGCATCACACAACTTCTACTGAGTTTCAGCTGGTGGAGCCACCCTGACATTATCCTCTAGGAAGCCTGGATAAACTCTGGATGAGGTCAAACTGTCCAGATCCTGAGGCAGCAAAGCCCCAAACCATGATGCTCCTCCACCGTACTTCACCTTTGATATGATGTTTACATGCTACTTTGCAGAGCCATTTTTACACCATATGTAGAAAAAATACTAACAATGAAATCTTAGTTTCATCAGTCCACAAAACATTTCGTTGTGGAGTGGCAAACAGGCCTGCAATGGAACGCAAAGCAATTAATGCAGGAAAATAGGAAATTCCAATTTGTTCACATACTTATGAGTTTAGACAAACACGCAAACAGCAACAGGACTGATTGGTGGAATCCTAGAACCACAAACTGACAGGCATCCTGAGAGTTTGTCTATATCTTCTGGCAGCATCTGTAACCAGGCTATAGATAGCAGGTGTGTAGGAAACTGGGTGGGGGTATTATGTAGATGATGGGGGCAGATATTTAAGGCGTGTTCAGCTGTGGGAAGAGGGTAGGAGCGTCACAGCAGGAGCCGGAGCTGTGTATGCAGGTGAAGCGGTCTAAACATAGCAGAAGAGTGATAGAGGTCTGCAGCGTACGTGTGGAGGGAAGCGTCACACATGGCTGCTGATGGGGCAGATAGCGGCTGTGTGTGTACAATCATCTGCACGTATGTGTATAAGAGGTCGAGATGTTTAGGCTTCAGTATAATGAACGAGAGAAAAGAGTGTGTGTGTGTGTTTTATTGTGTGTCTGAACATGAACACTACAGACTGGTTGTGTTTACACTGAGATGATGAGGACAAAGTGTTTAGCCCCGAGTGATATTTAAAGGGATAGTTCAACATTTTGGCAAATTGGCCCATTGCCATAATCGCTATAGTCATAGTAGTAGGTTTGTTACCTTTATTTTTCGGTGCAAGCAGTTTTTAGAATGGCGGAGCAGAGCCGTGAGCTGCTCAGAGCTACGCTACAGAGGCTAATGGGATTTCTTGGTTTCCCTCATCAAACTCATCAAATACACAATCCAACAACTCCAAAACGCTCTGGTGGACAAGTTGTGACCTGCACATTCACCACGCTATGAGATAATAACAGAGCGTTACCAGACAGAGTTGTTTTCAAGGCAAATGCAGAGACTGCTTGCTGAAATACTGTCCCTGAAGGTAACGCGCATCAGTGGTTTTGCATGTATTTACTTCAAAAACAGCTCCGTCTCGTAACATTCCGTTATTATCTCATAGTGTGGTGAATGTGCAGGTCACAACTTGTCCACCAGAGTGTTTTGGAGTTGTTGGATTGTGTATTTGATGAGTTTGATGAGGGAAACCAAGAAATCCCATTAGCCACCGTAGCGTAGCTCTGAGCAGCTCGCGGCTCTGCTCCGCCGTTCTAAAAACAGCTTGCACCAACAAATAAAGATAACAAACCTACTGCTATGACTATAGGCAATGGGCCAATTTGCCAAAATGTTGAACTATCCCTTTAATGTATGTAATAAGCGCGCATGTGCGTGTGTGTGTGTAACAGGTAGCAGATGTTTCTGCTGGAAGGAGAAATGACTTCCTCTGTTATCTGCAAAGAGCAACTGTTAGTGGGCAGAGCACAGAGCTGGGAACCATCAGAGTGACTGATGCAGACTGAGACTGTACCACCCCGACTTTCTCACACACAGTGAAGAAGTCCAGTAGCACACCCAAGAAAATGTTTCAGTCAACCTCCACTGGATTTTAATTTCTTGCAAACTCCTCTCTGTCATTGTGAACAGAGATTTGAGTCATAGCTGAATTGAAGAGTGTGAGTAAAACCCTTATTCCTGACCAACGCACACCCAGAATGTAGTGAAATATGGATACACTTTTTCACATTTGCCCTATTTTTACTTCGCTCAATGGGTGGTATGCATGTACATTTTGTTATAAAACTATTGGTATATTCTTATCATTTTTTTATTTTGTATGTTTGCATGACCTGACCCAACCCTGGATAAGAGGAGGAAGATGGATGGATGGATTAGTTTGCATGATTGATGTTTCTCAGGCTTTTTTTTCCAGCTCTTTTTTATTGATTTTCCTCATTTTGAACATAAAACATATCAGACACTACAGACAGAAGAAAGAAAGAAAAAAGATTATACATATATATGAACCCAAACATGTATACACTCTTCAAAGGTAAAAAAGTAAAAACAAAAACAAAACAAAAAAAAGAGACAGCAATAAAAAAATAAAAATAAAAATAAAAATAAAAAAATAATAAAAGTTATTTCCTTCTATTAGGAGTACTTCTCTAACTTGCCCTCAGACTATGTGTTCTGGTTAAGATAATCAATAAACGGTTGCCAAATTCTACAGAACTTTCTTTCCTGATTTTTCAGTAAGAATCTGATTTTCTCCAGCTCTAAATGCCTCATAACATCTGTCATAAGATTTGAATACCGTATTTCCTCTAATAGTAGCCGGTATCTATTTAATAGCCGGGTCTGTTATAATGGCCGGGGGCGTGGTTTACACGAACAAATAAAGGCCGGCCCCAAATACAGGCCGGGTCAATGGGAAAAAAACAAACAAACAGAAAAAACCTGAATTTCAGTCACTGTGGATGCACTGGTCTCAGGCGGCCAAACACGGATGCAGTAACCCACAAGTGCCAGCAGATGGCAGTAGCTAGATCTGAAGTGCCACATGAACCCACGCTTCAAGGAAACAGTCACTGACAACTCGACCGAAGAGAGCTTTAGCAGCATGGCGTGTCACTACCCGATTTGCGACGCTACCCGATCTGTGACAAAACTGGTCTGCGCATGCGCAGACCGGCCGCCATCTTGGACAGCTGCCTACGGCAACTCCACTTGGACAAACTTCATTTGGGCACTGCCCGATTTGCGTACATGCTTAAAGTTCTGTGAAATTAAAATACGGTACTGTAAAAATGATTAAAAAATAAAATAAAATAAAATAAAATAAAATAAAAACCGCGGAGGTCCGTCATAAGACAGCCGCGGCAGACTCGTTTATTCAGTGAGTGTTGTGGTAGTTGTGATTGTTTGTGGTTGTCATGGTGATGAGGCCGGCGAGAAAAGAGGACAGTAAACATTAAAAGTCCGCCTGTGTTCCTGTTTTCTGAGCATCAAGATCCAGACCACCACAACCAACCCTCAATTTACATTACTAATAAAGTATTTAAAAAAATAAATAAAAAGATAAACCGTCTCTGGCGACGCACATAGGGCAGTGATCCTAAGTCAATTCAACTAAGTTTGTCCAAGTGGAGTTGCCGTACGTGGCTTGTCACAGCTGTCACAAACTGAGCACGGTAACTGTCAAATTTGAGCACCAGCATGAAACAGAGGAAGAAATAATAGCCTCTCTCAAATATAAGCCGGTCTCCAATACAGGCCGGTTCCCCTGGGCAGCTAAAGTAAATAAAGGCCTCGGCCTCTATTAGAGGAAATACGGTAAGTTGGGGCTGCCTTTTGTTTCCAATTTAGTAATATCAATCTTGGCGCAAGTAGGCTGACGATGTGTCTCAGGCTTGATGTAGTTCCATTCCTGTTGTTCACATAAAGCCAACTAAGTGAAAGCAGACAATTTGGGAGGTCGAAAATCATATTCTTGTCTGAAGAAATCGTGACAGAAGAAAGCCTGAGGCCTCAGCTTCACTCCAGTTGGTACATGAAACCAACTTTAGAGTTATGTTTTTGTCAATTCTTTCATGGCTTTCAGAATATATTGCTGCTCTTTTTGTTGCATCACCTCTTGTCGTCGTCTTTCTCTGCTGTGGTTTAGTGTTCCCTGACTGGAGAATCAGCACCACCAGCTTTATTTCACTGACTTAACTCCTGATATCCACATCGCTGTAGGAAATGGAAAGAGGACATAGCAGACTAGGAGTCAAAGACATGTGTACACACTCTAGATCAGCTCAATTAAACTCTTTATCTAACTAACTAACTTTAAACACACTTTTGTCAGGGTGAAAATTTGAGTAAGTTAATGTTGGTTTGCCATTTTGAATTTTGTCTAATCATCATAATCAAATAAGACTCAGAGATGAATGACAGGACGACAGCAGCCTGGTTTGTCCTCTGAGTGGCCTCAGCAAGGACCTACTCTGTGAGAAAACATCTTAAAACACATTGGAATCACTTCCCTCACTCCAACATCCAAACCTCTTGGGGAACCAGAACGGCCTAATCAGCCTGTTGGACAGACCGGCACTAAACCAACCCGACACGCGCCAACAACAGCCGTAGGCCTCAAAGCCTGCTACAGGTATTAAACCTGCAGCTTGTGGTGGTTTGAGGAGGGGCAGCTTGGCAGATGTAATCCTTTGTGTATTTCCACAACAGAAGTTAAATGAGAGAGAGACTGAGAAGAGAAAGAGCCTTGAGAATTAGGATTATTGCTGTTTCTCTGGCAGCGGTGATGTTCGGTGTTGTTTTCCCCACATGCATTCTTTCCCGCCATCTTCCAGCTATTTTCCTTTGGTCCGCTGGTCACGCCTGCTGCCTCTGGCCAGTGGTCTGCCTCGGAGCTCTGAGAAAACCTAAAGCGTTGAACCAGTGAATGCCTGAAAAGCCTTCATATCAAAAGCCTTCTTTTAATACCACAGAGGACTGATCTGATTGGGACAGAATCCCAGGTGCTTGATTCTGGTCTCAGACGTTAACCCTGAAGTTGCAAGAGCGGCCACACCAGGGAGTGTCCTCTGTAGTGTGATAATAATCACTGATCGATAGTAACACAACTTCAGGGTCAACCACTCTGTGTAATGGAGATTTATAGACCGAATCGCCTTGTTGTTTACATTCTACTTCCGGGTAGAAAACCAGCACGTAATTTGAATGAGATCAATAGTAAAGAACGAGAGTTTAGATCATATTTTTCACGCTCTATCACTGTTTAGACACATCTGAAATGATTGAAGAAACATTACTATTTCTGTGTGTGTGTTTTGTGTTGCTATGTGTTGTATTTATTCAGTTTGGGGGAGTCACAGTGTCTAGAAAGCATCAGTGGCTCAGCTGTACAGGGACAGCTAACGGCGGTAGCAAGGCTAACATCAGGACGTCAGCTGTTAAAACCCTCCCGTTGTCGGACACAACATGAAACTACTCCAGTTAGCTCAGTCATGTTGTAACTAAGATATCCACTGGAGAAAATATTTTTTCATGGACCGTTTATTGAGTCACTGAGTTATTAAAGTTAAACAGCTAACTGTTAGCCCGGCTAATCTATGATAACCATGACTAATTATAAAAATGTGCACACACAAATAGTAATGTTTGTCCAATCATTGGTTTTATAGACTTTACAAACATCAGATTACTCTAAACGGCGATATAGTGACATGAAAAATTAGATATACTGTATACAGCGAAACTCTCGTCCGTCACTATTGTTCTCATGCTGGTTTTCTACCCGGAAGTAGTTGTAAACAACAAGGCGATTCGTCCTATACATTGTTGTCCTCTGACATTTGTTGTGACATATGGGCTTCTCCATATTCTCACCTCATCATAGTTAAAGTTAAAGATACTTTATTAATCCTTTGCAGGAAATTACAATGTTACCAGCAGCAGAAGACAACACAAGACCACAAACACGCATCATGCACAAAAATACACAAAACACAATATTATCTTGCCATTCATTCTCAGCCTGAATGAATTATTATTAAGATCAAAATAGAAAATTATCAATCTGATTTGAACATTTGAAACCCCTGTTCCACCAGATCTTGCAGACTATTGCAGCTTCTCTTCAATGTCTTTACAAAATCAAGAAACCCAAAAAACTAAATTCATTTATCTCACTATGGGATGTCCCCAGGGTTTTCAACCACATTTCACAGTGGAAATCACAGAGTCTGCTTCTAGGCCGAGGTCACATGATGAACTGAGCCAACTCTATCCTTTATCCTATAATAAAGATTGTCATTATTTTATAAAATGAATATTCAACTTTTTAAAAAAAATACTTTTAAAGTAATTATTGAAAATGGAGCCAAATATCCCGATTAGAATCGGTTAAGATGTCCAAACCGAATGGAAACGCTCCATATAAACAGCTCAATCAGAATAAACTTAAACCGAAAGAAATGAAAATTGTGTCATGTCAACAGTGAAAATGAATGTTGTCTGGTTCCGTTCTTTCTGCGCATGCTCCATGCCAATGTAAATGTGTAGTGACGTTTCTTTACTTGCAAATGCTTGAATGTCAAAACTATGAACAGCTACTGAGCTGATCAGACCATAGATCTCCATATTTGATCAGTCGTAGGATGTTTTGATTTCTGAGTTCTCAACAGGCCTGAAAATTTATATCCAACCAGACTGGACCCGCGGATGTTGAAGCTCAGACCCAACGCAGCTCACTAGCAATAATTCCCGGCCTGAACCCAGCCAGACTCGGCCAAAGGAAAAAAAAGAGGAAAAATGAGCTGAGTCATTTCTATATAATTTTGCCAACTGAACCAGCTTCGTCTTGCTGGGTTGTTCTGGTCAGACCGGCCCGTTAAGAACACTCACCACACAGCTGTCCGTTCTGAATAAATGCAGTGGCTCATGTAAACACCCGATCGGATTACAGTAGATCATATCACATGTGAACAGTTAAAGCAGATATCAGTGGCACGGCCGTTTCGGCTAATGCTGTGTTCAAGGCAGGCTTTTGAAACCGTAAGTTACAGCTTCAAGTCACAACTACGACTTGGTAGCGTTCCAGGTAACCCGTAGCTCGTGTTTTTACCGTCCTGTTGTCTGTGAAAGTTCCCTATAACGGCCACTCGTAACTTCCGACCCGTGAACTCGTACCAGATCGAACTGGTATGACTTCACAGGAAGGAAAAACACAAAGTACGAGTTTCCTTGAACGCACCATGAGTTAGCAGCCCCCGCCCTTGTCAGGCATCAATTGGTCCTCGTGCTACGTCACCACATTCACGCGCATCCCTTGGCTGCACACACAGCCCTTCATGCCGTTCTCTCCCCTCATTGGATAACACTTGTATCCCACAAGGAAAATTTTCTCCTCGGGTTACAGCAGAGCAGAGTGACGGAGAGACTCGTGTTTAGGCTGAAATACTTCATGTAAGTGATTGCTGACGGAAAATAGGACTATTTAGGACTTATATTAACAAAAACATTCCACTGATATCTGCTTTAATCATAAAGATTCCGAATTAATTCAATCAGAAAGAGGAAAAAACATTCACGTAAACCCACCAAAATGATATATGGTCAAGAAGATCATATAGTAGGCTGCTGGTGATGCACTGGGTTTAAACTGTTAAAGTGAGAGTGACTGTAGACGGCTGAGGTCATATTTCACCATGGTCAGAGGTTAAGCTTGTTTTCTCAGTGTCGATGGAGTTGAACATGTTGTCTAATGTTGCAGTAGTGAACACCTGGTTTACATGGTCAACACTGTAAAGAGTCAACTCTGCAAATTCAGTTCAAGTTTTCAGGAGAGGAGATGAAGAGAGAGAACTGACCCCTGTTGTTGTTGTAGAGGCTCACAGTTCATCTGTTTCAGGTGACACAAGCACTCATGTTTGGATTTTCAGTCTCACACACAAGTTCAAGTTCAAGTCAAGTTTAAGTTTATTATCCTTGAAGAGGAAATTCACGTGGTCATTGCACAGTCCATACATACATACAAGCATTAAAAAGGTAGGATACATACAAACAGGCATGCATAAGGATATCAGCAGCTCAATTCAACATTATCTGCTGTTGAGCAGTCTAATTGCTGTTGGCACGAAGGATTTGCCATGTCTCACAGTTCTGATTTGTTGCTGGAGGATTCTGCCCCCTGGCCTACCACTCCTTCTGAACCTTACATGGAGAGGGTGTGTGTGATCATTCAGGATCTGATCAGCCTTTTTTAAGATCAGCTCCTTGTACAGTTGGGCTGCCGATGCCTGATCGATCCTGATGATCTTACTCGCTGTCTTAATCATACGTTGTAGTTTGGCTTGATCCTGGGCACGCATATTTCCAAAACGCTCTGCAGGACAGTTTTATAGAACATTTGGAGGATACATCAGTCTATCCTGAAATAGCTCAACCTCCTAAGGAAGAACAGCCTCTGCTGTAGCTTCCTGGACTTACTTGTCGCAAGATCATTGAATTTAAGTTGGTTATCTATTTCAACTCCAAAGTATTTATAGGTTGAGACCCTCTGGATTTGCTCACCATTTATGTTAGGGGGGAGGACAATTATCTTTCTTTTACTAAAATCAATTACCATCTCTTTGGTCTTTTTGGCGTTGACCTCCAGGAAGTGGTCTGAGCACCACTGAATAAAACCCTGTGAAAACCCTCCACAGATGCTCTTTTAGATTTAAAAAATCCGGTATCATCTGCATATTTAAAAAACGTGTGCTCAGAAGAAGCTGCTTGACAATTATTTGTATATAAAGTATGTAACACTGGGGACAAAACACACCCTTGAGGAGCACCGGTGTTAATGATCTTTGGTGATGAGAGAGCTGAATTGAACCTCATTCGCTGACTACGATTGACATGCACACACACACACACACACACACACACACATACACATACACGGATGCCCAGTGGTCATGCATGCCAACACAAAAATACATACCTCACTCTGGACATAATGGAAATAACAAGCAGCTCTCTGGGGGCCCTTTGGGCTGCACTTGATGAAGTAGTAACACAGACATACACACACCACTAAATGACTTGGTTGTCACACCCATGTGCATATGAGTCCATATGGAAGCTTTGTTTGGGTAAGAATGCAGCTATATGGAGTGAGAGAATGTGTTTATGTCTTTATATTTAGCCTTTAGTCTTTATAGGGATCTCTGGGCCTAATTGGGTGCGTCCACACTATCTGCTTTTATGTGAATGTCGATTTATATGTTTCTTTGTGCTTGTGTTTTACTGGACTGAGCCACAAATTGACGTGCAATTATTTGCACTTGTGCTTGCTGTGTGTTTGTGTGCGCGTGTATGTGCGTGCGGGCGTGTGTGTGTGTGCGCGTGCTGCCGCGTGTGGTCAGTCTGAGGTTGTGGCAGTGGGAGGAACGGCAGGGCAGGCTGATAACAGAGTCTGAAAGGACCTCACATCCACCACTACTATTTTTACTGGGCTCCAAAAGAGGAGTAAGGCTTGTTGCAACAGAGAAACACACATGCACGCACACACACACACACACACACACACACACACACTCACACTCACACACGCACACACACACAGGCCATTAAGCGGCTCACTAGAGAACAAGATGTACAAATAGGCTTTAATATTTCTCATATTTTGCAATGATGTTTTTTCCCCTCAAGAAAGTTCATGGGTAGATTGCCACAACAGATATATTTTAAAAAGTATATCAGGGAGTTAAAGGTACATTGTGTAGGAATTCCTCCCATCTAGCTTTGCGGTTGTATATCGCAAGCAACTCAATCGTATTTTTCATGCTGCATTCATGTTAAATTGGGCAGACGGCAGACAGACAGCAGCCGCTGCACGGAGCGGCATAAACAAACCTCTATGTAAACTAGTGTTCCGTCAGCACGAGGCAAAACAATACACGTGACAATAATTGTCATGGCGATGTCGTATTGTTTACCTGACCCACGTTTTACCGGCTTTCTCTCCACTTCTGTGACTAAAATGACATCTGGTTTGTTACCGACGGCCGTCTGCCCGACTGCAGGTGAATGCAGCATCAGTGTAACGCTCCGTTCCTCCTCACTGCGTTACCGCGGTGACTTTTCACAGACGCCACCTCGACCTGAGCCGACAGCACCGAGCTTACCCGCTCCATGTAGATATGAATGATATGAACGGCAAATTCAGAGCTGAAAGGAACACTTCAGTTTGTTGATGGGGGGGAATACTGATTAATGAAAAACATACTTTTGAACGAAATAATCGATTTTTGTGAATAGATAACAGGAGAAGTTACACAATGTCCCTTTAAAGCTGCATTGGTCAATATCTTGATAGTAAAAATTGATCAAATGAATTAGAGGTGTTCATAGCAAATAACTCTGAACTCAGTATTGCTGTTCTCATCAACCCTGTGGAAACTGCAGGCAGCTGTTCAGAGACATACTATGATAAACCTGCAGTGCACCAAGCAGACAAGATTGACTTGGAAACACAGAGAATTATTAAATGGTTAAAATGCCAGATATTAGATGCTAGTGAGATTTCAGTGAGTCTCTATGAATCTAATGAATAGATGATGAGAAATGTTTTCTATATTTTGAGAATACAGGCATCAAAAGAAGAAGGAGGTGAAGTGATCCTTCTAATTTGACATGACTACTTTTTTTCAATGTACGTGAAAATTCGATTGTATGTAGTTATATTTGAAAGAATAATGATTCAAATGATACCTCTTGTTTAGGTGTAGTAGTTGTAGCAGGACTGACTGAAGCTTTGTGTCATCTAGAAATAATTTGATTTTTAAAAATAAATCACAATGACACTTACAAATAGTGGATGGGGGAAAAAAACTTGTTGTTAGATTAACAAAAATGATTCTCCACTAGGTGCCTGTGCTGCAGTCTTATCCTCTCCCATCAATTTCTCTTGATCCAGCCCCAGCATCTCCTCCCACACGGGGTGTAGTTCTGTACTCTGACTTTGGGAGGAGGAACAGGGAGGCTGCATTTTCTATAAATATTTCAGTTTTCTCCATGCCAGGCTGGATTGAGCTGGTTGAGTCTAGCGTACAGGGACTTCCCAGCCCGGTGGATGAGGTGGTGTAGCTGTGGAGTGCACAGAGAGGGAATGAAGACGTAGCCCTCAGAGCCTCAGCCACTTCCACGGAAACCAGTGGTGGTGGGGGCTGGTGCTGGTGCTGGTGCTCCTGCTGCTTTAAATGAATGCTTCTGAATGAGTCTTACTCATTTCGTAACTGTGTAATAGCACTGAACACGAAGTACTCAGAATCTATTTTGAGGTGCATGTTGTTGTTGTTGTCGAGTGTAACGCCAGGTCAAACTATCATTTAGACATTTTTCATATTGGTCAAATTGCAAAGTTGCAGTTTGAAGTATATTCTACAACAGGTGAGCATTCCTCCAGTCACATGGGACTCATGGAGATGAATGAGAAGATCAGTGAGTAATTGTGGAGGCTGGTTCAAGTCCAGTTGTTTTATTAGGACCAGTGGATCTTTGGGGTTCAGTATTTGGTATTTTGGGAATCAGCGCCGACACTTGATTGGTGGAAAAGCCTTGCAGAGAGTGACAGCAGGAGGAGCAGGGACGTGGGGGTCTGGAGGCTGTTTGTGTGAGCCTGTGGGTGTTGCCTGGGCGTGGAGACTGCCTGAGGAGAGAAGGGGGCAGGCCAGGATTTAGTGGCCGGGCTTGGTGCTACGTGGTCGTCCTGGTTTTTCCCCACGTTGCCTTCCTTGCACAGCGTAATGAATGGCTTCCTACTGGTCTGTGGCCATGGCCCAAGCTTAAAGAGTATACTTACCGAGGCCCAGAATACACACCCCAGCCAGCCAGCCAGCCGGCCTGCCAGCCTGTGTCCTGCTCTCTGAACACTCCCCAACCACCAGTCCACCTGCTACTAAATGTTTTACTCTCACTCCGTCACATCAGCCACAATGACAAGAAAGATTTTTTTTTGTTATAAATATGTTTTGTTTTGTTTTTCACCACAAGCTGTTTCAGACTTATTGTCTTCTCCTCGGGTCCAAGTTGAGTTAAGCACCAAGTAGGTGGTTCAATGTCTCTGCAGTAGAGCTCAACAATTAACTGATTGGATCTTATTCTTGTCATTTAATTTGGTAAATACTTTCCCCACTCTGAGCATTCAGGAACTGTCCCCTTAGAAATATGCTTCGTCATGTTCGGTCACAGGCCTGAGTTGGTGATATAGATGACACAAGAGCAAACTAACCTCATCAGCGTATAACTAATACCACCAATTTGTTTAATCACTCAATGTACTATCACACTGCTGAATAAAAAATGAAAGTGTGAATGGTTCAAGAAAGGGAAATTCTGGAGAACTGAAGTCATTGTTTTATTAGTTCAGTTGATGAATCATCACATCCTCCTCTGGATGTTTGTTTCAGCACAGCAGCACCGAAACATGATCTGGTTTCAGTTTGATAAAGTTCATCTACTTTAATCAGCTAAAGTTAGAAATACAAGATTGAGGAGAACAGAAATCACATTTAGTCCATTTTTGTCCTTCTTGATTGGTCATTTTATGAAACATTGTCTCATAACATAAAAGGCGTCTGTGTTAGAAACAAAGTCTCCAGGGTGGCCCTCGAAGTCTTTTCCATAAAAAAAAAAAAACAACACTTTTTGATAAGTCTCTGTCGGTGTTGTGTTGGGTCATACAGCTAGTGTTTGTATCCTGGAGGCAGAGCTATTTAAAGGGGACATATTATAGAAATATCACTTCTTGTAGCCTCTTATATTTGGGTGTTTGTTTTGCCTTCCAGCCCCAAAATGTGACAATTGACAAAAAAATCTGTAATTTCCAGGCTCCCTAGGTTGAAATCCATGTGGTTTTACGAGCTGTTCCCTGTTTTCATAATCCCACCCCTACCTTGTACCAGTAGAAGGGGCGGGGCAAGCAGTGGTTCATTTGCATTTAAAGGGCCAGGTACTGAAACCAGCTGTTCTGAACAGGGTTGTTTTGAGAGGATGAAAAGAGCTGTGATGTTTGATCCTTGGGGTATTTTGACCAAAGCATGTCACAGACATGTCTTTAAGACACCTGGGAACTATTTTAATTTGTGAAAAAGGGACATACCGTACTTTTCGGACTATGAGCCGCTACTTTTTTCATCTGCCCCGGTGGCCCAGCTCTTGTCTCTGCGCAACACAAACGCGCTCTGTGACCCATAATCTTTTGTTTATGACGGTTAAGACTACACAAACACACACGTCGCAACATCGTATATGTTATGTAATATTATCCACCACTCCATTTATTGATTTTTCGCCGGCTTCGTTGTAAACAAATGCACATGGCCGAGAGGAGCGTAACCAAAACGGAAAAGCGACTGGACTTGCATAGTTCCCCTTTAAGACACCTGGGAACTATTTTAATTTGTGGAAAAGGGGCAGAATATGTCTCCCTTAACATGCTGCATTTACCCTGAACGGTTGTACACAAACAGAAAAATGTCTGAGTAGCAATGTGATTTGAACACAAGGTCCACAGACCAGCTGCAAAACTTAGAATATGTTTTGTTCTGTGGATGACTACACATAGCAGCACTGAGGTCAGACTGAGCTGGTTCATGTATGAATGGTAGCCCAAAAATGTATAAAAATTCAAGTGTGTGTGTGTGTGTGTTCCTCTGTTTGTGTGTGTGCAGGTGCTGTTCCTCCTGCGCTCCTACCAGGCCGACTCTCACAGACCGCTGCCGTCAGGAAATGGCATCGGCGAAGCCCTCAGTCAGCGCATGTGGCTCTGCTCTGGGTAATCCTAGACACACACTCACTCACTCACACACAGATAAGCATCCCTCCCTCTTTTCCAGCTCGCTCACCAGAAGAATGGCTCCTTGTGTCACCAGCGATCCCCTCCCCTCATGTCCTGCCTGAGCTTTCATTTCAAAGAGACCGCCTGCTACACACACACACACACACACAACCCTCCTCCCCCCACCTCTGGCCCTCTCACCCAAGACTGCGGCCTCAAGATGGGGCACAGATTACCTTGCCCCCCCTCCCCCCACCCGGCTGAGGTCAGGCCCAGGTCTGTGGTGGGCTGTGCCACCGCCTGCAGCAGATAACACAAGGTCGCCGGGTTAGCAACACTAGCCCCGCTACCTCCGCTTGGTTACACTGATGAGCCTTTATTAAGATGACCGGGTGAATTCTTGCTCACCGGAGCGCGCCCGCAGACTGTCCATTTGATCATGCAGCCCTACAAAGCCCAGCACCCACCAGATCTAAGGACACCACAGGTCAGAAGATCTCTGTTTTTGGGAAAAGAAAAACCTCTCTCGTCCAGAACACCACTAATTTGAGCGGCCGCCTTCCAAAGAGGATGGAATGCATTGTTCGTCTGCTCTGACTCAGTGTTTGGTTTGAAGTCCTCACACCGTCTGTGTTGTGTCATTTTTTTTGTAACGGCTGCAAGACGCTCACTCCCTCACTGCTTCTGTTCACTGCAGTTGACTTCACACCAGAGCTGGTTGGTCCGCTTTAAAGGGATAGTTCACCCAAAATTGAAATTTCACTCATTATTTACTCACCCTCATGTGGACTAAGGGCTGGGAGAAGTTTCAGAGTTATCTGTGGCTTCTCTGAGTTACAGGGGGTCTCGGCATAGCAGTGCATGTCCATATAACAGTTGCAAATGGATACCAACTGTCTTCGTAACAAGAAGACACACCAAAAATGCTGCTCGTATGTAATGTCCGTCTTGTATTGAAGCCCCGAAATGCGAAATTGTCCCGAAAAAAATTAAATAAGTCTATTTTTCAAGCTTGTTTTGTAGCGGAAGCTTCCCGAAGCTCCTCTTGTCGGTTCGTCAAATTTGGACGAACTGGGAAGAGGACAGACCCTGGTTCATCCAAATTTGACGAACCGGGAAGAGGAGCTTCCGCTACAAACAAGCTTGAAAAATAGACTTATTTAATTTTTTTCTTTCATTATCATGAGTACATAATGAGTGAAATTTCAATTTTGGGTGACCTATCCCTTTAAACGGACCGGGGTTTGTTTCCTGGGATGGTCCGCTTCGCTTGGGCAGGTGGTGCAAGGGTGCTTTCACACCAACAGCAGTTGGTGCGCACTAAACAGTCCATTCCAACCAAAAGCTCTTAGTTCGGTTCCTTTTCGTCGGTATGAAAGCATCAATCGCTCTCGGGTGCAGACTAAATCAACAAGTCACAAGTCATGTAGTTAACGATCACAATTACTCCAGAGCTTTTTAATTAAGGTAAAAAATAAAGCATAGCCACGGGAGAAATCCTGCTTAGTTCCTCTTTAACGTTGGTGCGCCCGCCATGACTGCGCTCACCGATACTTCCCGAGTCACCGTTCAACAACTTAGCATTTTTCTCATAGACATTAATGGGAAAAGAAGCAGCTATAAAACGGTGGATAATTTCTTTTTGAGTGTCACAACCCCCGCAAAACGACTCGTTTCACTACCAGAATTTGATCCATACAGTTCAATTATGTCTGGAAAGTCTAGAAGAGCCGCACGATTAAATTATTTAATTCCCGTTCTAGTTACTGTAGCCGAGAGCTAAATCGGAAGTTAGTCGGCTGAAGTCAGTACGCCTACTTCCGGTTTCTTCCCGAATCCGAAGTTTTTTTTAAAAGCCCAAAGCCAAATAGTGCACTGGCTGTACACCCCTAGAGTGAGCTATTAGAACAAATAACAATAAATGCAACAATGTTACAACTTTCAGCTCCACAATGGAACCAAGTCCTCTTGGTCAGGTGTGAAAACGACGGTTGGCGTTGGTTGTGTTGTTTGCATTGGGATCTCATGCTTCCACCACTTACAACCTGTTTTGTAATGTTACCTCACACAAACACACACTCAGCCCGATTCACAAGACTCCAGGACTCATCCCTTCCCAAATCTGTTCTCACTTAAACCACAGGCACACAACCACACACACACACACACACACTCCCCTTTGCCCCTGTTGCCATATTCCATCACGTGTGTCGTGTGTGTGTGTGTATGTATGTATGTGTGCATGAGGTGTGCAAAGCATGTGTGTGTGTGTGTGTTATTAATATCTGAGTGATGAAAATGTGACGTCAAGCTCACACACTGTGTCCTTTGTTTTCACGTGCACACTTGTGGGCTCTCACGGTGTTGTGGTCATACCCTCAACGGAACACACACATACACACACACACACACACACACATGCACTACTTCCACTTACTACTTACTCATACAGGCTGACATAACACATTTACCTCAGTTGTCCTGAGTAATACATCAGTAGTGCTGCTATTATGAACACAAGGAGTCAGTGGCTTCATAGTAAATGAAATAAACTGCCTCCTCCATGGGGCAGTTGGGGCATTGGAACTGATTCCCCAAGGATTCACTGCAAATGAAAATGCGTGTCAGTCAGTGTGCGGTTGACACAGTGATGTCTTTTTAGTTTACTTGATCCAATCACAGGTGAGACTCACTGACATTCTTCATTCATCAGTGAGAGCTGGATGGTTGTTTTTCTTTCTTCTTCACTGGCTCAGTCAGTGCTCCCTGACCTCTCATTGGTTCCACCAGCCCTGCTCTCCCCTCTCTTCATCTTGTTTTTTTTAAATGAACTGTGTAGAACTATATCTTTGGAAAATGTGTCTGAGCCAGTGAAGAGAACGTCAACCACGTTGCATCAACTATTATTGATACAACGATGTTAAAAATGTGCAGTCACTAAATAATCAGGTGATTGATGATTACTGTATATGTGTATTTAGTATTATTTATTTATATATGTTTAAGCTAGTCGACTAATGAATTGAAGGCCTTTGGTATTTAACGGTATATTTGACTAAACTCTGAAATGCCATTTTGGCCCAGGAATATTCACATGATGGCAAAGAAGAAAACAGAAGTACCGGTACTCAGACCATGAATTCACTACTATGTCAAACCTCTTTGTAATTGGTTCAGTAATTAGAGTCTCCACTCAGAAGTCTCTTCAAACTGTGCACACCTGGACGTGGGTGGTTCATCCCATTCCCCTGACAGATCCTCTCAGGTTCCATCAGACTGGACAGGAGGCATCTGAATCATCTTCAGGTCTCTCCACACACGCTCCATTGGATCGAAGTGTGGGCTCTGGGACAGTGTCCTCCAGTGATACGATTCTGTATACCATATGATGAGCAGTGTCTGGTGTTGACCACACAAAGTGTTTGGTGTGTTGTTACAGTTCATATTTAGAGTTCAGGTTTTGTCTCATCTAGAGATGTCATGATTACTTGTTTTCACAATTAATCGCGGTATTAAACGCCACAATTAATTAATCGTAACAATTTCCAAATACCGTCACTTTCCAAAAAAGATTATGTTGGAAACACAGAGGCAGGTGTGCGCCAAAGTGAAGATAAATGTAAGAAATACTGGTCCATTTACCTAATGTAACATACGATTGGTAGGAATTTAACTGTTAGTGAGTCATTTGTGCTAAAAAACAAACATTGATAAACTTAAACATTTGGTATAGATGACAATTAATGACTTGAATATTTAAAACACTTCCCCTGCATGATTAATAATTGGTTAATGGTTATATATTAATAGTAGAGACTTAAAATATTTAGTGTAAATAATTAGTAATGTCATTATATTTTGACTGTATTTGATTTTACACATTCATATGATGTAAATTAATTATTGCATAATAATCATGATAATCGTAATACCGTGATTATTTCTCTGACAATAATCGTACAAAGAAAATCTATAATAATCGTGACATCCCTAGTCTCATCAGACAGAGAATATTTTTCCCGGTGCTCAGAGTGGTTCATGGTCGTCCTTTGTCTTGCTTCACACATCGTTGCAGAGAAGGTCGCCTGACATGCACCTCCAAAAAATTGCGACGGACCGCAAAGCCTGTGAGTGGTCCACTGTGCCTATCGTTATGGCAGTGAATTGCACAGCAACGCATTTCCTCGACGCAGAACTTTCAGTGAAGTCATGGTGTGGAGTTGCACAGAAGCATAAACCAGGCTTAAGAAAAGTCCTGGTGGTTTCAGACTTGTTTCAGTACACAGTTACTGAGGCTGCTGTGCTCCCAGGAACACTGAAAGCTTTAGAAATGGTTTTATATCCTCGTCCTGATCTATGTCTCACCACAGCTTTATTGCAGAGGTCTACAGAGTCTACAGTTTCCTGGACGTGATGGTTTGGCTCTTCTAGAAACATCTCATGGATAATTAAAGCAAATAGGATGCACATGACCATGATGTAGAATACCACAGCAACAAGTCAGAATATCTTTATTTTCGACTTTTTGAAAAACATTTTTGGGTTTTAAATTGTTTGCAAAAATTGCAGTTGCATCCTTTTAAATAAAATCTACAGCACAATAAGTGAACTCTGACCCTCATAAAATTAGATTTTTCTATCTTACACCTGGAATTATTCATATCTGCTTTAGCCAGTTTGATCAGGATATTAATGCCAGCACTGAATAACACCAAATCAAAGGTTTGTGACCTAATTCAGTCGTTTGTGGTGAGACATGAGTCTGTTTGCGAGGAAAATCTCTGTCTGTGATCTTTATGGAAAATAGATAATCAATGACTGGAGGCTGCAGTGTTGTCGTCTTTGCCCCTGATGTCTACCAACATTTACTCAATGAAAGCAAGCCCTCATCAATTCTGTCAAACTCATTCAAAGCCAGATTCTAAAAACATTTTTTTCTGTGCAAGATCGATGGCAGAACTAATTATCTGAGGTTCATTTGTTGAAATGGAATAGTTTAAAGAAAAACCCTTTGTCTTTTGTATTTTTGCCTCTTTTTAGACAGAACAGCTGTGTGGTGACCAGAGGAGCCTTTCTGGATGTGCTGGTGTGTCTCTGTGGGCCAAAGATCAGTCTTCTGGAAGGTGAGTAGTTACTGTGGAATGTCATCTACAGTGTAATGAAGAATTGCCAAAATCTAGGGATCAAGACAGAAATGCATCTTTCTCTTGTTTGTTGTTAGCAGCAGATATACTTAAACTGGCAAGAATTTCACAATGACAAGTTTTCAGAGGACACCTATGCACACCTGTGTCCACCTCCTCATTGGTCGGTCCATATTGTCTATAAAATAAGACTGAATGCACTATTTCTATCACACAACTCTCTTTTGCTAGCGAGCATGTTTTCCTGTTAAATTGTCCTTTTCCTGTCCTCCACTTTCCTGACACTACAAATATTGAAGTTGTACTTAACGGTTTCTTGACGTCACCCAAATGGTTACCACTACGCATGAAACCAGCAAAAGCATTAGAACTGTCTTATAGTGAGGATAGTATGGCGGTTGCATTTTGTCCCATGACTTTTGAAGGATACCTTTTCCAGTCAAGCTACACTGAATTTCAAAGTAATCTTTTATCTTTATCCATCTCTATCTGATTAAATTTATAGAAATGTGAGTTATTATGCTAATAATTGATTTTTCATTTACTATTTACATGAGTAAATGAGAATAAGAACTCATTTGTCACTTCTCCTGTCATCTATTCACGAAAATCGATTATTTCGTTCAAAAGTATTGTTTTCATTAATCAGTAATCACCCCCATCATCATTGGCAGCGTGACGGTAGGAAACCACGGAAACTCAGCGGAGACACCGGAGCTGTCGGCTCAGGTCGAGGTGGCGTCTGTGAAAAGTCACCGTGGTAACGCAGTGAGGAGGAATGGAGCGTTACACTGATGCTGCATTCACCTGCAGTCAGGCAGACGTCCGTCGGTAACAAACCAGATGTCATTTTAGTCACAGAAGTGGAGAGAAAGCCGGTAAAACGTGGGTCAGGTAAACAATACGACATCGCCATGACAACATATTGTCACGTGTATTGTTTTGCCTCGTGCTGACGGACCACTTGTTTACATAGAGGATTGTTTATGCCGTTACGTGCAGTGGCTGCCGTCTGCCCAATTTCACGTGAATGCAGCATGAAAAATACGATTGAGTTGCTTGCGATATACAACCCACAACGCTAGATGGGAGTAATCCTACACAATGTACCTTTAACAAAGAATTGTGGAGTCGGATGGCTGTGGGTTTAAAAGATCTTCTGTCTTTCCATGCCCTGCAACGAGAAGAGAGCAAATACTGAATCCATTATAGAGAAATTTAAAACTCTGGCCAATTATAGATTTCTAACCTCACATCTATCTACTGGCCTTTGAGATTCCATGATTGCGACTGTGTAGTTCTGTAATGCCTGGCTATGTTTGTTTTTCTTTCACTCTCAAGTGGTCAGGAATCTGCTCTCTGACATTTGAAGCCCACACTGATAATCTGCATCATTTATTTCACTGAATGTCGAAGTCGGAGCCTGTGGAGGGTTCTGCTGATGTAAGACAGTTGGAGTTGAGAATTCCAGCACGCAGCAACTGTGTTCCCTCCGTCTGTGAGTTTGACTTTGGATACTTGTAGGTCTGAACAGGCGAGCTCAGAGCGTTTGCCGGCGAGGCTGTCGATGTGTTCTCCAGTTAGACGGATCGTTGACAGACATGAGCTTCATGTCTAGGTTAGTTCAGAGAACCCCCCTGGTGTGGTGTGGTGTGTGTGTGTGTGTGTGTGAGTGACGGGAGGGGGGTTGCTCCACAGTGGAGGAATGTGAAACCAAAGGCGAGTGATCTCTGACAGATGGTGGGATTGTGCCTATGACCCACTTTATGGAGGGGTGCTGTACAGAGAGGGAGAAAAACGAGCGGGGAGAGGGGGGGAGGCACTTATGTTTTTGGTCGGCCATGTGCTGAACACATGTTCGCCTTGACAGTGGAAATACCAGAGATTTCTCAAAACAAGCCTGTAGATGGAGGAGCTGGCCCGGCCCGGCCCGGCTTGGCTCTGCTCCTTACATAACTAAATAGGCAGTTTTTAGCTCCCATCTCTCTAATGCCTCTATTATTATCTTAAATCTGTCTCCGGGCCTCATCTTCTCACCTCTCTGCGGTGGCGTCTGAGCCCTCAGTGGGTCTTGTCTTTCTGCTTCTCCCTCTCTTCTTGTTGTGTAATTGCACTTTTCAGACAAATCAGGTGTTGAGTTAAAAAGCCACAGGCTGGGCAGCTCCATGTGGAAGCAGCAGCAGCAGCAGCAGCAGCAGCAGGCCTCACAGGGGCCTGGCAGCGCGGCTGAAGGTCAACACTTGGCTCTTCCACCATTACTTCTCTTTTCCCCCCTTTTGCCTGGCACAGTGCATTGAATAGGAACTTTGCATTTACCAGCCAATTCCTCCCGCCTCTGAACACAAGTCTTTGTGCGTGTGTGTGTGCGTGCACATTTCTCTGCCCCAGCCCTTTCATCCAGGTGGACTCATAAAAAAGCCCCCACTGTTAATTGCTTCATCTCTACCTCGGCCAGTTTTCAGTTTCCATGCCAGTAAAGGGAAAAGAAGGGAGGAAAAGGGACTGACAAAAACTGAAGGGAGAAAAATCAGACAAAGAAGTTTTAAAGGGATAGTTCACCCAAAATTCAAATTCTCATTATCTACTCACCCTCGACTAAGGGCTGGGAGAAGTTTCAGAGTCCTCCGTGCCTTCTCTGAGTTACAGCGGGGCTCTGTGCAGCACTGCATGTCCATATGACGGTTGCGAACGGACACCACCTTTCTTCGTCCAAAAAGACACACCAAAAACCATCCAAATACCTCCACAGTGCTCGTCTGTAATGTCCGCCTTGTATTGAAGCCCCAACATAAGAATTTGTTCCGAAAAAAATTAAATAAGTCTATATTTCAAGCTTGTTTGTAGCGGAAGCTCCTCTTCCTGGTCCGTCCAACTCACACGAGATTTGGACAACATGAGGGTGAGTAGATAATGAGTGAAATTTGAATTTTGGGTGAACTATCCCTTTAACTCTTTCACTGCCAAAGACGAGTTATCTCGTCTTAGCGAATCCAAGCGTAGTCTGCCAAAGACGAGATAACTCGTCTTAGCGTTTTTTTTAATGGCAACGCCATGCTGAATGTCTTGCCCTACTCCTCTGTGAAGATCAGACTTGTATCATCAAAATAAAGTGCAGAAAAACACATTTGGATTGAGAGATGTAAAAAATATAGCGTATTCCCCCCCCCCCTCACGGAGCGGTGCGGGTGTCTGACTGCAGCGGCGCCGCTCCGTGACACTCTGGCCGCCGGTGAGAGCTTAGGGGGCGGCGGCGGGGCTCATGGCGGCTCGGCAGCTCGTCGAAGCTCTGTGCAGCTCCGTGATACAAAGCACAAACGTTAGTAACAACAACCCCGTCGATCGCTCGTCGTTAGTCGTCAAGAGCGTTTGGAAAGTCGCCAGATTTTGCGAGAAATCACTCGGATAGCAGCTTGAAAACCCCGCGATCTACAGTGATGAGGAACGGACGGCGCCGGCGAACGTGACGAGAGGTAAACGTGGTGGGAGTGTCTGTACTCTGTTGTGAGCGCACATGTCTGTGGCTGAGTTCAGGGGGCGTCAGCCAGAGCTGCTGTGTGTGTGTGTAGATGTGTGTGAGACAGAGAGAGTGAGTGAGACCGCTGCCTGCTGACCAGAGGAAGCTGGATCTGATCTAAAGCGCCGTGTTTCGGCTACAAAAACCTGTCGAACTGATCCGCGCGCGCGCGCGCGCACACACACACACACACACACACAGACACACACGCACGCACACACACCCACACACACGTATGCACACACGTATGCACACGCACACGTCACGTACGCACACACACTAAAAAAAAGGAAAGAAAAAGTTGTAACTCAAAGAAAAGAAAGAAAAAAGGCTGCAGTAGTGTGTGTCAGTAGCTAAATATTTTGTCTTTTGTCATCAAAAGTCATTTGTCAGTGTTGATTTAGTTGTTGTTTACAAGAGAACAACTGTACAGATGTTGAGGCGTCACTAAAGCAAAATATAAAGGAGCCAATTGTACTGGTTCACCTGAAAATGACAGCCGACACAAAAACCTCTTTTTCTCAAGATTTTGGTGCCAAAATGGCATTTTGGGCTAAACTAACCTATATTTTAAGTATCATTGAATATGCTGAAGTGAAGATAGGAAATGATTGTTCCACTGTCTAACTCAGCTCATCTCCTTGTAAATCTTCCGTGGTCTGTTCAGAAAATTATAATAATAATAATTGGATGAATTATTTTTTGTGTCAGTCTTGCTGAATGATGAATGGATGTAACCTCATAGTAGGACTAATAGAAAGTGTTTTGGCGTCCACTGTGCATCTCACTTCATTACAGATGATCCAGCATGGATGAGGATTGTTCAGGCCTATCCTAATCCAAAACGTTTGACAGGAACTGGAGCTCCTTTAAACTAATAAGGGTTTTCCAAACCAAACAAGTGCATCCTCATCCTGATGATTACATGAACTGAGGGCTTTCTTCATATGAACTATATCAGAACATGTCCTTGTTGACGGTCAATTTAATTTCCCATTTCCTTTTTTTTTTTTTAAGTGTATTCTTTGGGCTTCTTTGCCCTTTTTTTTTTTTTTAATTGATAGCGTAGCAGAGAGAGACAGGAAATGAGGAGGCAGAGAGAGGGGGAAACATGCAGCAAAGGGCCGCTCGAGTCGGGATTCGATCCGGGACCAGCTGCAGCGAGGACTATAGCCTCTGGGGCGCCTGCTCTACCCACTGAGCTAAACGACGCCTTAATTTCCCGTTTCTTCCAGCGTAGTGGGGCCAATATCGTTGAAGGACAGATGTAAATAAATCTTCTCCCTCACGTTTAATCTGTTTGAGCGTAAAAAGTGAGTCACTGTAATTAGACTTCCAGTAAGTGTAGCACATATGATTAATTTTAATGTGACACAACTTGGTAAACCCTGTAGTTCCTGCTGCTCCATATTTGGATGCTCTCATAAACCAAAAAAGAGCTCAGTGCTCCTCCCCCTCCTCTGAAACACTAGATCATACTCCACTCTACACATCATCACAGCCTCCACAGCAGGGCTGCTCTCAGCTCACCAGCTCACAACAAATAGGAAAGAGTAAGAAAACATAATCAGCCTAAAAAACGGACTTTACTCTCTGAATGAACTTTCTTCTTGTGGGAGATACTGGATAGTCTCATCTCAGCCAAAACTTTTCCAAAGGAAACAGGAAGCATCACAGCTCACTGACAAAAGCAACACAGAAAAACATTGGTTTGGTTAAAAAGTCATAAGCCTTAATGTTTGGGAGCTGGTGCCCTCCAGCAGTCTAAATGCCTTCAAAACAAATAACAAAAACATAATACACTCATAAAATGTGCCAAAGTGAAATTCATATTTTGGAAGAATAAATCTGCTATCAGAGTTTATCTGTTCATGGCCTGTGTCACACTTTACTTGTAATTTATGAAGTAATTCATGACTGAGCACTAATTCTGCTGGAAGACCAGATTAGCATAACTTGCTGTTATTTATGTCACTGAGACATTAAAGCCCCAGTATGTAACTTATTTGGCTTTTTATTAGCAAAAATCAAATATGTCTTTCATAAATACGTATTTCACTGAAGTCGAATCACACCCACATACAAATGAAAGTTTTCTTGTACCTTAGAATGAGTTGTTACAAGTCGTTACAAATACATAAGTGGGCGATGCACCGAACCGAGGCTGCCATGTTGCATCGCCATTTTTTACGTTCAGTAGCAGCGTGACCGTAGGTAACCATAGAAACTCACCGGAGCTGTCGGCTCGGGGAGAAAGTTTTCCAGGTAGCGCCTGTTAAAACTGTCACCACTGTGTAGTGTGAGGAAGGATGGAGGCACTGGTGTTGCATTCAGGTGCAGTCAGGCAGACGGCCGTCGGCAAACCGACCAGATGTAATTTTACTCGACGAGAGAAAGACGGTAAAACGTGGGTCAGGTAAACAATACAACATCACCATGACAACATAGCGTCACACCTGTATTGTTTTACCTCGTGCTGGCGGACCACTTGTTTACATAGACACTTGTTTATCCTGTTACATGCAGCGTCTGTTGTCTGTCTGACCTCTGCCCGATTTCACGTGAATGCAACATCAAGAATACGTTCTGATATGCAGCCACACCGCTAGATGGGGGGAATTCCTACATATTATACCTTTAAGGATATGGAGTCGCCCCCACACACATGTATGTATGTGTGGGACAGATCTTTGAGGGTAATTAGAGGGAGGGGCCCACCAATTGTAAAGCTCCATCAGCATGAGAAGGAGGTCAGTACTTTTACACTGGCAGGCAGACACACACACACACACACACACACACACACACACACACACACACACACACGTAGCGTCTGGGGATTGTTTTTCACAGTTTGGGTAATGACATTGGAAGTTGATGTGAAATCCAGCTGTGTGCTTGCGTGTGAGAGCATGTGCAAGTGTCTGGCCAAGGCTGGAGCTTGACACAGCAAAGTGTCTTTACTGCCAGTGGGTTTGTGGACTGGACTGATGGAGAAGGCTCACTGACACACACACACACACACACACACACACACACACTTACTCCCAAGTTGTCATCTAGCACACTTTATTTTAATTTCTCTGCTACATGGATGCATACTTGTTAACTTTATAAAACACACATGGTGTCTAAATGTGTGGTGGAGCCGGAGCGTGTTTTCTCTTGTCAGTTGGGTTTGGATCCCAGAATCTTCTCTGGACCTTCATCCTAGTAGATCCAGACACCAGTGGGTCTGTAAGGTGGGCCCAGGTTTATTTAAACCACATGTTGTGGTCATGTTTAGTTTAAATATTTGACCCGTACTGTAAAACACGCCATCACACATACATAAACCCTCCCAAAAGGTTGGAGACACGTGAGCCGCAGATGACCGAGATGTAGTTTTCTTAAGCTTTTATGGGCTATATTCAGAGTTTAGATTTGTCTACATGCTGTAGGCACAGTGCGCTTTGTGAGTTGTTTTCATAGCTCCAGTGCAGTGTTGAGTTTCATTTTGGGTGTTTATGCAGGAATGCTAATAACACCAGGTTAAGGTTTGTTCTCCCAAGGTTCAGGTCTCCTGTAGTAAAACCTAATCCCACTGTGGAAATCAGCACAACCACAGACCTTGATAACTGACAGGTTTCTAATAGTTACCATTCTCATGAGCTAAGTTCAGCATGATAGCATGTTAACACAAAATACAGCTGAGGATGATGGGATGTCATTTGATTTGTATGAATTTAGCCATAAACCCAAGTAGCTGAATTGATTTATTCATGAACTGATAAGTTAATTGAATTGCTCAGAAGCTATTTGTTTGATTTTTTTTTTAATTTAGTCTGACATCACATTGAATATGTTTGGGTTCTTTGCCGTTGCTCAGACAAAGTAAGTAGTTTTAAAGGGATAGTAGTTTTTTTTTTTAAGTGGGGTTGTGTGATCTACAAATAGCCCCTAAGTACTTTAATTGCAGTAGAAGACTCTCTGCACTCCTCCCGTTGTTCGCTATAATATAATTTTTTCCAGCCCCTCAAAGTGCAGGAAAAACGCTGTTTTTATTTGGACCTAACCAACTCGCGTATCCCTCCGCCCAGGGTTAGCGCCCGCTGATCAACAGTTGGTTAGGTCCAAATAAAAACGGCGTTTTTCCTGCACTTTGAGGGGCCATTTGTAGATCATACCACCCCACTTTAAAAAAAACGCTACTATCCCTTTAAGATAAGACAGATGGAAATCAGAAACCAGGCCATTACTAAAGGTTCTCAAATTCATCCTTCAGGTGAGATCAGGGTGATGGTGTTGGATCAACAGACAGAGCTGTGCTTCTCACACGACCCAAATCTTTATCCATTAACATCATCAACCATCACAGGTAGTAACAGACTCTGCTGATACCTGCACATCAACAAACAGTAGCTGAAGCTCCACTAGCATGGTATCCTGCTGATTGTCCTGAAATATCTAATAGTAACCACAGCTTCAACCAGGCACAGAGCAACGTAGAGACACAAGTGTAGTAGACGGAGATTTAGATAAACACAGCTGTGGGAGAACAATGACATGACAAGTGGCCCTCACTTCCATTTACTCCCCACCTCCACACACAGAAAACAGCCTTGCATCCTGTCCACTGATGCTTTCCTCTTTATTTCTAATAATGTCTCTGCTTATCAGCTTTTGACTTTTCTTTCTTCTCTCTCTCGTTATTTCATTCTCTTTATCTTTTTTTTTGTCTTTTTGAGACCGAAGTATTTGTGGTCCTCTTTGCTTCATGATTTGCTTCCCTTTTCTGTGCTTTTGTCTTCTTTCTTACAGTAGGGTCTGGATAAGGACTATAACATGATGGTTGAATGCTTCAGTGTGTGACTAGCTAATGACCGTGTGCTCCTTCTACAACCATTTGACACACAGACACACACACATCCAGGTTTCCCTCTGTTCCACCGTGACAAACAGCCGTTCTCTCTTTGACACGCTCCCATTCTCCTTCAGTCATCCTCCTCTCTCTCTTCCCTTCATCATCGGTGTCATTACTGCGCCTCTTACCCCCCTATAATAACCATTAGGCTATGCTTATTTGGCCCGGGACCACCCTTTGAGGATCAGGTTCCACAGTAACCTGGCCCATCTCCACGGTAACCCAGCCCATCTCTGGAGGAATGCAGCATTTCCCGCTCTTTTGTCAGGCCACGTTTTGACTGGCACTGCAGGGCCAGATTGAGTTGCACTGGGTTTCATAAGCTTCGTCTGTGTGTGTGCGTGCGTGCGCGTGTGTTGTTGCACGCGCATGCATGCATGTGTGTTAAACTAATTGAGTTGGCTGTCAAAGCAGGGTCTGTGTGGAGTCTTGGAGCAGTACTGTAGGGAGGAGCACAGCTTTAGAATGGCATTGGGTTACTCTATAGCCGCCCTGCCTCCGGATTATACTTATATTTCACAGGAAGTGCGTGTGTGCATGCGCATGTGTGTGTTTATTTGTGTGTCTATCACTCCCAAAGGGGTGTATGTTCACAGGTGGCCGGGTTGGCACAGCCATGGGCATTTCCAAACAGACACTGACACAGCCTTTCCTATAAAAGTCAAAATAGAAAGGAACAGAGGAACAGAGGACACTGGCCTCAGCCTGCTCTGTTGTTAGCATCTGTTCACTTCACAAAGGACTGTGTGTGTGTGTGTGTGTGTGTGTGGGGGGGGGTGCAGGTTCATTAATAATCATCATCATAAGTGTGATTACAGTACAGCACTGCTTTACTCTTTGCTCATGTTATCAACACTTGAATACATCCTCATCAATATTCAGACCAGTTCCTTCTGACTCTTATTTAATTGCTGCTTGGACATGTGTTGTTTGTGAAGTGGTGGAACAGCTGGCATGATTAAAGGCTGAAAAATGGTAGGATGCCCCTTGTGGCCCATGTGACTATGTTGAAGTCTATGAACATTCTTAAAGGGATAGTTCAACATTTTGGCAAATTCTCCTCTCACCATAATCCCTATAGTCATAGCGGTTTGTAGGTTCATTACCTTTAATTATCGGTGCATGTTGTTTTGAGATCGGCGGGGCAGAGATGTGAGCTGCTCATTGAACACGATGGAGGTGAATGGTACAGGATCCCTGTTCCTCATCAAACTCATCAAATACACAATCCAACAACTCCACAACGCTCTGGTGGACAAGTTGTGACCTGCACATTCACCTGCTGTGACCTTGCTGTAAAAGTGTGTTCTCCTGTAGCTTTTACATAATGTGATGGTTTTAAATTCAGATAAGAATTGTGTTTGCAACAGGGGAATTGTGTTTCCCAACATGAAAACATGCTGCCACTTGATGAAAACAATATCAACACAAAGCCAAGATTTCCAACACATGTACAGTATATGATCAGAAGAAGGTTGCATTGTATGTATTGTACTGTCTCTCCCTAAGTTATTTGCAGATCTTTACATGTTGAATACAGCTTTTCCTCTTTGCTTGCGTAACCATCTCAAACCAGCAGCACTCTGCTACAATGAACCAAAAAGATCATACAAGTTATCAAGTGTGTCCACATCCTGTATTTTCAGCTAACATGAAGTTTCACATGTTTTTCAGATTCAGAAGTGAGCAAGCTCCGTCACAACACCCTGCCAGTCCTCTTGGCATCAGAGCTGCTCGTCTCCGACACCTCCTCCCCCACCCCCCAGCCTGGCAGGACCCAGTATCTACTCAGCCTGGCCAGGGTGGCCCTCAGCACCAGCGTGGAGATCCCTGAGCTCTGGCGGGGCCCTCAGGTGACGACCCAGCTCTTGGGATGTCTGCTGCAGTGCCCACAGTACGAGGTGAGGGAGCTGGCGCTGGACGGAGTCCTGAGGACACTGGAGGAGGAGGAGGAGGAGGACAAGAGGACAAGACCTCAGTGGCTGGACCAGACCACCCTATCTAACCTGACGAGCCAGGCTCTTCACGAGACTCACCCCCAGTGTCTGGCCAAGGTGGGACCACACACACACACAAAAACATTATGAGATGTGTGTTTGTCTTATAACCCTGTATATGTGTCTGGATGTTTTATAGGTGCATGCGTAAGCTCTTGTTTACCCATGGGTGTGAGTCAGTGACAGGCCATAATCTCAGCATCCTGTCATCACATACTCGACCAAAATACATTTTTCCCATTCATCATATTTCCACTGAACCACAAGGACAGTCGATGTAAATTGATTAAATGTCCAATTCCGTCTTGTGGAGGCTTGCGTGAGAGGCTAATCGGCTGCAGGGGACGAGCCAAGTACACTGGCAGCGATCTGACTCTGTCGCTATCCCTCTCACTTCCACACACTTATGAGAGGTTTGGTAGACTTCCATTATAACGAGTTTTGGAGGGGAAAACGCAGCTTATTTCCTGTTTGGGGACAGAAGGTCGTATTTCAGTGTGTTCATAAAGCGCAGCCAGGCAGCCAGCAGACCTGCTCTGTCCTGCTCTGTTACTCCTGTCGTTAACACTCCTCCAGAGCCAGCTCCACTCACCACTGCTGGGACTGTGTGTGTGTGTGTGTGTGTGTTTCTGTGTGTGTGTTTCTGTGCTGCTACAGACCTTTCTGTTTTTTTTGTGCCTGTTCTCCAGGCCAGCCGTTAATGTTTAAAGTGTCGGCCCCATTAAGTAGAGCCTCCCTTCCGCCAAGGACACGCCAACCCAATGGACCAGTTGCCATAGCTCACCCTGGTCTCCACTGAAGCATTCTGGGAGAGGAGCAGCAGTAGGCCAAGGACATAGTGTTGGTCTGCTGTCATCTTTAGTCCCTTATCAGATATATAGGCTGATTAGGGGAAGATTTTACACAAATAAATCCACTTTCTCTTTAATTTAATCCAGTGTGCAAGAAAGTGACACGACAGGATTGATCACTGATCATAAACATCCAAACACAAGGCTGAAATGCAGCAGAAAACTATATACATAACCAAATCTGTCAGGTATCTCTATTTAAATATGAAAGGAGGCTAAAAAACACAGGACACGTCTGTTCTGATGATACAAGTCAGGAGTCCTGAAATGTGTGTTTCCCCTATATGACACACATTCTACATCTCGGAGACCACGTCTTTCCACATATGGTCTTCCTTCACTGTTCAAACGGGGCAGAGCTCCGTGGGAAACAGTAGGAGAGACACGGCCTGAGGGGGAACCAGATCTGGCACAACACCGGAAGGAGAACAGGTCCGTGGAGGCGTACGTGCAGGAAAATGCATTGCACCAGATGCAGGCTGCTATGGCCTACGGCCCCCCATGCACACACACGTTTAACCAAGACGGCAGCCAAAATCACCCAGATGGCCCGCCTCTGCCTGAGATAGGCAGGGAAAACCCTGTACGCCTTGACAGGTTCCATCAGTCTACCAATGTTCATCCACTTACTACAAAATAACCCCCTTGCAGACGGGTGTTAGAATGGTTAGAGGTTGCTATTGAGGCATTTTGTGCAAGACACCTAAAATATGTAAATATTCACCAGACGTGAGTTTTTTGACCACGCACCCTGTGGTGTGTTCAGGCCCTGATGATCGTTGGACAGCACTGTTCAGTTCAAGCTACATAGAATGCAATCTTGTGTTAACATTAGTGCGTGTCCATTAGGGCTGTAGCCTACCCCCCCCCCCCCACTCACAGCTCGAGCGCTGGAGCGCACTGTCGTCACTCGGTGGAATCAAAACCAGGCTTCAGAGCGCCTTGTCACTGCACGGATACTCGGACCCCCCCACACACACACACCGCTCTGCCCCCACTCACACCTCAGGCTCTGGTTGGCCGTGTCTTCAGACAGAGCGATGGCGTCGGCGAGGAGAAAGCTGACCTCAGCAGTGTGGGAACACTTTAAACTCAGTGATGATAAAACAACCAACCTCGTTCTGTGTTAAAAAATGTATCCGCCAATATTTTATTGTTT
Source organism: Trachurus japonicus (assembly GCF_045865225.1). Classification (NCBI taxonomy): domain Eukaryota; kingdom Metazoa; phylum Chordata; class Actinopteri; order Carangiformes; family Carangidae; genus Trachurus; species Trachurus japonicus. Next base: position 26,360,168 of record NC_140921.1, on the reverse strand, counting down.
GTTTAGGCTGAAATGTTAATGGTTCCTTTATTGAAGTGTGCGCTGCCGTTATAAGAAAAATGTTTAGCCTATTAACGGGACAATTTAATTCCGTGGCATTCCTTCTTTCTTTTTTTTTGTTTTGCTCTTTTAATTGCGAGTGATTTGAGGACGGATCTGTGAGGAAAAATATCACACAAGCCAAAAAAATCGATATTGCCATGGACATGTAACGATATGAAATGACAGGCTTGTAAGAGTGAGAGAGACGAGCGTCCGTGTCACCATGTCAGCTGACCCCTCCCCCCCGTCGGTAAACGAATACTCGAGTACTACTCGGATAGTGACCCCGAACATTCGGATAGTAAAATGTGCTACTCGTTGCAGCCCTAGTGTCCGTTCATGCAGGGTGCATGTCACTGTTTATTTACATGTTATAGCCATGACTCTCTATACACCTCCACCACTGTGTTGGCATATTTTCCTTTGTCTGTGTATATTTGAGCATGAGAGCAGCTCAGTGTGCAGCAGGACTGGAGCCCAATAAAGCAGGTTTTAAACGTCAGAAGCAGCAGATATGGTCGGACCAGCTGCTCTGGGGCTAGCAGTCACATTTCCCTTCAGACCGGCAAACAAATAAGAATAACTTTATTAATCTCCAAAGGGAAATGTGTTTGTCTGTCAGCTCATCTACCATATGGAGAAGAATTAATAAGCCTGGTGGCTGTAGATACCGAGGATCCTCTGTATCTCTGTGCTGCAGCGAAGACAGAGAAGCCGTCCACCACTGCTGTTTTCGTGGTCCATTAAGGTGTGATGAAGTGGATGATCTGAGTTGTTCAGAATGACCTCTAACACCTTCGGTGTGCATCTCTTCAGTCTCCACCACACCCCCCAGTGAGTCCAACCTGGTGACTAATGGCAACTAAACGGATGCATAGTTAAAAAACGCAGGCAGAAACTTGAGTTGTAGCTAATTAAATGTGGTAATGTGGTTCCCTCAGTTATGCAGAAATAGAAAGCAAAAAGTTAGTTTTTCAGTTATGCAGCCGTGATGAGAGAGAGAACGAAAGATGCAGATGAATAACACTGACTTGGCATTACTGGCCCTGTGATTGGTTCACTGGACTGCAGGTAATGGACATGACTTGTTTCTTTCTTTGGATGATTAAGATTTTTCTTTTTTTTGTTGACAATTCTGTGGGGATCATTAGTGAATGAATCCCTTTAAAACATATGAGTTGAAGTCCAGTGTTCTGTTATGTCTCTCTGAGTTGGTTTTAACTTAACAATAACAACGAGAAAGAGAGAAAGTCAGAACAACAAACTCAGGAGCTCTACGCTGCGGCTTTGTCTTTTTACTGCTCACATACACAAATATACAGTGAGTGACACACACACACACACACAGATGTTTACACACAGACACTGCATACAGCCTCTTGGCCTGGTTTCCACCCACACAGATCCTGTAAAGCAAGCTTTATTTTAAAGCTCAAATAACAGGCTGGGGCCTTGAAGAAATAATAATCAGTGAGATATGCAGGAGGAATGTCAACATGTGTTCTCGGCTGGATGTGTGTTTTTAACAGGGGTCTCATGGTGGAGAACAAGTCTTTTGCTCCTATGACATGGTCAGCTGCCCCCCCACCCCCCATCTCTCTGGAGGAGTGACTGGGCAAAGAAAATAGCATGGGGAGGATGGAGAGGAGCTGGAAGCAGCGAGGAGTTACAGGGACATTGTGTAACTTCTCGTTATCTATTCACGAAAATCGATTATTCCGTTCAAAAGTATGTTTTTCATTAATCAGTAATCACCCCCATCAACAAACTGAAGTGTTCCGGTAAGCTCTGAATTTGCCGTTCATATAATTCATATATACATTGAGCGGGAAAGCTCGGTGCTGGCTGCCATTTATTTTTCATGCTGCGTTCACGTGAAATTGGGCAGACGGCAAACGGACTACAGCCGGACTACAGCCGCTGCACGTAACGGCATAAACAAGCCTCTATGTAAACAAGTGGTCCGTCAGCATGAGGCAAAACAATACACTTGACAATATGTTTATGCCGTTACATGCAGCGGCTGTCGTCCGTCTGCCGTCTGCCCAATTTCACGTGAATGCAGCATGAAAAATACGATTGAGTTGCTTGCGATATACAACCGCAACGCTAGATCTGAGTAATTCCTACACAATGTACCTTTAAGCTGAGTGAGTGAGGAAACACATGTATGTTCTCCTCTGCATCCATATACATGCATATAATTGAGTGTTGTGTATGTGAGAGAGAAAGCAAGGCAGCTGTGTACCCGTGGTTTGGGTGTGCGTAGGGAGGATCTGACCGGTGTGGTAAAAATACCCTCGGGGCAACCTGCCAGGCGTACTGCAGAGAGGACACCAAAGCTGTGTTGATGGATGGCCCGGAGCAACTTCGCTGTGTATGTGTGTGTGTGAGATGGAAGTGACACAAGTGACTGCATCAGTATGTTGTATCCTCTCTCCCCTCAGGTCCTTCAGGTGCTGTGTGTGTTGAGCTCCAGGGGTGAAATCCTGTGGAGGGACGGAGCTGAGACGTTGTCCCAGGAGGACGTCCTCCTGCGTCTCCTCACTCTGGCCCAAAACTCTGTTTACAGGTCAGAGAACACACACATACACACCTCATCTTCTTTGACATCATCCTGGAGTTATCTCAGTATGAAACTGTGTTTTGTTTTCCTCTAAACCAAACCATGAGACGTTAGTTTAAAGACGGTGCACTGTTTGGTCTCTTCCGTTGAGACCAGGCCTCCAGTGTCACACCTTGGGTAATAATATGGAGGATTTAGGTATGGGAACAATTTAAAGGGACATTGTGTAACTTCTCCTGTTATCTATTTAACTCACCGGAGACACCGGAGCTGCCGGCTCAGGTCGAGGTGGCGTCTGTGAAAAGTCACCGTGGTGCAGTGAGGAGGAATGGAGCGTTACACTGATGCTGCATTCACCTGCAGTCGGGCAGACGGCCGCCGGTAACAAACCAGATGTCATTTTAGTCACAGAAGTCGAGAGAAAGCCGGTAAAACGTGGATCAGGTAAACAATACGACATCACCATGACAACATATTGTCACGTGTATTGTTTTGCGGCTGTCTGCCCAATTTCACGTGAATGCAGCATGAAAAATACGATTGAGTTGCTTGCGATATACAACGGCAACGCTAGATGGGAGTAATTCCTACACAATATACCTTTAACCAATATTGTCAATCTGAATTTTCATAGTGTGAATCATATTCATACATCATCATAATCATCATAAATCACATTTCCCTGCTCAGATTCTAATTCTACTTTAAAACTTGTATTTTATTCAGAAATCATGGTCTACTTTCATACTTTCAGATTATCTATCAGGATATTTTATTTAATTTCCCCCTAAACAGGCGCGGGGGCCCACAGCCAACATCTGAGTTAGAGCCTACAAAAACACATCATCCCTGCAGCACTCTGTCAGTTCACCCGAAAGCATTTGGACAAACTTTGACCTAATGGTGGCGCTGGATAGAAAGGGAAGAGATCAACAACAGCCCTGAGCTTGAGGGTTCATGTCAGTACCTGTTGTAACTTCAATTCGTTTCATGGTAACTGCAGGAAAAGGGAGGCAAATGTATTAACTCCACACTGTTCTGAAAGCCGGCTGTCAAAACAATCCCTGAGCAGACCAGGAGGAGCTCTCCGCTGTGATTGATGGAAGAGACAGAAAAGTTCCACAGGGCAGAATCCATCCTCACACCTTTCTATCAGAGCTTGTTTGAAATATAGTTCATACATGTTCTCACTTGTAAAATCATATTCTCACACACACTATTATTATACTCTCCCACACTCGCCACTATCCGCTCTCTCACACACAGACACACACCATATTTACTCTCACTCACACATGAGTGTAAATAATAATATGTATGGAACAACATGATAGTGAATGTAGGAGAGAGAGATGGTAGTCTGTGAGAGAGAGTTTGAAGAAAGAAGAGAGACGACTATTCTCACACACATCCCATATCATCTCTCATACATTCACTATCATGTTCCAAAATTGATATAATAGTGTATGTGTGAGAGTGTAGTAGTGTGTGAGAGAGTATAGAAGCGTATGTATGAGATAGATTATGGTAATGTACAGTTGCAAGTAAATGTGAACCCTTTGGAATTTCTTAGTTTTCTGCATTATGGTCATTTAATGTGAGGTATAGGTAAAGGTAAAGTATAAACAAACACAATGTGTTTAACCTAATACCACACAAACAATTATAATATTCAATGTCTTTATTGAACTGCTTCAGCTCAGCCATGTTATTATAGGATGTCTGGTGTGAATGGCTCATTCCACAGCATCCCTATTGGATTCAGGTCTGGCTCTGACTGGGCCGCTCCCAAAGGTGGAGTTTCTTTTGTTGAAGCTACTCTAGATGATCTAGATAGTAGATTTACTTCCATGTTTAGGCTCATTGTCCTGCTGCATCACACAACTTCTACTGTGTTTCAGCTGGTGGAGCCACCCTGACATGATCCTGTAGGAAGCCTGGAGAAACTCTGGTTGAGGTCAAACTGTCCAGGCCCTGAGGCAGCAAACCATGATGCTCCACCGTACTTCACCTTTGACATGATGTTTACATGCTGCTATGCAGAGCCATTTTTACACCATATGTACAAAAAATACTAAAAATGTAATCTTAGTTTCATCAGTCCACAAAACATTTTCCCGTTAGTGTTATGGCAAACTTCAGGCCTGCAATGGAACTCAAAGCTATTAATGCAGAAAACTAAGAAATTCCAAAGGGTTCACAGACTTTTTCCTGCCACTATACATGTCAGAGTATGATATTACAGCTGAAATCAGGTAGGAATGATCTTTCAAACAAGCTCTCACATCCGCCCTCCTCTGCCTTCATGTCCCAGTGTTGTTCTGGCTGCCTCCCCCTGTCAGAGAGCTGTGGCTGTGCTGCAGCAGTCTGGCTGTCAGGCCTCCATTCAGAGCCAGGCAGCGTAGAGGAGGGGCACACAGGTTCACTGGCTGCACCTGGGTACCTGGCTGTACTGCCACCTTTCTCTCTGTGGGTATTTGTGTAATGGCTTATGCGCTGTTGCAATATTTAGATAACTAAACCCTTGCAGCCGTTTTAAAGAGTCGGTTGACAGAGGAATCTGCCTGGATGAAAGCTGATATTTCTGCTCTAAAAGCCGTCATCAGAACATTCTGCCTCTGTCACATTATTCTCAGGTGTCAGGGTCAAGACATTACTTTTGTTAGAGCTTATAGGTTCATGAGTCATGGGGGGGGGGCATCACAAACTGATGTGGCACATAGTGTCCCAGTGTTTGTGTGTGCATATACACTGTACGCCCTATGACATGAATTGACAGGCACACACCTTACTTGACAAGCCCCCACTGTACTTTTTACCCCAACAAGAGACTACAGGCTTGAATAAGGATTGGATTACAATGGCTTTTAGTTGTGTAAAGCCTTTTCCTGGCTGCAGTCCCTGGACCAGGGATCCACTTTCACTCTGGAGCCGCCCCAGGGTTGTGATGAGAGCCAGGGAGCGCTGAGGTTGGGTTGCTGGCTGCCCTTGTCTGCTGTATGATTGAATGGCACAGGGGCTGTTGTAATCCATAATGTAGTGGCGAGTACCAGCACACTTCTTTCGTGGACTGTAGGTCAATACAGTTAAAGCAGATATCAGTGGAATGTTTTTGTCCTAAATAGTCCTATTTTCCGTCAGCAATCACTTACATGAAGTATTTCAGCCTAAACACGAGTCTCTCCGTCACTCTGCTCTGCTGTAACCCGAGGAGAAAATTTTCCTTGTGGGATACAAGTGTTATCCAATGAGGGGAGAGAACGGCATGAAGGGCTGTGTGTGCAGCCAAGGGATGCGCGTGAATGTGGTGACGTAGCACGAGGACCAATCGATGCCTGACAAGGGCGGGGGCTGCTAACTCATGGTGCGTTCAAGGAAACTCGTACTTTGTGTTTTTCCTTCCTGTGAAGTCATACCAGTTCGATCTGGTACGAGTTCACGGGTCGGAAGTTACGAGTGGCCGTTATAGGGAACTTTCACAGACAACAGGACGGTAAAAACACGAGCTACGGGTTACCTGGAACGCTACCAAGTCGTAGTTGTGACTTGAAGCTGTAACTTACGGTTTCAAAAGCCTGCCTTGAACACAGCATTAGCCGAAACGGCCGTGCCGATGATATCTGCTTTAAGTGATGTATGTGTGTATCTGGGAGTGTGAGGTGTGCATCATAGAGCACATTTACTCAATCAGACCCTCTCACTGCATTGATATGGCAACTCAATGAGCAGTGTCATTCAATATACAGCCCAAATGATTTTCGTTTCATCACCGGTGTATTGAGAAGAGTGAACCTAAGATCCTTTCAGTCTTACCTGGAAGAGAATCCAGTCTGCACATCATCCAGCACCTTCTGTTCTCAGGCTGCCATATCAGATCAACTAGACTAAGACTAGAGTTACCACCTTGTGGTTTTCTGCCTCTGCCACTCAGACTAGTTTCAGATCTGATTCTGATTCATCTGGCCATGTGTTAATATTAACCAGTTCAGTCATAATTGGTGTGTGAATTCCAGAGTTATGGCTAAAAAGTGTCTTGTGAGTTCACAGTGACTTTGACCTTTGAGCCTTGATCTTTACCCACCAAAAAAAAAAAAATCAGTTCGTCCTCGAGTCCAAGTCAATGTTTAAGTGAAATCTGAACGAATTCTCTCGAGGAGTTCTGGAAATATTGCTTTCACAAGGACAAAATCGTGTTTTCTAAGGTCCCCAGGGACATGACCTTGGCCCCCACCAGTTTTGTCATGACGTTACTGAGACGCCGTCCACAAGAATGGGATGTACTGTATGTACGGCTTGACAAGCCAGCATGGAGGCAGACAGTAGGGTTTGGCGGTAATAGGCTAATAAGGTATCCAGCCGTATCTTAAAATAGCAACTGTATCAGTTTCATTAAAAAAAATGCAGTGCACTCATATATTACCTACTAAATCTAATTTATTTTACTGCCTAAATAATGAGTGTATGTCCACCTCCATGTGTGGTTGAGTCTTCAGTGTTACTCCTGTAGCATCATGTTTTCCTTTGGGAGATGTTTGATAAAGTTGATGCTTATATAGTGAGTTGGTCCACAAGAAAAACACAACTTCTGCAAAAACCTTGGTAGATTTGAAGCACTATGTTGCCATAGTTACCATGTGTGTCTTGTAGACTTGTGCCGATGTTATTAAAACACAGAGAGATGCTGCTACAGCTGAGCAGCGTCACATCCGCTGTGATGTGGCGCTGCTGATCGTTGCTCCGATGGAGGTCAGATCTTCTAATGTTAAACTCATGTTATAAATACAAAGAGCAGCCAAACACCAGGCTGAAGACAGGAACAGCAGAGCTCTTCTCACAGCTGCAGGTGAACCGGCTGGAGAGTCAACGCCGTCCGTTTTCCTTTTCTTTAGCAGCACCCTCCACATTTTGTTAGAAGCTATTTGTTGTTAATGTTGGTAATGTACATGTTTTGTTATTGTTTCAGTATTCTTATGTGGTGTTAGTAGCTGTTCCCTTTCTGAACGACATGTTGGTGACTCCATCTGAGCTGTACAACATGATTTTTAATTGGAGGTTTAACGGTATCAACACTTGGATACCGCCCAACTCTAGCAAACACCCACATCCAGGTTGAGGCAGTAAAACATAAGTAAGTTCATCAATAGAAGCTAAAAGTCTTTGATGATGTGTTTCAGTGTGGAGCTCCACTGTGCCACCTTCACCCTGGTATCTCAGCTGGTGGTTCAACTGGTCAGCTCTGACCCCGAGGTAAGAAACTGATAAACACATAACATTTTGAATATTCCAGGCCTGGCACAGAGGAAACTGTTGGGAGCCTCACAGTTTAAACTGACTCGACACACAGTTTTGAACATGAAGCCTGTAGTCACCAGCCATCGGCCGTCAGCCCTCCTCATTTCAGCTTTAGCCTAGCGTCCTGCTAGCGGTTCTAAACACACAGGAAGCACAGGCTAATCAAACACAGGTGCCACTAATAACACAGCTAATTACGTCAAATTGCAATAATTTCTGAAAGTGAGACATCAGTGTTATTAGTTCCAGCTGTGAAGAGTCCAAATGTCGCCTGAGTGAAACTATAACAGATGATTGTTGTGAACGTCATTGTGATTACGTCATATCATACTTTGCATCAATCTGCATGTTGTCAGTTTACATTATAAAAAAATGTTGCAATTCAAATCCTCAGGGTGCAAGTGAAACATGTGGCTTAGCTCAGTGGGGGGCGCTGGTGAGCTCATGCTGCACTGAAGAGCAGCCAGCGGAGGTGAAGCTGATGGCTGCCGGTGTGTTGGTCAGCTGTACAGACTGTGTACTGAGCAGCGCTCATCTACCACTGGGTGAGTCCTGATCCTGGTGAAACGGAGTGTTTCCATCTGCTTTGATGTGAACAGAAATGTAAACAAGCTAAATCTGTGTTTGTTAAAGGGACATTGTGTAACTTCTCCTGTTATCTATTCACGGAAATCGATTATTTCATTCAAAAGTATGTTTTTCATTAATCAGTAATCCCCCCATCAACAAACTGAAGTGTTCCTTTCAGCTCTGAATTAGCCGTTCATATCATTCATATCTACATGGAGCGGGTAAGCTCGGTGCTGGCTGCCATGTTGTTGTGTCGCCATGTTTTTACGTTCAGTGGCAGCGTGACTGTAGGAAACCACGGAAACTCAGCGGAGACACTGGAGCTGTCGGCTCAGGTGGAGGTGGCGTCTGTGAAAAGTCACCACGGTAACGCAGTGAGGAGGAATGGAGCGTTACACTGATGCTGCATTCACCTGCAGACGGCCGTCGCTAACAAACCAGATGTCATTTTAGTCACAGAAGTGGAGAGAAAGCCGGTAAAACGTGGGCCAGGTAAACAATGCGACATCGCCATGACAACATATTGTCACGTGTATTGTTTTGCCTGGTGCTGACGGACCACTTGCAGCTGTCGTCCGTCTGCCGTCTGCCCAATTCCACGTGAATGCAGCATGAAAAATACGATTGAGTTGCTTGCGATATACAACCACAACGCTAGATGGGAGTAATTCCTACACAATGTCCCTTTAAAGATGAGGTATCACCTTCTGAAAATGAAAATGTGTGCATCTGAACTGCATGCCTCAAGTCAAACCATTCTGACTGAAGAATCTTGTGTGTGTTTGTGTGTTTCAGGTCTGTCCACTACAGTTACTCTCTGGGGGAGTCTGTTCACACTGTTGCAAGATGAAGACCATGAAGTCCGAAATTCAGCCTCTGACTTCCTCTCTAATGTCCCAGCACCTCTGCTCAGTAAGGCTCCACACTTACACACACACAAAAAGCAAATAATAACCAGGGGCCTCATTTATAAACTTGGCGTACGTCACTTTCCACGTAAAGGTTGTGATCTATAAAAAACAAACTTGAAAGGAGAATATGGGCACCCCTAAGTAAACTCTGACCCATGTGTACGCAGAGTTTGGAATAAAAGGGGAAATAATGACACAAGAGGAAGATTAATTCAACGGCATTGTTTTGCATTGGACTGAGTAATTGTTTCGGAAACATCTTCTTACAATCTGACTGAAAATTCTAAATCAACATTCCTTCTCTATATTTCATATCATTTATAAACTTAAAGTCCCCGCTGGACTGTTAATTTATAAACTTCTAAATTGACTAAATTGAGAAAACAAAAAAACATAAAAACAAGGTTAATAACAAGGATTATTTGCACAAATAAAGGCCTAGGCCAATGGTGGCAGGTACGCCGCACAGTTTTATAAATGAGACCCCTTATACAGCAACTTACTGATGCAAGCTTTTGCTTGATTTCCATTACCAGTTAATCCAAGCAAGCACACTGTGTGTGTGTGCTCGTGGGGTTCCACGTCATTGTTTTTGGATTGTATGCAGTCAGTTTTCTAAATGACATGTTGCCTAGCCCTAGTGAGTGAGTTTGCTCGTTGGCCACACACGCAAGCACATCTGTGCAGGTGGTTTCAAAGAGTTAATTCTCAGAAACAAGAGTTAAAAGGTCCTTAAATTCATTTAGAAAAAATTATAGTAATTCATTGATGTGAAAAATAAGAAATTTACTCTTACTCTTACTTTTACTTAAAGTAAATTTAAAAGCATGTACTTTTGGATACTTAAGTACCTTTAAAAGCAAGTACTTTTTTACTCTTACTCAAGTAACATGTCGACTGAGCTACTTTTACTTGTAACTGAGTAAATTTTGACCAGTAGTATTTGTACTCTTGCTTAAGTACTGGGGTCTGCACACAACAAAGATCCTCCCCTCTGTCCCCGTCAGCCACACAGAGGCCAACCAGCTCACAGCTCTGGTGTAACTTCCTGTCATCAACACACTCATTTCCTCCATGTTCCCAACTTTTCTCCAGGAACCACCCGTATTGTCCGTCACCACTGATGGGCATCTCAAAACATTACACAAGATAGCAAAGCTATTGGGGGGAGGGGGCATTTTTTTGTTTATGTACATAAGGCCAGTCAGGTTCAGATAAGCTGTCAGCAGCAAATCTGATAGGAGCTCAACAACATGACTAAGATACAGACGTATTCTCTAGAGGAGGAAGAGAACACAATAGGCATAATTGCAGTCTGAGTTTCTTGGTGTGTGTGTGTGTGTGTGTGTGTGTGTGTGTGTGTGTGTGTGTGTGTGTGTGTGTGTGTGTGTGTGTGTGTGTGTGTGTGTGTGTGTGTGTGTGTGTGTGTGTGTGTGTGTGTGTGTGTGTGTGTGTGTGTGTGTGTGTGTGTGTGTGTGTGTGTGTAATGGCAGGGACACAAGTGAGTGTCAGTACGTTACATCCTCTGCTCTTATTTCCTTCAGGTGCTGTGTTGAAAAGAGAGAAAAAGCGATCACAGGTTTAATCCATCACTATTCACCGCTCAGTTGGAGATTGTGTGTGTGTGTGTGGGAGGCTGAGAGTGTGTTGCTTACTGTAAACTGGCCTACATTTCCTCCTGGATACATGTCTCCACTGTGGGAAATGAGTGTGAATGTTTGTCTCAATTCTTGTGTGTGACCTTTCACTCTTATCCAAACCACACAAAACAACCATGAAGACTGCACTGAGTTCCTGGTTTATTTTAACACATGTCGTACACTCTGCAGGAATGTGCACAACACGGAAAGGAGAAAGGAGGTGGTAAATTAGTGATCTTGTATCAGCCGAATGAGTTGAGTTCCACATGTGAATGAAAAATAACAGAAAAACCCCAAAGAAATCACATCAACCCTAAAAAAAAACCCAAAGCTGCAACTGGAGAAATACACAACAGTGAGCATGGAGGACATGTCTGATGTGGAGCTGAGTGAATGAAGTTCTCGAGGAGGTTGTACTGTAAGCATATAATGCATCAATGTCTTGTTTTGGTCCAGAGGACTGGTTACACAGCAACCAGCAGTCTTCCTCCATACTGATGATACCAATACATCAACCTGTCTGTGTCGCTAAGTCTGAGTTTATCCCTATTAGTTGCACAACTAATCTCCCTGGGGTCCATCACATACAAATGGAAAACAAACAATTTTAACAAAAAAAGATTACACAGAGGTACTGTTACAGAAAAGCTGCTGGTTTTGCAAGCACATAAATATTACACTAATGCAAGGGTCTCCAACATGTGGCTCACGAGCTACCAGTAGCTCGCCAAAGGATTAAAGCAGAAGTAAGCGGAATGTTTGTGTTAATATAAGTCTTAAATAGTTCTATCTTCCAACAGCAATCACTTATATAGAGTGTTTGGTCTGAAACACGGGTCTGTCAGTCACTCTGCTCTGCTGTAAGCCGAGGAGAAAACTTTCCTTGTATCCTACAACCTTTATCCAATGAGGAGAGAGAATGGCATAAAGGGACGGTCCTCTCTGTGTGTGCAGCCAAGGGATGTGCGTGAATGTGGTGACGTAGGGATGAGGGCGGGGACTGCTAACTCCATCGGCTGACAAGAAGTTAGCCAAAACCACCGGATCGCTTACTTCTGCTTTAATGAATCATACATAAATTTGAAAACTTGATCCAGGATTTTCCCTGCCTATGGCGCCACCTTGGTTGAAGCATGTGTATGTGCATGTATCATCAGAACAGACATGTCCTGTGATTTTCAGCCTCCTTTCATATTTAATAGAGGAGGGACAATACCTGAAAGTAATAATTTCAGTTATCAGTATGGTAGAAGCTAAAGACATTTGTTTTACTAATGTAAAGAATTATTGTACCGTAATAAAACATGAGTAGTTCTTGGCCATTGTCATTTTGTAAAAGTAGCTCTCGGAGGAAAAAAGTTGGAGGCTCCTGCACTAACGTATCAGACAGAGCACCAATATATTCATATAATGGAAAAAATATATATTTTTTTTTTCAAAGCACATTGATGATGTCTCTGTTCTATTCAAGTGGCCCAGTAAGCTAGGGCAGTGTGGCTGCATCCACAATGCCATGAAGCTAAATGGAATCCAGCCCATCTATTTTATGAGTAACACCAAACCACGTATTTACCCTGAAAGGTCACAGACAAGAACAAGTCCAGTCCAGCTCAGTGTATTGTGAAATGCACTTAGTCATTTCCCATAGGATCAAGTTGTTCCAAGAGGATCACATTGTTGTTGTTGTTGGGTGTGTGAGCGGGTTTCAGCTGATTGTGTTGTCTTGCATAGAGAGTTTGGGAAGTCGAGTGTGTTGAGTTGTAGCCACGCTATTACAGGCACCCAGTGTTTGATTCCAGTTGTGATGCGACTGGCTGGCTGACCTGTAGAATATCTGTAGTCAGCAGAACCCCCCCACCACCCCCACCTCAACCCCCCCACCCTGCTGTCAGAGCGCCAGTGAAACAGAGTCGTGCAGTCACATTTAGAAAACAACATTACTGTGTGTGTGTGTGTGTATGCAGGTCATGGTGAATGTGTTTGTTTGTTTGTGTGTGTCTTTACAATTCCCTTCATGTCAGCTCGTCTGCTGGGAGGTGTGTGTGTGCGTGTGTGTGTTTTACGACCTGCAGTTGCAGAGTCAAGTATCCGAGGTGTGAGCTGCTTCAGATGAAGGTGATGACTCCTAACCCTTTGATATGGAGGACGGTCAGAGATGTGAGAACAGAGACGGGCTCAGCAACACACACACACACACACACACACACACACACACACACACTCACTCACACAAAAGGGCAAAATGCAAAACAATAAGCTGCTTTTAGAAAGAAATCTAAAAGTGAAATTTAAATGTTTTATCTCACTGTTTTTGCTCGACAGTGCAGATGAGGAACTGTTGTGACTGTGTGTTATACACTATGTATCTGTATGTACACTATGTACTGTGTTTTTTAATTTAAAAGAATATTGTGACATTTTATCATATTTTTCCTATTAGCTTTCTTTCTACAGTCGTACTACGTCTAGACTTTAGTGTCATCCATCTTATTATCTACAGTAACTCTACTCCCTTTTTTGTCACCAGACGACAACAACAATGTGACATGTGTAAACAGCAGTGGGACTCACAGTGTGTGCCGTTGTGTTTCCCAGACACAGATAAACCTTTAGCTGCACGCGGAAGAGACATTTGTGAAGATTCACGTCAAGTTAGTGAAGCCGCTTCTTCCCAAAGCTGTGAACCACAGTGGAGCACTGGTCACTGACAGGAAGAGCAAATCTGATTTACACCCCCACCCTCCCCTCCTCCCCCTTCCCCACCTCCCACCAGAATCACCACCACCCAAATACCTCCAGTCTAATTGGGTCTGAAATCAAACTCCACTCACCCTCTCTGGACCTCCAGCACTGTGACAGACCGAGGGCAGGAACAGAGGGATCACTTTATATATAGAGCACAGAAGGATTTGGATCAGACAACAGTGTATAAGAAGGCAGTGATTAGAAAAGTGACTGGGATGGCACACGGCAAGAGAAACTGAGCTACACAGCCTTCCTTTCAGAATGTTAATAAAACGTTGAACCTATATAATATCAAATGTCTGGTATTAGGTTTCCTCCTTATCTGCTGGTTACATGTGGTGAGTAGAAAGCACGTGTTTAGCCTGGCTGAGGATAACGATTGTAAATGTGTTGAAGCAGCAAGTCCTCACATGTTTGGGTCATTTTATTATTTATTTATTGAAGAAGGACAGTGCACATAATGAACATTAAAGGGACAACAAGGAGTTTTGGAAAGCGACGTGTTTTCATGCTCCATTTACCATGAGCCTCCGCGCGCACGGTGAAATTCAAGACAGACGTCTTGCCCAGAATGTTTTCATTCATCAACAATGAAAGTATAACGGCGTATTAACGGCGATTCGGCTGCGTTATTCCCATGACCCGCGAAACCAAAAGTAAGGAAACGCTGGTCGGCTCGCCCAACATTTCCACCATTAATTAAAATAACAAAATAACGATAGAGACAAAATGATATTGATTGAAAATGGAGCCATTAACAAGTGTGGGTCGCGTAGATTCATCCACATTAATGTGAGACTTTTTTATAACCAAATAGAAACTCCTCGTTGTCCCTTTAATAAATGTAAAGGTGCCATTGTTAGCCAAAGGCTAATTTCTGACTGTAGTCCTCCTGGTAAGGTGTTAAAAGCCATTAAAATGAACAACAAGGACATAGGGAATATAATTCATAAAAGCAGGAAAACACAAGAAACACCCAAAAAAATACAAAGAAAAAAACACAAATCAGCACACAAATTGGAACATATCCAAACAGAAACCAACAGACAATAAAACTACGAAAGGAGACAATTAACATGACACTACTATAAAAAACAAAAAAACAACTATCTCTGAAAATGAAGCAAATTTTCCATTTAATAATAAATGTAGAATCTTCAGTCTGTCCTGGAGCAGTGTTGTGAAATGCATCAGTCAACTCCCAAACTCTGCTGAAGTGTCCACATTCTCCAGGCCGTTCCCAGTGAAC
Organism: Trachurus japonicus; assembly: GCF_045865225.1. Classification (NCBI taxonomy): domain Eukaryota; kingdom Metazoa; phylum Chordata; class Actinopteri; order Carangiformes; family Carangidae; genus Trachurus; species Trachurus japonicus. The sequence continues at coordinate 26,345,153 of NC_140921.1, read as the reverse complement.
CATTATCAGCCCGCCGGCCTGCACTAACCTATTTAGCTTTACTGTAAAGCCGACCAACTCCGGCGCAGAATGAGCCATTCATGTGTCCTTTCCCACAGTTCATTCATTTACAGTGGATAATGCAGCTGAATGCACGTCAACAACCTGATAGAGCTGAAGGACACTCATTAAACAGACCTCGTCCTATTTTAGCACAATACTCACTCATCCATTAAAGCTGGGTTTGTGTTAGCTAATGTTAGATGGATGAGACTCTGTCAAAGTGAGTTCAGAATCCATAGAAACCGGAGTCTCTTCATGCTGATGGATTACTCAGCTTTTCCCTTGCAGCTTGAACCTTTTTACTTTTGAAACGAAAAAGCTGTAAACTTGAGTGAATGACATTTTAACGATTTAGAGTTTGGTGTGAAAGGAAGTCACGTGTCTGATTTCTTTTGAAGACAGAGACGCAGCATCTTTCTATGCAGCTGTTTCACAATGTAACTGTGTCCGGCCTCGTGGTGCCTCCTCTGTTACTGTGAAGCCGGTGTGATCACAGTCTAATCTGAACGTAGTTTCAGATCATTGAAATGTTCTGTTTTACCCACATGGGGAAATAAGTGAAGCTTACTTCATTGGGACAGTTCAGAAAACTCACAGAAGTAGAAGTAGAAGAATATCCTTTATTGTCATTTTCACAATTTTAAATGCCAATCCAGATGATGCAATCATCAAGATAAATAAAAAAGAGACTGTAAAGGAGTGTAGCATAATAAATAGCTAGATTAAGTCATGTTAATAATGAAATAAAACAAAAGAAAACAAACACACAGGCATACACATATAGGTTTCATTCATTTTCCTGTTTTCAGACATGTACCTCATGACAGAAATGAATCTAATGAAGTCTCTTTGACCTCATAATAATAAACTATGAATTCAGTGCAGTCTGGTTGATTTAAAGGCAGTGAGATATTCACAGACGGAGAAAAGACACTTCAGATTATTGTATTAGTCATAGTTCCAATGCAAACTGGTGTGTTGCACAGAGTTTAGAGCTATTGCTTATTTCCAACTCTGTTCTCAATTGGCTATACTGTACAATATGATTAAGTAATAGTCAGTATTCACTATTAAGGCAGACAAAATAATAGAAACAACTCCCAGTACACTTGTAATGTATGTAATTGGATTAAACAGCATATAAAACTGTTCCTGAGAAAACTCAGATGTCCCAACTGTTATTCTGTAGACTACTGCAAGTCTGTTTTATTAGACCATTGGCTTAAGTGACTTAAAAATCTAATATGAAACTGGTGCAGCAGTCATTAACAGTTCACTGGCTGTGATTCAGTAAGAGAACAGAAAACATCATAATATTGTTGTAACTTTTCAACTGGAGCACGGCTGTCGCTTCCTCTCCATCACCAGCTGCCAAACTTAAAGAAGCATTAGCACAACAGAAACCAGTGTCTGCATGACAAACAGGACATTACTTTCAAAACGCCCCCACCCCCCCCTACGTGAGAGCGAGTCCTGAAGAAGTTCAGCCTGTGAGAACACTCGTATCAGCCGGTCCCCCGATGATGTCTGGGGTGTCGAAATCAAGAAGCCATTGAGAAAAAGGCTATAAAACTCAAACCACCAACCCTCACACAACATCATCAATTACTTAAAAATCATCTTTCAACTGTGTCTCATAGTGAGTACAGTGACCCCCCCTCCCCCTCCTTCCCCCTCCCCATGGAGACAGACCGGAGCCTGTGTCGGCTCCCTGTGGAGCTGGCCAATGACTTGTATGTGTGATCCTTTGACTGAGCCAGAGCCAGCCATTCACTGCTGCTGCTGCTGCTGCTGCTGCTGCTGCATCAGACTACATGTAGCAGCAGAGGCTCAGATGCAGAGGCTGTGTGTGTGATTCACTGTGCTGTTGTCATGTGTAATGTTGTTGTTGCTGCTGGAGGAAGTTTGTTAAGTGTCTATTTTCTTTCACACCTCTCTTTATATTTCACACCTTGAGCTTCCTGGTGTCTCTGCTTTAGCATCTGTGTCCTGTGTGAGTCAAACGTGAGAAGGAAAGAGTGTTTCTCAGAGCTTGAGTGTAGATTGTGAGTGTGTTTTGTTTTGTTTTTTGAAACCCCATATTCACCTGTCAGTGAATTTGTTTGTTGTCAGACTGGCAGGAAGGTATTGCATTGTAAGCTGCTTCAAACAAATATTCAGATGACAGATCAGATAGGACAGGGTAGGTGTAGCTGGCAGTTTACAGCAGTCTGGATGAAGTTGCTTAAAGTCAGTGGGTGGAGCAGCTTCTAACCCAGATCCTGTAGATGTGTGGGTGGGAGAGACTGTGCGTTCACACCAAAAGCTTCCAAAGCATCAAAACGCCGGAACTTTGACGTCAGTCACGCGACGAGCGACCAAAAGCGGCTGAAAATATTTGCCGTTTTGGAAGCTGTCTTGTCTGAAGCACATCCTCAAGCGTTTTTGACACTTTGGAAGCTTTTGGTGTGAACGCAGTCCTACTAATGTGAACATTATGACACCAGTGGGGGGACACACTCCATCCTGCTGTGTTTTCTAGCAGTAGCATAAAGGGATTGACAAGTGAACCGCTGTAGCTGAGCCACTCGACTCAGACTGAGATAAGAGGCTGAAACAGGGAAGGAAATGAATTGACAAGAATAGGAATCAAATAATCTTAGTGTGAAGATTGAAAGTGTGCTGCTAGCATCAGCATTTAGCTGCACGCTTCAATGCGCTTACAAGTGCAGGGTCAAAGAGCAGCTAGGGGGCACTGGGCCAAGTCTGGAACTAGGTGACTTCCTCAGGAATCCTCTCTGGGATTGGAGAGCTTTCATGCCAGCAGGTTCAGGTAGGCTACTTCAAGAAAGGTGATCATGTGTCTGGTGAAGGTCTTCAAGCTGATTAAAGGGATACGCCAACATTTTTTTGTCTTGCCTCACTCCCAAGTCCATGACCAGCAGATAGACACCATCCTTTCGACTGTGCGTGCAGTAACAAGGGAGATACGGGCAGAGCTGGTGCACCGCTAATTAGCTTAGCTCAAACGCTTGAATGCATAGGTAGTGTTAGCCTGCCTCCACCTAAAGTCATCAGAGAAACTCTTCAGCAACTCTAAACGGAAAGCGGCGGGCCGATCTTTGTCTCAGAGCTGACAAAACTCTCCGGTAAGGCATCTTGAGCGGTCAAATTCGAGCTAAGCTAATTAGCGGTGCGCCAGCTCTGCCCGTATCTCCTTTGTTACTGCACGCACAGTCTAAAGGATGGTGTCTATCTGCTTGTTATGGTCTTGGGAGTGAGGCAAGACCCCAAAAAAAAAATGTTGGTGCATCCCTTTAACATCTAAAGTCAAGTCTAAAATCTGAGTTACCATAGTTTCTAACAAGGCAAGTGACGGAGAAAAACACAGAAGCTGAGAACTGTGCATCTGTTCTTCTGCTTCCACAAGTGGCACAAGGTTAAGTTTTTCCCTGACACTCCTGCCCTGCCCTGCTCAAATGAGTGGCATTGTATGCCAAATGCACATTACACGCACACACACACACACACATATTCACAGCCTCACCCCATCTCACTCAAATCCATTCATTCACCAACTGGCGCTGATATCATCATTTACAAAGACAAGATTGTGCCACAATAAACTTAAGTAGTCTGTCATCACAAACAAAACCTTACCACAGGCAACTACCACACACACACACACACACACATTTACACACTCCCACAGCAACAACAGTGTGAAAGACAATCCCCTTGAGAAACTGAGTATTTTGCGCCAAAAGCTTGAGGGAGGAAATCGTGTTAAGCGACGTGTGAAACCTCCATAGAAAAGTAGATAAACTGAATGCAGCTAAAATTTCATACTACGGTGGGGGGAGCGGCTTGACATCAGAGGCAGGGCCATCACAGAGAGAGGGGGCTTTTTGGTTAAGAAAGGAATTTGTCACTCAAGCTTCTAAACTCTTAAATCTCCTCTAATACAGTCCAATCAACAGGCTCTGATGTCCAGGAGGCAGCCAGACTTCAGACTCTGCTCTGATTTTACGCCTCCTCTCTGAGGAGGAAAAACAGTCTGAGTTCCCAACATTGTGTGTGTGTTTGCACATGTGCCTGCCTCTGTGTGTGTGGCTGTGTGTGTGTTTGTGTGTGTGCATGCACATTGATGTGGGTCTAAATACCTCCCCCCTCCCTCCCTCCTCTCTTCCCATAGTGTTTTGGCTAGTGGTTCTCAAATCCTTTTGAAGTGTCTGGTGTTATCTGGGTGTCAGCTGTGGTGAGGATAGTCAAGGTGGTAGGACAACAACACACAAACCTCTGTCAGACAGACAACTGGAGATGGTAAATGAAGGAGAACGTTCTGCTTTTCCTCTCAAGTGTTTGTCGTTGCACTCACACTTCCTCCACAACACCAACACAGTGAAAGCAATGGGCAAGAGCATGCCCCTGTATGTACTGTGTGTGTGTACAAATACATACAACAAGAGCACTGAAAACTACGGAAGAGGATTAGAGCCATTGTGGGGAAAAATAGTGAATTCTGACTTTAATCTCAGAATTCTGACTTTAAACTCAGAATTTAGATTTTTTTTTTCTAAGAATTCTGACTATAGTTCAGTTCCGGAACATGCGCTTCAACTGGGAGCAGCAAAGTCTGGTAGCTCTGAGTTTTTGAGTTTTTACTCAACATTTGCTTTATTTTTGTTGTGTTTTTTGTTATCTACTGATGGATGCTTCTCTGGGGAGAAGAGATTCTTCAGAGATGAGCTTCTTTCATTGAAAATGGACAGATCTGGAGGACACCACCACCCTGTCCTCAGATGATCTGAAGAGGTGCTTTTGTGGTGGTTGTTGTGCTGCTGCTGCTGGTGCAAAGTTAAAGGCTTGGAGGTGGAGATGTCCTATCAGTCCTTTCTGAGGTCAGTCATCATTGGAAATATCAACTCTCTGCCCAACAAGAGTGATGAAGAGCTGGAGATATTGGTGAAGACTCAGAAAGTAGACATTTATTTTATTTTTTCGAATCATAACAACACTTGTGTACATCCCACCTAATGGCAACTGCTTAAGTTCCATCTGAAGTTCTCCATGAAGTTGTTGCTAGGATACAGACTAAACATCCTGAGGCACTAGAGCACTAAAGAAGGAGGAGGCAATTCTAGACGGCCTGGATCATCCACTTCATGGCACCTTGACTGACCAGGAAAGTAGCGGTGGTGGACGGCTTCTCTCTCCTTGCTGCAAGATGGAGGAATATAGTAGTGGGGCAGATAAGCAAAATGATTTGGCCCCTCCACCAATGATCCTGATCCACCCAGCTGCCTCTTCACCATCGGTCCTGCTCCACCCGGCGGCCCTGCTCCACCCAGCGGTTCCTGCTCCACCCGGTGGCCCTGCTCCACCCGGCGGTTCCTGCTCCATCCGGCGGTTCCTGCTCCATCCGGCGGTTCCTGCTCCATCCGGCGGTTCCTGCTCCATCCGGCGGTTCCTGTTCCACCCGGCGGTTCCTGCTCGACCCGGCGGTTCCTGCTCCATCCGGCGGCCCTGCTCCATCCGGCGACCCTGCTCCATCTTTCTTTCTTTTTTGTGTCATTGTCGTGTGAGCTACTACACTAATATGAATTTCCCTCCTCGGGATGAATAAAGTATTCTCTACTCTACTCTACTCTATAATCTCAGAATTCTGACTTTAATCTCAGAATTCTGACTTTAAACTCAGAATTTTGATTTTTTTCCTAAGAATTCTGACTATAATCTCAGAATTCTGACTTTAAACTCAGAATTCTGACTTTTATCTCAGAATTCTGACTTTAAAATTCTGAGAAAAACAAGTCAGTCAGAAACAGTCAGAGTTTAAAGTCAGAACTCCCTTTTTTCACAGTGGCCCTAATCCTCTTCCGTAGAAAACTGCATGTATTCTTCAGGAGAGTTAAGTAGTAGATGCCGTAAGTATCAGCATGAATCATTTGGAGAGTCCAATCATCCATGAACACGTACACAGGAAGTGCAGCAGGACAGGCTCTCACTGTGTGTGCACACCAACATTAGAGCAATGTGCAGAATATTTTTGAATCTGCTCATACACACCCTGACAGTGGTTGGTTATATGAGTTATAGGTTTGTTTCCCAGAAGGCCGTCCATGACACACACATGCACACACATTCGCTCTAAGTTTGGAACATCATGTCAGCTCTCCAGCGTTCAGACTTCACTACCCCACACACACCAACGATGACATTACCCACAAGAAACAAAGCTACTGAGACATCGGTCGAAGGAAGAAAATATTCAAAAAATATTTTACAAATACAAGACGATATAGTACAAAACAAATGATCAGTAATCAGGTTTCCATGATTGTAAACCAGATTCGATGCATTTTATATTTGATAGTACTCCTGTTTCTTGATTTGCAGCAGTGACGCACACATTTTTTCCTTCGAGGGCAAATTCATCAGAGTTTTACAAACAGTGCACTGTTCAGCTGTGCAAGCCGACTTAATTACAACTATTTACTTCAGTCTGAGTTTTAGTCAAACTTTGAATTTAATTATTTTGGATACATGGACACACAAGTTGAAGTAATGGTTTTTCCTTCCAGGCTACTGAATCACACAATAATACTCCATGGCCTGGGACAGTGTCATTCACATGCAGTGTTGTAGAAACCCTTGAGCTGAGATGTGCTTCAGCAGAAATCTGGCTGTAGTAGCCACTGTCTTCTCCTGAACCAGGTTTCTCTTTAATAGGACAGAAGACTGATGTTCTTCCTCCTCTATCCTGGCAGGGCTAAGCCATGTTTATGACTCCTCTAATGTACTTAATGTCTCCATCATTATCATTCTGTTAGTGAATCCCTACAAAGGAAAAAGAAGCTCAGATTCAGCCCGTTGTGCAAATTGGAGATTTATACATCATTAAATATCATTAACTACAATAACTGTGAGCTTACTCTGCTTATAAAATGAGTGTTATCTTTCTAACATATGGTCCAGCTAGATTGAAAAGATGTAAGACAGGAAACTGGGAGGAGTTTAAATTACATTTAAATATGACTGAATAATATCTGTTAGGTCAGAATGCAGTCTAAAGTGCTTTAATACCATTATCTGCTAAATCTGTGTCACCAGTGTAACTGTAGCTATGGAGCTAGGAAGGATGGACACTGTGAATCTGTCCGTCAAAACTTTTAGTCTTGAATGTTAAAAGGGACACATAGAAAATATAGAAATATCACTTTTTGAAGGCTCTTTAACTTATATCTAGGTGTTTGTCTTGCCTTCCGAAAAAGAATCAGTAATTTCCAGGCTCTCTAGGTTGAAATCCATGTGGTTTTACAAGCCGTTCCCTCAGTTGTCTTCCAATGATGTAATTAGTTTTCAAATTTGCATCATCCCACCTCTACTTGGGACCAGTAGAAGGGGCGGGGCAAGCAGTGGTTCATTTGCATTTAAAGGGACAGGCACTGAAACCAGCGGTTCTGAACAGGGCTGTTTTGAGAGGATGAGAAGAGCTGTGATGTTTGATCCTTGGGGTATTTTGACTGAAGCATGTCACAGACATGTCTTTAAGACACATGGGGACTATTTTAATTTGTGGAAAAGGGGCAGACTATGTCTCCTTTAAAGTTTTTCTTCTTCAGTTGTGACCCTGTCTCTTCCTTCATTATGAGCTTAACTATGAGCTTTATCCTGAGTATACATCCTGTGGTCACTGCAAGGATGAACTTGAGACTTAATGTGATGACTGGCATCTGGGACAGGAGTCATGTGGGGTAGTAATGGGTGGGAAAACAAATGTGATTTATCATCTGTCAACATGCTTGTTTGTTGCTTGTTCATATTCTGCGTTTGTTCATTTTGGCTTGTTGTGTGTCTTCAAAGTGAAACAACATTTACAGAGTCAGTAGAAACATTTCGTCTCCTCTGTCCTCAGATATGGCCGGTGTGTCCGTGTGTCCTCCGGTAGCCATGGACCGGGGCCTGGAGCTGCTGTGTCAGCTGTTTGAACAATGGGGCCAGGTTCCTTCAGGGTTCCTCACTCTCATGCAGTGGCTGCTGGGAGATGGAGAAGGCAACGACGAGGCAGTTTCAGACAAAGCTTCTAGTCTGGTGAGTTTCTGTTACATAACTTGGTCCCGGGGGTGGATTAACCTTATGTGTCCTCTTGGTGTTAATGACAACGTACATTGTTACACTGTGGTACAAGAACATCACACACTCTAAGACAGTATGTTTTCCTCCAAGTCAAACTTAGGACTGTCAGAGTTACGGTCTCTGCCAGGAAAACACCAGATGGAACAAACGGGACATTTAAATTGATCATGAGCAATTTAATCAACAAGTTACTTTGTTGTAACCACAGCTCATATAAATATTAATAGAAAGAACAGAAAAATCCACAAATGCTGCCAGTGAAGGCAACAGCTCAGTTCAGACGTTAAAAGGTTGCTGTTATTGACTAACTTGTGATTCATGCTGGTTGGGCTCAGATGACCAGAAATGTTTGCCTGTGTTTAGTATTAGTAAAATATTTATATTCTGCAATAACAGCTTTAAATGTCAGCTGTGCTTTTACAACTTGCTCAATTGCCCCAAGTGGCAAAAACTCCACTAACTGACATGTTTGTCAATTGTCCAGGATGAGGAGGACTTCCTGTTTGAGAAGGGGGAGCTGAACTTGTGGGCCGAGCCCGTCCAGTGGGTGAAGCTGCTCCACAGGAACCTCGGCTCCCTCGTCCAGACCCTCAAGCAGACCCAGCAACACACAGGCCCAGGCCCAGACCCAGACCCGGTCCAGCTCCACTCACTGTCCACCCAGGCCCAGGCCAAGGCCCAGGCCAAGGCCCTCAGCTCCCAGCAGGCCCTGGACGCCCTGCCTCCCCTGCCCCAGTTCTCCTGCCCCATGGAGCACGCCCGGCTCACCCTGCAGCACCAGAGAGCTACGCTGGCTCTGGATGTGCTGCAGAGGCTGAGCTAGAGGAATTCCTAATATTCAAAAATGAGAATGTTTTCAGATAAATGAGACCACAGACTGGCCTCCTGGTCTTCTTATTATGACATGAAGGGAATGAAGGCAACTTTTTTTTTTAATCTGTACTTGTCTCTTTTATTGTCTTAAGACTTTACCCTCACTGTTTTAATTTTTATGATCACTGTTCCTTGATATCTTTATAAATAAATGAATGTCTCAAATCACAATTTTGATTCTCTTGCCTTTCTAAAAGGAAAGACAAAGCCTGGTGTGTCCCTTTTAATTGTAATAATTAAGCAGGGGAGGGACGTAAGAGACAATGTTAGCATTATGGGAACACATGTGAGGAAGTGTGGCAGTTGTTAAGGCATAACAATAATTCAGGCCCAGTTTGTGCACTGCAACACTCGATGCACTGTCCTCTTTATCACTGGGAATGTGTCACGCGACAAATTTCAACAGTGTCAGCATTGAGTAAACAGACTGTTGTGCTTCCTGCGTGTCTACCAGGGATTAAAGGTTTGGAACAAAACAACTTGGAGCCTCAAGCTTCAAGTGCTCACTTCAATGGTGTGATTGTGCAGCCAGCCAAGCTTTATAACCACAGTATGGGATTGTGATAGTAAGTGTTCACGCTGACACGTCACCAAAGTTGTATTTCAGTGTACGCTTTTACCTCTACTGTATGTTTACACAAGGTGTTATTTTCCTGTGATATTTAATTTACTGCAGGATTCTTCCCATTGGACTGTGTTTTATGCTTCCCTTCAGTTTCTGCTGGTTATGTAATTAGGAGGACAGCACAATGGGCTACTGTCCTCTGTGTGTGTGTGTGTGTGTGTGTGTGTGGATTCATGCTGCTCGCTCATACAGCTGGACCCTTCTCCCTCTCTCCCTGGTAGCCATGTTCCCTGTTACAGTAAAACTGACGTAATGTTTTGGAACAGCTCGACATCCCCCAATAAAAACAGAGCCGTGTGATGGGAGAGCGGTTTCTGTGGACGGGGACATGTTCAAGGGATTTCTCAGGAGCCTCGTCGTGTCTGTCCTTTGCATTAAACTATTTATCACAACTTGCAAAGCGCAAATAGTCCTGGGGCAGCCCTCAGCCTAATTTTAGGCTTGGTAGTAGTAGATTCCAAGCTCTTATGTCACTTGTTTTTCGCCTGTTGCTATTTTCCGTTTTTTTTCCCCCCTAACCTTGCTCCTTCTTCAACCAAACCATTCAGCACTCCAGAGAATATTGAATCATGTCACAGAAAGAAAAATGATTTTTAAACCACTCTCTCAATTACTCATATATGGAAAAGACTTAGTGGTTACCAGTGTCGCAAAACCTGCAATTTCTGGTGATATGTTGTTGCACGGCGTATTTACACCCTAAACACAAAGATATGAGGAGTTTGGAGCCCTGATATAGAGTCTCATGCTGTGCGGCCAACTCTGCAATCTTTCCACTGTGGTTTTTAAACTTGACATAAGTCCAAGAGTAGAGAGGGGTAGTTTGACATCTCCATGGACATTTTGCCATCCCATGATGGTAAAATCATGCTAAGAAGGGGGAAGGGGGGTTATTGCATGCAGCTTCACTCCACTCTTTGGCTGTACGAACTGTGGTGACTCTACTGTCAGTGGCGTGTTCAGGGAGTGGCCTTGGGTGGCACAGGCCACCTCTGAAATCTGACTGGCCACCCCAAAATATAATGCTCTATAGCCCAGTCAGAGGCATATTACACATTTCTTAATACTGGCTTTTGTTAAAGCAGAAGTAAGCGGAATGTTTGTGTTAATATAATAATATAATAGTAATATAATATAATATAATAGTTATATCTTCCGACAGCAATCACTTATATAGAGTGTTTGGTCCGAAACACGGGTCTGTCAGTCACTCTGCTCTGCTGTAAGCCGAGGAGAAAACTTTCCTTGTATCCTACAACCTTTATCCAATGAGGAGAGAGAACGGCATAAAGGTGCGGTCCTCTCTGTGTGTGCAGCCAAGGGATGCGCGTGAATGTGGTGACGTAGGGACGAGGGCAGGGACTGCTAACTCCATCGGCTGACAAGAAGTTAGCCAAAACGACTGGATCGCTTACTTCTGCTTTAAGTTTTTTTTTTTTTCCAGAATAAAATCCAGCAGCTTACAAGAACATATGACAAAAAAGATAACACACACAGAGCAATAAATAACATAAATGCAAAGTGTGAAAAAAAGTGTGAGAAGTGTACAAAGTGTGAAAAAAAAGTGTTTATTACAATTGTATGTTGCCACATTGTATTTTGACTAGTAGGTCTAGAGTTTCTTGCAGTATTAGTAATTGAACTAGATATGGGTTTTGCAGACAAAACTGGGTATGGCCAAAACCTGTGTAGGTGTGTGTTTGCGTGTGCACGTGCATACACACGTAGGCCTACATAATGTGTGCGCACAGGCACTCATGCTCACGCTTCATGCCACCCCCCACCATAAGTCAGTGCCCCACTTGGGCCACCTCTATCAAAAATGTCTGGACGCGCCCCTGTCTGCTGTCACACAACAGGTTTTGCAAAGCAGCCTTACTGATGGCTGTGACCTGTCTGTGTGGATACTCTGCAGAGAGTAGGAAATGTCATGACATCACTGCAGCCAGTTTGGGCTCAGTGTACCTTTCCATCCTGCTCCAGCTCTGCTCAGCAGATGGCGCTTCAGTCCTTTACAGTCACTTCTCCTGTTGCTCTCATGGGGGCAGTGTTGCGCCGCTGTATCACAATAAAAAAAAAACCCACATTCCTGCAGTCTGGGCTCCCTCACTGGGGAAAAACAAGTTAGAGAGAGGCTGAGAGTGCTTGAAAAAAAAGATATAACCAAAGCAACTCCTCTTTGTGTTTATAATGATTCAACATGCTACGCTTTAAGAGAGACACTTTTCTAATCTTAAGGTGAAGTCAACATTTCCCACTTTAGTTTTGAGACAGTACAGAAGTGGGTCATGTGAGCACACTAGGTATTAACTGTCTATTTTTCCATGTGAAGTAGACTGGAATAGGCTGCTGCTGCAGTGTGGAAGTTGATTATGCAACCAGTGGAGGCTAAAAATTGTACTGCACTCTGCCTGGACTCCTCTCTGCTCATACTTGTGGTCTCACCCCATCCACAGGGAGAGAGAGAGAGGGAGAGAGGGAGAGGGAGGGAAGGACAGTTTCCTTCCATTACAAACACATGTGTCAGCTTCCAAGTGTGGTGGTCCAGAGGCTAGTGGGGTGGCCCCTTGCCACTGGAGGGACAAACTCCGGGACATGACAGAGGGAGTTTGAGGAACCATTTCACTTATATTTTTAAGTTTAGTTAAGAAGTTTTAAGCTTTAGAGCAAGGCGCCCCCCACCCCCACCCCCACCCCTCCACTCACTGCTCCAGAAGAGGACCAAAGTGTCAGTGACTATGGTTAATTGGACGGAGAACAGCCTGTAGACATAGTAGACTTCCCTTGACGGCTCTACATTCTTTCACAGCGAGAGACAGCCCAGAAAGCAAAACCAACTTCCACAAAATTGGATGTGTGATTAAAAGAGCAAAAAAAAAAAAAAAAAAAAAACTAGGGAGCGGAGGGAGAGGGGGGCCGTGCTGGGTTAGATTTCAAGGCGTGGTGTTGAAGAATAGGTGGCCAACCGGTGAATGGGGAAGGGGCGGCTCCTCGCAAAAGTTTGTACTAACTTGAGTTCGCCCCTCCCTGGACACCGACTAGCATTTATATTGGTGCGGAGGAGCCGGGGCGCACAGCGAAGCACCCTGGCTCTGCGCTTCACGAGGGGACGAACAAACCCACTTCCAACCCAACAACAGTACTAACCTTCTCCCCTCCGCCTGCCTTCCTCTGCGGACTTAAGACTGCACACAAACTTTTTAAAAACCAACTTTTTCCACAACCAAAACCAGTCGTGGCACAAACTACCGCTCGTCGCATTCAAGGATCCTGGTCGGTCCTCCATGAAAGAGGGAGCGCGACAGCAAACTTGGGGAAAAGACATGTCTGCGACCGTCTTGTCTGCTTTCTACGACATGGATATGCTGTACAAGGTAAAGATATTCAGCAACTGGAGCGGGTTTCGACTTGTTTTCGAGTGCAAAACATCTGGGCTGGAGCAGGATTAGCATGCCTCGGCTAGAGTAAAGTTAGCATTTTGGTTTAAGCTGCAACAAGTTGCAGCCTGCAGTCAGAGTCTTCAACACGCCATGTGCTCTGTATGGTCGCAGGGGTTGTTTGCTAACTTGTGTCTTTTCCCTTTTCCAGCAGCAAGATAAAATGAACATGAACGCCCTCCACATAAACAGCATGCTGGACAAGAAGGCGGTGGGCGCCCCCGTCACGACTCCGGGCTCCGGCGGCTCCTTCGCTCCGGGATTTTTCCGCAGAAACTCGACCAGCAACGTGGAGGCGATGAACAACGGCAACAAGTACCCGGTGGGCTCCTACAGCAGTCTGAAGGAGAACACACCGAGCAGCAACAGCAGCGCCACGGTCCTCATGAACAAGGAGAACAAGTACCGCGACCGAGCTTACAGCGAGAACGGAGACCGGGGCGTTCTGCAGCAGCAGCAGCAGCAGCAGCAGCAGCAGAAGCCCGGCTCTCAGATCAACTCCACCCGCTACAAGACCGAGCTGTGCCGGCCCTTCGAGGAGAACGGCGCGTGCAAGTACGGGGAGAAATGTCAGTTCGCTCACGGCTACCACGAGCTGCGGAGCTTGTCCCGCCACCCGAAGTACAAAACGGAACCGTGCCGCACCTTCCACACCATCGGTTTCTGCCCGTACGGCCCCCGGTGTCACTTTATCCACAACGCCGACGAGCGCCGCCCCGCTCCGGTCGCCAACGCTAACGTGCAGACCGGGGAGCCGCGGTCGCCTCGCGAGCTGTGCGGCTACGGCCACAGGGAGTCGATCCTGCCGCCGCAGCAGCAGCTCGGCTACACCCAGAGGGACAGACCAAAGCTCCACCACAGCCTCAGCTTCTCCGGCTTCTCTACCCACCACGGACTCGAGTCTCCCCTGCTCGACAGCCCCACGTCACGAACCCCGCCGCCACCCACCACCGCCTCCTCCTGCACCTCCGCCTCCAGCTTCTACGAGGAGGTGCTGTCCCCCTCCTCCTGCATCAACAGTGCCTTCGCTTTCCCCGGACAGGACCTAAAAGCCTTACTGGCCCCCCTGGCTGTGCACAACCCCGGCGGCTACGCTAACAACCACTCCACTGTCGCCTACTACGGGAACATGCAGAGCAGCGTGTGCCCCCCCTCCCCTCCCACCTACAACATGAGCCACTTGCAGGCGCTGCGCCGCCTCAGCGAGTCGCCGGTGTTCGAGCCTCCTCCAAGCCCGCCAGACTCGCTCTCTGACCGGGAGAGCTATGCGAGCGGGTCCCTCAGCTCTCCCGGGAGCCTCAGCGGCTCCGAGTCGCCGAGTCTGGACGCTGGACGACGTTTGCCAATCTTCAGCAGGCTGTCGATTTCTGATGACTAATGTTTTGTTTTCGAACGGATTTATGGACGGGTCAGACATGGGGGGGTTAGAAGTCAGGGGGGGTGTCAGTGTGTGAGGTAGACTGTCTTTCTAACAGAGGATCCAGGTCGAGCACCCCCCCCATCCCCCCACTTCAGCAGCATACATCCTGCTAAAGTGCCTTTGAGCAAGACATTGAAATCCTACCAGCTGACCCGGCTCTGACCCCCCTGGAGGGGGGCATGAGGAGAGAATTACATCCACAGGGATCAACGAATCTTCAAACAGTTTAAAGTGTCCTTGACTTGGCATTAGTCTAGTTTTTTTTCTGTATGTAATATAGCTGTATTAAAAATAGATAGCAAACAGAAGGCATTCCAACAGTGCCTTGCCCAAGGGCTCATGGCAGCCCACTCTCCCTTTTGCTCTATCAGGCAAGCCACACTTTTCCTGGGATTAAATGTGTGTAACATGACTTGACAAGAAGAAGAGACAGTAAGCGGTTTCAGATTTCCCATCCTGCCAAGAATATGCCTTGACTCAAAGTAACATTTTTTTTCTTTATCAACGTGTGTTTTTTCCCTTTTCTTCTCTGAAAGCTTCAGCTTCCATTCCAGATCTGTCTCCTCCCAGCGCCACCCAGTGGTTCGTTTGGTTAGTCTAGTTTGTTGCTTGGTTAAAAAGCACTCTTGAGTTGGGTTTGTTTGGGGAAATCACTGCTGATGGTTGAATATATATTTTTTTAGCTGTTTTTGAGTGATTTACATAGCAGTGCATAACTGGCTATGGACTATTTAACTTATTTATTATCTTGTGAAAAAGTATAGGCTACATTGGTAATTTGTGTCCATACTGTATTTATCAAGTATGATGAAGCAATAGATCTATATTCTTTTATGTTTAAATTATGATCGCCATTATTAATCTGCATAAAGTGGAGTGTATGTTCTTTTCACAGTAATATATATATTTTGTTTTCTCCTTTTTTTTGTAACTTCGCTTGGTTATTTTTATTGTAAATGAGTAAAAAAAATCTTAATTTAAGAGAACGTATGAGATATTTATTTCATTAATTTTGTTTCCTTGTTTACGTTATTAAAAAGTTTGCGTGATTGCTGTTTGCTCCTGAGGTTGTGTCAGTGCTGTAGAAGGCTCTTTTTTTTTTTTTCTCGAGGATCCCTATTTAGATGTTTCTGTAGAATGTATACGATGTGGTTGTACAGACCGTCCAAACCTTACTTCTTTTTGTTGATCTAGATCAGACTTCAGTGACAAAGAACCCAAGTCAATAAATTAACCAAAAAGTATTTTGTTTTCCTTCTGTTTGCACGAGGACACACTGTGATTCCAGCCACGTGCTAAAGAATGTAGCAATCCCTTGTGCCCCAGTATTATTGTGTAGTGCCTAAGGGGTTCACCATCTTGACATGCCTTAAAATTAACCAAATAAAGTATTTTTCCTGCTTGGCATCTTTTTTTTTTTTTTTATACACAAGTCGAATTGAATGTAGTGTTGGATTCTGAGAGTTTTTTTTTTTTTTTAAGGTTGTTACCACTCAGACACTCTGATAAACAACCATGACCTTTCTCTAAACCCCCATTCCTCTTATTTTGGTTTCCTATGCTTGTTTTTGTTTTGTTCATTTGTTCTTTTGGTATTGAAATCTAGTCTGATTCTTGAGTTTGCTGGAGGGGGAAGTGGATGAACACGTTTGGTTTGTACATAGTAGGTACAGGGGGATGCGCACTATGTACTTTTGACTACTTTATCAGAAGTAAAGCTTTTTGAATGTAACAAAAAACGGACAAAAAGACAATGAGAGTTGTAATATTTTTTGGGGGAGTCAGTTCACTACAACTTGAGTGTGAGACTGTTAACTTTGTACTGTACATTTTTTTGTAGTTCTCCCAATAAAAATCATTTTGAAAAAAAAAAGTTTTTGACTGCTTTGCCTGTGATTTTGAGAATGAAAACATGTTGAGGAGTCTCTGGTTCTCATGTTGCTCTCATAAATACGTCAGATGCTTCAGTGTGATTATAGTCTTCCTCCAGTGGAGACAGGCAGGAGGGAGGGACTGTAGTGGAGCTGCCCTGTCACACAACTTGGTCTGGGACCCTCAGGGGGCTTTGAAGCAAGTGTTGGCCCCTTGTCCTCAACATACAGTAAAAACACTGAGTTTCCAGAGGAAGGCACGACCTGAAATCCGGCTGCGTCCTGTCCAGAGTAGGAACAACTGAGATGTTGGCGTGGGGGACGGGAAAAAAAATCTGATTCAGGAAGCAACACCACCACGAGAACTGAGCGCCATGAATAAAAGCAATTTAATATTACATAATGTGTAATGTTCTGTTGTAAACAGAGGGCAACAACGACGTCTGCACCATGTGAGGAATGAGGTCTGGAATTTTAAAATGGAAAATGTGCAGGAACACAGCGTGGTGCAGCCACAGCAAAGTCAGCTGAACTGTGTTGGTGGCTGAAGCTGTAAGTCTGTCTGGGTCTTCGCCATCACAGTAAGATTTTAATCTTTTAATAAGTTCAGCATTATGATCCCATTTTGTGACAAAAGTGTACGCTGCCAGCTCTGCAAGGCTTCCCCATCCCCAGGACACAGAAATAGGAAGTCTATGTGAAGATTTAGCACAAGCTTTGATTTATTTCAGAGAAGGGAAATGTCTGTTTGATAGATCTGCTCATAGCACATAATTATGAAAATAAGATGTGGTGACATCACTGCTTTTTGTGAGCCACAAATAGTGGGAGTCACAGGTGACCAGAGTATCTTATAAACTCACACTGCAAAAACTCAAAATCTTTCCAAGAATATTTGTCGTATATTCTTGTCAAAATGTCTAATTTCTTGTCAAAACTAACCTCTTTCCACTTAAAATAAGATTCATACCTAAAAATGTATTTGTTTTCAGATAATTTTCACTTGTTTCAAACAAATTTTCAATTGAAGTAAGTAGTCAAATCTGCCAGTGAAAGCAAGTTTTTTGTGCTTGTAATAAGAAACTTGCTCCACTATCAGATTTTTCTACCTATTTCAAGTGAAAATATGCTTGAAAGAAGTAAAACATGTCTAAAAACAAGCTACTTTTTAATATGAGTCTTATTCTAAGTAGAATTAGATTTGTTTTGACTAGAAATAAGACAAATATTCTTTGAGTTTTTGCAGTGCATGGTTTTCACCTCAAATAGATGAAGCACAGTAATAGTAGCCTACACTTTTCCTCAACCACACTGGAATATACTTGTAAAATAGCAGTGGAAATAATCAATAGTACATCTGAAGTAGTGTCTTAGTGAATGTTAAGAAGTGAATTGTAAGCAACAAGCTGTGATCTGTAGGCCTACAAATGAACTGATTGCTGTGAAAAATCATTGGGCCTCACCTGAATGATCCTATTTGTCGTTTTACTGACTAATCTTTCAAGAAAAAAAAATCCATGCGGAAGCTGTTAGTGTGAGTGATATCATGGTGTCACTGAGGTCAGTCAGGCTGAGATGGATGGACCAATGGGGGAACTGAACATCAGCTATCAACCCATAACTGATTAACCCAGCAGCTGTAGATGTGTTTCTACTATTGGCCACTTGAGCAGGTAAAACAGGGGCAGTAGGGAATTTTTCAACTCACCGAGCATGTAGTGGGGCAAACAAACATCCTTCCCCCCCCTGCCATGTTTGCACTGTCATATTCGGTCACGTCTAGACCAAATAACAGCCCCTGATGTTATTCTCCCTCGATTTCCTGGAGCTTTCCAAAGAAAAACTCCTTTCTACGGGCCATTCTGCAGAGTTATCAGTGGCGGCAAAGGCATTAAGAAAATAAAGGGCTAAAGAGTCATGCGGTGCCTGCAGTTCACGCCAAGATAAGGCAGGGTGATAAGGGCTCTGGCAAATATTTACCGTGTCCTCAGGATTTCATAATGAAGTGTTTATCAGAGCAGAGCCAAAGAGCTGCACAATGCAGCAGGCCCGCCAAGTAGATCCACACAGCTATGACTCAGAGTGAGTGTGGGACTCAATCAACAAACACTCATATATATTTAATTGAGTGTCTCAACGTTCATATATATAAGTTATGTCTGTGAAAGGTTAAGCGTTTCTTTAAAAGGATGTAGCCAGCGTGTAGTGTTGTTTGTGTGTGCACACAGGGGTCTTTCTGTTTAATGGGGTCTGGAGCTCCTACAATGAAAGGAAACACTCTCTGACTTGTGATTAGAGCAGGAAGAGTCCCGCTTCCTGGCCACCACCCATTTCCACCTCTTCTTCGTCCTGCTGTTTTTCCTCCTCCTCCAGTTTCCCTTCTCCTCTGTAGTGGCGGCTCCTAGAAGTTACTATTTGTGTTGCTGTACTGGGAAGCGAAGCTTGTCCTGGTATTGTTTTGGCATGCTAAGCCCCAGACCTAGGGTCAAGTAGTAACAGCACATACTTTTGAGACTTTGTTTCAGCCTACATGGGTGCCAGATGGGTGGCTGTTTGCCAGATAGAGAGCAGAGAGCCGAGGCTGGTCATAGTCTGTATCAAAAAGCCAAATTAGAAACAGATAAGGCCTTAACCCTGCATTTCACCCCAGTTTCCCTCAGGTTCTGTCCATGTGTATTTAGTAAAAAAAAAAAAAAAAAAAAAAGTAGCTGATTACAGAGATTTAAGATCTCCTCCTGTTTTTAATTAGCTATAATTGTGACTTATAATTAAAATGAAAGTCAACAATTTCTCATTATAGCTAAAAGAGCCCAGGGCCCATAGGCACTGGTGTCATAAATTAGAGAACTGTACAAGTCTTTCCTGTTTGCTTTTCTGTGATTGCCAACTTTAGGTGACGCTACTCTAGTTTCACAATAAAAGAATATGAAGCATGTGCTTGTGTGTTTGTGTGTAGAAACCTCACCCAACTGTGTGAGATGCAACTGCAACACAGTTTAAATATCTAGAGATGACTAAGAATCCATTTTTTATGCTGTTACTGTAATGTGAAGGCGGATGGTATAACTTCATTTCAAGGTAATAATAAAGCTGAAAATGTGATCAGTGCTCTGAATTCACAGCCAGGAAGCGGCCTGTAAAGCACAACCATGTTCCCTTTGAGCAAATAAACAGCATCTTCTTCCTGTAACGCATGAAGAGATGAATCAGTAAGAAAAGACACACACACACACACACACACACACACACACACACACACACACACACACACACACACACACACACACACACACACACACACACAGTCTCAGTTCAATAACAAACTGTTTGCCATTACAGCTTGACTTGGTCTGGTATGACTAAGAAGCAAACTGCTCATACCGGACCAAGTTTAACAAACTCTATACAGATATTTCATACCTAACTTGTACAATTCGTTGTTTTCATGATGTCGTCTGTTGCACCACAGTGACACATGAGATCTAAACAGATTTTATCACAAGAGTTTGAAAAGGAAATAAACACACATCTCAGCAGGAAATATGTTTGGTCTCGTCTCCACTTACACACCATCTTGCCATCAATTAAGTCCACAAAATGAGCTGCACTCATCAATATTTTTTGTATTATCGACAAATCACACTATATGTGATGTTAAAGACGTCTCATTGTCACAGCTCCCTCTTTTTTTTGGTTTATTCCCAACCATTCTCCTCACCTCACCTCACCATGACAACTAGCACATCACTGTTGGCATTAACCTTCAGTCTATCGCTGCCTCTTTGATTGTGAGGAGCTACAAACATAATCTTAAAGGAGACATATCATGTCCCTTTTCCACAAATTAAAATAGTTCCCAGTTGTGGTGCTGTGCGATATTACGATATATAGCCTATCGTAGTGCGATATAAAAATGTCTACCGTACGATAGAGCTCTCTATTGTTTATATCGTAATTTTGACGTGTGGGGTACTGGGTTAGCTGTGTAGCTACCGCTAACAACAACCGCTAACATTACTATGGTCGGGGGCAGTGTTTGGCTCAGTTGGTGGAGCACCCGCCCCATGTGTTGAGGCTGCGGTCCTCGCTGCAGGCGGCCCCGGTTCGAGTCCTGTGTCGTGCGGCCCTGTCCCGCGTGTCATTCCCCCCTTCTCTGCTCCCATGTCCTGTCTCTCTCTCAACTGTCCTGTCCATTAAAGGCAAAAAGCCCCCAAAAAATATACTTAAAAAAACAAAAAAAAAACATTCCTACGGTCGGGGTCGCAGTGTAAAACTCAAGGATGTGGGACACTGAATCATCCCTGGACGCTGTGAGTGACAGACAAACAGCCAAACTCCACACGTGAGTTTGTTTACAACAGAACAGCTGTAGTGAGAACATGCCGCTGCAGGAGAGGAGACTGTAAACTAAACAAGACACTTAACTCTTAATTATTGTGCGTCTGCCCCGACTCTGAAGCAGCCTCTCTCTTCCTCCTTCCTGTCTCTCTCCAGCTGTCTTTTCAAAATAAATGCACAAAAAGCCAGAGGGGAAAAAAACCAAAAAAACACTCGTGAGCTGGTGGCGGTGAGATATTTAGAGTGGCAGCCGCCACCAAATTATCTATGCAGGAACAACCCTGTATGATTTTAAGAGAAGATGCTACAGTGTTTCCCATTAATTAACGAGACAGTTTTGTTCCAGTCAACCCCTCCACCTGCCGTCTCTCTGGTGTGCAGTACGTACACACAACAGTAAATGCTAAATGCTATATTGTGCTAACTGTAAAGTGTTCAAATTCAATTCTCACATTTTGGGGCCGGAGGGCAAGACAAACTATGTTAAAGAACCTTCAAAAAGTGATATTTCCATCATTTTTCCCCTTTAAGTTGATTTCCAGGATGCAGCCGCTCGGCTGAGGCGACTTCCCAGGCTGCAACAAGGTAAAGCAACTTAAGCTACAGTGCACTGATGCTGAATAAGGTTCTGTTGTTTGCCCAGTGGATTTGAAGTCTAATGATGGTCAGAAGTGATGGGGCTGGGGGGTGGAGAGGGTGGAGACATGAGGAGAGGAGGGGGTTGGCTGAGGCTGGTCACGGTCAGCTGGCGCTGCTCGGTCCGCCATGTTTCTCTCCCCTCAACGCCTGCCGAGCTGTAAATATTTACAGAGCATCTTGTCAGGGCCCTGAGTGTTTACCACTGATGCTTGTGGCTCTTCAGCACGTGGTGTGTGTGTGTGTGTGTGTGTGTGTGTGTGTGCAAGGGAGTGCGTATGAGCAATACAGAAGATATGCATCTCTTAGTCTTTATGCAGTGTAAACCCTCGGCTGCATGTGTGTGTCGGATGAGGTATTTCCCTGGGTCTGTCCACAGTTTACTAACACTGGCCCCAGCTCTGAGCTTAACAAAGAGCACTAATGAGAAGACAGGCAGTCATACCTCACTCTACCTTCTCTGACCCCTGCAAATGACAGAGAGGGGAAGATGGGAGAAGTGTTTGTTTACCTCACCCCACCCTGTATACGAGGCTGTGGCTCTGACATCACGTCTTGGTGGGTGGAACATTCTCATAAAACATGTTTTCTTCGCTCCTTTTGAAATGTAAATAATACAGATGGTGTAAATACTGTAAGGGCCCAGTTAAGCCATTTTTAGGCAAGCAGCTCTGTATAAGGAGGTTTCCAGAGTCATGAAACTAAGGCTGGGCACAGAGGTATGGAGATATACACACAGACACACACAGCTGCTGTTGGATACCCTTTAATCTACTACTGACACACTAAACCTACCATGCAAGAAAGGACACAGTACAGAACAAGTCCCAAACTCATGCATGAAAAAGCTAATTATCCTTTGACGCACAAGGTCAGACACATAATGTGCATGGACTGTCTGCATCAAGTGATGAGTAGATTTTGCTGTAGTAAAAAGCAAACACACGAGCCCTCACCATCTCTACAATACATTAAGATAAATCTGAACATTGTTTCCCATCCCCACACTGTTCTATTACAGAGCTCATAAAGAGACAAATTCAAGGAAAAGCTGATTAAATGAGTGAAAAGTGTAACAAATGGTTCCATACAGAGCATGAGGATGTCACTAAATGAACTATTAAGTATGAACATGATGTGACTCGTATGCTATGACCAGGCTGTAAGTTGTGTAAGACTGAACTTGTGTTTCTGATGATGTAAGTCTGACATTAACTCTCCTTTTAGCTCTTTTTTGCCCTAATGCTAACAAGGATTTTCTGCTTTTAGCTTGCTGTCTAGACTGTTGTGACAAGAGCTCTGAATCCACTGAACCCAGCAGCCGTGTGTCTTATTACTTGTGAATTGAAGTTTCATTTGTTGTTTAATCTCTCAGATGTTTATGCTAAAACACACTCACAGTAACATGATAGTCATTCATTACTGCTTCCTAATCTTAGCCACAATCAGCGAGTAGACATACCAGACTGACTGTGGGTGCAGTGGTAGGGTGTGTTTTGTGTTATGTGTACTTTTCATAGATGAAAGATGAGATAAGATAAGATAATATATTCCTTTATTTGTCCCATAATGAGGAAATTTTCTGCTGTAAACAAAATGGAGAAAAAAAAGAGAAAAGAATAGAGGACAGTTAATAACAAATACAATGTGAAAAATATATATCTACAATAAAATAGACATGATGCACAGAGTATATAATAAGAAGATGTGGTGGAATTATAGATATCAGATAGAGATGTAATATTGGTGCAGTGGATACAGTATTGAACAGACCCTGGAAAAAACGGTTCTATCAGGCCACATTTTGAAAATACACAAGTCAAAAGTCCCAGCCCCTTTCCTCAGACTGCTCTCTGAAGCCACGCCTTCACCTTCTGTGGATGTGTGTGAAGACACCCAGCGTGCATTGTCAGAGCTACATTCCCACCCATCAGACTGGAGTGGCTTTTCCGCGGATGTAGACTCTGGTCGCACAAGCAAGAGGAGGGAGAGAGAGAAAGCTTGATTGGGCGTAGGCAAAACTAGATATGAAGGCATCTGATTGGTTTTTCCTTTTCAGAGCGAAAAGCATAGATTGATCAGAGTTTTGTCAGTCCTGCAGCGGCCACAGAGGTCTGATTGTTTTCATTCATTTTTCTGAATACATAATGTATTGACTAGAGGTTAGAAGGACCATTTCACCCAGTATAACACAACATGTTTCTGAACAGGATTACCAATCATAACATTAAAGGGATAGTTCAACATTTTTGGCAAATTGGCCCATTGCCATAATCGTTATAGTCATAGCAGTAGGTTCATTACCTTTATTTGTCGGTGTAAGCTATTTTTGAGACGATGATGGTCCACGCTTGAGTGTGCACAATGTTAGACTGAAATGGAGCTCAGCAGAACCAACATTAAACCTCTATCTATAACACTACTTTCACAGATTAGCAGCTTTGAAAACAGATCTGATCAGTGAACAGTTCAAGTGCCTCCGTACAAAAGAGAGGAGCCTGGAGATAACAACCACTATCTCTGTGCTATATATTATGTTGTTCACTGCCTGTTTAGCTTTTGCAGGTCAACATGACTCCTGGTCTGAAACTGAAGAGATGAAGGACAGGTAGACATGTTTGTAAAACTTTGCATGTCCTAAAGTATAGTAACGGACTTTACTTAGACCAGGCGTGGTCTAAAAAATGTGATCAGCAGCCGAGCTGAGAGGGCGATAAGGAAGTATCTGTGAGATGAGAGCTTGGGACTAGTGAATGCTGGGAGTGTGTGTGTGTGTGTTGACATCGTGTGGCCTACTTACATTTTCTGACCAATGGCGTTGAAGACAGAGGGAGCCACACATGAGATCTAGGCCATGATGAATGAAGCTTCATGGTCAGTGCTGTGGTTTGAGAGTGAACAGAGACTAAGAGAGAAGGGAGTATGGTAATAAGTGACTTAACTGACAAGAAAATATTTAATTTGGGTGTTTATTTGGAGAGGATCTTGGCAGTGAGCATGTGCCTGACTTCTTTCATTTCCCCTATTACTCAGTAAACACTTTTCAGCATGGAAGAGAATCCCTGAGGTCAGTGTGTGCAGGTTTGCGTCCCTCCGTTCATGAGTGTGTGTGTGTGTGTGTATGAGTCAACGTGGATGTCCATGCACCCGTTCTGCACGGGGTAATTACATATAATCATCCAAAATGTTTATACTGTACAAATAGCATAACTATGCTGAGTGAGTGGCTGTGTAGGATGGGTAGAACTGGTGTTGTGAATGAGCCGGCCACTCGGTGATTACCCAAGGTTGAAGGCCAGGCTAAAATTGTCATGCAGCAACACAGAGATCCTGCTAACACATTTTATGACCACCAAATCCATAGTGCACCAGACAACATAAAGACATGCTCCATAATGTACACATCATGCTTTAGGGCCCACCCTATAGTCTACATCTACATTTAGAACCTCAACTTCCTCCATAAAAAGCCAATTAGTCCAGTGATGTTTTTTCAAACATATGTTACCTATTAAACTGTCCACACTTTCCTTTTAATATTTACATTAAATGATATGTTAATGATGGTTACTGGCCAGCGCAGTATGTTTGTGTCATTGTATGACTCACACTTTGCATTTCCTTGCTAACTAGAGTGTGATGTATGGGATGTATCACTTCCTCTGCGTTAATCAAATTTAATCACAACATTATGTTTCTCTCTGATTATATAAGCAGGACTTTTTAGAGCTCCAATACTCACATTTTTGGTGTCATGCCATGCTAGCATTGTGGTTCCTGGACAGTCATCACTGAAATATCTCAGCAGTTGTTTGATGGATTAGCATGGTCCAGGTTTCAGTGGCCCTCACAAGTTGATTCCCAACGACTTTGGTGATCCCTTGACCTTAAAGTCTGGTACCGTCAAATCTAAACAAAATGTCTGTACAGTTCAGCTCTGTTCTGTTACCTGATGTTTTGTTCTGTTCGTTGTTGTTGTACATCGTCCAATGCTGTCTGTTTTCATGTGTGACAAGCTACTGATCACTGCTATGTTAACACTGTGGGAACTGACTGACTAACTAACTGACTCACTTTCCTTGACCATGGAGTTGAGATTTTAGGTTGTAGTGAAATGTTTCATTCAAGTTTCCCTGATGTTTTGACCTATATAACACCATTATCAAGGATTTTTAATTTTTTCCACTACTTTGGTTTAGTAGGCTACACATATAATAGCATCTTTAATTAGGCTTAGCTGTACTGGTGACATGACAGCCTCGTGTCAACATAGTAAATGTTATATGAAAACGTAAACATGTAACATATCAACCATTCATGTAAGGTATAAATTTAAGTCCTTTGAATAAAAATGATTATTTGTACCTATCATCTTTTTAAATCTGGCTATTATGTATCACTTACATATCTATTTCACGTCTGCCCGTCCTGGGTGAGAGATCCCTCCTCCGTCTCTCACCCTGAGGTTTCTCCTGTTGTTTCTTGGGAGTTTTTCCTCAGTGGATGTGAGGGTCTAAATTGTTATGATGCTGTGTAAAGCCCTTTGAGACAAACTGTTTGTAAAAATGGGCTCTACAAATTAAATTACCTTGCCATAGTAGGCTCTCCACAAAGCAACAAGATGAATGCTCATATATTAAATGATAAAAACAAGGTATGGGGGCTCGTGAGTTATGAGTTCAGCACATCTTTGAGGTTTGACCTACATCTGGCAGAAAGTTAAAGGGGGCTGAGGGTCATCTAGTCCCGGATGTGGCGGCTGCCGGCTGGTAAGGCCATGTGTGCTAACAGAAGAGGAGGGGTGTTGGTCATTACTTCTCAGTTGAGTTGCGGTGCTCTTACTCACGTCCATATTTCATAACTGAGGCTTTCAAACAAAAGCCATATGTTGATACAATCTACTGGCTAGTCAGAGGAAATGAGTGTTTGTGTGTTCACTAATGATGTTTTTATTTCTCTTTCTAATGTGTTCCAATTTTTTTTTCCATCGAACTCATTAGATTGCCATGTTTCATTTCTCAACACAGCCAAATATCTATTCTTTTCCGGGCAGACTGTTTCATCATACTCATGTGATGATGAAAGACACATGTGGTGTTAACAGTACTGTGTAGGTGAGACTGTGTGTTTTTCTGTTTACTGGAAACATGTTCTGTAACATCTGTCAGCTGTGTGGAGATCAGACCTCAGACCATGAGGTTTCCAGTAGGCTTACCATGAGAAGTTCACACTAGGTGGCATGAACTGAGACAAGAAAACCTGAGGAGAAAACAGCATCTATTTGAGGAGGGAAACGTTTTGGGATCATGGGACCAACATGGTAACAATTTATTTGACGCCTCTCTCTATAACGCATTACAACCATACTTATAATGAGTTATAATGTTATAACACTGTATAACTGTAGTTATAAACACTCATAAATGATCATAATACTTTATAACAATAATCATAACACACTATAAAGCATTTTATCATGACTTATAAGGTCAGGTATTATAATAGGCTACGTTATAATTGTTAGTAACTGGCTGACAATGCCCACATCCATAATGCATTATAGTTATAATGTGTTATGATTGGCTTATAAACGTGTATAACTGTCATTATAAACACTCTTAAATTATTATAAGGCTTTATAACAATACGCATAAAACATCATAGAGCATTTTCTGTTTATAACTATAGTTATACAGTGTTATAACTGCATTATAACTCATTATAAGTATGGTTATAATGCGTTATAGAGATAGGCGTCAAATAAAGTGGTACCAAAAATTTTAATTATCAATGCATTGTTGCTTTTCTCTACGTAGGTCTGTTCAATTTGAATCCATTTTGGATCAGATCTTATTTTCTGCATGTCCATTCAGTCAGTTAAAACCTTAATGTTTTTGTTTGATTTAAGTAAATTAATGCAAGTTTAGCTCATAATAATTGATGTTCTTAAGCACCACTACACCCCCCCACCCCTAAAAAAAAAGAAGCTTATTTTATTTGCCTTTTTACTACTGTGAGCACTTTTAAATCCAGGTTAAAACATTTCTCTTTTCATGTGCTTATAGCTGAGCTCTTTTTAAGAACTTTTAACTTTATCTATTTTCTTTTCTTTTACTTTTTATTCTTCTTTGCTCCTGCTTTTAACTGTTTTTTTTTTGTTTTTTTATGCTGTTTTATGCTGTTCTTTTAAAAAGAAATGTTTTGTCTTTATGTAAAGCACATTGAGTCGCCTTGGTATGAAATGCGCTATATAAATAAAGATGCCTTGCCTTGCCTTGCCATATTTATTGCCTGGTGTGCAAATGAATCCTAACAGTGTTTTGGAAACACACTGTTTGAAGCACGATACAGACTGGTTATGATGAGGGAAACATCTAGTTTGAGATTCTGAAATTTCAGTTTTAAAAATGAAATTGCATATTTCATAAATTAAGTGAAGGTGGACAAGGCAGCAGTTGAATATCAGTCTTGCATCTGTCTCGACCATTAAAACCCCGTTCAGTCTTTATAACTGTTCGCATTGGTGTCCATGTGCAGGGCCATACATCAGCCTGTGTTGGCCTCACATACTGGAGGTCTTGGCTGTGTTTGCAGGCTGAAGGATCTGATGTTTGGCAGCTCTGGCCATGTTCACAAACTCAGTGTTAGACATTTTATTTTACAGACCCACCTCCTGCCCCCCCTCCACTCTCCATCCATCCTCTGCCGGTGTGCTGCAGACAGATGCAGGTCCTGGATCTGCAGTAGCCAGCCGCCCTCCCATCAATGCTTCCTTTAAGGGTAAGTGGAGCTGAGCTGCAGCACAGACCACCTTTATCTAGTACTCTCAGGACACTCATTCATACTCCAGAAAGCGGGAGCTATCTGAAGCAACACACATACATACACGCACACAAACACATGCAAAGTGTATGTGTGTACTTACTTATTCAAACACCATCGGGGAGCAAGAAAACACACCTCCTGTGCTCATTTGCAGACTCCGTATGTGCATCTGTGTCTGTGTGTGTTTTGCATCTGGGACTAGGCATACACACACCTCTGTTTGCTCTAAATAAAGATAGGTTTCATTTTATAAACAAACTCGTGTTTATTTGAATGATCAATCTCAAACCTGTGCTTGTGTGCAGGCATTCAGAGCTTTGGTTTTTTTGGTGGGCACGGTGTGGCCAGTGCTCCAAGATGAACAGCAGATGACGTTGGCTGTTTCCCATGAAGTTCTTAGTCAGATTTCTCAATGATGCATTTCACTTCAATAAAAAGGAAGGAAGAAAGAAAGAAAGAAAGAAAGAAAGAAAGAAAGAAAGAAAGAAAGAAAGAAAGAAAGAAAGAAGTTGGTCTTCAAAAGATGATTCAGAGCTGCCCCTGCACATATCCTCTGTTGAGTTTGTTTGGGTTGGACACACACAGTGACCCACTAACACAAGCACAAACATACCTCTGTTGTTACTGTGGCAAATGGAACTAACCTAAATAATCTCTTATTTAAAAAGTTGAGTCACGTTATAAACACAGAGGCAGAACGGCCTCAAATCACCCCGAGCCAACACAAAACAGGAAAGCAGAGTAACTGTGTCCTAAGATCATTTCTTTTTTGTTATCATTTTGTTTATTCTTATCGTCATACAAATCTCAAGTCTTATACTGCTTTTAATCCAGCTGCTAAACTGGAAAATAAGCTCAATTACATTTCAACTGTTCTGTTCATGTTAGCTAAAAACGTTCTGAAAATTGAAGACAAGCCTAAACCAGCTAATTAGCTGGTTCAGGCGCAACGTGAGAGCAACAATGTTGCCGTGTTTTTACGCTAACTGACTGCAATAATGAACACAATGACAGATGGTGATTAGGCCCAAAGCGTTAAGACTGCTTGACCTAAATCACAATCTTTCTCTCTCATTCCTGTGTGTGTGTCGCTATAGTACAACACACCCGTTATTTATCCAGGGCCCAGACCTTATGCAACATTCATTTCCAAAAGCGACTGTTTTGGAAACTCCTTAACTCCATTTACTGAAAGTGAGGCCTGCAGAAAGTCACAAGTGTCTCATCAGAGAAACCTGATAAATGCAACAATGACAACAGTTTTCCCCTCAGTTATTCAATCACAACAACGTAGCATTTCCCCTCCATGATGTAACAAAATGCAACCTTAGTTATGGCTGCGGCAGCTGTCAACCTTTCAATTGTTGCGCTCAAAAATGAGCAATTAGCAATAATTTGCTCGATAATTATGGGTGTGGCATAGGGAGTACATACAGCCACTCACCTAGTATTAAAGTGTGATAGGGAACGTATTGGATTTCTCTTTCATCCTGTTTTGCTGGATAAGCTAAGTTTACTTTATCTAATTCACTTTTAAACCTTAAAGCTTTTAAAATGAAGACTAATCCTTGTTTTTGAAAGCCAACACTATCACAGGTGATGACGATAAATCCAAAGAATGCTAGAATAACTACTAGTTAGCAACATGTGCTACCATTAGCACTTTTTTGTCTTGTTTGTTTTCTTTTTGGTTTTGGAAAGGAAACTTTTGAAAAGAGACATAACAAAGTCATGTAGAAATGCAGAAGAGCTCCATGTACAGTAGGCTATGCTGCTTCAACATGTGGAAAATCCAAAGCTTTTCAAAGGCCTGTAATGTTAAGTTGTGGTTGCTGGGTGGTGTTTTAATAGTCACTATCCAATAGAGTTGAGTCATCACAAGATGGTCACCTCCAGCTGGAGCCATTCACAAGCATGTATCACTGACATGTTATTGATGGTACAACACATAATACCCTCCATTCCTCCTACCCACATCCAAATCCCCAGGGACTGCAGCTCTCCAAAGGAAATGAGAGGTTTGAGATTTCGCCGATGATAAGGTAGGAAATCTGTCACTGTGTGTTTACACAGTGACAGGTTTTCACTGATTCCCCTTCCTTCAAGGACTTTGGCAAGAACTTTTTTATATGAATCATTTCCCATGGCTGCTGTTTATTAGAGGATCAATAGATTGACTATGTATGAAAAAAAAGTTGTTTTCTTTTTCTCAATCCGAGAGAAGTGTATGAAGTCATTCATTAATGGCCTGTGTGTTTTAGCCACACTTCGGGCTCTCGATTAATTCCTTGTCAAACATTTTGGCATGTGAATTCATATTCATAGAAGTAGTTTCCAGCACTGAGGTTGAAACTTACTGATGGGGTCTTTTACTCTTCTAAAAGTCTTTCCAACTGAGGCCAAGAGGCAAAATGTGTGAAGACTTTGTGTGAGAGAAATTACTGTATGAGCTAGGTCTCACCAGGAACTTAAATACTAACACATTTGTAATATAATATATATATTGTCATTGTTATGTTTACAAAATGAAGTTTTTGCTAACAGTTTATATTGGAAATGATTCAATAAGTGAATTATGCCGTCTCTCTTCTCTCTGCACTTCTTAGGAATACACACACAGGGAGTCCAACTCTTATCTATAAAGAGCTCTTGAGCCTGGTAAACTTTTGTTTCAAAGGTCTTTCTTCTCTCCCGCCAACTAAAACATTTATTTACCCATGGAGTTTTCTAGGGAAAGAAATGATCACATGTTTATTACGTGATTGCTGGATCAATAAACAGATTACTAGTCATTGATGTGCCTACAAAAGGCATGCACCATTCAACCAGAGAAAACACAAGGAAATGCGCCTCTTCACATTATTAATATTCAGCTCCCTTCAGTCCCACTCCCTCTGGCACTGGGGCTAAAACTGGATCTTGTGAGGAATAGGAGGAGTAGTATAGTATTGCTCTGAAAATGGCAAGTCAAGTCAAAGTTTATTTGTAAAGCCTGATAACGTATAAAGAATTCTCAGTGGGCTTTACAGAGCTTAGCAAAACTTTCTAGGAAAACAAGGAATCACAGAAAAAACATTAACACGTAGAAAAGTCAGAATCACAAAGAGGAATTTCAAAACAAGAGTTGCAGGCAGGTTTATTGTAAATCACAGAAGAAACTGTAACCCACTTACCAGCTGTGTTCACTTCACTCCTGCCCCGCATTGTACCCCTGGTTGCAACACTGACCTACATTCCCATCTAAAGTGTGTGTGTGTGTGTGTGTGTTCACATGCACGAATGTAAAACGATAAGAGACGCAGATGGTCACGTTGCTGCTCTCCATCAGGTTCAGTGGGACCAAGTACAGTACTGTACAACTAGGCCTCCCATAAACACACATGCTGTACTGTGTTATTGACTCACTAATACTGTAAGCCTGAGCTTTACAAACACAAACTGCACATGATGAAATGCACAAGGAGGACTCATGTGACCAGCATCAGAGGGAACCACTGTGAGAAATGAAAGGAGATGATGTAATCAAATTATAAAGATCATATACAGTCATTTGGAACAGTGTATAATCAGATTTCAACCAACAGCATTGTATTGTCCTCAGAGACTCAACAGTTTTTTAAATAGTTGATGGCTCATGAATGGACTCAGCTTTTCATCAAGGACTACCAGACAAACACAGCACTACACACCAGAACTATGTTCACACTAGTCATGGGTGAAGATCCCCCCAATAAAAATACCCCAAATTATTCAAAACTGAACAAATGTATTTTCAGACTTCACATTCTTCACATTTTAGATTCACATCTAAAAAGAAATTATTGAAATGGTGGAACAAATAATGTTTGACAAAAATATTTCTGACTCCACATCCCATCTCTGGTCTCCTCCACTATAATGCAAATGAATGGGTAGTTTCTTACACAGACGCTGATGACATCACCAGGCTTTTAAAAAAAAACGACCCCCTTAGGGCTTCATATTTTGATATTCATCCATATCAATTAATTATATGAAGTAGTCCCATACACTGGTAGTGGGGCAGATAAGCAAACTAATTGTGCATTTTATGACTAAAGCATGAAACTTTCAGCATTTCATCTACATACCCCAAGGTTTGATTTCAGACGTGGAACCACTTTGGTGGCTGACCTTTGGTGACCTTTAGGGGTCTCTGACCTCAGAATTGCATTTTTCCACATTATTCTCCATTGGAAACATATGAAAATCTGGGAAATAAATAATTTACGAGACATTTCTTCACCATTGTGTTTAGGAAGGTGTGTAATATCATGTAATAAAATGTTGAAATCCAACTCCAGTGGGAAACCCCTAAAAAACTACTCAAAGTTGGGGTACCCGTAACCAGATTTTTCGAAAATTCCGAAATGTTAAATTTGACCTACCTTCCTATGAGCTTATCTGCCCCACTATGGGAGAAAATGAAGATGGTGAGAAGAATTGGGGATCTGGGAGGGTCGGTGGGAGGCGAAATAAGATAAGAATGTGACCCTTAAAATTATAATTTACTAATATAACAGCAGTGATACGCGTTGTTGGCTGTTTAGGACAAATAAACAAGAAAAGTAAGCACAATAAATGATTCCCTGTGCTGTACTTTTTGAATGATATGCCGAGCCTCTGCAGAGTTGTGATTTATGGCGGCATGGTATGAGTTGCATCTGGGCAAAAAATAAATAAAAAATCACTTCTGTGCCCCCCCCCCTCAGTCCTGACATCAGATCTGCCCCCCTGACACTAGTATTAGATCCCCAACAGTGCGACAACATGTTAAAGTATTTAAATTCCTCTCTCTTGCCCCGGGGTGTACACAGAGGAATCTCAGGCCCATCCAATAAAACAGAGTGTGTTTGTACAACTCCTGACTACTAAGGGCTGCTTTTCACATTACCAAATACTGTACATTCCTCCAAATGGTAAACACACTCTCTCTCTCTCTCTCTCTCTCTCTCACACACACACGCACACACACACACAGAAGCTGAGACACTGCTGTGTTTGTGTGTGTCGGTGCACAGCACATAAATCCTGTGAGTCACAGATAGCCGCTGAGATAACAGTGGTAGTGAGCGTCCAAATGAGTGTGTGTTGAGCACGTGTGTGTGTCATTAGCGCTAAATGCCACCCAACCCACCTGAGGAGTCAGGTAGGAAACAGCTGGTAGCACGTCGCAACATCTGTCAGTCGCCTCAAACACACCCTGTCTGTGTGTATGTTTGTGTGTGTGTGCAGAGGGGCTGTATGACTGTTGGTATACCCATCAGTGTTAACCTCTGACACTGTTCCCGCCCCCCACCCCCGACCCCCCCTCACACCACAAGTGCAAAACCTCCAGTGGGTTTGGGGTTAAAGTCATATCTGCCCTCAGGCCCTGATACTGCTATCAGCTGCAGTGTGTTTGGTCTCTGTTGGGATGGATGCATGGCATGCTGCCAATAAATATCATAATGACAATGACAAGATAATCTGTCCATCAAATAATTCAAAAGGTCTCATCAACTACTCTTGCACAGTGGTTTGCATAATTCTTTTTTTTTTTCACAAGACCACATTGTTTATTGTATGACAGTGTAACAAATCCAAAGATCACATCCTTTCATCCTCTTGTTTGACTGTTGATTTTCTTTTTATTATTATTATCATTTTTTTATTTTCACAAAATCAAAATCATTGCTTCAAATCCACAATTGCAAACAAAAACACGATCAACAGTAAAACCAAACCATAAAGAGGACAAAAAATAAGAAAAAAGCAGCAACATCAATCACAAACACAGTAGCAACAACAACATTGACAACAACAACAACAACAAACAACAGAAACACAATAAAGGTGAAAATTATGTATAGAGAAAAAGAAAATAAATAATGACAGAAAAGAAGTAAAACGGCCCTCCATTACAATCATCACCATTTCAGGGTAAAGGTTTTAAGACCAACTTCACCCTGACTCAAAATGTCCCACCCACGTTCGAAAATGACACTCTGCTCTTTATTTCTGTTACAGTAATGTCTTTTTTGAGTGACCACTAAAATTTCAGGAATATTTTGAAGCTTTCTATATTTAAATATTGTCTTTTTGTAGCTTGGAAAATAAAGGCTTTTCCCACCATATTAATATTCAGGTATTTTCCTTCTGCATTGCTTTGCACAATCCTTTCATTGAACCACTGCATCAGATACATTGTTTTTTACTTTTATTTGAAGTTTCCTATTTTAAAGTAAATTATGCATTTTTTAATGCAGCTCAAACTTATAGTAAAGAGATGAACCTAACTTATCTAAACTGGGTTACGCTTATCCACAAACAGGTGACAAATTAAGGGAAAAACCAACAAAGTGTCTTTGTGTGTCAGAGTTGGGCTGTCACAGGCCACCAGAACAACTTCATTGATTCTGGAGAACACAGAGGAGCTGAATGGTCATTACATGTTGTAATTAACATTCCTGACTTCATTAAGTCACTTATTTAACCACCTGAGTATGAAAATGTTACCAAGGAATTTTAAAATGGTATTTATCTTTAAATATTTAATTGTCATTCCTAATACACAACAATCAAGGTTAAACATTGACATTAGTTTTTATTTACTAAGAAGTTAATGTTAAAAAAAAAAATCTATCAATCTTCAGTGTTTGCAACATTAACAAAAATGGTTGGTGCATGGAAAAAAACGACCAAAACACAAATACTGAAATGACTTGTGATGAACCAGAAAGAGCAGACATTCGTTGGTGCTGCTTTTCTAAACCTGAATGCAACAAATGGATCTGATTTACTACTCTACATCTACAAGACCAACATACAAAACCTGGGAAGTCTGAAGTGATCAAACCAGTTCAAACCAGTTCTGGCTTTTGTTTATATCACAGCTCAGAGAATAGATTTTGAAAAAAAAAAATGCAGTAGTGCTGAAACTGTAAAAATCAATGAAGCAATGCTCTGACACATTAACCCAGTGTGTGGTTTAATAACTACACAGTCTTGACCCTGACACTCCAGTTCAGATACTGTTCAGACATTTACAACTGCTATGACCTTTAAGTGTCACAAACACATATATTACATCATATGTTATCTGTGATGATGGTTTCACCTTTGATTTGATTTGATTTGATTTGATTTGATTTGAAATATCGAAGTCTACCGCAGCCTCAGTGTAGGAATCAGTTCAATCTCACTTATTATATTTCACGTAGCGTTGAAAAAAAAAGTTTTATTTAAATTAGTTTTCATCAATTATTTTATTTTAGTCCAGACAGACAGAGATTAGGGGAAGGTCAGAACACGCTTGACCCCAGATGTATAGTTCTCTCCTCTCAGGATGTAGCCTATGTATAAAGTTGCACTATAGTGAATACATTGATTATCCAACCAGGTTGCTATTCCTGCAGATGTATGATGGGAAATAAGTCTGTCTCCATGTATCACATGCTGGTTCACAGAGTCTCAGAGCTCTCTTACAGCTCAGTCACGTCACCATTTATTCAACTGCTCTTTGAAAACAACACCGCTTCCATTCAGTATTTATCAGTGCATCAACAGTCAGGGGAACACATGGCTGTCCTCACACTGCCGTGTTCTCCCTCGATCATATTTCATCCTGCATCTCTTTTCCATCCCCAACGTCCTGAGAAAGAGTCTATGTGGTTGCAGTAAATAGTTCTATAGGCCTGGAGCAGAATATATCTTTATCATACAGACTCTTTTTTAGAAAGAGAAACATGTTACATGTTGTTAATTTGATGTGTTTTTTTATTACTAAAAACCTGAAAATAAAACTAAGTGAAGGTTATTATTACAGTAACTTATCTAATATCCCACCCCACCACACACAGATCGATATACTGTGTAGATAGATAGATAGATAGATAGATAGATAGATAGATAGATAGATAGATAGATAGATAGATAGATAGATAGATAGATAGATAGATAGATAGATAGATAGATAGATAGTATATACGCTAATAATACCAGGGGTCTCTGAACACTCAGGATCCAGGAGTTTTTTTTTTTTTTTTGGAGACTTATGGCATATACAATATTCACACATATATTTTGGACCAGTGTGTGTGTGTGTATGTGTCCTTTTTAAGGCGCATGACTGTCAAACAACTATTTTTGTTGGTTTCGGATGAATGTTTGTCTGTGAGTGGGAGAGAATGTATGTTTTCCTTGTGTGGTTTTCCTCTGGCTGTGGAGTTCCAGCCTCAGCCTCCTTCTCCATCATTACAGCAGACAGAAAGGGACGGAGACAGAGAACATTACATATCAAATTCATGAAGAAATCTTAGGAAGTGAGATTTTAGGAGTTCTCAAGCTCACAAACTTGTCTCAGCATGAGTGGACATGATGTCTAAGTGTTGCCTGAGACCTTATTGTTTTTTAAGTATTAGTGTGGTTGTCTGCACATTTTGCTAAACAAACAAGCTAAATGCTAACACTGATTTCTGGAGCTTCACACACACTAGCACACAGTAGCATGGAATTTATTTATCTTCACAATGTGTCAATAAAAGTCTTCAGACATGAAATTTGAACCAATCAACCTCAGACAGGTTTAGGGTTTCTGAGGTGACACACACTGTCTTTCACAGCAGGTGCTAAAGAGCCTAGTGAGTTTGTGTGTGTGTGTGTGTGTGTGTGTGCTTGGGGTCAGGGAGGTCAGTGGGTGGTAGCTTGGATTGGTTCATGCTAGTATTTAGCAACGCTGCTACAGACTGTGTGTTTAAACCATGACAGCTGCTAATCCGTCGTCCCGATGGCCACTGACAACCGGACTGACTGGAAATAGAGGCGTCTGTGCCTAGGCCTGTGTGTGCATGTGAAATTTTGTCCTTCAGGTTTACATGCTTGAACTTGAACAACATGTAAGCTGACACAGAAGAGGCCGTTTCAACAGCCCCGGGGGTTAAACATTTTGAAAATTGCCCGTTTGAGTCATTTTCTCCAAAACCACTTGCCTCATTTCAACCAAACCTTCTGCGTTGGACTCCCCTCGGCCCCCCAGATGATATATCAGAGTTTGGAGAAATTTGAAGACATTTTAAAAAATTTTAACAGCCCCAGTGGTTAAAAATTTTGAGACGATATATTTGCTTTTCCCTCAGGATAGCTGTGGGTGACATGAGCTGTATGTGCTAATGACCCAATCAGATAAATACACAGAACAGATGCAGACGTCTTATGCAATGAATTCTCTTGGATGTATTTATCCTCACAAGTGATAACCAAGGCATTGTTGTGTTTGATAGTCTGAAAAACAAAAACAAAAACAACTTTTAATGCTTTCTTTAATTCCTTAACCAAATTATATAGCAAATATCTAAATATTTGCACCAACCAGTTTAGGGAAAGTCTTAAAAGGAGGGTCCAATATGTGCTGTGTCACTCCGAGACCTTTCTACTGCAGATATTATACTTAATGGCCATATGTACCTCATACAACCCCACTTCAAAAAAGCTGAACTATCCCTTTAAGAGGACAACACAGGTAACACCATGAAGTTTCATGGTGCTGTGATGAAGTGATTTTTCATGTATGCAGCAGCCACTCCACATCAACATGCCTGTGGGTAAGCAGATAGCTGACAGCCACGAGACTCAGCCCTTATGGTAATATATCATTCATATCTTGGATTCCCTGGTGAGGGTCCATATTAAAACTCAATGACACAGTCTCTTAACTGCTACAATGTAGGTCACCAATCTACTATACAGTTAAAATCAGGGCTTTTATTCCAGCTCTTTACCCACAACACTTTATTTGATGTATTTCTATGCTTATTCAGCACAGAACCTAACGACAGCCTAAGTATATAGTATGTATGTTCCTCTCCCACTGTCTCCCTGTTACCAGGCCTCTACATGACGTGCCTGAGTGAGTGGCATGAGTGGGGTGACTGGGTTCACAGTGTATGTGTGTGTGTGCATGAATGAGAGAGAGAGAGAAGGATGGACAGAGGGAGAGATAGACAGGACAACC
Organism: Trachurus japonicus; assembly: GCF_045865225.1. NCBI lineage: Eukaryota > Metazoa > Chordata > Actinopteri > Carangiformes > Carangidae > Trachurus > Trachurus japonicus. The sequence goes on along the minus strand of NC_140921.1, from coordinate 26,306,959 downwards.
GGGGCTGGCTGACCACAGAGGAATTCTCCCTGCAGGCCTCAAGGCCCACAGCTGATCGCAGCACATGCTAATTAGTTTACCTCAGTGTATACACACGCAGTCGCACACACACAAGAACACCACCACAGTCTAACATAGCAAAAACACATCTTTTACACACATATCATTTATAGACTTCCCTGAAATCCATCAGGAGTTATATGTGACTGGGCTTTTTCTCTCTCCCACAACCACATGCACGCACACACACACATCTGGTTGAGCTGCACACATACACACACATTGTCTGCCTCTTTCCTTGGGGAACATGGTGGCGCACTCAAATGACATAGACCTTTGTCACACACATGACATCGCAGTGTGGAAGTAGGTGTGGAAGTAGGTCAGACAGTATTTGCAAAGCACAATGTTTGCTTTAATGTGTGGAAACCAGATGGGTGGAGTCAGCCGGAGCAGAACAGACCCAGGACAGTTGTTGTCAAACATTGTTAAATTTAGCAAGAAAAGGACATAATGTTGATTTTGCCGTGAAAAGCCAATGCACTTGTTTTATTGTGTTGTTAATCAGTCACAGTGTGTGATCTCACACATATGTCTCAACATGAGATGATCCAACTAGTTAAATATGATGTTGCACACATTTCTTGGTGAAAACATCTCAGTGTGGGGAATATACCTTTACACATATTATGGGGATACATTTTGCCACCAATACAAAAACATAATATTTTTTATTGGAGTTCACCAGTGAAATTATGATAGCAACTCATACTTACTTTTATGATGGAGACATCTTTAAACAACCTGGTAGAGTATCAATTTGGCTTAATTCATAACGATGTGGATTCAATTCCAGGTCCTTTGCTGCATACCAGTCCCTCCCAATGAATGTTTTTATTTTCATCTGCCTAATCATCTAACTGATAAATGTGATTGTCTTGGCAAAAGAGAGGAACATATGAACACATTAAAAGAAGAGAGGAGCTGTGCTGACAGCAAAATGAACAGTGTTCAGTGTGAAATGTTACAGTCTGCAGCCAACACTATGAAAAGCACAATTTCAATTTGTTCATTCATCTCATCCTTGTAACATCTACTGTCCATATGCTGTGCTAAGTAAATGCTGTGTTTGCTGTGTCACAGGTAATGTGTATTGACCATCATATGACCGGACCTCTGCTCTATAAAAACACAGCCACATGATCTGCGACGTTGACGCAACGATTCTTTTTCTCTTGACATTGCGCACCACACCCACTGTCCACTTGACAACCCTTGATGAGTCGGTCACCATGGCCACCTTGACTCCACCCTCTCTTCTTCTTGGTGTGATCTAATTCATCATGAGACTATGGAAACATGCAATAGGGAGGGGGAGAGAGCGTGAGAGATGACACACATGAAGAGAGAAACAGATGTAGATACAGAGATAGAAAAAAGATGTGTGTGTGTGTGTGTGTGTGGGGGGGGGGGGGTCGACCACTTAAGGACTGAGTTGATTTCCATTTATGAAATAATGCTTGGCGTCAGTTGTTCAATTACTTTACAGTTACCAGGAACCTGAGAAACTATGAGTTTGGGGAAATAATGTTTCCTGTTTGTTAGTTCTAATGAAACTGAGATTTAAATATTTTTTGATGAAACTGAATGATAGTCAGAATGATAATGATTTCATAGCTGTGGCACATTTACATGACTAGACATTTTTTTTACCACTTTAAACTAAGAGACAACAGGAAAAACAAGGTCATCAGTGCCTTCTCAAGATCTCCTTGTGACCTGCAGCGTACGGTTACCTAGGTTACTGCTGTGGACCACTCATGTCCAGCAGTGTGCTACAGTGACAGTCCATTCTTCTTGTTCTGTGTACAGTTTATTGGAAAAGCCTCTGGCTGTAGAATTCTGTGATGACTATTACAACTTTGTGATGCATACTTACTTAACATAACACACCACTGGGTCAATGCAGTCTTGTGTAGCTTAATGGTAAACACATGACATGGGCTGCAGGTCACAAAGTTCAATAAAGTTAAGTTAATTTGTGAGTATAAGAAACAGCATGACAGCATGCTACTTCCTGTCTGCATTAGACCCTTTTTTTCCCTCTCATATCAACTCCTTGTATTCTTATGTATGACAATGTTTTAGCAGCAATATCTAACTTTCAGAGTGACTGTGCTATGTAACCCTCTATTTCCCTGTTATTAAAAGGGTATCTTGACATATTGGTTTATATCATTTTATAACATTTCTTGTGAAAAGTCATGGGAGAATCATTCATGTCTGTACAGTAAATATGAGGCCGGACCAGCTGGCTAGCTTAGCTTGGAAAAGGTGGGCCTTGCTCTGCCCAAAGCAACAACTCTATCCTCCAGCGTCTCTAATGTTACTATTATCTGATCTGGTTTTTTCCACTCAAAATCCATAAAAAACAATCTAACAACAATTTAAGCAAGTGTTTTTCCTGCCCCTGCCTGAACTATTCCTTTTTATAGGTATGTCTGAACTGCCTGGGGCTGGAGCTAATCCCGGCTGACAGAGGGTGAGGGCAGGTTAGGGTACACTCTGGACGGGTCTCTACATGTCGCAGCCTGGCCAAAATATAGGGACTAAAAACAAACGTACACTCACAGAGTGATTGGATTGTGGGAAGCAGCTAGAGTACCCAGAGAAAACCCTAAAGACAAAGACACTATGAGAACATGCTCCACCCAGAAAGGCCCCAGGCCTGGGAACCAACCAAGAACCTTCTTGCTGAGAGGAGAGAGGCCTTACCACCACACCACTGTGGACTGTAGGCAATGTGAAGAATTATGAAATCTCAGGGGTCAACTGGCATGTGTACATGTGTGTGTGTGTGTATGTACTATAATGTGTGTGGGTGTAGTATCATATGATTACAATAGTCAAAAAATAAGTGTCAGCTTTTACATTAGACTTCTGGTAATAGGACGTGTTTCTTTTGTTTTAATACACAAGTAAAATATATAGGTCACCTTCTCACTGCAACATTTTCTTAGCATCATGTAAATTTATGAATGTGTAACTGTATATTTGTTCATGTAGGCCTACTCAGCACTCAGAACAGTTTTCTCATACTTTGTTTATTCATTTTGAAATGACCTATTTGTAAATTGACCTAAAGAGTCATACATGCAGCCTCACACAGGTTCCTGCGTTACATTTGCATGTGGTAAATTTGCCTGTGAAACCACAAAGCGACAGAAACTATGGTTTAACCCTCAAAGCACTGACTCATATTAGCCCACTAGGGCACTAGCTTTGTCATGCCTTGCAGCTACTGCTGAGAAACACCCTTTTATCTCTTCTCAGAAGATTCTGGATGGATTTATTTGAAACGTATTAGATCAGTGTGAAACTGAAAGAGTTCCTGTGATATAAGCTGTTTGTGTCTTATCTGTTCACTTCCTGAACTTGCTCTGACTCAGACTCTGGCTTCTCTCTCATTCATGCTGGCACGCAACAATGCATAGTGATTATCATCATGAGCAGATGTCTCCTCTGTTCTTTTTCGGTGGGGCAGGTAATTGAAAGCATCCTCTGTTTTCCCTATGCACACTGAGGAGACATAACAGACATGGAATTTATGATAATACTAATGGTTAATAATAAAACAGGATGTTAATAGTACACAAGTGGTGAAAGTATACACATTTTTATGTTACTGTATCCTCGGTATATTTTGGCAGAAATTGTACAGTACTTGTCACTCCACTTCTTCTAAATGAACCATAGTTTATTAGTTATGATGCATTGTTAAATAAGCTATTTGTGAGTTTTGTTATCACTGCACACCCAGTGTTAGCCACAGCTGTTGTGCTACTTTTGGTGGGAACAGTTGGTTTTCTCTCTGTAACAATGTGAGGTCTTGATATTCCCCTGTGAAGTGCTTTGAGGTTGTGTGTATTATGGTGTGGTGTGCAATCAGCTAAGATAAGCCCCCACTAGCTTCTGATCATACTGTAGTGGTCTAACGTATGTTCAAATTTTCACTCATGTATTTGTGTGAATATCCAGTGTTAGCCTTAGCTGTAGCTAGCCAGCAAACTGATACCAATCCACCAGACACAAATTGTTACATATTGTTACATTTTTCCTATTTTCCCTCTCGTCTCTGCATGTAGCAGTGACGCAAGAAAGACGGGGAGACAAATGTGGAGACACAGAGAATTAAAGACTTAGCAACACTTAACACAGTGTAGATATGACAGACACATTTATGAGACCATTGCTTGTGGTGTCACCAGTTCTGATACGCTCTGAGCTGATTATGGCTTTTTATCCAGCAGCTGTTCTATTCAATAAAAGTGACTACTACTGTAGATAAGCTAACATGTACCACATGACAAAGCAACAGATATCTATTCATTACAAAGTGCAGCTGTTGTTGGCTATCACCTTCTAGTTTTGTGCATACAATACTGTATGTGTGAGGCAGAGTTAATTCAATTCTTGATACATATTTCCTCTATTTCCTTTTACTGTGTCCGTGTCTGTGTCTCTGGCTACAGAGACCCATGTGGGACAGAAAGCCCTCGGGGGGAGTGGGATAAAAGTTGGATAACTGTATCTGGTTGTGGTCAGACCAGTCATAACCTGTAATTCACCGTGAGGAACATCTCTGGCCTGGAGGGTAAAAACTTATGAGACAATACTGGCTAATGCTTTTTAATATGGCAACCAGCTGTCTATCTGGACCTCTACCTGCCTGCCTGTCTGACTGTCAGTCTGTCTGCGTCTAATATTACATCTTTTTAAAATCTGCTGCTGCATACCTGATCTGCAACTTGTTTATGGAAACTCTATCCTCCCTGATGTGATTGCTTCCTTGTCTCAGGCCTCCCAGTCATGCTTGACTCACTTTATGAGACGTCCCCGCGGACAAACAGGCTTTCATGCTTCACGTTACTTTTTGTGTGTATGTGTGTGTGTGTGTGTGTGTTGGGAAACTTTTACTCACTCTTAATTGTTTGTGAGTGTGCAGTGCACTAGGACACGTCTTGTGGGTTTACAAAGGTCTGGAGAAGTGCTTTTTCTTCGCACACAAGAGATTCACAAGTGAACGATGTCACTTCCATTTTGATACTGTTTGCCCAGAGCACATGAACTGAAGGACATAGCATGGTTATCCAGAGGTTCACTGGTTTGTACACATGAATCCTAATCATGTGACAGTATTCCAAGATTTTAAACACAGAAGTTGTCAAGAACAACAGCTGGACATTGATGACTGACATTATCCGCTATATCTAGAGCTTGTAGCTGCATTTGTGTCAGTATGGCGTGACTGACACACACACACACACACACACACACACACACACACATACACACACATGCCTTGCCCTGCTCCTCTGATGTTATGCTCAGTCCAGTATGTAGGCCAGCCAATAAAAGCAGTAGACAAGTAGTAATCAGACAAAGGAGACTCATTTCTAATCATCTGTCAACACAGTCCTGCTCAACCGCTCCTCACACTCTTATGTAAGAGTTATTCAAGGGTTATTCACCATGTTAAACTCGTCTTGATTGAGTAAGTTGTCAAAGGCAGGTCAATTCCAGCGTCTAGAGGAAATAAGGGTTATGTTATCCCTTTCACCAAGAAAAAAAAGGTTATACATACAAGTCCTAGCTCAGCACTGTAACATAGGTCATATGCATAGAAAGGACACTGGCTCACCTGTATCTTCAAGCTTGGGTAGACACACAAGGTTTGGTTAAAATATAATTGGCGACCTTTGCAATCTCAGCCTCTACCTATCTCATTACTGTAAACCATGCTCAGAGAGGATAATGGTAAAAAAATTAAAATAACATAGGCTTTCAAGAAACCCAAGGTCGCTTTACAGTGAAAAATAAAATAATACATTTAGTTAAATAAAAAAATAAAATAAAACTAAACTAGAACTAAATGACTAATTTGGAAAGGCCATGGAGAAAAGGTGAGTCTAGAGGGTTGATTTAAAAGAGTCCAGGGTTGGGGTGTGGTGGAGTTCAGCAGGGTGAGAGTAGAGTGGGGGCTGCAACGCTGGAGGCTCACCAAAGGTCTATAGTCTGGTATGGGGGGTGGAGAGTTAAGATGAAACCAGTGTCTTCATCAGTCTAACTATGAACTAACCTCAGACTGTAAATGGCTGTAAACTAAATAAAGGACAAAATCTAATCATTTCTAATTAGATGTTATGTCCGTTAGCAGGCCAGGGCCCTCACTTCCTGGAACTATTGTATCTTACAGCAATTTAAGAGTAAGTCAACCCCTCATTGATAGATGGATATCAACTTAACATGTAAAACCTACATTATCAGCAACCTGACAGCTGCTAAATGGGGTCATGCAGAACCAATCCAACCTCATCTAACCTCATCCAACCAGCCTCCATGACGCAGCACCATCAATCCATCCAGTATTCATCACCATCTGCGGGACCTCGCTGCAGGCAGAGCATCCAGTGGTTAATATGGAAGTGTTGGAGAGATGCATGTATGAGGGATTTGCAAGGATAGAGTGAGTGGGCAGGAGGGCCCTGATGGAATAAACTGGGTTGGAAAAAGTGAATTAGTCATTACTTAAGATGTATTTTGTAGATGTGAAGGTAGAGTTGGAGCACCTCAGATCAGCTAAAAAGAGACACGGAGAGATAAAGCTGAGAGAATCCACCACAAAAAATGAAGGAACGAGAGGAAGTGGAAAGACACTTTACACCAGTGAAAATGTGATTGACAAGCACAAACAGGTTAACCAAACTTTCAGCTGGTGCTGTGTCTGTGTTGGGGGTGTTGGGGCTATCTGCCCCCTCTCTACGTCAGTATGTGTATTTGGTTGTGGTATGTGAATGACTGTGTGTGTGTGTGTGACTCAGTGTGTATAGTGTCCTGCTGACAGCAGTGTCCTGGCTGTAATTTGGACAGCTGGAGGTGCTGACAGGCTGGGGTTGTTTCATGGTGCTGTTGGAGGCTGTCAGGGCAGGACGTGGTGCAAGTGCTGCAGCCTGCTCCCCTTCTGTCCTCACCATTGGCCGACATGGCGGTTAAATGTGGAGCCTCCCTCAGAAAACCTGTTACCTCCTCAGCACTTACCCTCGAGGGGTGTTTAACCACTTTGGTGGTTTGACACTGAAACACAAATTTCCTTTGGCGTTGACCACCTTTAATGTAAAGTTGCACTAATCCATTTTTATCATTGATTAAAGGTATAATATGTAGGAATCACCCCCATCTAGCGGTGCGGTTGCATATTGGAACGTATTCTTGATGTTGCATTCACGTGAAATCGGGCAGACGTCAGACAGACAACAAACGCTGCATGTAACAGGATAAACAAGCGTCTATGTAAACAAGTGGTCCGCCAGCACGAGGCAAAACAATACAGGCGTGACAATATGTCAAGTAAAATAACATCCGGTTGGTTTGCCGACGGCCGTCTGCCTGACTGCACCTGAATGCAACATCAGTGCCTCCGTCCTTCCTCACACTACACAGTGGTGACAGTTTTAACAGGCGCTACCTGGAAAACTTTCTCCCCGAGCCGACAGCTCCGCTGAGTTTCCGTGGTTACCTACGATCACGCTGCCACTGAACGTAAAAAATGGCGATGCAACATGGCAGCCTCGGTTCGGTGCGCCCCCCACCCCCCCCCCCCCCTCCCCCTTATGTATTTGTAACGACTTGTAACAACTCATTCTCAGGTTTGAGAAAGCTTACATTTGTATGTGGGTGTGATTCGACTTCAGTGAAATACATATTAAGCAATATTTGATTTTTGCTAATAAAAAGCCAAATAAGTTACATACTGGGGCTTTAAATACATGTTTTTGTGTTGAATGACAATGGGCACTCATAGAGATGACACCACAGAAAATAATCACAGTTCACAAGTCGATGTTAGTTTTGGTTTGGGCTGCAACATTGCTGTTTAGGTTCAGTCAATATCATGACACACTGAATGGCTAACTGTAAGGCCCTCACTCGTCTCTGTGTGCTATGTGCTCAGGTTGCTTTGCCCTCTATCAATCTTCCATTGACATCATTTTATTTTACTATCAGCTCTTTTTGCACACAGGTAATATTTGTACAGTGTACTGAAGGTCCAAATGGAGTTTGGTAATTGAGCTTTTACGTAAGCAGCTCCATGAACCTTGTGGCAGGTCATTTGTTCCTAAGGGCAGGTTTAAAGATTTACTGCAAAAAACATTGTTATCTATCTGTCAGTATCAGGATGCCTGCTGAGAGCTTTTTACACTTCACATCGGTGCTGTTTTTCATTTCATGATTGTGTTTTGTTGTGTTTGTGTGTTTTTTTTAATGGTTTTATGGTCAATTATTAAGATGATAGAATAAATGTGTATTAACCATTGAACTCCAACCTTATCAATAGATGTACAGGTGTGTTCTGTGAAGAGAGAAGGGTTTGTTTAGTGGAAAAAATATCCAGATGTGAAGTGACATTTACATGGAAAAGGTGGACATTTGATCACAGTGGTAGCCCCACTGACCTGTGTGTGTGTGTGTGTGTGTGTGTGTGTGTGTTAGTGTGCAGGAACATCCCCGCCAGTGAGAAGGCCAGGGAGTCTTTCCATATCTGTCATATCCTGTTGGAACAGGCAGAGGGGACATTGCAAGCACAGAGAAATCATATAAGCCAAAGTATGCCCCCCTCCCCCAAAAGCCACACACGCACACATGCACACACGGCATCTATATATATGTGTATGAAAGTTTTGTTTTATTCATCTGTCTTTTTGTCAAACATCTGTGAGTGTTAATGGTCACAGAAGTTTGGAAATATTGTGGTTTTGGTGCCTTTTTGTCATGCTGCAATGATATAAAACTCACTTCTGCTATTATTTACACTTTCAGCTGGTTGCATAGTAGCCAGATGAGTAAGCAGAGAAATATATTTACTTGTGTGGACTTTTTGACAAAATTTGGCGCTCTCCTTCAAGCGGGCTGTCATCCACAACCATCCTGGAGTCAGGGGATGGAGCGGAAGGATGGAAAAAGAAAGGGAGGAAAGAGAAATGAGGACGAAGATGATGACAGATGTTGAGAACATCACCCCTGACTCATGAGAGAAGACGGACGAGCCAAATCTGACATTTGTATCTGATTTAGCTCTGAGGCCCAGTTTAAATCTCTCTCAGCGCTCCACTTCTTTTCATTATATTTCCATATTTCCACCAATTTCATATTCATTCATCATACTCCAGTGATTCTGGTGAGAGAGAGAGCAAGAAAGACCACCCTATGTTCTCTCTTTAACCTGTTTTTCACCCTTTACTCTTTTACTGATCATTTCTATGTGAGTTCCCCCCGTCCGTCTTCAGGGATCACACAGTATGATAAGAAATATGCCAATTTGTAGGCCACTGTGGCCAAGGATGTCTGCCATAATAAACATTAAACGGCAAACACGGGCACATGGACTTAGTCATGCACACACAGTGTGCCACCTGTTGAAGCTATCACCGCATAGACTTGGCAGCAATGTTTCAAAGAGGAGATAGTAAATAATAGATAGGCTGAAGTCTCATGTCATCTATTCTGTGTGTGTGAGTGCCTGTTTACCTGAAGTCTATGTGAAGGTGATAAAATCTGGATTAGTGGCTAAGTCAGTGAATAACAGGCTATTCAGTTCATAGTTGAGTTTCCTTGTTTACCATGCTGCTGTTCATTAGTTAGATTTAAATATATAATCTAAATATAATGATTGCTAGGTATATTTGGTAGGGTAGGTTTCTGTTCTGTAGGTAGTGAGTGAGGACACATTTGAGGGAAGTGTGTTTCTGTTTGGAATGCAGCCCAGGAGTCTGGGAGGCCATCTGGATTGAAGATTGACCTGTCATACCTGCAAATGATCTACAGCCCGCTGGAATCTAACACACACACACACACACACACACACACACACACACACTCACACACACACACAGTACACATGTCCTCGCCTTTCAGAAGACTTACTAACCTACATCAATACTTTCATAAGATACAGACATCAATGCAGTAATATGCAAGTGTACACAGCTCAGGCCATTAACGAAACTACAGAAAGTAATGTTGACTTTTTAAAATCTGACTGTATTAACTCTTTCGCGACCACACAAATTTCTCATCACATCCGCTCAGGACCACATGTTTGTGGCTATTTTTTTACCTTTTTTCTCACGTCGAACCGAACTCTGTACATCACCTAGAAACAAACGGTTTTCACGTGGTTGAAGAGTGACTTTCCAACGTGCTCCTCGGAAAACTGCAAGTTTTTCCGCCGTTTCGTTCGTGAGTATGAAGGAGAAGAAGAGAGCTGGGTTTCTCCAAAAACGGAGCTCCCGCTTTAGTTTCAGAGAAAAATGCACTTTTGTGTCAAGTGGCAATCGGCTCATTTTACCGGTAATCTGCAGTGTGGCATGTCTCCCAAATCATTTCTGCGGCTAAATAAATATTTTCAGAGGCAAATCTGGGGGGTGTGGCAGCGTGGAGTGCAGCGGTGCGGGTCTCTGGCCGCAGCGGAGCAGCTCCGTGACACTCCTGTGTGACTGGCCGGTGGTGGGCTCTGGGGCGGGGGCGGCCGGCTCACAGCGCCCGCTGCACGGGGAAAACAGCAGTGATAACGGGCTTTCAGATCCGAGGCTCCAAACCAGAAACGTTTGTAACAGCACCGGAGAAAGTCGCCAGATTTGTCGGCAGTCGCTTGACAAAAAAAAGTCGCCAAGAGGGTTTGGAAAGTCGCCAGATTTAGCGAGAAAGTCGCAACACTGTAGCCGACAGCCGCACAGCGCTGCACGCTGTCCCCAGAGCAGCATTCAAGGAGACCGATTACTCAAACAAAACCAAGATCACACAGTTTATAAAAAACATTATGTTTTGATTTTAGTTTAAAACAGTTTTACATATCAGAGGACTACCATATTCACACACAGGGTACCTGAGAGCGTCTATTATCATAATCTGTAAAAAAACAAACAAAAAAAAAACGGTTTTGACGAGTTAACTCGTCGATGGTTTGCTCCTTTCTCAATCTCAGATTTAGAGATAAACATCCAACAGTGAGAGGAGAGGTTGTTTCAGCATGTCCGCCAAGAAGTCACTCTGTTGGACCAATAATTAGGTTTAATTGCTTTGAAAGGAGTTATACTGTACACCAGGTTTAGCTACTGCATAGCCAATGTTTGCACTGGTAGCAGTGTACTTCCTTGCATCTATTTCTTTTACTCCCCCCGCTTCTACTGTTAAGTTAGCAAGTGGTCCGTCATCACGAGGCAAAACAATACACGTGACAATATTTTGTCATGGCGATGTCGTATTGTTTACCTGACCCACGTTTTACCGTCTTTCTCTCCACTTCTGTGACTAAAATGACATCTGGTTTGTTACCGACGGCCGTCTGCCCGACTGCAGGTGAATGCAGCATCAGTGTAACGCTCCATTCCTCCTCACTGCGTTACCACGGTGACTTTTCACAGACGCCACCTCGACCTGAGCCGACAGCTCCGGTGTCTCCGCTGAGTTTCCGTGGTTTCCTACCGTCACGCTGCCACTGAACGTAAAAACATGGCGACACCACATGGCAGCCAGCACCGAGCTTACCCGCTCCATGTAGATATGAATGATATGAACGGCAAATTCAGAGCTGAAAGGAACACTTCAGTTTGTTGATGGGGGGATTACTGATTAATGAAAAACATACTATTGAATGAAATAATCGATTTTCGTGAATAGATAACAGGAGAAGTTACACAATGTCCCTTTAAATAAAATAAAAACAAGAAAAAGACTTGGTTAAATAAACTACCTCACTAAATAATTGTTGTGTGTAAAATCTTAGCAACCAAAACTGACAAGTGACCTATGTTATGTATGTCAGACATCAAAAAGCAACCATGACAGGAATGGCACCATCCAAACCAGTAAGGTTCAAAGACCAGTCAAGGGTCACAACCACATTTGCTGCGAGTGGCAGTCATAAGAGAAAGACAGAGGAAACAATCTACCGTGCCTGTTTGTCACTGGTCATTCCATCAGACAGACTGGTATTTTACATCTCCTGTAAATACATACAGAGCTGTCACTTCTAAACATAAACTCTACAGCATGTAATATACACTTAGTAATGGGTTGTGACATCACATGTGTGTTGCCTGCTGGCTTCAAGGATGGGTTAAATACTTCACTTGCTGTCTTTTCAACAGCAGCTAACAGCTATTCAGCTCATGTGTGCATGTGTATGTGATAGTGAGTAACTTAGTGAATTTTAGAGAAAAAAAATCAGTAGGAAGCTACTTGTGATCCTCCTGTCCTTGGGCCTTTCAGCACATCTTTGTCCCTCCTGTCAGGGTAGTCATAAAAGCGTATGAATCAGCCAGTGTGTGTCTTTGCTCGTGTACACACAAGTGTGTTTTTCCATTCAAGTGTGAAAAAACAGACAGCGCTGTCAGGGAAGAGAGGATGACTCACCTGACCTGCATTTCTCACACTCATTGCACTTGCCTGGGAAACAAACATATCACTGTTATTTTCAACACGTCTATACGTCTCATGTGAAAGGATATGCTGAGGGCTATATAGAGCGTTCAGGTATTCAAGGTGACAATCTTTCTGAACATCTAATTGTGTCTCTAACTTTGCAATCTATCTATTCTGTCTTGATGGATCACATTAACTGGACCACCACAGCATGTCCTATAGTTATGCTTGAGTGACTGACTGAGTGGAGGTCATTGGCCAGCTGAAGGCCATGTGACTGAAATAGAATTTCCCCATTTGCAACAGGGCAGTGTTTACAACCTGCAGGTGTGCCAAGTTAACACATTTATCACCAAATTTGGAGGCTTTCTTTTTAGAACAATGTTTCAGAAAGTGAGTGACTGTCTCTGCATGTGGTGCTACAGTGAAATAACAGGGTTGCATGCCTATACTCAGACATTGCAGGGGCCGGCGGCAGCTCTCTGGCATCACCAGCCCTCTGTGGGGTTACACAATAGAGTTGTTGTTTTTAAGCTGTATTTACACTGATCTGGACATGGTGATTGAACATCGCAGTACAACAGTACAGGAACAGTAGTTTGCCTAATTAACAGGAAAAATTAGCATAAAGAGCAACAGTCAAATCACAACCAACGACTGAAACAGACAAGTAACTGAATGAGAACAGTCCAACAGTGGGTGTGTGCCTTGAAACTCACTTTTGGTAATGATGGAGAGTAAAAGAGGTTTAACTGCTAAACAAATGCTCAATTTCATATTTCCTTTGAGGGGAACTATGTAAGATTTAACAGATTAAACAGCTTCAGGGTAACTGTGATGGTTAAATGACTTGTTTCAGGGAGAATGGAGGCTCTCTGCCTCCCAAGTAGCGTCTCTTTGTTAACGTTATCCACCTTTAAAGTTTCAGTAAGTGAAAGAGGAACAAGAAGATTTTGCAGATTTTCCCCCAAATGATTAGCATATCAGTGAGGAGACCAAAATGACACAAAAACATCATTTTAGTGGGCCTATATGGATAGCTAACAAACAAGTTTGTTTCATTCACAATACGAGTATTGTAGATCCTATACTTACTTAGTATTCTTGTAGTTGTGAGGTATCAATCACTGAAGAAAATAACTTGAATTTCAACTTGAGTGCTACAGATAACCACGTTGCTTTAGAGCCCGTCCACACCGATACTGGATACAGGTTTAAATGAATACGCACACGTTTTTCATCGTTTGGACGAAATGGTGTTTTTTTTTCGGGCATCTGTGAATTGATTTATTAATAAAATCATTTTATCTGTCATCCAAATGCAAAGATACAGACATCAGATCTTATTTTTGATTATAACAGTCCAACACCTCAGTGTAGAATTGTGTGTTTTATGTAGATGTGCTCTATAATACTGTATGTTACAATAATATCCATGACAAGAATAACTAATTCAAATTTCACTCATTATCTACTCACCCTCATGTCAACTAAGGGCTGTGAGAATTTTCAGAGTCTTCCGTGCCTTCTCTGAGTTACGGGGGGGGGGGTCCGCGCAGCAGTATTTGTCCATATAATGGTTGTGAATGGATACCACTTTTCTTCATCCAAAAAGACACACGAAAAAACATCCAAATACCTCCACTGCTCGTCTGTAATGTCCCTCTTGTATTGAAGCCCCAACATGAGAAATTGTTCTGCCGGTCACACAGGAAGAGCAGTGAACCGAGACACTGGGAGCTTCCGCTACAAACAAGCTTAAAATATAGACTTATTTAATTATTTTCTGAACAATTTCTCATGTCAGGGCTTCAATACAAGAGGGACATTACAGATGAGCAGTATGGAGGTATTTGGATGGTTTTTGGTGTGTCTTTTTGGACGAAGAAAGTTGGTATCCATTCACAACCATTATATGGACAAATACTGCTGCACAGACCCCCCCCCCCCCGTAACTCAGGGAAGGCACGGAGGACTCTGAAAATTCTCAAAGCCCTTAGTTGACATGAGGGTGAGTAGATAATGAGTGAAATTTGAATTTTGGGTGAACTATCCCTTTAACATGATCGTTTCTAGAGATAATATTAGTTATTCTTGTCATGGATATTATTGTAACATACAGTATTATAGAGCACATCTACATAAAACACACAATTCTACACTGAGGTGTTGGACTGTTATAATCAAAAATAAGATCTGATGTCTGTATCTTTGCATTTGGATGACAGATAAAATTGCTTTCTATTAAAAGCTTTTACTCCCAGACCATAAACCTTTTTTTTTTTTAGTAATTTCTAGTCATTACATTATTATATGGCTCTTATTAAAATGGCATTATTGGCTTCAGCAACTCAAATTTCTGTTTTAAGACTACTCAGATTGCTATAGCACGTATACTCTTTAAAAACAGGTACACCTGACCTTAACCCCTTTTTGGCAACTTTTCTCTTTGTCATTTTGCATCTTGGACCGACACCAAAAGCTCAACACTCTGCTGTCTCTGCCATGCCTGGAATGACAGAAATGGCTGTGTCAGTCAGCTGAGTCACTGCACCAATTTTCTTGAGCATTAAACACACTGAAGCTCCGCCCCTTTGGTTAACCCTGTGGCCCAGGCTGAAAGGTCAAAACTGGCTTAGTCTCAAGTTTGAGCTTTGTTTATCTTTTAGAACCAACGAGCATGTTAATTTGTCTGATGCAGTGGTTGTTTGTGATGACGTTGTCTCGCTGTTTTACCACTGTGACACCTACCCCATGACAGACACAACCATTGCATGTGATTAAACTGAAGAATACAAATCAAACACAGCCGGCCACAAGCTGAAACATGTCCCTTGGAATACACGCCCATCTGTATAGTTCCTTGTCGTTCCTCTAAACACTCTAAAAGTACTTTCACACTGTTTTTGTTACGAGACCCTGCGTCCTCATACGAGGACATTACATTTTTGCCTCTTAGCACCATGATACTCCATTTTTAAAAACTTTGACCTATTAGCCACATTTATGGACACTGCCTGCACCATCTTGTGGTGATATCACAAATTTCACCAATTTCTTTGGGGGAAAAAAATGGCGGGAATTTCAGCCGGAGCCTTCTATGGCAGTTGCCAGAAGATAAAAGACCAAGATAAGAATTAAATCCAAATTTTATGAATGAAACCAGTGTATTTATGTACAACAATGTCTCTGTCTTCATA
The DNA here is from genome assembly GCF_045865225.1 of Trachurus japonicus. Lineage (NCBI taxonomy): Eukaryota > Metazoa > Chordata > Actinopteri > Carangiformes > Carangidae > Trachurus > Trachurus japonicus. Next base: position 26,291,279 of record NC_140921.1, on the reverse strand, counting down.
TGGCATTAAAATTTGACACATTTTAGTAATAGTAGCAGACTAGGACATCAATAAATGTCACGTCCTCGTTTGAGGACGTTGGGACTATGTTATGTTATTAAAGTAACATGTTGTTGTCTTTTTTTTGTGATATCACCACAAGATGGCACAGGCAGTGTCCCTAAATGTGGCTAATAAGTCACTAGGTAAGATAAGTTTTTAAAAATGAGAGTATCATGGTGCAAAGAGGCAAAAAATAATGTCCTCGTATGAGGATGCAGGGTCTCAGGAGGATTCACATTTCTTAAAAACTACTTGTTATTACTTGACCGTTCCACTTCAGACTGATAGTACTTGACCTCAGGATGACACTCAGAAAAAATCAGGCCAATCTGATGTGGCATTTTAGAATAAGACCCCTTTGAACTTCCATATGTCACTGTATTCTATATACAGTAGGAGTCATTGTTTTTCGACCCGATGTCCTCGTATGAGGACACTGATTTTTGAGAGAACTACTTATTGTAGAAAGCTGAAATTTTGAATTTACACAAATTGGGCCCTTCTGGTCCCAAACAGCAAATACAGTTTTTTTATGTTGAGATAGTCCCAGTGTCCTCATATGAGGACATCATTTTTTGCAAAAACTACTTCCTGTACAAAGACAAACTTTAGGTACTGTACTTATTAGGTCCTACTTATCCCAGATAGCAAGGAGAAATAAAAAATGCACACCAGAACAAAGCTCGGGTCTCAGGAGGTTATACAGCAGACTATCTCAGGGTAATCCTGGAACTTTAAAATATGACAGTCTCATGAAAAATCGGTCAGGCAGGACCCGTGTGAGAAGTTAGAGAACCAAACAGGTTGTACATCAACTTCCACCCATCAAACTGATTTATGACTTTTGGTAGGTTCTGAGTTTTCAGCTCACCAGAAATCAATTAGCTGCATGACAAAAGTCTTATACTATTGTGATTAGTTTTTAGTCACATTCTCCCACCACTGAACCATTATAGCTATGCTGCTAAAGGCTTAGTCTGCTGGGGGACACATCCGGTTACATGGAGCCCTCTCCTCTCCTCTCCTCTCCTCTCCTCTCCTCCTCTCCTCTCCTCTCCTCTCCTCTCCTCTCCTCTCCTCTCCTCTCCTCTCTTTCCAGCACATTTTGAACTGTTATCTTTATCTATTGCACCTTGTAAACTACAAGGCCTTGGTGTCTCGCACTCTGTGTTTCCACAGATCCACCTGAGCTCCATCTCTCTGCACCAACCGCCGCCTGCATTGCAAGGCAAGCTGGTCTGCCCTCCCTGCCTTTCCTCCCACCAGAAGCTGCCTTCATCAGCTCTTGTTAACCATTTCCACGTCTTCCCATTTTCTATGTTGTAAACTGTTTTCTTGTCAGAGGATGTTGTTATGATGCCATGTAAATCCCTTTGAGATAAACAGTTTGTAAAAAATGGACTATACAAATAAAATTGCCTTGCCTTGCCTCATTGGGTTGTTGCAGCATGTTCTGATTTTCATCTTCCCTGGGTTGACCCTGGACAGGTCACCAGTCTATCACAGGGCTGACATAATAGACAGCCAGTAACACTATGTTCATGCCTGACTTTGGGGTCACCAGTTATTTTAGGAACAGTCTAAATGTAATGCATCTAAATCACCTGTTATACCAGACTAAAAAGACAACTTTACAAAGAGGATGTAATGTTATAAATGACAGCAACCTATCCCATGGATATTTTACACTTTAATGCACTGACTGGCATGAACACACACACACACACACACACACACACACACACACACACACACACACACACACACACACACACACACACACACACACACACACACACACACACACACACATGGCATTGTTTGTGGCCAGTGTTGCATGCTAGTGAAAACAATGACCATTTGTGAGAAGCAGGTTGGAGCCAACCTGTGTTTGATATGACAGGTGTTATAGCAAAGCCTATCACATATACCCATAATCATTAACTACTTGTGGCCCAGTTTGTGTGTGTATGTGTGTGTGTGCATGTTGTCTCAGTCAATCACTCAGCCCTGCTTTCTTATGCAACAGGTCATTGGTTTTGTTGACTAATGACCTTATCAGGTCTCTGTGCACAATGATGTCATTTCCAGGTGTGAGAGTGTGTCTGAGACTAGGAGTGGCAGTGTTCTGTGTACTTTAGTTTGTTATTACCAACTCTACTACTCATATCCACATTCAGAAATGCACTTGAAATGCAGCTGTAAAAGCAAAACTTAGTATGAATAAGTCTTTAAAGGCTCAGGACAGATATTATTTAACCCTTGTGAAAGGCCATCGCTTTTTTCGTTTTTTTTTATCAGTCACTGTCTGGATCTATATGAGTAACTGATAACCTGATAAGAGTAAAGATGTCAGATATTTGAACCCTGCAGCACTGAGGCGCTGCACAAGGCACAACACACTTGCAGCACTGTTTTGTGTTTTTGTGATGTTCATGGGTATCTATCTAGGGTTAAACTGATTTAAGGGATTAGTTTTGTACATGTATGTTTATAGTGATCACAAAAATAAATTCGTTTTAAAGCAGAAGTAAGCGTAATGTTTAAATAGTTATATCTTCCGACGGCAATCACTTCTATAGAGCGTTTGGTCCGAAACACGGGTCTGTCAGTCACTCTGCTCTGCTGTAAGCCGAGGAGAAAACTTTTCTTGTATCCTACAACCTTTATCCAATGAGGAGAGAGAACGGCATAAAGGGGCGGTCCTCTCTGTGTGTGCAGCCAAGGGATGTGCCTGAATGTGGTGACATAGGGACGAGGGCGGGGACTGCTAACTCCATCGGCTGACAAGAAGTTAGCCAAAACAACCGGATCGCTTACTTCTGCTTTAAGGGATTATTTTTGTAAATGTATGTTTATAGTGATCACAAACATACATTAGTTTTAATGTTGCTTCAGCTTGATGCAAGATTGAAGTCATAGCAGTGCTATAAAGAAGAAGAAATTAGAATATACAATCAGTTTCAGTGAGCAGGTCTGAATGACGCTGAAAGAGTTAAATGCAGTCAGTAGGTGTTGCGCTGGTTATTTTCCATCCACTTACTGAGATGTAGCATCCGATTAACCTGCGGTATGTGTCTAATGTTAGTCTTGGAGCAGCATGGGGGAATCTCCGGCTGCCCAACTTTGTTTAGTCAAACACCTGCTCATTACCGCACACAAACACACACTCATGCACAATCCATTTTCTCAACACACACTCGCTTAACAAAACTCTGAGGTGCCAAGAAATTCCTGTCTAATTGTAGAGCTCAGGTAAATTAACTACGACAAGTGCAAACCAATCTCTCTCTTTCTATCTCCCTCTAACTGTCTGTCTCTCTTAGTGTTTGTTTTTGCTTGGCCTCCATTCAGCTCTTACGTAACCGTGTTGGTGAGAACCTGCTGGCTGTCCAAACAGGTCGGCATCACAGAGGATTAGAGGGTGATGGACACGACCCACATACTGAGACACTTCCCCGCAGGTAGCTGTCAGCCTGTCAACCCTGCCCTCTCTAACACACAAACAGACTTACAGATACTGTGTACCAACTCATACATGCCCAACGCGGAGGAATCTGCTCTTGTCATGTTTGAAGATCAAGGCGATACAAAGATAATAAATGGAATCAGGTGACTGTGGCGCTCCAAGTCCTGTGTGAAATCTGGCTAAAGGCCACAGATAGGCTTTCCATTGTTCTACATGTACCTCGTCTTTTGTTTGCACCATGACTCATGGTGAGATAGGTGGCAAATTTAGTTTGTGCCTTGTGACTTGCAATTGTGCTGCTTTTACTTGTGATCTATGCCCAGTGCTGATCAAACCACAGAAATGGGCCACTTACTGTGTTGTGGAAGCTTTTAGTTAAGATTTGTAACATTTCTGGATCTATCAATTTGTACCTTTAATTTTTTTTTTTTTTTTTCATATGTAAACTGTTGTTGTTTTTTTTAATTAATTCAGTATCTTTCATTTTTCTATGTTAATTTGTTTTTCTTTCTTTTCTATTTTTTATGTTTTGAATGTTATCTTCTTACTTTGAAGACTACCGCTGTTGTTGTTGTTGTTTTTTACATAGGGGAGGTATTTTTATAAGCCTTTTTTTGGCTTCTACCTCTCCTGCACAATGTTTAATTTTACTGTTTTCATTGTTTATGCAGGTTATACAATGTGCAAATAAAAACTAAACTAAACTAAACTTTTTGAAACTGTTGTTACCCAAGTTACAGCAACTCTTTATTAGAACTGCACAAGTTATGTGATCAACACTAATGTATTCTGTGTTGGTAGCGTCTGTGCGTATGATGTCATGATATAAAGGTGCATAGAGGAGTTGGGGATGCATTAGTGATGCAGAAAACTACACTAAAGCACTTGTAGCGCTACACAATCATGCCAGTTCACCTCATATTGGCGGGCACATCTGAGAATCATTTACAATTCTTTTCTGAGTAGCAGTGCTGTCCTGCTGTAGAAAAATGGAAACATTAGAAATGCAGCATTGCCTCATGTATTTTCACTGCTTCCCATCATAGATATGATCATGGATTGATTATCCACTCCATGTCATTTCCAACATACCGCAAAACTGAAATATTTTATTCTATGACTTTGGCACTACCTGGGCTGGGGATTTAAAGCAGACACCAAAATTTTGCAATATTTTATACACATTAAACCAATCATATTTCTATTGTGAGAGCTACATGCATAACATCATGGAGCTCACAATCAAGCAGTTATAATCAGTATCCATGCATATGGAGCTTGTTTAAAGCTTAATCCAATAAAATAAAATAAAAATACATATATCACATTTAGTTACATATGGATAAACATCCATCATGGATGACAATCACAGACATGACAGTTTTTATTGGAGATAGAAATCATAGGGTTGATGAGGCCTTGCCTCATCAACCCTATCAACGTAACAAGCAGACATAAAAACATAAAGTATGAGTCGCACAGTATAGATCTGTGCTCTCAGTTGAACCCTGCCCAGGAAGCCAGATGAGTGAGACTGGAGTTAGTACTGATCTATGTAGTGTTTGAAGCTTCACTGACAACAGCATCATTAACCTGTCCTGTCTGAGCTACCAGACACAGTGGTGCACAAGCACTTACCATCATCTGTGTTCACATAATAAGTGTGTATTTGAATGTGGTGTAATCAATGTGTACGTAGCCTCGTGTCACCAGGTTCTTCAGAGTGGAGAAGAGCCTGGTGTCTGTTAACTCTGGATTTTGTCTGCATTCTGGTTCCAGTCTTCTAGCGGATCCAGAAATCACCAAATTCGCCAAAGTAAAAGTGTTCACCAACATAAAACTTATAAAATGGACAATAACTTGTAATACAATAAAAGCAAAAGGTTAACTTAATGGCTCAGGGACTTTCTTGTAAATTATATTACTCAAATTAAAAAGTTTCACTGCATTTTTTTAGCTTGGTGCTTTTATTTTGACGGAAAGGCCTGTCTCTCTCGCCCTGGATCCGGTTCTTTACCAAAACAGCGAGTTAATGGCCCCAGACTAATGTGCACATAGTCTTTTGCCTGTTTGCCAATGCTGGCAAGAAGGAAATAAGAAAAAGCAGCTCAGGCTGGAATGATGCCTGATCTTAAACAATCCACACAGCCTAGATGAACATACAGTGGATGAGCATCATGCTCCTGTTCCTGGCCTTGACCCATGTCCATAAAACAATAACCAAATACGGTCTTTGTGTATGTCAGAGGTGTAGGTGAGGGGGGATTGTTACCTTTGGATGGAGTCAGGGAAAGGTGAAAGGGGGAAACATTGCATACATTTCACACGCTGTTCTAGGTAGATTTGAGTCAAACACCCACACACGTTTTCACAAAAAGCGAATTAAAATGTCATTATTAATAAAGATAACATGGAAGATAGCTCTGTGTGGAGGGAGTTACTAATATAGTACACAAATGTGTATGACGTGTATAGAATCAGTATGTTTTTGGGGACGGGGGGTAAATACCCGTAACTGCTCTTGGTTTCAACAGATGCTGGTTTCATTTTTTGGTTAGGCATGACGGTTAAAGACTCCCTCTGAGATTCATTTCAAAACAAATGTTATACAATATCTTGGAACTATACATTTCACAAGCTCCACTGACTGACTGCACCTTAAGACGTTTTCCCCTACATGTTATTGTCTGTGGTTGCTTCTTTCTCAATTTAATGTAGAGTCAGAACTCAAAAGTAAACGTGTGATTGATGTGGTTAAGTTCTTATTTCCATACCTGTCTTTAAGGCTACAAGCTATTGTATTTGTTGTTGTTTTACATATGTTTGTTTGAAGCCTGTGGTGAACAGATAAGACTGTGCGTCATTGTGGAGTCTCCTCAGTATACACACACACACACATACACACAGATGCACAGTGTGAACCAGCTGAGTGACGACTCTAAACCACAACCCTGACTCACCATGCTGCTGTTTTGCTTCTTGTTGCTCATGGTGCTCTCTGCAGCTCGGCGACCCTCACCTTTGGACTAGTTTCTTCCAGCAGTGAGAGAGCATCTCTCTGTCCTCCCTCTCTTTCTTTCTTTGATAATTTCCCTCCTTGTTTTCTTTTAACTGGAGTCAGAGCGGGCTTCCTGCCTAACAATTGGAGGAACCCGGCAGTCAGAGGTGTCACACTCTCTCATCTCCCTGTGTCTCTGCGGCATAGAGAGGACACACGCTAACACAGCAGGAGAGATGAGGGAACTCTGCAGGAAGACGTGCTTCCTGTTCAGGAGTTCAGGGATGATGACGGCTTCAACTCCACATTTAGTTCAGTTGTGATTAGAGTCAACATTTTACAGCGACTTCAGTAGATAGTAGATGTCACATGTTTTCACTGCTGAGTTCACTATTACAACACAATTGCTGTTTTTTTTAATCTAACAATGATTCCAGTACTCCCAGAACTTAACTATTTCTTCCATTCAGCTGTCCAGGTGTCGACTGACCTGTTATGACACCAGTTATGGAGGTGTATTTTGGTGCATTATTTTGCATTACGTTTTCAACCAATAACACATGCTATCGTTACAACAATGTTTTCTTAACCATAGAACACTAACAGTAACACCATCACTAACATCGGGCATTTTTTACCCGATAAAAAATACTTCTCATTAAAATATATTAAAATACAACAATACATGGCAAATTGAAGTAGCTACTCTTCTTTTAATTTCCACTATACAATGTCTCACAAAATGAAAAAAGTAAAAAGTATCATGGCAGACCCTATAAAAACGCTCCAAAATTAGTGAAAAATTAGGAAGTCGTTAACAAAACATTACAAAAAAAACAAAACAATAATGGAGGTGGGAACTTGTTCTTCAGTCCACCCATTCCTGGGACATTTGAGCCTTGTCTGGTGAAGGTAATAATACCTTTAATTTAGAGGTGCTTTTCATGACACCCAAGGTCACCTTACAGAGTATAAAAACATCATTAAAAACAAGACATCGTGAAAAACAAAAACAAAACAGAACAATCAAGACAGTGTCCAGTTATAAATTGTATGCGAGTTTGAACAGGTGAGTTTTGAGTTGTGACTTGAAGGTTGTGATGGTGTCTGACTGTTTTATGTGTGTGTGTGTGTGGGGGGGTTCCAGAGCCTGGGGCCTGGGTGCTGAACAGCTGAATGATCGGGCACTGAGGTGTGATGGTACAGCCCATCTGCATCACTAACAACAACAACAACAACAACAACAACAACAACAACAACTCAGACAGCAGCAACACAATGAAAATCATGTCACGGGAATAGCATGGGTCAAAATCACCCGACGTTATAGATATATCTATATATATAGATAGTGTTGAGGTCACTTCCGTAGGTTTGAGAAGGTGGGCTGCCATATTGTGTAATGTTTTGATTGGTTGCCTGGTTACCTGACCGCTTAAGTCTGATGTGAGCGGAAGGAGCAAGGGAGGCTGGGAAAAAGTCAAAGAGAGAGCGGCGTGCTCTGACGAGGCGGCCCCGCAGAGAAGTGAAGAGAAGTTGACGATGAGAAGGATCCACCTTCAAGATTGATTTATCGTTTTAGTTATTGTCTCGTCTAAACACAAATGAACTGACAAAGCCACGACCGCGTGACGACGGACGGAGGTCGATATACGCAGGACGCTGGAGCTGGTGGCCGGTCCGGTGCCACTGAAGCAGGACGCCGGTTTGCCGGGACAGCCTCGCTGACCAAGCTACAGGTGATGAACGTGAAGCAGCCGGTGAGTCAAACACTGAGCAATATGGCAGTGAATCCCACCAGGCTCCAGGTTTTCAGCAATAGAAATATGTGCACCTGTGTCATCCCTGAAGCCTAGACTGGTTAGAGCCGTAACTGTAAAACTTTAATTACCAGGGTGACGTAGGTCGCGACAATAGATATCTGCTGATTATATGACACTAGGAGTGAACAGGCCCATCAGCAGTCTTCCTGATGCTCTCACAGGTTACAACACCTGTTCCCGACACCACCAACACCTTCAAGCCCTTGATGCTGTAAGTCCTCACACTGTTTGAATATTATACTTTGTTTGAATATTCTTTGGGAAAGCAGAGTCTTAACAACTCATGACTGGACCTTACCTAACACAGTCACACACTGGATACACACACACACTGGAAAACGGCAGGAGGTTGCCCTGGGTGCTGTGGTCCACTCTGCTGATTGACAGGTTACTTAATGGGCCGTGATTGGCTCTAATCTCACCTGAGATGGAGCAGTTGCTGGCCACCATCTGCAGTAACAACACTTGACACACATGCAGAAAAGTCCATACATACATACACACACCTACCTCACCCCCTGCTCCCTACACTAACAAAACCCCCTCAATGTCTCAAATCCACATTTCATCCGTCCCACGTTCATTTGGAAATGAAGACATTCTTCATGATCTGCACAGGAATTTCCCCCTCTGCCATCACTGGGACAAGGACAGAGCAAGAGAGAGTCACACAATGTACCAGTTAAAAAGACTTGGTCTCCATTGAAATTGGGCCCTCTAAACTCCCTGTAGAGCCCCCGGGGCCCCCATTACAGCTCTGGTCTCTATAGAAGGAGCTGCGGCGCTGAACACTGGGCCTCCTTGTATTCTCCTGGTGCCCCAGCAGAGAGCCATTGACAAGCCCCACAATGTCCTGAGCGCTCCTTTACAGTAGAGAAGGGCTCTTTTCTCTAAAGGGTGGCTCAGGACTCAGAGAGGGGGACCTACTTTTTCACAAGGACTCCTCTCCAATAGAGGCATCTGCAATCTGTTGCCTGCCCCAAGCCTGGTCCAACCCCTTTACCCCTTCAGCTCCTTTTTATTGCAAACCGCCCACAAACAAGGACAAATCGACCATGAATTCCTCAGTGCCTGGCAGCCGCTGCCCGCTGCAGCTTTCTCTCTGTTCTCAGCTTTCTCTTCCCCTCTTCTCTGAGCATTCAGTCTCCCTCGCTCTCTAACTCTGTCTTTTGTCCTCCACTACCCCTTACTTCTCCACTGCTCCCTCCTCATGTGTATCTTACAACTGCTTCCCACTCTCTCTCCGGGAGTGAAGTAGCAAATACAGGAGGTGAGAGGGCTAACGAAGAGAGTACCCAGTAAAAAGGCCTTTATACAGAGCTGCTGAATGGGAATCTGTTTTACAGGCCATCTATCCATCTACTGGCGGTACAAGGTCCCTTTCCACCCTGTGAGATAAACACAGATAAGAGAGACAAGAGAGGAACAGGTTGTTATGGTTACCGCATTACAAACCTTTAACTGAAAACTTTGGTTTGAGCTTTAAAGTGAGGACAATGACATTGTTAAAGATGTTTTCTGCGTTGTCTGCTGTCCTAGATGTCTGTCAGTTTGCCATAGAGCAACTTCCCTTCCACTGTAATTTGAGAGTCACATAGCTAATATTTGCCGAATTGTACGTTTACGTTTCCATGGTTTTCAGTCGTTGTCATAGTGGTAAACGCATGGAACTATTAACGCTGGCTTTTAACATGGATGTCAATTTGTGTGATATCCATGGTTAAAAGCTGGTGTGATGATCCATGCCTTTTACAGATTTTTCATTGAAAAAAAAAATCCATGCATTTACTGCGACTGCCAAAACCCTGGAAACGTAAACATAAAATTCCACCAGAGGAGCAAAACCGGCTTACGTTTTTGACGTTCGGAAAAAGGTGGATAGTGGCACCAAAGGTGTGAATTCCATTTGTTCCTGTTCTTGCTGTCTGAGCTGTACTTGTTGTTGAACTTCTGCAGCATGTTTACCATCACCGGTGTGTTTTAGTGAGTGAAACTGTATTGGTATGAGATAACAGTAACTAACTGTTGAAAATGTGTTGTGTTTTTGCCAAAAGAGTGATTGATTCAGTTGGTTTCAGACCACAGATGTTGGGATTTTGTGTTTTTAGCGTATCAGAAAACTCTAATAACATGAAGAACTGAGGCCACATGAAAACACATCCACAAGCTCTTCATGTGTCAACTGCAGTAAACATAAGCTCTTCTCAAATCCAGGGCCTTGGTCACACAAGCCCTCTGTCAAGGCCACTCTCCTCCTCCCTCTCCCTCTCTAAAGCCCAGGGGATCCAGTCATCCAAGGCCATTCCTCTGTGCACATCTGCTGTGCTGGACAGCCAGGCTGGCAGGCGAGGCGAGGGGCCGATTTGGGGGCCCAGTGGTCAGGGTACTTGGCTTTGGAAAGGCTGGGGTGTAGAGACGGGGAGGGGGAAGGGGGGGGCTGGCAGCTGGATGGAGATGGGGATGAGATGCCTCTGAGCAGTGCACAGGCTTCCATGGAGATACTGTCTTACAGTGTTTACAACCTCCAATAGCGTGTCCAACCTCTCCTCCCTTTCCCTCTATCCCACCACAGGCCTGCTGTGTCCTTCCTCTTCTAATGTTAATGTCGGGAGCTGGCAAACTGATGAGAGAGAAAGGGAGAGAGAGACAGGGAGGGAGAAAGAGAGGGGGGCTGTGTGTAAGTTGTTTTGGTGATTCTCTGCCTTTCCTCTGTGTCCTTGATGGAGCAGTGCTTTACGGTGTCGGCCTTTCATTTTATAACTCTCCCTCTATCTTTTCTCTCGGTTTTATAAGAGGTTGTGTTCCTCCAGGCCTGCTGCCCACCAAAGGCTGGCCTCGGTGCCATCAGCCATTCACACTGCCACCTATTAAAGTGAATGAAAGGTGGCAGGACTTAAGAGTGCTGTCTGGCCCTGAGCAGTAGGCACCTGGCAGTCTCCATGTGCCAGGCCAGACACCAGGCCAAAAACATCCATCTGACCAGGTCATTTAAACCAAATGGAGTCCTGAAGTGTTGGTTTACTTCGGTCAAAATAATCCAGAGGGAGAGGTTGTACCATCTGCTTTGAACTCAAGTAAAAATAAGTCATCACATCAAATCATGACCAAATTGCACGGATAAAAATGTACATCCACTAGGAAACGCTAATGTTGGTGATTTAATGACAGAGGAGAAATGAATGTATGTGTAAATTCAACATAAATGTTATATTTTGACAAGTCGAGAAAAACATCAAGTCTACACTGTCACTATATGAAATTAATTTTGATGTCAGATTTTAAGAGAGGTTCCCAGGGACCTCCAGCAAAAAGAGGAACTGTTTAATTTCACTATCTCTGGGTTTCAAACACTTTCTGTTTTACTGTTTGTTTGTTTTTTACGATCGCTATGCCCCGTTTTTCAATAATTAAAACACTTTTTCAAAACTCTTCACACAGTTAACACAACATCAGCCTGTGTGGGCTATTCAATTAACACATTTCTTGTTCTTTTGACACAAATACATACATTTAACACATTTAAACTAAACATTTTAACTTCTTTTACACACAAACTCAACCAAGACCAAAACAGTAGAAGTTAACTGGTACATTTTCAATTGCTTTCCCACTTTTTTGTCAAAACAGAAAACCTCATGTTCAAAGCCAAACCTAAAGACCAAAGTGAACAGCAGTTCACATTGTAAACTGAAACAAGACCTGTATTTTGTTTCATTGCTTTTGAAAAACAGTTGATTGAGGTCAGGCAAATACATCATCACAGCTGATTCTTTTTTTGCTTTTTACAGTAACAGTAATTTCTTCTGCTCCTTTTTCTTTTTGTAGGTGACAGCTACTGTAAATGCTTTTTTTTTCTCTTTACTCTATTTCATACAGTAAAGTGTTTACTGCAAATCCTGTCATTTACTGTCTTTTTCATATACTTTACATTCTGCAAAGCTGCTCTGAGATGGCTCGTTCACTTTCTGTACTGAGTGTTACAAAAAAAAGGAACAAAATTCATTCCCAACAAATGAAAAAATAAGGGGTTCAAAATAAACTACAGCACGAACATGACCTATAGTGATTCAGTTTGTGTTATTTATGACGGTTGTCAGTATTTTTTATGACACTGTGCTGTTACTGACTTCATGTTTCTGTTGGAAGACAACATGTGTCAGTGTTTTGGTAGATTTGGTGAGTTGTGTTAGTGTATTATTGTATTTTGGAAATGTGTGTCTGTGTTTAGTTACACTGTGATTTTGAGCATGAAATTAACTATTTTGGGAATTATGTGTTTTAGGTGTGATGTGTGTGAAGAGTTTTGAAAAAGTGTTTGAAGTAGATCGTAAAAAAAACTGTAAAGCAAATGTGTCTGATGGTGTGAAATGATGTCAGTGGTACAATGTGTGTTAGTTTAGGGCCCCTAATATAAACAAGTTGGAGAACCACTGTTCTACGAGTTACTTGTGTTTATCTGAAGTTGTTTCTCAGTAATCTGTTAAAATCTGTAAAAGTCTTTATTTCTTTGAAAACTGCAAAAAATAAAAATTTTTGTTGGTACAGTTCTTCTAGAAAGAAACCAACAAACTAATAGCAAATCAATCTGTGGGTTGAAGATCATGACTCACATCTGAGAATAATGTTTGCATTCTGTGCATTCTAGAATGATGAACTGAGTGAGAAACTGTTTAAACTACACTGAGTCATTTCTAGCTCCGCCACATCAGACATCGCTCTCTTTTCTAAGACTTACAATAATTCACCTATACTGTAATAGTCAAAGTGGGAAAGGGACACACACACACACACACACACACACACACACACACACACACACACACACACACACCATTTAGACAACCAGACAACTAGCAGACTGCTGATTGATTCCTGTGGGTAAGAACAGAAGCACCTGAACATTAGTGGAGAACAGAGGGGCTTTTTATGAGCCCACTGTGACTGACAACAACACCAGGGAGCTGTGTGTCTCTGTGTGTGTGCGTGTGCATGTGTGTGTGTGTGTGTGGGAATGAGAGACAGAAAGAGATGGAGGGGGTGTACACATGCAAGTATGTGTCCCTTTTTTGCAGTGTGCGTGGGTGAAAGAGGAAACTTTCACTATCTGCATGTGCATGAGGGTGTGTGTGTGTGTGTGTGTGTGTGTGTGTGCACCTGTGTGTGTGTGTGTGTGTGTATTTATGGTGGGTATATATTGTGGGGGAGACAAGGAAGCTCTCATCACTCCCATCAGTCCAGCTGTGCCTCTTCCGGAGCCCATCAAGTTTGCTTTTTCACAACTCCCTCCCAAACCCCTACCCCATCAACACACACACACGCACACACACACACACACACACACACACACACACACACACACACACACACACACACACACACACACACACACACATTTACCTTACCCACCGCTGCACTTGTCAGAATCCTGGACTAGCGCTGCACATCAAAGGCAGAGGGAGGGGAGAGGGGAAACGGTGATGAAAGAGTGAAAGAGGGGAGACCCCCTCCCTTTCAGTCTCTATCTCAGGACCCCCTGCTCGCCTCTTTTGTTGTGTCACTTTTTCTTTTCTCTCCTCCATTTTTTTTTTACCTACCTATCCTATTCATTTAGAGGACTGTAAAAAAAAAAAATAGACAAAAAAGGAGATTGCTAAGTTCATAAACGGCTCAACTCTGCTCAGACTGTGGGACAGAAAACCAAACTCTCTGGGTCCAATGCAACGATGCTCTCTCTCTGTAAAGACAACACAATTGACTTCACTGTAAAAATACTAGTTTACCAATAACTCCTTTCCCCCACGTTATGTGATCATCTTCTTTTCTGGATGAAGTAAATTCAAAGTTTGTTGTTTGTTGGACTTTTGACTTGTGTGTATTTATTATTTTATAAAGAATAAGCGGAAAGTTGTTGTAAAGTTATGTAAAGTTCATGTTTGACTTAGCCTCGCGTCACCAGGCTCTTCGGAGAGGCGAAGACCCTGGTTTCTGTTAACTCCGAATCCGGAAATCGCCAAATTCACCAAAGTAAAAGTGTTCACCAACATAAAACTTATAAAATTCCGCCTCTGACTTTCATTCTTGATGAATGAAAACATTCTTGGCAAGACGTCCGTCTTGCGCTAGTCCAAAAAATTTCACCGTGGAGGCTTATGGTAAATGTAGTGTGAAAACACTTCGCTTTCCAAAACCCCTCATTGTCCCTTTAATGGCTCTGGGACTTTCTTGTAAATTATATTCCTTAAATTAAAGAGTTTCACCACATTTTATTAGCTTGGTGCTTTTATTTTGACAGAAAGGCCTGTCTCTCTCGCCCTGGATCCGGTTGCTTACCAAAACAGCGAGTCAATGGCCCCAGACTATATTTGACTAGGTAGTTTTCCTGTTAAGCTATAGGCTAATGTACCCATGGCTTATCACTGTGTAGATCCTATTAGATTTTGTAATAGCAGAAACAGCAGTTATTATACTGTTCCATGTACCATCTCTGTGAGAAACTTTTTGGATCACTTATCTCACAGTATTTACATTCTGTCATTCTATTTTAGGAGTCTGTGTAGGAAATATTGAAAATAGTGTAATTTCTCATAAGTCATCATCACCTCCGTTTACTGCAACATGGGGCGTTTTTATGAAAAAAGGGCATCAGCTGTGAACTTTGAGTTTCATACGAAAAAAAAAAAAAAGACAAGGGGCCGTAAATCATGTGATGTTAACTCACTGTCAGCCCACAGCTCATGCAAATCACCTGTGGTATTTGTCTGCACATCACTGGAGGAAACCTCTTCAAAAGATCTCCGCAAGATTTCAACAATGATGAGAGCCGTGCAGAATGAGCTGTGCAGCTGCTCTGTGCACAAGAGAAGCTGTGGCAGACTGAGAGAAATGAAACAGATAGAAGGATAGACAATCAATGCACCCAAATGATAGTGAGATAAAATTAGTATTGTATCAGACATATCAAATCACCTGTGTCTGAGACACAACAGGTGAATAGTTTAAAAAAATTTAAATAACAGATATCACCATGAAACTTCCCAAGTTTATCACTTACATTAAGACAAATATTTTTTGTATTACAAGTTTTGTCAAATTTTATGTTTAAATATGTAAATGAGGCAATATCTGATGAAATATTTGCATACATTTCCAGAACTGAAATCTGAAAAATGGATAAAGCCCCTTTCAAAATTCTTGTTTTATTTTGTTGACATATTAGAGTCAGAAGTTTAAGTTAGTAACCCTAAACCTAAACAGTGTTTTTGCCTGCAGTGTCTCGCCTTATAATAATAATAATAATAATAATAATAATCACAGGAAATTATTTCAGACTTCAGCTTACTTCAACTTCACATGATGCTACTTATTATTGACATGCACACTGAAACTACCCATAAAGGAACATTACAGAGATTCCAAAACAGTTTTCTCCATCTACCATGTCTGTTTGTTTTTTTGGAAACTTCAAACAGGTAGGCCTATTGATAGTGATTTTTTTTCAAGAGGAAAGAGAGAAAGTAAGAAAGGGAAATAGAAAGAGATGAAGATGGGTTAAGATAACATCAGAACACTGAGTTCCTCTATCTGTTGGTGAGTTTGGTTGCTGAGCAGATTGACTGGAAACCTCTATGATGCTGCATGGTTCAAACCACATCACACACACACTTACATACACACACACACACACACACGAGTGCCGGGTTGCCAGTGATGTGGTGGAGCAGAGACAGAGACACGTTTTAAAGAAAGCACTGCTCTACACGCTGTTGCACATTCAGTGGAGGTATGAGAAAGAACAGAACAGCGAACAACAAATACATGCACAGACACCACACACACACACACACACACACACATACACACATGTGAGCAGAGATTCTGCTGATGCTACACCTCATACAAAACCACACTGCTGGCAAAAGACTACAACTGCAGCCACACTTCCTGTACCTGCACTGGCAGATGTGGAGCACACACATCACTTTGTGTACATGGGCATCATGGTGTAGTGCATGTGTGTGTGTGTGTGTGTGTGTGTGTGTGTGTGTGTGTGTGTGTGTGTGCAATCAGTTCCTACCACCAGGTATGTTTATGTTCCTTCCTGTCTTTATGCATGTACGTGTATATCCATTTTCTCTGTCATTGTATTTGATCATGTGTACATGACGTCTCTGGGAAATGCGACATGTCCATATCATATACACAACATGACTGTGTGTGGGTGCATGCTGTCAATCAGCCGGTCCACTGGTTCAGTGTGGACAAACAGAAACCAGCCACATGCATGAGAAACACATACGTGCTTCCCCACGTCAAATACCCTTCATGTTGCCCTTAGCCCTTTGGGAAAACATTGCAGTGTTCTATCACCCCCTCTTTCTAGACACATAGTTGTGAATGAGGACACTCTGTACCAGCCTGAGTCAAGATGGGATGACTCATTCATGGACTGTACAGATGAGACATGAGATGCTCAGTGACGTGGGTGGGATTCACATGTAGGCACACTGTGCCTAATCACATGCACCAGCTAAAATAATCTCCATATTTCCATGCACATGGATGCCTGTTCTAGACATTTCCAGAAAAAAAAACTTCCTCTGTCTATATGGTAAAAGGTAAGTACACATACTATCTACACACAAAAGCAACAACAAAGCACTTTTCTGAATGCATTTCATCTTTCAGGTTAAGCTCTTCACACACTGGCACATACACTTCCCATAATGCAACAGTCAGTCATTCGAGACAAGATGTAAAACCTCCACAAATATATCTCTGTATGGATCAACACTTCAAATGAAGCACTGGTTGTGTGTAAAGTATGACACGACACAGTGTTGAACTGAAGTAATAATAACATCAGTATCATGCACCAATGACATGAAGACCAAAACACAAATAGTGACCTACACAAGTAGCAGACAACATAGGAACATTTTGTGCACAATGTCACAAGTTCATACAAAGTGGCAGAAAATCAGCAAAGGTGCATGCAAAACACAAAAACAAGAAGCAGTGACACACAGAGAAGTTGCACACATGCATACAGCACACTGACATTACAACTTACAACAGTAAGAATGAATAGTAAACATACATGTCTTATCTCCTCTATGCGTTTTGCAAGGTGTAATCATGCTTCCATGCATGTTATTGTGCTTGTGAGAAGTGTTCATGGCGCTGTATGTAACTGTGCTGGTGTGCTAATCGTAACCTTGCATCTCCCTCACATCAGCACACTCAGCATGTGTACCTGTCTGCTCTCTTACGTACACTGTGGTTTCTCAGTCAGCCCTGCAGTACGCTTGCACAGATACAAGCTGTTTATCTGACCGTGGTGGCTTCCTCTCCTGCATACAAACACACTCCTCTCTCTCTCTTTTACTTCTCCTGGTGTTGATGCAACAGTAAATGCTGCCGCACTGAATATGTTTTGTTGAGCTTTTGCTCTTGTGCTAATCTTTCCTGCCTGAGTGTAGATAAACATGTGAAACAGGCTGATGGTGTTTGTGATGGCTTTTGTGCCAACACACCCAAATGCTACAAGTTTCTGCAGGCATTCTCACACAGACTCCGACAAATGCTGCATGCGTGCACTGACAAGCACCCTAACAGAATCCAGGAAACAAAAACACATGCAAAGAGAGAGATGCATGTCAGGAATCCTCTTACACAATCACCCCACATCACTCTGCTGACATGGGAAAGTCTACACTGGAAGACAGATCTTGAAAAAGAAGGCTAAAGCCAAAAAGCCATTAAGTGCACTGATGATTGACAGCCTTCTGCTAATTTATGCTCTGTGTGTGGATTAAAGAGCATTAGGCTAGACTGAGGTAAGTGTTGCACTAATGCCTGCAAATGTGTGCTAGCAGAGAGAAAGGTGGAACTCTGAGGTTGTCATGTAGATACCTTGAGGAGGCCTCATCGTAGATCTGTTATCTATCCTCTGAGTAACAGTAAGAGAGGAAGTAAACCCTGCAATCATGTGAATAAAATAAATACATACAGTATGTTTTATGCTTTTGTATACACATGCTAAAGGTAACAACGCCTTACAAGTTAGGTGATATGTAGGAGTGGGGGAAAAATCAATTCATGTAAGAATCGCTATTCTTATCCTCTACGAATTGATTAATAAACTTCAACTTCCAACACAGGCTTCCGTACACAGCGTTGTAGCAAGCTGTGTTGTTAACATAGAGGTTGTTAAGCTAGTTAGGTTGATGCAAACAACTCTGTTAACTGATCAGATTAAAATGCTCTATTCCTCTATTTTTTTGGCAGCCCCATTGTTACAGGTGATGCACATCCACATTTTGATACCTTCAAACTTCCTCCACATTTTACCACGGTATACGGTATTACCGTGACTAATTAAAAATGATGATGTAAGCCTCAGGTGGCATTACCAAACTGTTGGCTTGTGTCTTCACTGTTCAGAAACTGAATAGGGCTGCCCCCAAATAGTCAACCAAGCACCAAAAAAACATTAGCAGACCAAAATCTCATTGGTCGATTGGTTGCAGGAAAAAAAACAAAAAACATTTGGAGCCATACTGTCAAAATTAAGTCAAAATCAATATGACTGAACTGTATGAAAGGTTATAGGGCTTTTAATTTGAAGGGCCAGATACAGGAAGTCCTGGATGTGTGATGTGTGTGTGAGTGATATGGCGGAATGTATAAGTGCTACTGGACATATAATCAATGTTAGGCATTAAATGACTCATCCTTATCTATAGTGCATTGCATTTTTTCATGACGGTATTGAAACTGATACCGTTGCTATTTTTAAACACCTGCAGTATACGGTATTACCGTAATACCGTCCAAGCCTGTGCTGAGACACCCAAAGATTCACATCCCTAGTGATATGGTAAGAAGACAGAGTCAAGATGAGCTGTTGGAGAGATAAGAAACGGATGTTGCCTGGCAGTGATGCTTCACTATTACAGTTTGTTTGTTTTTTTCAGCTTTTCAACTTGACACATTGACTTCTGACCAACTTGGAGTCAGGATGGAAACATTGTTGTAGAATTTCCAACATGTGATCAGGGACGAAGTTTTGTGGGGATATAACTGCAGACACCCAGGCCCTAACAGTATGTTACAGACTGTGTTTTCAGTTTGATTAGTGAAATTAACCTTGAAGAATTGTTGCTCCAGGCTGCATTGTAGTTCCATCATGGAGACAGAAGGAGTGTTTGGCAGGTGGGAAGCAGAGGAAGAAAAGGACAATAAAATGAGAGGAAAATGAGTTGGAAATAGAGGGGGGGGCGAACAGAAAGAGAATAGTGGGGTAACGGGAGAGTGGGAACGATGGCGTGAGAGAGCACCTGTCCTGCTGGAGTTTGGGTCTACTTGTGGTTAACCAAAGTTGGCAGCACATCAGCTTGACCTTATCCCCCTTACGCTGCTGCTCCCCTCTGATCCCATTAGGGGCCAGGCACAATGGCAAGACCCTACCCGCCATACACACACACACACACACACACCAACATGGGCCACCACCACTTGTCGACCCCTCCCGTATCTTTCCTCCCATCTTGAGCTGGGCATGGTTTTACGGGGGCCCAGGACAAACATCAGGCCTGTGGAACAAACAGGCTGCTAATGTGGGCAGACAGGACAGACAATTAGAACCAAGCACATGCTGTACATGAGTGTGCATAGGTCTGAGAAGAAAAACCCCACATACACAGAATAAGACATTAAAGGGATATTTCAACATTTTGGCAAATTCACTCATTGCCATAATCCCTATAGTCATAGCAGTAGGTTCATTACCTTTAATTGTCGATGCAAGCTGTTTTTCGATCGGCGGGGCAGAGATACAAGCTGCTCAGAGCTACGCTATGGAGGCATATGGTATTTCCAGGTTTCCCCCATCCAACTCATCAAATACATAATCCAACAACTCCAAAACGCTCTGTTGGACAAGTGACCTGCACATTCACCACGCTATGAAATAATAATGTAACATTATGAGACGGGGTTGTCACAACTTGTCCATGAGAGTGTTTTGGAGTTGTTGGATTGTGTATTTGATGAGTTTGATGTGGGAAACCCAGAAAGACCATATGCCTCTGTAGCGTTAACTGAGCAGCTCACGTCTCTGCCCCGCCAATCGAAAAACAACTTGCACCGACAATTAAAGGTAATGAACCTACGTCTAAGACTATAGGGATTATGGCAATGGGCGAATTTGCCAAAATGTTGAAATATCCCTTTAAGATTGACCTACTACCTTTTATATAAGTATATTTTTGGGCTTTATTACATAGAGCAGTTGAGAGAGACAGGAAATGCGGGATTCGAACTAGGGCCGCCTGCAGTGAGGACTGTAGCCTCTATACATGGGGCCCCTGTTTAACCTCCTGCGCCACTCAACGCCCCGTGTATAAAGCAATGGTTATAGGTACCTGCTCAAAATGTCAAAAGTCACACACATGCTCAGACTGACACGTAAAAGCTGACCCAACTATGCATGCATAGCAGAAATTTCAAGGTCAGTAACCCACAGCAGAGGTTCCTAAGCACTTCAGGCATCATCATCAGGCCTCAAATTTTAGCCTGCCACAAGATTGTGACCTAGATAATCGCATTATGCAAGAATTCTACAATGGGCCAGGTGAAGAAGTGAGACACACACTTTACTGACAGACATACCAAGAGGAGGGTGTCAACACAGAGAAGTAAAAGCAAAAATCCTTTTGTCACCAGACTATGCAGGCCCCTTTTGTCCCCCTTTACACACTTTTCAGGGAAACCCAATTTTGGTTTGTGCTGGTTTGGAAGCTCTGACCTAGTTGGTTAATTATGTAAAACTATAAAGGAGGCTGCGAAAAACTTGAATGCTTATGTACACAAAGTATTTGACCTCACCTAATACAGAGACAGCCTCATTCAGGCATTTGCATTCCTGTCATAAAACATATATACATATATATATATATATCTCCTCTTCTCATCCTCAGCTCTGCTTTGCTTTGGCTAGAATAAAATAAAAAAGCCCCTGACTGGTTGAATATATAAGCAGCACACGAATGTAGCATGTGAGCATTTGTCTGGCACAGTCACAGTTCTATGCACAGATTCAAAGACATCCAGCCATATACATCCAAGCGCACAGTAATACCATCCAAGAATGCAAAGCAGCTGCTTGGGAAAAAACGGTGCAGCCTGGGAAGGAACATGGGATTCAATGAAATTTGATCCCTAAATGACTGCCTGTGTAGACTGATAAACCAATACAGAAATGTATACATACATGTGCATCCACCCATTCACTCTCACATACTCCCTCACAGGCTGATGTCTGCTGCTGAACCTCAAGCTATCAGGTCAGTCTCACACTCACAGAGTCATATCTGCACACACACACCCCCAGTGCAGTAAAAACTGTCAGCACACCTTCAGTGTGACACTAGATTAAATCACACAGACAAGATATTGGACCCATCAAATACTAAAGTTACACCAAACACAGAGAAAGCAGGCCCGCATATAGCAGCACCATGGGACAGGAAGCTCAAATGCCAGTGTGGCTACAGTGAATAAAAGTGGAAACATAAACAAACAATACACTGGGCTGAATCCAGGATATGACTATTATTTCCTATAAAAACAGTTAAAGTATTCTGGTAGGCTTGAACTCACACCAACTGGAAAAACACTGTTTCCTACAGGTCACATTTCATGTGATAATGACTTTGTAACTGCTAGTCTTAATGTATAAACTGACATGCATTTGTACTTGTTTCCACTGAATAGCTGGTGTTGTGGAATGACAGCTGCAGTGGTAATAACATTATTTGATTTGAAGCATCCTTGAATTGAAATGATGCCAGATTTTAATTGCCTCAAGAATAGCACAATTTGAAAAGTAGCTTAATGAGGTGCATGTGAACCACAATTTGGACTCTTAACTGCTTGAATTTAATTCCCAATTTATGCTACATGTATTGCTCGGAATCATATTCAATAAAGTTTCTATGTGGAGGCCATCCTTACACCGAAACAACATTCAGTTTATAAATACTGTCACAACTCCAGGAAACCAGATGAAGCACCATAAAGGTGAACTCCCGCCTCAAAGGCCAGACATGAGCTTTGTCACTGGGCTGTGGGCAGCGAGCTACAGCATCCTGGGGCTCCTGCTCCCTCACACAGTAATAGGATTAAGGCTTCCACAGGGCAGATTAAGGGGCTCTTGGTCCTACCCTGTTCCCCCTGTCATCCTAGGTAACTCACATCCAGATTTATGCACAATAGCAGAGTGGGACGGTTCCTGCAGTTGGGGAGGAGGACGTTCATAATGACACGAACATGAACTTGACCTTCTTTAGTATATTGTATATAATGCTAATGACATGACATACTTTTACGTTACATGTGACATAATATAAAACATACAGTTCTATAATGTAACACGTGTAACGTAAAGTAACTTATACAGAACTTGCAGCACCTTATTCGTGGCAGTTGATGGAGCCAGCAGGGCTGGGAGATTACACTAGTATGGATGTCATAAATTGGTCATTCTAAATATAGGTGGATGGGGTTATTATTACACAAGGCATGTACAGACATGCTTTCACAGGATTAAATGTACACAAGCGTGTGTACACGGACTCATACAACCACATCAACGTTTCCATGCATACAGAGAACTATGATTACACTGAGAGAAAGGCAAGGGATAAAGTCAGTTTGGTTGTATTTACTTGTTTTCTGTGATGGATTCCACAGTGACAGGAGAACACAGTGATCACAATTAGGACAATAAAGCAAGTAATGATAAGAGAGAGTGAAGTTATATAACAGGACATCATTAGAAGGACTACTACAGACAGGACAGGGTTAGATGCCTTTCTGTTAGGCCCCTGTCTAATGGTCTGGCCTCCAATGACCGAGCAGAAAGCCAGTCTGACTCATACAGGATGATGGGTGGTGGTGGTAGTAGCAACTCTCTTACTTGTATAGGAACACCGCCCCCTAGTGTTCATCAAAAGGTCTTCAGAAACAAAAGTAGAGAAAAACCTCCCACCTTCCTATTAAATAACATTTAATGAAAATAATGAATGGTGGCACTTCATAAAAGTTGTGTTTGACCATTAAAAAAACAAAAAATAAATAAATAATAGAATAATTTCAGGGATGCTTCATTATTTTTTCCTTATTATATATATATGTATATATACATATAGTGAGATTAAAAATAATTCTGTCATTCAAAGACACTGTTATGTAATGTTTGTGAATATATATGTGTCCTACTTCTTCTTGCTGCTCTTTGATCTCTTGCTGTACACTCCACTCTCATGTGTTTTTGGTTCCCTAATCGAATTTGGTGAGATGCATCACATCACACACACACACACACACACACACACACACACACACACACACACACACACACACACACACACAAAGGCGGAGGACCCTGGGCTGTAGTGTTTCTGGCCCCTGCTATGTTAAAGTTTCCCTCTCGGCCCAGCTGGCAGAAGTTACAGCAGGGTAACAATGTGCCTGCAGGACGGGCCAGGACGGGTACGGGACTGGGGCCCCATGGCCCTGCTGAAAGGCTCCTATTGTCTGGCCCCACCTCCATCAGGGACCATTAATTATGGGCTGTGGAGCACGGCTCTGAGTCAGAAACACACACACACACACACACACACACACACACACACACACACACACACACACACACACACACACACACTCACACTGGTTCCCCTCCCCCCGTTACAGTATAAACACATGGATGGGGTTTAGGGGATCCAGCTACAACCGCCCCCCACCCCTCCACCCCTCCACTCCTTTTCCCGTCTTTGCTGGTTCTTTTAACGAAGCCAAGTTGAGAACTAAGCAGAGAGCCATTACAGCTCCTACTTATTTTTTCCCCTTGAGAATTTATACATGAGCATTACAGGACATGAAGAGCCAAAGAAGGGAGATGTCATCAAAAGTGTTTTCACTCTCTCTCTCTCCCTTCGTTTTTACAAGGGGGTCTGGAATCCTGTTGGCTTTTCAATGAGTCTCAACTGCTCAGCTTTCTTGTATTCCTGCTGGCTCAACTTGGCATGAAAGCACCCACAATTTTATTGGTACACATTTCATGAGACAAGAAGTAATGGCAACACGATCTCAAAACATTCCAAAAGAATAACAGAATGTAATACAAGACGGGTTACATAAAAGGCAAATTATTTAGGATTATATGATAAATCCAAAATGACATCAACTAGTATCATAATTACCCTTAACACTGTTTGATCGATCCTGGGGGATGACACATAACATTACACATCCCTCAATAATGTGACGCCACCCAAGAGTGGTGACTCAGTGCAAAACTACATTTTGATTAGGACAGTAACCTGTGGTCTAACTGTAGCCAACAGACCCCAAATTCCCCCAGTCCCACTAGGACCGGGGGTTTGACTTCATTTATTTGTGGCAATATTAACATGTTCACATCATAAAAGAGTTGCTTAATGGCACACACGAGGGCTCAGTGAAACAGTGTGAGAAAGACAGAGGGTTTCCAAAGCACAGACCTGAATGAACTGTTTTGGGCAGGATGTGTAAAACTGATGGCCAGATGTGATTCACATTCAAGCATATGGGCTTCAATGAAAATTAAAGCTGCAAGCAGCTATGAACGGGCCCTCGCACTCTTATGCAGGACACAGCACTTGTAAACAATGTCTCTCACACTGACACACTGCACTGTTGGTCGACATATCCTGCATGCATGATTCATACGTAGGGCTCACTGTATAACAAATGCAGACAAAATGATGAAAGTTTATTGTGAGTTAAATGATTCTGTATCTTTTAGATAATGAAGTCATATACCCCAGAAAACTGAATTCTATTTGGGTTGTTCTCAAATTAGTTTGAAGTGCAATTCTTAATCTAAACATGAGTTGTTGTTTTTTTCTTATTTTATTGTTTGTGTGCTCCAGGAAAAAGCAGTTGCAAATTTTACACAACAACTAATAATGCCATGCCCTCTCTTTCTCAATTCTCTCTCAGCTCACTTCAAAATAAAACAGAATTTCCTTCTTCCAACACAGTAGCCTACAAAGACAGGCCAAGCCTATCAGACACCCCAAAAGAATGTGAGTTCCATTGGGGCCAATGTGCAAGGAAGTAACATGACAAGACAATAATCTTTAACATGGCAGATGACAGTCATTACTGTAATATACAGACAGAAGGCAGGAATGCAACAGTGGCTGTAGAAATGACTTTGTTTCGTAGTTATTTTGTCACTACAGCAGGACAAATGGGTTCATTATGAAAAGTGCCATGCTTACCCAGAAAAACAGACACATCTAAACTAAAACAATGGTGAAGATATTTATCTGTAGCCTACATCAGTGACCCTTCAGGTTATATACACCCACATGAGGAATCATTGAAATATGCTGTGTCATATGCCCTCTGACAGAAAGCTACATAGGCTACAGGAAATAAATTGAACAGAGGTCAACCTAAAATCACACACAACGTTCACAATGAGCCAACAACCAGGAGCTTGTGCACAGTCAAATATATTCTGCTTCCCTCATGGCAGGTGAAGCAAAGATGTAGAGTTTCTATTCATCTATTATCAGAAACATCTTCAACCACATAGCTATTAACTGCAGTGATCAAATTTTACATTATTGTGAGACCCCCTCTGCCATAGACACGGGGTTGACAGGTGTAAACAAACCCAGGAGTAAATTCATTCTAGAGGTTAAAAGTCATGAAGTTGTTGTAACATTTCTGTAAAACACAGAAAATCCAACTTTAACTGTTAGCTGACGTTAGCTGGCCTAGCTAGGCTGGCTAACACACTGTGGTCAACATGCCATCCAGAGTTCTATGAGGAATGAGTTGTTAAGACCAGATGGGTTGCACTGGTTTGGAGTTGTTGATGTTAAAGGAGCTGTGTGTAAGAAATCTATGGCAAGTAATCATAAAATCACTCAATATGTCACCAGAGACTATGGAATCATGTTCATTTTAAATACTGATCTAACTGACAGCAATAGTAGCTACAGCCAGAATATGCATATTTAAAAATTTTACTTGCAGCCCACAAATCATGTTTATGTTTAGATTTTTGTGTTTGGCCCACCCACCGCTCTCTCCCAATCACAGCGTCAGTGGCATTTTGGCCTCCCGGCTGCCAGTTACAGTAAGCTACAACTGAGCTGCGGCTATGGCTGGGATCTCCAATTGAGCTTGGGATGACATTTTGATCGATTATCTGTATTTTCTTGATATCATATGGGAGAAATAAGCGGCCTGTCACTCTGATACACCGCCTCCCTTCGTGAGTTAGTTTGAACTGAATCAGCTAAAGGGAAGAATTACAAAGTGAAAGTTGGAAATCAGGGAGGAAATGTTGTGAAATGGAGCAGATGGTAAATAAAGTGATGGTGAACGTGCGGAGCGGTTCATGAGATTAGTCCGGCCTGGTCAGTTGTCTCCGGTCGTCGTGTGTTATGATCCGATGGTCAGAAAGAGGAGGAGAAAACTCTAACTGTGAAAACACGGAGCTGCTTTTTTCTGCTGTAACACGTCTCTGTCGGCTCATCTACGGCATCAAGAACATGCACTAAGGCTCCTGTAGATGCAGGGTAACAGTGTGTGTGTCTGTATGTGTCAGCGCTACACGCACACATGGGGCGTAGCATCAGAGTGGAGAAGTGAAACAATAACCTGCAGATCACCTGAGCTGATGTGAACTCCACTCGTAGTTACTGTGAGTCAGAGCAATAAAACAGTCAGAGTAAAAAGCTAAATATTCATCAACAACCTGTTCAAACGTGAACACATAGGAGCTATGTTTACTATGATAACAGATATAGATGTACTGCTGCCTTATCCCTCTGACTGCAGGTATGAACTAATGCAGTCTATCATAGAGAGGCATGATGATCTTTACTTTGAGACTGTAGAGACTGTGTGAGTGAGTCTCGGGGTGCCATGGCCACAAAGCTGGAGCAGGGCAGAGGTTAGTGTGTGGTTATCTGGCAACCACAAGTCTGGGGGCGCGGGGGAGGGGAAACAATGTGCTACAGAATTTTGAATTTGACTGCAGCAACAGTTCACAGTCTTGCATACAGCTCCTTTAAAGCTCTGCTGCGATCCACAATGGGTATATTTCAGATGGCACAGTCTATATAAACAGCTGATTAACCTATTAGTGCTGTCTGCACTAGGGGAAGGTCTCCAAGCGGCCAGGTGAGGGGCATCCCCCTGTTCTGTTATAGTATATTATAGTCTGCCAAGATAACAGTAATCTAGAAAAGATTACTATTATTCCAAATACAAAGAAATAATTGGTAACACTTTACTTGACGCCTATCTCTATAACACATTATAACCATACTTACTATAATGAGGTATAATGCAGTTATAGCACTTTATAACTATAGTTATAAACACTCATAAATGATTATAATGCTTTATAACAATCATCATAACACACTATAAAGCATTTTATCATGACTTATAAGGTCAGGTATTATAATACGTTATAATTGTTAGTAACTCGCTGACAATGCCCACATTTATAATTCACTATAAATATAGTTACAATGTGTTATAAGTGTCTTATAAACGTGTATAACTATCATTATAAACACTCATAAATCACATAAGACTTTATAACAATTAGCACAACACATTATAGAGCATTATAACTCTATTATAATACTAAGATCTTATAAGCCATTATAAAATGCTCTATGATGTCTTATGCTTAATGTTATAAGGCCTTATGATAATTAATGAGTGTTTATAATGATAGTTATACACGTTTATAAGCCAATTATAACACATTATAACTATATTTATAATGCATTATCGATGTGTTCATTGTCAGTGAGTTACTAACAATTAACCTATTATAAAACCTGACCTTATAAGTCATGATAAAATGCTTTATAGTGTGTTATGATTATTGTTATGAAGCATTATGATAATTTGTGTTAGTGTTGTGTTTATAATTATAGTTATACAGTGCTATAATACAATGGTTATAATGTGTTATAGAGATAGGCGTCAAGTAAAGTGTTACCAAATAATCAAACAAATGAATAAATAAATATAATAACTAATTACAAGCACAAAAAATCTTTCAATATTTGTCCATAGGCCTTCACTAAATACCTTCAAGGTTCAAAGGGTTCAGTTCCCCTCTGGCAGCACCTGACTCTGCCCAACTTTTGGCTGATCCAAAAACATAGGCGAAGAGGTTGGTCGTGTGTGGACATAGACTCTCCAACCTGGGTTCCCCCATGTCTGGTTTAAGTGGAGGAAGTCATTTTAACGTGATGGAGAGTCTGTGTTTAGAGCAAGCCTCAAGTGGTCAATTGAGGAATTGCAGTTCTTTGGTGGTGTTGCTTCATTATTCACCTGTTAGAAGATGCTGCTTAAATGAACATGTTTACAGCATTGTACAAGACATGGTTGTGGTCTAGGCTTATCATCTCCATGACAACTGTATAAGAGGAGCAAACATTTATAGAATTCACCTGTTTTATCTTTTATCAAGGCTTGAATGAATGCATAATTTAGGATGTGGCCTAACAACCTTAGAAATGCACTGGACGAATGCTTGGTGCAACTCATGGCTCATTCACTCACTCACTCACTCACTCACTCACTCACTCACTCACTCACTCACTCACTCACTCACTCACTCACTCACTCACTCACTCACTCACTCACTCACTCACTCACTCACTCACTCACTCACTCACTCACACAGTCATGGCTAAAAGGAATCTATATGACATTTATATTAGGGTTGGAGATGTACTTGTATACAGGAATAGTATGTGTTGGGGTGTTTATGTAAGAAGCATGGTGTGTGTAGGAGAGAAGGATATTGTGTTAATACATGAATGAGGGACGGCAGAGCAACAGAGAGAGGTCATACAGTGAAATCATACAAACTCACACATACCTCATACCAATAAGATGAACTGAGAGGAAAAGTTTTTCTTTCCTTTTTTCCCCCCACTCCTGCCACTCCCCTCTTCTTCTCTTCTCCTCCCTCAGTCTGACCTTCCCCTCTCTTTTCCCCAGAGAGGAGGTTACATAACATATTTCCACACATGGAAACACACACACACACATACCCACACACGGACACACACACAGAGACTTGTCAGCTGTGAAATATCTCTTCAGCAGACCTCCTCTGCTGGACATTGAACAGACTCTCAAATGCGTCGAGAACCTTCTCATGCCCTGATTCTTCTCTCTCACTCTACATTCTATGCTGCCCCCTCCCCCTCCCCCTTTCTCCCCTTTCATCTCTCAAACAAACACCCAGTTGCATTAATCAGGGTTTTTTTCCCTGCCACTCTGACAAAGGTTCTGTTTTACATCACTGATTGGGGATGTGACCCCCCTCACACACACATACATATACACACACTCACCCCACCTTTTCTTTCTCTCTCTTTCTCTCTTTCCCACAATGCTGCAGCAGAAAAATTGCATCCCAACTCCACGGCTTGGAGAAGGGGTCTCAGGGTGGGGTGCAGGGGAGGTTGACACCAAGGTCAGGTTTGTCCGATCTGGGCCCAGGGGTGGGAGGGAGAGTGGTTTTCAAGAGCTGATGGAGGCGGACAATAAGTCTCTCTGACACCCCAAGAGAAAACATGCACTTTAGTCAGAGGCTGAATATCAATGACCAGTTTGACAGTGTTTTCTGGGATCCACTGTTTCCACCAGAAAGGACTTTGGGGGTCTTTTGTTGGGTCTTTTGTTGGTGACAAGTATGATGTGGGTTGGGAGGCCACTTCAATTTATTCATATATTCAGCTACAGTATGTATACAGAAATGTAGTATGATTCGATATCTTCAAATTAAGTATCAAACATTAAGGTACCCAGAAATGAGTACCAATGCCCATGTACTGCCATTTGAATGCTGTTATAATTATCATATTCAATATTAACAAAATTAATTTCAAATAACAATGAATAACGTTAAAGATAGTGACGAGAGGGAATTATTGTCCAACTTGTCTGTTTCTCTTAAGATCTTTGGAGAACATTAGTGTGTTGTTGTGATGTGAGATAGGATTAGAAGCAGTCAGACAATTATATGGATATTGGATTACCCAAATGTTCATTTTTAACCCCCAATGTTCAACTACATGCAGTGCTGGTTCACACACAGTTTCCTGTGCAATATTATTAACAGGAATGAGGCCTAAACTACAAAAATAAAGTTGTAATGAAACACAACGTTCCATTCATTTCAGTTGCATTGATCCAATTCTGTTTCAATTGAAGTGATCCAATATATTTTGCGTTGAATAAGTGTTTGCTGAGCATGCAGGTGGTGCGTATCAATAGCATTAAGATGAGGAGCTTACTTGTTTCACTAAGAGCTGAATGAAAAATGTGGCAAACATAAATATAGCCTACTTGTTTGTTATTAAATCAAAGTGTGTCCGCACATTTGAGGGTCAGTCTGTTGCTCTCTGACAGTCTAACATCACATCCTGACATACAGCGAGTGAGCAAATGGCAGCGAAATCTTGCGCGCAGGTGTTCTTATATGCAGTGTGATGATTTTGTCATGAGTATATTATACAGTGGACGCATTCAAATACTTGGGAATAACTCTGGACAATAAACTCACCTTTGATCAGCACACCACAGACATCCAAAAAAGAAGCCAACAAAGACTGTCAGCCATTCGCAAACTTAAAGGACTATACGTTGCACCTTACCTCCTGTTGTCACTCTATCAAAGCATCATTCAACCCATCCTTCTGTACTGTTCCACATGTTTCTTCACTGTGCTTTCCGTCACCAACCGGGCCAAACTCACACGCATCACAAACACAGCTGTTAAAATCATTGGTCTCCCCACACCCAACCTCTCAGAGCTAAACAGAAAGTCCATCATTCGCTTAGCAAACACCATAGTACAAGACATCACTCACCCACTGCACCAATACATCATCCCACTAGGGCGCAGGTACAGAACCCTTAAGTTTAGGAGGGCTCGCCTTGGGAGAAGTCTGATCCCTGCAGCTATAGCTGCCCTGAACAGCAGGCCCCGCTGATCTGTCTGTCCGCTATTGCACTGTGTCGTCACGTATTTTGTCACTATTGTTGTGTATGCTCTTACTGTTGCTGTGTATATAATTACTGCTGTTGTCTGTCTTGTGAGTTCTTAAGACCTTACATTGGCTCCCAGTCAGCTACAGAATATATTTTAAAGTTCTGCTACTGGTCTACAAATCACTGAATGGTTTAGGTCCAGAACACATGAATTACATGTTAGTAGAGAATAAACTCAGTAGAGCTCTGAGATCTACTGACTCAGGCCAGATAGTGGAGCTCAGAGTTCAGACCAGACATGGTGAAGCAGCATTTAGCTGTGATGCTGCACACAACTGGAACAAACTACCAGCAGAACTGAGATCAGCCCCAACTGTAACCACTTTTAAATCCAGGTTAAAAACATTTATCTTTTCATGTGCTTATAGCTGAGCTCTTTTTAAGAACTTTAAACTTTATCTATTTCCTTTTATTTTACTTTTTTATTCTTCTTTGCTCATGTTTTTAACTCTGTGTTTTTTGTTTTTATGCTGTTTTATGCTGTTCTTCTTTTAAAAATGTTCTGTCTTCATGTAAAGCACATTGAGTTGCCTTGGTATGAAATGCGCTATATAAATAAAGATGCCTTGCCTTACAATGTTGTCCTTCATTGTAACGTACAGTCAGTGAAGACGACTCTCCCCATGGGGACCAATAAATCAAATAAATCAAATCAATCAATCTGTTTGTTCACAGATATTTGTTGAAACGATGCTGTGTTTATGGAAAACTTTTTTCAAAATGAACATGAAAAAGATTGTTTTGGGAGAAGCTCCGTTTCTGTGTGGACAAGACCTAAGTTAAAGTCCTGAGCAGTCACACTTATTGAATTACATTTTGAAGATATATTTTGGTTACATCACACTACTGTGACTGGCATTTTGGATTCAAGGCAGACTGTGCATATGTGCTCAAGTGTATTCAGTGTGTATGTGTCAGCCTACATGTGCTACTACCCTTAGCAGGTTTTTCCCATGCCTCATCCTTTGCTGATCATCATGAGTTAAGTTAAATCTCTGAAAACCACAGTGAAGTAAAGCTGTATGGGCTTTGTTAGGTGTTAGACTGAGTTCACCACAGTCTGGGTGGCAGACTGAGGGCTGAGACTGACTCAGCTGAGAGCCTTGTGACTTGTGTAGTGTGCCCAAGATTGGACGGCTTCAAGTCTCATCAACACGTCTGACTGAGAGGCAGAGAGACTGTAGGGTGTGGGGGGTGGGGGGGGCTGTAGGGTGGCACAGTGCTTGCTCAGACTTGGCACGAGGTAGGCACAGAGAGATGAGAGCTGGGCTGATTTTGGATGCAGCTTCATAGCAGGGAGTTTGGTGCAGGGGGATGAGAGTTAGGTGAAGAGGCTGAATAGGTATCACATTTTGATTCTCTAAAAGCCATCCCTGACAAAAAAGAGGGGCGTTGGTCCCCCTGCCTGACCTAATAACACACAGCAGGACCCAAACAGGGACGCCATGCTAATGACTGCGTGCGATTACAGCAAAAGAGCGCACTAGCGATGGGGAGGGGGGAGTAGGGGTATGGGATGGGGGTGGCTCTTAATGAGAAGTGAAGAGACCCCCTTTTCTAAGCAGTGGCCTGGTTTTTAGGGGGGTCATTTGGGGCTGTGTTGCAGATTAATGACAGGCCACATATCAGCAGATAGAGAAGGCTGCGGTGGGGTGGCAGTGGCAGTGGGGAGGGTTAACTAAGACAAAAGTAAAGCTGTGGAAAAATGCTAATTCACTAGTGGCTGGGCAAAGAGGGGTGGTAGGGGGCGAAGACAAAGAGGCAAGGGGTGGAGGTGGGATGAAAGGCAAGAGTGTAGCGTGTGAGAGATATTTTGGGAAGGGGGCTTAGAGAGAGAGAGAGGGAGAGAGAGCATATTTGAGCGTGGGCACGGCTGCAAACTAGAAACAAAGGCAGTGAGTGAGGCCTCTGACTCCTGTGTTGCATGCTGCTCTGCTCTGAGAGTTATGATGGGTTTTACCCAGAGATTGTTGAACAGTGACATAAACAGTTAAACATCTTCTAAAAGGTCCAGTGTGTATCTATAAGTGCAGCACGGGGCCCCTGGTTCTTCACCACTGGCTTTGATGTATCAGTGATTTATGTGGAGAACAGAATTAAGCAATTTGTAAATGAGGATGAGATTACAGGTTTGTTCCCAAAGCAAATTTTTGAATTATTATGAATGATAACTTTCTTTGATGCTGCAGCTGTACTTAGGAGTGCAGCAGGTAGTGATTCAGGGTCTTAATGTCCGAGTGATCTTTGAATGAGAAGTAGATGACTCCACAATAAGTTGCATGTCCTTGTTTAGTGCACGGTGCATCGCCTTCATACACCAGTGTTAAGCTTAAAGTGGATAAGTAATGAAAGCAGAAAGTGTTTCTATTTCTGTCATAATATTGTGTCGATGCCTTTGGTATTTTTTCAATAAGCGAACAAAACTCAATTAAAACTAATTTAATACATTACAATGTAAAGATAAATGTGTTTGTTCTTGTATTAATACAGTGTCATTGTCTTTTTTTTTATTTGATAGCACAGTGAGATAGACAGGAAAGGGGGAGGCAGAGAGAGGGGGAATGACATGCAGGAAAGGTCTGCCCGATGCGGGATTCGAACCAGGGACGCCTGCGTTGAGGACTGTAGCCTCTACATGGGGCGGCGGCTTTAACCACTGCGCCACGCACCCCTCCGACAGTGTCATTGTCTAATCATTTAGCCTCTTTGGTCGCTGACAGCATATTTTGTGAATGAGACTTTCCACCTGTAGCATTGGCTATGCTAATGCTAACCATCAGGTGTCATGGATGTGCAACAGGCTTTCAGTTTGGAAGCAGAGAGAACAGACATTTAAACTTTAAGCGTTGGTGGATCTGACTTACTAACCCCATAGATACAAAGAGAATTTGTTGATAATCATAAAAGTGTTCTCACATGAGGGTTATTTATCAGAGATGAAAAAATGAAAAGTTTGTTACTGTTCTTATGAAGTATGGACAAATGCACTTTGCTTTGGTTTAAGGGTTAAATCGTGAAAACTCAAAACATTTGACACAAAGTATAGTGTGAGTCCTAACAGCCACCTGTGGAGTCAGAGGAGCAGGAGATGGTCCTGCAATCCTGCAGCTTTCAGGTGGTTCCAGTGTGGTTGCGTTGACCCACTTTCCCTCCTGTCTGCTGGCTGCATACGACTGCGGTTTCAGCAAACAGAGTTCACACCCTGGGAATAGCTGGCAGCCATGGAGGGAGAGACGTTGGAGGAGCAGACTACTGTAAGTGTGTGATTAATGAGTGAGTGTTATGGCAGCGGCTCAGAGAACAAAGAGACTAATCTACAGCACATGGAGAGTGGAAAACACTGCACATACCAGAGCATGGATATAAAAACTAACCTTCATCTGCTGGTTTCTAATAGAGCTGGGAACACCAGGTAGACACATACTAAAGGTGAACACTTGGCCACTGATGTGGAGTTACATAATGTATCCCACAGCTTCAAGGTAACAGGAGTGTGCTATTTCTCCAGAGTCTCCACACTGAAAGTAAATGAAACAAACTTGTGCACATTCTTGTATATCAGAATCAGCCTTTATTGTCACTATACATAAGTACAGCAAAATTACAGCAATCAACCCGTCCGTACATTTACAGCATACAATACATTATAAGACAGACATAACAGGATGACTGGGCGGTAAGAGGGGGGAGGAAAAGGGGAGAAATAAATGGAGAGGGGAGGAGAAAAAAAGCAGCTCCCAGACTATGTTCCTATGGGGGAGTACAGTGTGGGACCGGGAAAGGCATTGATTGATGTTGAGTGAGATGGCACAGGTAATCTAGACATCTGACAAAAAGCAGCGCCGGCGTGATGTTCAGTGTGATGGATTTCACAGTAAGAGTCTGCCATCTGATGTCCTGCACAATGAGAGGTGCTTTTAGACTGCAAGGGAATCTCTGATTCCTCTAGAATGTCAAAAGATCAATAGTGAAATATTATTTGTTGTGCTTACATTTCATTGAATAAAAAATGCTTTAGAACAGGTTCAACTCTAAGAAGACTTCATTCAGGATCAGCTGCAATAAGTAGGCTATTGCAGGTCAACTGATGGATTTTCCAATCATACATTCCTGTAGTGTCTCATTGTATTAAACCTGTTGAAGCTCGGCCTCCATGGACTTCAATGGGCAGAGAATTGTTTTCTTCACTGGACGTTCAACGTCTCTGGGAGTGAATGGAGAATAGGCAGACCTGGACGCTCGGCTTCTGAATGATGATTGGAGGACCTGTCTACTGATATTTGCTTGGTGATACAGCCCATTTCCATTGTACATATCATAAAACACAATTGTCCCTTGTTTCAGTTTAACATAATTCTCACATTTCCTTGTTCGAGTTTAATATAGTTTGTTAGTTCCATGATAATGTAGGCTGAAAATTAGCTCCCATTCTTTGAAAGACCAGCAGTCGCCACTCTTTAGATTTTTTAAATCCTTGATGTGGTTTGTCAGATAGTTAAACTGTGATGAAAAGCAATATGTGAGTTCTATTACATCATCTAAAACTTGCAAGCATAGTTCTTTGAGATTGTTGATATTTTATGATTTGCTGACAGGTTTCTTTGGGTGACTGTTTGCCTGTCTCTTTTCTTTTGGAGTTGTTTGTGGGTCCAGTTGGAAGCGATCTGCAGGCTGGCAGGGAATGAAAGAGTTTCCTAGTTCATCCCTGATGCTCCCCCTGCCGCTCCTGGACTGACTCTCTCCTTAGGCCTCTGTATCCAGCCCTCCCCAGTGTGCTGAATCCTAGTCAAGGTCCCCTCTGTCATGTGGACTGCCCAATAAAAGCCACTGTTAGATTGATTCCCAGGCCCATTTTCCCCCCGAGTCTTTATCTTTCACAGCATTGGCTGAAGGTGAGTGGCTGCCAGAGAACTAGGTTTCAATCTGCTTTTACAGACTGTCTCCTTCTTTGCCTCTTTTGCAAAACCATGGATGGTGAAAGCAGCTGAAGCAGCCAGAGGAGTGTGTGTCTGGTCAGGTTTCCATCTAGGCTTTTTCCTTCAAATCAAGACTGGCTGATCACAGAACAATAACTCAATACTTTTAAATAGTTTTTAAAGCACAGGGTCTTTTTTCTTTTTTGTCTTTTTTTTCTCCAACTGATTTCATGCAGCTTCAACATGCCATAAATAATAGTTTTAGATCATGATATCAAGCCCTATGTTAAAACCATTAAAGGGATAGTAGCATTTTTTTAAAGTGGGGTTGTATGATCTACAAATAGCCTCTAAGTACTTTAATTGCAGTAGAAGACTCTATGCACTCCTCCCGTTAGCAACGCCAGCCCATAGCCCTGCCCTGAGATTTACAACCTACATTGTTGTGAATGGACCCAAAGAAACGGCCTATTTTCGCGGCCTAAAAGAGGTTTTACCTGAAAAAAAATACACAGTTCCATTGTTTGCTATAATATAATTTTTTCCAGCCCTTCAAAGTGCAGGAAAAATGCAGTTTTTATTTAGACCTAACCAACTCACGTATCCCTCCGGCCCAGGGTTAGCGCCCACCGATCAGCAGTTGGTTAGGTCCAAATAAAAACTGCGTTTTTCCTGCACTTTGAGGGTCTGGAAAAAATATTATAGCGAACAATGGAACTGTGTATTTTTTTTTCAGGCAAAACCTCTTTTAGGCCGCGAAAATAGGCAGTTTCTTTGGGTCCATTCACAACAATGTATGTTGTAAATCTCTGGGAAGGGCTATGGGCTGGCGTTGCTAACGGGAGGAGTGTAGAGAGTCTTCTACTGCAATTAAATTACTCAGGGGCTATTTGTAGATCATACAACCCCACTTTAAAAAAAATGCTACTATCCCTTTAAGTGCAAGTGTACCTGCATGTGCTGTAAGCAAGGAGAGATAAAACCGACAATCTTTGTTCTGTGTAAAAGCCCATTTCAGTGTTGGGCTGAAGTTGGGCAGTCTTCTCTTCTTGTCACTGTGTAGTTATCCTGCTTGTGTCAAAGTGCGTTCACACCGGACCTTTTATTTTTGTCGCTGTCACTCATGTCGCTCCAAAAAAATCGCTCTGTCATCTTGAGCGACAGAGCGATTTCTTGCTCCGTCGCTCGGTCGCTGTCACTCAGAGCCCCAGCGATTTTTTGCCTGAGCTATTAAACGCTCAGTCGCTCGTTTGCATTGATGTAATATAATATGTAAACTCGTCGCCAGCGACAAAAAGGTGTGAACGCACCTTTAGGATGAAGGCCACCACGTCCTCAATAAACCTACAACTGTATATTAGTTTCAGATTAACTTTAAAAACCTTTTTTATTTATTTAAATTTCTTCATCTAAAAACAGTACTTTGTTCTTATTAGCTTCTTACAGCTTACAGCCAGTGTTTGCAGCAACAAACAACTCTTGTTCAATTATCAAAATATAGCAACACCAGAATTAATGGTGATTAGATGGTGATGCAAGATTTTTCTCATGCATGAGAATGAGCATGCAGGTGAAGGATGTTTTAAAGGGACATTGTGTAACTTCTCCTGTTCACAAAAATCGATTATCGACAGCATATTGTCACATGTATTGTTTTGCCTCGTGCTGACGGACCACTTGTTTAAATAGAGGCTTGTTTATGCCGTTACGTGCAGCGGCTGTCGTCCGTCTGCCGTCTGCCCAATTTCACGTGAATGCAGCATGACAAATACAATTGAGTTGCTTGCGATATACAACCGCAACGCTAGATGGGAGTAATTCCTACAAAATGTACCTTTAACTCTAGCTTTAACTGTCTCTAACAGTAATATTTTGAATTCTGAAAGTTGAAGTTACACACCAACATTCATCATTCTGACTTTCACAGCTCAGATGTGTCTGAAAACTTATTTGAAACATACAAATGTGACGCCATGTTGCTTGTCCAATCAGAGTTTACTGTCAGTCATAGAGCTTCCTCCATGTGTCAGGAGCCATATTGAAATAAAGCTCCCAGCTGCAGTTTAAATACAAGTCTGACCTTTCTCTGATGCAACCTGATGACAGTCAAGAATGGGCCTCCAGTAATGTACATGTTTGTGTTTACAGCAGCATAGCAGCTGCCCAGACTGCTCGCTGCTTCGCTGTCGAAACAGGAAAAGCTTTATATAATACTTTACACACAGTAAAAGATTAACATGCAGTGAGTGAGTTAATCTATTGCACAAACACAGACATAGAAACAGGTGTGCACACAAACATGCGCAAAAATCTGCTTAAGTTGAGTTGAAACAGACATTTATCTGTGTGAGGAAACATGCAAACACACATGTGCAAAAAAAGGACACACTAGGACAAACAAATCTCAGCTGAATCTATAACATAGTCTGTCGTATACAAAAACACACACATCCCCTGGACAGAGTTTACCCAGTCATTCCTTGCAGCAGTGAAGCTGTTTTTCCATCACTAGGTTCTTAGTGTGACATCACAGTCCAAACAGCAGTGAAATATTACATGGGCCGGGGTTATTAAAACTGTTATTAGCATGGCCAATTGGGCCTAAACAGGACCTGACTGTCACCCTAATGACAGGGTGGCTGAGAGCTGGGAAAAGACGGGAAGAGGGGATGGTCTGCTGAAACCTCAGCCCCAGTGGATTCTCTGCCACTAACATCCATCCACCACCAACCAACCCCTTAACTCTCTGGATCCTCTGTTGCATGGGAAAATTAAAAATGTGGTGTTGACACACAAAGCTGCAGATGTGAGACAGACATGGAGACAGGCAGGAAAACAAAGGAAAATCTTTTATACAGATAAATACTGACGTACGGGAGCACAAAGATGCATTTAATTCCCATGCAAATATACAAGTTTTAGGAAATAGAAAGAATTTTGTTTTCATTTTTCACAAGTTACTTTTTTAGTGTGACTTACTGTCCGATGCTATTTTATACATTCAGGACGAACACATTAGTACAGTACATTTATCTGCAGTTACTTTGCATATGTGCATAACGCTTTCTGTATGTTATCTTATGCACTGTTATAAACTAAAACAACTGTGAATCAACATTTTTAAATACAATCAAAAACAAAAAGTGTTTAATTATTTCCCACCAGAGTCTGTTATTCTTGTTTAATCAAAATAAAGAAAGTTACTGATGGCGACGTCTGATCCCTCTCTATCTCTACTTATCTCAAGTGTTTGTTGACACAGTCACTTTCTCATGAGGGAAAATTTTCAGTTTTTTTTATTTTATTTTTTGTAATATTCCTAAATTATAACCCTAACCCTTTTCCCCACTATTTTACCCAAACGGCACAGAACCCTGTAATCTGTAACTTCCTATTATTTCTTCCCACAAGTATCTGCTTCACAGTAATGATATGAAAGACTCACAAATTGACAATGTGTATTTAAACAAAAGTAGACAGTAGCACAGATCAAATCTCTCTGTCTTCCCACTCATGCTTAATGTTTTCTGTCTCGCCCACAGTCTCAGCCTTGTCTTCAAGTTTTCCCTCATAGAGTGAGGCCTGCAACGCAATAAACTGAACTGAATATCTTTAGACAGAGCACAAAACATACTGTAGCCTTAGCCCAGTGGTGGCCGATGCTGACCAACTATTGTGGGGTTCAGCTGGAGCCAGAGAGACCACTGTGGTTATCACTGGGCCTCTGGTATCCAAAACAGAGTTATGCTAACCCCCCTACCCTCGTCGTCAGCCATCTCAGACTCCACTACCAAGGCAAAACCATTCAAACTTCCAAAGACACAGTGGAAATAAAGTCTACACACCCTCAAACTTTCTAGTTTAATTTAAGACTTCAGTGCAATAAAACTAAAGGGCTATATATCACAGTTTTCCCAGTTGCACTTGGACAAAGGAAACAGTGGAATTTGTAAATAGCCTACTTACAACTGGTGAAAATATGAGATCGAAAGACTATAACTCACACTTAAGTCAACTACTATATATATTTGCACAGATTTCCATGTGTGTGTGTGTGTGTGTGTGTGTGTGTGTGTGCTTTTACAAATAACAAACTTTAAGATTCTTATCATTGACTTATTATTGACTACACACACACACACACACACACACACACACACACACACACACACACACTCCTCCATGATCCATTCATTTTCTCTAGACCCTTAACACACATGGTTGGCGGTTGAGGAGGGGTGAGTAGGCTAAGGGGTGACACTTGTGTAACAGTGAGTTGTGGCCCTCTGGACACTCAGTGCAGATGCAAACGGTAAATATGTGTCAACAGGTGTGCACAGATTGTCCTTGGGATTTATCCACAACCACTCACCTCTTCTGTGTTTTGTGTTTTTTGTTTTTTTTTTGGTCTCTATAATGGTGACTGTCATGGGAAATCACCTAGGCTGCCCACTGATTTACTCCAGGTGGCTCTTTGGCTATTCTCCTGCCCAAGGAGCTGCCCTGAACCCTGACCCTTGACCCCTGGGGTCAGCCCTGTCCACCAACCAGAGGACAGGGCTGGAGTTGTTGCTGAGGGGAGAGGCAACATGGCCATTAGACCAGCTTAAATAGTTTGTATGTGGAAACTGGAAACAGACCACAACTCCAGACTCACAACCCCCAAAGACCCAACTAGTGCTTATATACATGCATTTTAATGGTGCTGCTGGAGGCACTGAAGGGTTTTTTCAGTCACTGCTGTTTATATACATCCATATCATGAAGCTTGTCTTTGATTGTGTATTAGTAATACTTGGATAATTGGCGTTTCATCCTTAAACACTGTTTTAGGAATCCAGGTTCAGAGTGAACAAATCTCAAAACGCCACCCTAGCGTTTTCGTGTATACAACCAAAAAGCAACATTTATGAAATTATGATGTCATAGCCCCAGCTCTCTAACCTCAGCCACGCTGCTAGATGGCTATTGGATGTCAGGTACCAACAACAACAATGGCAGACTACAGGCTTGTGTTTGTGCTGCAGAAGCTACTACAGCAAAATATCCTGCTCCTCTACTAAGAGCCCGTCCACACGAATACGGATTGAATGAATCCGCATTTGTTTTTTATCATTTTGGCATGTTGTCCAGACGGAAACAGCCTTTTAGTAAATACGTTTCCAAAAACTGTATTTTTTGATATGATACAATTTATTCTGTGAACATCGTGTTTCGCTTGTAGCGTTCACCTCTGGCATTGCTGGGTATGTCCCACTTCAATATATATATATATGTGTGTGTGTGTGTGTGTGTGTGTGTGTGTGTGTGTCCTGCATGGAGCCAGATGATTGTTGCTTTCACACTGTGTTGGTACATTGCTGCAGCTGATGACAGAGAGCGAGCAGAGAAACAGCAGCTGTCCATCTGGCTCAGTTTCAGCAAAACACCACCAACACTGATACTACTCACTAATACCCTGAGGTCCACGTCTCTAGAGTTCTCTCTGGTCTTTAGCTCCAGTCTGAAAAATAACTGCAAGTAAATGTAATTCATAGGGTTTCTTATTGATGGCTTGTGGGCAAATTTCCTCAAACTTCTTTACATTGCAATATCAGTGTATCTTACATGAAAATAACTATTTATTGTGAAACCACAGAAAACCCATGAAATAAATATCAAAATATTTAATAGAGTTTTATGCTCAATGATTTGCAACTAGAGATAAAGATTAAAATAAACTGTTAATGAACCAGAGGTTATACAGTTACAAGAAAAAGTGTGTTAACCCATTAGACTGACCTGAATGCAGAATTAATTGTTCATAAAATGTGATCTATATCTCTAACACAAAGTGCACTACAGTTTCAATCTTTTGTGAACACACACCCATACAAGCAAAAAACACATACCAGCTCTACTAGTAAAACTCATTCCACAGCATGTCTACTGGATTAAGGCCTGGACTGCAACAAGGCCAGTACAACAGGTGGATTTATGTGGCTGAAGTCATCCTGTAGCGGATTTACTTCCATGTTAAAGGTCATTGTCTGGGATTTGCTGTTTAACCTAGCCTACTCTACTTCAACTTTATACACGAGCATAATGTGACATCCAAATTATTCAGCCTTATAAGTCCTACATGGCAAAATTCAGGTGCAAAGTAATGTTGTTGTTGAGAGCAGGTCCTGCCATGGACACATGATCCTGTATATGTATATATACACATACACACATAAAGGGACATTCTCACACTAATTTCAATATTCTCTGTGTCTGTGCTTATATGAACTTTACTGCATGGATCAATTTACATCCTCCCAATACCTCCATGTTCCGCCTGACTGGCATGGAATGGACATGGGACCTTTGTCGTACAAGCTGAGCTTGCAAAAGCGATATACACCGGCTGGAGCCGGGTAGATGTAAAAGACCCCTCATCTACAAACATAAAGTATAGAGACCATGTATATAGCTAGGTCTTGCTTGAGACTGAAATGTATAAACTGGTTAAACAAACACATAATACTCGCATGTACATACTATATACAGATATCAAGAGAATGAGAGAGCTATATAGATAAAGGAAATGAAAGTGAGAGAGGGAATGCAGGGGGTTATGAGAGAGGACGTCTGGAGTAATAAAGGCTGATACCAGCATTCAGAGTTTAAGGGCCAACAGGGCTTCGGATATGAATCTCGCCCAAGCATGGAGACCTCTGACCTTCTCCCAGAAGCCCCTGGGGGATTTGGCAGCGTTATTGTCTTCATCTTTCCCTCCCAGTTCCCCCCTCTGTCTTCCATCTTCCACAAGTCCATTACATTTATGTCATGGTTACAACTATCTGCACATAAACTGGGCTTTTCTCCACTGCTCTATTCAGAACCTTGCCATTCCCATCCATTCATGGCTTGAACAGAGCCATCGATTCATCAGCAGAACATGACTGTATTGTGTTAGAATGCAAGGATGAGAAAGGGAGAAGAGGGAGAGTCAATTTGGCCATTAGGGCATCACTGAAAAGCGGAGAGTGGTCTTGGGGGTCAACATGGAGGAAAGAGCACGAGGGGGAGTGGGATCTACACTGGACCAACTTTAGATTGTCCAGTGTGCTGCAGCACATCCAGAGCTGGGCGACAGTGGTTCAAAAGGACCTTATGTGAAAAGGTCTTAGCTTTGTGTGAATTGAATGCCTATTAACCTATTCACTAGCTAATAAGCAGAAACAAAGATGTTGCATTATCTCACAAGGAGATGTCTTGTGTGCTCTTTGTCACTACTAATAACAGAAAAGTATATCAATTTTTCCTGTTTTGTCTGTTGCTAATGGTTTCATATTGTTTGAAGTGGTAGCTACATGATTTTATTAGTATAACTGCCCCTTCCAAAACTTAGTGGTATGTCATGGGAAAAGCCTTCCAGGGATCTTCAGTAGACAATAGCGGAGGGGAGCCGCAGAGCAGAATTTTAAACTTCTGGGAATGATTTCAGTACAAAGACTGTTGTTGTCGGGATGTGAGCTACAGCTAGCTTCAACAAGACAGCACTGTCCAACAGGAAGATATTTCACT
Source organism: Trachurus japonicus (assembly GCF_045865225.1). Taxonomy (NCBI): domain Eukaryota; kingdom Metazoa; phylum Chordata; class Actinopteri; order Carangiformes; family Carangidae; genus Trachurus; species Trachurus japonicus. The sequence continues at coordinate 26,247,314 of NC_140921.1, read as the reverse complement.
GGGTCTTTGTGCTGCACTGCTTAGCCTTACACTGATCAGATTAGTTTATTTGTTCTACTGACTCTGCAGGGTCAGAGAACTAGGGTTATATTGCACACAGTAGGGACGCATGGTAGGGGGTGAACAAATAAATTCTCTCTGTTTTAAATGCAGAACCTCTGGCCCTGCGGTGATCTTCAGCCTGGAGGGAAAAGATTGAGCGCCAGCATTTATTTCAGCGGCTCAACACTTCCTCTTGACATCACCTCAGTGCATAACAACAACCAGGCCAAAATGTAACTCAATGACCTTATAGCTAAGCAACCATCAACAGTGCTTCTTGGACTCATTCTCCTCTTCATCATCCAACTCCTCCAAGACCTGATGCTCTTTCCCCTCGGGTCTCCAGGGACCTCCAAGTCACAGATGAAGCAAGAAGGAAGGAGTAGGCTCATAGTTGGGGTAATACATCTGTAGCTGGGTCTACGAGAATGACATTCTGGCAGGGTTATGATAGAGCAGAAAGTTTAAAGGGATATTTCAACATTTTGGAAAATCTTCCTATTGCCATAGTCTAAAGTAGGTTCATTAGCTTTAATTGTCAGTGCAAACTGTTTTTAGATCATGCATGAATGTGCAGGTCACAAGTTGTCCACCAGAGTGTTTTGGAGTTGTTGGATCGTGTATTTAGTTTGATGAGGGAAATGTGGAAATACCATATGCCTCCATTGCGTTAGCTGAGCAGCTCACATCTCTGCCCTGCCGATCTAAAAACAGCTTGCACTGACAATTAAAGGTAATGAACCTACTGCTATGACTACAGGGATTATGGTGATAGGATAATTTGCCAAAATGTTTAACTATCCCTTTAAATACCTTTATAAACTATCGAGGAGGTGATGGAGTATACACCAGCAAGTGAGGACAACTTCTTTAGAACAGGTTTAAACACCATGGTTGCTCAGTTTGGTCAGGACATTTCCAACTCCTTTGTCCATGTCGACCCTGCCCTGATCGAGCCCTGCAACAAAAATTCCACTGCATGATGGGACATTTAGCTTCACAGGCTAATGAAGATGAGGTGAGGTGTGATGGGAGAAAAAGTCATCAGGCGAAGGGGGGTGGGGGGGGGGTTGGATAGCAGTGGTGGGAGTCATAAATCAGAACTCATTATCTATGGCGAAGAATGTGTGTGTGAAGGGGTTTGCGACTCAGGGGGTGGAGAGAGTTCTGAATGGGGTTTCGGGAGGAGGGGGTAAAGATGTCAGGGAGATCAGGGTGCGGTCAGTGTGATGTAATCCACTGGACATCTGTGCTTTAGTGACAGACAAGACACACCATGTTCCTGCTCTAGGAGTTCACACACATACATACACACACACACACACACACATAGATGTGCACCTCCCTCCCCCAGGAAACTGCGGTGCGGTGCTGTCCCTGTCTGGCAGCCAGAGACTTGGTACTAATGAGACTAAATGAGGCTGGAGCCTCTCTGTGAGGAGGTCGCAGTCTGTCAAACAATCAGCACACAGCTGGTTGCAATACTGATTCTAGAATACGCCAACCTGTTGAACAACCTGTTAGATATTCAGTCAGTTAGCCAATCAAACAGCCAAGAAAAAGATCCCTCAGAGCAGTCAGTGAGCCAACGGACTAGCTCTTTTAGTGGTCAGTAAGCAGGTTAGCTCATTCAGTGGTCACCAGCTAGCTATAGTCAACCAGTCACGTTGCTAGGTGGAAAATGCACAGTTGAGTAAATAATTTTGTCAGTTAACCAAGCATCCAGTCAACTGGCCTGCCTGCCAGTCTCCAGGAGCTGAGTTTAGCCATGCATTTACTGATTAAAGCGATGGGGGAGATGGGGGCAGGCTGGGTGAGTGAGTGAGTGAGTGAGTGAGTGAGGGGCCGGACGGCACTAAGCTTATGTAAAGGAAAGGCTAGGCAGAGCAAAAGTGACACAGGCCAGGCTTTAGACTGCCTCTGCATGGGGCAGAAATGTGCTGACCAAGGATAAAGGCTGATTGAGATTCCAGGGGGGGTCGAATGGGATTGAAAGAAGTTTATTTGACTGTGGGTAATATAGGCTTCCTTTAAAAACAAACAGGACTAATTTTGTTTGCTGTGTGTTTTAGCAGCTGTGACCTGCTATATGACTCAACCTGACCTCGTCCTTGCAGCCTGTGGGGGGTTTCAGCTCCTCAAATGTCCGTCACTGAACGACACATATGTGAATTTACCCAGTGTCTGTTAGTGTGTTTAAATTTGTGAAGTATGGGCAGAGTTATGTGTGGACTGTATGCATTACATCATCCTCTCAGGGTTGGGAGAAAACCAAGGTACAGGTGCAGGATGGAAAGATACTGGACAATGAAAATCACCGCAAGCACGCACGCACGCGCACACACACACACACACACACACACACACACACACACTTGATCTCTTACATCTCAAATAACAGAGACAACACAGCCACTCTGGCCCTTTTTAAAGCCAAACCAACACTTGGACCTGACTATTCCCATGACTTAAGGGCTGGGATGATGATTACACTGTTGCCATGGAGATAGTTCAGATGAAAAAATATTGTCAGTGAACTATTCATGACAAAGTATTGCAGCAGATGTTTCATGACCAAAGAATTGTAATAGTAAACTACCAGTGGATAGAAATAAGCAAAATGACAAGGATTTGTCAGTCAAACGTTCACAGTTCACCACAGCAGACAGTTTTATATGAAACACACAGGGCTCTGAGACACACTCAGTCAAGTACACAAGTCGATGCCTATAATGGTTAACTTTAATTGGAAATTAATGAAGAAAATGTGTGTGTTAGCTACTATGAAGGATATATGCGAGAGTAAAGTAGTGCATATAAATATAGCTGCAAATGGACATGTTTTCCTGATTTGCTCTGTCTACTATTCTCTCTCTTCCTCTCTACTTCTTGATTCTAATCCTTCTAATTAAATTTTGAGAGCCTGTGGGGCTCCTTCCTCCCCCCCGCCCTCCCATCCTCATCTCCACAACTTTCTCACAGGGACCATAAAGGGCTGGAGGAGAGTAGAGAGAGGGAGAGGGAGAGAGTGAGAGGCTGAACAGAGGGTGAATTCATGGCAGCTCTGCTTCTTATCAGTATCCTGGCTCTGTGAATGAAGCTCTTCAGAGGAGCTGCTAGCCCCTCGACACCCAATACACCTCCAAAGCTATCTCTCAATCCCCGCTGCATGTCCACACACACAAACACACACTCACACACTGAGGTACACGCACAGACCATATTTATACTGCATATTTACAGACAGATGTTGCAATGGGACTAAAAATCACTCCATGCAATGGTGCAAAATAGGACAGCAACTTACAGCTAGAACTGGTCATTTTGTCAGTTATTTTGTTGAAAAGTCACTTCATAGCAACATCTTCAAGCAGCTTGCTTTGTCTAAAGACAATGAACTTTTGAACGCCACAGTGTCCATGTGCTAAGGCAGCTTCTCTTGAATTATAAAGCAGAATAGAGATATAGTACTCTAATGTTGGAACAGAAAATGATAACTTACGCACAGTCGACTTTGATATTAAAGATGACACTGTGTAGTGTGTTGTTGTTGTAGATTTAACTTCAAAACTTAAAATGACGAAGCGAGACGTTTTCTTCCATACTTTAGTTAATAATAATAAAAAAGAAAGGAGAAAAACATACAGCGTGTGCGAGTTTGGCAAGGTTCAACATGGCTGCCTACCACAACAACAAAACTCTGACGTAATCACGTTCCTCTCGCCTTCTTGCTCCTAAAGCATCATGGGTAATGAAGTCCATTTTAATGAAATGTAGTCTCCTTTTTAACCTCATATTCATCATATGAACTGTTTTTATCAATATTACGTAATGTTAACTTATATTTTAGCTCATATTAACTATTTATCATTTATTTATTCTTCTGAAATAATGTCCCAACAGTAAATTCTCAACAGTTGTGTACTTACCACCATTTGAATGTGACAAGGGCATTTGCTGGAAATGAGAATTACTGCTGGCACCATTTGGTTTCCTGTTATGAAGACTTGTTACACAAGGAGCTGTGTGGACAGAGGTTTTGTGTGTCTGTGTGGGTGATGGTTTTTATCAAAGGAGTTCTTTAGCTCAACACAACACTGAGTGTTAACTTTGCAGACTTCTTATTAAAATGACATTCATCCATGGCAGGCTTCTGGCATCTCTCTGCTGTCTGTTTGTGTTCTGTTACAAGGCGTGTAGGAGTATGCATCAACATTGCTCATTTATCTTTGGCAGATTAACAATGAAACTAACCACCATGTCATAACTTTGATCTAGCTCTGGTTTATCAAGGCAAACAGCACCCTAAAACCTGCTTTTCCCAACGCGGAGACAAACCAACATGCCATTATTTCCTGATGCTCTTGCTAAAGTTGTTGCTGGTGCTTATTTATTTAATTCCCAGTAACACCTACTTAGTGGCCCGCGTGAAATGACTGGGAGCTGTTTTGGAGCTATGCACGGGATAAAGCCAAATAAAAGAGGGGGGATATTGGGTATCCACGCTTATTTGCGGTGTGGGCAGCCCCCCCACCACCTTCCATTCCCTGGTGGAGGCTGTTTTGGAGATGGTGGGGGGGGGTTATATTATAGGATATTAAATGGTAATAATGGGCCTGGAAGCACGGGTCCATGGGAAAGTGGCTGATGCATCTCACTGTGGCCCAGCGTCAGACCTGAGACACTGGGAACCAGAACCGGGTCACCCTGCCGCAGAGATTATTACAGGGTGGGGAGGTGGTGGTGAGGGTTGGGGGTTGGGGGAGAGATTTTGATGCCAGACCCCATCCACCACTTTAACTTCCCCCCTCCCCATTCTGAGCCCTCTTCCTCCCTCAAAACCAAAGTCCACTGACCGCCCCTGCCTGCCCTCTGGAAAAAGACTCGCCACAGTAGTTGGGCTTCGCCGACCCTGTCGCCATGCGGACCGAGCATCCAGACAACATTGAGCAACTACGAGACGGACAGGAAACCGCCAACACCAAGACAATGGGGGAGGACTTCTACCATCGTGTTCATCCCATGAATGTCCATTGAGGAGATGGGAAATGGACTGTAAAACAGCAGCACGGAGGAAGAGGAGGAGGAGGAGGAGGAGCTCCTGTTTCACTACATTCCTTTAATTCAACCATGCTTCCAGCATATTACTGACAAAGTCCATACTGACAGCTCCCCACAGTGTGTGTGTGTGTGTGTGTGTGTGTGTGTGTGTGTGTGTGTGTGTGTGTGTGTGTGTGTGTGTCTGCATGAATATATGTCTCTGCATATATTGTGTTGGTAACAAATAACTCTTACAAAGTGCGTTATGTAATCAAGTGCAAGTTTGTTTATGTGTGTGAGACAACATACATCACACGTGTTACACTGCATGAAACATATTTTGTAGTGTGCTCATGTGTATACAAGTTCTCCAAACAAAAATCACAGCCTCCTCCACAAATGTGCATGCCTGGGGTTGGCTTCAGCTGCATGACGTGTTAGTGATGGGAAAGACAGTCTATTGACTCTGACCCTATCTGCATGTAACAGCTTGCTGTTTAAAAAACTGACTTTTTCATTGATGGTGGAGAGATTAAGGAAAACAGCACCTTTGTAGGTCTGGATACTTCAAATAATAGCTGCATCAGGCTTTTGTTCCAGGAGACTGAAAGTAGGCTCTTATAGTTTTGCTTCATAATAATGTCACTTCATATACTGTATGTCATGACATGTTGCATCAACATCAGTATTTGCTTCGGTGTTAGATTAAAATGAAGTCCTGCAGCAGATATTCTTGGTTTCATTTTCAAAGTAAATCCTGAGGTTGAAAGAGACGACATATGACAGCATTCACAAAAATATGGGGAATAGCTTATTTTTATCGTTATTGCATCCACAATGACCAAAAGCCACTAGTTTAGATTAGCTAAATTACTTGATCCTCCCTTGTCTGACTTTTTGTTATATTTTAACAGTGCAGGTGTATTCCTAGTGTCCTTCATGAGTATGGGAGACTGGGGATGGTTGTAACATGGGTCAGTTGTAACACTTCCAATCAGGAACAAGATGTGAATTATCTGATTAACTCTATGTATGCTCAGTTTAGTCCTGAAGTCATGAAGAAGTAGCACACTCAGACACAGACACATTTAGAAGGAAAAACTCTTTTTGAGGTATGAAAGTTTTTTTTTCTCCTCCATTTCTGTTTGTCATAGCTCTGCTTGCTTTGTACTTAGACTCATCAAACTTAAAGCAGATATCATCGGCACGGCCGTTTCGGCTAATGCTGTGTTCAAGGCAGGCTTTTGAAACCGTAAGTTACAGCTTCAAGTCACAACTACGACTTGGTAGCGTTCCAGGTAACCCGTAGCTCGTGTTTTTACCGTCCTGTTGTCTGTGAAAGTTCCCTATAACGGCCACTCGTAACTTCCGACCCGTGAACTCGTACCAGATCGAACTGGTATGACTTCACAGGAAGGAAAAACACAAAGTACGAGTTTCCTTGAACGCACCATGAGTTAGCAGCCCCCGCCCTTGTCAGGCATCAATTGGTCCTCGTGCTACGTCACCACATTCACGCGCATCCCTTGGCTGCACACACAGCCCTTCATGCCGTTCTCTCTCCTCATTGGATAACACTTGTATCCCACAAGGAAAATTTTCTCCTCGGGTTACAGCAGAGCAGAGTGACGGAGAGACTCGTGTTTAGGCTGAAATACTTCATGTAAGTGATTGCTGACGGAAAATAGGACTATTTAGGACTTATATTAACAAAAACATTCCACTGATATCTGCTTTAAATCACGGTTATTGTGAAATAAACCATGCTTTTTTCTGTTTGTGTTGCAGAGATAGGAGTTATGCCATTTAATAGCAGACCCATGTAACTAGTTTGTCTCACATTTTGAACACACTAGCATAAAAGATCTCCTAGATACAGACAGAAACGTAAAAAATGTTACAACCATCCCCGGCCTCCCATTCACACCACTACAACATCTTTATTTCAGAATGGACAAGTTAGGACATAATTAGATTTGATAAACATTGCATTGTAATTACATATTGGGGCAGTTCAAGTGTTTAAATTTGAAACTTCTACTTGAACTACAACATTTGAGAACACTGTTGTAATTATATCACCAAAGAATTTTCAATGTCATCCAAGATGAAGATGAAGAATCGCCAAACATTTCTGTAAAGTCATTATAAACTCATCACTAAACAGCATAGACACAGTTTAAATACCCAGAGACATTACAGCAAAACATGCCAGATAGAAGTGAAGATAAACTCAGCATCCCATACCTAAGACATACTGTAGCATTATAGGAATGTTACACTGTAGATTAGACCATAAAGTATCATATAATTGTCACTGGTTGAAATGGGCTATGCACCGTTATAATACCCAATGAAATCCTTTTTTAGGTTACTGATAGGAATATGAAAACAATCTCATCAGCTCGACGTGCTGATCTCTTTCACATTGTCACTGTATTATTAGAATTATTTTCCATATAGGGAAAGTGCCTTGGCAGCCTTACTCTCCTCCTTCTCCTCCTCCTGTATCACTTCAGCAGTATTTTCGACCCAAACCCAACCATCCCAACATGATCCCCTATAATTAAGCAGGTTAAAGGCCAACTGATCCCTTCGGAAAGCCTCGTCTTCCATACATTCCAATTAAAAGCAATTACACACAGTGGTCTTTTACTGCTGAAAGGCCTCTGTCAACTCTTCATCACCCCCGCACCCCCACTCCCCTATCCCCTTCATCCACCCACCAGCTCTATGTATTCCCAGGGTTTCAGCTGACATCAATCTCAATACATTTTTTTCCGGCCTTTTTTTTTGGGGGGGGGGGGTATTTTTTTGTTTTTTTGTGAATAATTGTATGTTTCGTGTTGGTTGCTTGTGCTAAACTAGTTCAGATATTTTCTCTCTCTTTTCCAATCATTGTCCTCTCCTTACATTCCCCACTTACCCACATGCCTTTTATGACTGCTAATTCACATGAATAAGAGACACACAATCCTGTATATTCACATTTAAAGACAGGCCAAGACAAAAGCTTGAGCCACGCAAGTCCTTAAATCTTGTTATGTCTCTCTCAAAGCACACACCCCATCACCACCACCACTACCACCACCCATCTCCCATGGCCCACCACTCTTCCCTTCCTTATTCTTTTTGGAGTTGAATAGAAGCCCCAAATTTCCACATGAAATGAGCAGCCAGCAGTGATCGTCTCTCCCCTGGCAAAGTTTACTTTTCTTCTAGCTGTGAGAAAGCTTGGTGGGTCTGTGGTTAAGAATATGCATGCTGGAGGGTTCCCTGTCAATCAGTCAATGAGAGCAGAGGGGGAATTTATGTCTCCAGTGGTTCATTTTGCCAGGGAAGAAATATGTACTAATTCAGGTTTAGGCTGTGTTATGTTTTTCTGCTTTATTTGTCAATGAATCTTTCTGTCTCTCTCTTTGCTCACAAGCACAACATCTTCATGCTTTCTACTGTTTATATTAAACACTGACTACTCACATCTATGTGGCTACATATATACAATAAAGCAAAGACAGTCTTTTGTTGAAATATAACCATATATCCAATGCAGCTGTTGGCATTTAATCTGTTAACAAAGAAACTTTATGGCTTTTAAAGTATATATGTAGATACTGTTAGGAGGACAAAAATCAGAATAATGTAATAAAGATATTATATAACTACTACACATTTATCATATAGGATTTTAAGTCTGGAAACTCCAGTGGTTTTACATAATGCAACTGCAGTCCTTTACACAGTATGTATACCTACAGGTGGCATTTGCATCTCCCCTTTCTTTGACAGAATTTCTCAATGCCTGTGGAATTGATCATGTCTAAAATAACCTGGATCATATCCTCTGTTGTGAAGCGATCAAAACAAGATATCTGAGTGCTGGCTTTAGCCGTGGTGTTGGGTCCCCAGATCAAGCCCCTTACCAGATGGTGTGGTGTGGTGTCTTATGCTGGGTTTCCACTACATGGTACAAGCTCCATTCAACTTGCCCTTTTAGCCTTTCCATTAGGTTGAAGTACCTGTAATCTGGTACCTGGTACTACTTTTCTAGGGCTAAAAGGTCATGCAACACTGCAGACCACTGGGCCATGTGGCATGCACGAATATCCTGCACGACTAAAAGGTGTTTTTATTTCTGCTGGGCTGTTAATATGTTAAGTTTTCATATTTTTTCACGTCAGAAAGTAACTGTTTAGATCTCCAGTATATGGTCAGATCATCCAAATAACGCACTTTTGGACATTTACTCTGACATGGAGATGTGAAGAGCCACCAATGGGACCAGCTTGCCAGCCGGGACCAGCGGGAGCAGCCGGTCCCCTGAGATGATCAGCCAGTCAACCTCCGTTGTCATCAGGGAGAAAGCGATCCAATGAAGTTACCTGCAGCTTTTTGGAAATTTACAGCTGGCTGATATAATTAATTCCTTTTGGAAGATAAATGTTGGTCTCTCAGGTGAAATCTAACAACTGTGGCAGCCACATTAGTCTGTCTGGATGTAAAATGACGCTTCATGTTTGTACTGGACAGAACAGCAGCGTTGCCTCTGGGGCTCTGATATCACCACATTTACATAAATAAATGTTTTAAAATGAAATGATCCGTCTGTATTTTGTTTTATTAAGCGCTGGCACTATGATGTCCAGCTACTCAAAGTGGTAAGTGGTACCAGCTCGACTTGACTTGACTTGACTCAGCTATGGTACCAGGTACGATTCTGGAGGTTGTTTCCATTACAGGATAGTACCAGAGAGAAATTTACCTGTACATTAATAGAGTGAAACTTTTTAAGACTGTTAAATGTGTAATCACTGGTGGATAGAGGCTTCAGTCGCACAAATCATAGCGATCTCTTAAAATGCTCTTTTACCTTTTTATACCTGTAGGAAGTTTCTCTGGCGTCTCAGTGATTTGTTTTAAATCGCTGAATGGATGAGCATCTGACCTATCACACTGTCTATCTGTCAGGCTACACATTGTTTTTAATTCACCTCAGTTGATCAAAATACAAGTGGAGTTAAGTGTTCAACACAGGCTTCCTATTTTTGATGAACATGCAGCCGTGTAGTGTACTCTCTTTTTCAGTAATAAGAACAGCAGCAACATGAAGTCTGAATTGCTGCACCAGTATGATCTATTGATAATTTTCCGATACAGCCATACTTTGTCCTGTACACTGCTTCAGATTTGTGTCAATCCTTGTGTCAGATTTACCGTACACTTGTCTCTTTGGTGTATGCACGTTTGATAAACGAGCGCCAGTGAGAAAAGATGAGAAAGAAAGAGGGGTAGAAAGGGAAAGCCAGAAAAAAGCACTGCTGGGTACCACTCACAGAGGCATAAATCTAGGCGCTCACAATTGGATTCAAATGCAAATCCAGCACTGAGCACCCAGTGGAAAAGCCGACCTTAATTTAGCCAAGTCCCAGTGTCTGTATGCTACCCCCAACTGACAGGAACACTTCATTCTCCTCACTTGTTTTCTCTTAGTGTGTGCATGTTCATGCACATGCATAAATGTATACCTCTTACTGGAGGCAACACATCGACAGTTTCTGGTTTTGAGACACGGCAGAAAACCTTTTTTAAATGTTACTCCATAGGTTTACTCCCTCTACACCACTTGAATATTTTTGTTTGATTTTTGTGTATAAGGTGTAATAATGAGGTTAGAGCTGTAGCCCATCACTTACACACTCACATGCGTGTCCTTGCCCATCCCCACTCTCCCCTTTCTGTTCCCACCTCCCGGCCCCTCCAGCGAGGGAGTCAGAAATGAACCTGAACTGATTGAGAGTCAAAAGCAGTTGCCGGGGCAGGTTCAGTGGGGCAGAAGCAGTTGCCAGGGCAGTTGTGGTGGTTGGTAACCAATAGAGGAGGGAAGGGTAGGTAGTCAGTTTGTTGCCAGGGGGCAGCCCATTGGTTGCTTGGGAGTGCCGTAGCAATTGAGCGAGTGTTAAAGCCATTAGGAGGCCTTACCATATGAAAAGCTGGGTGGGTGTGGCAGGGCTGAAGATGAGTCCTGGGAGGATAGCCCCACTGTCAAAAAGCTCACAAAAGAGCCTTTCACCACGCCCCGCTAGGCACATTTAGGCTCAGCTACCATGGCCACAGAATAGGGGAATTCCCCCTTCAAGTATGGGAATGACAGGGCAAACAGAGTAGAAAGAAAGAGAAAGAGAAAGCACAGAAAGCACTACCAGCTTGTACGCTGATCTGTATTTTCCAATAAGTTGGCATCAGATAGTCAGATAAGTCCCCAGAGAGTCCAGTCCAACACCCTGGTGCTCTCCAACCTCTCTGAGAGTAGATAACTTTATTTTCCTCTAAGTTACAAGCTGAGGTACTGCACAGAGCAAACTAAAAATAGTATGAACTGTGCCGTCTAACAGCCAGTGAAGGAAATATAGGTATATATAACTGTACATAGGTTTTGTGCATGTGCGTGTTGACACAGGGCAGCAGTGGGGAGAAGCAGTGATAAAAGCCAGCTCTGTTTCCTGTGCTTCATGGGCTAATGCTGGGATTTACTGGCCTTTTATTATGATTGCTCCAATTAGCTGTTAAGACCAGTCCTTTTACAGCCTGTTTGTCTTTCTGTCTGTCTATCAGTTTCAGTTTCAGTAATGAATGGCCTCTCTGTGGTTTACAACAGCTGGCGATAGATAATCTGTCAAACTGTACAACAAAATGCAAAATACTTCGGCTATATACTGCAGAAGAAAACCCATTCCCTCAACCTGGAACTCACAGACTAACCAAAACACACGATTGACTGTGATTCACTCATGATGCAGGATGGTAAAAACAGGTTGCAGAACTTGAACACTAGTACAGCACAGGGCCTTGACACAACAACTCAAAACTGTTATATTACTGCTAATGCTTAATTTTTCTACTCTACTCCACTATTTCAAAACCACAGAGAAATACACCCCAAATATGCTGACACTGCTCACAGGGAAAGGTACCAACATCATTATGGTTAGGACCACATCTCAATATGAAACTGAAACAAAGGAACCAACTGGCAAAAACACTATAATTATGTAACATTAAGACTCATGAAGCAAATACTCACAACTACTTGCACTTTTGAAATCACTCCGTCAAGGAGCCATGTCTGGACTCGTAACGTTACATGATTATTTCATAGTGTGGTGAATGTGCAGGTTACAACTTCTCCACCAGAGCATTTTGGAGTTATTGGAGATGAGTTTTGAGGGACAGGGGGCTTTGTACCATTACCTCAATTGTGTTAGCTGAGCAACTTGCAAGCTGTAATTAACCTACCCCTATGTCTATAGGGATTATGGCAATGGGTGAATTTGCCAAAATATTGAACTACCCCTTTAATTTAGCAGCTACTAAGTTGGATGTTTTAGCATGTACATGTACAACAGTGTCATCTGTGTACATCTGTATATCTACATCAACACACTGTTCAGCCAGATCATTAATATAAAGGCAAAATAATAAAGGACCTAATACTGATCCTTGTGGAACACCCATAGTGCATTTCATGTAACTGGACTGTGCATCACAAACTTTGACACATTTCCTCCTGATAAATATGAAGACATCCAAGCCAGAACTCTAGGAGAAAAGTTAAATTCAGAAAGTTTTGATATTAAGACACTGTGTTGACTGTATCGAATGCTTTACACAAGTCTAAAAATACAGCACCAACTATTCCTCCTTTGTCGAGCCGTGATCTAATTTGCTCTATTAAATGTAAAGTAGCAATCTCAGTAGAAAGATTGTTCTCTAAAACCAAATTGCATATGATGCAGCCCAAAATTGCAATTGTTAAGAAATTAGGTCAGTCGTTCAATGACAACCTTCTCAGCAACTTTTGAGAGTACTGGCAGTATGCTTATTGGTCGGGAGTTACTAGCTTCAAGGCGATCTCCAGATTTAAAAACAAGTGTGACAATGGCACATTTCCAGTCCTGGGGAAAAAGGCTAAATTTAAAAGACAGATTATTTAGGTGAGTAATAAGACAGGATAAAACATCTTTGTGTGACTTAATAAACTTGGTTTCAAGATAAAAAGCACCTCTACTTTTGGAGCTTTTTTAAGGAGGTAATGATTTTTTGTACTTGTGGCACACTTGTTACTACCAGTTCAAATGGTCTGTTGTATCTAATGGAGAAATAGCCAGTTTCCTTGTCGGAAATTCTTTCCCGAGTTCACATACAGACTCAAGAAAAAAATTACAGAAGCAACAGCATGATTATCTTCAATGTAAGATCTAAAGATTTTGGGTTCCTCCTTGTGAGAATATATTTTCCCAGATCAATTTATTGTTGCCTTTTGCCTCATTCAGTCTATTAACATAAAAATTATATTTAGCTAACCTTAGCTCTTGGATAACTTTGTTCCTTAAACCTTTATAAAGCAGCATGTGAGTGTCTCTTCTGGTTTTAATTGCCTTCCTTAATGCAGCATCTCTAGTTTTCATCAGCTTACACAAATGTACATTAAACCAAGGTAAATTATTCATCTAAAAACAAAGATTTTCTTCTAACTTCTAACGGCCTCTTGGTTTTGTTTTACTTTCATGTCTTCCATTTGTGCGTGATGGTGTTTGCTATTAATTGCTGATATGCAGACACAGGTGTGAATCAATGAAGAAGTAGTCTTCTATATAATTTCTTGTCAGTGAAGTAGTTGCAAATGAACTCTAGCTAGCTAGTGCTGTAGTTAGTTTTAGGCACTCATGCTGTCTGTTTTCCTACTATCCATCTGTGTGTTTGTATCCAGTACTCTGAGCTGATCTCAGTCCAAACATCTGTGCTGAACTAATCTAAATGCAGCAGTTTTGGTTCTTGTGTTGGTCTTGTTATAAAACCGCTCACCACATTTTGTAACATCAAGACCAAATACATCAATTATCTGTCCACATGTCAGCGTAGAACAATAAGTATAATAGAACCTTGAATTTCTACTCTGTGTTTTTTTAGGGTGGGGGGGGGGCTTTTGTTCTCAGTGGTCAGAGGGTTTTATTGCTAAAGGAGAGACCAGAGTAGATGCAGCAGACTGATTGGGATGCAAAAAAGGGAAGAAAACGTTTGGTGAAGCTTTGTTAGAGTTTCACAGCAAAACCACTGAATGAACCTTATACTATTTGATCCAAACAGTCATTTCGCAATTACTAGTTGGCAGTGAGGCCATATGAGTGAGTCTATGTCATGGCTGGTGTGTGTGTCTGTGTCTGTGTGTCTGTGTGTCTGTGTGAGTTGGAGGTTGGAGCTATGTGGCCGACAGTATGACTAAGGGGTGAGGGAGAGAGGGGGGGGTTTACAAGTGATTGGCCAGAGACTGTACAGACACTGACCACAACAGAATAAGAGTGTTCCTTTACCCAACATTGGATGTCCTTCATAAACAAAAAGGAATGTTTAACCATTTGTATGTAGAGTATATCTCATTTTTTGATGAAACTTTTAGAGTTCTGGCTTTTGTTTTAGAAAGAGTCCCACACATTGCTTCCAAAAATGTCATTAATCATATGTTCTCACAGGACACCAATCAGGATGAAATTATGGTAATATTGATCTTGGAAGGGAAATGAAACTAAAACCATTTCACATTGTGTGTCACAGCAAACTCTGCAGTTAAAGGAGGGGGTGAAGGGATATAAAATATTCTATGTGGAAAGCACAGTCCACTTTACAACAAGATGGCGGCATAGGCAGCAGACACGTCGCGACTCGCTCTGCTCCATTGATTGTATAAATCCCTCTGCCCTCTGCTCCATTGATTGTATAAAACCGAGAACTACAAAGCTCCAACTTCGAGATATACCACCTTACAGCTGTTCTAAACTAGTGTTTGACATTTAAAGGTAAAGGTACTTTATTTGTGACATATACAGCTAGTACAGTGAAATTCTTTCTCTGCATTTAACCCATCCCTGAGGAGCAGTGGGCAGCTACGGTGCAGCGCCCGTGCCTTTGGTCAGTGGCGCTGACTGGAGGATTAACCTAGCCGACATGTTTTTAGTGGTGGGGGAAACCGGAGTACCCGGAGGAAACCCATGCAGACACGGGGAGAACATGCAAACTCCACACAGAAAGGACCTGGGCGGCCGGGGATTCGAACCCAGGACCTTCTTGCTGTGAGGCAACAGTGCTAACCACTGTGCCACGTGCCTACATTGCTTTGCTTGAACGAACTGTTTATCAGCTAAGCTCTATACGGAGCGACTACTGAGTTTCAGTTTCAGTTTTTATGTGAAGTTTCTGCCTAGGCTCCTTCCCCCCTTGTTAGATATGTATAAGGAGACTCTTCATAATGGGAAACTGCCCGATTCGTTAGAACAAGCATTAATCATCCAGTGTGGCCCCGCCGGCGTTACGGTGTGAACCCCCCCCCCGTCGATCAGACCACCCTCGCCGCCACCCTTTAAAAAAATCCTGGAGGAAACACTGTATTCGGACACTGCGAGCTTGGACCGGACCAGAACATCAGTTTCCTCCCGTCTCACTGCTGCCTCCCTCTTCTACTGTGAAATCAAACTTGCGCCTCGCGAGGAGAGGAGCTCATTTGATTGGTGAAGATCTGACTCGGCTGTGTTAAACCCACTCCACGCCTTCTCCCCGCCCTCTATGCCACTTGCGCCGGTGGGAGGGAAGGAGGCGGGATGCGCCCCGCTGCGCTTTGCCATGCATTGAAGGAAAATTGCAAACTGCTCCTGGACACGCCCCGTTGGCGCAGGGCAGCGCAGGGCAGATCCGCCACGCCTGCACCTAGTCTAGGAAAATAGAGCCCACCATGTCAAGAGTACTGAAATATAGGGTTACCACTACTTAGATGACATTTTTTTCAAGTAAAAGTCCTCGTCTAAAAATGTACTCAAGTAAAAGTAAAAACTAGCTCATTTAAAATTTACTCAGAGTAAATGTTACTTAGTTACTTTTTAAGAGGGTTGGGTTTTTTGGACATGGGGTGAAGGAGCTGAGTCTACTTGAAACTACTGAGATGCTTGACCCAGGAGTAACCTGCTCGACACGCCTCTATTGTTTGCTGCTGTCACACGCTGCCGTTTTTTGGGGGGATGTGTTCAGTAAGAGTCCAGACGCCCTTCTTCTGTTGCAGCACGGTGACCATTTATTCTTTGGTGTGAGTGCATGTAGTCCAAGTCCATTTCTTTACATTTCCATAAATAAACCGAAAAAACAAAACTCCTGCATGAGGTTATTACACATGGGGTATCATGGGATGCAGGTGGGATGATGCTGCATTCAAGACAAATCGGAAGGAAGGAAGGAAGTATTGATTAAAAATGGGACTCGCTATTTAATCCTCAAATACTAGACATTTCTAAGTGCAATACCTCGAAAAATACATACTTAAGTAAAAGTAAAATTACAAGTCCACAAAAAACCTACTCAATTACAGTAACGTGAGTAAATAAATATAATTTGTTACTTTCCAACTCTGTTTCCTGGTAGTATTCAAGTCACAAAACAGACTGTTTTGGTTCATACTATATGTCAAAGTGATTGTGTGTTAAAGAAAAAACAGACAACAATGTGCTGGCATGAAACAGTAGCAGACTGGCGATGCTGCCATTTTCTAGTGGGGCCTGCACACTTTAGTGACCTGGACACACACACACAGCTGAACACAGCAGCGGCCAGAGCGATTAGTCACAGGGTTTCGTTCCCTCCCTGTATTTATCAATTAACACTCAGAACGTGGGAAAGGGAGGAAGAAAAAATCCAGAGGGATTAAAGACAGACTGACAGCAGCACATGTTCCCCACCTCCTTCCACTCTGTCTCTTTCCTGTGTCTCCTTCCTCTTCATCCGTTTCGCTCTTTTTCTTACTTAATCATCCCCCCATCTCTCGATCTATGAAATCCTTCCCCAGCATTCCTGCTTGACCATTTGTTGATTTCAGCCCGAACACATGACAACCACGATAGTATTTGCAAAAAAAAGTTTGTTTTGTCCAAACATGATGGCAACTGTGCAAGTCATGTGGGACCCTATGAAGATTACTAGAAGGTGTTATGAACAGTGAAAGAAGTTATTGGAGAATACTATGTGCATGTTAAACTTATGGGCCCTATATGTGAATGACATACATTTTAAGCATTGCAACACAAACGGGGAGCAATGTTACTGCTCACAAACCATCACTGCTGGTTTCATCATTGTTTGGCAGAGTCCAGCTGTGGTTCCAAAAGGATTTTAAAATAAAAATTAACTCTTTGTTTTTGAAAAAGCACATATCTAATGACATAAACATTGCTAAATATTTGTTTATAGTCAGTGTATACAGTATATATATATACACTGTGTATATACAGTATATAGTGTTGGAAAAGTTGACTTTCTACATGAAGTTCAGTTCATAATTCAGAGGCTCATGGTTGCATGGTTTTTCTCTTTTTCAATACGTTGCTGCAAGCTTATTTCTTTAAAAAAATAAAAAAAAGATTGCCACAGCAATTATTTGATCAGTTTTAACACTGACACTATGTGTCAGATTTCATCTTCTTATCTAATTTAGAATCATTATCCAACCAGGGTTTACATTAGTGGTGCGACACTGTGGTGGCTGGTGTTGCCATTGGGTGGTTTTCCGCTACATATTAAGGCCTGTTTAAGGTGTGTTTTAGCTGGGGTTTCGCCTGGAAGGCTCTATGGAAATCTAGCACACTCTTGAACAAAGTCATACTGTGAGAGCCCCGTTCACAAACACCAGAATGAACGCATTCACAATAACGTTCCCCAAGCGGAAATACAGTACCGCTTGATGAGTTCAGTTCACGTTCACCCAAAATATGAACGAGTTCATGAATGACACGTACATAGTGCATATATGGTGCATTCACATACTGCTTTTCTGCTGGTAGAGTTGCAGACATGATTGAGCACTTCTGCTCACATTGGGATTTTCCACGTTTGTACTAATGAAGTCTTAGACAGACAATCAATCAGGCTACATGACTTACTAAAGTCACTGGCTGTCGCTGTGTTTTCTCTGGCTCCATCCCTGCCCCCTCTAAGAGAAGTGAGCATTTCAGCTGTCTAGTCCAAATTCATGACTGGTTAAAACCTTCTGCACTGCAACGGGGCATGGTTTCATTACTAAATGTGACTGCTTGACCAGACTTGACCTCTACAATGATGGCCTGCACCCCAACACTGAAGGCACCAAATTGCTTACTCATAACTACATACAACATGTTGCTTTCTGCTCTGACTTGAAAAACTGACATCCAACCCAACATAACCCTCCCTCAGGAGTCACCCACACTCATAATAATGAGTGTCTGTCACTGGGTCCTGCCAGGCCTTCCAAATCTAGTTTGAAAACTGCTAGCCAACTCAGCTCTGTTCCTACTACTGCTGACAGACCCAACTATTCTGCAAGCACCATCAAATGTGGACTTCTTAATGTTAGACCAGTACATAATGATACTTTCATTATTAATGATTTTATAACCTCTCACATGCTCGATCATATTCTCCTTACAGAGATGTGGCTTTATAAAAACCAGTAACATGGAGTTGAATGAAGCATGTCCATCTAATTTTTCATTTTCATATTGTTCCGGGGTTGAAAAGAAGAGTGGTGGTGTTGCTGCCATTTTTTCAGACAATTTATCATGTAAGGAAATCCTGTTTGGCAGGTTCTCTACTTTTCACTATTTACCCAAAGCCATGTAATCTCCTTTCTTGTGCTCACTGTTAACAGTCCAACAAGGTTTAAGAAGGGTTTCATAGATAAATTCACAGAGCTGCTACCTAGGACTATATTGGATATGATTCAGTCCTCATTTCCAGAAATTTCAACATTCACATTGATAATTCCACAGATTATCTTGCCAACCAGTTCACTGGTATACACCTTTGACCTTATATAGCTGTTCCTACTCACAATAAGGGTCACACGCTTGACTTCGTCATTTCCAATGGCCTTGATAGAACCACAAACTGCATGATGTGAGGATATCTGATCATTTCTGTATTTTCTTTAATTTGTCCTGCCTGACCAAACTTTGAATTTAAGGATACCAACATTAGGATCAATATTGCAGTTAACTGTATCAGCAGTTGTATAAGCATATGTCATAATCATTTATTTGACCTTTACCGGTCTGGTTCTTGAATTAATCACAATAATAAACTGAAAATTGAAATTAATTCTGATAATCATAAAGTCTTCGTCTTAGTCCTTCTCAATCTCAGTGCCACCTTTGACATGGTAGACAATGCTATTCTGCTTAGTCGCCTCAAAAATTGTCTTGGTTTCGAAGCTCCCTAGTGACCCCTCTTTCTGTGATACCTAGTGAGCACGTCAAGAACACTCAGCTCCAAGTGCAGAAACATTTTTTTTTTTTAATCTTTTCTAAATGACATTTCAGCTAGAAGCCTGTGTCAGGTCCTTGCTCTTGAACAATAACATTTCCTTGCTGTTAGGTGTGTATGTTTTTGTGTTGTGTTTAAATTGCTTTTATTTTAAGCACATTGAGCTAAGCTTATTGTATGAAGAGTGCTATACGAATAAACTTGACTTAACTTTCTTTCTTTCTTGCCATTTGTTTAAAAATAGCTTAGGCCTTGATAGCCTAAGCTATGATATACGATTTACATGTCAGGTGCCTTGTATTATTAAAAGAAAGCCTTGGCTTTCTCACTGTCTTTTCATCAGGAGTAATACCAGTAGTGTGGCAGCCTTCAGATGTGTTGGTCCAGAGGATAAATTGGGCTCAGAGGTCTGTTGTCCTGGTTGCTAGTGTAGTGTCAGGGAGATGGGGTAATGCATACTGATGATGTTTGAACTTCTCCTAAAGTGATTATTTATGCACAGCAAGACTTGCTTGGCGAGGTGGGATTAACTTCATGAAAATGCAAAAGGGCATGCAAGCAGTCACCACACACACACACACACACACACACACACACACACACACACACGCTTTCATGGCCCAGTGCCTTGCCACTGCTAAACCCCCACAGAGCCTTCACACCAACATCTCCATGGAGATGCTAAAGAGATTGTGTGTGTGTGTGTGCATGTGTGTGTGTATTTGTGTCACCCATGATGAGGGCAATCCCGCATGGTTTAAACTTTAACCAAATAATTTTTCTCGCTATCAATCAACAGGTTGCATTCAGTGAAAGTGAAGAAAGGGACTGACAGTTGTCTATAAACCAGCCTTTGTCCAAAAGAAAAGTGACACTAACTGATTTTCTTAAGAGATGAAATGTAAGCTCCCATACACCCATCTATCCCTTTATTCATCCATGTATTTATGCCTCAGTAAGTGAAGTGAAGCATGAACACTCTCTCAGACTAGTCCCACCAACCAATAATGCTGAAGATGGATGTAAACATGTCTATACTGTAATGTTGAGTAAATTCATCAGCATGATCAAGTAAACAGAGATCAATCACTCACTGACACACTGAGAAGGGTAATTAGCTTCAAACCAATCCAGTGGTGGATGATGTGGGGGTGCCAGGGCATTTGGTTTAAGACATTTTGACATTTTGTGCCTCTGTTACAAGAATGGGACTTGTTGGCACAAAATCAAGCACATTCTCTGTTTGTGCTGGGCTCTGCCAAATCTGTGCCTTTTAACTGGTTGGGTCTTGCGTTTCAGTAGCAGAGGGTGGGAAGAGTGTCTAGTGCAGGAAACCTTGTTTTTTGTGGGGGGATGGGGATGTTTGCAAGTTAGTTTGAAACGGGGGGCAACCGCCGTTCTGACATCCCACCAGTCTGACGTAGGCCTCTAATTGTCTAAATGGCAACACTCAATTCAAATCCATCAAATGTCCCGTCATTCTGACAATTTTTGCCTCCTATGGTCGGAATGACAATATTTTTTTCGTTTTTTAAACATCCTGCCTTTCCAACAGTTCCTTTAATAGGGTATTTTTTCCCAAAAGATTATGCACTAGTTGGGTTTAGGCAATGAAGAAAGGAGTTGGTTAAGATTAGTAAAAAGACCAGGTAGAGGCTAGACAGGCAGACTAGTCCCTGTCTGCGCTCTGCTGCGCACAACCATGTGGGTATCTATCAGCATGTCTTAAAGAAGGGAGTCACCTGTTGAGTAACGCACATTTCCTTATATTAAAGCCTTGTTGGAATGGTGGGATGTCGGAATGACAGCATGTAACTGTTTGAAACAAAGCCAAGGCGGCTTCCTTGCTTCAGGAACTGGTACCCAAAGTGAAAGACACCAAGTATTTTTGGGACTTGATAAGTGAGGCTAAGATGGGACAGGAGATGGATAGGGGGACTGATGTAATATGTACAACATACCCACGTAAATAAAAGTGTAATTTTGGCTGGTGGTCAAGCTAGCATCCCAAGATAGTAGCATACTGCAAGAGTGTCCAGCAACTTACGAGATGAATGTTAACAGGCAATATCAGATCCCTTATGACAGTGGTTCCTTGGAAATGTGTGTTTCTCTTCTATTATACACATTGTACATCTCAGAGGCAACATCTTTCCACATATGTGGGCTTCCTTCACCTTTCAAATGGGGCAAAGCTCCATGGGAAACATTAGGAGACACACTGAGGCAGAATCGGGGTCTAACACAACACCCACAGGAGAAGCAAGTCCGTGTGCTGTGTGCCGAGTAATGGGTTTGTGCACACAAAAGATGATACATGTTGTAACTATGGCAGGGCAAGGCAAGTTTATTTGTATAGCCCAATTGAACAAACAGTTTGTCTGAAAAAGCTTTACACAGCATCATCACAACATCCTCTGCCCTAAGGCCCCCTTAACAGGGAAAAAGGTGAGAAACCTCAGGGTGAGCAACAGAGGAGGAATCCCGCACACTCTGGTGACTCATGACTCTCAGGCTAGCTGTAAACTATGTCTGAGTGTTTCCTGTGGTGAATGGAGGCCTGTCAGATGTACCGCAGCTTCAGGAGGACAACACTCTTCATTCACAACGAAGCCTGTGATGATTTGTTTATGATGGTTGATTTGTTTAATACACTAATCAAAGTATAGCACTGTAAGTGAAAAAAATAAACAACTATGATGTGTTGTTATTTTTCACCAATCTGCAAAATTGCATCCTTAAATTCTTGTGGATTTACTGTAGGTACATGTAAATTGCATTCTATAAGAAACAATGAAAGAAAATACAAGTAATATTAGATATTTAGTATTTTAATCGTGATTAGTCACAGAGTATATTGCTATTAATCAAATACATTTTTTAAATCATTTGACAGCCCTAATATACGTACAGTATATGCGTGTGTGTGTGTGTTCTCCACTCTATTCTATATTGGAAACTAATATCTCAACGCACTTTTATTTCTATGGATGTCACATTGGGTGCATGAGCTGCTGCTGCTGCCATTTACCACTACTTCCATAACTCCGAAGGGGAATACTACAAGGAGACAATGAAGGCAGCAAAGACAGGAAAATATTTAAACACACTTTACCCACCACATCAGCCGTTGTCCCTTACCTCCTGCAATCACAACATCCTGAAAATCTGACATCTACCCTGCGTCCGAGTGTCTCTGTCTCTCCAGAGGGTGTAAGAGCAACAATTCCATCATCTTTGAAGTATCAGGCAATGTTTTGTAATATGGGGGAAAAGAAGGGTCAGGTCTGTACAGTACACACACACACATGAATGCACGCACGCACACACACATGTCAGCCTTGGGTAAAATAGACAGCAAGACTCGTGAATTAGAAGGGAGCCAGGTTCCTCCCTCCACTCCCCCAAAAGCCCACCTCAGGGTGCTTTGAAATGGGAGGAGGGTGAGCGTAGACAAACAAGGGATAAAGAGGAAGAGCAAGAAGGCAGAGACACACATGTTGCACCCCATAATAAAGAGGTTTCCCTTCTTACCTCTGGAGAATGAAAACACACTGATAAGAAAAATATGTATGCTGCTGAGAGGAGAGGGGAGGAGTAACACAAACTAGAGTAAGGTGGACACAACAAGAGTAAAGATCCAGACTGGGCAGCAATTGAAAGATAAGAACACAGGAAGAGAGGTGTGAAAACTACAGCACAAGTTAAAGAAAAGAAAAGGTAATAACTGAAGAGAAAAGTCTAATAAAATCTGATAGCGTATAAAGATTAAACAACCGACAGTGCATCTCTGCTAAGCTGGTTAGCTTTGGCAGGACTATCTTAATTCCCAAATAGTGGCCAGGCCTCCATGTGGCTCAGCGTTAGGCCTTGATTCCGGATATTCTTTTATGACAGCAAGGACTTTACTGCTAATTTTCCAAGTTCCCAGCTAATGCAAATCAAAACTTCTGTTGTGTTTTTATGGTTTGTCTGGATACATTCAATATGACGTTCATTTCCACAGAGCTAATTCCATAAGGACAGTATGTTCTCTTTGATCTACAGGTATTAATGTGGTATGACAATCAAAATGTGTAGTTGGTATGTTTTGGTTTTGAGAACGTGTAAAAATCTGAGAAAAAAAAAAAACCTATGAGGGGAAGTGAGATTAAAAAAGAGGAAGGAGGAAAGAAGGAAATTAAAAGATAGGAGAAAAAAACACAAGAAAAGTAATACCAACAGGTCAAAGGAGAAGAGAACAAGGAGGAAAATAGGGTGATGACATAACAATCCAGTCACCCAGAGTAGACAGAAAGAGGAAGATTCCTGTAGATTTTGCTGATCCAAACAGGTAAGAAAGGATAGAACAGAACAGACAGTGAGGAGCAGTAAACTCTATTCACTGTGGTAGAGCCATTACTGCTGCATTGTTCTCCATCAGCCTCTGTACTGGCTCCTGACATCATTATCTCACTGCTATTGTCTCAGGACCCTTAGGTGATGAGAAAATGAACTGGACAGCACTCTTGGTGACACACACACATGCATGCACAGACACACACAGACATATCATTTGACAGACAAAAACAGAGACGAAAGTAAGGACAGTAACCCTGTAAAGTCTGAGTCACATGTTTAAACTACATTATAGCTAGCTCACAGGGCAAAAGGTTGGTAATGACGGTGATGAACAGGCAAATATCACTATGTAGATGCTGATTAACACAGTACCACTCACAAGATAGTTGCACATTATATAAGAAACATCAATTAACCCAGAAAAAATACAACTGTGGATAAATAAACAATACCAGTGTGTAACTTAAACACATGAATGTTTTCTTTGGATGTACACAGGAGGGTTAGGCAGATAAGATCCAGCTGTCCATCTGCTCGTGTTACTGAATCATTCACCTACAGGAGATCTGGGGAGAAATGTGCATGGCCTGTTTGACATCTTGAATAAAATGACGAAGGAAAGAAAAGAAGGAAAGAAAGAGAATTAGCTCTTCAGGACTCGTTAATGTCTTTTTGCACATTGTGTCATTCAAATTACTCCTAGCCTATTAGCATAATTTCCAGATGCATTATTTTCTTTTACTGGAGTCATAAACATTTTCCGTGGTAAATGGACTTGCACTTGCCGTAGTCTCTAGGACCACTCAAAGCACTTTACAATGTATGTTGCATTTACCCTTTCTCATACACATGTGCTTGAAAGCTACACATTCATAAACCCAATGCACACATCGGGCAGCAAGTGTGGGTTGCCCAAGGACACTTCGACAGCCTGGAGGAGCCAGGAGAATTTAGCCACTGACCTTCCGGTTAGCCAATGACCTTCTGGAGACTCTTAAACAGACTCAATACAGTTATAGACCTTTTCAGAGAGTATAGACCAATACAGGTGTTACCAAGGATACTAATTAAGGCTCCATTCCATTTAGTGTACCAGAGCGTTTTCTAATGAGCCACACCTGTCTTTGTTTATACTCTCTGAAAAGGTCTATAGTTCATTAGTTTAAAAATGTAGAACATTCAGTGTAAGTGTGCAAAGATACATGTGTACCAAGTACTAAATGTAAAAAGGTGATAATCTATGTGTTAGCCCATCAATGCTATGACTTAAATGTTTATCACACAGAGAGCAAACAACATGCCATTAGGTACTGTGGGATAAATTAAAACCTCTGAAGCTATTTGACCAGCATGTTGAAGCTAGCTGTTTGTTTTTCCCCCTCCCTACTCTCTAGCCTATCTTGTAGGGAGTGGGTTGGACAGGAGTGGAAGGACTGGGGTGTGATGTTTTCTGTGCAGCCATAAATAACTATGCCCCTGCTCATTCTTTATGAAATCCAGAGCCTCTTTATCCCTTCCATGCGTTCCATATGCGCTAAGGCCCTGACCTTTGATCTCTGGGCCCTGACTTGGTTATCTCAGGCCTATGAGGCACAATGTGTGTCTATGTGTGTGTGGTATGTGTTGGCGGGCAGAGCTGATCAGGAGTTGATTATCTCATGACCCTGTTCCCCGTAATGCATCACCTTACCCCCCATCTTCATTTCCCAGGCTATAAAACAAATACATACCCAGACACACACACACACACACACACACACACACACACACACACACACACACACACACACACACAGAGGTTGAATGGTTCAGCTGTCACTCTACAGATCACATCCAGGCCGGACCAGACTGACCTCAGCCTTCAAGTCTTCCAAAATGTAGAAATACATAAAACATTAGGCCTGTACATTGTGTTAAGAGAATTATCAAAAAACTTTTTTTTGTCTTTGGGAAGTGGATTTTCTAATCATTTTTGCTGTGGAGTTTTCAACCTCCTCCGCAATGTGTGGGTCAGTGAAAACAGTAAGTAGATTATCAAGAGCTAGCAGTAAACTGTTTATGGAAAGACAGGATGTTGGTGAGGAGAGTAGCAATGGCAGTGTTTTCTCCCCAAATCAATGCACCATGTTGGCCTGAAGTGAAAAATGTTATTTCTGCCACAAACGTTTATGGTCCCAGAGAATTAATCTTTGGGGGCATTTCAACAATTAATGGATTGAAATCAAATTTGACAGGGATATTCATGGTCCCAGAAAACAAATCCTAACAGCTGTGGACATCCTTTCGTTTTTTTTGTTTTTTTTCATGGCTGTAGACTCGTAATCTCTTTTGTCTCTCTTGAGTATCAGTATGTGGTTTTCATTTTATTGACTTGGTTTCACAATATTAATTTACTGGCAAAATAAAAACAAAACATTAACCGTTGACCAATGACCATAAAATGTTGATCTGATTTCTGTGATACTGATTTACAGCTGAACATTTATGGGGAAATAAATGATTTTGTAATGGACTGTATAGTTAATGTTGTACCGCTATATAATATTATTACTTTAGAACTACTGTATAAACTACTGGTCCAAGTGAAATCTACTGGCGATAATGGCATGGCAAGGCAAGGCAAGGCAATTTTATTTGTATAGCTCGTTTTTACAAACAGTTTGTCTCAAAGGGCTTTACATGGCATCATAACAACATCCTCTGCCCTTATCCTCGCATCCACTGAGGAAAAACTCCATAGAAAACCCTTTTTAACAGGGAAAATTCTGAGAAACCTCAGGGTGAGCAACAGAGGAGGGATCCCTCACCCAGGACGGACAGACATGAAATGGATGTTGCCAGCAATATAAATATCAGCCACACTGATTGTACTGTACATAAGAAAACTATGAGTATCAGGCTCTAATTAATCCATGGATTGGGAAAGTTAGATAGTTTGGTCTTAACCAGTCTCTCGCACTTCATTTCATTTCACTCCCCACTGAGAAACATTTACTTCCTGGAAGGTGGATAGTCTGTAGAAGTTTAAAACTGTTGGATCTGCCTTTACCCAATCGCTTTTGTTTGGTTGTGTGACGTATGTCATGCTCCGGGACGCAATAAAGCTGCTGCACGCTGTACACAACAACCACCCCCCCAGAGCAAAGCAAGTGTGTGCTAGATGTCCTTCAACGACAGCTGCAGATTTTGCGCGACAAATTTAAGTTTCCACAACAGAACAAATGGCATTGGAAACATTGATCTCCGCTGCCATTACTCAACTACAACTTCATTCGTCATTGTTCTCAGCCACTCCCTCTGTTCGCTGATTGGGATGTAGATTCTCGGCAGGACAAGCCACGAAAGCATTTCAATTCCGGAAGGAGTACTGAAGGGACATGAAAATTGAGCAGAAAGACGTAGGCGGCTGGAGCCAGGCTACTGGGAAAGTGCACACATAAATATACGTCTTGCATTTGTAGATTGTAGATTTAATCATTTACTCAAAATCAAATCAGCACAAACTTAGAAAATGAGAGAAAATATGGAATTTGAAATAGAAGTCTTAAAGAAGCTAAGTGAAAAATATGTGAAAATATACGTAACAAACTTTGAAGAAGATGAAACAGCTGCATGCTCCTGTGTGTCTTGCTGTGTTTCTGGGTATGTGTGTGCTCACAATCAGTGTGTGTGTGTGTGTGTGTGTGTGTGTGTGTGTGCATCAACATCCCTTTTGTAGTCTGATGTCCCTTGTGCAAGTCTCGGGTCACTGCAGACCTGTGGTCCAGAGAAAGGCGTCTTTGTGTCAGTATGGGACCAAGCAGCCACTTCTGCACTCTTGGCACCCCCTTAAGCCCCTGGCCAACCTCCAGATCCCAAAACCAGGCCAGGCCTTGCATCTCTGCAGTCCATCCGAGACAAAGAGCCTCTACACTGTGCTGACTCTTTTCTCACCCCTCCTCCCCCACTCCCATCACAAACTGGGTTACAACAGTTCACCCATCTATTAATGTTGAAATCAATACCTTCCATTGATCCAAACTAAGTTTTCCAGAGTAATTCATGATTTCCTATTCAATTATGTTATTTGCTTCAAAGTTCATGAGAGGAATGCAGCTCTTAATGACAGATTTAGGATTTGTGATCACTTCTCTTTTTCTTGGAAATAGTGTTTTCAGATGATTTAAATATGAAAAATGTGTTTAAGAGGAGAAATATCGGTACCACTTTATAAGACAACCCATGCTTTAGATTGTACCTTCCATTGACTTACCATGTAGTTTTGCAGTTTTGGAGTGTACCTCCCATTCACTTACCTACCCCCTACTTCCCACGACTTACAGTGTAACTCCCGGTCATTTCCCATGTACTTTTCCGGGACATACAGTATAACCAGTAATTGGGACTTACAGTGGGGCTATAACCTGCGATCACTTATCATGTACAGGATGTAAGGCCCCCACAGCATCAGGTGTACTGTGAGAGGACCCACAGTTGTTTGAGGTTTCATAGTGTTGAGCGTACCACCGCTTACCATTTTCCTACATGCCAATCTCCCACATCCTTGCGCTTTGTGTACACTTTCTGTCATGGCGCAGTCCTTTTTTTTAGTATAGTATATATTTTTTGCCTTTATTTGATAGCACACAGTATAGATAGACAGGAAAGGGGGAGGCAGAGAGAGGGGGAATGACATGCAGGAAAGGTCTGCCCGATGCAGGATTCGAACCGGGGACGCCTGCGTTTAGGCCTCTACATGGGGCGGCCGCCTTAACCACTGCGCCACGCAGTCCTTTATTTCTAAATCAGTATTTTATTGTTTGCCCAGGTTCCACCATGTGAGAGTTTTGACTATCTCGTTGTTATATTGACTATGACAATGACACTAAAGCACTTTGAACTCTTATGTGGCACTGGTATGCAAAGTCTGCGCAGTACTTAAATTGATCTTTGCATGGACTTGCCTGTGTGAGTAAAGTACATGGTAAGGGACTGAGAGGTACACTCTACATCGAGGGCTCTCTTATAAAGTGTTACTGTTACTTTTTTTTAGGTTCAGGTTGCTGCAGTGAGGACAGCTGCTTGACCAGGTAAGCAGGGCTCTCATATTTCTCATATATCTCATAAGATCCCAAATAAGGAGAGCTAAATTGCGTGCGCCTGGTAAAATTTTGCGTTTGGTTTGCACACGCAAAACAGGTGATCTACTAAGAGTAACCCGCTAAACGACAACACAAGCAAACCACATTTAAATGAGGGTTTTGGCATGATAACTGTTTCCGCCATGGAGAGTGTGGACAGAGAGCTGCATGACCCCAGACGCACAATGAAATGATCCGATAGATTAATAGAGAGAGGCAAATAAACATAGGCTATTGTTGAGAAACAGCAAAGGAGAAATGTGGGAGAATATCTGTGAGAAAGTAAATGTGGTTGGTAAAACAAGAAGAGAACAGATGAAGTGAAGAGAAGATGAGGAGATTATGAGGAGGAAAAAAATGGTTCATCATAAAACCTCAGCAAGCAGGGAGGAGATGCTCTGACCAGTATTGAGCAGCATGTGCAGCCCACTGTCTTATCTGAGCAGGTAACTGGGACTGAGGTGCGCGCTATGGCACAGAGCTACGGTGATCTAAACGCGAGACACAGGAGATCACAGAATGGGTGACGACAGCATTGACGAGTCTCAGTCCTGGTCCTAGAGCTGAGCAGCCAGGTACTGGAGAGGAGAGGAGCGCATCCACTGTCCAGGGATTTAAAAACAAATGCACAAGGACGGTTAGCAGAGGAAAAGCAACCAGACTTGCAAAGTTCTCCTTTAATGAATTTATGTGTCAACAGCACATGTAGGAGCTGTGATTGGCTGCTACTCTTACCCCCTCTCCCTAACTGGTGGAAATACTCTGGGAGCGGTGGATTTTGGCAAATACGGTTACAGGCTGTGGGTGGACGGAGAGGAGTTGGATTTTGTCCTAAATTACCCATTTCATGTACTTCTATCAGAATATAGTGACAGTTCCTGCAAATATGACTTAATAATTCTTACCAACTGAAGCTTTAAGGCCTTGGAAGCCATACTGAAGTGACTGTTGGATGATATCATCTGATACCACATTGTAATTTGCATATATGCAATACACAGTGATTCTAATTCTCACAACAGCCAAAAATAAACTTTCCACCAGAACTGTGCCTCCAGCACTCTCTTCATGATATTTTATGATTCACTGCAACAACATATTTTATTCAATGTATTTTCAGTTTAAAGTGCTACCTTTGATTTTCACTGGGGGTGACTTTTGTCATGCAAACATATCTGCTTGCAATAACATGCCAATTCTTTTATAGGGTGGATTTCCCCTCGTGGAGAGCCTATGGAGCCCCACTCCTAAGGAAATCAACCTGCTGTCAAAGGTTTTTATTGCCTTCAAATGTGGCCACCAATTGCTGCACATAAAGTATTCAAATCCCAACCAATAATTACTTGTGCCACGTGCTTGCTTGTGAAAGAGATTCACACCTCAGGTGAGTGCTGTGGCAGGCAGTTTATCCCTCGGCAGCAGCTGGTATACTTGAGCCTTTCCCTGTGGCTTCAGCTATCTGTGTACTTCGCACATTAATGTGTGACCACACACAGAAAAAGCATGGAGTCAAATCACATCAACCTGAGGTCCCTGATGAAGGGCCCGAGAGCACCAAGTTGAACATCCACTAGTTCCAGGTGCAGTTAGAGAAAAAAAGTTAGGAAGTGCTCGAGCCACATAACCATGCCTCACTTCTACAGTGACTGGCAGACACATCAAATCTACCCACAGCTGGCAGGACACTGAGCTTCCCAACTCTGATCCCCAGGAATGTGATGGAATTCATGGAGAGGGACACACACACACATACACACTCACATTGTGGAGCAGAAACCAGAAGAGTCTCTCAGGGAACTGTTTATACACCCTCCTCTTGATCTCATAGCGAGTCATTATTCCCCTTTAACCCCTTGCCGTGACATGTCAGTCTGCCTTTATGAATCATAGTATGTCCTGTGTATTTTTGTGTATGTGTATGTGTGTGCAGGCTGGGGGTGGGGGTCCATTAAATCACATGTGTAGACATGTGTGGCTTTCTGAATACACACACACACACACACACACATGCGCAGACAGCTTCACTGGCAGGGCTCTTCCTCATTCACAGAGCGCATGAAGGCATGGAAAATTCCCCTCACAATCGCAATTCCACACCTTTATTGATGTTGTCAGGCCCGTCAGACATGGCTGTCTAGGGATATGGGTAGGGCAGGGGCTGGTTACGCTGAATTGTGTAGAGGATAGGGGCGTAAGCTCACCAGCACATTATTCTCCATTCCATCAAACAGGTTCTGTCATCCATCACGTTGTCCCCCTCTCTACAAGTGGGCCTGAACCCTCCCCTGTCACCTTTGACCCTCTTCCAACCCCCTCCCTGCAAGAAAAAACAGCCCTTAAGGTCCAGAGGAGGAGGAGGGGGAGGTGGTGGGGAGACGATACAGGAGGATAACATAGAGAGATGGATTTTAGTTACATGGAGACCTCTACCACCCACTTCAGGTCTGGATTTCAACAGAATAGGGATCCAGAGTTTGTGCTGAAGAACTCAGCTGAAATAGGATCTGATTGGCATATATTACCTAATAACCACATTTACATTATGCGCTAATGTACAAGGATAATGATTAAAATAGAGAATATTTTTCTGTTACTGCATGACAGTCCTCACCCACCCACACTCACAAAAACAGAGAAAAAATGAGACAGAGCCCAGTTGGTTTCACTTATTAACCCAAATGAAGTGAGATTATATTACCAGCAATGGCAGGAACAGCAGGATTTGCTTAGAGCTTGGCACAGGCAGCAAGGACGCTGGAGAAAAATGGTTCAAAACAGACCTTGACTCAGTCAATGAGCTAAACAGAAAGCAGTGTGTCACAACTCATACACTCCATTTCATCAGAATCCACCAAATCCACAAGAGTGTACAGTACTAATAGCTAAAAAAGCAGCCAGGCTACACATGTTTTTCGGCAAATTTGTTTGCTGAGAGGGAGGATGATGGATGCCTGACTAGAGTGTATCATGGTGACTAGAATTTTAACTGTTGGTTATTTGCAGTGTCATGGTGCAAACCTAATGTCTTTATCAAAGCAGTTGTGAAGGAGAGAGTGAAAAGATCAATACCACATTCATATCTATCTACTAAATATTAACCTGTAGCATAGCAGCAAGTTAGCTTAGCCAAGCAAGAAGAGTGAAAACAATGAGACTGGCTACTAGTTAGGGTAGCATAAATAGTAGAAACAAGGGGTAACAGCACAAGTAAGAGTAAAACAACAGCATTTGACTGGAGTTGGTAGGTTTAGAGACTTGGGTTCACTTTGACATTACACAGGTTTGTGGTTTATACATATTATGTCTACTACCAACACTTTTTATATATTAATGCAGTCACCAGTTTCTGTAGCACTGAGAACTTTGGGAGGAATCTCAAACTAGTAAATAATGGATTTATGAATTGCTGGTGCAAAGACAATCCAGGTATGTGTTCCTTTTTTGCTGTTCACTTTAAGGTCCACTAAAAACACAAAGGTGACCAAGCCAACTCACATAACCAAGGCTTTTCAATGAGGGAAGGGACTGTGAGACAAATCAGTGGTTAGTGGAGATGTAAGTCAAAGGAATGCCTGGAAATGACACTAAGCTTTTGTGTGTGAGTTACATGCATGATTATGTTCAGGAGCAACCTCTCCCTGGCAAGGTTTGCTCATAATTTGTGTTTATGGCTTCCCCCTTGTGCCTTATATATGCATAATTATGCTCCTGCATGACCAGACATTTTTTATTTTAATGGCTTGTGTGCAGATGTGTGTGTGTTCATTGTCCAAGTCAAATTGAGGGTGGGTGGGTGGGTGTGGCAGCCCCCCCACCCCCATTCCTACGGGTCACCTGCTTTAAGGGGCAACATTCCCTTATATTCCCTCGTTTGGAGGCCATTAGAGAGGAAATGGGGCCGCCAGCTATCTGACCTTCCTCCCCCTTTTTCCTCCATCTTTTCCCAAACTCCCCTTAAGCTCTCAGAATACCGTCATCGCCCCACATCCACCCCCCATCACCACGTCCTCTTCTCTGTGTTAACAATCAAGCGGTGGCCCTGAGTGTTCCGGGGGCCTAATTGGGCCAACGGCTGCCATTGATTGTGATGGATGGAGGAGGGATGGAGCCAGGGCCCGCTGTGGACAATTCTTTCATCTGCTAGTTCCAGCCTGTTGCACAAGAAGCAGAGAATGGAAGTGAGAACTACCTGTGAGTCCTGAGTGCTTAGCATCCAGCCGCAGGCCTGTGAACATTGTCAGTCACCTTCAGTTTAAGTGTGTACGCCAGTGAGAATATGTCTTTGAGAAAGAAATGTGTCTTTCTAGGTTTGAATAGTAGCTCTAAAGAATTTGTAACTTTCTCCATTTTCAGTTGTCCATTCCCTCTTGAACTAAAGGTGTTTTCAGATCTGGGCAAGGTAATTTCTCTCTGATTTTTATTTTATTTTATTTTTTATTTTGTCAATGCAATTGTTAAATGTTGAATATGGAGAATGCTTATTAAAAGCTATATATTTTTTTTCAAAATAATACATGCACAGAGCATTTAGAGCGGTGCAGAATACAAGTATTGATTTTCCAAAATTATATTTAGTCTGAATTAATTTATTTAAGTTTTTTTTTTCTAAAGTATATTTTTTGGGCTTTTCACACTTTTATTAGATAGAACAGTTGAGAGAGACAAGAAATGGGGAGGCAGAGGGGGAATGACATGCAGGAAAGGGCTGCCCGATGTGGGATTCGAACCAGCGCCTCCTGCAGTGAGGACTGTAGCCTCTATACATTATTTGAGAAATTTCGACAGTTTCGACAATAACTTCCTGTTGTTGTAGCCTGTATTGGGGGATCACTTCTCCGCTGTTTTGCTCACCATCCTCTCGGTTTTCAACTAAACCTTTTATAATCAATCAGTGGATTGACGTGTTATGATGTGTGTATTTGTGGAGTTTTATCTCTCATAAACAAGAGATTACAGTTTACGAGACAAGAGGGGTTTTTTTTTTAGGGGGGGGGTTCACTGAGGAGAGAGCTGTGACACCGCGTTAGAGGCTCTGATCGCAGGTTTGGTTTTCAGCCACAAAGTGGAAGGAGCCTCCATTCTCTCTTTAACAAGTGCAGGGCATTAGTCCAAAGCTGTTTAAAGTAACATTGCGGAGTTTTTCAGCCTTAAAATAATGTTTCCAGACTCATTGCAATGGTAGAAAAATGGTTAATAGGATGAATGGTGCTGCCGCCGCAGCCTGAGCCGGGTCGCGTCGGCTGAAACTGCACTATGTAACTTCCCTGCACGGGTACGAAACATCGCCCCCCCTCCCCTCTGCGTCGAGGGAGAGACGTGGTGGGTAAAAGTGAAACTTACGGTTCCCCTCCGGTTGTCGTCGCCGCCGCCACCGCCGCTCACGGCCCCGCCCCCCAACACCCCCGACCCCCTCCCCCGACCACCCGCCACACATACTGTCGTTTATTAATGGGAATAAACGCTGGATGCGCTGGCTGATAAGTTTCGTTTTTGTTAAGTTTCGTTTTTTCCCCCAGACGATAGCGCTTCTCAACCAGATGGTGGAAGCACTGAGCTGAAACTCCGCAATGTTGCTTTAATGAAGGTAAAATTGAAACATAAGGTAAATAACCTGCATAACTCTTCTCCTCTGTGCTGCTCTGATCAGAGCGGCGTCCCTAGCAACGGTCTTGCCCAACCGACTGCATGAATTATTTTTCTGTTGTTGTAATCCCTATCTTGATCAGTAGATGGTGGTATTCTGCTCATTCTCCATATCCTGAAATAAAGAAAACATCCGCACACCATAGGAGCTCCCTTCAGAGGATTTAATAGCGTGACGTTTCGAGCAACAATGCTCTTTTTCAAAACACAAACACAGCAGTTTGAAAAAGAGCATTGTTGCTCGAAACGTCACGCTATTAAATCCTCTGAAGGGAGCTCCTATGGTGTGCGGATGTTTTCTTTATTTCATTGATTCTTCCTTTATCCAGCACCCATCCCAACTGGGCCTACTTGATGTGCGTGTTTTTCTCATAATCATTCTCCATATTCAACCTTTAACCTTTGGGTTTCAGGCAAAGGTCATGCTTGGGTCAAAACAAGCACTTTATTAGTATAATCCTATATTATTATAATTTGAGGAGTAGAATGACTGTGTTAAGATTAAGGGACTTATGTTGTGACCATAGTTGGAAATATGGTTTAATATGAGAATCAGTGGTCTCCAGTATCATGGTCTAGGTTCACTATTAAGATTTTGTTGCTCTGTAACAAAATCACCTGACTTTTTCATTGAGTGTGTCACTGGGGCAAGTGATTCAAAGTAGTGCAATCTCACTTAGCTTGTTCCCAGGAGTTGTAAGGAAATTAGAGTTTCAGTAAGGTGTTGATCCACCGGGAGCCTTCAGGGCAGCTTCAGTCCTCCCTGGAATAGATTTAGGTTTGAACCCTATTTTCCTAAGTGATGACAAGCAATGAGCAAAAACAAACTCCCTTCCTTGTTTAATTGAACTGAAACATCTCGAAACGTTGGCATATTTTCCCTACTTCTCTGACTGTTGATATACCTATACCAGCTATATTTGACTGTCAACTACTGCATATACAGCAGGTGTGACCATTACAGGACAGACATACCCTACAACAACTCAGGCAGATAACTCTGGCAGTATTCCCAGACTATTTCATATGAGGTAGAGGCACACTATTCATCAAAGTGAATGTCACGGGCAGGGGAATCCCAGAGACACTGCTGGAAACAGAGCCAGTGATTTAATCTGTCTCATGCTACCAGATCAAGAGATGTAAGCAGACCAGCACTGACAAGTCCCCCCCCCCACCCCCACAAAGGTAACTGGCTGTGGGCACTGAATCCTTTTAAAACGAAGCCAGTGTTACCTGTGTTTACAGAGCACTTAGGGCCATTGGTGGCTTGTGGACCATTTGCTTATCTTCAGGGTGAGTAATGTATGTTTTCGTGTGTCTGTGGTTTCAGCCTGGCCCTGGCTAAAGTCATCAATCATTGCAACCGTGGCATTGGTTGAGTCACTGTCTGGGGGTCCTTGAATTGGAGTGGGTGAATTGAATACTATTTATCTTAGAGAGATATAGTGAAATACCGACGTATGCATTATGCAAAACCTGTATGCATCCGCATCTGAGTGGAAGAAGCTACATCATGGCAGTCACCCTCATTTGTTTAAACAAAGCAATATTTGGACACACACAGTGTGTTAAATATTTTACATGATGAACTTCAGTGACTTTTAGCTATATGACTCGAATCCTTGTTAGTCAACTGACATATCGGCACTGGCTGAATAAAGCCAGGCTCCAGGAGGGATCTGGGCTTACCTCCTTTATTTTTCCATTCAAACTATGACTACTATATGGAAGACTATTTGAAGGTATGACATTTGCCATACCATAGTCATAATACTTAACATGTATGGCCTATATGTATAAAAAAAAATCAGATCCATACATTTTTATATAGCCTCAAAAACTTTAAACAACATGATTCCACAATTCAAATTGAATGAAATGTGTCATTGGTCACTCTATGGGCTCTAATTTGGCGCAGGGCATCTTCCCTGTGCCTCGCCTGCGCCGCGCCAACGGGGTGTGTCCAGGCGCACTTTGCAATTTTCATGCACGGCGCAGTGCAGCATAGCCTGGCACAAGCCTGTCTCCGTCCCTCCCACCACAAGTGGCAAAGAACGAGGAGAGAAGGCGTGGAGTGGGTTTAACACACCGAGTCCTCTGCTCACCTTTAAATACGCTGTGGGCGAGGCGCAGTGCAGCTTTCATTTCACCATGGAAGAAGGAGACAGCGGCCAAACTTCTCCCAGGAGGAAACTGATGTTCTGGTCTCGGAGGTCCAAGCTCGCAGTGTCCAAATATATGGTCACATGAACAGACCTCCACGGGCTGATGATACAAAAGTAGTCTGGGCGGAGGTTACTGATATTGTGACCCAGGTTTGCTCTGACATACTGAGAGCCGTTGCCCAGTAAAAAAAAACAGAAAAACAACAAAAAACACACTCAACCCTTTTCCACTAATAAAAACGCTCATATTTAGTAACCTATGTTCAGTTCATCCCTGGTTTCATCCATGTTAAATCAGTCAGGCTGAGTTTCCATTACGCATGCCGACAGCCTTTGATCTGTCATCAGATGCGACGGGACAATCCATATAGATATAAATGTATGTGCTGATTCAGATAGTTACATTAAATAGTGGTTGTGGTGATTATTTATTGCATTTAAATGTGCCTGACATCCTGGAAACCTGCCTGTGAGGTCTCGGTGACGTATGCACACAGTGCACTGGTCAGCCAACTTACCACTGTGCCGGCTGCGCTTCGCCTTGCGCCGAGAATAGACCAGGCTGGAGCTGGCGAGCTTTCGGCGCAGCCTTTTGGCACGAAATTGTCACTGCGCCAGGCTGAATCTGACACCTCCCCCTGATGCCCCGCCACAACCATCTCGGCGCGCCTCGGTCTACCAAATTACCAAATTCGCTGTGCACGGTGCTGTGCTGGACGAAATTAGAGCCCTATGTGTCTATTGTGTTAATAACTTTATTGTGTTATTTTATTTATTAATTTACTGTTATGTCATTTTTATCATTTCAATTACAACAGATATTGGTGGCTTGACTGCTCAGCACGTACAGTGTGTCCCCAGTATTTCCAATCTTAATGTGTCTGGAAATATAAAATGATATGGTGCTAAATTGTTCAGAACTTGCAGCTGATATAAACTGAATATTAACAGTTCTATAAGCACTGATTATCCATCATTAGACAGTGCCACTGAAGAAAGTCATTATCACAGACATCATGGTTTGTGTAACATCTTTTTGCAGAAACCAACTGACAAGGCATGGAAATTTTATTTGTACAGCCCATTTTTACAAACAGTTTGTCTCAAAGGGCTTTACACAGCATCATAACAACATCCTCTGCCCTTAGACGCTCACAAAAAAAACTCATACAAACAAATAGAAAACTAATTTTCTGAACAATTCAACAAGAGCATAAAATATTCATCTTCAAAATGTGCTGGACTGCATATATACCCTCTCCCAGTGTGAGACATTATAGGCTTCATAAATGTTGCATGGATCAAACAAATGTCAACATGGAAGAAACCAAACTCTACAATAACTCTTCTTGTATAAAAATAGGAGCTCTTAGCCAGCAGAATGTCTGTGCATCTCTTTTAGTGAAGTTGAGTATGAAAACATTTGGGAGCAGGTATCTGGAGGCCTCTGAACCTCTCCTTCCTTCCCCTTGTCAAGCAGAGCTCCTCTGCTCTCATTTGTTCCATATCAGAGTCATATAAACTCTCAACACACTAGGATCTGTATGAAAATAAACAGCCGGGCAGGGAAGCAGCCGCATTGACGTCAAAGGAGACGGAATCTGATCAAAAACAGATCGAGGCAGCGACTACGACCATGATGAGATATGACAGTCAGAGAGAGGATTTTACGAGTGGAAACCCACAGATCAAGATCGTTATTTAGATTTCTACAGCCACTGTTAAGGTGCTGTCGAGCAAGGCATTTACCTTGCAGCAGTACAGGACTGTGGTGCACTGGATATCTCCCAGGTGCAGGCGTGTGTGCTTGAATGTAACCCGGGGGGAGCAGTCTTACTGACGTCAGGCTAGAAAAAAAGATCTAATCAGAAACACACACAACAGCTGAGGAGGATAAAGTGCTGGAGTGGGAGCTGATCTATATTCAGATTTGGATGTGATATCTGAGGAGCGGCTGGCTAGAGGGGTCTGTGTTAAAGGTGCACTGAGGTGAAGGAAAGAAAAATGCTGAAGGATTTACTTTTAAAAAGTGAGCGTAAAACCTGGGTGTGTGCGTGTGTGTGCGTGTGTGTGTCCGTGCCTGTGTGGGATATTATCCAGACACCTAACGACTCAGCACCATCAGCCTGTGTGGTGATAGGGTTGGGAGGGGCCTAAAGGTTGGAGTGATAGGTCAACCACTGACAGAAGACCTGCTGACAGCAACACACACACACACACACACACACACACACACACACACACAAACACACACTGTGTATTCATGGATGTGTATTCTCTGTATTGTCTCTCATACTATGTGCATTTATATAGCTCAACACAAGAAAACACAATCATCATCAGTCACACCCATACTTCGGCCAATGCCACCCGACCTTAGCCTGGCTCTCGCCAGACCCTTGTAGTTCCGCAAAGCTACGCTGAGCTCCGCACAAGGGTCTGGGACTGCTCCATAGGCGATTCATTTCAGAAGGCGGGGCCTTGTAAAAAAATCTTGTATGTGATTGGATAAACCACTTGTCCGTTATCTTGAATGACGTGCTACTTCAGCCACTCACTGCGAGCCGCCATTGTTGTTTGACTCAAACAGTCGCTTCAGCGCTACGTCACACCTCAGAAAGTCCCGCCCGGCGATCCTGATTGGTTCATTATTTTTTGCTCCGGGGAAGAAGTTTGCATTGGCCTCGAGTCCAGACCCTTGTGTGAAGCTGAGCGTAGCGCCTCTGGCGTAGCTTTGCGGAACTACAAGGGTCTGGCGAGAGCCAGGCTAACCCGACCTCCCATCACCCCCCAAAAAACACACACATCTTCAAACATCAAACAACACCCTGTACCAGCTCAACTGACTCCCTTACCCCATCCAGACCTTTCCTAACCTCCACCAACTTAACCACTCCCAGAGCCTCACCCCTGACCTCACACTCGCACACTGCAAAACAAAACAAGCAAGGCATTCCATCACAGCTCCACTTGGCATATGCAGAGTGATGCTTTGCCCCTGGTGGATTCTGCATTGCACTCCTAGACCACTTAAACTTCCACAAGTGACAAATGTCAGAATGTCATCATACTGATCAATTATTATGGAATCTTAAAGCCCCAGTATGTAATTTATTTGGCTTTTTATTATCAAATATCAAATATTGCTTTCATAAATACGTATTTCACTGAAGTCGAATCACACCCGCATACAAATGAAAGCTTTCTCGTACCTTAGAATGAGTTGTTACAAGTCAAATACATAAGTGGGCGACGCAGCGAACCGAGGCGGCCATGTTGCATCGCCATTTTTTACGTTCAGTGGCAGCGTGACCGTAGGTAACCACGGAAACTCAGCGGAGCTGTCGGCTCGGGGAGAAAGTTTTCCAGGTAGCGCCTGTTAAAACTGTCACCACTGTGTAGTGTGAGGAAGCACGGAGGCACTGATGTTGCATTCAGGTGCAGTCAGGCAGACGGCCATCGGCAAACCAACCGGATGTCATTTTCCTCAATGAGAGAAAGACGGTAAAACGTTGGGTCAGGTAAACAATACGACATCACCATGACAACATATTGTCACGTCTGTATTGTTTTGCCTCGTGCTGGCGGACCACTTGTTTATCCTGTTACATGCAGCGTCTGTTGTCCGTCTGACGTCTGCCCGACTTCACGTGAATGCAACATCAAGAATACGTTCAGATATGCAACCGCATCGCTAGATGGGGGTAATTCCTACACATTATACCTTTTAAAGGATGTTAGGATGTGTACAGTGTTTTGTAGAGTTGTTGGCGCTGGCTATTGGTCAGCTGATTGTTACTTTTGTCATATACTGAGAATAAAACTTATGTAGGCCTAAATCATTTCTGCAAAATTAACCCAAGAGAAGTTGAAATGTATCGCTTAAAATACCCATGACAATGTAGAAGCTTGTTTTGCAGTTTACTTTATGTATCACCAAAGCTAAGCCTCTTGAACTTGCCACAGCCTTGTTTGCATTGCATTGTGTAACGACCTCTGCTAACTACTATAGAAGTGGTATGATTTTCCACTGTAATAACAAAAACAGAAAATCATTCACCTTGGATGTTTTTTTTCATAAGAAAACGTGATCAACATGAAAACCAAAATGATACACCCACACATACATACGCACACAGAGTGTTTTCACGACCTAAGCCACATGACAGCAAGGGCCGTACACAACGCACACCACATCCCTATCATAATGGGTCCCTGTCCAAGACACCCAGGAGGAGTCTAGTCTGTCATTGGCTCTCTTAACGCACTGCTTTTCAACAGCAGTGGCATGACACCTCTCTAATTAGCCTCATTTAAGGTTTGTAATCTCAGTAGGGATGACTCTCTGTTAACACACACTAGCCCCCTATCCTCCTTCTCTGTCCCAGGCTGCCTGTTCGGAGTGGCTATCCCACCAACATTGACTGCAGTGTAGATTTCTGTGGAGAACATGAATTGAACAGTAATGTCGAGCACATCTGCTGTACATGTGTGTGTTGTGGGCAAGAGTGGCAGACAGAACGACAAGAAATTGTCTTTAATATTGAAAGTTAATGTGTTTATAACAATAAAAGTGAGTTTTTGTAAGAACATATACGCATGTCAAAGTTGTTTATGTGTCTGCGAGTGTGTGTATCTGTGCCAAGAGGTCAGTAATTTGGTTAGGTCTGTTTGGCAA
This sequence comes from Trachurus japonicus, assembly GCF_045865225.1. Taxonomy (NCBI): domain Eukaryota; kingdom Metazoa; phylum Chordata; class Actinopteri; order Carangiformes; family Carangidae; genus Trachurus; species Trachurus japonicus. The sequence continues at coordinate 26,205,951 of NC_140921.1, read as the reverse complement.
GGCTTGTGATCACTCAACCTTAAAGACTGTGATTAGGAGACACACACACGGACACACACACTGACACACACAGCAGAAAGCATATCCCAGAGCGCAGGAGCACACACATGGACACAAATAGACTAACCACTCAGCAGTAGTTGCTTTGCAGGCACACACTTACTCAAACAAAGCTGAACTATCACATACATACACACACTCTTTACGCATGGACTTTGTCCAGTGACACAGACACAGGATGCACCCGGATGACTGTAAGTCATGATGATAGATGTCTATTCACACTTGTTGATGTCTATTACACTGGGAACCTCATCTCATCTCATCACCCTCACACCCATTTCTGGCAGGATGCATCATGCACTGATGGTCAATGGTACCACATAACACCTTCACCAAATCCATGTGTAACCAATAGTTTTTACAATCCGTGCTAAGATGTTTTAGTTGCAACTCAGAGTGTACGTTTCATAACAATTAAGTCCAAATGAAGTCTACAGTTGACTAAGCAAGTGGAAGTTAAGTCCTAAGACAGCAGTGACAGTGAGTTTTCATGTCTTGTCAAAGTAAGTCACAGTCAAGTCTAAAGAAAAATCAAACCAAATTATGTCGTAAAATATCTAATACAAGCCTAAATAAAATCTCAAGTCAACAAAGAACATTTCAGTAATGTTTGAATATTTTCTAACCTGTTTTGTTTAGGAACAACACATCTGTATTCCAGTCTTATCTATTCTCTTTTTCCACAACCCTAAACAGCCCCCACAGCCAGGAAGAGCTTAGTCATAGTTTGTGGATTGAATCATGCATAGCAGGTTTGTAAGACTATCTATTTTGTGAGATTCCATGTCAAATCTGGAATCTGCCCCTTAGAATTTTTGGATGATAGGGTGTCAGTAATAAATATTACCTAAGGGTTCCATTCAGCAAAATAGGTCTTTCTTTTGAAACGAGGTTGTAAAGTACAGTTCAGTTTTAAAAGGGTCAGGGATAGGGTTAGCCGGATTCAGTGTTTACATTTTTAAAACCCTACAATCCCCATCAGCTATGCGAGGGTCTGCAGGGCACCAAAATGGCCAACCTCCTGTTCCCATGGACTTTAACTATAGGCTTCGGCAGAAAATGACCACCTTAAGTCTGCCTAGACCGCCCTCCATGTTGACTGGCACCCTGGAGACTTGTGATTGGCAGGCTGGTGACAAATGCATGTTTTGATTGGTGGTGCCATAATTCAGGCTGTAATTTGCAAAGTGGAATTGTAGGTGACCGTTTGTTCGTGTGTGTTTATGTATATGAGATAGAGGGGAAAAACAGCCATGAGAAAGTGTGATGAACGTGCTGCAGGGAAATCTGAGATACACTGTCCACCAATTATAACTTTACAATGTAAGTATGACAGTATGTCCTTATATCATTGTTGACATCCTGTGGTCAGGGAGCCTAGGACATTGTAGCGGTCAGGGCTGTGGTTGGGGTGCCAGTCATGAGTGCATCTAACTGAATTATGAAACTACAGCCAGCCCTACACAGGTAATGATGTTTTCTGTTTTCCCTCTCATATTTGTAGTCACCAAAATCCCAGCACAGAACAAATCATCACACAGCCACATTGCAATTATCACAGTGTAAATTTAAATACTGAAATAACACACCATCAATACCAACAGAATTCAAACTCAACACTCAATTTCCCCTCCCATTCAGAATCATACTCAGAGTCCTTTCTCAGTCCTTGGTTGGTCACTTGTCAGTCATTGGCTGTGTTTACAGCTGTGGATACCCATTCCCCCCTGTCCTTGTAGCTCCCAGTGAAATCCGTGTGGGTTTGGGGGCAAAGAATGGGGGAGTAAGGTAAGGACATCCCAGAGAAGGTTGATCCAATGAGGTTATCCAGATCGACCGTTGCCTGGGCTATGCGGTACCAGGAAATGGGAAAGTGCCAGATGTATGCAACTCGTCGATTGAATTGGACCGCTCCGCCATATTCGTTTTTTTTAGAGGCTGCCACCATTCATCAATTCAAACACATACACACAGCTGCTATACACATCAAGCACTGTGGGAATCTACCCTACCGGGAACGATCAGTGGTTCCCAAAACAGTGCAGACACCACTACCTGCTGCCAATGCAGCAAGGGAAGCAACACAAGGCAACAGGAAGTGACGTGTCTCCACCTCCATCAGCAAGAGACAGATCAGCTCCCAGCTTCCTGCCCATATAGGATGCTCTCCCCCAGCCACTGGCTAGGGAGTGAAGTTCCTAATAGCACAGGCCGAACTACCACGTAGCTGTGACAATCTGGCAGTGAGCCCACAGAAAGCCAGCCTCTTTATACTGCTCCTGATGAAGGTGATTTCTCTCAGGGGTGTAGCAGCCAGCAGCAATCTTGGGACCCATGCCCAGCCTCTGCCAAGAGAACACAGAGCCAACCCCCAGCCTCCACACACCACAGTGGGTACAATTCCCATTCGTAACATCGGCTTCATTTCAAAGTACCCAGAATATATTCAGAGCTTGGTAGATCTGCTTTTTCCTATGCTGCACCTTAGTCATGGAACAGTCTGCAAGGTTAAACTCAAAACACCACTGACAAACTGTTTATGGGAAGAGTGTAACTGCTAATGCTTAACGGTTTTATTAAGTCTAAATTGTAAGCAAATTGTCTGCCACTGACGCCCTGTGCTTTTCACAGATGAGAGCAGGTTGAACCTAAGCACATGTCATGACGTGAAGGGGCTGGAGACGCCATGCAGAACTTTATTCTGCATGCAAGATCATTCAGCATGATCAGTTTGGTGGTGGGTCAGTCTGGAGAGGCAAAGATGTCTACAGGCTAGACATTAGCTGTGTTCCAATTCAGCGACTGCATCCTTCAGAGGTGGAATTTGAAGGCTGATTACGTCACAGCGTCGCAACAAGGCCTGTCCCAATTCAAAGGCTCCTCCAAATGCAGCTGACACATCTGGCATTCCTATTCTAGGAGGGCACCCCACTATAGTTCATGGCCTCCCGTATCCCAAAATTCTGTTATTATTAGCCACCTAGCATGCTAGCTATCGAATATTGACACAGCTCCACACTGTAGCCATGGTAGCCCCGCTCTGAAGCAAGCTTGAAGGCGAGGAAATGAGGAGATATTGGAAGTGTAAAAAACCCACCACTTTCAAATGTTAGGAAGTTGATTATGTTCAGATGCAATCAGGAAATGCTCCAAAGGCTAGACTGTCCCATAAGAATGTGTTTTATGTTGAAAATTGACCGGATTCTCTCGTGGTTTGACTTCCTGCCCGGCTTGACACGATCGCGCCGCGGGGACAGCCCCCCTCCCCCTCCAAAGTTTCACCCAGGTGCGAGTCTGATGCAGCCGCAGCGCTCCTGCTGAAAAATAAATGTCCTTGCTCTGTGCTTTGGTTGGGTTGAGGCAATGTAGAAAGGAGTTGGTTAAGTTTAGTGAAAAGATCAGGTAGAGGCCAAGAAAGTCTTTGCTAATATGCAGCTCCACCAGGAGTCAAACCCTGATCTCCTATGTCGGAGGCGGATGCTCTAACCACTGTGCTACGAAAGCATTCACTGCAATGTGTGTACCCAGTGCCTTAAACTTTTTTCAGGTTCGGAAAGGGACCCCTTTTCCATAAATAATTAAGGGCCGGCATTCCGACACATTAAAGTAAACGTTTGGAATGGCGGCCCTTCGGAATGGCACCCTGGAACCGTCCCATAACGGTTGATGCGGCCGTCGGACGTGCCTCTGAAGCTGTTGCCTTTGTAGACCTCGTAGGCTGGGTCCTCCGAAGGATCCAGAACCTGAATTGGGACGCAGATAATGCCACTCTGACTGTTTTTAGGTATTGTGATGAAATCCTTGGACCCACTGTAAGACCCTACACTGGTGCAGTGGGTCCTGGGCTTCTCCTAGGGCATGGGAATGCCCAGCCTCATGTGGCATAGTATGCAGGCAGTTCCTGGAGGATGAAGGAATTGATACCATTGACATGCTCGCCTGACCTAAATCCAATAGAACACCACTGGGACATTATGTTTTGGTCCGCCTGATGCTGCCAGGTTGCACCGCAGCTGTCCAGGAGCTCAGTGATGCCCTGGTCCAGATATGGGAAGAGATCCCCCGACGTTGTCAGGCATACATATACAAGCGCATTAACAGCAACAACTATGAACCATTTTTAGTTGCTGCAATGAAATTTCAGCAAAATGGACTACCCCGCCACTTAAGGTAACATTACACTGAACATTATCAGATTTATGACTGCTTGGTTCATAGAGAGTTGAAATGTGTTCAGGTTGAAACTAAAGAGGACTGACATGGTAACCACAGTACAGAAGAAAATACACAGACACAAAGGATAGAAAAGGAGCAAGAGATGGAAGGTAAAACCAAAAATGGGTCTGTGTTTGTGGGTTTGTGGTGTCAACGGCAATCAAGGCCGATAGTTGTTTAAAGAGATAAAGATACAGAGAGAGAGGGTTTGAGAGAGACAGAGAGAGATACGGAGAGGGGGGGTTTAGAGAGAGAGAGAGAGAGAAAGCTCTCAAAGAAAGAGAGGAAAACAGAACAAGAAAGAGACACAGTTCAGCATGAAGAGGACAGCCGGAAGAACAGTGAGTTCATTGTCCATGTGGCCTGGTTATTTTAATGAAGGAGCCTCGTCCAGAATCCTGGCACTAACTACACACTGACTCACACAGTGATTAATACTCTGCAAATATGCTTAGACAATGACACAGCACACACATGAAAACATGCTGACGCATAATGGACACACGCCAATTAAACACACAAACCTGTACCTTCAAAAACGCAGACAGACGTCCACATAGATGAATACTCAAAGGGTTGTGTACAACTTTTGGTCAGTAATTTCTTGTCCTTGGCCTGTCAGAATGAAGTCTGACAGGCCATCACACATTATCTAATACGACCTAAACCCTTTCATAAACATTTGATCACCACTGCTAACATCTTGCTGGTTTATGTTTAATGTATGAGAGCAATTCTATATATATACTTAAATTTCTGTCTCAAATGATAGAAAACTAGCTAAACGTGAGAAAAATTAGCTAAATACTTACAATATATCATCAACAAAACTGTAACCAAAATTCTAAATTTTGGTGCACCATATTTTTCCCTGGAATTGTAAGCGGGAACTGATAAATATCAGAGATATGCTCAGCAAGTCATGTGTGAGACACACTGAATCTGTGTGTTAATATTCAAGCTGACACAGTTTTGTAACACTGCAGGCTTTTTAAAGAAGCCTTCCTAACTTGCCATGGCTACTGCTTCTTTTGTTTTGTTTTGACAACAGCTGCATGCATCTGTCCTTTTCACCTTGTACTGTATGGTATCTCTGCCTCAAAACCTCTCCAGTGAGTCTTTTTGCCCCCCTTACAGTGTAAAAGCCTCTGGAATTGCTTGCTACAAGTAACACCAGCACATGTGAGACTTAAATTTATCTATCAGGTTTTGCCAAAAATCAAATCCCAGCTTCCATCCTCACAATAATGAAGACGACTGGAGGAAGCTGCTTTGTTTGCTGGCAGGGAAAACCCAGTTGTATAGACAGAGTGGAATGTGTTTTTCTTCCATGAAATGCAATTTTCTATGATTAAAAGCAAGTTTTGAAATTGTAGGTGAAATGACTGCTCAGATTGTGGTAAAACAACCATAAAGACTAACATCAGGACTGAACTGCAGCCATCAGCTGTCAGCCCACCACCCCTACTGCTCCAGCACAAGAACCCAAAGATTCCTATATGTTTTGGTCAGATGCCTGACTAAATGATTGTCCTTTTAAATAAGCTCAAAAGGAGTTCACCTACCCACACTCTGGCTACTCCCCCCTTCTCTTCCCCACATACTCAAATACATTATCCCACAGATGTAAATCTGCAAGACATATGTTGAGGGGGACGACATAGGGGTTGTTTTCAAACGTGATGTCAATATGTTTGAGAGAAGACAACAGAAACACACACACACATGCATGTGTGTGTGTCAGCAAAAGTTCAGCGCACCTTCTGCTGCCACTGTGTCAAATTGTCTCTCTCTTCTTCTCACACTCTTTTCTGTCTTCTCATCCTTCTGTTCTCCTTCTTTCATCTCTCTGTCACGTACATGCCCACATGTAACATAACATAATGTTTTCCACAGCTGTCTCTTCAGGGGAAGCAGAACGAGGTGATTTGCTGAATAGAGTAAAAGAGAAGACAAGGGAGGAAAGAGGGGAAGAAGGGGGAGGTAGGGTCCCCAGCACTGTAGTTGGATTCCTTATCACCAGTTGCTGAAAACTTCCACTGCGTACATGTGAACATGCATGTGACAGTTGACGGTCCTGTCACTATGCCTCCAATTGATCATGTGCCCTGGCTACTTGGCTACATAATAGTAGGTATGGTGAGAATCAGTATGGACACTTTATGAAATAAAGATATGTTCAGGACGTGTAAAGGGAATAACAAAAATAGAATTTTCTAATTCTTTCTAGTTCTTTCATGTTGCTTTAACTCAAAAATATGTTTCTTTTTAGCTGACAAACGTAACCACTGTCCTTCCGACACAATTTCCATATTCCAATTCCAAATATGTCTTGACCAGGTGTCTTGGATCACACACACACACACACACACACACACACACACACACACACACACACACACACACACACACACACACACACACTTTGTCCTGCCTCCCACAGACCCCACATTGAAAAGAGGCAGAGTTTCTTATAGTAGATTCTTTCCCAGAGAGGTATGCAGCAGCAGCAGCAGCAGCAGCAGCAGCAGCAGCAGCAGCAGCAGCAGCAGCAGGTGAGCAGTGGGACTTTCCAGTCCCCCAAGAGAGAGAAAAAGCACAATGGATTAAAATGCTTCCCCAAATCCCCCAGTTGCTTCCCAATGCTACGGGTTGGCCTCCTTTTCTTTCTACTTTCTACTTCCTCTATCATGGTAAATAATTATCAGAGCAGTTTACAGTTTTAGGGCAAGGCCATATGTAGGACTACATAGGTAAGATGTGTGATGCAGGACTGCAGCCATTTACTCTGCATTATTGCATTAGAATCACTAATCACATCACTGATGGTATCACTACTGTAGAATGACAGCCACTGTTTTTAAATTGCATTCACATATGTGGGGTAGTTGGAGGAGTTCACAGTGACCGCCACACAAATGCTCCCCGTAACTCGTAACCTCTTGTTTGTGACAGATTAAACTACACAAATATACACATGGTAACATCACATATGATATATAACGCTAACGCTGTGTATCACTTTATTGGTTGATTTCCCGCCAATGTCATTGTAAACAAATGCACATAGCCAAGAGGGGGGTTAGCAAAACAGTGGAAAAGTGACCGGGACTTGCATCCTCTTTAACTGACAACATTAGTTTGCATTTTTGTTTTGTTTTGTTTTGTTTTGTTTTGTTTTATCTTTTAAAAAAAGACAGAACATTGACTGTGCTGGATTTGGAGATGTTTACATCCCAGCATGATGTGATGTTATGCTTGGCAGAGACATGAGAGAGTCAGCAAAAGTATTTTCTCTTGTTCAAAGTGCAAAAGTCATATTTGGACATACATGTAGTTTGTAATGTTCATTGGAAAAAGTCAAAGCTGCTCTTCAGGCCTTTTGGACAAATGCAGCATCAGAAAAAAAATGATCTATGGTTAATGCAGAAGTTTTAGCATGTAGAAACAATTTATTTTTCCATTGTGACAATCATCAAGGCATTTAGTCCATTTAAGATAACAACTCTCAGGAAAAAGCATGACATCACTGGAATAAATGTTTAAAAAAAATAAATGTATAAATAAATAAAAACTCAACCCACCACTGAGGATATTGTTAAAACTAAACATCTCTGCCCTGTGTACTGTGACAGCACTGGAATAAAATCACAATATTTTGCAGGAGAATTCCAACTGCATTACATTACTACATTATATGGTCACTATAAAAGTTTAACTGCTCTCCTAACTAGCAATTATTGGTTTAGGGACCGTTTCTCTAACATTCTTGTTCAGTTATAAGATCAGAACCTGCTTTTTGTGTCTCTGAAATGTTTGCACCAATGCTCTAAGAAACCATAATATAATCTTTGATTTAACAAGTAGATGAAAGTAATTCATTTCATAATTTACTATCTTGAGATACTTAAAGGGGAATTTCCGTTTTTTTTACAATCTGGATTTATCTGGACCTTATTTCTAGCATAAAATACGATCATTTATTCACCCAGATAACTTTGGTGTCATTACAAGTCCTTCCGATGAAATTAGATCCAGCCAAGAGCCGCGTATATCCATATAATGTGAGTCTACAGGGCAGCGCAATGCAGCCTCTAAATAACACATTATCTGCAGCGAAACTCGTTCATTTCATCAATATTTTGTCATGATATGCTAGTGCTATTCCCCTCTAAGTCCAGGGTTAGCTGTTATCAACATCCGGGGTCTGTAGATTGACCTACTGACCTCTGACCTGGATGATATCATCCCTGAGTGTTGCACGGCGCGGCTTGTTGCTACCGCTAATACTATGGTTAATTTCTGCGCGTTTCCGAATTTTCAGAACAAAATGAGCAGCTGGATGAAGTTCAGCTTCCACAGGCTTCCTCTCTCCGCAACCTGGACTCACTACAGCTCCGGCTAGTTGCGCTAAAAATGGACCCGAATGCCGAAGTGGAATCAATATTATCAGAATGAGCCGTGCAGCGCTCGGCGATATCATTCAGGTCAGAGGTTAGTAGGTCAACCTACAGGAAACCCTGACTCAGAGGGGAATAGCACTAGCGTATCATAACAAAATATTGGTGAAATGAACGAGTTTCTCTGCAGATAATGTGTTATTTAGAGGCTGCATTCCGCTGCCCTGTAGACTCGCATTATATGGATATACGCAGCTCTCGGCTGGATCTAATTTTGTTGGAACGACTTGTAATGACACCAAAGTTATCTGGGTAAGTAAATGATCATATTTTATGCTAGAAATAAGGTCCAGATTGTAAAAAATGGAAATTCCCCTTTAAGTCACATTTTGTGCCACTTTCATATATGGGTTTTTATATTTATATGAGTTTTTTTCTACTGCATTGAGTTCACAAGTAAAGCTACTGCTTCCTTTGCAAATTTAGATTGTATATATACTGGACATTATTATTAGATTTTATATATTTAAAACAAATGTTTAGATGTTCAATTGTTCATACAAGTCCGTAATAGCCTATACAGTGTTCTGTGGGGAATAAAAAAAAAGGTCAAACGTCTTTAGGCCTACATGTAGGCATTGGGGCATTGATGTTTCAGATGTCTACGTTGCTGCAGAAAGATTTAGAAAAAGCTAAAATGATCCAATATGTCCCCATCAAATGAATCTCTTGACCCATACACCTTTTGACCCTTTAGATGGGCCCAACACTTTTACTCAAGTTAAAGTGTTGGACTGAAGTGGTTTTACTTTCTTTTGCTTTACTCTCACTGCATGCTTCTTCCACCTCTGCTACCCAACATCATCTCAATGTTGCAGTCATAATGTAATTGTCAGAACATTAAACATAAACTTTGTAGATGTATTAAGCTTCTATGAGACCTTATGCAATAATTTGCAGTGTAATTTAATATCGCTATCACAGTACTGAGTGTACTGACTGAACGGAATGTTCTTGTTATCACTCAACACATTCAACACACACCTTTACCTGACACCTAGTGCTCATCAAATAGCACAGTGACACTGCACATTGGGCTCCACATACTGTACACATAGACATACACATAAACACACCTACTGTGGGCACATGTGTGACATTTTCCAGCAGGGATCAGTGGCATTTATCTTATCTTATCCGTGCACCATGCACAGCAGCTTGCACACACACGCCATGAATAGATGCATACACAAACTCAAATGATAAATGCATGAACGTACAAGGACGCACACCACACACAAAGGCAATGAAGTAATGGCGGCAATGACTACTAGAGAATATACTTCACACACAGTTCAACTTGCATTGGCAGGTATGTAGAATGTGGAATACTGGTTAGTGTGAGCAGCAGAGCAATGCACCACAATACAAGTGCACACACACACTTGCACACATAGTAAACACATACAGTGACTGTGCATGGCTGGAGGTGCACGGTGTTTCTGACTGATATTACAGCTCACTGAGGCAGCTCCATGCAGCCTCTTGTGGCTGCGGCTCTCATACCTCTGAAGCCACATCAAGGAGCACTAGCTTCCCTGCTAAACAGACACTTCAACATCACTGCTGCTGGGTCCCACCAACATAGACAAACACAGGGAGAGACCTCCACCCCGCAGCATCACAGCCACACCACAGCCATTATGTGCAGACTGAATGGAATCTAATGTGGAGGATGTGGCTGGCTATCTCAGATGTTTATGTAACCGTGAAGAATATTGAACAGAGAATAATGGAGGCCAAAGACAGACTAAAGCCATCCATTCTCTGCCTTTTGTCTAACCAGGCAAATGCTGCAGTGCAGTTCTTCAGCTGCTCTGCACTTTCTAATGGCTTAATGAGAACTAAGCACAGCTGTTATAGACTAAATGACAATTTCTTTAAAACTGGTTGAAAATTGCTAGGTGATTAGAAAATGATGTCCATCTGTATGCATTAAAAGAGGGTTATTTGTGCCATATGAGGGCTGTGCAATATGATACAAGAAGTGGTGAACTTCACGTAACAGGCCTGTGTGTGATCAACCATCATGCAACTCAGTCTCAGTATAGTGAGTGATTCAGGAACACGCTGTCCTCTTGTTTTGTGTTAGACTGCCCCCTAGTGTTGCCACATCCCCTCCCTCATCCCCTGTTTCTACTTTCTCTCTCTGTCTTTGTCCTTTGTCTGCCTTGAAGTTATCTAACACGTATTAGTGCCGAGGGAATCTTTAATTGAGTGAAGCCAACAGATGTGGCGGTGATAATGACTCAAAGTCTCGTCCTTGGCTCAAGGCGCTTTCCCAGACTTTATGTGCTCAGTCAGCTGAATTAGTAGAACAACGGGTTCTTGGGGAGCCAGAGCGCACTGTATGCGTGGATGGTGAAAGATGGAAAGATCATGCTGACCGCATTTGATCAATCCCTTGTGTTCCACATAAATGATGCTCACAGTGCTCTCGACATCTAAACAAAGAATCCTCAATAAGTTCCAGATGTTTTAGTTATTGTTGAACTGATAAGTCAATCACCAGTGTCACATTCCTTCCTGTCCACCCCCCCACCCCCCATAATACTGTTATGATAGTAAAAACAGCATCATTTCTTTTAAAGGTGCTGGTTCAGTCTCTGTTTAACACATTCCCAGCAATGTTTATCTGAGCACGAACCAAGGCCTGATTTTCATTTATTTCCAAGATGTTTAAACTCTCTTAGAGGGAAAGTTTGGGAGCACTGGAAACAGGTGGAGTTATCTTACCACTTTGCCTTGACTGACTCTATTTTCTGAGACTTGATACCCCCTCCCCCAACAGCTCTTTTCCTCCTCTGGATTAATCGGACAGCTGCAGCATGTGAAACCACCAAGATGAGTTTAAACTGTGCACTGTCACTGTATATTGCTTACTGTGCATGCATGTCCACACAGGTGGTCACTGCAGCACATAATGTACAAGTTTTACTTGAGCACTCCAATTATATTGAACTATTACTTCATGTATTTGTAGGCTACTAATGAGTGGCTGAACACTTGAATAAAGTGAAGTATCTTGGTGATCTATATGGCATGTGAGTGTTGTTTCAAAATGAAGTTGAAAAAGTGGTAGTGTGTCCCACAGAGTTACAGTAGGCTATTGGGAGTTGATAGGGGCTGACATGTATCTTTTCATTCATTCATTAGCTTTTCTGTGACTCTGGCTTCCTCCCATTTCTGTCAACTCTGCTCACATCATATCCAAGGTGCTAATGTAGCAGAAGTTAGTCTCCACTGAGAGGTCGGAGTATACTCTATATCATGTAAACCTATTGTGGGGCACTCCAGTGGTTCACCCCTAGAGCTTAGTCCATGTTGACATTGTCCTTACCACGGCCCAGCTTCAAATCTCACTCACAGCCCTTCCTTCACAGATCTCCTTAAAGGTACATTGTGTAGGAATTATTCCCATCTAGCGTTGCGGTTGTATATCGCAAGCAACTCAATCGTATTTTTCATGCTGCATTCACGTGAAATTGGGCAGACGGCAGACAGCCGCTACACGTAACGGCATAAACAAGCCTCTATGTAAACAAGTGGTCCGTCAGCACGAGGCAAAACAATACACATGACAATATGTTGTCATGGCGATGTCGTATTGCTTACCTGACCCACGTTTTACCGGCTTTCTCTCGACTTCTGTGACTAAAATTGTTTTTTTACCAACGGCCGTCTGCCCGACTGCAGGTGAATGCAGCATCAGTGTAACGCTCCATTCCTCCTCACTGCGTTACCGCGGTGACTTTTCACAGACGCCACCTCCACCTGAGCCGACAGCTCCGGTGTCTCTGCTGAGTTTCCGTGGTTTCCTACCGTCACGCTGCCACTGAACGTAAAAACATGGCGACACGACATGGCAGCCAGCACCGAGCTTACCCGCTCCATGTAGATATGAATGATGTGAACGGCAAATTCAGAGCTGAAAGGAACACTTCAGTTTGTTGATGGGGGGGATTACTGATTAATGAAAAACATACTTTTGGACGGAATAATCGATTTTCGTCAATAGATAACAGGAGAAGTTACACAATGTCCCTTTAACAACAGTTGGGATGTTAGAAATGTATGAGTGTGTGAGGCATGGCATGGTTTTGTGGCTCTTTCCAAAACCCATTCATTTCCCCAAGCAAGGCAGGTTTCAGTGCATACCTCAACACACACACACATTGGATTAACAGTACAGTGTGTGTTTAACTTAGCAGCTAGAACAGTTCCCCAGTGACAGCTGGTGATAGATGGGTGTCAGAGGGCAATGACCTGCCTGAGTCTCTTCTATTTCATACAGCCACATTAACTGGGTCATTAATCAGTATTTGTGTGCATGTGTGTGATTTTGAACATGTGCAAGCTCCAAATGGCAGCATTCCAATATGAATTCAGCATGGATCCATACTATGTGCACCAGGGATACACTCATTAACAGCAGGATACATACACACACAAACAGTCAAGGGATAAGGATCTGTGCTAATTGACCTCCATGACCTCATTACAGGCAGCCAATCAAGAGACAAAACATCAAGCTGATTAGTGAAACCTGCACAAATAAACACCAAGACTGAGCAGAGAGGGGGGGGGTCGAGGGTGAGAGAGGTTGGCTGTGAGAGAGAGAGAGACTGGGAACAGTCAAAGAGAGACATGTGTGTTGCCTGAGGTGAAAGGGGTTTCTCTCTTGTACAATATGACCTCACACTGCTCCCAGGAGCTCAAGCCAGAGGCCCCATGGATACATGACTATGTACAATTGGGATAAATACACACACGTGCAAACAGACTCACTCTTTTTTTATTATTATTGTGAAACAGACTCACTCTTAAGTGCATCTGCATTTGTGTGTTTCCTTCCAGCTGTGCTCTACTTCATGGTCCAGTCCTTACTGATACTGAAGTGTGTTTTATAAGAGCTGGCTGACTCAATTGTTAAGTGTGCATGTTAGTAAATCACTACACACTGTTCTTTACTGCCTGTAGATTCAAGTGTGTGTGTGTAGGTGTGTGCGTGTGTGTGTGTTTAGCCAAGAAACTGCCCTGCACAGCAGTAAAAGAAATCACACACATGCACACACGCACACACACTCATTTACACCAACAGTGCACACTGTCAAACACACACATCCTCACATACTGAATGGCATTACAAGAGCTGAGGAATCTGGCTGCTGGACATTTCCTTCATTCCTCTGTTAACCATTCATCTCTCTGAGGGGAGAGGGAAGTGAGGGATGGGAGAGGTATACAGGGAGTCAGAGATGGAAAGAGAGGGAGAGAGAGAGAGAGAGAGAGAGAGAGAGAGAGTCTTTTCATTCACCCACTGGCAATCAGCCAAGAACATTCTGTACTGGTTTGTTTGTGAGGGAAAAGGAGAATACATTTCTATATTTCATGAGCATGACCTTCTCATCTGCTTTTCTGTCCATGTACAAATCCTCTGTCTACTTTTACATCTCCATGTGTAATTGCCGGAGTTCCTCATGAGACTGTAGACAAAATCAAGGATTTACTGTAAGGCTCTTACATTAGAAGACTTCTTGCCTGCTGCAATCAGGCTGTACAATAAGGCCATGTACTTTTATTGCATTTTATATTATTTTAGGTTATTTATAGCTGTGTGTGTGTTTTTAAGCTGCTGGACACCTGTATTTCCCCCATGGGGATGAATAAAGTATTTTTCTCTTCTATTCTTGGATATCTTAAAGGAGAACATAGCTCAGCACCTTTTTAGCATCTCTCAGCTCATTGTTTTCGTTTTACAGCTCTTCATTTGACTGGTTTGGTTCACACTCTCTCTCATTTAATAAGTAACAATGGTCCATCCACTGCATGCTACCTGCTCAGCACAGGTGAATATAGAGGAGCATTTACAGTTAAACAGTTTGTGGAAAACAAAACAACATTGTAAGGAGAGTAAATACTGGACTAATGTTCAGCAGCTGACGGACCTACAACTCAATATTTATGTTGCCCTGTGTTAA